>NC_138885.1:22639219-23839219 GCF_965194825.1 Balaenoptera physalus
TGCTTCAGGCCCTATTCTGGTCTCAGGCGGCAGGCTGAGCCTGTGGTTAATTCTTCTTCTTGAGGGGAAAACAGAGTGACCTGTGCCTGTCCCAACACCTAGAGCTAGTCTCTCATTGGTTCCCCCTCTTCCCGTTCATCCTCAGGACAAATTGCAACCTGTACGGAACAGGAGGTTAAAGGTGCTGATTCTCCAAGGAGGGAGATTGCTAGTAAAGCGGCTGGAATGGCGAACCCAAGCACAAGGAGATGAGAAATGAGGTGCGTTTTAGAAACCTTTCCCGATCACACGGTGTACCATCTTCTGGGTTTCTCATGAATGTTTTCGATGTAGGAAGATGCCCTTGAACCTGGAGATTTGGGACCCATGGGATGGGTACCACGCAGTATTACTTTATAGGGTCTGCGTTTGCTCACCCAACCTCACCAAACCTCTCAGCCCCAAGAGTGTCCACCCTTATGTCTCAATCAGCTGTGGGTCTAGATATGGTCAATCCAGGTGGCATCACAGCCCCTGAACGAATTTTGTAAGAATTTCTCTCTCTTTCACTGTCTTTGTTTCACGGGTTTTTAAAAGTAATTGATTTTTATAATGGGGTTTACCTGCTTTTCACTGCTGTGATTTTGCCGCTTTACACCCACTTGACTCACTTACAGAGAGATATCAATGCATAGGTTTCAAGATTCTTACTAGTCAGATATATTCTTGGGCGCTGAATAGGGGGTGTTGAGTCCAATTCATTGAGGAAGGAGTAGGGCTTGTCTATTACATATTGGGTTTATGGAACGGTATCTGAGATAATTTGAAACCCTTGTTGTATGCATCACCCCACCTCACCTTTCCCGTTAAGCAGCCATAGTGTGTTTTCTAAACGTGTGACTCTATTCTGTTTTGTAATTCAGTTCAAGGGTAGCGGTTTTTACATTCCCTCTATAAGTCATATCTTATGATAAGTGTCTTTTTCTGTGTGACTTATTTCACTTAGTATCGTCGTACCTAAATCCAATCATCATGCTGCTACTAGCCTTATGACGTTGATTTCATGGCTGAGTGATATTCCATTGTACATAAGGACCACAACTTCTTTATCCATTTTTCTCTTTCCTGGGATATTTAAGGTGTAATGAAGTGGAGATTCTTGTCAACAGAGCAGCCCTAAACTTTGGGGTGCCTGTGTCTTGCTGATTTTTAGTTTTCCCAATTTATACGCCCATGAGTGGATGTGCCCTATGCTCCCTAAGCTGAGTTTTTTAGATGTTTCAGGACACACCGTGCACTTCTCCAGAGTGGCTGTTGGCAATTTACATCCCGCCCATCAGCGTAGCCAGGCTCCCGTTTCTCCATGGCCTGCCCTGCATTTCTGGTTTTGACACTTTATTCAGCATGGCCATTTTGACCGATGGGAAGCGAGACTTCTTTGTAGCGCTGATTTGCCTTTCCAGGTTGCTTGGTTGGCCAAAAAGGGCGTATGCGTTTTTTCCTGAATATATTCAGGAAAAAACGCATACGCCCTTTTTGGCCAAGGGCATCATTGTCGAGGTTTTGCCGCTTTTCCTGTGCTTTAAAGGCGATTCGAATCTCCCTCCTGAAATCTGTTTCCTGCAATTCTGCCTTGCTTTCAAATCCTCTTCGTTGCCTTCCCTCAATATATTTGTGGACGAGAGTCATCATTTATAAGTCTGCAGGTTTGTGAATTGCAGTGTCCCTGAGCTCCATTTTACAACTCGCTTTCTTGGGCGCTGGCCGCAAAAGCGCAGGATTGCTTCAGGCCCTATTCTGGTCCCAGGCGGCAGGCTGAGCCTGTGGTTAATTCTTCTTCTTGAGGGGAAAATAGAGTGACCTGTGCCTGTCCCAACACCTAGAGCTAGTCTCTCATTGGTTCCCCCTCTTCCCTTTCATCCTCAGGACAAATTGCAAGCTGTACGGAACAGGAGGTTAAAGGTGCTGATTCTCCAAGGAGGGAGATTCCTAGTAAAGCGGCTGGAATGGCGAACCCGAGCACAAGGAGATGAGAAATGAGGTGCGTTTTAGAAACCTTTCCCGATCACACGGTGTACCATCTTCTGGGTTTCTCATGCATGTTTTCGATGTAGGAAGATGCCCTTGAACCTGGAGATTTGGGACCCATGGGATGGGTACCACGCAGTATTACTTTAAAGGGTCTGCGTTTGCTCACCCAACCTCACCAAACCTCTCAGCCCCAAGAGTGTCCACCCTTATGTCTCAATCAGCTGTGGGTCTAGATATGGTCAATCCAGGTGGCATTACAACCGCTGAACGAATTTTGTAAGAATTTCTCTCTCTTTCACTGTCTTTGTTTCACGGGTTTTTAAAAGTAATTGATTTTTATAATGGGGTTTACCTGCTTTTCACTGCTGTGATTTTGCCGCTTTACACCCACTTGACTCACTTACAGAGAGATATCAATGCATAGGTTTCAAGATTCTTACTAGTCAGATATATTCTTGGGCGGTGAATTGGGGGTGTTGAGTCCAATTCATTGAGGAAGGAGTAGGGCTTGTCTATTACATATTGGGTTTATGGAACGGTATCTGAGATAATTTGAAACCCTTGTTGTATGCATCATCCCACCTCACCTTTCCCGTTAAGCAGCCATAGTGTGTTTTCTAAACTTGTGTACTCTATTCTGTTTTGTAATTCAGTTCAAGGGTAGCGGTTTTTACATTCCCTCTATAAGTCATATCTTATGATAAGTGTCTTTTTCTGTGTGACTTATTTCACTTAGAATCGTCGTACCTAAATCCAATCATCATGCTGCTACTAGCCTTATGACGTTGATTTCATGGCTGAGTGATATTCCATTGTACATAAGGACCACAACTTCTTTATCCATTTTTCTCTTTCCTGGGATATTTAAGGTGTAACGAAGTGGAGATTCTTGTCAACAGAGCAGCCCTAAACTTTGGGGTGCCTGTGTCTTGCTGATTTTTAGTTTTCCCAATTTATACGCCCATGAGTGGATGTGCCCTATGCTCCCTAAGCTCAGTTTTTTAGATGTTTCAGGACACACCGTGCACTTCTCCAGAGTGGCTGTTGGCAATTTACATCCCGCCCATCAGCGTAGCCAGGCTCCCGTTTCTCCATGGCCGGCCCTGCATTTCTGGTTTTGACACTTTATTCAGCATGGCCCTTTTGACCGATGGGAAGCGAGACTTCTTTGTAGCGCTGATTTGCCTTTCCAGGTTGCTTGGTTGGCCAAAAAGGGCGTATGCGTTTTTTCCTGAATATATTCAGGAAAAAACGCATACGCCCTTTTTGGCCAAGGGCATCATTGTCGAGGTTTTGCCGCTTTTCCTGTGCTTTAAAGGCGATTCGAATCTCCCTCCTGAAATCTGTTTCCTGCAATTCTGCCTTGCTTTCAAATCCTCTTCGTTGCCTTCCCTCAATATATTTGTGGACGAGAGTCATCATTTATAAGTCTGCAGGTTTGTGAATTGCAGTGTCCCTGAGCTCCATTTTTCAACTCGCTTTCTTGGGAGCTGGCCGCAAAAGCGCAGGATTGCTTCAGGCCCTATTCTGGTCTCAGGCGGCAGGCTGAGCCTGTGGTTAATTCTTCTTCTTGAGGGGAAAATAGAGTGACCTGTGCCTGTCCCAACACCTAGAGCTAGTCTCTCATTGGTTCCCCCTCTTCCCGTTCATCCTCAGGACAAATTGCAACCTGTACGGAACAGGAGGTTAAAGGTGCTGATTCTCCAAGGAGGGAGATTGCTAGTAAAGCGGCTGGAATGGCGAACCCAAGCACAAGGAGATGAGAAATGAGGTGCGTTTTAGAAACCTTTCCCGATCACACGGTGTACCATCTTCTGGGTTTCTCATGAATGTTTTCGATGTAGGAAGATGCCCTTGAACCTGGAGATTTTGGACCCATGGGATGGGTACCACGCAGTATTACTTTATAGGGTCTGCGTTTGCTCACCCAACCTCACCAAACCTCTCAGCCCCAAGAGTGTCCACCCTTATGTCTCAATCAGCTGTGGGTCTAGATATGGTCAATCCAGGTGGCATCACAGCCCCTGAACGAATTTTGTAAGAATTTCTCTCTCTTTCACTGTCTTTGTTTCACGTGTTTTTAAAAGTAATTGATTTTTATAATGGGGTTTACCTGCTTTTCACTGCTGTGATTTTGCCGCTTTACACCCACTTGACTCACTTACAGAGAGATATCAATGCATAGGTTTCAAGATTCTTACTAGTCAGATATATTCTTGGGCGGTGAATTGGGGGTGTTGAGTCCAATTCATTGAGGAAGGAGTAGGGCTTGTCTATTACATATTGGGTTTATGGAACGGTATCTGAGATAATTTGAAACCCTTGTTGTATGCATCACCCCACCTCACCTTTCCCGTTAAGCAGCCATAGTGTGTTTTCTAAACTTGTGTACTCTATTCTGTTTTGTAATTCAGTTCAAGGGTAGCGGTTTTTACATTCCCTCTATAAGTCATATCTTATGATAAGTGTCTTTTTCTGTGTGACTTATTTCACTTAGAATCGTCGTACCTAAATCCAATCATCATGCTGCTACTAGCCTTATGACGTTGATTTCATGTCTGAGTGATATTCCATTGTACATAAGGACCACAACTTCTTTATCCATTTTTCTCTTTCCTGGGATATTTAAGGTGTAACGAAGTGGAGATTCTTGTCAACAGAGCAGCCCTAAACTTTGGGGTGCCTGTGTCTTGCTGATTTTTAGTTTTCCCAATTTATACGCCCATGAGTGGATGTGCCCTATGCTCCCTAAGCTGAGTTTTTTAGATGTTTCAGGACACACCGTGCACTTCTCCAGAGTGGCTGTTGGCAATTTACATCCCGCCCATCAGCGTAGCCAGGCTCCCGTTTCTCCATGGCCTGCCCTGCATTTCTGGTTTTGACACTTTATTCAGCATGGCCCTTTTGACCGATGGGAAGCGAGACTTCTTTGTAGCGCTGATTTGCCTTTCCAGGTTGCTTGGTTGGCCAAAAAGGGCGTATGCGTTTTTTCCTGAATATATTCAGGAAAAAACGCATACGCCCTTTTTGGCCAAGGGCATCATTGTCGAGGTTTTGCCGCTTTTCCTGTGCTTTAAAGGCGATTCGAATCTCCCTCCTGAAATCTGTTTCCTGCAATTCTGCCTTGCTTTCAAATCCTCTTCGTTGCCTTCCCTCAATATATTTGTGGACGAGAGTCATCATTTATAAGTCTGCAGGTTTGTGAATTGCAGTGTCCCTGAGCTCCATTTTTCAACTCGCTTTCTTGGGCGCTGGCCGCAAAAGCGCAGGATTGCTTCAGGCCCTATTCTGGTCCCAGGCGGCAGGCTGAGCCTGTGGTTAATTCTTCTTCTTGAGGGGAAAATAGAGTGACCTGTGCCTGTCCCAACACCTAGAGCTAGTCTCTCATTGGTTCCCCCTCTTCCCTTTCATCCTCAGGACAAATTGCAAGCTGTACGGAACAGGAGGTTAAAGGTGCTGATTCTCCAAGGAGGGAGATTCCTAGTAAAGCGGCTGGAATGGCGAACCCGAGCACAAGGAGATGAGAAATGAGGTGCGTTTTAGAAACCTTTCCCGATCACACGGTGTACCATCTTCTGGGTTTCTCATGCATGTTTTCGATGTAGGAAGATGCCCTTGAACCTGGAGATTTGGGACCCATGGGATGGGTACCACGCAGTATTACTTTAAAGGGTCTGCGTTTGCTCACCCAACCTCACCAAACCTCTCAGCCCCAAGAGTGTCCACCCTTATGTCTCAATCAGCTGTGGGTCTAGATATGGTCAATCCAGGTGGCATTACAACCGCTAAACGAATTTTGTAAGAATTTCTCTCTCTTTCACTGTCTTTGTTTCACGGGTTTTTAAAAGTAATTGATTTTTATAATGGGGTTTACCTGCTTTTCACTGCTGTGATTTTGCCGCTTTACACCCACTTGACTCACTTACAGAGAGATATCAATGCATAGGTTTCAAGATTCTTACTAGTCAGATATATTCTTGGGCGGTGAATTGGGGGTGTTGAGTCCAATTCATTGAGGAAGGAGTAGGGCTTGTCTATTACATATTGGGTTTATGGAACGGTATCTGAGATAATTTGAAACCCTTGTTGTATGCATCACCCCACCTCACCTTTCCCGTTAAGCAGCCATAGTGTGTTTTCTAAACTTGTGACTCTATTCTGTTTTGTAATTCAGTTCAAGGGTAGCGGTTTTTACATTCCCTCTATAAGTCATATCTTATGATAAGTGTCTTTTTCTGTGTGACTTATTTCACTTAGTATCGTCGTACCTAAATCCAATCATCATGCTGCTACTAGCCTTATGACGTTGATTTCATGGCTGAGTGATATTCCATTGTACATAAGGACCACAACTTCTTTATCCATTTTTCTCTTTCCTGGGATATTTAAGGTGTAACGAAGTGGAGATTCTTGTCAACAGAGCAGCCCTAAACTTTGGGGTGCCTGTGTCTTGCTGATTTTTAGTTTTCCCAATTTATACGCCCATGAGTGGATGTGCCCTATGCTCCCTAAGCTCAGTTTTTTAGATGTTTCAGGACACACCGTGCACTTCTCCAGAGTGGCTGTTGGCAATTTACATCCCGCCCATCAGCGTAGCCAGGCTCCCGTTTCTCCATGGCCTGTCCTGCATTTCTGGTTTTGACACTTTATTCAGCATGGCCCTTTTGACCGATGGGAAGCGAGACTTCTTTGTAGCGCTGATTTGCCTTTCCAGGTTGCTTGGTTGGCCAAAAAGGGCGTATGCGTTTTTTCCTGAATATATTCAGGAAAAAACGCATACGCCCTTTTTGGCCAAGGGCATCATTGTCGAGGTTTTGCCGCTTTTCCTGTGCTTTAAAGGCGATTCGAATCTCCCTCCTGAAATCTGTTTCCTGCAATTCTGCCTTGCTTTCAAATCCTCTTCGTTGTCTTCCCTCAATATATTTGTGGACGAGAGTCATCATTTATAAGTCTGCAGGTTTGTGAATTGCAGTGTCCCTGAGCTCAATTTTTCAACTCGCTTTCTTGGGCGCTGGCCGCAAAAGCGCAGGATTGCTTCAGGCCCTATTCTGGTCCCAGGCGGCAGGCTGAGCCTGTGGTTAATTCTTCTTCTTGAGGGGAAAATAGAGTGACCTGTGCCTGTCCCAACACCTAGAGCTAGTCTCTCATTGGTTCCCCCTCTTCCCTTTCATCCTCAGGACAAATTGCAAGCTGTACGGAACAGGAGGTTAAAGGTGCTGATTCTCCAAGGAGGGAGATTCCTAGTAAAGCGGCTGGAATGGCGAACCCGAGCACAAGGAGATGAGAAATGAGGTGCGTTTTAGAAACCTTTCCCGATCACACGGTGTACGATCTTCTGGGTTTCTCATGCATGTTTTCGATGTAGGAAGATGCCCTTGAACCTGGAGATTTGGGACCCATGGGATGGGTACCACGCAGTATTACTTTATAGGGTCTGCGTTTGCTCACCCAACCTCACCAAACCTCTCAGCCCCAAGAGTGTCCACCCTTATGTCTCAATCAGCTGTGGGTCTAGATATGGTCAATCCAGGTGGCATCACAGCCCCTGAACGAATTTTGTAAGAATTTCTCTCTCTTTCACTGTCTTTGTTTCACGGGTTTTTAAAAGTAATTGATTTTTATAATGGGGTTTACCTGCTTTTCACTGCTGTGATTTTGCCGCTTTACACCCACTTGACTCACTTACAGAGAGATATCAATGCATAGGTTTCAAGATTCTTACTAGTCAGATATATTCTTGGGCGCTGAATAGGGGGTGTTGAGTCCAATTCATTGAGGAAGGAGTAGGGCTTGTCTATTACATATTGGGTTTATGGAACGGTATCTGAGATAATTTGAAACCCTTGTTGTATGCATCACCCCACCTCACCTTTCCCGTTAAGCAGCCATAGTGTGTTTTCTAAACGTGTGACTCTATTCTGTTTTGTAATTCAGTTCAAGGGTAGCGGTTTTTACATTCCCTCTATAAGTCATATCTTATGATAAGTGTCTTTTTCTGTGTGACTTATTTCACTTAGTATCGTCGTACCTAAATCCAATCATCATGCTGCTACTAGCCTTATGACGTTGATTTCATGGCTGAGTGATATTCCATTGTACATAAGGACCACAACTTCTTTATCCATTTTTCTCTTTCCTGGGATATTTAAGGTGTAATGAAGTGGAGATTCTTGTCAACAGAGCAGCCCTAAACTTTGGGGTGCCTGTGTCTTGCTGATTTTTAGTTTTCCCAATTTATACGCCCATGAGTGGATGTGCCCTATGCTCCCTAAGCTGAGTTTTTTAGATGTTTCAGGACACACCGTGCACTTCTCCAGAGTGGCTGTTGGCAATTTACATCCCGCCCATCAGCGTAGCCAGGCTCCCGTTTCTCCATGGCCTGCCCTGCATTTCTGGTTTTGACACTTTATTCAGCATGGCCATTTTGACCGATGGGAAGCGAGACTTCTTTGTAGCGCTGATTTGCCTTTCCAGGTTGCTTGGTTGGCCAAAAAGGGCGTATGCGTTTTTTCCTGAATATATTCAGGAAAAAACGCATACGCCCTTTTTGGCCAAGGGCATCATTGTCGAGGTTTTGCCGCTTTTCCTGTGCTTTAAAGGCGATTCGAATCTCCCTCCTGAAATCTGTTTCCTGCAATTCTGCCTTGCTTTCAAATCCTCTTCGTTGCCTTCCCTCAATATATTTGTGGACGAGAGTCATCATTTATAAGTCTGCAGGTTTGTGAATTGCAGTGTCCCTGAGCTCCATTTTACAACTCGCTTTCTTGGGCGCTGGCCGCAAAAGCGCAGGATTGCTTCAGGCCCTATTCTGGTCCCAGGCGGCAGGCTGAGCCTGTGGTTAATTCTTCTTCTTGAGGGGAAAATAGAGTGACCTGTGCCTGTCCCAACACCTAGAGCTAGTCTCTCATTGGTTCCCCCTCTTCCCTTTCATCCTCAGGACAAATTGCAAGCTGTACGGAACAGGAGGTTAAAGGTGCTGATTCTCCAAGGAGGGAGATTCCTAGTAAAGCGGCTGGAATGGCGAACCCGAGCACAAGGAGATGAGAAATGAGGTGCGTTTTAGAAACCTTTCCCGATCACACGGTGTACCATCTTCTGGGTTTCTCATGCATGTTTTCGATGTAGGAAGATGCCCTTGAACCTGGAGATTTGGGACCCATGGGATGGGTACCACGCAGTATTACTTTAAAGGGTCTGCGTTTGCTCACCCAACCTCACCAAACCTCTCAGCCCCAAGAGTGTCCACCCTTATGTCTCAATCAGCTGTGGGTCTAGATATGGTCAATCCAGGTGGCATTACAACCGCTGAACGAATTTTGTAAGAATTTCTCTCTCTTTCACTGTCTTTGTTTCACGGGTTTTTAAAAGTAATTGATTTTTATAATGGGGTTTACCTGCTTTTCACTGCTGTGATTTTGCCGCTTTACACCCACTTGACTCACTTACAGAGAGATATCAATGCATAGGTTTCAAGATTCTTACTAGTCAGATATATTCTTGGGCGGTGAATTGGGGGTGTTGAGTCCAATTCATTGAGGAAGGAGTAGGGCTTGTCTATTACATATTGGGTTTATGGAACGGTATCTGAGATAATTTGAAACCCTTGTTGTATGCATCATCCCACCTCACCTTTCCCGTTAAGCAGCCATAGTGTGTTTTCTAAACTTGTGTACTCTATTCTGTTTTGTAATTCAGTTCAAGGGTAGCGGTTTTTACATTCCCTCTATAAGTCATATCTTATGATAAGTGTCTTTTTCTGTGTGACTTATTTCACTTAGAATCGTCGTACCTAAATCCAATCATCATGCTGCTACTAGCCTTATGACGTTGATTTCATGGCTGAGTGATATTCCATTGTACATAAGGACCACAACTTCTTTATCCATTTTTCTCTTTCCTGGGATATTTAAGGTGTAACGAAGTGGAGATTCTTGTCAACAGAGCAGCCCTAAACTTTGGGGTGCCTGTGTCTTGCTGATTTTTAGTTTTCCCAATTTATACGCCCATGAGTGGATGTGCCCTATGCTCCCTAAGCTCAGTTTTTTAGATGTTTCAGGACACACCGTGCACTTCTCCAGAGTGGCTGTTGGCAATTTACATCCCGCCCATCAGCGTAGCCAGGCTCCCGTTTCTCCATGGCCGGCCCTGCATTTCTGGTTTTGACACTTTATTCAGCATGGCCCTTTTGACCGATGGGAAGCGAGACTTCTTTGTAGCGCTGATTTGCCTTTCCAGGTTGCTTGGTTGGCCAAAAAGGGCGTATGCGTTTTTTCCTGAATATATTCAGGAAAAAACGCATACGCCCTTTTTGGCCAAGGGCATCATTGTCGAGGTTTTGCCGCTTTTCCTGTGCTTTAAAGGCGATTCGAATCTCCCTCCTGAAATCTGTTTCCTGCAATTCTGCCTTGCTTTCAAATCCTCTTCGTTGCCTTCCCTCAATATATTTGTGGACGAGAGTCATCATTTATAAGTCTGCAGGTTTGTGAATTGCAGTGTCCCTGAGCTCCATTTTTCAACTCGCTTTCTTGGGAGCTGGCCGCAAAAGCGCAGGATTGCTTCAGGCCCTATTCTGGTCTCAGGCGGCAGGCTGAGCCTGTGGTTAATTCTTCTTCTTGAGGGGAAAATAGAGTGACCTGTGCCTGTCCCAACACCTAGAGCTAGTCTCTCATTGGTTCCCCCTCTTCCCGTTCATCCTCAGGACAAATTGCAACCTGTACGGAACAGGAGGTTAAAGGTGCTGATTCTCCAAGGAGGGAGATTGCTAGTAAAGCGGCTGGAATGGCGAACCCAAGCACAAGGAGATGAGAAATGAGGTGCGTTTTAGAAACCTTTCCCGATCACACGGTGTACCATCTTCTGGGTTTCTCATGAATGTTTTCGATGTAGGAAGATGCCCTTGAACCTGGAGATTTTGGACCCATGGGATGGGTACCACGCAGTATTACTTTATAGGGTCTGCGTTTGCTCACCCAACCTCACCAAACCTCTCAGCCCCAAGAGTGTCCACCCTTATGTCTCAATCAGCTGTGGGTCTAGATATGGTCAATCCAGGTGGCATCACAGCCCCTGAACGACTTTTGTAAGAATTTCTCTCTCTTTCACTGTCTTTGTTTCACGTGTTTTTAAAAGTAATTGATTTTTATAATGGGGTTTACCTGCTTTTCACTGCTGTGATTTTGCCGCTTTACACCCACTTGACTCACTTACAGAGAGATATCAATGCATAGGTTTCAAGATTCTTACTAGTCAGATATATTCTTGGGCGGTGAATTGGGGGTGTTGAGTCCAATTCATTGAGGAAGGAGTAGGGCTTGTCTATTACATATTGGGTTTATGGAACGGTATCTGAGATAATTTGAAACCCTTGTTGTATGCATCACCCCACCTCACCTTTCCCGTTAAGCAGCCATAGTGTGTTTTCTAAACTTGTGTACTCTATTCTGTTTTGTAATTCAGTTCAAGGGTAGCGGTTTTTACATTCCCTCTATAAGTCATATCTTATGATAAGTGTCTTTTTCTGTGTGACTTATTTCACTTAGAATCGTCGTACCTAAATCCAATCATCATGCTGCTACTAGCCTTATGACGTTGATTTCATGTCTGAGTGATATTCCATTGTACATAAGGACCACAACTTCTTTATCCATTTTTCTCTTTCCTGGGATATTTAAGGTGTAACGAAGTGGAGATTCTTGTCAACAGAGCAGCCCTAAACTTTGGGGTGCCTGTGTCTTGCTGATTTTTAGTTTTCCCAATTTATACGCCCATGAGTGGATGTGCCCTATGCTCCCTAAGCTGAGTTTTTTAGATGTTTCAGGACACACCGTGCACTTCTCCAGAGTGGCTGTTGGCAATTTACATCCCGCCCATCAGCGTAGCCAGGCTCCCGTTTCTCCATGGCCTGCCCTGCATTTCTGGTTTTGACACTTTATTCAGCATGGCCCTTTTGACCGATGGGAAGCGAGACTTCTTTGTAGCGCTGATTTGCCTTTCCAGGTTGCTTGGTTGGCCAAAAAGGGCGTATGCGTTTTTTCCTGAATATATTCAGGAAAAAACGCATACGCCCTTTTTGGCCAAGGGCATCATTGTCGAGGTTTTGCCGCTTTTCCTGTGCTTTAAAGGCGATTCGAATCTCCCTCCTGAAATCTGTTTCCTGCAATTCTGCCTTGCTTTCAAATCCTCTTCGTTGCCTTCCCTCAATATATTTGTGGACGAGAGTCATCATTTATAAGTCTGCAGGTTTGTGAATTGCAGTGTCCCTGAGCTCCATTTTTCAACTCGCTTTCTTGGGCGCTGGCCGCAAAAGCGCAGGATTGCTTCAGGCCCTATTCTGGTCCCAGGCGGCAGGCTGAGCCTGTGGTTAATTCTTCTTCTTGAGGGGAAAATAGAGTGACCTGTGCCTGTCCCAACACCTAGAGCTAGTCTCTCATTGGTTCCCCCTCTTCCCTTTCATCCTCAGGACAAATTGCAAGCTGTACGGAACAGGAGGTTAAAGGTGCTGATTCTCCAAGGAGGGAGATTCCTAGTAAAGCGGCTGGAATGGCGAACCCGAGCACAAGGAGATGAGAAATGAGGTGCGTTTTAGAAACCTTTCCCGATCACACGGTGTACCATCTTCTGGGTTTCTCATGCATGTTTTCGATGTAGGAAGATGCCCTTGAACCTGGAGATTTGGGACCCATGGGATGGGTACCACGCAGTATTACTTTAAAGGGTCTGCGTTTGCTCACCCAACCTCACCAAACCTCTCAGCCCCAAGAGTGTCCACCCTTATGTCTCAATCAGCTGTGGGTCTAGATATGGTCAATCCAGGTGGCATTACAACCGCTAAACGAATTTTGTAAGAATTTCTCTCTCTTTCACTGTCTTTGTTTCACGGGTTTTTAAAAGTAATTGATTTTTATAATGGGGTTTACCTGCTTTTCACTGCTGTGATTTTGCCGCTTTACACCCACTTGACTCACTTACAGAGAGATATCAATGCATAGGTTTCAAGATTCTTACTAGTCAGATATATTCTTGGGCGGTGAATTGGGGGTGTTGAGTCCAATTCATTGAGGAAGGAGTAGGGCTTGTCTATTACATATTGGGTTTATGGAACGGTATCTGAGATAATTTGAAACCCTTGTTGTATGCATCACCCCACCTCACCTTTCCCGTTAAGCAGCCATAGTGTGTTTTCTAAACTTGTGACTCTATTCTGTTTTGTAATTCAGTTCAAGGGTAGCGGTTTTTACATTCCCTCTATAAGTCATATCTTATGATAAGTGTCTTTTTCTGTGTGACTTATTTCACTTAGTATCGTCGTACCTAAATCCAATCATCATGCTGCTACTAGCCTTATGACGTTGATTTCATGGCTGAGTGATATTCCATTGTACATAAGGACCACAACTTCTTTATCCATTTTTCTCTTTCCTGGGATATTTAAGGTGTAACGAAGTGGAGATTCTTGTCAACAGAGCAGCCCTAAACTTTGGGGTGCCTGTGTCTTGCTGATTTTTAGTTTTCCCAATTTATACGCCCATGAGTGGATGTGCCCTATGCTCCCTAAGCTCAGTTTTTTAGATGTTTCAGGACACACCGTGCACTTCTCCAGAGTGGCTGTTGGCAATTTACATCCCGCCCATCAGCGTAGCCAGGCTCCCGTTTCTCCATGGCCTGTCCTGCATTTCTGGTTTTGACACTTTATTCAGCATGGCCCTTTTGACCGATGGGAAGCGAGACTTCTTTGTAGCGCTGATTTGCCTTTCCAGGTTGCTTGGTTGGCCAAAAAGGGCGTATGCGTTTTTTCCTGAATATATTCAGGAAAAAACGCATACGCCCTTTTTGGCCAAGGGCATCATTGTCGAGGTTTTGCCGCTTTTCCTGTGCTTTAAAGGCGATTCGAATCTCCCTCCTGAAATCTGTTTCCTGCAATTCTGCCTTGCTTTCAAATCCTCTTCGTTGTCTTCCCTCAATATATTTGTGGACGAGAGTCATCATTTATAAGTCTGCAGGTTTGTGAATTGCAGTGTCCCTGAGCTCAATTTTTCAACTCGCTTTCTTGGGCGCTGGCCGCAAAAGCGCAGGATTGCTTCAGGCCCTATTCTGGTCCCAGGCGGCAGGCTGAGCCTGTGGTTAATTCTTCTTCTTGAGGGGAAAATAGAGTGACCTGTGCCTGTCCCAACACCTAGAGCTAGTCTCTCATTGGTTCCCCCTCTTCCCTTTCATCCTCAGGACAAATTGCAAGCTGTACGGAACAGGAGGTTAAAGGTGCTGATTCTCCAAGGAGGGAGATTCCTAGTAAAGCGGCTGGAATGGCGAACCCGAGCACAAGGAGATGAGAAATGAGGTGCGTTTTAGAAACCTTTCCCGATCACACGGTGTACGATCTTCTGGGTTTCTCATGCATGTTTTCGATGTAGGAAGATGCCCTTGAACCTGGAGATTTGGGACCCATGGGATGGGTACCACGCAGTATTACTTTAAAGGGTCTGCGTTTGCTCACCCAACCTCACCAAACCTCTCAGCCCCAAGAGTGTCCACCCTTATGTCTCAATCAGCTGTGGGTCTAGATATGGTCAATCCAGGTGGCATTACAACCGCTGAACGAATTTTGTAAGAATTTCTCTCTCTTTCACTGTCTTTGTTTCACGGGTTTTTAAAAGTAATTGATTTTTATAATGGGGTTTACCTGCTTTTCACTGCTGTGATTTTGCCGCTTTACACCCACTTGACTCACTTACAGAGAGATATCAATGCATAGGTTTCAAGATTCTTACTAGTCAGATATATTCTTGGGCGGTGAATTGGGGGTGTTGAGTCCAATTCATTGAGGAAGGAGTAGGGCTTGTCTATTACATATTGGGTTTATGGAACGGTATCTGAGATAATTTGAAACCCTTGTTGTATGCATCACCCCACCTCACCTTTCCCGTTAAGCAGCCATAGTGTGTTTTCTAAACTTGTGACTCTATTCTGTTTTGTAATTCAGTTCAAGGGTAGCGGTTTTTACATTCCCTCTATAAGTCATATCTTATGATAAGTGTCTTTTTCTGTGTGACTTATTTCACTTAGTATCGTCGTACCTAAATCCAATCATCATGCTGCTACTAACCTTATGACGTTGATTTCATGGCTGAGTGATATTCCATTGTACATAAGGACCACAACTTCTTTATCCATTTTTCTCTTTCCTGGGATATTTAAGGTGTAACGAAGTGGAGATTCTTGTCAACAGAGCAGCCCTAAACTTTGGGGTGCCTGTGTCTTGCTGATTTTTAGTTTTCCCAATTTATACGCCCATGAGTGGATGTGCCCTATGCTCCCTAAGCTGAGTTTTTTAGATGTTTCAGGACACACCGTGCACTTCTCCAGAGTGGCTGTTGGCAATTTACATCCCGCTCATCAGCGTAGCCAGGCTCCCGTTTCTCCATGGCCTGTCCTGCATTTCTGGTTTTGACACTTTATTCAGCATGGCCCTTTTGACCGATGGGAAGCGAGACTTTTTGTAGCGCTGATTTGCCTTTCCAGGTTGCTTGGTTGGCCAAAAAGGGCGTATGCGTTTTTTCCTGAATATATTCAGGAAAAAACGCATACGCCCTTTTTGGCCAAGGGCATCATTCTCGAGGTTTTGCCGCTTTTCCTGTGCTTTAAAGGCGATTCGAATCTCCCTCCTGAAATCTGTTTCCTGCAATTCTGCCTTGCTTTCAAATCCTCTTCGTTGCCTTCCCTCAATATATTTGTGGACGAGAGTCATCATTTATAAGTCTGCAGGTTTGTGAATTGCAGTGTCCCTGAGCTCCATTTTTCAACTCGCTTTCTTGGGAGCTGGCCGCAAAAGCGCAGGATTGCTTCAGGCCCTATTCTGGTCCCAGGCGGCAGGCTGAGCCTGTGGTTAATTCTTCTTCTTGAGGGGAAAATAGAGTGACGTGTGCCTGTCCCAACACCTAGAGCTAGTCTCTCATTGGTTCCCCCTCTTCCCGTTCATCCTCAGGACAAATTGCAACCTGTACGGAACAGGAGGTTAAAGGTGCTGATTCTCCAAGGAGGGAGATTGCTAGTAAAGCGGCTGGAATGGCGAACCCAAGCACAAGGAGATGAGAAATGAGGTGCGTTTTAGAAACCTTTCCCGATCACACGGTGTACCATCTTCTGGGTTTCTCATGCATGTTTTCGATGTAGGAAGATGCCCTTGAACCTGGAGATTTGGGACCCATGGGATGGGTACCACGCAGTATTACTTTATAGGGTCTGCGTTTGCTCACCCAACCTCACCAAACCTCTCAGCCCCAAGAGTGTCCACCCTTATGTCTCAATCAGCTGTGGGTCTAGATATGGTCAATCCAGGTGGCATCACAGCCCCTGAACGAATTTTGTAAGAATTTCTCTCTCTTTCACTGTCTTTGTTTCACGGGTTTTTAAAAGTAATTGATTTTTATAATGGGGTTTACCTGCTTTTCACTGCTGTGATTTTGCCGCTTTACACCCACTTCACTCACTTACAGAGAGATATCAATGCATAGGTTTCAAGATTCTTACTAGTCAGATATATTCTTGGGCGCTGAATAGGGGGTGTTGAGTCCAATTCTTTGAGGAAGGAGTAGGGCTTGTCTATTACATATTGGGTTTATGGAACGGTATCTGAGATAATTTGAAACCCTTGTTGTATGCATCACCCCACCTCACCTTTCCCGTTAAGCAGCCATAGTGTGTTTTCTAAACTTGTGACTCTATTCTGTTTTGTAATTCAGTTCAAGGGTAGCGGTTTTTACATTCCCTCTATAAGTCATATCTTATGATAAGTGTCTTTTTCTGTGTGACTTATTTCACTTAGAATCTTCGTACCTAAATCCACTCATCATGCTGCTACTAGCCTTATGACGTCGATTTCATGGCTGAGTGATATTCCATTGTACATAAGGACCACAACTTCTTTATCCATTTTTCTCTTTACTGGGATATTTAAGGTGTAACCAAGTGGAGATTCTTGTCAACAGAGCAGCCCTAAACTTTGGGGTGCCTGTGTCTTGCTGATTTTTAGTTTTCCCAGTTTATACGCCCATGAGTGGATGTGCCCTATGCTCCCTAAGCTCAGTTTTTTAGATGTTTCAGGACACACCGTGCACTTCTCCAGAGTGGCTGTTGGCAATTTACATCCCGCCCATCAGCGTAGCCAGGCTCCCGTTTCTCCATGGCCTGTCCTGCATTTCTGGTTTTGACACTTTATTCAGCATGGCCCTTTTGACCGATGGGAAGCGAGACTTCTTTGTAGCGCTGATTTGCCTTTCCAGGTTGCTTGGTTGGCCAAAAAGGGCGTATGCGTTTTTTCCTGAATATATTCAGGAAAAAACGCATACGCCCTTTTTGGCCAAGGGCATCATTGTCGAGGTTTTGCCGCTTTTCCTGTGCTTTAAAGGCGATTCGAATCTCCCTCCTGAAATCTGTTTCCTGCAATTCTGCCTTGCTTTCAAATCCTCTTCGTTGCCTTCCCTCAATATATTTGTGGACGAGAGTCATCATTTATATGTCTGCAGGTTTGTGAATTGCAGTGTCCCTGAGCTCCATTTTTCAACTCGCTTTCTTTGGAGCTGGCCGCAAAAGCGCAGGATTGCTTCAGGCCCTATTCTGGTCCCAGGCGGCAGGCTGAGCCTGTGGTTAATTCTTCTTCTTGAGGGGAAAATAGAGTGACCTGTGCCTGTCCCAACACCTAGAGCTAGTCTCTCATTGGTTCCCCCTCTTCCCGTTCATCCTCAGGACAAATTGCAACCTGTACGGAACAGGAGGTTAAAGGTGCTGATTCTCCAAGGAGGGAGATTGCTAGTAAAGCGGCTGGAATGGCGAACCCAAGCACAAGGAGATGAGAAATGAGGTGCGTTTTAGAAACCTTTCCCGATCACACGGTGTACCATCTTCTGGGTTTCTCATGAATGTTTTCGATGTAGGAAGATGCCCTTGAACCTGGAGATTTGGGACCCATGGGATGGGTACCACGCAGTATTACTTTATAGGGTCTGCGTTTGCTCACCCAACCTCACCAAACCTCTCAGCCCCAAGAGTGTCCACCCTTATGTCTCAATCAGCTGTGGGTCTAGATATGGTCAATCCAGGTGGCATCACAGCCCCTGAACGAATTTTGTAAGAATTTCTCTCTCTTTCACTGTCTTTGTTTCACGGGTTTTTAAAAGTAATTGATTTTTATAATGGGGTTTACCTGCTTTTCACTGCTGTGATTTTGCCGCTTTACACCCACTTGACTCACTTACAGAGAGATATCAATGCATAGGTTTCAAGATTCTTACTAGTCAGATATATTCTTGGGCGCTGAATAGGGGGTGTTGAGTCCAATTCTTTGAGGAAGGAGTAGGGCTTGTCTATTACATATTGGGTTTATGGAACGGTATGTGAGATAATTTGAAACCCTTGTTGTATGCATCACCCCACCTCACCTTTCCCGTTAAGCAGCCATAGTGTGTTTTCTAAACGTGTGACTCTATTCTGTTTTGTAATTCAGTTCAAGGGTAGCGGTTTTTACATTCCCTCTATAAGTCATATCTTATGATAAGTTTCTTTTTCTGTGTGACTTATTTCACTTATAATCGTCGTACCTAAATCCAATCATCATGCTGCTACTAGCCTTATGACGTTGATTTCATGGCTGAGTGATATTCCATTGTACATAAGGACCACAACTTCTTTATCCATTTTTCTCTTTCCTGGGATATTTAAGGTGTAACGAAGTGGAGATTCTTGTCAACAGAGCAGCCCTAAACTTTGGGGTGCCTGTGTCTTGCTGATTTTTAGTTTTCCCAATTTATACGCCCATGAGTGGATGTGCCCTATGCTCCCTAAGCTGAGTTTTTTAGATGTTTCAGGACACACCGTGCACTTCTCCAGAGTGGCTGTTGGCAATTTACATCCCGCCCATCAGCGTAGCCAGGCTCCCGTTTCTCCATGGCCTGTCCTGCATTTCTGGTTTTGACACTTTATTCAGCATGGCCCTTTTGACCGATGGGAAGCGAGACTTCTTTGTAGCGCTGATTTGCCTTTCCAGATTGCTTGGTTGGCCAAAAAGGGCGTATGCATTTTTTCCTGAATATATTCAGGAAAAAACGCATACGCCCTTTTTGGCCAAGGGCATCATTGTCGAGGTTTTGCCGCTTTTCCTGTGCTTTAAAGGCGATTCGAATCTCCCTCCTGAAATCTGTTTCCTGCAATTCTGCCTTGCTTTCAAATCCTCTTCGTTGTCTTCCCTCAATATATTTGTGGACGAGAGTCATCATTTATAAGTCTGCAGGTTTGTGAATTGCAGTGTCCCTGAGCTCCATTTTTCAACTCGCTTTCTTGGGCGCTGGCCGCAAAAGCGCAGGATTGCTTCAGGCCGTATTCTGGTCCCAGGCGGCAGGCTGAGCCTGTGGTTAATTCTTCTTCTTGAGGGGAAAATAGAGTGACCTGTGCCTGTCCCAACACCTAGAGCTAGTCTCTCATTGGTTCCCCCTCTTCCCTTTCATCCTCAGGACAAATTGCAAGCTGTACGGAACAGGAGGTTAAAGGTGCTGATTCTCCAAGGAGGGAGATTCCTAGTAAACCGGCTGGAATGGCGAACCCGAGCACAAAGAGATGAGAAATGAGGTGCGTTTTAGAAACCTTTCCCGATCACACGGTGTACCATCTTCTGGGTTTCTCATGCATGTTTTCGATGTAGGAAGATGCCCTTGAACCTGGAGATTTGGGACCCATGGGATGGGTACCACGCAGTATTACTTTAAAGGGTCTGCGTTTGCTCACCCAACCTCACCAAACCTCTCAGCCCCAAGAGTGTCCACCCTTATGTCTCAATCAGCTGTGGGTCTAGATATGGTCAATCCAGGTGGCATTACAACCGCTGAACGAATTTTGTAAGAATTTCTCTCTCTTTCACTGTCTTTGTTTCACGGGTTTTTAAAAGTAATTGATTTTTATAATGGGGTTTACCTGCTTTTCACTGCTGTGATTTTGCCGCTTTACACCCACTTGACTCACTTACAGAGAGATATCAATGCATAGGTTTCAAGATTCTTACTAGTCAGATATATTCTTGGGCGGTGAATTGGGGGTGTTGAGTCCAATTCATTGAGGAAGGAGTAGGGCTTGTCTATTACATATTGGGTTTATGGAACGGTATCTGAGATAATTTGAAACCCTTGTTGTATGCATCACCCCACCTCACCTTTCCCGTTAAGCAGCCATAGTGTGTTTTCTAAACGTGTGACTCTATTCTGTTTTGTAATTCAGTTCAAGGGTAGCGGTTTTTACATTCCCTCTATAAGTCATATCTTATGATAAGTGTCTTTTTCTGTGTGACTTATTTCACTTAGTATCGTCGTACCTAAATCCAATCATCATGCTGCTACTAGCCTTATGACGTTGATTTCATGGCTGAGTGATATTCCATTGTACATAAGGACCACAACTTCTTTATCCATTTTTCTCTTTCCTGGGATATTTAAGGTGTAACGAAGTGGAGATTCTTGTCAACAGAGCAGCCCTAAACTTTGGGGTGCCTGTGTCTTGCTGATTTTTAGTTTTCCCAATTTATACGCCCATGAGTGGATGTGCCCTATGCTCCCTAAGCTCAGTTTTTTAGATGTTTCAGGACACACCGTGCACTTCTCCAGAGTGGCTGTTGGCAATTTACATCCCGCCCATCAGCGTAGCCAGGCTCCCGTTTCTCCATGGCCTGCCCTGCATTTCTGGTTTTGACACTTTATTCAGCATGGCCCTTTTGACCGATGGGAAGCGAGACTTCTTTGTAGCGCTGATTTGCCTTTCCAGGTTGCTTGGTTGGCCAAAAAGGGCGTATGCGTTTTTTCCTGAATATATTCAGGAAAAAACGCATACGCCCTTTTTGGCCAAGGGCATCATTGTCGAGGTTTTGCCGCTTTTCCTGTGCTTTAAAGGCGATTCGAATCTCCCTCCTGAAATCTGTTTCCTGCAATTCTGCCTTGCTTTCAAATCCTCTTCGTTGCCTTCCCTCAATATATTTGTGGACGAGAGTCATCATTTATAAGTCTGCAGGTTTGTGAATTGCAGTGTCCCTGAGCTCCATTTTTCAACTCGCTTTCTTGGGAGCTGGCCGCAAAAGCGCAGGATTGCTTCAGGCCCTATTCTGGTCTCAGGCGGCAGGCTGAGCCTGTGGTTAATTCTTCTTCTTGAGGGGAAAATAGAGTGACCTGTGCCTGTCCCAACACCTAGAGCTAGTCTCTCATTGGTTCCCCCTCTTCCCGTTCATCCTCAGGACAAATTGCAACCTGTACGGAACAGGAGGTTAAAGGTGCTGATTCTCCAAGGAGGGAGATTGCTAGTAAAGCGGCTGGAATGGCGAACCCAAGCACAAGGAGATGAGAAATGAGGTGCGTTTTAGAAACCTTTCCCGATCACACGGTGTACCATCTTCTGGGTTTCTCATGAATGTTTTCGATGTAGGAAGATGCCCTGGAACCTGGAGATTTGGGACCCATGGGATGGGTACCACGCAGTATTACTTTAAAGGGTCTGCGTTTGCTCACCCAACCTCACCAAACCTCTCAGCCCCAAGAGTGTCCACCCTTATGTCTCAATCAGCTGTGGGTCTAGATATGGTCAATCCAGGTGGCATCACAGCCCCTGAACGACTTTTTAAGAATTTCTCTCTCTTTCACTGTCTTTGTTTCACGGGTTTTTAAAAGTAATTGATTTTTATAATGGGGTTTACCTGCTTTTCACTGCTGTGATTTTGCCGCTTTACACCCACTTGACTCACTTTCAGAGAGATATCAATGCATAGGTTTCAAGATTCTTACTAGTCAGATATATTCTTGGGCGGTGAATAGGGGGTGCTGAGTCCAATTCCTTGAGCAAGGAGTAGGGCTTGTCTATTACATATTGGGTTTATGGAACGGTATCTGAGCTAATTTGAAACCCTTGTTGTATGCATCACCCCACCTCACCTTTCCCGTTAAGCAGCCATAGTGTGTTTTCTAAACGTGTGACTCTATTCTGTTTTGTAATTCAGTTCAAGGGTAGCGGTTTTTACATTCCCTCTATAAGTCATATCTTATGATAAGTGTCTTTTTCTGTGTGACTTATTTCACTTAGAATCGTCGTACCTAAATCCACTCATCATGCTGCTACTAGCCTTATGACGTTGATTTCATGGCTGAGTGATATTCCATTGTACATAAGGAGCACAACTTCTTTATCCATTTTTCTCTTTCCTGGGATATTTAAGGTGTAACCAAGTGGAGGTTCTTGTCAACAGAGCAGACCTAAATTTTGGGGTGCCTGTGTCTTGCTGATTTTTAGTTTTCCCAATTTATACGCCCATGAGTGGATGTGCCCTATGCTCCCTAAGCTGAGTTTTGTAGATGTTTCAGGACACACCGTGCACTTCTCCAGAGTGGCTGTTGGCAATTTACATCCCGCCCATCAGCGTAGCCAGGCTCCCGTTTCTCCATGGCCTGTCCTGCATTTCTGCTTTTGACACTTTATTCAGCATGGCCCTTTTGACCGATGGGAAGCGAGACTTCTTTGTAGCGCTGATTTGCCTTTCCAGGTTGCTTGGTTGGCCAAAAAGGGCGTATGCGTTTTTTCCTGAATATATTCAGGAAAAAACGCATACGCCCTTTTTGGCCAAGGGCATCATTGTCGAGGTTTTGCCGCCTTTCCTGTGCTTTAAAGGCGATTCGAATCTCCCTCCTGAAATCTGTTTCCTGCAATTCTGCCTTGCTTTCAAATCCTCTTCGTTTCCTTCCATCAATATATTTGTGGACGAGAGTCATCATTTATAAGTCTGCAGGTTTGTGAATTGCAGTGCCCCTGAGCGCCATTTTTCAACTCGCTTTCTTGGGCGCTGGCCGCAAAAGCGCAGGATTGCTTCAGGCCCTATTCTGGTCCCAGGCGGCAGGCTGAGCCTGTGGTTAATTCTTCTTCCTGTTGGGAAAATAGAGTGACCTGTGCCTGTCCCAACACCTAGAGCTAGTCTCTCATTGGTTCCCCCTCTTCCCGTTCATCCTCAGGACAAATTGCAACCTGTACGGAACAGGAGGTTAAAGGTGCTGATTCTCCAAGGAGGGAGATTGCTAGTAAAGCGGCTGGAATGGCGAACCCAAGCACAAGGAGATGAGAAATGAGGTGCGTTTTAGAAACCTTTCCCGATCACACGGTGTACCATCTTCTGGGTTTCTCATGAATGTTTTCGATGTAGGAAGATGCCCTTGAACCTGGAGATTTGGGACCCATGGGATGGGTACCACGCAGTATTACTTTATAGGGTCTGCGTTTGCTCACCCAACCTCACCAAACCTCTCAGCCCCAAGAGTGTCCACCCTTATGTCTCAATCAGCTGTGGGTCTAGATGTGGTCAATCCAGGTGGCATCACAGCCCCTGAACGACTTTTTAAGAATTTCTCTCTCTTTCACTGTCTTTGTTTCACGGGTTTTTAAAAGTAATTGATATTTATAATGGGGTTTACCTGCTTTTCACTCCTGTGTTTTTGCCGCTTTACACCCACTTGACTCACTTACAGAGAGATATCAATGCATAGGTTTTAAGATTCTTACTATTCAGATATATTCGTGGGCGGTGAATAGGGGGTGTTGAGTCCAATTCATTGAGCAAGGAGTAGGTCTTGTCTATTACATATTGGGTTTATGGAACGGTATCTCAGGTAATTTGAAACCCTTGTTTTATGAATCACCCCACCTCACCTTTCCCGTTAAGCAGCCATAGTGTGTTTTCTAAACGTGTGACTCTATTCTGTTTTGTAATTCAGTTCAAGGGTAGCGGTTTTTACATTCCCTCTATAAGTCATATCTTATGATAAGTGTCTTTTTCTGTGTGACTTATTTCACTTAGAATCGTCGTACCTAAATCCACTCATCATGCTGCTACTAGCCTTATGACGTTGATTTCATGGCTGAGTGATATTCCATTGTACATAAGGACCACAACTTCTTTATCCATTTTTCTCTTTCCTGGGATATTTAAGGTGTAACCAAGTGGAGGTTCTTGTCAACAGAGCAGCCCTAAATTTTGGGGTGCCTGTGTCTTGCTGATTTTTAGTTTTCCCAATTTATACGCCCATGAGTGGATGTGCCCTATGCTCCCTAAGCTGAGTTTTGTAGATGTTTCAGGACACACCGTGCACTTCTCCAGAGTGGCTGTTGGCAATTTACATCCCGCCCATCAGCGTAGCCAGGCTCCCGTTTCTCCATGGCCTGTCCTGCATTTCTGCTTTTGACACTTTATTCAGCATGGCCCTTTTGACCGATGGGAAGCGAGACTTCTTTGTAGCGCTGATTTGCCTTTCCAGGTTGCTTGGTTGGCCAAAAAGGGCGTATGCGTTTTTTCCTGAATATATTCAGGAAAAAACGCATACGCCCTTTTTGGCCAAGGGCATCATTGTCGAGGTTTTGCCGCCTTTCCTGTGCTTTAAAGGCGATTCGAATCTCCCTCCTGAAATCTGTTTCCTGCAATTCTGCCTTGCTTTCAAATCCTCTTCGTTTCCTTCCATCAATATATTTGTGGACGAGAGTCATCATTTATAAGTCTGCAGGTTTGTGAATTGCAGTGCCCCTGAGCGCCATTTTTCAACTCGCTTTCTTGGGCGCTGGCCGCAAAAGCGCAGGATTGCTTCAGGCCCTATTCTGGTCCCAGGCGGCAGGCTGAGCCTGTGGTTAATTCTTCTTCCTGTTGGGAAAATAGAGTGACCTGTGCCTGTCCCAACACCTAGAGCTAGTCTCTCATTGGTTCCCCCTCTTCCCGTTCATCCTCAGGACAAATTGCAACCTGTACGGAACAGGAGGTTAAAGGTGCTGATTCTCCAAGGAGGGAGATTGCTAGTAAAGCGGCTGGAATGGCGAACCCAAGCACAAGGAGATGAGAAATGAGGTGCGTTTTAGAAACCTTTCCCGATCACACGGTGTACCATCTTCTGGGTTTCTCATGAATGTTTTCGATGTAGGAAGATGCCCTTGAACCTGGAGATTTGGGACCCATGGGATGGGTACCACGCAGTATTACTTTATAGGGTCTGCGTTTGCTCACCCAACCTCACCAAACCTCTCAGCCCCAAGAGTGTCCACCCTTATGTCTCAATCAGCTGTGGGTCTAGATGTGGTCAATCCAGGTGGCATCACAGCCCCTGAACGACTTTTTAAGAATTTCTCTCTCTTTCACTGTCTTTGTTTCACGGGTTTTTAAAAGTAATTGATATTTATAATGGGGTTTACCTGCTTTTCACTCCTGTGTTTTTGCCGCTTTACACCCACTTGACTCACTTACAGAGAGATATCAATGCATAGGTTTTAAGATTCTTACTATTCAGATATATTCGTGGGCGGTGAATAGGGGGTGTTGAGTCCAATTCATTGAGCAAGGAGTAGGTCTTGTCTATTACATATTGGGTTTATGGAACGGTATCTCAGGTAATTTGAAACCCTTGTTTTATGAATCACCCCACCTCACCTTTCCCGTTAAGCAGCCATAGTGTGTTTTCTAAACGTGTGACTCTATTCTGTTTTGTAATTCAGTTCAAGGGTAGCGGTTTTTACATTCCCTCTATAAGTCATATCTTATGATAAGTGTCTTTTTCTGTGTGACTTATTTCACTTAGAATCGTCGTACCTAAATCCACTCATCATGCTGCTACTAGCCTTATGACGTTGATTTCATGGCTGAGTGATATTCCATTGTACATAAGGACCACAACTTCTTTATCCATTTTTCTCTTTCCTGGGATATTTAAGGTGTAACCAAGTGGAGGTTCTTGTCAACAGAGCAGCCCTAAATTTTGGGGTGCCTGTGTCTTGCTGATTTTTAGTTTTCCCAATTTATACGCCCATGAGTGGATGTGCCCTATGCTCCCTAAGCTGAGTTTTGTAGATGTTTCAGGACACACCGTGCACTTCTCCAGAGTGGCTGTTGGCAATTTACATCCCGCCCATCAGCGTAGCCAGGCTCCCGTTTCTCCATGGCCTGTCCTGCATTTCTGCTTTTGACACTTTATTCAGCATGGTCCTTTTGACCGATGGGAAGCGAGACTTCTTTGTAGCGCTGATTTGCCTTTCCAGGTTGCTTGGTTGGCCAAAAAGGGCGTATGCGTTTTTTCCTGAATATATTCAGGAAAAAACGCATACGCCCTTTTTGGCCAAGGGCATCATTGTCGAGGTTTTGCCGCCTTTCCTGTGCTTTAAAGGCGATTCGAATCTCCCTCCTGAAATCTGTTTCCTGCAATTCTGCCTTGCTTTCAAATCCTCTTCGTTTCCTTCCATCAATATATTTGTGGACGAGAGTCATCATTTATAAGTCTGCAGGTTTGTGAATTGCAGTGCCCCTGAGCGCCATTTTTCAACTCGCTTTCTTGGGCGCTGGCCGCAAAAGCGCAGGATTGCTTCAGGCCCTATTCTGGTCCCAGGCGGCATGCTGAGCCTGTGGTTAATTCTTCTTCTTGAGGGGAAAATAGAGTGACCTGTGCCTGTCCCAACACCTAGAGCTAGTCTCTCATTGGTTCCCCCTCTTCCCGTTCACCCTCAGGACAAATTGCAACCTGTACGGAACAGGAGGTTAAAGGTGCTGATTCTCCAAGGAGGGAGATTGCTAGTAAAGCGGCTGGAATGGCGAACCCAAGCACAAGGAGATGAGAAATGAGGTGCGTTTTAGAAACCTTTCCCGATCACACGGTGTACCATCTTCTGGGTTTCTCATGAATGTTTTCGATGTAGGAAGATGCCCTTGAACCTGGAGATTTGGGACCCATGGGATGGGTACCACGCAGTATTACTTTAAAGGGTCTGCGTTTGCTCACCCAACCTCACCAAACCTCTCAGCCCCAAGAGTGTCCACCCTTATGTCTCAATCAGCTGTGGGTCTAGATATGGTCAATCCAGGTGGCATCACAGCCCCTGAACGACTTTTTAAGAATTTCTCTCTCTTTCACTGTCTTTGTTTCACGGGTTTTTAAAAGTAATTGATTTTTATAATGGGGTTTACCTGCTTTTCACTGCTGTGATTTTGCCGCTTTACACCCACTTGACTCACTTTCAGAGAGATATCAATGCATAGGTTTCAAGATTCTTACTAGTCAGATATATTCTTGGGCGGTGAATAGGGGGTGCTGAGTCCAATTCCTTGAGCAAGGAGTAGGGCTTGTCTATTACATATTGGGTTTATGGAACGGTATCTGAGCTAATTTGAAACCCTTGTTGTATGCATCACCCCACCTCACCTTTCCCGTTAAGCAGCCATAGTGTGTTTTCTAAACGTGTGACTCTATTCTGTTTTGTAATTCAGTTCAAGGGTAGCGGTTTTTACATTCCCTCTATAAGTCATATCTTATGATAAGTGTCTTTTTCTGTGTGACTTATTTCACTTAGAATCGTCGTACCTAAATCCACTCATCATGCTGCTACTAGCCTTATGACGTTGATTTCATGGCTGAGTGATATTCCATTGTACATAAGGACCACAACTTCTTTATCCATTTTTCTCTTTCCTGGGATATTTAAGGTGTAACCAAGTGGAGGTTCTTGTCAACAGAGCAGACCTAAATTTTGGGGTGCCTGTGTCTTGCTGATTTTTAGTTTTCCCAATTTATACGCCCATGAGTGGATGTGCCCTATGCTCCCTAAGCTGAGTTTTGTAGATGTTTCAGGACACACCGTGCACTTCTCCAGAGTGGCTGTTGGCAATTTACATCCCGCCCATCAGCGTAGCCAGGCTCCCGTTTCTCCATGGCCTGTCCTGCATTTCTGGTTTTGACACTTTATTCAGCATGGCCCTTTTGACCGATGGGAAGCGAGACTTCTTTGTAGCGCTGATTTGCCTTTCCAGGTTGCTTGGTTGGCCAAAAAGGGCGTATGCGTTTTTTCCTGAATATATTCAGGAAAAAACGCATACGCCCTTTTTGGCCAAGGGCATCATTGTCGAGGTTTTGCCGCCTTTCCTGTGCTTTAAAGGCGATTCGAATCTCCCTCCTGAAATCTGTTTCCTGCAATTCTGCCTTGCTTTCAAATCCTCTTCGTTTCCTTCCATCAATATATTTGTGGACGAGAGTCATCATTTATAAGTCTGCAGGTTTGTGAATTGCAGTGCCCCTGAGCGCCATTTTTCAACTCACTTTCTTGGGCGCTGGCCGCAAAAGCGCAGGATTGCTTCAGGCCCTATTCTGGTCCCAGGCGGCAGGCTGAGCCTGTGGTTAATTCTTCTTCTTGAGGGGAAAATAGAGTGACCTGTGCCTGTCCCAACACCTAGAGCTAGTCTCTCATTGGTTCCCCCTCTTCCCGTTCATCCTCAGGACAAATTGCAACCTGTACGGAACAGGAGGTTAAAGGTGCTTATTCTCCAAGGAGGGAGATTGCTAGTAAAGCGGCTGGAATGGCGAACCCAAGCACAAGGAGATGAGAAATGAGGTGCGTTTTAGAAACCTTTCCCGATCACACGGTGTACCATCTTCTGGGTTTCTCATGAATGTTTTCGATGTAGGAAGATGCCCTTGAACCTGGAGATTTGGGACCCATGGGATGGGTACCACGCAGTATTACTTTAAAGGGTCTGCGTTTGCTCACCCAACCTCACCAAACCTCTCAGCCCCAAGAGTGTCCACCCTTATGTCTCAATCAGCTGTGGGTCTAGATATGGTCAATCCAGGTGGCATCACAGCCCCTGAACGACTTTTTAAGAATTTCTCTCTCTTTCACTGTCTTTGTTTCACGGGTTTTTAAAAGTAATTGATTTTTATAATGGGGTTTACCTGCTTTTCACTGCTGTGATTTTGCCGCTTTACACCCACTTGACTCACTTTCAGAGAGATATCAATGCATAGGTTTCAAGATTCTTACTAGTCAGATATATTCTTGGGCGGTGAATAGGGGGTGCTGAGTCCAATTCCTTGAGCAAGGAGTAGGGCTTGTCTATTACATATTGGGTTTATGGAACGGTATCTGAGCTAATTTGAAACCCTTGTTGTATGCATCACCCCACCTCACCTTTCCCGTTAAGCAGCCATAGTGTGTTTTCTAAACATGTGAATCTATTCTGTTTTGTAATTCAGTTCAAGGGTAGCGGTTTTTACATTCCCTCTATAAGTCATATCTTATGATAAGTGTCTTTTTCTGTGTGACTTATTTCACTTAGAATCGTCGTACCTAAATCCACTCCTCATGCTGCTACTAGCCTTATGACGTTGATTTCATGGCTGAGTGATATTCCATTGTACATAAGGACCACAACTTCTTTATCCATTTTTCTCTTTCCTGGGATATTTAAGGTGTAACCAAGTGGAGGTTCTTGTCAACAGAGCAGACCTAAATTTTGGGGTGCCTGTGTCTTGCTGATTTTTAGTTTTCCCAATTTATACGCCCATGAGTGGATGTGCCCTATGCTCCCTAAGCTGAGTTTTGTAGATGTTTCAGGACACACCGTGCACTTCTCCAGAGTGGCTGTTGGCAATTTACATCCCGCCCATCAGCGTAGCCAGGCTCCCGTTTCTCCATGGCCTGTCCTGCATTTCTGCTTTTGACACTTTATTCAGCATGGCCCTTTTGACCGATGGGAAGCGAGACTTCTTTGTAGCGCTGATTTGCCTTTCCAGGTTGCTTGGTTGGCCAAAAAGGGCGTATGCGTTTTTTCCTGAATATATTCAGGAAAAAACGCATACGCCCTTTTTGGCCAAGGGCATCATTGTCGAGGTTTTGCCGCCTTTCCTGTGCTTTAAAGGCGATTCGAATCTCCCTCCTGAAATCTGTTTCCTGCAATTCTGCCTTGCTTTCAAATCCTCTTCGTTGCCTTCCCTCAATATATTTGTGGACGAGAGTCATCATTTATAAGTCTGCAGGTTTGTGAATTGCAGTGCCCCTGAGCGCCATTTTTCAACTCGCTTTCTTGGGCGCTGGCCGCAAAAGCGCAGGATTGCTTCAGGCCCTATTCTGGTCCCAGGCGGCAGGCTGAGCCTGTGGTTAATTCTTCTTCCTGTTGGGAAAATAGAGTGACCTCTGCCTATCCCAACACCTAGGGATAGCCTCTCATTGGTTCCCCCTCTTCCCTTTCATCCTCAGGACAAATTGCAAGCTGTACGGAACAGGAGGTTAAAGGTGCTGATTCTCCAAGGAGGGAGATTGCTAGTAAAGCGGCTGGAATGGCGAACCCGAGCACAAGGAGCTGAGAAATGAGGTGCGTTTTAGAAACCTTTCCCGATCACACGGTGTACCATCTTCTGGGTTTCTCATGCATGTTTTCGATGTAGGAAGATGCCCTTGAACCTGGAGATTTGGGACCCATGGGATGGGTACCACGCAGTATTACTTTAAAGGGTCTGCGTTTGCTCACCCAACCTCACCAAACCTCTCAGCCCCAAGAGTGTCCACCCTTATGTCTCAATCAGCTGTGGGTCTAGATATGGTCAATCCAGGTGGCATTACAGCCGCTGAAAGAATTTTGTAAGAATTTTTCTCTCTTTCACTGTCTTTGTTTCACGGGTTTTTAAAAGTAATTGATTTTTATAATGGGGTTTACCTGCTTTTCACTGCTGTGATTTTGCCGCTTTACACCCACTTGACTCACTTTCAGAGAGATATCAATGCATAGGTTTCAAGATTCTTACTAGTCAGATATCTTCTTGGGCGGTGAATAGGGGGTGCTGAGTCCAATTCCTTGAGCAAGGAGTAGGGATTGTCTATTACATATTGGTTTTATGGAACGGTATCTCAGCTAATTTGAAACCCTTGTTGTATGCATCACCCCACCTCACCTTTCCCGTTAAGCAGCCATAGTGTGTTTTCTAAACGTGTGATTCTATTCTGTTTTGTAATTCAGTTCAAGGGTAGCGGTTTTTACATTCCCTCTATAAGTCATATCTTATGATAAGTGTCTTTTTCTGTGTGACTTATTTCACTTAGAATCGTCGTACCTAAATCCACTCATCATGCCGCTACTAGCCTTATGACGTTGATTTCATGGCTGAGTGATATTCCATTGTACATAAGGACCACCACTTCTTTATCCATTTTTCTCTTTCCTGGGATATTTAAGGTGTAACGAAGTGGAGATTCTTGTTAACAGAGCAGCCCTAAACTTTGGGGTGCCTGTGTCTTGCTGATTTTTAGTTTTCTCAATTTATACGCCCATGAGTGGATGTGCCCTATGCTCCCTAAGCTGAGTTTTTTAGATGTTTCAGGACACACCGTGCACTTCTCCAGAGTGGCTGTTGGCAATTTACATCCCGCCCATCAGCGTAGCCAGGCTCCCGTTTCTCCATGGCCTGTCCTGCATTTCTGGTTTTGACACTTTATTCAGCATGGCCCTTTTGACCGATGGGAAGCGAGACTTCTTTGTAGCGCTGATTTGCCTTTCCAGGTTGCTTGGTTGGCCAAAAAGGGCGTATGCGTTTTTTCCTGAATATATTCAGGAAAAAACGCATACGCCCTTTTTGGCCAAGGGCATCATTGTCGAGGTTTTGCCGCTTTTCCTGTGCTTTAAAGGCGATTCGAATCTCCCTCCTGAAATCTGTTTCCTGCAATTCTGCCTTGCTTTCAAATCCTCTTCGTTGCCTTCCCTCAATATATTTGTGGACGAGAGTCATCATTTATAAGTCTGAAGGTTTGTGAATTGCAGTGCCCCTGAGCGCCATTTTTCAACTCGCTTTCTTGGGCGCTGGCCGCAAAAGCGCAGGATTGCTTCAGGCCCTATTCTGGTCCCAGGCGGCAGGCTGAGCCTGTGGTTAATTCTTCTTCCTGATGGGAAAATAGAGTGACCTCTGCCTCTCCCAACACCTAGAGCTAGTCTCTCATTGGTTCCCCCTCTTCCCTTTCATCCTCAGGACAAATTGCAAGCTGTACGGAACAGGAGGTTAAAGGTGCTGATTCTCCAAGGAGGGAGATTGCTAGTAAAGCGGCTGGAATGGCGAACCCGAGCACAAGGAGATGAGAAATGAGGTGCGTTTTAGAAACCTTTCCCGATCACACGGTGTACCATCTTCTGGGTTTCTCATGCATGTTTTCGATGTAGGAAGATGCCCTTGAACCTGGAGATTTGGGACCCATGGGATGGGTACCACGCAGTATTACTTTAAAGGGTCTGCGTTTGCTCACCCAACCTCACCAAACCTCTCAGCCCCAAGAGTGTCCACCCTTATGTCTCAATCAGCTGTGGGTCTAGATATGGTCAATCCAGGTGGCATCACAGCCCCTGAACGAATTTTGTAAGAATTTCTCTCTTTCACTGTCTTTGTTTCACGGGTATTTAAAAGTAATTGATTTTTATAATGGGGTTTACCTGCTTTTCACTGCTGTGATTTTGCCGCTTTACACCCACTTGACTCACTTACAGAGAGATATCAATGCATAGGTTTCAAGATTCTTACTAGTCAGATATATTCTTGGGCGGTGAATTGGGGGTGTTGAGTCCAATTCATTGAGGAAGGAGTAGGGCTTGTCTATTACATATTGGGTTTATGGAACGGTATCTGAGATAATTTGAAACCCTTGTTGTATGCATCACCCCACCTCACCTTTCCCGTTAAGCAGCCATAGTGTGTTTTCTAAACTTGTGACTCTATTCTGTTTTGTAATTCAGTTCAAGGGTAGCGGTTTTTACATTCCCTCTATAAGTCATATCTTATGATAAGTGTCTTTTTCTGTGTGACTTATTTCACTTAGTATCGTCGTACCTAAATCCACTCATCATGCTGCTACTAGCCTTATGACGTTGATTTCATGGCTGAGTGATATTCCATTGTACATAAGGACCACAACTTCTTTATCCATTTTTCTCTTTCCTGGGATATTTAAGGTGTAACGAAGTGGAGATTCTTGTCAACAGAGCAGCCCTAAACTTTGGGGTGCCTGTGTCTTGCTGATTTTTAGTTTTCCCAATTTATACGCCCATGAGTGGATGTGCCCTATGCTCCCTAAGCTCAGTTTTTTAGATGTTTCAGGAAACACCGTGCACTTCTCCAGAGTGGCTGTTGGCAATTTACATCCCGCCCATCAGCGTAGCCAGGCTCCCGTTTCTCCATGGCCTGTCCTGCATTTCTGGTTTTGACACTTTATTCAGCATGGCCCTTTTGACCGATGGGAAGCGAGACTTCTTTGTAGCGCTGATTTGCCTTTCCAGGTTGCTTGGTTGGCCAAAAAGGGCGTATGCGTTTTTTCCTGAATATATTCAGGAAAAAACGCATACGCCCTTTTTGGCCAAGGGCATCATTGTCGAGGTTTTGCCGCTTTTCCTGTGCTTTAAAGGCGATTCGAATCTCCCTCCTGAAATCTGTTTCCTGCAATTCTGCCTTGCTTTCAAATCCTCTTCGTTGCCTTCCCTCAATATATTTGTGGACGAGAGTCATCATTTATAAGTCTGCAGGTTTGTGAATTGCAGTGTCCCTGAGCTCCATTTTTCAACTCGCTTTCTTGGGAGCTGGCCGCAAAAGCGCAGGATTGCTTCAGGCCCTATTCTGGTCCCAGGCGGCAGGCTGAGCCTGTGGTTAATTCTTCTTCTTGAGGGGAAAATAGAGTGACCTGTGCCTGTCCCAACACCTAGAGCTAGTCTCTCATTGGTTCCCCCTCTTCCCGTTCATCCTCAGGACAAATTGCAACCTGTACGGAACAGGAGGTTAAAGGTGCTGATTCTCCAAGGAGGGAGATTGCTAGTAAAGCGGCTGGAATGGCGAACCCAAGCACAAGGAGATGAGAAATGAGGTGCGTTTTAGAAACCTTTCCCGATCACACGGTGTACCATCTTCTGGGTTTCTCATGAATGTTTTCGATGTAGGAAGATGCCCTTGAACCTGGAGATTTGGGACCCATGGGATGGGTACCACGCAGTATTACTTTATAGGGTCTGCGTTTGCTCACCCAACCTCACCAAACCTCTCAGCCCCAAGAGTGTCCACCCTTATGTCTCAATCAGCTGTGGGTCTAGATATGGTCAATCCAGGTGGCATCACAGCCCCTGAACGAATTTTGTAAGAATTTCTCTCTCTTTCACTGTCTTTGTTTCACGGGTTTTTAAAAGTAATTGATTTTTATAATGGGGTTTACCTGCTTTTCACTGCTGTGATTTTGCCGCTTTACACCCACTTGACTCACTTACAGAGAGATATCAATGCATAGGTTTCAAGATTCTTACTAGTCAGATATATTCTTGGGCGCTGAATAGGGGGTGTTGAGTCCAATTCTTTGAGGAAGGAGTAGGGCTTGTCTATTACATATTGGGTTTATGGAACGGTATCTGAGATAATTTGAAACCCTTGTTGTATGCATCACCCCACCTCACCTTTCCCGTTAAGCAGCCATAGTGTGTTTTCTAAACTTGTGACTCTATTCTGTTTTGTAATTCAGTTCAAGGGTAGCGGTTTTTACATTCCCTCTATAAGTCATATCTTATGATAAGTGTCTTTTTCTGTGTGACTTATTTCACTTAGAATCTTCGTACCTAAATCCACTCATCATGCTGCTACTAGCCTTATGACGTCGATTTCATGGCTGAGTGATATTCCATTGTACATAAGGACCACAACTTCTTTATCCATTTTCCTCTTTCCTGGGATATTTTAGGTGTAACGAAGTGGAGATTCTTGTCAACAGAGCAGCCCTAAACTTTGGGGTGCCTGTGTCTTGCTGATTTTTACTTTTCCCAGTTTATACGCCCATGAGTGGATGTGCCCTATGCTCCCTAAGCTCAGTTTTTTAGATGTTTCAGGACACACCGTGCACTTCTCCAGAGTGGCTGTTGGCAATTTACATCCCGCCCATCAGCGTAGCCAGGCTCCCGTTTCTCCATGGCCTGTCCTTTATTTCTGGTTTTGACACTTTATTCAGCATGGCCCTTTTGACCGATGGGAAGCGAGACTTCTTTGTAGCGCTGATTTGCCTTTCCAGGTTGCTTGGTTGGCCAAAAAGGGCGTATGCGTTTTTTCCTGAATATATTCAGGAAAAAACGCATACGCCCTTTTTGGCCAAGGGCATCATTGTCGAGGTTTTGCCGCTTTTCCTGTGCTTTAAAGGCGATTCGAATCTCCCTCCTGAAATCTGTTTCCTGCAATTCTGCCTTGCTTTCAAATCCTCTTCGTTGCCTTCCCTCAATATATTTGTGGACGAGAGTCATCATTTATAAGTCTGCAGGTTTGTGAATTGCAGTGTCCCTGAGCTCCATTTTTCCACTCGCTTTCTTGGGAGCTGGCTGCAAAAGCGCAGGATTGCTTCAGGCCCTATTCTGGTCCCAGGCGGCAGGCTGAGCCTGTGGTTAATTCTTCTTCTTGAGGGGAAAATAGAGTGACCTGTGCCTGTCCCAACACCTAGAGCTAGTCTCTCGTTGGTTGCCCCTCTTCCCGTTCATCCTCAGGACAAATTGCAACCTGTACGGAACAGGAGGTTAAAGGTGCTGATTCTCCAAGGAGGGAGATTGCTAGTAAAGCGGCTGGAATGGCGAACCCAAGCACAAGGAGATGAGAAATGAGGTGCGTTTTAGAAACCTTTCCCGATCACACGGTGTACCATCTTCTGGGTTTCTCATGAATGTTTTCGATGTAGGAAGATGCCCTTGAACCTGGAGATTTGGGACCCATGGGATGGGTACCACGCAGTATTACTTTATAGGGTCTGCGTTTGCTCACCCAACCTCACCAAACCTCTCAGCCCCAAGAGTGTCCACCCTTATGTCTCAATCAGCTGTGGGTCTAGATATGGTCAATCCAGGTGGCATCACAGCCCCTGAACGAATTTTGTAAGAATTTCTCTCTCTTTCACTGTCTTTGTTTCACGGGTTTTTAAAAGTAATTGATTTTTATAATGGGGTTTACCTGCTTTTCACTGCTGTGATTTTGCCGCTTTACACCCACTTGACTCACTTACAGAGAGATATCAATGCATAGGTTTCAAGATTCTTACTAGTCAGATATATTCTTGGGCGGTGAATTGGGGGTGTTGAGTCCAATTCATTGAGGAAGGAGTAGGGCTTGTCTATTACATATTGGGTTTATGGAACGGTATCTGAGATAATTTGAAACCCTTGTTGTATGCATCACCCAACCTCACCTTTCCCGTTAAGCAGCCATAGTGTGTTTTCTAAACGTGTGACTCTATTCTGTTTTGTAATTCAGTTCAAGGGTAGCGGTTTTTAAATTCCCTCTATAAGTCATATCTTATGATAAGTGTCTTTTTCTGTGTGACTTATTTCACTTAGAATCGTCGTACCTAAATCCAATCATCATGCTGCTACTAGCCTTATGACGTTGATTTCATGGCTGAGTGATATTCCATTGTACATAAGGACCACAACTTCTTTATCCATTTTTGTCTTTCCTGGGATATTTAAGGTGTAACCAAGTGGAGGTTCTTGTCAACAGAGCAGCCCTAAACTTTGGGGTGCCTGTGTCTTGCAGATTTTTAGTTTTCCCAATTTATACGCCCATGAGTGGAAGTGCCCTATGCTCCCTAAGCTGAGTTTTTTAGATGTTTCAGAACACACCGTGCACTTCTCCATAGTGGCTGTTGGCAATTTACATCCTGCCCATCAGCGTAGCCAGGCTCCCGTTTCTTCATGGCCTATCCTGCATTTCTGGTTTTGAAACTTTATTCAGCATGGCCCTTTTGACCGATGGGAAGCGAGACTTCTTTGTAGCGCTGATTTGCCTTTCCAGGTTGCTTGGTTGGCCAAAAAGGGCGTATGCGTTTTTTCCTGAATATATTCAGGAAAAAACGCATACGCCCTTTTTGGCCAAGGGCATCATTGTCGAGGTTTTGCCGCTTTTCCTGTGCTTTAAAGGCGATTCGAATCTCCCTCCTGAAATCTGTTTCCTGCAATTCTGCCTTGCTTTCAAATCCTCTTCGTTGCCTTCCCTCAATATATTTGTGGACGAGAGTCATCATTTATAAGTCTGCAGGTTTGTGAATTGCAGTGTCCCTGAGCTCCATTTTTCCACTCGCTTTCTTGGGAGCTGGCTGCAAAAGCGCAGGATTGCTTCAGGCCCTATTCTGGTCCCAGGCGGCAGGCTGAGCCTGTGGTTAATTCTTCTTCTTGAGGGTAAAATAGAGTGACCTGTGCCTGTCCCAACACCTAGAGCTAGTCTCTCGTTGGTTCCCCCTCTTCCCGTTCATCCTCAGGACAAATTGCAACCTGTACGGAACAGGAGGTTAAAGGTGCTGATTCTCCAAGGAGGGAGATTGCTAGTAAAGCGGCTGGAATGGCGAACCCAAGCACAAGGAGATGAGAAATGAGGTGCGTTTTAGAAACCTTTCCCGATCACACGGTGTACCATCTTCTGGGTTTCTCATGAATGTTTTCGATGTAGGAAGATGCCCTTGAACCTGGAGATTTGGGACCCATGGGATGGGTACCACGCAGTATTACTTTAAAGGGTCTGCGTTTGCTCACCCAACCTCACCAAACCTCTCAGCCCCAAGAGTGTCCACCCTTATGTCTCAATCAGCTGTGGGTCTAGATATGGTCAATCCAGGTGGCATCACAGCCCCTGAACGAATTTTGTAAGAATTTCTCTCTCTTTCACTGTCTTTGTTTCACGGGTTTTTAAAAGTAATTGATTTTTATAATGGGGTTTACCTGCTTTTCACTGCTGTGATTTTGCCGCTTTACACCCACTTGACTCACTTACAGAGAGATATCAATGCATAGGTTTCAAGATTCTTACTAGTCAGATATATTCTTGGGCGGTGAATTGGGGGTGTTGAGTCCAATTCATTGAGGAAGGAGTAGGGCTTGTCTATTACATATTGGGTTTATGGAACGGTATCTGAGATAATTTGAAACCCTTGTTGTATGCATCACCCAACCTCACCTTTCCCGTTAAGCAGCCATAGTGTGTTTTCTAAACGTGTGACTCTATTCTGTTTTGTAATTCAGTTCAAGGGTAGCGGTTTTTAAATTCCCTCTATAAGTCATATCTTATGATAAGTGTCTTTTTCTGTGTGACTTATTTCACTTAGAATCTTCGTGCCTAAATCCACTCATCATGCTGCTACTAGCCTTATGACGTCGATTTCATGGCTGAGTGATATTCCATTGTACATAAGGACCACAACTTCTTTATCCATTTTTCTCTTTCCTGGGATATTTAAGGTGTAACGAAGTGGAGATTCTTGTCAACAGAGCAGCCCTAAACTTTGGGGTGCCTGTGTCTTGCTGATTTTTAGTTTTCCCAGTTTATACGCCCATGAGTGGATGTGCCCTATGCTCCCTAAGCTCAGTTTTTTAGATGTTTCAGGACACACCGTGCACTTCTCCAGAGTGGCTGTTGGCAATTTACATCCCGCCCATCAGCGTAGCCAGGCTCCCGTTTCTCCATGGCCTGCCCTGCATTTCTGGTTTTGACACTTTATTCAGCATGGCCCTTTTGACCGATGGGAAGCGAGACTTCTTTGTAGCGCTGATTTGCCTTTCCAGGTTGCTTGGTTGGCCAAAAAGGGCGTATGCGTTTTTTCCTGAATATATTCAGGAAAAAACGCATACGCCCTTTTTGGCCAAGGGCATCATTGTCGAGGTTTTGCCGCTTTTCCTGTGCTTTAAAGGCGATTCGAATCTCCCTCCTGAAATCTGTTTCCTGCAATTCTGCCTTGCTTTCAAATCCTCTTCGTTGCCTTCCCTCAATATATTTGTGGACGAGAGTCATCATTTATAAGTCTGCAGGTTTGTGAATTGCAGTGTCCCTGAGCTCCATTTTTCCACTCGCTTTCTTGGGAGCTGGCTGCAAAAGCGCAGGATTGCTTCAGGCCCTATTCTGGTCCCAGGCGGCAGGCTGAGCCTGTGGTTAATTCTTCTTCTTGAGGGTAAAATAGAGTGACCTGTGCCTGTCCCAACACCTAGAGCTAGTCTCTCGTTGGTTCCCCCTCTTCCCGTTCATCCTCAGGACAAATTGCAACCTGTACGGAACAGGAGGTTAAAGGTGCTGATTCTCCAAGGAGGGAGATTGCTAGTAAAGCGGCTGGAATGGCGAACCCAAGCACAAGGAGATGAGAAATGAGGTGCGTTTTAGAAACCTTTCCCGATCACATGGTGTACCATCTTCTGGGTTTCTCATGAATGTTTTCGATGTAGGAAGATGCCCTTGAACCTGGAGATTTGGGACCCATGGGATGGGTACCACGCAGTATTACTTTATAGGGTCTGCGTTTGCTCACCCAACCTCACCAAACCTCTCAGCCCCAAGAGTGTCCACCCTTATGTCTCAATCAGCTGTGGGTCTAGATATGGTCAATCCAGGTGGCATCACAGCCCCTGAACGAATTTTGTAAGAATTTCTCTCTCTTTCACTGTCTTTGTTTCACGGGTTTTTAAAAGTAATTGATTTTTATAATGGGGTTTACCTGCTTTTCACTGCTGTGATTTTGCCGCTTTACACCCACTTGACTCACTTACAGAGAGATATCAATGCATAGGTTTCAAGATTCTTACTAGTCAGATATATTCTTGGGCGCTGAATAGGGGGTGTTGAGTCCAATTCTTTGAGGAAGGAGTAGGGCTTGTCTATTACATATTGGGTTTATGGAACGGTATCTGAGATAATTTGAAACCCTTGTTGTATGCATCACCCCACCTCACCTTTCCCGTTAAGCAGCCATAGTGTGTTTTCTAAACGTGTGACTCTATTCTGTTTTGTAATTCAGTTCAAGGGTAGCGGTTTTTACATTCCCTCTATAAGTCATATCTTATGATAAGTGTCTTTTTCTGTGTGACTTATTTCACTTAGTATCGTCGTACCTAAATCCACTCATCATGCTGCTACTAGCCTTATGACGTTGATTTCATGGCTGAGTGATATTCCATTGTACATAAGGACCACAACTTCTTTATCCATTTTTCTCTTTCCTGGGATATTTAAGGTGTAACGAAGTGGAGATTCTTGTCAACAGAGCAGCCCTAAACTTTGGGGTGCCTGTGTCTTGCTGATTTTTAGTTTTCCCAATTTATACGCCCATGAGTGGATGTGCCCTATGCTCCCTAAGCTCAGTTTTTTAGATGTTTCAGGAAACACCGTGCACTTCTCCAGAGTGGCTGTTGGCAATTTACATCCCGCCCATCAGCGTAGCCAGGCTCCCGTTTCTCCATGGCCTGTCCTGCATTTCTGGTTTTGACACTTTATTCAGCATGGCCCTTTTGACCGATGGGAAGCGAGACTTCTTTGTAGCGCTGATTTGCCTTTCCAGGTTGCTTGGTTGGCCAAAAAGGGCGTATGCGTTTTTTCCTGAATATATTCAGGAAAAAACGCATACGCCCTTTTTGGCCAAGGGCATCATTGTCGAGGTTTTGCCGCTTTTCCTGTGCTTTAAAGGCGATTCGAATCTCCCTCCTGAAATCTGTTTCCTGCAATTCTGCCTTGCTTTCAAATCCTCTTCGTTGCCTTCCCTCAATATATTTGTGGACGAGAGTCATCATTTATAAGTCTGCAGGTTTGTGAATTGCAGTGTCCCTGAGCTCCATTTTTCAACTCGCTTTCTTGGGAGCTGGCCGCAAAAGCGCAGGATTGCTTCAGGCCCTATTCTGGTCCCAGGCGGCAGGCTGAGCCTGTGGTTAATTCTTCTTCTTGAGGGGAAAATAGAGTGACCTGTGCCTGTCCCAACACCTAGAGCTAGTCTCTCATTGGTTCCCCCTCTTCCCGTTCATCCTCAGGACAAATTGCAACCTGTACGGAACAGGAGGTTAAAGGTGCTGATTCTCCAAGGAGGGAGATTGCTAGTAAAGCGGCTGGAATGGCGAACCCAAGCACAAGGAGATGAGAAATGAGGTGCGTTTTAGAAACCTTTCCCGATCACACGGTGTACCATCTTCTGGGTTTCTCATGAATGTTTTCGATGTAGGAAGATGCCCTTGAACCTGGAGATTTGGGACCCATGGGATGGGTACCACGCAGTATTACTTTATAGGGTCTGCGTTTGCTCACCCAACCTCACCAAACCTCTCAGCCCCAAGAGTGTCCACCCTTATGTCTCAATCAGCTGTGGGTCTAGATATGGTCAATCCAGGTGGCATCACAGCCCCTGAACGAATTTTGTAAGAATTTCTCTCTCTTTCACTGTCTTTGTTTCACGGGTTTTTAAAAGTAATTGATTTTTATAATGGGGTTTACCTGCTTTTCACTGCTGTGATTTTGCCGCTTTACACCCACTTGACTCACTTACAGAGAGATATCAATGCATAGGTTTCAAGATTCTTACTAGTCAGATATATTCTTGGGCGCTGAATAGGGGGTGTTGAGTCCAATTCTTTGAGGAAGGAGTAGGGCTTGTCTATTACATATTGGGTTTATGGAACGGTATCTGAGATAATTTGAAACCCTTGTTGTATGCATCACCCCACCTCACCTTTCCCGTTAAGCAGCCATAGTGTGTTTTCTAAACTTGTGACTCTATTCTGTTTTGTAATTCAGTTCAAGGGTAGCGGTTTTTACATTCCCTCTATAAGTCATATCTTATGATAAGTGTCTTTTTCTGTGTGACTTATTTCACTTAGAATCTTCGTACCTAAATCCACTCATCATGCTGCTACTAGCCTTATGACGTCGATTTCATGGCTGAGTGATATTCCATTGTACATAAGGACCACAACTTCTTTATCCATTTTTCTCTTTCCTGGGATATTTTAGGTGTAACGAAGTGGAGATTCTTGTCAACAGAGCAGCCCTAAACTTTGGGGTGCCTGTGTCTTGCTGATTTTTACTTTTCCCAGTTTATACGCCCATGAGTGGATGTGCCCTATGCTCCCTAAGCTCAGTTTTTTAGATGTTTCAGGACACACCGTGCACTTCTCCAGAGTGGCTGTTGGCAATTTACATCCCGCCCATCAGCGTAGCCAGGCTCCCGTTTCTCCATGGCCTGTCCTTTATTTCTGGTTTTGACACTTTATTCAGCATGGCCCTTTTGACCGATGGGAAGCGAGACTTCTTTGTAGCGCTGATTTGCCTTTCCAGGTTGCTTGGTTGGCCAAAAAGGGCGTATGCGTTTTTTCCTGAATATATTCAGGAAAAAACGCATACGCCCTTTTTGGCCAAGGGCATCATTGTCGAGGTTTTGCCGCTTTTCCTGTGCTTTAAAGGCGATTCGAATCTCCCTCCTGAAATCTGTTTCCTGCAATTCTGCCTTGCTTTCAAATCCTCTTCGTTGCCTTCCCTCAATATATTTGTGGACGAGAGTCATCATTTATAAGTCTGCAGGTTTGTGAATTGCAGTGTCCCTGAGCTCCATTTTTCCACTCGCTTTCTTGGGAGCTGGCTGCAAAAGCGCAGGATTGCTTCAGGCCCTATTCTGGTCCCAGGCGGCAGGCTGAGCCTGTGGTTAATTCTTCTTCTTGAGGGGAAAATAGAGTGACCTGTGCCTGTCCCAACACCTAGAGCTAGTCTCTCGTTGGTTGCCCCTCTTCCCGTTCATCCTCAGGACAAATTGCAACCTGTACGGAACAGGAGGTTAAAGGTGCTGATTCTCCAAGGAGGGAGATTGCTACTAAAGCGGCTGGAATGGCGAACCCAAGCACAAGGAGATGAGAAATGAGGTGCGTTTTAGAAACCTTTCCCGATCACACGGTGTACCATCTTCTGGGTTTCTCATGAATGTTTTCGATGTAGGAAGATGCCCTTGAACCTGGAGATTTGGGACCCATGGGATGGGTACCACGCAGTATTACTTTATAGGGTCTGCGTTTGCTCACCCAACCTCACCAAACCTCTCAGCCCCAAGAGTGTCCACCCTTATGTCTCAATCAGCTGTGGGTCTAGATATGGTCAATCCAGGTGGCATCACAGCCCCTGAACGAATTTTGTAAGAATTTCTCTCTCTTTCACTGTCTTTGTTTCACGGGTTTTTAAAAGTAATTGATTTTTATAATGGGGTTTACCTGCTTTTCACTGCTGTGATTTTGCCGCTTTACACCCACTTGACTCACTTACAGAGAGATATCAATGCATAGGTTTCAAGATTCTTACTAGTCAGATATATTCTTGGGCGGTGAATTGGGGGTGTTGAGTCCAATTCATTGAGGAAGGAGTAGGGCTTGTCTATTACATATTGGGTTTATGGAACGGTATCTGAGATAATTTGAAACCCTTGTTGTATGCATCACCCAACCTCACCTTTCCCGTTAAGCAGCCATAGTGTGTTTTCTAAACGTGTGACTCTATTCTGTTTTGTAATTCAGTTCAAGGGTAGCGGTTTTTAAATTCCCTCTATAAGTCATATCTTATGATAAGTGTCTTTTTCTGTGTGACTTATTTCACTTAGAATCGTCGTACCTAAATCCAATCATCATGCTGCTACTAGCCTTATGACGTTGATTTCATGGCTGAGTGATATTCCATTGTACATAAGGACCACAACTTCTTTATCCATTTTTGTCTTTCCTGGGATATTTAAGGTGTAACCAAGTGGAGGTTCTTGTCAACAGAGCAGCCCTAAACTTTGGGGTGCCTGTGTCTTGCAGATTTTTAGTTTTCCCAATTTATACGCCCATGAGTGGAAGTGCCCTATGCTCCCTAAGCTGAGTTTTTTAGATGTTTCAGAACACACCGTGCACTTCTCCATAGTGGCTGTTGGCAATTTACATCCTGCCCATCAGCGTAGCCAGGCTCCCGTTTCTTCATGGCCTATCCTGCATTTCTGGTTTTGAAACTTTATTCAGCATGGCCCTTTTGACCGATGGGAAGCGAGACTTCTTTGTAGCGCTGATTTGCCTTTCCAGGTTGCTTGGTTGGCCAAAAAGGGCGTATGCGTTTTTTCCTGAATATATTCAGGAAAAAACGCATACGCCCTTTTTGGCCAAGGGCATCATTGTCGAGGTTTTGCCGCTTTTCCTGTGCTTTAAAGGCGATTCGAATCTCCCTCCTGAAATCTGTTTCCTGCAATTCTGCCTTGCTTTCAAATCCTCTTCGTTGCCTTCCCTCAATATATTTGTGGACGAGAGTCATCATTTATAAGTCTGCAGGTTTGTGAATTGCAGTGTCCCTGAGCTCCATTTTTCCACTCGCTTTCTTGGGAGCTGGCTGCAAAAGCGCAGGATTGCTTCAGGCCCTATTCTGGTCCCAGGCGGCAGGCTGAGCCTGTGGTTAATTCTTCTTCTTGAGGGGAAAATAGAGTGACCTGTGCCTGTCCCAACACCTAGAGCTAGTCTCTCGTTGGTTCCCCCTCTTCCCGTTCATCCTCAGGACAAATTGCAACCTGTACGGAACAGGAGGTTAAAGGTGCTGATTCTCCAAGGAGGGAGATTGCTAGTAAAGCGGCTGGAATGGCGAACCCAAGCACAAGGAGATGAGAAATGAGGTGCGTTTTAGAAACCTTTCCCGATCACACGGTGTACCATCTTCTGGGTTTCTCATGAATGTTTTCGATGTAGGAAGATGCCCTTGAACCTGGAGATTTGGGACCCATGGGATGGGTACCACGCAGTATTACTTTATAGGGTCTGCGTTTGCTCACCCAACCTCACCAAACCTCTCAGCCCCAAGAGTGTCCACCCTTATGTCTCAATCAGCTGTGGGTCTAGATATGGTCAATTCAGGTGGCATCACAGCCCCTGAACGAATTTTGTAAGAATTTCTCTCTCTTTCACTGTCTTTGTTTCACGGGTTTTTAAAAGTAATTGATTTTTATAATGGGGTTTACCTGCTTTTCACTGCTGTGATTTTGCCGCTTTACACCCACTTGACTCACTTACAGAGAGATATCAATGCATAGGTTTCAAGATTCTTACTAGTCAGATATATTCTTGGGCGGTGAATTGGGGGTGTTGAGTCCAATTCATTGAGGAAGGAGTAGGGCTTGTCTATTACATATTGGGTTTATGGAACGGTATCTGAGATAATTTGAAACCCTTGTTGTATGCATCACCCAACCTCACCTTTCCCGTTAAGCAGCCATAGTGTGTTTTCTAAACGTGTGACTCTATTCTGTTTTGTAATTCAGTTCAAGGGTAGCGGTTTTTAAATTCCCTCTATAAGTCATATCTTATGATAAGTGTCTTTTTCTGTGTGACTTATTTCACTTAGAATCTTCGTGCCTAAATCCACTCATCATGCTGCTACTAGCCTTATGACGTCGATTTCATGGCTGAGTGATATTCCATTGTACATAAGGACCACAACTTCTTTATCCATTTTTCTCTTTCCTGGGATATTTAAGGTGTAACGAAGTGGAGATTCTTGTCAACAGAGCAGCCCTAAACTTTGGGGTGCCTGTGTCTTGCTGATTTTTAGTTTTCCCAGTTTATACGCCCATGAGTGGATGTGCCCTATGCTCTCTAAGCTCAGTTTTTTAGATGTTTCAGGACACACCGTGCACTTCTCCAGAGTGGCTGTTGGCAATTTACATCCCGCCCATCAGCGTAGCCAGGCTCCCGTTTCTCCATGGCCTGCCCTGCATTTCTGGTTTTGACACTTTATTCAGCATGGCCCTTTTGACCGATGGGAAGCGAGACTTCTTTGTAGCGCTGATTTGCCTTTCCAGGTTGCTTGGTTGGCCAAAAAGGGCGTATGCGTTTTTTCCTGAATATATTCAGGAAAAAACGCATACGCCCTTTTTGGCCAAGGGCATCATTGTCGAGGTTTTGCCGCTTTTCCTGTGCTTTAAAGGCGATTCGAATCTCCCTCCTGAAATCTGTTTCCTGCAATTCTGCCTTGCTTTCAAATCCTCTTCGTTGCCTTCCCTCAATATATTTGTGGACGAGAGTCATCATTTATAAGTCTGCAGGTTTGTGAATTGCAGTGTCCCTGAGCTCCATTTTTCCACTCGCTTTCTTGGGAGCTGGCTGCAAAAGCGCAGGATTGCTTCAGGCCCTATTCTGGTCCCAGGCGGCAGGCTGAGCCTGTGTTTAATTCTTCTTCTTGAGGGGAAAATAGAGTGACCTGTGCCTGTCCCAACACCTAGAGCTAGTCTCTCGTTGGTTCCCCCTCTTCCCGTTCATCCTCAGGACAAATTGCAACCTGTACGGAACAGGAGGTTAAAGGTGCTGATTCTCCAAGGAGGGAGATTGCTAGTAAAGCGGCTGGAATGGCGAACCCAAGCACAAGGAGATGAGAAATGAGGTGCGTTTTAGAAACCTTTCCCGATCACACGGTGTACCATCTTCTGGGTTTCTCATGAATGTTTTCGATGTAGGAAGATGCCCTTGAACCTGGAGATTTGGGACCCATGGGATGGGTACCACGCAGTATTACTTTATAGGGTCTGCGTTTGCTCACCCAACCTCACCAAACCTCTCAGCCCCAAGAGTGTCCACCCTTATGTCTCAATCAGCTGTGGGTCTAGATATGGTCAATCCAGGTGGCATCACAGCCCCTGAACGAATTTTGTAAGAATTTCTCTCTCTTTCACTGTCTTTGTTTCACGGGTTTTTAAAAGTAATTGATTTTTATAATGGGGTTTACCTGCTTTTCACTGCTGTGATTTTGCCGCTTTACACCCACTTGACTCACTTACAGAGAGATATCAATGCATAGGTTTCAAGATTCTTACTAGTCAGATATATTCTTGGGCGGTGAATTGGGGGTGTTGAGTCCAATTCATTGAGGAAGGAGTAGGGCTTGTCTATTACATATTGGGTTTATGGAACGGTATCTGAGATAATTTGAAACCCTTGTTGTATGCATCACCCCACCTCACCTTTCCCGTTAAGCAGCCATAGTGTGTTTTCTAAACGTGTGACTCTATTCTGTTTTGTAATTCAGTTCAAGGGTAGCGGTTTTTACATTCCCTCTATAAGTCATATCTTATGATAAGTGTCTTTTTCTGTGTGACTTATTTCACTTAGAATCTTCGTACCTAAATCCACTCATCATGCTGCTACTAGCCTTATGACGTCGATTTCATGGCTGAGTGATATTCCATTGTACATAAGGACCACAACTTCTTTATCCATTTTTCTCTTTCCTGGGATATTTAAGGTGTAACGAAGTGGAGATTCTTGTCAACAGAGCAGCCCTAAACTTTGGGGTGCCTGTGTCTTGCTGATTTTTAGTTTTCCCAGTTTATACGCCCATGAGTGGATGTGCCCTATGCTCCCTAAGCTCAGTTTTTTAGATGTTTCAGGACACACCGGGCACTTCTCCAGAGTGGCTGTTGGCAATTTACATCCCGCCCATCAGCGTAGCCAGGCTCCCGTTTCTCCATGGCCTGCCCTGCATTTCTGGTTTTGACACTTTATTCAGCATGGCCCTTTTGACCGATGGGAAGCGAGACTTCTTTGTAGCGCTGATTTGCCTTTCCAGGTTGCTTGGTTGGCCAAAAAGGGCGTATGCGTTTTTTCCTGAATATATTCAGGAAAAAACGCATACGCCCTTTTTGGCCAAGGGCATCATTGTCGAGGTTTTGCCGCTTTTCCTGTGCTTTAAAGGCGATTCGAATCTCCCTCCTGAAATCTGTTTCCTGCAATTCTGCCTTGCTTTCAAATCCTCTTCGTTGCCTTCCCTCAATATATTTGTGGACGAGAGTCATCATTTATAAGTCTGCAGGTTTGTGAATTGCAGTGTCCCTGAGCTCCATTTTTCCACTCCCTTTCTTGGGAGCTGGCTGCAAAAGCGCAGGATTGCTTCAGGCCCTATTCTGGTCCCAGGCGGCAGGCTGAGCCTGTGGTTAATTCTTCTTCTTGAGGGGAAAATAGAGTGACCTGTGCCTGTCCCAACACCTAGAGCTAGTCTCTCGTTGGTTCCCCCTCTTCCCGTTCATCCTCAGGACAAATTGCAACCTGTACGGAACAGGAGGTTAAAGGTGCTGATTCTCCAAGGAGGGAGATTGCTAGTAAAGCGGCTGGAATGGCGAACCCAAGCACAAGGAGATGAGAAATGAGGTGCGTTTTAGAAACCTTTCCCGATCACACGGTGTACCATCTTCTGGGTTTCTCATGAATGTTTTCGATGTAGGAAGATGCCCTTGAACCTGGAGATTTGGGACCCATGGGATGGGTACCACGCAGTATTACTTTATAGGGTCTGCGTTTGCTCACCCAACCTCACCAAACCTCTCAGCCCCAAGAGTGTCCACCCTTATGTCTCAATCAGCTGTGGGTCTAGATATGGTCAATCCAGGTGGCATCACAGCCCCTGAACGAATTTTGTAAGAATTTCTCTCTCTTTCACTGTCTTTGTTTCACGGGTTTTTAAAAGTAATTGATTTTTATAATGGGGTTTACCTGCTTTTCACTGCTGTGATTTTGCCGCTTTACAGCCACTTGACTCACTTACAGAGAGATATCAATGCATAGGTTTCAAGATTCTTACTAGTCAGATATATTCTTGGGCGCTGAATAGGGGGTGTTGAGTCCAATTCTTTGAGGAAGGAGTAGGGCTTGTCTATTACATATTGGGTTTATGGAACGGTATCTGAGATAATTTGAAACCCTTGTTGTATGCATCACCCCACCTCACCTTTCCCGTTAAGCAGCCATAGTGTGTTTTCTAAACTTGTGACTCTATTCTGTTTTGTAATTCAGTTCAAGGGTAGCGGTTTTTACATTCCCTCTATAAGTCATATCTTATGATAAGTGTCTTTTTCTGTGTGACTTATTTCACTTAGAATCTTCGTACCTAAATCCACTCATCATGCTGCTACTAGCCTTATGACGTCGATTTCATGGCTGAGTGATATTCCATTGTACATAAGGACCACAACTTCTTTATCCATTTTTCTCTTTCCTGGGATATTTAAGGTGTAACGAAGTGGAGATTCTTGTCAACAGAGCAGCCCTAAACTTTGGGGTGCCTGTGTCTTGCTGATTTTTAGTTTTCCCAATTTATACGCCCATGAGTGGATGTGCCCTATGCTCCCTAAGCTGAGTTTTTTAGATGTTTCAGGACACACCGTGCACTTCTCCAGAGTGGCTGTTGGCAATTTACATCCCGCCCATCAGCGTAGCCAGGCTCCCGTTTCTCCATGGCCTGTCCTGCATTTCTGGTTTTGACACTTTATTCAGCATGGCCCTTTTGACCGATGGGAAGCGAGACTTCTTTGTAGCGCTGATTTGCCTTTCCAGATTGCTTTGTTGGCCAAAAAGGGCGTATGCATTTTTTCCTGAATATATTCAGGAAAAAACGCATACGCCCTTTTTGGCCAAGGGCATCATTGTCGAGGTTTTGCCGCTTTTCCTGTGCTTTAAAGGCGATTCGAATCTCCCTCCTGAAATCTGTTTCCTGCAATTCTGCCTTGCTTTCAAATCCTCTTCGTTGCCTTCCCTCAATATATTTGTGGACGAGAGTCATCATTTATAAGTCTGCAGGTTTGTGAATTGCAGTGTCCCTGAGCTCCATTTTTCAACTCGCTTTCTTGGGAGCTGGCCGCAAAAGCGCAGGATTGCTTCAGGCCCTATTCTGGTCTCAGGCGGCAGGCTGAGCCTGTGGTTAATTCTTCTTCTTGAGGAGAAAATAGAGTGACCTGTGCCTGTCCCAACACCTAGAGCTAGTCTCTCATTGGTTCCCCCTCTTCCCGTTCATCCTCAGGACAAATTGCAACCTGTACGGAACAGGAGGTTAAAGGTGCTGATTCTCCAAGGAGGGAGATTGCTAGTAAAGCGGCTGGAATGGCGAACCCAAGCACAAGGAGATGAGAAATGAGGTGCGTTTTAGAAACCTTTCCCGATCACACGGTGTACCATCTTCTGGGTTTCTCATGAATGTTTTCGATGTAGGAAGATGCCCTTGAACCTGGAGATTTGGGACCCATGGGATGGGTACCACGCAGTATTACTTTATAGGGTCTGCGTTTGCTCACCCAACCTCACCAAACCTCTCAGCCCCAAGAGTGTCCACCCTTATGTCTCAATCAGCTGTGGGTCTAGATATGGTCAATCCAGGTGGCATCACAGCCCCTGAACGAATTTTGTAAGAATTTCTCTCTCTTTCACTGTCTTTGTTTCACGGGTTTTTAAAAGTAATTGATTTTTATAATGGGGTTTACCTGCTTTTCACTGCTGTGATTTTGCCGCTTTACACCCACTTGACTCACTTACAGAGAGATATCAATGCATAGGTTTCAAGATTCTTACTAGTCAGATATATTCTTGGGCGCTGAATAGGGGGTGTTGAGTCCAATTCATTGAGGAAGGAGTAGGGCTTGTCTATTACATATTGGGTTTATGGAACGGTATCTGAGATAATTTGAAACCCTTGTTGTATGCATCACCCCACCTCACCTTTCCCGTTAAGCAGCCATAGTGTGTTTTCTAAACGTGTGACTCTATTCTGTTTTGTAATTCAGTTCAAGGGTAGCGGTTTTTACATTCCCTCTATAAGTCATATCTTATGATAAGTGTCTTTTTCTGTGTGACTTATTTCACTTAGTATCGTCGTACCTAAATCCAATCATCATGCTGCTACTAGCCTTATGACGTTGATTTCATGGCTGAGTGATATTCCATTGTACATAAGGACCACAACTTCTTTATCCATTTTTCTCTTTCCTGGGATATTTAAGGTGTAACGAAGTGGAGATTCTTGTCAACAGAGCAGCCCTAAACTTTGGGGTGCCTGTGTCTTGCTGATTTTTAGTTTTCCCAGTTTATACGCCCATGAGTGGAGGTGCCCTATGCTCCCTAAGCTCAGTTTTTTAGATGTTTCAGGACACACCGTGCACTTCTCCAGAGTGGCTGTTGGCAATTTACATCCCGCCCATCAGCGTAGCCAGGCTCCCGTTTCTCCATGGCCTGCCCTGCATTTCTGGTTTTGACACTTTATTCAGCATGGCCCTTTTGACCGATGGGAAGCGAGACTTCTTTGTAGCGCTGATTTGCCTTTCCAGATTGCTTTGTTGGCCAAAAAGGGCGTATGCATTTTTTCCTGAATATATTCAGGAAAAAACGCATACGCCCTTTTTGGCCAAGGGCATCATTGTCGAGGTTTTGCCGCTTTTCCTGTGCTTTAAAGGCGATTCGAATCTCCCTCCTGAAATCTGTTTCCTGCAATTCTGCCTTGCTTTCAAATCCTCTTCGTTGCCTTCCCTCAATATATTTGTGGACGAGAGTCATCATTTATAAGTCTGCAGGTTTGTGAATTGCAGTGTCCCTGAGCTCCATTTTTCAACTCGCTTTCTTGGGAGCTGGCCGCAAAAGCGCAGGATTGCTTCAGGCCCTATTCTGGTCTCAGGCGGCAGGCTGAGCCTGTGGTTAATTCTTCTTCTTGAGGAGAAAATAGAGTGACCTGTGCCTGTCCCAACACCTAGAGCTAGTCTCTCATTGGTTCCCCCTCTTCCCGTTCATCCTCAGGACAAATTGCAACCTGTACGGAACAGGAGGTTAAAGGTGCTGATTCTCCAAGGAGGGAGATTGCTAGTAAAGCGGCTGGAATGGCGAACCCAAGCACAAGGAGATGAGAAATGAGGTGCGTTTTAGAAACCTTTCCCGATCACACGGTGTACCATCTTCTGGGTTTCTCATGAATGTTTTCGATGTAGGAAGATGCCCTTGAACCTGGAGATTTGGGACCCATGGGATGGGTACCACGCAGTATTACTTTATAGGGTCTGCGTTTGCTCACCCAACCTCACCAAACCTCTCAGCCCCAAGAGTGTCCACCCTTATGTCTCAATCAGCTGTGGGTCTAGATATGGTCAATCCAGGTGGCATCACAGCCCCTGAACGAATTTTGTAAGAATTTCTCTCTCTTTCACTGTCTTTGTTTCACGGGTTTTTAAAAGTAATTGATTTTTATAATGGGGTTTACCTGCTTTTCACTGCTGTGATTTTGCCGCTTTACACCCACTTGACTCACTTACAGAGAGATATCAATGCATAGGTTTCAAGATTCTTACTAGTCAGATATATTCTTGGGCGCTGAATAGGGGGTGTTGAGTCCAATTCATTGAGGAAGGAGTAGGGCTTGTCTATTACATATTGGGTTTATGGAACGGTATCTGAGATAATTTGAAACCCTTGTTGTATGCATCACCCCACCTCACCTTTCCCGTTAAGCAGCCATAGTGTGTTTTCTAAACGTGTGACTCTATTCTGTTTTGTAATTCAGTTCAAGGGTAGCGGTTTTTACATTCCCTCTATAAGTCATATCTTATGATAAGTGTCTTTTTCTGTGTGACTTATTTCACTTAGTATCGTCGTACCTAAATCCAATCATCATGCTGCTACTAGCCTTATGACGTTGATTTCATGGCTGAGTGATATTCCATTGTACATAAGGACCACAACTTCTTTATCCATTTTTCTCTTTCCTGGGATATTTAAGGTGTAACGAAGTGGAGATTCTTGTCAACAGAGCAGCCCTAAACTTTGGGGTGCCTGTGTCTTGCTGATTTTTAGTTTTCCCAGTTTATACGCCCATGAGTGGAGGTGCCCTATGCTCCCTAAGCTCAGTTTTTTAGATGTTTCAGGACACACCGTGCACTTCTCCAGAGTGGCTGTTGGCAATTTACATCCCGCCCATCAGCGTAGCCAGGCTCCCGTTTCTCCATGGCCTGCCCTGCATTTCTGGTTTTGACACTTTATTCAGCATGGCCCTTTTGACCGATGGGAAGCGAGACTTCTTTGTAGCGCTGATTTGCCTTTCCAGGTTGCTTGGTTGGCCAAAAAGGGCGTATGCGTTTTTTCCTGAATATATTCAGGAAAAAACGCATACGCCCTTTTTGGCCAAGGGCATCATTGTCGAGGTTTTGCCGCTTTTCCTGTGCTTTAAAGGCGATTCGAATCTCCCTCCTGAAATCTGTTTCCTGCAATTCTGCCTTGCTTTCAAATCCTCTTCGTTGCCTTCCCTCAATATATTTGTGGACGAGAGTCATCATTTATAAGTCTGCAGGTTTGTGAATTGCAGTGTCCCTGAGCTCCATTTTTCCACTCGCTTTCTTGGGAGCTGGCTGCAAAAGCGCAGGATTGCTTCAGGCCCTATTCTGGTCCCAGGCGGCAGGCTGAGCCTGTGGTTAATTCTTCTTCTTGAGGGGAAAATAGAGTGACCTGTGCCTGTCCCAACACCTAGAGCTAGTCTCTCGTTGGTTCCCCCTCTTCCCGTTCATCCTCAGGACAAATTGCAACCTGTACGGAACAGGAGGTTAAAGGTGCTGATTCTCCAAGGAGGGAGATTGCTAGTAAAGCGGCTGGAATGGCGAACCCAAGCACAAGGAGATGAGAAATGAGGTGCGTTTTAGAAACCTTTCCCGATCACACGGTGTACCATCTTCTGGGTTTCTCATGAATGTTTTCGATGTAGGAAGATGCCCTTGAACCTGGAGATTTGGGACCCATGGGATGGGTACCACGCAGTATTACTTTATAGGGTCTGCGTTTGCTCACCCAACCTCACCAAACCTCTCAGCCCCAAGAGTGTCCACCCTTATGTCTCAATCAGCTGTGGGTCTAGATATGGTCAATCCAGGTGGCATCACAGCCCCTGAACGAATTTTGTAAGAATTTCTCTCTCTTTCACTGTCTTTGTTTCACGGGTTTTTAAAAGTAATTGATTTTTATAATGGGGTTTACCTGCTTTTCACTGCTGTGATTTTGCCGCTTTACACCCACTTGACTCACTTACAGAGAGATATCAATGCATAGGTTTCAAGATTCTTACTAGTCAGATATATTCTTGGGCGGTGAATTGGGGGTGTTGAGTCCAATTCATTGAGGAAGGAGTAGGGCTTGTCTATTACATATTGGGTTTATGGAACGGTATCTGAGATAATTTGAAACCCTTGTTGTATGCATCACCCCACCTCACCTTTCCCGTTAAGCAGCCATAGTGTGTTTTCTAAACGTGTGACTCTATTCTGTTTTGTAATTCAGTTCAAGGGTAGCGGTTTTTAACTTCCCTCTATAAGTCATATCTTATGATAAGTGTCTTTTTCTGTGTGACTTATTTCACTTAGAATCTTCGTGCCTAAATCCACTCATCATGCTGCTACTAGCCTTATGACGTCGATTTCATGGCTGAGTGATATTCCATTGTACATAAGGACCACAACTTCTTTATCCATTTTTCTCTTTCCTGGGATATTTAAGGTGTAACGAAGTGGAGATTCTTGTCAACAGAGCAGCCCTAAACTTTGGGGTGCCTGTGTCTTGCTGATTTTTAGTTTTCCCAGTTTATACGCCCATGAGTGGATGTGCCCTATGCTCCCTAAGCTCAGTTTTTTAGATGTTTCAGGACACACCGTGCACTTCTCCAGAGTGGCTGTTGGCAATTTACATCCCGCCCATCAGCGTAGCCAGGCTCCCGTTTCTCCATGGCCTGCCCTGCATTTCTGGTTTAGACACTTTATTCAGCATGGCCCTTTTGACCGATGGGAAGCGAGACTTCTTTGTAGCGCTGATTTGCCTTTCCAGGTTGCTTGGTTGGCCAAAAAGGGCGTATGCGTTTTTTCCTGAATATATTCAGGAAAAAACGCATACGCCCTTTTTGGCCAAGGGCATCATTGTCGAGGTTTTGCCGCTTTTCCTGTGCTTTAAAGGCGATTCGAATCTCCCTCCTGAAATCTGTTTCCTGCAATTCTGCCTTGCTTTCAAATCCTCTTCGTTGCCTTCCCTCAATATATTTGTGGACGAGAGTCATCATTTATAAGTCTGCAGGTTTGTGAATTGCAGTGTCCCTGAGCTCCATTTTTCAACTCGCTTTCTTGGGAGCTGGCCGCAAAAGCGCAGGATTGCTTCAGGCCCTATTCTGGTCCAAGGCGGCAGGCTGAGCCTGTGGTTAATTCTTCTTCTTGAGGGGAAAATAGAGTGACCTGTGCCTGTCCCAACACCTAGAGCTAGTCTCTCATTGGTTCCCCCTCTTCCCGTTCATCCTCAGGACAAATTGCAACCTGTACGGAACAGGAGGTTAAAGGTGCTGATTCTCCAAGGAGGGAGATTGCTAGTAAAGCGGCTGGAATGGCGAACCCAAGCACAAGGAGATGAGAAATGAGGTGCGTTTTAGAAACCTTTCCCGATCACACGGTGTACCATCTTCTGGGTTTCTCATGAATGTTTTCGATGTAGGAAGATGCCCTTGAACCTGGAGATTTGGGACCCATGGGATGGGTACCACGCAGTATTACTTTATAGGGTCTGCGTTTGCTCACCCAACCTCACCAAACCTCTCAGCCCCAAGAGTGTCCACCCTTATGTCTCAATCAGCTGTGGGTCTAGATATGGTCAATCCAGGTGGCATCACAGCCCCTGAACGAATTTTGTAAGAATTTCTCTCTCTTTCACTGTCTTTGTTTCACGGGTTTTTAAAAGTAATTGATTTTTATAATGGGGTTTACCTGCTTTTCACTGCTGTGATTTTGCCGCTTTACAGCCACTTGACTCACTTACAGAGAGATATCAATGCATAGGTTTCAAGATTCTTACTAGTCAGATATATTCTTGGGCGCTGAATAGGGGGTGTTGAGTCCAATTCTTTGAGGAAGGAGTAGGGCTTGTCTATTACATATTGGGTTTATGGAACGGTATCTGAGATAATTTGAAACCCTTGTTGTATGCATCACCCCACCTCACCTTTCCCGTTAAGCAGCCATAGTGTGTTTTCTAAACTTGTGACTCTATTCTGTTTTGTAATTCAGTTCAAGGGTAGCGGTTTTTACATTCCCTCTATAAGTCATATCTTATGATAAGTGTCTTTTTCTGTGTGACTTATTTCACTTAGAATCTTCGTACCTAAATCCACTCATCATGCTGCTACTAGCCTTATGACGTCGATTTCATGGCTGAGTGATATTCCATTGTACATAAGGACCACAACTTCTTTATCCATTTTTCTCTTTCCTGGGATATTTAAGGTGTAACGAAGTGGAGATTCTTGTCAACAGAGCAGCCCTAAACTTTGGGGTGCCTGTGTCTTGCTGATTTTTAGTTTTCCCAGTTTATACGCCCATGAGTGGATGTGCCCTATGCTCCCTAAGCTCAGTTTTTTAGATGTTTCAGGACACACCGTGCACTTCTCCAGAGTGGCTGTTGGCAATTTACATCCCGCCCATCAGCGTAGCCAGGCTCCCGTTTCTCCATGGCCTGCCCTGCATTTCTGGTTTTGACACTTTATTCAGCATGGCCCTTTTGACCGATGGGAAGCGAGACTTCTTTGTAGCGCTGATTTGCCTTTCCAGGTTGCTTGGTTGGCCAAAAAGGGCGTATGCGTTTTTTCCTGAATATATTCAGGAAAAAACGCATACGCCCTTTTTGGCCAAGGGCATCATTGTCGAGGTTTTGCCGCTTTTCCTGTGCTTTAAAGGCGATTCGAATCTCCCTCCTGAAATCTGTTTCCTGCAATTCTGCCTTGCTTTCAAATCCTCTTCGTTGCCTTCCCTCAATATATTTGTGGACGAGAGTCATCATTTATAAGTCTGCAGGTTTGTGAATTGCAGTGTCCCTGAGCTCCATTTTTCAACTCGCTTTCTTGGGAGCTGGCCGCAAAAGCGCAGGATTGCTTCAGGCCCTATTCTGGTCCCAGGCGGCAGGCTGAGCCTGTGGTTAATTCTTCTTCTTGAGGGGAAAATAGAGTGACCTGTGCCTGTCCCAACACCTAGAGCTAGTCTCTCATTGGTTCCCCCTCTTCCCGTTCATCCTCAGGACAAATTGCAACCTGTACGGAACAGGAGGTTAAAGGTGCTGATTCTCCAAGGAGGGAGATTGCTAGTAAAGCGGCTGGAATGGCGAACCCAAGCACAAGGAGATGAGAAATGAGGTGCGTCTTAGAAACCTTTCCCGATCACACGGTGTACCATCTTCTGGGTTTCTCATGAATGTTTTCGATGTAGGAAGATGCCCTTGAACCTGGAGATTTGGGACCCATGGGATGGGTACCACGCAGTATTACTTTATAGGGTCTGCGTTTGCTCACCCAACCTCACCAAACCTCTCAGCCCCAAGAGTGTCCACCCTTATGTCTCAATCAGCTGTGGGTCTAGATATGGTCAATCCAGGTGGCATCACAGCCCCTGAACGAATTTTGTAAGAATTTCTCTCTCTTTCACTGTCTTTGTTTCACGGGTTTTTAAAAGTAATTGATTTTTATAATGGGGTTTACCTGCTTTTCACTGCTGTGATTTTGCCGCTTTACACCCACTTGACTCACTTACAGAGAGATATCAATGCATAGGTTTCAAGATTCTTACTAGTCAGATATATTCTTGGGCGCTGAATAGGGGGTGTTGAGTCCAATTCTTTGAGGAAGGAGTAGGGCTTGTCTATTACATATTGGGTTTATGGAACGGTATCTGAGATAATTTGAAACCCTTGTTGTATGCATCACCCCACCTCACATTTCCCGTTAAGCAGCCATAGTGTGTTTTCTAAACGTGTGACTCTATTCTGTTTTGTAATTCAGTTCAAGGGTAGCGGTTTTTAAATTCCCTCTATAAGTCATATCTTATGATAAGTGTCTTTTTCTGTGTGACTTATTTCACTTAGAATCGTCGTACCTAAATCCACTCATCATGCTGCTACTAGCCTTATGACGTCGATTTCATGGCTGAGTGATATTCCATTGTACATAAGGTCCACAACTTCTTTATCCATTTTTCTCTTTCCTGGGATATTTAAGGTGTAACGAAGTGGAGATTCTTGTCAACAGAGCAGCCCTAAACTTTGGGGTGCCTGTGTCTTGCTGATTTTTAGTTTTCCCAATTTATACGCCCATGAGTGGATGTGCCCTATGCTCCCTAAGCTGAGTTTTTTAGATGTTTCAGGACACACCGTGCACTTCTCCAGAGTGGCTGTTGGCAATTTACATCCCGCCCATCAGCGTAGCCAGGCTCCCGTTTCTCCATGGCCTGCCCTGCATTTCTGGTTTTGACACTTTATTCAGCATGGCCCTTTTGACCGATGGGAAGCGAGACTTCTTTGTAGCGCTGATTTGCCTTTCCAGGTTGCTTGGTTGGCCAAAAAGGGCGTATGCGTTTTTTCCTGAATATATTCAGGAAAAAACGCATACGCCCTTTTTGGCCAAGGGCATCATTGTCGAGGTTTTGCCGCTTTTCCTGTGCTTTAAAGGCGATTCGAATCTCCCTCCTGAAATCTGTTTCCTGCAATTCTGCCTTGCTTTCAAATCCTCTTCGTTGCCTTCCCTCAATATATTTGTGGACGAGAGTCATCATTTATAAGTCTGCAGGTTTGTGAATTGCAGTGTCCCTGAGCTCCATTTTTCAACTCGCTTTCTTGGGAGCTGGCCGCAAAAGCGCAGGATTGCTTCAGGCCCTATTCTGGTCCCAGGCGGCAGGCTGAGCCTGTGGTTAATTCTTCTTCTTGAGGGGAAAATAGAGTGACCTGTGCCTGTCCCAACACCTAGAGCTAGTCTCTCATTGGTTCCCCCTCTTCCCGTTCATCCTCAGGACAAATTGCAACCTGTACGGAACAGGAGGTTAAAGGTGCTGATTCTCCAAGGAGGGAGATTGCTAGTAAAGCGGCTGGAATGGCGAACCCAAGCACAAGGAGATGAGAAATGAGGTGCGTCTTAGAAACCTTTCCCGATCACACGGTGTACCATCTTCTGGGTTTCTCATGAATGTTTTCGATGTAGGAAGATGCCCTTGAACCTGGAGATTTGGGACCCATGGGATGGGTACCACGCAGTATTACTTTATAGGGTCTGCGTTTGCTCACCCAACCTCACCAAACCTCTCAGCCCCAAGAGTGTCCACCCTTATGTCTCAATCAGCTGTGGGTCTAGATATGGTCAATCCAGGTGGCATCACAGCCCCTGAACGAATTTTGTAAGAATTTCTCTCTCTTTCACTGTCTTTGTTTCACGGGTTTTTAAAAGTAATTGATTTTTATAATGGGGTTTACCTGCTTTTCACTGCTGTGATTTTGCCGCTTTACACCCACTTGACTCACTTACAGAGAGATATCAATGCATAGGTTTCAAGATTCTTACTAGTCAGATATATTCTTGGGCGCTGAATAGGGGGTGTTGAGTCCAATTCTTTGAGGAAGGAGTAGGGCTTGTCTATTACATATTGGGTTTATGGAACGGTATCTGAGATAATTTGAAACCCTTGTTGTATGCATCACCCCACCTCACATTTCCCGTTAAGCAGCCATAGTGTGTTTTCTAAACGTGTGACTCTATTCTGTTTTGTAATTCAGTTCAAGGGTAGCGGTTTTTAAATTCCCTCTATAAGTCATATCTTATGATAAGTGTCTTTTTCTGTGTGACTTATTTCACTTAGAATCGTCGTACCTAAATCCACTCATCATGCTGCTACTAGCCTTATGACGTCGATTTCATGGCTGAGTGATATTCCATTGTACATAAGGTCCACAACTTCTTTATCCATTTTTCTCTTTCCTGGGATATTTAAGGTGTAACGAAGTGGAGATTCTTGTCAACAGAGCAGCCCTAAACTTTGGGGTGCCTGTGTCTTGCTGATTTTTAGTTTTCCCAATTTATACGCCCATGAGTGGATGTGCCCTATGCTCCCTAAGCTGAGTTTTTTAGATGTTTCAGGACACACCGTGCACTTCTCCAGAGTGGCTGTTGGCAATTTACATCCCGCCCATCAGCGTAGCCAGGCTCCCGTTTCTCCATGGCCTGTCCTGCATTTCTGGTTTTGACACTTTATTCAGCATGGCCCTTTTGACCGATGGGAAGCGAGACTTCTTTGTAGCGCTGATTTGCCTTTCCAGATTGCTTGGTTGGCCAAAAAGGGCGTATGCATTTTTTCCTGAATATATTCAGGAAAAAACGCATACGCCCTTTTTGGCCAAGGGCATCATTGTCGAGGTTTTGCCGCTTTTCCTGTGCTTTAAAGGCGATTCGAATCTCCCTCCTGAAATCTGTTTCCTGCAATTCTGCCTTGCTTTCAAATCCTCTTCGTTGCCTTCCCTCAATATATTTGTGGACGAGAGTCATCATTTATAAGTCTGCAGGTTTGTGAATTGCAGTGTCCCTGAGCTCCATTTTTCAACTCGCTTTCTTGGGAGCTGGCCGCAAAAGCGCAGGATTGCTTCAGGCCCTATTCTGGTCTCAGGCGGCAGGCTGAGCCTGTGGTTAATTCTTCTTCTTGAGGAGAAAATAGAGTGACCTGTGCCTGTCCCAACACCTAGAGCTAGTCTCTCATTGGTTCCCCCTCTTCCCGTTCATCCTCAGGACAAATTGCAACCTGTACGGAACAGGAGGTTAAAGGTGCTGATTCTCCAAGGAGGGAGATTGCTAGTAAAGCGGCTGGAATGGCGAACCCAAGCACAAGGAGATGAGAAATGAGGTGCGTTTTAGAAACCTTTCCCGATCACACGGTGTACCATCTTCTGGGTTTCTCATGAATGTTTTCGATGTAGGAAGATGCCCTTGAACCTGGAGATTTGGGACCCATGGGATGGGTACCACGCAGTATTACTTTATAGGGTCTGCGTTTGCTCACCCAACCTCACCAAACCTCTCAGCCCCAAGAGTGTCCACCCTTATGTCTCAATCAGCTGTGGGTCTAGATATGGTCAATCCAGGTGGCATCACAGCCCCTGAACGAATTTTGTAAGAATTTCTCTCTCTTTCACTGTCTTTGTTTCACGGGTTTTTAAAAGTAATTGATTTTTATAATGGGGTTTACCTGCTTTTCACTGCTGTGATTTTGCCGCTTTACACCCACTTGACTCACTTACAGAGAGATATCAATGCATAGGTTTCAAGATTCTTACTAGTCAGATATATTCTTGGGCGCTGAATAGGGGGTGTTGAGTCCAATTCATTGAGGAAGGAGTAGGGCTTGTCTATTACATATTGGGTTTATGGAACGGTATCTGAGATAATTTGAAACCCTTGTTGTATGCATCACCCCACCTCACCTTTCCCGTTAAGCAGCCATAGTGTGTTTTCTAAACGTGTGACTCTATTCTGTTTTGTAATTCAGTTCAAGGGTAGCGGTTTTTACATTCCCTCTATAAGTCATATCTTATGATAAGTGTCTTTTTCTGTGTGACTTATTTCACTTAGTATCGTCGTACCTAAATCCAATCATCATGCTGCTACTAGCCTTATGACGTTGATTTCATGGCTGAGTGATATTCCATTGTACATAAGGACCACAACTTCTTTATCCATTTTTCTCTTTCCTGGGATATTTAAGGTGTAACGAAGTGGAGATTCTTGTCAACAGAGCAGCCCTAAACTTTGGGGTGCCTGTGTCTTGCTGATTTTTAGTTTTCCCAATTTATACGCCCATGAGTGGATGTGCCCTATGCTCCCTAAGCTGAGTTTTTTAGATGTTTCAGGACACACCGTGCACTTCTCCAGAGTGGCTGTTGGCAATTTACATCCCGCCCATCAGCGTAGCCAGGCTCCCGTTTCTCCATGGCCTGCCCTGCATTTCTGGTTTTGACACTTTATTCAGCATGGCCCTTTTGACCGATGGGAAGCGAGACTTCTTTGTAGCGCTGATTTGCCTTTCCAGGTTGCTTGGTTGGCCAAAAAGGGCGTATGCGTTTTTTCCTGAATATATTCAGGAAAAAACGCATACGCCCTTTTTGGCCAAGGGCATCATTGTCGAGGTTTTGCCGCTTTTCCTGTGCTTTAAAGGCGATTCGAATCTCCCTCCTGAAATCTGTTTCCTGCAATTCTGCCTTGCTTTCAAATCCTCTTCGTTGCCTTCCCTCAATATATTTGTGGACGAGAGTCATCATTTATAAGTCTGCAGGTTTGTGAATTGCAGTGTCCCTGAGCTCCATTTTTCCACTCGCTTTCTTGGGAGCTGGCTGCAAAAGCGCAGGATTGCTTCAGGCCCTATTCTGGTCCCAGGCGGCAGGCTGAGCCTGTGGTTAATTCTTCTTCTTGAGGGGAAAATAGAGTGACCTGTGCCTGTCCCAACACCTAGAGCTAGTCTCTCGTTGGTTCCCCCTCTTCCCGTTCATCCTCAGGACAAATTGCAACCTGTACGGAACAGGAGGTTAAAGGTGCTGATTCTCCAAGGAGGGAGATTGCTAGTAAAGCGGCTGGAATGGCGAACCCAAGCACAAGGAGATGAGAAATGAGGTGCGTTTTAGAAACCTTTCCCGATCACACGGTGTACCATCTTCTGGGTTTCTCATGAATGTTTTCGATGTAGGAAGATGCCCTTGAACCTGGAGATTTGGGACCCATGGGATGGGTACCACGCAGTATTACTTTATAGGGTCTGCGTTTGCTCACCCAACCTCACCAAACCTCTCAGCCCCAAGAGTGTCCACCCTTATGTCTCAATCAGCTGTGGGTCTAGATATGGTCAATCCAGGTGGCATCACAGCCCCTGAACGAATTTTGTAAGAATTTCTCTCTCTTTCACTGTCTTTGTTTCACGGGTTTTTAAAAGTAATTGATTTTTATAATGGGGTTTACCTGCTTTTCACTGCTGTGATTTTGCCGCTTTACACCCACTTGACTCACTTACAGAGAGATATCAATGCATAGGTTTCAAGATTCTTACTAGTCAGATATATTCTTGGGCGGTGAATTGGGGGTGTTGAGTCCAATTCATTGAGGAAGGAGTAGGGCTTGTCTATTACATATTGGGTTTATGGAACGGTATCTGAGATAATTTGAAACCCTTGTTGTATGCATCACCCCACCTCACCTTTCCCGTTAAGCAGCCATAGTGTGTTTTCTAAACGTGTGACTCTATTCTGTTTTGTAATTCAGTTCAAGGGTAGCGGTTTTTAACTTCCCTCTATAAGTCATATCTTATGATAAGTGTCTTTTTCTGTGTGACTTATTTCACTTAGAATCTTCGTGCCTAAATCCACTCATCATGCTGCTACTAGCCTTATGACGTCGATTTCATGGCTGAGTGATATTCCATTGTACATAAGGACCACAACTTCTTTATCCATTTTTCTCTTTCCTGGGATATTTAAGGTGTAACGAAGTGGAGATTCTTGTCAACAGAGCAGCCCTAAACTTTGGGGTGCCTGTGTCTTGCTGATTTTTAGTTTTCCCAGTTTATACGCCCATGAGTGGATGTGCCCTATGCTCCCTAAGCTCAGTTTTTTAGATGTTTCAGGACACACCGTGCACTTCTCCAGAGTGGCTGTTGGCAATTTACATCCCGCCCATCAGCGTAGCCAGGCTCCCGTTTCTCCATGGCCTGCCCTGCATTTCTGGTTTTGACACTTTATTCAGCATGGCCCTTTTGACCGATGGGAAGCGAGACTTCTTTGTAGCGCTGATTTGCCTTTCCAGGTTGCTTGGTTGGCCAAAAAGGGCGTATGCGTTTTTTCCTGAATATATTCAGGAAAAAACGCATACGCCCTTTTTGGCCAAGGGCATCATTGTCGAGGTTTTGCCGCTTTTCCTGTGCTTTAAAGGCGATTCGAATCTCCCTCCTGAAATCTGTTTCCTGCAATTCTGCCTTGCTTTCAAATCCTCTTCGTTGCCTTCCCTCAATATATTTGTGGACGAGAGTCATCATTTATAAGTCTGCAGGTTTGTGAATTGCAGTGTCCCTGAGCTCCATTTTTCAACTCGCTTTCTTGGGAGCTGGCCGCAAAAGCGCAGGATTGCTTCAGGCCCTATTCTGGTCCCAGGCGGCAGGCTGAGCCTGTGGTTAATTCTTCTTCTTGAGGGGAAAATAGAGTGACCTGTGCCTGTCCCAACACCTAGAGCTAGTCTCTCATTGGTTCCCCCTCTTCCCGTTCATCCTCAGGACAAATTGCAACCTTTACGGAACAGGAGGTTAAAGGGGCTGATTCTCCAAGGAGGGAGATTGCTAGTAAAGCGGCTGGAATGGCGAACCCAAGCACAAGGAGATGAGAAATGAGGTGCGTTTTAGAAACCTTTCCCTATCACACGGTGTACCATCTTCTGGGTTTCTCATGCATGTTTTCGATGTAGGAAGATGCCCTTGAACCTGGAGATTTGGGACCCATGGGATGGGTACCACGCAGTATTACTTTATAGGGTCTGCGTTTGCTCACCCAACCTCACCAAACCTCTCAGCCCCAAGAGTGTCCACCCTTATGTCTCAATCAGCTGTGGGTCTAGATATGGTCAATCCAGGTGGCATCACAGCCCCTGAACGAATTTTGTAAGAATTTCTCTCTCTTTCACTGTCTTTGTTTCACGGGTTTTTAAAAGTAATTGATTTTTATAATGGGGTTTACCTGCTTTTCACTGCTGTGATTTTGCCGCTTTACACCCACTTCACTCACTTACAGAGAGATATCAATGCATAGGTTTCAAGATTCTTACTAGTCAGATATATTCTTGGGCGCTGAATAGGGGGTGTTGAGTCCAATTCTTTGAGGAAGGAGTAGGGCTTGTCTATTACATATTGGGTTTATGGAACGGTATCTGAGATAATTTGAAACCCTTGTTGTATGCATCACCCCACCTCACCTTTCCCGTTAAGCAGCCATAGTGTGTTTTCTAAACTTGTGACTCTATTCTGTTTTGTAATTCAGTTCAAGGGTAGCGGTTTTTACATTCCCTCTATAAGTCATATCTTATGATAAGTGTCTTTTTCTGTGTGACTTATTTCACTTAGAATCTTCGTACCTAAATCCACTCATCATGCTGCTACTAGCCTTATGACGTCGATTTCATGGCTGAGTGATATTCCATTGTACATAAGGACCACAACTTCTTTATCCATTTTTCTCTTTCCTGGGATATTTAAGGTGTAACGAAGTGGAGATTCTTGTCAACAGAGCAGCCCTAAACTTTGGGGTGCCTGTGTCTTGCTGATTTTTAGTTTTCCCAGTTTATACGCCCATGAGTGGATGTGCCCTATGCTCCCTAAGCTCAGTTTTTTAGATGTTTCAGGACACACCGTGCACTTCTCCAGAGTGGCTGTTGGCAATTTACATCCCGCCCATCAGCGTAGCCAGGCTCCCGTTTCTCCATGGCCTGCCCTGCATTTCTGGTTTTGACACTTTATTCAGCATGGCCCTTTTGACCGATGGGAAGCGAGACTTCTTTGTAGCGCTGATTTGCCTTTCCAGGTTGCTTGGTTGGCCAAAAAGGGCGTATGCGTTTTTTCCTGAATATATTCAGGAAAAAACGCATACGCCCTTTTTGGCCAAGGGCATCATTGTCGAGGTTTTGCCGCTTTTCCTGTGCTTTAAAGGCGATTCGAATCTCCCTCCTGAAATCTGTTTCCTGCAATTGTGCCTTGCTTTCAAATCCTCTTCGTTGCCTTCCCTCAATATATTTGTGGACGAGAGTCATCATTTATATGTCTGCAGGTTTGTGAATTGCAGTGTCCCTGAGCTCCATTTTTCAACTCGCTTTCTTGGGAGCTGGCCGCAAAAGCGCAGGATTGCTTCAGGCCCTATTCTGGTCCCAGGCGGCAGGCTGAGCCTGTGGTTAATTCTTCTTCTTGAGGGGAAAATAGAGTGACCTGTGCCTGTCCCAACACCTAGAGCTAGTCTCTCATTGGTTCCCCCTCTTCCCGTTCATCCTCAGGACAAATTGCAACCTGTACGGAACAGGAGGTTAAAGGTGCTGATTCTCCAAGGAGGGAGATTGCTAGTAAAGCGGCTGGAATGGCGAACCCAAGCACAAGGAGATGAGAAATGAGGTGCGTCTTAGAAACCTTTCCCGATCACACGGTGTACCATCTTCTGGGTTTCTCATGAATGTTTTCGATGTAGGAAGATGCCCTTGAACCTGGAGATTTGGGACCCATGGGATGGGTACCACGCAGTATTACTTTATAGGGTCTGCGTTTGCTCACCCAACCTCACCAAACCTCTCAGCCCCAAGAGTGTCCACCCTTATGTCTCAATCAGCTGTGGGTCTAGATATGGTCAATCCAGGTGGCATCACAGCCCCTGAACGAATTTTGTAAGAATTTCTCTCTCTTTCACTGTCTTTGTTTCACGGGTTTTTAAAAGTAATTGATTTTTATAATGGGGTTTACCTGCTTTTCACTGCTGTGATTTTGCCGCTTTACACCCACTTGACTCACTTACAGAGAGATATCAATGCATAGGTTTCAAGATTCTTACTAGTCAGATATATTCTTGGGCGCTGAATAGGGGGTGTTGAGTCCAATTCTTTGAGGAAGGAGTAGGGCTTGTCTATTACATATTGGGTTTATGGAACGGTATCTGAGATAATTTGAAACCCTTGTTGTATGCATCACCCCACCTCACCTTTCCCGTTAAGCAGCCATAGTGTGTTTTCTAAACGTGTGACTCTATTCTGTTTTGTAATTCAGTTCAAGGGTAGCGGTTTTTAAATTCCCTCTATAAGTCATATCTTATGATAAGTGTCTTTTTCTGTGTGACTTATTTCACTTAGAATCGTCGTACCTAAATCCAATCATCATGCTGCTACTAGCCTTATGACGTTGATTTCAAGGCTGAGTGATATTCCATTGTACATAAGGACCACAACTTCTTTATCCATTTTTCTCTTTCCTGGGATATTTAAGGTGTAACGAAGTGGAGATTCTTGTCAACAGAGCAGCCCTAAACTTTGGGGTGCCTGTGTCTTGCTGATTTTTAGTTTTCCCAATTTATACGCCCATGAGTGGATGTGCCCTATGCTCCCTAAGCTGAGTTTTTTAGATGTTTCAGGACACACCGTGCACTTCTCCAGAGTGGCTGTTGGCAATTTACATCCCGCCCATCAGCGTAGCCAGGCTCCCGTTTCTCCATGGCCTGCCCTGCATTTCTGGTTTTGACACTTTATTCAGCATGGCCCTTTTGACCGATGGGAAGCGAGACTTCTTTGTAGCGCTGATTTGCCTTTCCAGGTTGCTTGGTTGGCCAAAAAGGGCGTATGCGTTTTTTCCTGAATATATTCAGGAAAAAACGCATACGCCCTTTTTGGCCAAGGGCATCATTGTCGAGGTTTTGCCGCTTTTCCTGTGCTTTAAAGGCGATTGGAATCTCCCTCCTGAAATCTGTTTCCTGCAATTCTGCCTTGCTTTCAAATCCTCTTCGTTGCCTTCCCTCAATATATTTGTGGACGAGAGTCATCATTTATAAGTCTGCAGGTTTGTGAATTGCAGTGTCCCTGAGCTCCATTTTTCAACTCGCTTTCTTGGGAGCTGGCCGCAAAAGCGCAGGATTGCTTCAGGCCCTATTCTGGTCCCAGGCGGCAGGCTGAGCCTGTGGTTAATTCTTCTTCTTGAGGGGAAAATAGAGTGACCTGTGCCTGTCCCAACACCTAGAGCTAGTCTCTCATTGGTTCCCCCTCTTCCCGTTCATCCTCAGGACAAATTGCAACCTGTACGGAACAGGAGGTTAAAGGTGCTGATTCTCCAAGGAGGGAGATTTCTAGTAAAGCGGCTGGAATGGCGAACCCAAGCACAAGGAGATGAGAAATGAGGTGCGTTTTAGAAACCTTTCCCGATCACACGGTGTACCATCTTCTGGGTTTCTCATGCATGTTTTCGATGTAGGAAGATGCCCTTGAACCTGGAGATTTGGGACCCATGGGATGGGTACCACGCAGTATTACTTTATAGGGTCTGCGTTTGCTCACCCAACCTCACCAAACCTCTCAGCCCCAAGAGTGTCCACCCTTATGTCTCAATCAGCTGTGGGTCTAGATATGGTCAATCCAGGTGGCATCACAGCCCCTGAACGAATTTTGTAAGAATTTCTCTCTCTTTCACTGTCTTTGTTTCACGGGTTTTTAAAAGTAATTGATTTTTATAATGGGGTTTACCTGCTTTTCACTGCTGTGATTTTGCCGCTTTACACCCACTTGACTCACTTACAGAGAGATATCAATGCATAGGTTTCAAGATTCTTACTAGTCAGATATATTCTTGGGCGCTGAATAGGGGGTGTTGAGTCCAATTCTTTGAGGAAGGAGTAGGGCTTGTCTATTACATATTGGGTTTATGGAACGGTATCTGAGATAATTTGAAACCCTTGTTGTATGCATCACCCCACCTCACCTTTCCCGTTAAGCAGCCATAGTGTGTTTTCTAAACGTGTGACTCTATTCTGTTTTGTAATTCAGTTCAAGGGTAGCGGTTTTTACATTCCCTCTATAAGTCATATCTTATGATAAGTGTCTTTTTCTGTGTGACTTATTTCACTTAGAATCTTCGTACCTAAATCCACTCATCATGCTGCTACTAGCCTTATGACGTCGATTTCATGGCTGAGTGATATTCCATTGTACATAAGGACCACAACTTCTTTATCCATTTTTCTCTTTACTGGGATATTTAAGGTGTAACCAAGTGGAGATTCTTGTCAACAGAGCAGCCCTAAACTTTGGGGTGCCTGTGTCTTGCTGATTTTTAGTTTTCCCAGTTTATACGCCCATGAGTGGATGTGCCCTATGCTCCCTAAGCTCAGTTTTTTAGATGTTTCAGGACACACCGTGCACTTCTCCAGAGTGGCTGTTGGCAATTTACATCCCGCCCATCAGCGTAGCCAGGCTCCCGTTTCTCCATGGCCTGCCCTGCATTTCTGGTTTTGACACTTTATTCAGCATGGCCCTTTTGACCGATGGGAAGCGAGACTTCTTTGTAGCGCTGATTTGCCTTTCCAGGTTGCTTGGTTGGCCAAAAAGGGCGTATGCGTTTTTTCCTGAATATATTCAGGAAAAAACGCATACGCCCTTTTTGGCCAAGGGCATCATTGTCGAGGTTTTGCCGCTTTTCCTGTGCTTTAAAGGCGATTCGAATCTCCCTCCTGAAATCTGTTTCCTGCAATTCTGCCTTGCTTTCAAATCCTCTTCGTTGTCTTCACTCAATATATTTGTGGACGAGAGTCATCATTTATAAGTCTGCAGGTTTGTGAATTGCAGTGTCCCTGAGCTCCATTTTTCAACTCGCTTTCTTGGGCGCTGGCCGCAAAAGCGCAGGATTGCTTCAGGCCCTATTCTGGTCCCAGGCGGCAGGCTGAGCCTGTGGTTAATTCTTCTTCTTGAGGGGAAAATAGAGTGACCTGTGCCTGTCCCAACACCTAGAGCTAGTCTCTCATTGGTTCCCCCTCTTCCCTTTCATCCTCAGGACAAATTGCAAGCTGTACGGAACAGGAGGTTAAAGGTGCTGATTCTCCAAGGAGGGAGATTCCTAGTAAACCGGCTGGAATGGCGAACCCGAGCACAAAGAGATGAGAAATGAGGTGCGTTTTAGAAACCTTTCCCGATCACACGGTGTACCATCTTCTGGGTTTCTCATGCATGTTTTCGATGTAGGAAGATGCCCTTGAACCTGGAGATTTGGGACCCATGGGATGGGTACCACGCAGTATTACTTTATAGGGTCTGCGTTTGCTCACCCAACCTCACCAAACCTCTCAGCCCCAAGAGTGTCCACCCTTATGTCTCAATCAGCTGTGGGTCTAGATATGGTCAATCCAGGTGGCATCACAGCCCCTGAACGAATTTTGTAAGAATTTCTCTCTCTTTCACTGTCTTTGTTTCACGGGTTTTTAAAAGTAATTGATTTTTATAATGGGGTTTACCTGCTTTTCACTGCTGTGATTTTGCCGCTTTACACCCACTTGACTCACTTACAGAGAGATATCAATGCATAAGTTTCAAGATTCTTACTAGTCAGATATATTCTTGGGCGGTGAATTGGGGGTGTTGAGTCCAATTCATTGAGGAAGGAGTAGGGCTTGTCTATTACATATTGGGTTTATGGAACGGTATCTGAGATAATTTGAAACCCTTGTTGTATGCATCACCCCACCTCACCTTTCCCGTTAAGCAGCCATAGTGTGTTTTCTAAACGTGTGACTCTATTCTGTTTTGTAATTCAGTTCAAGGGTAGCGGTTTTTACATTCCCTCTATAAGTCATATCTTATGATAAGTGTCTTTTTCTGTGTGACTTATTTCACTTAGTATCGTCGTACCTAAATCCAATCATCATGCTGCTACTAGCCTTATGACGTTGATTTCATGGCTGAGTGATATTCCATTGTACATAAGGACCACAACTTCTTTATCCATTTTTCTCTTTCCTGGGATATTTAAGGTGTAACGAAGTGGAGATTCTTGTCAACAGAGCAGCCCTAAACTTTGGGGTGCCTGTGTCTTGCTGATTTTTAGTTTTCCCAATTTATACGCCCATGAGTGGATGTGCCCTATGCTCCCTAAGCTCAGTTTTTTAGATGTTTCAGGACACACCGTGCACTTCTCCAGAGTGGCTGTTGGCAATTTACATCCCGCCCATCAGCGTAGCCAGGCTCCCGTTTCTCCATGGCCTGCCCTGCATTTCTGGTTTTGACACTTTATTCAGCATGGCCCTTTTGACCGATGGGAAGCGAGACTTCTTTGTAGCGCTGATTTGCCTTTCCAGGTTGCTTGGTTGGCCAAAAAGGGCGTATGCGTTTTTTCCTGAATATATTCAGGAAAAAACGCATACGCCCTTTTTGGCCAAGGGCATCATTGTCGAGGTTTTGCCGCTTTTCCTGTGCTTTAAAGGCGATTCGAATCTCCCTCCTGAAATCTGTTTCCTGCAATTCTGCCTTGCTTTCAAATCCTCTTCGTTGCCTTCCCTCAATATATTTGTGGACGAGAGTCATCATTTATAAGTCTGCAGGTTTGTGAATTGCAGTGTCCCTGAGCTCCATTTTTCAACTCGCTTTCTTGGGAGCTGGCCGCAAAAGCGCAGGATTGCTTCAGGCCCTATTCTGGTCTCAGGCGGCAGGCTGAGCCTGTGGTTAATTCTTCTTCTTGAGGGGAAAACAGAGTGACCTGTGCCTGTCCCAACACCTAGAGCTAGTCTCTCATTGGTTCCCCCTCTTCCCGTTCATCCTCAGGACAAATTGCAACCTGTACGGAACAGGAGGTTAAAGGTGCTGATTCTCCAAGGAGGGAGATTGCTAGTAAAGCGGCTGGAATGGCGAACCCAAGCACAAGGAGATGAGAAATGAGGTGCGTTTTAGAAACCTTTCCCGATCACACGGTGTACCATCTTCTGGGTTTCTCATGAATGTTTTCGATGTAGGAAGATGCCCTTGAACCTGGAGATTTGGGACCCATGGGATGGGTACCACGCAGTATTACTTTATAGGGTCTGCGTTTGCTCACCCAACCTCACCAAACCTCTCAGCCCCAAGAGTGTCCACCCTTATGTCTCAATCAGCTGTGGGTCTAGATATGGTCAATCCAGGTGGCATCACAGCCCCTGAACGAATTTTGTAAGAATTTCTCTCTCTTTCACTGTCTTTGTTTCACGGGTTTTTAAAAGTAATTGATTTTTATAATGGGGTTTACCTGCTTTTCACTGCTGTGATTTTGCCGCTTTACACCCACTTGACTCACTTACAGAGAGATATCAATGCATAGGTTTCAAGATTCTTACTAGTCAGATATATTCTTGGGCGCTGAATAGGGGGTGTTGAGTCCAATTCATTGAGGAAGGAGTAGGGCTTGTCTATTACATATTGGGTTTATGGAACGGTATCTGAGATAATTTGAAACCCTTGTTGTATGCATCACCCCACCTCACCTTTCCCGTTAAGCAGCCATAGTGTGTTTTCTAAACGTGTGACTCTATTCTGTTTTGTAATTCAGTTCAAGGGTAGCGGTTTTTACATTCCCTCTATAAGTCATATCTTATGATAAGTGTCTTTTTCTGTGTGACTTATTTCACTTAGTATCGTCGTACCTAAATCCAATCATCATGCTGCTACTAGCCTTATGACGTTGATTTCATGGCTGAGTGATATTCCATTGTACATAAGGACCACAACTTCTTTATCCATTTTTCTCTTTCCTGGGATATTTAAGGTGTAATGAAGTGGAGATTCTTGTCAACAGAGCAGCCCTAAACTTTGGGGTGCCTGTGTCTTGCTGATTTTTAGTTTTCCCAATTTATACGCCCATGAGTGGATGTGCCCTATGCTCCCTAAGCTGAGTTTTTTAGATGTTTCAGGACACACCGTGCACTTCTCCAGAGTGGCTGTTGGCAATTTACATCCCGCCCATCAGCGTAGCCAGGCTCCCGTTTCTCCATGGCCTGCCCTGCATTTCTGGTTTTGACACTTTATTCAGCATGGCCATTTTGACCGATGGGAAGCGAGACTTCTTTGTAGCGCTGATTTGCCTTTCCAGGTTGCTTGGTTGGCCAAAAAGGGCGTATGCGTTTTTTCCTGAATATATTCAGGAAAAAACGCATACGCCCTTTTTGGCCAAGGGCATCATTGTCGAGGTTTTGCCGCTTTTCCTGTGCTTTAAAGGCGATTCGAATCTCCCTCCTGAAATCTGTTTCCTGCAATTCTGCCTTGCTTTCAAATCCTCTTCGTTGCCTTCCCTCAATATATTTGTGGACGAGAGTCATCATTTATAAGTCTGCAGGTTTGTGAATTGCAGTGTCCCTGAGCTCCATTTTTCAACTCGCTTTCTTGGGCGCTGGCCGCAAAAGCGCAGGATTGCTTCAGGCCCTATTCTGGTCCCAGGCGGCAGGCTGAGCCTGTGGTTAATTCTTCTTCTTGAGGGGAAAATAGAGTGACCTGTGCCTGTCCCAACACCTAGAGCTAGTCTCTCATTGGTTCCCCCTCTTCCCTTTCATCCTCAGGACAAATTGCAAGCTGTACGGAACAGGAGGTTAAAGGTGCTGATTCTCCAAGGAGGGAGATTCCTAGTAAAGCGGCTGGAATGGCGAACCCGAGCACAAGGAGATGAGAAATGAGGTGCGTTTTAGAAACCTTTCCCGATCACACGGTGTACCATCTTCTGGGTTTCTCATGCATGTTTTCGATGTAGGAAGATGCCCTTGAACCTGGAGATTTGGGACCCATGGGATGGGTACCACGCAGTATTACTTTATAGGGTCTGCGTTTGCTCACCCAACCTCACCAAACCTCTCAGCCCCAAGAGTGTCCACCCTTATGTCTCAATCAGCTGTGGGTCTAGATATGGTCAATCCAGGTGGCATCACAGCCCCTGAACGAATTTTGTAAGAATTTCTCTCTCTTTCACTGTCTTTGTTTCACGGGTTTTTAAAAGTAATTGATTTTTATAATGGGGTTTACCTGCTTTTCACTGCTGTGATTTTGCCGCTTTACACCCACTTGACTCACTTACAGAGAGATATCAATGCATAAGTTTCAAGATTCTTACTAGTCAGATATATTCTTGGGCGGTGAATTGGGGGTGTTGAGTCCAATTCATTGAGGAAGGAGTAGGGCTTGTCTATTACATATTGGGTTTATGGAACGGTATCTGAGATAATTTGAAACCCTTGTTGTATGCATCACCCCACCTCACCTTTCCCGTTAAGCAGCCATAGTGTGTTTTCTAAACGTGTGACTCTATTCTGTTTTGTAATTCAGTTCAAGGGTAGCGGTTTTTACATTCCCTCTATAAGTCATATCTTATGATAAGTGTCTTTTTCTGTGTGACTTATTTCACTTAGTATCGTCGTACCTAAATCCAATCATCATGCTGCTACTAGCCTTATGACGTCGATTTCATGGCTGAGTGATATTCCATTGTACATAAGGACCACAACTTCTTTATCCATTTTTCTCTTTCCTGGGATATTTAAGGTGTAACGAAGTGGAGATTCTTGTCAACAGAGCAGCCCTAAACTTTGGGGTGCCTGTGTCTTGCTGATTTTTAGTTTTCCCAATTTATACGCCCATGAGTGGATGTGCCCTATGCTCCCTAAGCTCAGTTTTTTAGATGTTTCAGGACACACCGTGCACTTCTCCAGAGTGGCTGTTGGCAATTTACATCCCGCCCATCAGCGTAGCCAGGCTCCCGTTTCTCCATGGCCTGCCCTGCATTTCTGGTTTTGACACTTTATTCAGCATGGCCCTTTTGACCGATGGGAAGCGAGACTTCTTTGTAGCGCTGATTTGCCTTTCCAGGTTGCTTGGTTGGCCAAAAAGGGCGTATGCGTTTTTTCCTGAATATATTCAGGAAAAAACGCATACGCCCTTTTTGGCCAAGGGCATCATTGTCGAGGTTTTGCCGCTTTTCCTGTGCTTTAAAGGCGATTCGAATCTCCCTCCTGAAATCTGTTTCCTGCAATTCTGCCTTGCTTTCAAATCCTCTTCGTTGCCTTCCCTCAATATATTTGTGGACGAGAGTCATCATTTATAAGTCTGCAGGTTTGTGAATTGCAGTGTCCCTGAGCTCCATTTTTCAACTCGCTTTCTTGGGAGCTGGCCGCAAAAGCGCAGGATTGCTTCAGGCCCTATTCTGGTCTCAGGCGGCAGGCTGAGCCTGTGGTTAATTCTTCTTCTTGAGGGGAAAACAGAGTGACCTGTGCCTGTCCCAACACCTAGAGCTAGTCTCTCATTGGTTCCCCCTCTTCCCGTTCATCCTCAGGACAAATTGCAACCTGTACGGAACAGGAGGTTAAAGGTGCTGATTCTCCAAGGAGGGAGATTGCTAGTAAAGCGGCTGGAATGGCGAACCCAAGCACAAGGAGATGAGAAATGAGGTGCGTTTTAGAAACCTTTCCCGATCACACGGTGTACCATCTTCTGGGTTTCTCATGAATGTTTTCGATGTAGGAAGATGCCCTTGAACCTGGAGATTTGGGACCCATGGGATGGGTACCACGCAGTATTACTTTATAGGGTCTGCGTTTGCTCACCCAACCTCACCAAACCTCTCAGCCCCAAGAGTGTCCACCCTTATGTCTCAATCAGCTGTGGGTCTAGATATGGTCAATCCAGGTGGCATCACAGCCCCTGAACGAATTTTGTAAGAATTTCTCTCTCTTTCACTGTCTTTGTTTCACGGGTTTTTAAAAGTAATTGATTTTTATAATGGGGTTTACCTGCTTTTCACTGCTGTGATTTTGCCGCTTTACACCCACTTGACTCACTTACAGAGAGATATCAATGCATAGGTTTCAAGATTCTTACTAGTCAGATATATTCTTGGGCGCTGAATAGGGGGTGTTGAGTCCAATTCATTGAGGAAGGAGTAGGGCTTGTCTATTACATATTGGGTTTATGGAACGGTATCTGAGATAATTTGAAACCCTTGTTGTATGCATCACCCCACCTCACCTTTCCCGTTAAGCAGCCATAGTGTGTTTTCTAAACGTGTGACTCTATTCTGTTTTGTAATTCAGTTCAAGGGTAGCGGTTTTTACATTCCCTCTATAAGTCATATCTTATGATAAGTGTCTTTTTCTGTGTGACTTATTTCACTTAGTATCGTCGTACCTAAATCCAATCATCATGCTGCTACTAGCCTTATGACGTTGATTTCATGGCTGAGTGATATTCCATTGTACATAAGGACCACAACTTCTTTATCCATTTTTCTCTTTCCTGGGATATTTAAGGTGTAATGAAGTGGAGATTCTTGTCAACAGAGCAGCCCTAAACTTTGGGGTGCCTGTGTCTTGCTGATTTTTAGTTTTCCCAATTTATACGCCCATGAGTGGATGTGCCCTATGCTCCCTAAGCTGAGTTTTTTAGATGTTTCAGGACACACCGTGCACTTCTCCAGAGTGGCTGTTGGCAATTTACATCCCGCCCATCAGCGTAGCCAGGCTCCCGTTTCTCCATGTCCTGCCCTGCATTTCTGGTTTTGACACTTTATTCAGCATGGCCATTTTGACCGATGGGAAGCGAGACTTCTTTGTAGCGCTGATTTGCCTTTCCAGGTTGCTTGGTTGGCCAAAAAGGGCGTATGCGTTTTTTCCTGAATATATTCAGGAAAAAACGCATACGCCCTTTTTGGCCAAGGGCATCATTGTCGAGGTTTTGCCGCTTTTCCTGTGCTTTAAAGGCGATTCGAATCTCCCTCCTGAAATCTGTTTCCTGCAATTCTGCCTTGCTTTCAAATCCTCTTCGTTGCCTTCCCTCAATATATTTGTGGACGAGAGTCATCATTTATAAGTCTGCAGGTTTGTGAATTGCAGTGTCCCTGAGCTCCATTTTTCAACTCGCTTTCTTGGGCGCTGGCCGCAAAAGCGCAGGATTGCTTCAGGCCCTATTCTGGTCCCAGGCGGCAGGCTGAGCCTGTGGTTAATTCTTCTTCTTGAGGGGAAAATAGAGTGACCTGTGCCTGTCCCAACACCTAGAGCTAGTCTCTCATTGGTTCCCCCTCTTCCCTTTCATCCTCAGGACAAATTGCAAGCTGTACGGAACAGGAGGTTAAAGGTGCTGATTCTCCAAGGAGGGAGATTCCTAGTAAAGCGGCTGGAATGGCGAACCCGAGCACAAGGAGATGAGAAATGAGGTGCGTTTTAGAAACCTTTCCCGATCACACGGTGTACCATCTTCTGGGTTTCTCATGCATGTTTTCGATGTAGGAAGATGCCCTTGAACCTGGAGATTTGGGACCCATGGGATGGGTACCACGCAGTATTACTTTATAGGGTCTGCGTTTGCTCACCCAACCTCACCAAACCTCTCAGCCCCAAGAGTGTCCACCCTTATGTCTCAATCAGCTGTGGGTCTAGATATGGTCAATCCAGGTGGCATCACAGCCCCTGAACGAATTTTGTAAGAATTTCTCTCTCTTTCACTGTCTTTGTTTCACGGGTTTTTAAAAGTAATTGATTTTTATAATGGGGTTTACCTGCTTTTCACTGCTGTGATTTTGCCGCTTTACACCCACTTGACTCACTTACAGAGAGATATCAATGCATAGGTTTCAAGATTCTTACTAGTCAGATATATTCTTGGGCGCTGAATAGGGGGTGTTGAGTCCAATTCTTTGAGGAAGGAGTAGGGCTTGTCTATTACATATTGGGTTTATGGAACGGTATCTGAGAAAATTTGAAACCCTTGTTGTATGCATCACCCCACCTCACCTTTCCCGTTAAGCAGCCATAGTGTGTTTTCTAAACTTGTGACTCTATTCTGTTTTGTAATTCAGTTCAAGGGTAGCGGTTTTTACATTCCCTCTATAAGTCATATCTTATGATAAGTGTCTTTTTCTGTGTGACTTATTTCACTTAGAATCTTCGTACCTAAATCCACTCATCATGCTGCTACTAGCCTTATGACGTCGATTTCATGGCTGAGTGATATTCCATTGTACATAAGGACCACAACTTCTTTATCCATTTTTCTCTTTACTGGGATATTTAAGGTGTAACCAAGTGGAGATTCTTGTCAACAGAGCAGCCCTAAACTTTGGGGTGCCTGTGTCTTGCTGATTTTTAGTTTTCCCAGTTTATACGCCCATGAGTGGATGTGCCCTATGCTCCCTAAGCTCAGTTTTTTAGATGTTTCAGGACACACCGTGCACTTCTCCAGAGTGGCTGTTGGCAATTTACATCCCGCCCATCAGCGTAGCCAGGCTCCCGTTTCTCCATGGCCTGCCCTGCATTTCTGGTTTTGACACTTTATTCAGCATGGCCCTTTTGACCGATGGGAAGCGAGACTTCTTTGTAGCGCTGATTTGCCTTTCCAGGTTGCTTGGTTGGCCAAAAAGGGCGTATGCGTTTTTTCCTGAATATATTCAGGAAAAAACGCATACGCCCTTTTTGGCCAAGGGCATCATTGTCGAGGTTTTGCCGCTTTTCCTGTGCTTTAAAGGCGATTCGAATCTCCCTCCTGAAATCTGTTTCCTGCAATTCTGCCTTGCTTTCAAATCCTCTTCGTTGTCTTCCCTCAATATATTTGTGGACGAGAGTCATCATTTATAAGTCTGCAGGTTTGTGAATTGCAGTGTCCCTGAGCTCCATTTTTCAACTCGCTTTCTTGGGCGCTGGCCGCAAAAGCGCAGGATTGCTTCAGGCCCTATTCTGGTCCCAGGCGGCAGGCTGAGCCTGTGGTTAATTCTTCTTCTTGAGGGGAAAATAGAGTGACCTGTGCCTGTCCCAACACCTAGAGCTAGTCTCTCATTGGTTCCCCCTCTTCCCTTTCATCCTCAGGACAAATTGCAAGCTGTACGGAACAGGAGGTTAAAGGTGCTGATTCTCCAAGGAGGGAGATTCCTAGTAAACCGGCTGGAATGGCGAACCCGAGCACAAAGAGATGAGAAATGAGGTGCGTTTTAGAAACCTTTCCCGATCACACGGTGTACCATCTTCTGGGTTTCTCATGCATGTTTTCGATGTAGGAAGATGCCCTTGAACCTGGAGATTTGGGACCCATGGGATGGGTACCACGCAGTATTACTTTATAGGGTCTGCGTTTGCTCACCCAACCTCACCAAACCTCTCAGCCCCAAGAGTGTCCACCCTTATGTCTCAATCAGCTGTGGGTCTAGATATGGTCAATCCAGGTGGCATCACAGCCCCTGAACGAATTTTGTAAGAATTTCTCTCTCTTTCACTGTCTTTGTTTCACGGGTTTTTAAAAGTAATTGATTTTTATAATGGGGTTTACCTGCTTTTCACTGCTGTGATTTTGCCGCTTTACACCCACTTGACTCACTTACAGAGAGATATCAATGCATAGGTTTCAAGATTCTTACTAGTCAGATATATTCTTGGGCGGTGAATTGGGGGTGTTGAGTCCAATTCATTGAGGAAGGAGTAGGGCTTGTCTATTACATATTGGGTTTATGGAACGGTATCTGAGATAATTTGAAACCCTTGTTGTATGCATCACCCCACCTCACCTTTCCCGTTAAGCAGCCATAGTGTGTTTTCTAAACGTGTGACTCTATTCTGTTTTGTAATTCAGTTCAAGGGTAGCGGTTTTTACATTCCCTCTATAAGTCATATCTTATGATAAGTGTCTTTTTCTGTGTGACTTATTTCACTTAGTATCGTCGTACCTAAATCCAATCATCATGCTGCTACTAGCCTTATGACGTTGATTTCATGGCTGAGTGATATTCCATTGTACATAAGGACCACAACTTCTTTATCCATTTTTCTCTTTCCTGGGATATTTAAGGTGTAACGAAGTGGAGATTCTTGTCAACAGAGCAGCCCTAAACTTTGGGGTGCCTGTGTCTTGCTGATTTTTAGTTTTCCCAATTTATACGCCCATGAGTGGATGTGCCCTATGCTCCCTAAGCTCAGTTTTTTAGATGTTTCAGGACACACCGTGCACTTCTCCAGAGTGGCTGTTGGCAATTTACATCCCGCCCATCAGCGTAGCCAGGCTCCCGTTTCTCCATGGCCGGCCCTGCATTTCTGGTTTTGACACTTTATTCAGCATGGCCCTTTTGACCGATGGGAAGCGAGACTTCTTTGTAGCGCTGATTTGCCTTTCCAGGTTGCTTGGTTGGCCAAAAAGGGCGTATGCGTTTTTTCCTGAATATATTCAGGAAAAAACGCATACGCCCTTTTTGGCCAAGGGCATCATTGTCGAGGTTTTGCCGCTTTTCCTGTGCTTTAAAGGCGATTCGAATCTCCCTCCTGAAATCTGTTTCCTGCAATTCTGCCTTGCTTTCAAATCCTCTTCGTTGCCTTCCCTCAATATATTTGTGGACGAGAGTCATCATTTATAAGTCTGCAGGTTTGTGAATTGCAGTGTCCCTGAGCTCCATTTTTCAACTCGCTTTCTTGGGCGCTGGCCGCAAAAGCGCAGGATTGCTTCAGGCCCTATTCTGGTCCCAGGCGGCAGGCTGAGCCTGTGGTTAATTCTTCTTCTTGAGGGGAAAATAGAGTGACCTGTGCCTGTCCCAACACCTAGAGCTAGTCTCTCATTGGTTCCCCCTCTTCCCTTTCATCCTCAGGACAAATTGCAAGCTGTACGGAACAGGAGGTTAAAGGTGCTGATTCTCCAAGGAGGGAGATTCCTAGTAAAGCGGCTGGAATGGCGAACCCAAGCACAAGGAGATGAGAAATGAGGTGCGTTTTAGAAACCTTTCCCGATCACACGGTGTACCATCTTCTGGGTTTCTCATGAATGTTTTCGATGTAGGAAGATGCCCTTGAACCTGGAGATTTGGGACCCATGGGATGGGTACCACGCAGTATTACTTTATAGGGTCTGCGTTTGCTCACCCAACCTCACCAAACCTCTCAGCCCCAAGAGTGTCCACCCTTATGTCTCAATCAGCTGTGGGTCTAGATATGGTCAATCCAGGTGGCATCACAGCCCCTGAACGAATTTTGTAAGAATTTCTCTCTCTTTCACTGTCTTTGTTTCACGGGTTTTTAAAAGTAATTGATTTTTATAATGGGGTTTACCTGCTTTTCACTGCTGTGATTTTGCCGCTTTACACCCACTTGACTCACTTACAGAGAGATATCAATGCATAGGTTTCAAGATTCTTACTAGTCAGATATATTCTTGGGCGGTGAATTGGGGGTGTTGAGTCCAATTCATTGAGGAAGGAGTAGGGCTTGTCTATTACATATTGGGTTTATGGAACGGTATCTGAGATAATTTGAAACCCTTGTTGTATGCATCACCCCACCTCACCTTTCCCGTTAAGCAGCCATAGTGTGTTTTCTAAACGTGTGACTCTATTCTGTTTTGTAATTCAGTTCAAGGGTAGCGGTTTTTACATTCCCTCTATAAGTCATATCTTATGATAAGTGTCTTTTTCTGTGTGACTTATTTCACTTAGTATCGTCGTACCTAAATCCAATCATCATGCTGCTACTAGCCTTATGACGTTGATTTCATGGCTGAGTGATATTCCATTGTACATAAGGACCACAACTTCTTTATCCATTTTTCTCTTTCCTGGGATATTTAAGGTGTAACGAAGTGGAGATTCTTGTCAACAGAGCAGCCCTAAACTTTGGGGTGCCTGTGTCTTGCTGATTTTTAGTTTTCCCAATTTATACGCCCATGAGTGGATGTGCCCTATGCTCCCTAAGCTCAGTTTTTTAGATGTTTCAGGACACACCGTGCACTTCTCCAGAGTGGCTGTTGGCAATTTACATCCCGCCCATCAGCGTAGCCAGGCTCCCGTTTCTCCATGGCCGGCCCTGCATTTCTGGTTTTGACACTTTATTCAGCATGGCCCTTTTGACCGATGGGAAGCGAGACTTCTTTGTAGCGCTGATTTGCCTTTCCAGGTTGCTTGGTTGGCCAAAAAGGGCGTATGCGTTTTTTCCTGAATATATTCAGGAAAAAACGCATACGCCCTTTTTGGCCAAGGGCATCATTGTCGAGGTTTTGCCGCTTTTCCTGTGCTTTAAAGGCGATTCGAATCTCCCTCCTGAAATCTGTTTCCTGCAATTCTGCCTTGCTTTCAAATCCTCTTCGTTGCCTTCCCTCAATATATTTGTGGACGAGAGTCATCATTTATAAGTCTGCAGGTTTGTGAATTGCAGTGTCCCTGAGCTCCATTTTTCAACTCGCTTTCTTGGGCGCTGGCCGCAAAAGCGCAGGATTGCTTCAGGCCCTATTCTGGTCCCAGGCGGCAGGCTGAGCCTGTGGTTAATTCTTCTTCTTGAGGGGAAAATAGAGTGACCTGTGCCTGTCCCAACACCTAGAGCTAGTCTCTCATTGGTTCCCCCTCTTCCCTTTCATCCTCAGGACAAATTGCAAGCTGTACGGAACAGGAGGTTAAAGGTGCTGATTCTCCAAGGAGGGAGATTCCTAGTAAAGCGGCTGGAATGGCGAACCCAAGCACAAGGAGATGAGAAATGAGGTGCGTTTTAGAAACCTTTCCCGATCACACGGTGTACCATCTTCTGGGTTTCTCATGAATGTTTTCGATGTAGGAAGATGCCCTTGAACCTGGAGATTTGGGACCCATGGGATGGGTACCACGCAGTATTACTTTATAGGGTCTGCGTTTGCTCACCCAACCTCACCAAACCTCTCAGCCCCAAGAGTGTCCACCCTTATGTCTCAATCAGCTGTGGGTCTAGATATGGTCAATCCAGGTGGCATCACAGCCCCTGAACGAATTTTGTAAGAATTTCTCTCTCTTTCACTGTCTTTGTTTCACGTGTTTTTAAAAGTAATTGATTTTTATAATGGGGTTTACCTGCTTTTCACTGCTGTGATTTTGCCACTTTACACCCACTTGACTCACTTACAGAGAGATATCAATGCATAGGTTTCAAGATTCTTACTAGTCAGATATATTCTTGGGCGGTGAATTGGGGGTGTTGAGTCCAATTCATTGAGGAAGGAGTAGGGCTTGTCTATTACATATTGGGTTTATGGAACGGTATCTGAGATAATTTGAAACCCTTGTTGTATGCATCACCCCACCTCACCTTTCCCGTTAAGCAGCCATAGTGTGTTTTCTAAACTTGTGTACTCTATTCTGTTTTGTAATTCAGTTCAAGGGTAGCGGTTTTTACATTCCCTCTATAAGTCATATCTTATGATAAGTGTCTTTTTCTGTGTGACTTATTTCACTTAGAATCGTCGTACCTAAATCCAATCATCATGCTGCTACTAGCCTTATGACGTTGATTTCATGTCTGAGTGATATTCCATTGTACATAAGGACCACAACTTCTTTATCCATTTTTCTCTTTCCTGGGATATTTAAGGTGTAACGAAGTGGAGATTCTTGTCAACAGAGCAGCCCTAAACTTTGGGGTGCCTGTGTCTTGCTGATTTTTAGTTTTCCCAATTTATACGCCCATGAGTGGATGTGCCCTATGCTCCCTAAGCTGAGTTTTTTAGATGTTTCAGGACACACCGTGCACTTCTCCAGAGTGGCTGTTGGCAATTTACATCCCGCCCATCAGCGTAGCCAGGCTCCCGTTTCTCCATGGCCTGCCCTGCATTTCTGGTTTTGACACTTTATTCAGCATGGCCCTTTTGACCGATGGGAAGCGAGACTTCTTTGTAGCGCTGATTTGCCTTTCCAGGTTGCTTGGTTGGCCAAAAAGGGCGTATGCGTTTTTTCCTGAATATATTCAGGAAAAAACGCATACGCCCTTTTTGGCCAAGGGCATCATTGTCGAGGTTTTGCCGCTTTTCCTGTGCTTTAAAGGCGATTCGAATCTCCCTCCTGAAATCTGTTTCCTGCAATTCTGCCTTGCTTTCAAATCCTCTTCGTTGCCTTCCCTCAATATATTTGTGGACGAGAGTCATCATTTATAAGTCTGCAGGTTTGTGAATTGCAGTGTCCCTGAGCTCCATTTTTCAACTCGCTTTCTTGGGCGCTGGCCGCAAAAGCGCAGGATTGCTTCAGGCCCTATTCTGGTCCCAGGCGGCAGGCTGAGCCTGTGGTTAATTCTTCTTCTTGAGGGGAAAATAGAGTGACCTGTGCCTGTCCCAACACCTAGAGCTAGTCTCTCATTGGTTCCCCCTCTTCCCTTTCATCCTCAGGACAAATTGCAAGCTGTACGGAACAGGAGGTTAAAGGTGCTGATTCTCCAAGGAGGGAGATTCCTAGTAAAGCGGCTGGAATGGCGAACCCGAGCACAAGGAGATGAGAAATGAGGTGCGTTTTAGAAACCTTTCCCGATCACACGGTGTACCATCTTCTGGGTTTCTCATGCATGTTTTCGATGTAGGAAGATGCCCTTGAACCTGGAGATTTGGGACCCATGGGATGGGTACCACGCAGTATTACTTTAAAGGGTCTGCGTTTGCTCACCCAACCTCACCAAACCTCTCAGCCCCAAGAGTGTCCACCCTTATGTCTCAATCAGCTGTGGGTCTAGATATGGTCAATCCAGGTGGCATTACAACCGCTAAACGAATTTTGTAAGAATTTCTCTCTCTTTCACTGTCTTTGTTTCACGGGTTTTTAAAAGTAATTGATTTTTATAATGGGGTTTACCTGCTTTTCACTGCTGTGATTTTGCCGCTTTACACCCACTTGACTCACTTACAGAGAGATATCAATGCATAGGTTTCAAGATTCTTACTAGTCAGATATATTCTTGGGCGGTGAATTGGGGGTGTTGAGTCCAATTCATTGAGGAAGGAGTAGGGCTTGTCTATTACATATTGGGTTTATGGAACGGTATCTGAGATAATTTGAAACCCTTGTTGTATGCATCACCCCACCTCACCTTTCCCGTTAAGCAGCCATAGTGTGTTTTCTAAACTTGTGACTCTATTCTGTTTTGTAATTCAGTTCAAGGGTAGCGGTTTTTACATTCCCTCTATAAGTCATATCTTATGATAAGTGTCTTTTTCTGTGTGACTTATTTCACTTAGTATCGTCGTACCTAAATCCAATCATCATGCTGCTACTAGCCTTATGACGTTGATTTCATGGCTGAGTGATATTCCATTGTACATAAGGACCACAACTTCTTTATCCATTTTTCTCTTTCCTGGGATATTTAAGGTGTAACGAAGTGGAGATTCTTGTCAACAGAGCAGCCCTAAACTTTGGGGTGCCTGTGTCTTGCTGATTTTTAGTTTTCCCAATTTATACGCCCATGAGTGGATGTGCCCTATGCTCCCTAAGCTCAGTTTTTTAGATGTTTCAGGACACACCGTGCACTTCTCCAGAGTGGCTGTTGGCAATTTACATCCCGCCCATCAGCGTAGCCAGGCTCCCGTTTCTCCATGGCCTGTCCTGCATTTCTGGTTTTGACACTTTATTCAGCATGGCCCTTTTGACCGATGGGAAGCGAGACTTCTTTGTAGCGCTGATTTGCCTTTCCAGGTTGCTTGGTTGGCCAAAAAGGGCGTATGCGTTTTTTCCTGAATATATTCAGGAAAAAACGCATACGCCCTTTTTGGCCAAGGGCATCATTGTCGAGGTTTTGCCGCTTTTCCTGTGCTTTAAAGGCGATTCGAATCTCCCTCCTGAAATCTGTTTCCTGCAATTCTGCCTTGCTTTCAAATCCTCTTCGTTGTCTTCCCTCAATATATTTGTGGACGAGAGTCATCATTTATAAGTCTGCAGGTTTGTGAATTGCAGTGTCCCTGAGCTCAATTTTTCAACTCGCTTTCTTGGGCGCTGGCCGCAAAAGCGCAGGATTGCTTCAGGCCCTATTCTGGTCCCAGGCGGCAGGCTGAGCCTGTGGTTAATTCTTCTTCTTGAGGGGAAAATAGAGTGACCTGTGCCTGTCCCAACACCTAGAGCTAGTCTCTCATTGGTTCCCCCTCTTCCCTTTCATCCTCAGGACAAATTGCAAGCTGTACGGAACAGGAGGTTAAAGGTGCTGATTCTCCAAGGAGGGAGATTCCTAGTAAAGCGGCTGGAATGGCGAACCCGAGCACAAGGAGATGAGAAATGAGGTGCGTTTTAGAAACCTTTCCCGATCACACGGTGTACGATCTTCTGGGTTTCTCATGCATGTTTTCGATGTAGGAAGATGCCCTTGAACCTGGAGATTTGGGACCCATGGGATGGGTACCACGCAGTATTACTTTAAAGGGTCTGCGTTTGCTCACCCAACCTCACCAAACCTCTCAGCCCCAAGAGTGTCCACCCTTATGTCTCAATCAGCTGTGGGTCTAGATATGGTCAATCCAGGTGGCATTACAACCGCTGAACGAATTTTGTAAGAATTTCTCTCTCTTTCACTGTCTTTGTTTCACGGGTTTTTAAAAGTAATTGATTTTTATAATGGGGTTTACCTGCTTTTCACTGCTGTGATTTTGCCGCTTTACACCCACTTGACTCACTTACAGAGAGATATCAATGCATAGGTTTCAAGATTCTTACTAGTCAGATATATTCTTGGGCGGTGAATTGGGGGTGTTGAGTCCAATTCATTGAGGAAGGAGTAGGGCTTGTCTATTACATATTGGGTTTATGGAACGGTATCTGAGATAATTTGAAACCCTTGTTGTATGCATCACCCCACCTCACCTTTCCCGTTAAGCAGCCATAGTGTGTTTTCTAAACTTGTGACTCTATTCTGTTTTGTAATTCAGTTCAAGGGTAGCGGTTTTTACATTCCCTCTATAAGTCATATCTTATGATAAGTGTCTTTTTCTGTGTGACTTATTTCACTTAGTATCGTCGTACCTAAATCCAATCATCATGCTGCTACTAACCTTATGACGTTGATTTCATGGCTGAGTGATATTCCATTGTACATAAGGACCACAACTTCTTTATCCATTTTTCTCTTTCCTGGGATATTTAAGGTGTAACGAAGTGGAGATTCTTGTCAACAGAGCAGCCCTAAACTTTGGGGTGCCTGTGTCTTGCTGATTTTTAGTTTTCCCAATTTATACGCCCATGAGTGGATGTGCCCTATGCTCCCTAAGCTGAGTTTTTTAGATGTTTCAGGACACACCGTGCACTTCTCCAGAGTGGCTGTTGGCAATTTACATCCCGCTCATCAGCGTAGCCAGGCTCCCGTTTCTCCATGGCCTGTCCTGCATTTCTGGTTTTGACACTTTATTCAGCATGGCCCTTTTGACCGATGGGAAGCGAGACTTTTTGTAGCGCTGATTTGCCTTTCCAGGTTGCTTGGTTGGCCAAAAAGGGCGTATGCGTTTTTTCCTGAATATATTCAGGAAAAAACGCATACGCCCTTTTTGGCCAAGGGCATCATTCTCGAGGTTTTGCCGCTTTTCCTGTGCTTTAAAGGCGATTCGAATCTCCCTCCTGAAATCTGTTTCCTGCAATTCTGCCTTGCTTTCAAATCCTCTTCGTTGCCTTCCCTCAATATATTTGTGGACGAGAGTCATCATTTATAAGTCTGCAGGTTTGTGAATTGCAGTGTCCCTGAGCTCCATTTTTCAACTCGCTTTCTTGGGAGCTGGCCGCAAAAGCGCAGGATTGCTTCAGGCCCTATTCTGGTCCCAGGCGGCAGGCTGAGCCTGTGGTTAATTCTTCTTCTTGAGGGGAAAATAGAGTGACGTGTGCCTGTCCCAACACCTAGAGCTAGTCTCTCATTGGTTCCCCCTCTTCCCGTTCATCCTCAGGACAAATTGCAACCTGTACGGAACAGGAGGTTAAAGGTGCTGATTCTCCAAGGAGGGAGATTGCTAGTAAAGCGGCTGGAATGGCGAACCCAAGCACAAGGAGATGAGAAATGAGGTGCGTTTTAGAAACCTTTCCCGATCACACGGTGTACCATCTTCTGGGTTTCTCATGCATGTTTTCGATGTAGGAAGATGCCCTTGAACCTGGAGATTTGGGACCCATGGGATGGGTACCACGCAGTATTACTTTATAGGGTCTGCGTTTGCTCACCCAACCTCACCAAACCTCTCAGCCCCAAGAGTGTCCACCCTTATGTCTCAATCAGCTGTGGGTCTAGATATGGTCAATCCAGGTGGCATCACAGCCCCTGAACGAATTTTGTAAGAATTTCTCTCTCTTTCACTGTCTTTGTTTCACGGGTTTTTAAAAGTAATTGATTTTTATAATGGGGTTTACCTGCTTTTCACTGCTGTGATTTTGCCGCTTTACACCCACTTCACTCACTTACAGAGAGATATCAATGCATAGGTTTCAAGATTCTTACTAGTCAGATATATTCTTGGGCGCTGAATAGGGGGTGTTGAGTCCAATTCTTTGAGGAAGGAGTAGGGCTTGTCTATTACATATTGGGTTTATGGAACGGTATCTGAGATAATTTGAAACCCTTGTTGTATGCATCACCCCACCTCACCTTTCCCGTTAAGCAGCCATAGTGTGTTTTCTAAACTTGTGACTCTATTCTGTTTTGTAATTCAGTTCAAGGGTAGCGGTTTTTACATTCCCTCTATAAGTCATATCTTATGATAAGTGTCTTTTTCTGTGTGACTTATTTCACTTAGAATCTTCGTACCTAAATCCACTCATCATGCTGCTACTAGCCTTATGACGTCGATTTCATGGCTGAGTGATATTCCATTGTACATAAGGACCACAACTTCTTTATCCATTTTTCTCTTTACTGGGATATTTAAGGTGTAACCAAGTGGAGATTCTTGTCAACAGAGCAGCCCTAAACTTTGGGGTGCCTGTGTCTTGCTGATTTTTAGTTTTCCCAGTTTATACGCCCATGAGTGGATGTGCCCTATGCTCCCTAAGCTCAGTTTTTTAGATGTTTCAGGACACACCGTGCACTTCTCCAGAGTGGCTGTTGGCAATTTACATCCCGCCCATCAGCGTAGCCAGGCTCCCGTTTCTCCATGGCCTGCCCTGCATTTCTGGTTTTGACACTTTATTCAGCATGGCCCTTTTGACCGATGGGAAGCGAGACTTCTTTGTAGCGCTGATTTGCCTTTCCAGGTTGCTTGGTTGGCCAAAAAGGGCGTATGCGTTTTTTCCTGAATATATTCAGGAAAAAACGCATACGCCCTTTTTGGCCAAGGGCATCATTGTCGAGGTTTTGCCGCTTTTCCTGTGCTTTAAAGGCGATTCGAATCTCCCTCCTGAAATCTGTTTCCTGCAATTCTGCCTTGCTTTCAAATCCTCTTCGTTGCCTTCCCTCAATATATTTGTGGACGAGAGTCATCATTTATATGTCTGCAGGTTTGTGAATTGCAGTGTCCCTGAGCTCCATTTTTCAACTCGCTTTCTTTGGAGCTGGCCGCAAAAGCGCAGGATTGCTTCAGGCCCTATTCTGGTCCCAGGCGGCAGGCTGAGCCTGTGGTTAATTCTTCTTCTTGAGGGGAAAATAGAGTGACCTGTGCCTGTCCCAACACCTAGAGCTAGTCTCTCATTGGTTCCCCCTCTTCCCGTTCATCCTCAGGACAAATTGCAACCTGTACGGAACAGGAGGTTAAAGGTGCTGATTCTCCAAGGAGGGAGATTGCTAGTAAAGCGGCTGGAATGGCGAACCCAAGCACAAGGAGATGAGAAATGAGGTGCGTTTTAGAAACCTTTCCCGATCACACGGTGTACCATCTTCTGGGTTTCTCATGAATGTTTTCGATGTAGGAAGATGCCCTTGAACCTGGAGATTTGGGACCCATGGGATGGGTACCACGCAGTATTACTTTATAGGGTCTGCGTTTGCTCACCCAACCTCACCAAACCTCTCAGCCCCAAGAGTGTCCACCCTTATGTGTCAATCAGCTGTGGGTCTAGATATGGTCAATCCAGGTGGCATCACAGCCCCTGAACGAATTTTGTAAGAATTTCTCTCTCTTTCACTGTCTTTGTTTCACGGGTTTTTAAAAGTAATTGATTTTTATAATGGGGTTTACCTGCTTTTCACTGCTGTGATTTTGCCGCTTTACACCCACTTGACTCACTTACAGAGAGATATCAATGCATAGGTTTCAAGATTCTTACTAGTCAGATATATTCTTGGGCGCTGAATAGGGGGTGTTGAGTCCAATTCTTTGAGGAAGGAGTAGGGCTTGTCTATTACATATTGGGTTTATGGAACGGTATGTGAGATAATTTGAAACCCTTGTTGTATGCATCACCCCACCTCACCTTTCCCGTTAAGCAGCCATAGTGTGTTTTCTAAACGTGTGACTCTATTCTGTTTTGTAATTCAGTTCAAGGGTAGCGGTTTTTACATTCCCTCTATAAGTCATATCTTATGATAAGTTTCTTTTTCTGTGTGACTTATTTCACTTATAATCGTCGTACCTAAATCCAATCATCATGCTGCTACTAGCCTTATGACGTTGATTTCATGGCTGAGTGATATTCCATTGTACATAAGGACCACAACTTCTTTATCCATTTTTCTCTTTCCTGGGATATTTAAGGTGTAACGAAGTGGAGATTCTTGTCAACAGAGCAGCCCTAAACTTTGGGGTGCCTGTGTCTTGCTGATTTTTAGTTTTCCCAATTTATACGCCCATGAGTGGATGTGCCCTATGCTCCCTAAGCTGAGTTTTTTAGATGTTTCAGGACACACCGTGCACTTCTCCAGAGTGGCTGTTGGCAATTTACATCCCGCCCATCAGCGTAGCCAGGCTCCCGTTTCTCCATGGCCTGTCCTGCATTTCTGGTTTTGACACTTTATTCAGCATGGCCCTTTTGACCGATGGGAAGCGAGACTTCTTTGTAGCGCTGATTTGCCTTTCCAGATTGCTTGGTTGGCCAAAAAGGGCGTATGCATTTTTTCCTGAATATATTCAGGAAAAAACGCATACGCCCTTTTTGGCCAAGGGCATCATTGTCGAGGTTTTGCCGCTTTTCCTGTGCTTTAAAGGCGATTCGAATCTCCCTCCTGAAATCTGTTTCCTGCAATTCTGCCTTGCTTTCAAATCCTCTTCGTTGTCTTCCCTCAATATATTTGTGGACGAGAGTCATCATTTATAAGTCTGCAGGTTTGTGAATTGCAGTGTCCCTGAGCTCCATTTTTCAACTCGCTTTCTTGGGCGCTGGCCGCAAAAGCGCAGGATTGCTTCAGGCCCTATTCTGGTCCCAGGCGGCAGGCTGAGCCTGTGGTTAATTCTTCTTCTTGAGGGGAAAATAGAGTGACCTGTGCCTGTCCCAACACCTAGAGCTAGTCTCTCATTGGTTCCCCCTCTTCCCTTTCATCCTCAGGACAAATTGCAAGCTGTACGGAACAGGAGGTTAAAGGTGCTGATTCTCCAAGGAGGGAGATTCCTAGTAAACCGGCTGGAATGGCGAACCCGAGCACAAAGAGATGACAAATGAGGTGCGTTTTAGAAACCTTTCCCGATCACACGGTGTACCATCTTCTGGGTTTCTCATGCATGTTTTCGATGTAGGAAGATGCCCTTGAACCTGGAGATTTGGGACCCATGGGATGGGTACCACGCAGTATTACTTTAAAGGGTCTGCGTTTGCTCACCCAACCTCACCAAACCTCTCAGCCCCAAGAGTGTCCACCCTTATGTCTCAATCAGCTGTGGGTCTAGATATGGTCAATCCAGGTGGCATTACAACCGCTGAACGAATTTTGTAAGAATTTCTCTCTCTTTCACTGTCTTTGTTTCACGGGTTTTTAAAAGTAATTGATTTTTATAATGGGGTTTACCTGCTTTTCACTGCTGTGATTTTGCCGCTTTACACCCACTTGACTCACTTACAGAGAGATATCAATGCATAGGTTTCAAGATTCTTACTAGTCAGATATATTCTTGGGCGGTGAATTGGGGGTGTTGAGTCCAATTCATTGAGGAAGGAGTAGGGCTTGTCTATTACATATTGGGTTTATGGAACGGTATCTGAGATAATTTGAAACCCTTGTTGTATGCATCACCCCACCTCACCTTTCCCGTTAAGCAGCCATAGTGTGTTTTCTAAACGTGTGACTCTATTCTGTTTTGTAATTCAGTTCAAGGGTAGCGGTTTTTACATTCCCTCTATAAGTCATATCTTATGATAAGTGTCTTTTTCTGTGTGACTTATTTCACTTAGTATCGTCGTACCTAAATCCAATCATCATGCTGCTACTAGCCTTATGACGTTGATTTCATGGCTGAGTGATATTCCATTGTACATAAGGACCACAACTTCTTTATCCATTTTTCTCTTTCCTGGGATATTTAAGGTGTAACGAAGTGGAGATTCTTGTCAACAGAGCAGCCCTAAACTTTGGGGTGCCTGTGTCTTGCTGATTTTTAGTTTTCCCAATTTATACGCCCATGAGTGGATGTGCCCTATGCTCCCTAAGCTCAGTTTTTTAGATGTTTCAGGACACACCGTGCACTTCTCCAGAGTGGCTGTTGGCAATTTACATCCCGCCCATCAGCGTAGCCAGGCTCCCGTTTCTCCATGGCCTGCCCTGCATTTCTGGTTTTGACACTTTATTCAGCATGGCCCTTTTGACCGATGGGAAGCGAGACTTCTTTGTAGCGCTGATTTGCCTTTCCAGGTTGCTTGGTTGGCCAAAAAGGGCGTATGCGTTTTTTCCTGAATATATTCAGGAAAAAACGCATACGCCCTTTTTGGCCAAGGGCATCATTGTCGAGGTTTTGCCGCTTTTCCTGTGCTTTAAAGGCGATTCGAATCTCCCTCCTGAAATCTGTTTCCTGCAATTCTGCCTTGCTTTCAAATCCTCTTCGTTGCCTTCCCTCAATATATTTGTGGACGAGAGTCATCATTTATAAGTCTGCAGGTTTGTGAATTGCAGTGTCCCTGAGCTCCATTTTTCAACTCGCTTTCTTGGGAGCTGGCCGCAAAAGCGCAGGATTGCTTCAGGCCCTATTCTGGTCTCAGGCGGCAGGCTGAGCCTGTGGTTAATTCTTCTTCTTGAGGGGAAAATAGAGTGACCTGTGCCTGTCCCAACACCTAGAGCTAGTCTCTCATTGGTTCCCCCTCTTCCCGTTCATCCTCAGGACAAATTGCAACCTGTACGGAACAGGAGGTTAAAGGTGCTGATTCTCCAAGGAGGGAGATTGCTAGTAAAGCGGCTGGAATGGCGAACCCAAGCACAAGGAGATGAGAAATGAGGTGCGTTTTAGAAACCTTTCCCGATCACACGGTGTACCATCTTCTGGGTTTCTCATGAATGTTTTCGATGTAGGAAGATGCCCTTGAACCTGGAGATTTGGGACCCATGGGATGGGTACCACGCAGTATTACTTTATAGGGTCTGCGTTTGCTCACCCAACCTCACCAAACCTCTCAGCCCCAAGAGTGTCCACCCTTATGTCTCAATCAGCTGTGGGTCTAGATATGGTCAATCCAGGTGGCATCACAGCCCCTGAACGAATTTTGTAAGAATTTCTCTCTCTTTCACTGTCTTTGTTTCACGGGTTTTTAAAAGTAATTGATTTTTATAATGGGGTTTACCTGCTTTTCACTGCTGTGATTTTGCCGCTTTACACCCACTTGACTCACTTACAGAGAGATATCAATGCATAGGTTTCAAGATTCTTACTAGTCAGATATATTCTTGGGCGCTGAATAGGGGGTGTTGAGTCCAATTCATTGAGGAAGGAGTAGGGCTTGTCTATTACATATTGGGTTTATGGAACGGTATCTGAGATAATTTGAAACCCTTGTTGTATGCATCACCCCACCTCACCTTTCCCGTTAAGCAGCCATAGTGTGTTTTCTAAACGTGTGACTCTATTCTGTTTTGTAATTCAGTTCAAGGGTAGCGGTTTTTACATTCCCTCTATAAGTCATATCTTATGATAAGTGTCTTTTTCTGTGTGACTTATTTCACTTAGTATCGTCGTACCTAAATCCATTCATCATGCTGCTACTAGCCTTATGACGTTGATTTCATGGCTGAGTGATATTCCATTGTACATAAGGACCACAACTTCTTTATCCATTTTTCTCTTTCCTGGGATATTTAAGGTGTAATGAAGTGGAGATTCTTGTCAACAGAGCAGCCCTAAACTTTGGGGTGCCTGTGTCTTGCTGATTTTTAGTTTTCCCAATTTATACGCCCATGAGTGGATGTGCCCTATGCTCCCTAAGCTGAGTTTTTTAGATGTTTCAGGACACACCGTGCACTTCTCCAGAGTGGCTGTTGGCAATTTACATCCCGCCCATCAGCGTAGCCAGGCTCCCGTTTCTCCATGGCCTGCCCTGCATTTCTGGTTTTGACACTTTATTCAGCATGGCCATTTTGACCGATGGGAAGCGAGACTTCTTTGTAGCGCTGATTTGCCTTTCCAGGTTGCTTGGTTGGCCAAAAAGGGCGTATGCGTTTTTTCCTGAATATATTCAGGAAAAAACGCATACGCCCTTTTTGGCCAAGGGCATCATTGTCGAGGTTTTGCCGCTTTTCCTGTGCTTTAAAGGCGATTCGAATCTCCCTCCTGAAATCTGTTTCCTGCAATTCTGCCTTGCTTTCAAATCCTCTTCGTTGCCTTCCCTCAATATATTTGTGGACGAGAGTCATCATTTATAAGTCTGCAGGTTTGTGAATTGCAGTGTCCCTGAGCTCCATTTTTCAACTCGCTTTCTTGGGCGCTGGCCGCAAAAGCGCAGGATTGCTTCAGGCCCTATTCTGGTCCCAGGCGGCAGGCTGAGCCTGTGGTTAATTCTTCTTCTTGAGGGGAAAATAGAGTGACCTGTGCCTGTCCCAACACCTAGAGCTAGTCTCTCGTTGGTTCCCCCTCTTCCCGTTCATCCTCAGGACAAATTGCAACCTGTACGGAACAGGAGGTTAAAGGTGCTGATTCTCCAAGGAGGGAGATTGCTAGTAAAGCGGCTGGAATGGCGAACCCGAGCACAAGGAGATGAGAAATGAGGTGCGTTTTAGAAACCTTTCCCGATCACACGGTGTACCATCTTCTGGGTTTCTCATGAATGTTTTCGATGTAGGAAGATGCCCTTGAACCTGGAGATTTGGGACCCATGGGATGGGTACCACGCAGTATTACTTTATAGGGTCTGCGTTTGCTCACCCAACCTCACCAAACCTCTCAGCCCCAAGAGTGTCCACCCTTATGTCTCAATCAGCTGTGGGTCTAGATATGGTCAATCCAGGTGGCATCACAGCCCCTGAACGAATTTTGTAAGAATTTCTCTCTCTTTCACTGTCTTTGTTTCACGGGTTTTTAAAAGTAATTGATTTTTATAATGGGGTTTACCTGCTTTTCACTGCTGTGATTTTGCCGCTTTACACCCACTTGACTCACTTACAGAGAGATATCAATGCATAGGTTTCAAGATTCTTACTAGTCAGATATATTCTTGGGCGCTGAATAGGGGGTGTTGAGTCCAATTCTTTGAGGAAGGAGTAGGGCTTGTCTATTACATATTGGGTTTATGGAACGGTATGTGAGATAATTTGAAACCCTTGTTGTATGCATCACCCCACCTCACCTTTCCCGTTAAGCAGCCATAGTGTGTTTTCTAAACGTGTGACTCTATTCTGTTTTGTAATTCAGTTCAAGGGTAGCGGTTTTTACATTCCCTCTATAAGTCATATCTTATGATAAGTTTCTTTTTCTGTGTGACTTATTTCACTTATAATCGTCGTACCTAAATCCAATCATCATGCTGCTAATAGCCTTATGACGTTGATTTCATGGCTGAGTGATATTCCATTGTACATAAGGACCACAACTTCTTTATCCATTTTTCTCTTTCCTGGGATATTTAAGGTGTAACGAAGTGGAGATTCTTGTCAACAGAGCAGCCCTAAACTTTGGGGTGCCTGTGTCTTGCTGATTTTTAGTTTTCCCAATTTATACGCCCATGAGTGGATGTGCCCTATGCTCCCTAAGCTGAGTTTTTTAGATGTTTCAGGACACACCGTGCACTTCTCCAGAGTGGCTGTTGGCAATTTACATCCCGCCCATCAGCGTAGCCAGGCTCCCGTTTCTCCATGGCCTGTCCTGCATTTCTGGTTTTGACACTTTATTCAGCATGGCCCTTTTGACCGATGGGAAGCGAGACTTCTTTGTAGCGCTGATTTGCCTTTCCAGATTGCTTGGTTGGCCAAAAAGGGCGTATGCATTTTTTCCTGAATATATTCAGGAAAAAACGCATACGCCCTTTTTGGCCAAGGGCATCATTGTCGAGGTTTTGCCGCTTTTCCTGTGCTTTAAAGGCGATTCGAATCTCCCTCCTGAAATCTGTTTCCTGCAATTCTGCCTTGCTTTCAAATCCTCTTCGTTGTCTTCCCTCAATATATTTGTGGACGAGAGTCATCATTTATAAGTCTGCAGGTTTGTGAATTGCAGTGTCCCTGAGCTCCATTTTTCAACTCGCTTTCTTGGGCGCTGGCCGCAAAAGCGCAGGATTGCTTCAGGCCCTATTCTGGTCCCAGGCGGCAGGCTGAGCCTGTGGTTAATTCTTCTTCTTGAGGGGAAAATAGAGTGACCTGTGCCTGTCCCAACACCTAGAGCTAGTCTCTCATTGGTTCCCCCTCTTCCCTTTCATCCTCAGGACAAATTGCAAGCTGTACGGAACAGGAGGTTAAAGGTGCTGATTCTCCAAGGAGGGAGATTCCTAGTAAACCGGCTGGAATGGCGAACCCGAGCACAAAGAGATGAGAAATGAGGTGCGTTTTAGAAACCTTTCCCGATCACACGGTGTACCATCTTCTGGGTTTCTCATGCATGTTTTCGATGTAGGAAGATGCCCTTGAACCTGGAGATTTGGGACCCATGGGATGGGTACCACGCAGTATTACTTTAAAGGGTCTGCGTTTGCTCACCCAACCTCACCAAACCTCTCAGCCCCAAGAGTGTCCACCCTTATGTCTCAATCAGCTGTGGGTCTAGATATGGTCAATCCAGGTGGCATTACAACCGCTGAACGAATTTTGTAAGAATTTCTCTCTCTTTCACTGTCTTTGTTTCACGGGTTTTTAAAAGTAATTGATTTTTATAATGGGGTTTACCTGCTTTTCACTGCTGTGATTTTGCCGCTTTACACCCACTTGACTCACTTACAGAGAGATATCAATGCATAGGTTTCAAGATTCTTACTAGTCAGATATATTCTTGGGCGGTGAATTGGGGGTGTTGAGTCCAATTCATTGAGGAAGGAGTAGGGCTTGTCTATTACATATTGGGTTTATGGAACGGTATCTGAGATAATTTGAAACCCTTGTTGTATGCATCACCCCACCTCACCTTTCCCGTTAAGCAGCCATAGTGTGTTTTCTAAACGTGTGACTCTATTCTGTTTTGTAATTCAGTTCAAGGGTAGCGGTTTTTACATTCCCTCTATAAGTCATATCTTATGATAAGTGTCTTTTTCTGTGTGACTTATTTCACTTAGTATCGTCGTACCTAAATCCAATCATCATGCTGCTACTAGCCTTATGACGTTGATTTCATGGCTGAGTGATATTCCATTGTACATAAGGACCACAACTTCTTTATCCATTTTTCTCTTTCCTGGGATATTTAAGGTGTAACGAAGTGGAGATTCTTGTCAACAGAGCAGCCCTAAACTTTGGGGTGCCTGTGTCTTGCTGATTTTTAGTTTTCCCAATTTATACGCCCATGAGTGGATGTGCCCTATGCTCCCTAAGCTGAGTTTTTTAGATGTTTCAGGACACACCGTGCACTTCTCCAGAGTGGCTGTTGGCAATTTACATCCCGCCCATCAGCGTAGCCAGGCTCCCGTTTCTCCATGGCCTGCCCTGCATTTCTGGTTTTGACACTTTATTCAGCATGGCCCTTTTGACCGATGGGAAGCGAGACTTCTTTGTAGCGCTGATTTGCCTTTCCAGGTTGCTTGGTTGGCCAAAAAGGGCGTATGCGTTTTTTCCTGAATATATTCAGGAAAAAACGCATACGCCCTTTTTGGCCAAGGGCATCATTGTCGAGGTTTTGCCGCTTTTCCTGTGCTTTAAAGGCGATTCGAATCTCCCTCCTGAAATCTGTTTCCTGCAATTCTGCCTTGCTTTCAAATCCTCTTCGTTGCCTTCCCTCAATATATTTGTGGACGAGAGTCATCATTTATAAGTCTGCAGGTTTGTGAATTGCAGTGTCCCTGAGCTCCATTTTTCAACTCGCTTTCTTGGGAGCTGGCCGCAAAAGCGCAGGATTGCTTCAGGCCCTATTCTGGTCTCAGGCGGCAGGCTGAGCCTGTGGTTAATTCTTCTTCTTGAGGGGAAAATAGAGTGACCTGTGCCTGTCCCAACACCTAGAGCTAGTCTCTCATTGGTTCCCCCTCTTCCCGTTCATCCTCAGGACAAATTGCAACCTGTACGGAACAGGAGGTTAAAGGTGCTGATTCTCCAAGGAGGGAGATTGCTAGTAAAGCGGCTGGAATGGCGAACCCAAGCACAAGGAGATGAGAAATGAGGTGCGTTTTAGAAACCTTTCCCGATCACACGGTGTACCATCTTCTGGGTTTCTCATGAATGTTTTCGATGTAGGAAGATGCCCTTGAACCTGGAGATTTGGGACCCATGGGATGGGTACCACGCAGTATTACTTTATAGGGTCTGCGTTTGCTCACCCAACCTCACCAAACCTCTCAGCCCCAAGAGTGTCCACCCTTATGTCTCAATCAGCTGTGGGTCTAGATATGGTCAATCCAGGTGGCATCACAGCCCCTGAACGAATTTTGTAAGAATTTCTCTCTCTTTCACTGTCTTTGTTTCACGGGTTTTTAAAAGTAATTGATTTTTATAATGGGGTTTACCTGCTTTTCACTGCTGTGATTTTGCCGCTTTACACCCACTTGACTCACTTACAGAGAGATATCAATGCATAGGTTTCAAGATTCTTACTAGTCAGATATATTCTTGGGCGCTGAATAGGGGGTGTTGAGTCCAATTCATTGAGGAAGGAGTAGGGCTTGTCTATTACATATTGGGTTTATGGAACGGTATCTGAGATAATTTGAAACCCTTGTTGTATGCATCACCCCACCTCACCTTTCCCGTTAAGCAGCCATAGTGTGTTTTCTAAACGTGTGACTCTATTCTGTTTTGTAATTCAGTTCAAGGGTAGCGGTTTTTACATTCCCTCTATAAGTCATATCTTATGATAAGTGTCTTTTTCTGTGTGACTTATTTCACTTAGTATCGTCGTACCTAAATCCATTCATCATGCTGCTACTAGCCTTATGACGTTGATTTCATGGCTGAGTGATATTCCATTGTACATAAGGACCACAACTTCTTTATCCATTTTTCTCTTTCCTGGGATATTTAAGGTGTAACGAAGTGGAGATTCTTGTCAACAGAGCAGCCCTAAACTTTGGGGTGCCTGTGTCTTGCTGATTTTTAGTTTTCCCAATTTATACGCCCATGAGTGGATGTGCCCTATGCTCCCTAAGCTGAGTTTTTTAGATGTTTCAGGACACACCGTGCACTTCTCCAGAGTGGCTGTTGGCAATTTACATCCCGCCCATCAGCGTAGCCAGGCTCCCGTTTCTCCATGGCCTGCCCTGCATTTCTGGTTTTGACACTTTATTCAGCATGGCCCTTTTGACCGATGGGAAGCGAGACTTCTTTGTAGCGCTGATTTGCCTTTCCAGGTTGCTTGGTTGGCCAAAAAGGGCGTATGCGTTTTTTCCTGAATATATTCAGGAAAAAACGCATACGCCCTTTTTGGCCAAGGGCATCATTGTCGAGGTTTTGCCGCTTTTCCTGTGCTTTAAAGGCGATTCGAATCTCCCTCCTGAAATCTGTTTCCTGCAATTCTGCCTTGCTTTCAAATCCTCTTCGTTGCCTTCCCTCAATATATTTGTGGACGAGAGTCATCATTTATAAGTCTGCAGGTTTGTGAATTGCAGTGTCCCTGAGCTCCATTTTTCAACTCGCTTTCTTGGGAGCTGGCCGCAAAAGCGCAGGATTGCTTCAGGCCCTATTCTGGTCTCAGGCGGCAGGCTGAGCCTGTGGTTAATTCTTCTTCTTGAGGGGAAAATAGAGTGACCTGTGCCTGTCCCAACACCTAGAGCTAGTCTCTCATTGGTTCCCCCTCTTCCCGTTCATCCTCAGGACAAATTGCAACCTGTACGGAACAGGAGGTTAAAGGTGCTGATTCTCCAAGGAGGGAGATTGCTAGTAAAGCGGCTGGAATGGCGAACCCAAGCACAAGGAGATGAGAAATGAGGTGCGTTTTAGAAACCTTTCCCGATCACACGGTGTACCATCTTCTGGGTTTCTCATGAATGTTTTCGATGTAGGAAGATGCCCTTGAACCTGGAGATTTGGGACCCATGGGATGGGTACCACGCAGTATTACTTTATAGGGTCTGCGTTTGCTCACCCAACCTCACCAAACCTCTCAGCCCCAAGAGTGTCCACCCTTATGTCTCAATCAGCTGTGGGTCTAGATATGGTCAATCCAGGTGGCATCACAGCCCCTGAACGAATTTTGTAAGAATTTCTCTCTCTTTCACTGTCTTTGTTTCACGGGTTTTTAAAAGTAATTGATTTTTATAATGGGGTTTACCTGCTTTTCACTGCTGTGATTTTGCCGCTTTACACCCACTTGACTCACTTACAGAGAGATATCAATGCATAGGTTTCAAGATTCTTACTAGTCAGATATATTCTTGGGCGCTGAATAGGGGGTGTTGAGTCCAATTCATTGAGGAAGGAGTAGGGCTTGTCTATTACATATTGGGTTTATGGAACGGTATCTGAGATAATTTGAAACCCTTGTTGTATGCATCACCCCACCTCACCTTTCCCGTTAAGCAGCCATAGTGTGTTTTCTAAACGTGTGACTCTATTCTGTTTTGTAATTCAGTTCAAGGGTAGCGGTTTTTACATTCCCTCTATAAGTCATATCTTATGATAAGTGTCTTTTTCTGTGTGACTTATTTCACTTAGTATCGTCGTACCTAAATCCATTCATCATGCTGCTACTAGCCTTATGACGTTGATTTCATGGCTGAGTGATATTCCATTGTACATAAGGACCACAACTTCTTTATCCATTTTTCTCTTTCCTGGGATATTTAAGGTGTAATGAAGTGGAGATTCTTGTCAACAGAGCAGCCCTAAACTTTGGGGTGCCTGTGTCTTGCTGATTTTTAGTTTTCCCAATTTATACGCCCATGAGTGGATGTGCCCTATGCTCCCTAAGCTGAGTTTTTTAGATGTTTCAGGACACACCGTGCACTTCTCCAGAGTGGCTGTTGGCAATTTACATCCCGCCCATCAGCGTAGCCAGGCTCCCGTTTCTCCATGGCCTGCCCTGCATTTCTGGTTTTGACACTTTATTCAGCATGGCCATTTTGACCGATGGGAAGCGAGACTTCTTTGTAGCGCTGATTTGCCTTTCCAGGTTGCTTGGTTGGCCAAAAAGGGCGTATGCGTTTTTTCCTGAATATATTCAGGAAAAAACGCATACGCCCTTTTTGGCCAAGGGCATCATTGTCAAGGTTTTGCCGCTTTTCCTGTGCTTTAAAGGCGATTCGAATCTCCCTCCTGAAATCTGTTTCCTGCAATTCTGCCTTGCTTTCAAATCCTCTTCGTTGCCTTCCCTCAATATATTTGTGGACGAGAGTCATCATTTATAAGTCTGCAGGTTTGTGAATTGCAGTGTCCCTGAGCTCCATTTTTCAACTCGCTTTCTTGGGCGCTGGCCGCAAAAGCGCAGGATTGCTTCAGGCCCTATTCTGGTCCCAGGCGGCAGGCTGAGCCTGTGGTTAATTCTTCTTCTTGAGGGGAAAATAGAGTGACCTGTGCCTGTCCCAACACCTAGAGCTAGTCTCTCATTGGTTCCCCCTCTTCCCTTTCATCCTCAGGACAAATTGCAAGCTGTACGGAACAGGAGGTTAAAGGTGCTGATTCTCCAAGGAGGGAGATTCCTAGTAAAGCGGCTGGAATGGCGAACCCGAGCACAAGGAGATTAGAAATGAGGTGCGTTTTAGAAACCTTTCCCGATCACACGGTGTACCATCTTCTGGGTTTCTCATGCATGTTTTCGATGTAGGAAGATGCCCTTGAACCTGGAGATTTGGGACCCATGGGATGGGTACCACGCAGTATTACTTTAAAGGGTCTGCGTTTGCTCACCCAACCTCACCAAACCTCTCAGCCCCAAGAGTGTCCACCCTTATGTCTCAATCAGCTGTGGGTCTAGATATGGTCAATCCAGGTGGCATTACAACCGCTGAACGAATTTTGTAAGAATTTCTCTCTCTTTCACTGTCTTTGTTTCACGGGTTTTTAAAAGTAATTGATTTTTATAATGGGGTTTACCTGCTTTTCACTGCTGTGATTTTGCCACTTTACACCCACTTGACTCACTTACAGAGAGATATCAATGCATAGGTTTCAAGATTCTTACTAGTCAGATATATTCTTGGGCGGTGAATTGGGGGTGTTGAGTCCAATTCATTGAGGAAGGAGTAGGGCTTGTCTATTACATATTGGGTTTATGGAACGGTATCTGAGATAATTTGAAACCCTTGTTGTATGCATCATCCCACCTCACCTTTCCCGTTAAGCAGCCATAGTGTGTTTTCTAAACTTGTGTACTCTATTCTGTTTTGTAATTCAGTTCAAGGGTAGCGGTTTTTACATTCCCTCTATAAGTCATATCTTATGATAAGTGTCTTTTTCTGTGTGACTTATTTCACTTAGAATCGTCGTACCTAAATCCAATCATCATGCTGCTACTAGCCTTATGACGTTGATTTCATGGCTGAGTGATATTCCATTGTACATAAGGACCACAACTTCTTTATCCATTTTTCTCTTTCCTGGGATATTTAAGGTGTAACGAAGTGGAGATTCTTGTCAACAGAGCAGCTCTAAACTTTGGGGTGCCTGTGTCTTGCTGATTTTTAGTTTTCCCAATTTATACGCCCATGAGTGGATGTGCCCTATGCTCCCTAAGCTCAGTTTTTTAGATGTTTCAGGACACACCGTGCACTTCTCCAGAGTGGCTGTTGGCAATTTACATCCCGCCCATCAGCGTAGCCAGGCTCCCGTTTCTCCATGGCCGGCCCTGCATTTCTGGTTTTGACACTTTATTCAGCATGGCCCTTTTGACCGATGGGAAGCGAGACTTCTTTGTAGCGCTGATTTGCCTTTCCAGGTTGCTTGGTTGGCCAAAAAGGGCGTATGCGTTTTTTCCTGAATATATTCAGGAAAAAACGCATACGCCCTTTTTGGCCAAGGGCATCATTGTCGAGGTTTTGCCGCTTTTCCTGTGCTTTAAAGGCGATTCGAATCTCCCTCCTGAAATCTGTTTCCTGCAATTCTGCCTTGCTTTCAAATCCTCTTCGTTGCCTTCCCTCAATATATTTGTGGACGAGAGTCATCATTTATAAGTCTGCAGGTTTGTGAATTGCAGTGTCCCTGAGCTCCATTTTTCAACTCGCTTTCTTGGGCGCTGGCCGCAAAAGCGCAGGATTGCTTCAGGCCCTATTCTGGTCCCAGGCGGCAGGCTGAGCCTGTGGTTAATTCTTCTTCTTGAGGGGAAAATAGAGTGACCTGTGCCTGTCCCAACACCTAGAGCTAGTCTCTCATTGGTTCCCCCTCTTCCCTTTCATCCTCAGGACAAATTGCAAGCTGTACGGAACAGGAGGTTAAAGGTGCTGATTCTCCAAGGAGGGAGATTCCTAGTAAAGCGGCTGGAATGGCGAACCCGAGCACAAGGAGATGAGAAATGAGGTGCGTTTTAGAAACCTTTCCCGATCACACGGTGTACCATCTTCTGGGTTTCTCATGCATGTTTTCGATGTAGGAAGATGCCCTTGAACCTGGAGATTTGGGACCCATGGGATGGGTACCACGCAGTATTACTTTAAAGGGTCTGCGTTTGCTCACCCAACCTCACCAAACCTCTCAGCCCCAAGAGTGTCCACCCTTATGTCTCAATCAGCTGTGGGTCTAGATATGGTCAATCCAGGTGGCATTACAACCGCTAAACGAATTTTGTAAGAATTTCTCTCTCTTTCACTGTCTTTGTTTCACGGGTTTTTAAAAGTAATTGATTTTTATAATGGGGTTTACCTGCTTTTCACTGCTGTGATTTTGCCGCTTTACACCCACTTGACTCACTTACAGAGAGATATCAATGCATAGGTTTCAAGATTCTTACTAGTCAGATATATTCTTGGGCGGTGAATTGGGGGTGTTGAGTCCAATTCATTGAGGAAGGAGTAGGGCTTGTCTATTACATATTGGGTTTATGGAACGGTATCTGAGATAATTTGAAACCCTTGTTGTATGCATCACCCCACCTCACCTTTCCCGTTAAGCAGCCATAGTGTGTTTTCTAAACTTGTGTACTCTATTCTGTTTTGTAATTCAGTTCAAGGGTAGCGGTTTTTACATTCCCTCTATAAGTCATATCTTATGATAAGTGTCTTTTTCTGTGTGACTTATTTCACTTAGAATCGTCGTACCTAAATCCAATCATCATGCTGCTACTAGCCTTATGACGTTGATTTCATGTCTGAGTGATATTCCATTGTACATAAGGACCACAACTTCTTTATCCATTTTTCTCTTTCCTGGGATATTTAAGGTGTAACGAAGTGGAGATTCTTGTCAACAGAGCAGCCCTAAACTTTGGGGTGCCTGTGTCTTGCTGATTTTTAGTTTTCCCAATTTATACGCCCATGAGTGGATGTGCCCTATGCTCCCTAAGCTGAGTTTTTTAGATGTTTCAGGACACACCGTGCACTTCTCCAGAGTGGCTGTTGGCAATTTACATCCCGCCCATCAGCGTAGCCAGGCTCCCGTTTCTCCATGGCCTGCCCTGCATTTCTGGTTTTGACACTTTATTCAGCATGGCCCTTTTGACCGATGGGAAGCGAGACTTCTTTGTAGCGCTGATTTGCCTTTCCAGGTTGCTTGTTTGGCCAAAAAGGGCGTATGCGTTTTTTCCTGAATATATTCAGGAAAAAACGCATACGCCCTTTTTGGCCAAGGGCATCATTGTCGAGGTTTTGCCGCTTTTCCTGTGCTTTAAAGGCGATTCGAATCTCCCTCCTGAAATCTGTTTCCTGCAATTCTGCCTTGCTTTCAAATCCTCTTCGTTGCCTTCCCTCAATATATTTGTGGACGAGAGTCATCATTTATAAGTCTGCAGGTTTGTGAATTGCAGTGTCCCTGAGCTCCATTTTTCAACTCGCTTTCTTGGGCGCTGGCCGCAAAAGCGCAGGATTGCTTCAGGCCCTATTCTGGTCCCAGGCGGCAGGCTGAGCCTGTGGTTAATTCTTCTTCTTGAGGGGAAAATAGAGTGACCTGTGCCTGTCCCAACACCTAGAGCTAGTCTCTCATTGGTTCCCCCTCTTCCCTTTCATCCTCAGGACAAATTGCAAGCTGTACGGAACAGGAGGTTAAAGGTGCTGATTCTCCAAGGAGGGAGATTCCTAGTAAAGCGGCTGGAATGGCGAACCCGAGCACAAGGAGATGAGAAATGAGGTGCGTTTTAGAAACCTTTCCCGATCACACGGTGTACCATCTTCTGGGTTTCTCATGCATGTTTTCGATGTAGGAAGATGCCCTTGAACCTGGAGATTTGGGACCCATGGGATGGGTACCACGCAGTATTACTTTAAAGGGTCTGCGTTTGCTCACCCAACCTCACCAAACCTCTCAGCCCCAAGAGTGTCCACCCTTATGTCTCAATCAGCTGTGGGTCTAGATATGGTCAATCCAGGTGGCATTACAACCGCTAAACGAATTTTGTAAGAATTTCTCTCTCTTTCACTGTCTTTGTTTCACGGGTTTTTAAAAGTAATTGATTTTTATAATGGGGTTTACCTGCTTTTCACTGCTGTGATTTTGCCGCTTTACACCCACTTGACTCACTTACAGAGAGATATCAATGCATAGGTTTCAAGATTCTTACTAGTCAGATATATTCTTGGGCGGTGAATTGGGGGTGTTGAGTCCAATTCATTGAGGAAGGAGTAGGGCTTGTCTATTACATATTGGGTTTATGGAACGGTATCTGAGATAATTTGAAACCCTTGTTGTATGCATCACCCCACCTCACCTTTCCCGTTAAGCAGCCATAGTGTGTTTTCTAAACTTGTGACTCTATTCTGTTTTGTAATTCAGTTCAAGGGTAGCGGTTTTTACATTCCCTCTATAAGTCATATCTTATGATAAGTGTCTTTTTCTGTGTGACTTATTTCACTTAGTATCGTCGTACCTAAATCCAATCATCATGCTGCTACTAGCCTTATGACGTTGATTTCATGGCTGAGTGATATTCCATTGTACATAAGGACCACAACTTCTTTATCCATTTTTCTCTTTCCTGGGATATTTAAGGTGTAACGAAGTGGAGATTCTTGTCAACAGAGCAGCCCTAAACTTTGGGGTGCCTGTGTCTTGCTGATTTTTAGTTTTCCCAATTTATACGCCCATGAGTGGATGTGCCCTATGCTCCCTAAGCTCAGTTTTTTAGATGTTTCAGGACACACCGTGCACTTCTCCAGAGTGGCTGTTGGCAATTTACATCCCGCCCATCAGCGTAGCCAGGCTCCCGTTTCTCCATGGCCTGTCCTGCATTTCTGGTTTTGACACTTTATTCAGCATGGCCCTTTTGACCGATGGGAAGCGAGACTTCTTTGTAGCGCTGATTTGCCTTTCCAGGTTGCTTGGTTGGCCAAAAAGGGCGTATGCGTTTTTTCCTGAATATATTCAGGAAAAAACGCATACGCCCTTTTTGGCCAAGGGCATCATTGTCGAGGTTTTGCCGCTTTTCCTGTGCTTTAAAGGCGATTCGAATCTCCCTCCTGAAATCTGTTTCCTGCAATTCTGCCTTGCTTTCAAATCCTCTTCGTTGTCTTCCCTCAATATATTTGTGGACGAGAGTCATCATTTATAAGTCTGCAGGTTTGTGAATTGCAGTGTCCCTGAGCTCCATTTTTCAACTCGCTTTCTTGGGCGCTGGCCGCAAAAGCGCAGGATTGCTTCAGGCCCTATTCTGGTCCCAGGCGGCAGGCTGAGCCTGTGGTTAATTCTTCTTCTTGAGGGGAAAATAGAGTGACCTGTGCCTGTCCCAACACCTAGAGCTAGTCTCTCATTGGTTCCCCCTCTTCCCTTTCATCCTCAGGACAAATTGCAAGCTGTACGGAACAGGAGGTTAAAGGTGCTGATTCTCCAAGGAGGGAGATTCCTAGTAAAGCGGCTGGAATGGCGAACCCGAGCACAAGGAGATGAGAAATGAGGTGCGTTTTAGAAACCTTTCCCGATCACACGGTGTACCATCTTCTGGGTTTCTCATGCATGTTTTCGATGTAGGAAGATGCCCTTGAACCTGGAGATTTGGGACCCATGGGATGGGTACCACGCAGTATTACTTTAAAGGGTCTGCGTTTGCTCACCCAACCTCACCAAACCTCTCAGCCCCAAGAGTGTCCACCCTTATGTCTCAATCAGCTGTGGGTCTAGATATGGTCAATCCAGGTGGCATCACAGCCCCTGAACGAATTTTGTAAGAATTTCTCTGTCTTTCACTGTCTTTGTTTCACGGGTTTTTAAAAGTAATTGATTTTTATAATGGGGTTTACCTGCTTTTCACTGCTGTGATTTTGCCGCTTTACACCCACTTGACTCACTTACAGAGAGATATCAATGCATAGGTTTCAAGATTCTTACTAGTCAGATATATTCTTGGGCGGTGAATTGGGGGTGTTGAGTCCAATTCATTGAGGAAGGAGTAGGGCTTGTCTATTACATATTGGGTTTATGGAACGGTATCTGAGATAATTTGAAACCCTTGTTGTATGCATCACCCCACCTCACCTTTCCCGTTAAGCAGCCATAGTGTGTTTTCTAAACGTGTGACTCTATTCTGTTTTGTAATTCAGTTCAAGGGTAGCGGTTTTTACATTCCCTCTATAAGTCATATCTTATGATAAGTGTCTTTTTCTGTGTGACTTATTTCACTTAGAATCGTCGTACCTAAATCCAATCATCATGCTGCTACTAGCCTTATGACGTTGATTTCATGGCTGAGTGATATTCCATTGTACATAAGGACCACAACTTCTTTATCCATTTTTCTCTTTCCTGGGATATTTAAGGTGTAAAGAAGTGGAGATTCTTGTCAACAGAGCAGCCCTAAACTTTGGGGTGCCTGTGTCTTGCTGATTTTTAGTTTTCCCAATTTATACGCCCATGAGTGGATGTGCCCTATGCTCCCTAAGCTCAGTTTTTTAGATGTTTCAGGACACACCGTGCACTTCTCCAGAGTGGCTGTTGGCAATTTACATCCCGCCCATCAGCGTAGCCAGGCTCCCGTTTCTCCATGGCCTGTGCTGCATTTCTGCTTTTGACACTTTATTCAGCATGGCCCTTTTGACCGATGGGAAGCGAGACTTCTTTGTAGCGCTGATTTGCCTTTCCAGGTTGCTTGGTTGGCCAAAAAGGGCGTATGCGTTTTTTCCTGAATATATTCAGGAAAAAACGCATACGCCCTTTTTGGCCAAGGGCATCATTGTCGAGGTTTTGCCGCTTTTCCTGTGCTTTAAAGGCGATTCGAATCTCCCTCCTGAAATCTGTTTCCTGCAATTCTGCCTTGCTTTCAAATCCTCTTCGTTGCCTTCCCTCAATATATTTGAGGACGAGAGTCATCATTTATAAGACTGCAGGTTGGTGAATTGCAGTGCCCCTGAGCTCCATTTTTCAACTCGCTTTCTTGGGCGCTGGCCGCAAAAGCGCAGGATTGCTTCATGCCCTATTCTGATCCCAGGCGGCAGGCTGAGCCTGTGGTTAATTCTTCTTCCTGATGGGAAAATAGAGTGACCTCTGCCTGTCCCAACACCTAGAGCTTGTCTCTCATTGGTTCCCCCTCTTCCCTTTCATCCTCAGGACAAATTGCAAGCTGTACGGAACAGGAGGTTAAAGGTGCTGATTCTCCAAGGAGGGAGATTGCTAGTAAAGCGGTTGGAATGGCGAACCCGAGCACAAGGAGATGAGAAATGAGGTGCGTTTTAGAAACCTTTCCCGATCACACGGTGTACCATCTTCTGGGTTTCTCATGCATGTTTTCGATGTAGGAAGATGCCCTTGAACCTGGAGATTTGGGACCCATGGGATGGGTACCACGCAGTATTACTTTAAAGGGTCTGCGTTTGCTCACCCAACCTCACCAAACCTCTCAGCCCCAAGAGTGTCCACCCTTATGTCTCAATCAGCTGTGGGTCTAGATATGGTCAATCCAGGTGGCATCACAGCCCCTGAACGAATTTTGTAAGAATTTCTCTGTCTTTCACTGTCTTTGTTTCACGGGTTTTTAAAAGTAATTGATTTTTATAATGGGGTTTACCTGCTTTTCACTGCTGTGATTTTGCCGCTTTACACCCACTTGACTCACTTACAGAGAGATATCAATGCATAGGTTTCAAGATTCTTACTAGTCAGATATATTCTTGGGCGGTGAATTGGGGGTGTTGAGTCCAATTCATTGAGGAAGGAGTAGGGCTTGTCTATTACATATTGGGTTTATGGAACGGTATCTGAGATAATTTGAAACCCTTGTTGTATGCATCACCCCACCTCACCTTTCCCGTTAAGCAGCCATAGTGTGTTTTCTAAACGTGTGACTCTATTCTGTTTTGTAATTCAGTTCAAGGGTAGCGGTTTTTACATTCCCTCTATAAGTCATATCTTATGATAAGTGTCTTTTTCTGTGTGACTTATTTCACTTAGTATCGTCGTACCTAAATCCAATCATCATGCTGCTACTAGCCTTATGACGTTGATTTCATGGCTGAGTGATATTCCATTGTACATAAGGACCACAACTTCTTTATCCATTTTTCTCTTTCCTGGGATATTTAAGGTGTAACGAAGTGGAGATTCTTGTCAACAGAGCAGCCCTAAACTTTGGGGTGCCTGTGTCTTGCTGATTTTTAGTTTTCCCAATTTATACGCCCATGAGTGGATGTGCCCTATGCTCCCTAAGCTGAGTTTTTTAGATGTTTCAGGACACACCGTGCACTTCTCCAGAGTGGCTGTTGGCAATTTACATCCCGCCCATCAGCGTAGCCAGGCTCCCGTTTCTCCATGGCCTGTCCTGCATTTCTGCTTTTGACACTTTATTCAGCATGGCCCTTTTGACCGATGGGAAGTGAGACTTCTTTGTAGCGCTGATTTGCCTTTCCAGGTTGCTTGGTTGGCCAAAAAGGGCGTATGCGTTTTTTCCTGAATATATTCAGGAAAAAACGCATACGCCCTTTTTGGCCAAGGGCATCATTGTCGAGGTTTTGCCGCTTTTCCTGTGCTTTAAAGGCGATTCGAATCTCCCTCCTGAAATCTGTTTCCTGCAATTCTGCCTTGCTTTCAAATCCTCTTCGTTGCCTTCCCTCAATATATTTGTGGACGAGAGTCATCATTTATAAGTCTGCAGGTTTGTGAATTGCAGTGCCCCTGAGCTCCATTTTTCAACTCGCTTTCTTGGGCGCTGGCCGCAAAAGCGCAGGATTGCTTCAGGCACTATTCTGGTCCCAGGCGGCAGGCTGAGCCTGTGGTTAATTCTTCTTCCTGATGGGAAAATAGAGTGACCTCTGCCTGTCCCAACACTTAGAGCTAGTCCCTCATTGCTTCCCCCTCTTCCCTTTCATCCTCAGGACAAATTGCAAGCTGTACGGAACAGGAGGTTAAAGGTGCTGATTCTCCAAGGAGGGAGATTTCTAGTAAAGCGGCTGGAATGGCGAACCCAAGCACAAGGAGATGAGAAATGAGGTGCGTTTTAGAAACCTTTCCCGATCACACGGTGTACCATCTTCTGGGTTTCTCATGAATGTTTTCGATGTAGGAAGATGCCCTTGAACCTGGAGATTTGGGATCCATGGGATGGGTACCACGCAGTATTACTTTATAGGGTCTGCGTTTGCTCACCCAACCTCACCAAACCTCTCAGCCCCAAGAGTGTCCACCCTTATGTCTCAATCAGCTGTGGGTCTAGATATGGTCAATCCAGGTGGCATCACAGCCCCTGAACGAATTTTGAAAGAATTTCTCTGTCTTTCACTGTCTTTGTTTCACGGGTTTTTAAAAGTAATTGATTCTTATAATGGGGTTTACCTGCTTTTCACTGCTGTGATTTTGCCGCTTTACACCCACTTGACTCACTTACAGAGAGATATCAATGCATGGGTTTCAAGATTCTTACTAGTCAGATATATTCTTGGGCGGTGAATTGGGGGTGTTGAGTCCAATTCATTGAGGAAGGAGTAGGGCTTGTCTATTACATATTGGGTTTATGGAACGGTATCTGAGATAATTTGAAACCCTTGTTGTATGCATCACCCCACCTCACCTTTCCCATTAAGCAGCCATAGTGTGTTTTCTAAACGTGTGACTCTATTCTGTTTTGTAATTCAGTTCAAGGGTAGCGGTTTTTACATTCCCTCTATAAGTCATATCTTATGATAAGTGTCTTTTTCTGTGTGACTTATTTCACTTAGAATCGTCGTACCTAAATCCAATCATCATGCTGCTACTAGCCTTATGACGTTGATTTCATGGCTGAGTGATATTCCATTGTACATAAGGACCACAACTTCTTTATCCATTTTTCTCTTTCCTGGGATATTTAAGGTGTAACGAAGTGGAGATTCTTGTCAACAGAGCAGCCCTAAACTTTGGGGTGCCTGTGTCTTGCTGATTTTTAGTTTTCCCAATTTATACGCCCATGAGTGGATGTGCCCTATGCTCCCTAAGCTGAGTTTTTTAGATGTTTCAGGACACACCGTGCACTTCTCCAGAGTGGCTGTTGGCAATTTACATCCCGCCCATCAGCGTAGCCAGGATCCCGTTTCTCCATTGCCTGTGCTGCATTTCTGCTTTTGACACTTTATTCAGCATGGCCCTTTTGACCGATGGGAAGCGAGACTTCTTTGTAGCGCTGATTTGCCTTTCCAGGTTGCTTGGTTGGCCAAAAAGGGCGTATGCGTTTTTTCCTGAATATATTCAGGAAAAAACGCATACGCCCTTTTTGGCCAAGGGCATCATTGTCGAGGTTTTGCCGCTTTTCCTGTGCTTTAAAGGCGATTCGAATCTCCCTCCTGAAATCTGTTTCCTGCAATTCTGCCTTGCTTTCAAATCCTCTTCGTTGCCTTCCCTCAATATATTTGTGGACGAGAGTCATCATTTATAAGTCTGCAGGTTTGTGAATTGCAGTGCCCCTGAGCTCCATTTTTCAACTCGCTTTCTTGGGAGATGGCCGCAAGAGCGCAGGATTGCTTCAGGCCCTATTCTGGTCCCAGGCGGCAGGCTGAGCCTGTGGTTAATTCTTCTTCTTGAGGGGAAAATAGAGTGACCTGTGCCTGTCCCAACACCTAGAGCTAGTCTCTCATTGGTTCCCCCTCTTCCCTTTCATCCTCAGGACAAATTGCAACCTGTACGGAACAGGAGGTTAAAGGTGCTGATTCTCCAAGGAGGGAGATTGCTAGTAAAGCGGCTGGAATGGCGAACCCGAGCACAAGGAGATGAGAAATGAGGTGCGTTTTAGAAACCTTTCCCGATCACACGGTGTACCATCTTCTGGGTTTCTCATGCATGTTTTCGATGTAGGAAGATGCCCTTGAACCTGGAGATTTGGGACCCATGGGATGGGTACCACGCAGTATTACTTTAAAGGGTCTGCGTTTGCTCACCCAACCTCACCAAACCTCTCAGCCCCAAGAGTGTCCACCCTTATGTCTCAATCAGCTGTGGGTCTAGATATGGTCAATCCAGGTGGCATTACAGCCGCTGAACGAATTTTGTAAGAATTTCTCTCTCTTTCACTGTCTTTGTTTCACGGGTTTTTAAAAGTAATTGATTTTTATAATGGGGTTTACCTGCTTTTCACTGCTGTGATTTTGCCGCTTTACACCCACTTGACTCACTTACAGAGAGATTTCAATGCATAGGTTTCAAGATTCTTACTAGTCAGATATATTCTTGGGCGGTGAATTGGGGGTGTTGAGTCCAATTCATTGAGGAAGGAGTAGGGCTTGTCTATTACATATTGGGTTTATGGAACGGTATCTGAGATAATTTGAAACCCTTGTTGTATGCATCACCCCACCTCACCTTTCCCGTTAAGCAGCCATAGTTTGTTTTCTAAACGTGTGACTCTATTCTGTTTTGTAATTCAGTTCAAGGGTAGCGGTTTTTACATTCCCTCTATAAGTCATATCTTATGATAAGTGCCTTTTTCTGTGTGACTTATTTCACTTGGAATCGTCGTACCTAAATCCAATCATCATGCTGCTACTAGCCTTATGACGTTGATTTCATGGCTGAGTGATATTCCATTGTACATAAGGACCACAACTTCTTTATCCATTTTTCTCTTTCCTGGGATATTTAAGGTGTAACGAAGTGGAGATTCTTGTCAACAGAGCAGCCCTAAACTTTGGGGTGCCTGTGTCTTGCTGATTTTTAGTTTTCCCAATTTATACGCCCATGAGTGGATGTGCCCTATGCTCCCTAAGCTCAGTTTTTTAGATGTTTCAGGACACACCGTGCACTTCTCCAGAGTGGCTGTTGGCAATTTACATCCCGCCCATCAGCGTAGCCAGGCTCCCGTTTCTCCATGGCCTGTCCTGCATTTCTGGTTTTGACACTTTATTCAGCATGGCCCTTTTGACCGATGGGAAGCGAGACTTCTTTGTAGCGCTGATTTGCCTTTCCAGGTTGCTTGGTTGGCCAAAAAGGGCGTATGCGTTTTTTCCTGAATATATTCAGGAAAAAACGCATACGCCCTTTTTGGCCAAGGGCATCATTGTCGAGGTTTTGCCGCTTTTCCTGTGCTTTAAAGGCGATTCGAATCTCCCTCCTGAAATCTGTTTCTTGCAATTCTGCCTTGCTTTCAAATCCTCTTCGTTGCCTTCCCTCAATATATTTGTGGACGAGAGTCATCATTTATAAGTCTGCAGGTTTGTGAATTGCAGTGCCCCTGAGCTCCATTTTTCAACTCGCTTTCTTGGGCGCTGGCCGCAAAAGCGCAGGATTGCTTCAGGCCCTATTCTGGTCCCAGGCGGCAGGCTGAGCCTGTTGTTAATTCTTCTTCCTGATGGGAAAATAGAGTGACCTCTGCCTGTCCCAACACCTGGAGCTAGTCTCTCATTGGTTCCCCCTCTTCCCTTTCATCCTCAGGACAAATTGCAAGCTGTACGGAACAGGAGGTTAAAGGTGCTGATTCTCCAAGGAGGGAGATTGCTAGTAAAGCGGCTGGAATGGCGAACCCGAGCACAAGGAGATGAGAAATGAGGTGCGTTTTAGAAACCTTTCCCGATCACACGGTGTACCATCTTCTGGGTTTCTCATGCATGTTTTCGATGTAGGAAGATGCCCTTGAACCTGGAGATTTGGGACCCATGGGATGGGTACCACGCAGTATTACTTTAAAGGGTCTGCGTTTGCTCACCCAACCTCACCAAACCTCTCAGCCCCAAGAGTGTCCACCCTTATGTCTCAATCAGCTGTGGGTCTAGATATGGTCAATCCAGGTGGCATTACAGCCGCTGAACGAATTTTGTAAGAATTTCTCTCTCTTTCACTGTCTTTGTTTCACGGGTTTTTAAAAGTAATTGATTTTTATAATGGGGTTTACCTGCTTTTCACTGCTGTGATTTTGCCGCTTTACACCCACTTGACTCACTTACAGAGAGATATCAATGCATAGGTTTCAAGTTTCTTACTAGTCAGATATATTCTTGGGCGGTGAATTGGGGGTGTTGAGTCCAATTCATTGAGGAAGGATTAGGGCTTGTCTATTACATATTGGGTTTATGGAACGGTATCTGAGATAATTTGAAACCCTTGTTGTATGCATCACCCCACCTCACCTTTCCCGTTAAGCAGCCATAGTGTGTTTTCTAAACGTGTGACTCTATTCTGTTTTGTAATTCAGTTCAAGGGTAGCGGTTTTTACATTCCCTCTATAAGTCATATCTTATGATAAGTGCCTTTTTCTGTGTGACTTATTTCACTTAGAATCGTCGTACCTAAATCCAATCATCATGCTGCTACTAGCCTTATGACGTTGATTTCATGGCTGAGTGATATTCCATTGTACATAAGGACCACAACTTCTTTATCCATTTTTCTCTTTCCTGGGATATTTAAGGTGTAACGAAGTGGAGATTCTTGTCAACAGAGCAGCCCTAAACTTTGGGGTGCCTGTGTCTTGCTGATTTTTAGTTTTCCCAATTTATACGCCCATGAGTGGATGTGCCCTATGCTCCCTAAGCTGAGTTTTTTAGATGTTTCAGGACACACCGTGCACTTCTCCAGAGTGGCTGTTGGCAATTTACATCCCGCCCATCAGCGTAGCCAGGCTCCCGTTTCTCCATGGCCTGTCCTGCATTTCTGGTTTTGACACTTTATTCAGCATGGCCCTTTTGACCGATGGGAAGCGAGACTTCTTTGTAGCGCTGATTTGCCTTTCCAGGTTGCTTGGTTGGCCAAAAAGGGCGTATGCGTTTTTTCCTGAATATATTCAGGAAAAAACGCATACGCCCTTTTTGGCCAAGGGCATCATTGTCGAGGTTTTGCCGCTTTTCCTGTGCTTTAAAGGCGATTCGAATCTCCCTCCTGAAATCTGTTTCCTGCAATTCTGCCTTGCTTTCAAATCCTCTTCGTTGCCTTCCCTCAATATATTTGTGGACGAGAGTCATCATTTATAAGTCTGCAGGTTTGTGAATTGCAGTGCCCCTGAGCTCCATTTTTCAACTCGCTTTCTTGGGCGCTGGCCGCAAAAGCGCAGGATTGCTTCAGGCCCTATTCTGGTCCCAGGCGGCAGGCTGAGCCTGTGGTTAATTCTTCTTCCTGATGGGAAAATAGAGTGACCTCTGCCTGTCCCAACACCTGGAGCTAGTCTCTCATTGGTTCCCCCTCTTCCCTTTCATCCTCAGGACAAATTGCAAGCTGTACGGAACAGGAGGTTAAAGGTGCTGATTCTCCAAGGAGGGAGATTGCTAGTAAAGCGGCTGGAATGGCGAACCCGAGCACAAGGAGATGAGAAATGAGGTGCGTTTTAGAAACCTTTCCCGATCACACGGTGTACCATCTTCTGGGTTTCTCATGCATGTTTTCGATGTAGGAAGATGCCCTTGAACCTGGAGATTTGGGACCCATGGGATGGGTACCACGCAGTATTACTTTAAAGGGTCTGCGTTTGCTCACCCAACCTCACCAAACCTCTCAGCCCCAAGAGTGTCCACCCTTATGTCTCAATCAGCTGTGGGTCTAGATATGGTCAATCCAGGTGGCATTACAGCCGCTGAACGAATTTTGTAAGAATTTCTCTCTCTTTCACTGTCTTTGTTTCACGGGTTTTTAAAAGTAATTGATTTTTATAATGGGGTTTACCTGCTTTTCACTGCTGTGATTTTGCCGCTTTACACCCACTTGACTCACTTACAGAGAGATATCAATGCATAGGTTTCAAGATTCTTACTAGTCAGATATATTCTTGGGCGGTGAATTGGGGGTGTTGAGTCCAATTCATTGAGGAAGGAGTAGGGCTTGTCTATTACATATTGGGTTTATGGAACGGTATCTGAGATAATTTGAAACCCTTGTTGTATGCATCACCCCACCTCACCTTTCCCGTTAAGCAGCCATAGTGTGTTTTCTAAACGTGTGACTCTATTCTGTTTTGTAATTCAGTTCAAGGGTAGCGGTTTTTACATTCCCTCTATAAGTCATATCTTATGATAAGTGTCTTTTTCTGTGTGACTTATTTCACTTAGAATCGTCGTACCTAAATCCAATCATCATGCTGCTACTAGCCTTATGACGTTGATTTCATGGCTGAGTGATATTCCATTGTACATAAGGACCACAACTTCTTTATCCATTTTTCTCTTTCCTGGGATATTTAAGGTGTAACGAAGTGGAGATTCTTGTCAACAGAGCAGCCCTAAACTTTGGGGTGCCTGTGTCTTGCTGATTTTTAGTTTTCCCAATTTATACGCCCATGAGTGGATGTGCCCTATGCTCCCTAAGCTCAGTTTTCTAGATGTTTCAGGACACACCGTGCACTTCTCCAGAGTGGCTGTTGGCAATTTACATCCCGCCCATCAGCGTAGCCAGGCTCCCGTTTCTCCATGGCCTGTCCTGCATTTCTGCTTTTGACACTTTATTCAGCATGGCCCTTTTGACCGATGGGAAGCGAGACTTCTTTGTAGCGCTGATTTGCCTTTCCAGGTTGCTTGGTTGGCCAAAAAGGGCGTATGCGTTTTTTCCTGAATATATTCAGGAAAAAACGCATACGCCCTTTTTGGCCAAGGGCATCATTGTTGAGGTTTTGCCGCTTTTCCTGTGCTTTAAAGGCCATTCGAATCTCCCTCCTGAAATCTGTTTCCTGCAATTCTGCCTTGCTTTCAAATCCTCTTCGTTGCCTTCCCTCAATATATTTGTGGACGAGAGTCATCATTTATAAGTCTGCAGGTTTGTGAATTGCAGTGCCCCTGAGCTCCATTTTTCAACTCGCTTTCTTGGGCGCTGGCCGCAAAAGCGCAGGATTGCTTCAGGCCCTATTCTGGTCCCAGGCGGCAGGCTGAGCCTGTGGTTAATTCTTCTTCCTGATGGGAAAATAGAGTGACCTCTGCCTGTCCCAACACCTGGAGCTAGTCTCTCATTGGTTCCCCCTCTTCCCTTTCATCCTCAGGACAAATTGCAAGCTGTACGGAACAGGAGGTTAAAGGTGCTGATTCTCCAAGGAGGGAGATTGCTAGTAAAGCGGCTGGAATGGCGAACCCGAGCACAAGGAGATGAGAAATGAGGTGCGTTTTAGAAACCTTTCCCGATCACACGGTGTACCATCTTCTGGGTTTCTCATGCATGTTTTCGATGTAGGAAGATGCCCTTGAACCTGGAGATTTGGGACCCATGGGATGGGTACCACGCAGTATTACTTTAAAGGGTCTGCGTTTGCTCACCCAACCTCACCAAACCTCTCAGCCCCAAGAGTGTCCACCCTTATGTCTCAATCAGCTGTGGGTCTAGATATGGTCAATCCAGGTGGCATTACAGCCGCTGAACGAATTTTGTAAGAATTTCTCTCTCTTTCACTGTCTTTGTTTCACGGGTTTTTAAAAGTAATTGATTTTTATAATGGGGTTTACCTGCTTTTCACTGCTGTGATTTTGCCGCTTTACACCCACTTGACTCACTTACAGAGAGATATCAATGCATAGGTTTCAAGATTCTTACTAGTCAGATATATTCTTGGGCGGTGAATTGGGGGTGTTGAGTCCAATTCATTGAGGAAGGAGTAGGGCTTGTCTATTACATATTGGGTTTATGGAACGGTATCTGAGATAATTTGAAACCCTTGTTGTATGCATCACCCCACCTCACCTTTCCCGTTAAGCAGCCATAGTGTGTTTTCTAAACGTGTGACTCTATTCTGTTTTGTAATTCAGTTCAAGGGTAGCGGTTTTTACATTCCCTCTATAAGTCATATCTTATGATAAGTGTCTTTTTCTGTGTGACTTATTTCACTTAGAATCGTCGTACCTAAATCCAATCATCATGCTGCTACTAGCCTTATGACGTTGATTTCATGGCTGAGTGATATTCCATTGTACATAAGGACCACAACTTCTTTATGCATTTTTCTCTTTCCTGGGATATTTAAGGTGTAACGAAGTGGAGATTCTTGTCAACAGAGCAGCCCTAAACTTTGGGGTGCCTGTGTCTTGCTGATTTTTAGTTTTCCCAATTTATACGCCCATGAGTGGATGTGCCCTATGCTCCCTAAGCTCAGTTTTCTAGATGTTTCAGGACACACCGTGCACTTCTCCAGAGTGGCTGTTGGCAATTTACATCCCGCCCATCAGCGTAGCCAGGCTCCCGTTTCTCCATGGCCTGTCCTGCATTTCTGCTTTTGACACTTTATTCAGCATGGCCCTTTTGACCGATGGGAAGCGAGACTTCTTTGTAGCGCTGATTTGCCTTTCCAGGTTGCTTGGTTGGCCAAAAAGGGCGTATGCGTTTTTTCCTGAATATATTCAGGAAAAAACGCATACGCCCTTTTTAGCCAAGGGCATCATTGTTGAGGTTTTGCCGCTTTTCCTGTGCTTTAAAGGCGATTCGAATCTCCCTCCTGAAATCTGTTTCCTGCAATTCTGCCTTGCTTTCAAATCCTCTTCGTTGCCTTCCCTCAATATATTTGTGGACGAGAGTCATCATTTATAAGTCTGCAGGTTTGTGAATTGCAGTGCCCCTGAGCTCCATTTTTCAACTCGCTTTCTTGGGCGCTGGCCGCAAAAGCGCAGGATTGCTTCAGGCCCTATTCTGGTCCCAGGCGGCAGGCTGAGCCTGTGGTTAATTCTTCTTCCTGATGGGAAAATAGAGTGACCTCTGCCTGTCCCAACACCTGGAGCTAGTCTCTCATTGGTTCCCCCTCTTCCCTTTCATCCTCAGGACAAATTGCAAGCTGTACGGAACAGGAGGTTAAAGGTGCTGATTCTCCAAGGAGGGAGATTGCTAGTAAAGCGGCTGGAATGGCGAACCCGAGCACAAGGAGATGAGAAATGAGGTGCGTTTTAGAAACCTTTCCCGATCACACGGTGTACCATCTTCTGGGTTTCTCATGCATGTTTTCGATGTAGGAAGATGCCCTTGAACCTGGAGATTTGGGACCCATGGGATGGGTACCACGCAGTATTACTTTAAAGGGTCTGCGTTTGCTCACCCAACCTCACCAAACCTCTCAGCCCCAAGAGTGTCCACCCTTATGTCTCAATCAGCTGTGGGTCTAGATATGGTCAATCCAGGTGGCATTACAGCCGCTGAACGAATTTTGTAAGAATTTCTCTCTCTTTCACTGTCTTTGTTTCACGGGTTTTTAAAAGTAATTGATTTTTATAATGGGGTTTACCTGCTTTTCACTGCTGTGATTTTGCCGCTTTACACCCACTTGACTCACTTACAGAGAGATATCAATGCATAGGTTTCAAGATTCTTACTAGTCAGATATATTCTTGGGCGGTGAATTGGGGGTGTTGAGTCCAATTCATTGAGGAAGGAGTAGGGCTTGTCTATTACATATTGGGTTTATGGAACGGTATCTGAGATAATTTGAAACCCTTGTTGTATGCATCACCCCACCTCACCTTTCCCGTTAAGCAGCCATAGTGTGTTTTCTAAACGTGTGACTCTATTCTGTTTTGTAATTCAGTTCAAGGGTAGTGGTTTTTACATTCCCTCTATAAGTCATATCTTATGATAAGTGTCTTTTTCTGTGTGACTTATTTCACTTAGAATCGTCGTACCTAAATCCAATCATCATGCTGCTACTAGCCTTATGACGTTGATTTCATGGCTGAGTGATATTCCATTGTACATAAGGACCACAACTTCTTTATCCATTTTTCTCTTTCCTGGGATATTTAAGGTGTAACGAAGTGGAGATTCTTGTCAACAGAGCAGCCCTAAACTTTGGGGTGCCTGTGTCTTGCTGATTTTTAGTTTTCCCAATTTATACGCCCATGAGTGGATGTGCCCTATGCTCCCTAAGCTGAGTTTTTTAGATGTTTCAGGACACACCGTGCACTTCTCCAGAGTGGCTGTTGGCAATTTACATCCCGCCCATCAGCGTAGCCAGGCTCCCGTTTCTCCATGGCCTGTCCTGCATTTCTGGTTTTGACACTTTATTCAGCATGGCCCTTTTGACCGATGGGAAGCGAGACTTCTTTGTAGCGCTGATTTGCCTTTCCAGGTTGCTTGGTTGGCCAAAAAGGGCGTATGCGTTTTTTCCTGAATATATTCAGGAAAAAACGCATACGCCCTTTTTGGCCAAGGGCATCATTGTCGAGGTTTTGCCGCTTTTCCTGTGCTTTAAAGGCGATTCGAATCTCCCTCCTGAAATCTGTTTCCTGCAATTCTGCCTTGCTTTCAAATCCTCTTCGTTGCCTTCCCTCAATATATTTGTGGACGAGAGTCATCATTTATAAGTCTGCAGGTTTGTGAATTGCAGTGCCCCTGAGCTCCATTTTTCAACTCGCTTTCTTGGGCGCTGGCCGCAAAAGCGCAGGATTGCTTCAGGCCCTATTCTGGTCCCAGGCGGCAGGCTGAGCCTGTGGTTAATTCTTCTTCCTGATGGGAAAATAGAGTGACCTCTGCCTGTCCCAACACCTGGAGCTAGTCTCTCATTGGTTCCCCCTCTTCCCTTTCATCCTCAGGACAAATTGCAAGCTGTACGGAACAGGAGGTTAAAGGTGCTGATTCTCCAAGGAGGGAGATTGCTAGTAAAGCGGCTGGAATGGCGAACCCGAGCACAAGGAGATGAGAAATGAGGTGCGTTTTAGAAACCTTTCCCGATCACACGGTGTACCATCTTCTGGGTTTCTCATGCATGTTTTCGATGTAGGAAGATGCCCTTGAACCTGGAGATTTGGGACCCATGGGATGGGTACCACGCAGTATTACTTTAAAGGGTCTGCGTTTGCTCACCCAACCTCACCAAACCTCTCAGCCCCAAGAGTGTCCACCCTTATGTCTCAATCAGCTGTGGGTCTAGATATGGTCAATCCAGGTGGCATTACAGCCGCTGAACGAATTTTGTAAGAATTTCTCTCTCTTTCACTGTCTTTGTTTCACGGGTTTTTAAAAGTAATTGATTTTTATAATGGGGTTTACCTGCTTTTCACTGCTGTGATTTTGCCGCTTTACACCCACTTGACTCACTTACAGAGAGATATCAATGCATAGGTTTCAAGATTCTTACTAGTCAGATATATTCTTGGGCGGTGAATTGGGGGTGTTGAGTCCAATTCATTGAGGAAGGAGTAGGGCTTGTCTATTACATATTGGGTTTATGGAACGGTATCTGAGATAATTTGAAACCCTTGTTGTATGCATCACCCCACCTCACCTTTCCCGTTAAGCAGCCATAGTGTGTTTTCTAAACGTGTGACTCTATTCTGTTTTGTAATTCAGTTCAAGGGTAGCGGTTTTTACATTCCCTCTATAAGTCATATCTTATGATAAGTGTCTTTTTCTGTGTGACTTATTTCACTTAGAATCGTCGTACCTAAATCCAATCATCATGCTGCTACTAGCCTTATGACGTTGATTTCATGGCTGAGTGATATTCCATTGTACATAAGGACCACAACTTCTTTATCCATTTTTCTCTTTCCTGGGATATTTAAGGTGTAACGAAGTGGAGATTCTTGTCAACAGAGCAGCCCTAAACTTTGGGGTGCCTGTGTCTTGCTGATTTTTAGTTTTCCCAATTTATACGCCCATGAGTGGATGTGCCCTATGCTCCCTAAGCTCAGTTTTCTAGATGTTTCAGGACACACCGTGCACTTCTCCAGAGTGGCTGTTGGCAATTTACATCCCGCCCATCAGCGTAGCCAGGCTCCCGTTTCTCCATGGCCTGTCCTGCATTTCTGCTTTTGACACTTTATTCAGCATGGCCCTTTTGACCGATGGGAAGCGAGACTTCTTTGTAGCGCTGATTTGCCTTTCCAGGTTGCTTGGTTGGCCAAAAAGGGCGTATGCGTTTTTTCCTGAATATATTCAGGAAAAAACGCATACGCCCTTTTTGGCCAAGGGCATCATTGTTGAGGTTTTGCCGCTTTTCCTGTGCTTTAAAGGCCATTCGAATCTCCCTCCTGAAATCTGTTTCCTGCAATTCTGCCTTGCTTTCAAATCCTCTTCGTTGCCTTCCCTCAATATATTTGTGGACGAGAGTCATCATTTATAAGTCTGCAGGTTTGTGAATTGCAGTGCCCCTGAGCTCCATTTTTCAACTCGCTTTCTTGGGCGCTGGCCGCAAAAGCGCAGGATTGCTTCAGGCCCTATTCTGGTCCCAGGCGGCAGGCTGAGCCTGTGGTTAATTCTTCTTCCTGATGGGAAAATAGAGTGACCTCTGCCTGTCCCAACACCTGGAGCTAGTCTCTCATTGGTTCCCCCTCTTCCCTTTCATCCTCAGGACAAATTGCAAGCTGTACGGAACAGGAGGTTAAAGGTGCTGATTCTCCAAGGAGGGAGATTGCTAGTAAAGCGGCTGGAATGGCGAACCCGAGCACAAGGAGATGAGAAATGAGGTGCGTTTTAGAAACCTTTCCCGATCACACGGTGTACCATCTTCTGGGTTTCTCATGCATGTTTTCGATGTAGGAAGATGCCCTTGAACCTGGAGATTTGGGACCCATGGGATGGGTACCACGCAGTATTACTTTAAAGGGTCTGCGTTTGCTCACCCAACCTCACCAAACCTCTCAGCCCCAAGAGTGTCCACCCTTATGTCTCAATCAGCTGTGGGTCTAGATATGGTCAATCCAGGTGGCATTACAGCCGCTGAACGAATTTTGTAAGAATTTCTCTCTCTTTCACTGTCTTTGTTTCACGGGTTTTTAAAAGTAATTGATTTTTATAATGGGGTTTACCTGCTTTTCACTGCTGTGATTTTGCCGCTTTACACCCACTTGACTCACTTACAGAGAGATATCAATGCATAGGTTTCAAGATTCTTACTAGTCAGATATATTCTTGGGCGGTGAATTGGGGGTGTTGAGTCCAATTCATTGAGGAAGGAGTAGGGCTTGTCTATTACATATTGGGTTTATGGAACGGTATCTGAGATAATTTGAAACCCTTGTTGTATGCATCACCCCACCTCACCTTTCCCGTTAAGCAGCCATAGTGTGTTTTCTAAACGTGTGACTCTATTCTGTTTTGTAATTCAGTTCAAGGGTAGCGGTTTTTACATTCCCTCTATAAGTCATATCTTATGATAAGTGTCTTTTTCTGTGTGACTTATTTCACTTAGAATCGTCGTACCTAAATCCAATCATCATGCTGCTACTAGCCTTATGACGTTGATTTCATGGCTGAGTGATATTCCATTGTACATAAGGACCACAACTTCTTTATGCATTTTTCTCTTTCCTGGGATATTTAAGGTGTAACGAAGTGGAGATTCTTGTCAACAGAGCAGCCCTAAACTTTGGGGTGCCTGTGTCTTGCTGATTTTTAGTTTTCCCAATTTATACGCCCATGAGTGGATGTGCCCTATGCTCCCTAAGCTCAGTTTTCTAGATGTTTCAGGACACACCGTGCACTTCTCCAGAGTGGCTGTTGGCAATTTACATCCCGCCCATCAGCGTAGCCAGGCTCCCGTTTCTCCATGGCCTGTCCTGCATTTCTGCTTTTGACACTTTATTCAGCATGGCCCTTTTGACCGATGGGAAGCGAGACTTCTTTGTAGCGCTGATTTGCCTTTCCAGGTTGCTTGGTTGGCCAAAAAGGGCGTATGCGTTTTTTCCTGAATATATTCAGGAAAAAACGCATACGCCCTTTTTGGCCAAGGGCATCATTGTTGAGGTTTTGCCGCTTTTCCTGTGCTTTAAAGGCGATTCGAATCTCCCTCCTGAAATCTGTTTCCTGCAATTCTGCCTTGCTTTCAAATCCTCTTCGTTGCCTTCCCTCAATATATTTGTGGACGAGAGTCATCATTTATAAGTCTGCAGGTTTGTGAATTGCAGTGCCCCTGAGCTCCATTTTTCAACTCGCTTTCTTGGGCGCTGGCCGCAAAAGCGCAGGATTGCTTCAGGCCCTATTCTGGTCCCAGGCGGCAGGCTGAGCCTGTGGTTAATTCTTCTTCCTGATGGGAAAATAGAGTGACCTCTGCCTGTCCCAACACCTGGAGCTAGTCTCTCATTGGTTCCCCCTCTTCCCTTTCATCCTCAGGACAAATTGCAAGCTGTACGGAACAGGAGGTTAAAGGTGCTGATTCTCCAAGGAGGGAGATTGCTAGTAAAGCGGCTGGAATGGCGAACCCGAGCACAAGGAGATGAGAAATGAGGTGCGTTTTAGAAACCTTTCCCGATCACACGGTGTACCATCTTCTGGGTTTCTCATGCATGTTTTCGATGTAGGAAGATGCCCTTGAACCTGGAGATTTGGGACCCATGGGATGGGTACCACGCAGTATTACTTTAAAGGGTCTGCGTTTGCTCACCCAACCTCACCAAACCTCTCAGCCCCAAGAGTGTCCACCCTTATGTCTCAATCAGCTGTGGGTCTAGATATGGTCAATCCAGGTGGCATTACAGCCGCTGAACGAATTTTGTAAGAATTTCTCTCTCTTTCACTGTCTTTGTTTCACGGGTTTTTAAAAGTAATTGATTTTTATAATGGGGTTTACCTGCTTTTCACTGCTGTGATTTTGCCGCTTTACACCCACTTGACTCACTTACAGAGAGATATCAATGCATAGGTTTCAAGATTCTTACTAGTCAGATATATTCTTGGGCGGTGAATTGGGGGTGTTGAGTCCAATTCATTGAGGAAGGAGTAGGGCTTGTCTATTACATATTGGGTTTATGGAACGGTATCTGAGATAATTTGAAACCCTTGTTGTATGCATCACCCCACCTCACCTTTCCCGTTAAGCAGCCATAGTGTGTTTTCTAAACGTGTGACTCTATTCTGTTTTGTAATTCAGTTCAAGGGTAGTGGTTTTTACATTCCCTCTATAAGTCATATCTTATGATAAGTGTCTTTTTCTGTGTGACTTATTTCACTTAGAATCGTCGTACCTAAATCCAATCATCATGCTGCTACTAGCCTTATGACGTTGATTTCATGGCTGAGTGATATTCCATTGTACATAAGGACCACAACTTCTTTATCCATTTTTCTCTTTCCTGGGATATTTAAGGTGTAACGAAGTGGAGATTCTTGTCAACAGAGCAGCCCTAAACTTTGGGGTGCCTGTGTCTTGCTGATTTTTAGTTTTCCCAATTTATACGCCCATGAGTGGATGTGCCCTATGCTCCCTAAGCTGAGTTTTTTAGATGTTTCAGGACACACCGTGCACTTCTCCAGAGTGGCTGTTGGCAATTTACATCCCGCCCATCAGCGTAACCAGGCTCCCGTTTCTCCATGGCCTGTCCTGCATTTCTGGTTTTGACACTTTATTCAGCATGGCCCTTTTGACCGATGGGAAGCGAGACTTCTTTGTAGCGCTGATTTGCCTTTCCAGGTTGCTTGGTTGGCCAAAAAGGGCGTATGCGTTTTTTCCTGAATATATTCAGGAAAAAACGCATACGCCCTTTTTGGCCAAGGGCATCATTGTCGAGGTTTTGCCGCTTTTCCTGAGCTTTAAAGGCGATTCGAATCTCCCTCCTGAAATCTGTTTCCTGCAATTCTGCCTTGCTTTCAAATCCTCTTCGTTGCCTTCCCTCAATATATTTGTGGACGAGAGTCATCATTTATAAGTCTGCAGGTTTGTGAATTGCAGTGCCCCTGAGCTCCATTTTTCAACTCGCTTTCTTGGGCGCTGGCCGCAAAAGCGCAGGATTGCTTCAGGCCCTATTCTGGTCCCAGGCGGCAGGCTGAGCCTGTGGTTAATTCTTCTTCCTGATGGGAAAATAGAGTGACCTGTGCCTGTCCCAACACCTGGAGCTAGTCTCTCATTGGTTCCCCCTCTTCCCTTTCATCCTCAGGACAAATTGCAAGCTGTACGGAACAGGAGGTTAAAGGTGCTGATTCTCCAAGGAGGGAGATTGCTAGTAAAGCGGCTGGAATGGCCAACCCGAGCACAAGGAGATGAGAAATGAGGTGCGTTTTAGAAACCTTTCCCGATCACACGGTGTACCATCTTCTGGGTTTCTCATGCATGTTTTCGATGTAGGAAGATGCCCTTTAACCTGGAGATTTGGGACCCATGGGATGGGTACCACGCAGTATTACTTTAAAGGGTCTGCGTTTGCTCACCCAACCTCACCAAACCTCTCAGCCCCAAGAGTGTCCACCCTTATGTCTCAATCAGCTGTGGGTCTAGATATGGTCAATCCAGGTGGCATTACAACCGCTGAACGAATTTTGTAAGAATTTCTCTCTCTTTCACTGTCTTTGTTTCACGGGTTTTTAAAAGTAATTGATTTTTATAATGGGGTTTACCTGCTTTTCACTGCTGTGATTTTGCCGCTTTACACCCACTTGACTCACTTACAGAGAGATATCAATGCATAGGTTTCAAGATTCTTACTAGTCAGATATATTCTTGGGCGGTGAATTGGGGGTGTTGAGTCCAATTCATTGAGGAAGGAGTAGGGCTTGTCTATTACATATTGGGTTTATGGAACGGTATCTGAGATAATTTGAAACCCTTGTTGTATGCATCACCCCACCTCACCTTTCCCGTTAAGCAGCCATAGTGTGTTTTCTAAACGTGTGACTCTATTCTGTTTTGTAATTCAGTTCAAGGGTAGCGGTTTTTACATTCCCTCTATAAGTCATATCTTATGATAAGTGTCTTTTTCTGTGTGACTTATTTCACTTAGAATCGTCGTACCTAAATCCAATCATCATGCTGCTACTAGCCTTATGACGTTGATTTCATGGCTGAGTGATATTCCATTGTACATAAGGACCACAACTTCTTTATCCATTTTTCTCTTTCCTGGGATATTTAAGGTGTAACGAAGTGGAGATTCTTGTCAACAGAGCAGCCCTAAACTTTGGGGTGCCTGTGTCTTGCTGATTTTTAGTTTTCCCAATTTATACGCCCATGAGTGGATGTGCCTTATGCTCCCTAAGCTCAGTTTTTTAGATGTTTCAGGACACACCGTGCACTTCTCCAGAGTGGCTGTTGGCAATTTACATCCCGCCCATCAGCGTAGCCAGGCTCCCGTTTCTCCATGGCCTGTCCTGCATTTCTGGTTTTGACACTTTATTCAGCATGGCCCTTTTGACCGATGGGAAGCGAGACTTCTTTGTAGCGCTGATTTGCCTTTCCAGGTTGCTTGGTTGGCCAAAAAGGGCGTAAGCGTTTTTTCCTGAATATATTCAGGAAAAAACGCATACGCCCTTTTTGGCCAAGGGCATCATTGTCGAGGTTTTGCCGCTTTTCCTGTGCTTTAAAGGCGATTCGAATCTCCCTCCTGAAATCTGTTTCCTGCAATTCTGCCTTGCTTTCAAATCCTCTTCGTTGCCTTCCATCAATATATTTGTGGACGAGAGTCATCATTTATAAGTCTGCAGGTTTGTGAATTGCAGTGCCCCTGAGCTCCATTTTTCAACTCGCTTTCTTGGGCGCTGGCCGCAAAAGCGCAGGATTGCTTCAGGCCCTATTCTGGTCCCAGGCGGCAGGCTGAGCCTGTGGTTAATTCTTCTTCCTGATGGGAAAATAGAGTGACCTCTGCCTGTCCCAACACCTAGAGCTAGTCTCTCATTGGTTCCCCCTCTTCCCTTTCATCCTCAGGACAAATTGCAAGCTGTACGGAACAGGAGGTTAAAGGTGCTGATTCTCCAAGGAGGGAGATTGCTAGTAAAGCGGCTGGAATGGCGAACCCGAGCACAAGGAGATGAGAAATGAGGTGCGTTTTAGAAACCTTTCCCGATCACACGGTGTATCATCTTCTGGGTTTCTCATGCATGTTTTCGATGTAGGAAGATGCCCTTGAACCTGGAGATTTGGGACCCATGGGATGGGTACCACGCAGTATTACTTTAAAGGGTCTGTGTTTGCTCACCCAACCTCACCAAACCTCTCAGCCCCAAGAGTGTCCACCCTTATGTCTCAATCAGCTGTGGGTCTAGATATGGTCAATCCAGGTGGCATTACAACCGCTGAACGAATTTTGTAAGAATTTCTCTCTCTTTCACTGTCTTTGTTTCACGGGTTTTTAAAAGTAATTGATTTTTATAATGGGGTTTACCTGCTTTTCACTGCTGTGATTTTGCCGCTTTACACCCACTTGACTCACTTACAGAGAGATATCAATGCATAGGTTTCAAGATTCTTACTAGTCAGATATATTCTTGGGCGGTGAATTGGGGGTGTTGAGTCCAATTCATTGAGGAAGGAGTAGGGCTTGTCTATTACATATTGGGTTTATGGAACGGTATCTGAGATAATTTGAAACCCTTGTTGTATGCATCACCCCACCTCACCTTTCCCGTTAAGCAGCCATAGTTTGTTTTCTAAACGTGTGACTCTATTCTGTTTTGTAATTCATTTCAAGGGTAGCGGTTTTTACATTCCCTCTATAAGTCATATCTTATGATAAGTGTCTTTTTCTGTGTGACTTATTTCACTTAGAATCGTCGTACCTAAATCCAATCATCATGCTGCTACTAGCCTTATGACGTTGATTTCATGGCTGAGTGATATTCCATTGTACATAAGGTCCACAATTTCTTTATCCATTTTTCTCTTTCCTGGGATATTTAAGGTGTAATGAAGTGGAGATTCTTGTCAACAGAGCAGCCCTAAACTTTGGGGTGCCTGTGTCTTGCTGATTTTTAGTTTTCCCGATTTATACGCCCATGAGTGGATGTGCCCTATGCTCCCTAAGCTCAGTTTTTTAGATGTTTCAGGACACACCGTTCACTTCTCCAGAGTGGCTGTTGGCAATTTACATCTCGCCCATCAGCGTAGCCAGGCTCCCGTTTCTCCATGGCCTGTCCTGCATTTCTGGTTTTGACACTTTATTCAGCATGGCCCTTTTGACCGATGGGAAGCGAGACTTCTTTGTAGCGCTGATTTGCCTTTCCAGGTTGCTTGGTTGGCCAAAAAGGGCGTATGCGTTTTTTCCTGAATATATTCAGGAAAAAACGCATACGCCCTTTTTGGCCAAGGGCATCATTGTCGAGGTTTTGCCGCTTTTCCTGTGCTTTAAAGGCGATTCGAATCTCCTTCCTGAAATCTGTTTCCTGCAATTCTGCCTTGCTTTCAAATTCTCCTCGTTAACTTCCATCAATATATTTGTGGACGAGAGTCATCATTTATAAGTCTGCAGGTTTGTGAATTGCAGTACCCCTGAGCTCCATTTTTCAACTCGCTTTCTTGGGAGCTGGCCGCAAGAGCGCAGGATTGCTTCAGGCCCTATTCTGGTCCCAGGCGGCAGGCTGAGCCTGTGGTTAATTCTTCTTCCTGAGGGGAAAATAGAGTGACTTGTGCCTGTCCCAACACCTAGAGCTAGTCTCTCATTGGTTCCCCCTCTTCCCGTTCATCCTCAGGACAAATTGCCACCTGTAAGGAACAGGAGGTTAAAGGTGCTGATTCTCCAAGGAGGGAGATTGCTAGTAAAGCGGCTGGAGTGGCGAACCCGAGCACAAGGAGATGAGAAATGAGGTGCGTTTTAGAAACCTTTCCCGATCACACGGTGTACCATCTTCTGGGTTTCTCATGCATGTTTTCGATGTAGGAAGATGCCCTTGAACCTGGAGATTTGGGACCCATGGGATGGGTACCACGCAGTATTACTTTAAAGGGTCTGCGTTTGCTCACCCAACCTCACCAAACCTCTCAGCCCCAAGAGTGTCCACCCTTATGTCTCAATCAGCTGTGGGTCTAGATATGGTCAATCCAGGTGGCATTACAGCCGCTGAACGAATTTTGTAAGAATTTCTCTCTCTTTCACTGTCTTTGTTTCACGGGTTTTTAAAAGTAATTGATTTTTATAATGGGGTTTACCTGCTTTTCACTGCTGTGATTTTGCCGCTTTACACCCACTTGACTCACTTACAGAGAGATATCAATGCATAGGTTTCAAGATTCTTACTAGTCAGATATATTCTTGGGCGGTGAATTGGGGGTGTTGAGTCCAATTCATTGAGGAAGGAGTAGGGCTTGTCTATTACATATTGGGTTTATGGAACGGTATCTGAGATAATTTGAAACCCTTGTTGTATGCATCACCCCACCTCACCTTTCCCGTTAAGCAGCCATAGTGTGTTTTCTAAACGTGTGACTCTATTCTGTTTTGTAATTCAGTTCAAGGGTAGCGGTTTTTACATTCCCTCTATAAGTCATATCTTATGATAAGTGTCTTTTTCTGTGTGACTTATTTCACTTAGAATCGTCGTACCTAAATCCAATCATCATGCTGCTACTAGCCTTATGACGTTGATTTCATGGCTGAGTGATATTCCATTGTACATAAGGACCACAACTTCTTTATCCATTTTTCTCTTTCCTGGGATATTTAAGGTGTAACGAAGTGGAGATTCTTGTCAACAGAGCAGCCCTAAACTTTGGGGTGCCTGTGTCTTGCTGATTTTTAGTTTTCCCAATTTATACGCCCATGAGTGGATGTGCCTTATGCTCCCTAAGCTCAGTTTTTTAGATGTTTCAGGACACACCGTGCACTTCTCCAGAGTGGCTGTTGGCAATTTACATCCCGCCCATCAGCGTAGCCAGGCTCCCGTTTCTCCATGGCCTGTCCTGCATTTCTGGTTTTGACACTTTATTCAGCATGGCCCTTTTGACCGATGGGAAGCGAGACTTCTTTGTAGCGCTGATTTGCCTTTCCAGGTTGCTTGGTTGGCCAAAAAGGGCGTAAGCGTTTTTTCCTGAATATATTCAGGAAAAAACGCATACGCCCTTTTTGGCCAAGGGCATCATTGTCGAGGTTTTGCCGCTTTTCCTGTGCTTTAAAGGCGATTCAAATCTCCCTCCTGAAATCTGTTTCCTGCAATTCTGCCTTGCTTTCAAATCCTCTTCGTTGCCTTCCATCAATATATTTGTGGACGAGAGTCATCATTTATAAGTCTGCAGGTTTGTGAATTGCAGTGCCCCTGAGCTCCATTTTTCAACTCGCTTTCTTGGGCGCTGGCCGCAAAAGCGCAGGATTGCTTCAGGCCCTATTCTGGTCCCAGGCGGCAGGCTGAGCCTGTGGTTAATTCTTCTTCCTGATGGGAAAATAGAGTGACCTCTGCCTGTCCCAACACCTAGAGCTAGTCTCTCATTGGTTCCCCCTCTTCCCTTTCATCCTCAGGACAAATTGCAAGCTGTACGGAACAGGAGGTTAAAGGTGCTGATTCTCCAAGGAGGGAGATTGCTAGTAAAGCGGCTGGAATGGCGAACCCGAGCACAAGGAGATGAGAAATGAGGTGCGTTTTAGAAACCTTTCCCGATCACACGGTGTACCATCTTCTGGGTTTCTCATGCATGTTTTCGATGTAGGAAGATGCCCTTGAACCTGGAGATTTGGGACCCATGGGATGGGTACCACGCAGGATTACTTTAAAGGGTCTGCGTTTGCTCACCCAACCTCACCAAACCTCTCAGCCCCAAGAGTGTCCACCCTTATGTCTCAATCAGCTGTGGGTCTAGATATGGTCAATCCAGGTGGCATTACAGCCGCTGAACGAATTTTGTAAGAATTTCTCTCTCTTTCACTGTCTTTGTTTCACGGGTTTTTAAAAGTAATTGATTTTTATAATGGGGTTTACCTGCTTTTCACTGCTGTGATTTTGCCGCTTTACACCCACTTGACTCACTTACAGAGAGATATCAATGCATGGGTTTCAAGATTCTTACTAGTCAGATATATTCTTGGGCGGTGAATTGGGGGTGTTGAGTCCAATTCATTGAGGAGGGAGTAGGGCTTGTCTATTACATATTGGGTTTATGGAACGGTATCTGAGATAATTTGAAACCGTTGTTGTATGCATCACCCCACCTCACCTTTCCCATTAAGCAGCCATAGTGTGTTTTCTAAACGTGTGACTCTATTCTGTTTTGTAATTCAGTTCAAGGGTAGCGGTTTTTACATTCCCTCTATAAGTCATATCTTATGATAAGTGTCTTTTTCTGTGTGACTTATTTCACTTAGAATCGTCGTACCTAAATCCAATCATCATGCTGCTACTAGCCTTATGACGTTGATTTCATGGCTGAGTGATATTCCATTGTACATAAGGACCACAACTTCTTTATCCATTTTTCTCTTTCCTGGGATATTTAAGGTGTAACGAAGTGGAGATTCTTGTCAACAGAGCAGCCCTAAACTTTGGGGTGCCTGTGTCTTGCTGATTTTTAGTTTTCCCAATTTATACGCCCATGAGTGGATGTGCCCTATGCTCCCTAAGCTCAGTTTTTTAGATGTTTCAGGACACACCGTGCACTTCTCCAGAGTGGCTGTTGGCAATTTACATCCCGCCCATCAGCGTAGCCAGGCTCCCATTTCTCCATGGCCTGTGCTGCATTTCTGCTTTTGACACTTTATTCAGCATGGCCCTTTTGACCGATGGGAAGCGAGACTTCTTTGTAGCGCTGATTTGCCTTTCCAGGTTGCTTGGTTGGCCAAAAAGGGCGTATGCGTTTTTTCCTGAATATATTCAGGAAAAAACGCATACGCCCTTTTTGGCCAAGGGCATCATTGTCGAGGTTTTGCCGCTTTTCCTGTGCTTTAAAGGCGATTCGAATCTCCCTCCTGAAATCTGTTTCCTGCAATTCTGCCTTGCTTTCAAATCCTCTTCGTTGCCTTCCCTCAATATATTTGTGGACGAGAGTCATCATTTATAAGTCTGCAGGTTTGTGAATTGCAGTGTCCCTGAGCTCCATTTTTCAACTCGCTTTCTTGGGAGCTGGCCGCAAGAGCACAGGATTGCTTCAGGCCCTATTCTGGTCCCAGGCGGCAGGCTGAGCCTGTGGTTAATTCTTCTTCTTGAGGGGAAAATAGAGTGACCTGTGCCTGTCCCAACACCTAGAGCTAGTCTCTCATTGGTTCCCCCTCTTCCCGTTCATCCTCAGGACAAATTGCAACCTGTACGGAACAGGAGGTTAAAGGTGCTGATTCTTCAAGGAGGGAGATTGCTAGTAAAGCGGCTGGAATGGCGAACCCAAGCACAAGGAGATGAGAAATGAGGTGCGTTTTAGAAACCTTTCCCGATCACACGGTGTACCATCTTCTGGGTTTCTCATGAATGTTTTCGATGTAGGAAGATGCCCTTGAACCTGGAGATTCGGGACCCATGGGATGGGTACCACGCAGTATTACTTTATAGGGTCTGCGTTTGCTCACCCAACCTCACCAAACCTCTCAGCCCCAAGAGTGTCCACCCTTATGTCTCAATCAGCTGTGGGTCTAGATATGGTCAATCCAGGTGGCATCACAGCCCCTGAACGAATTTTGTAAGAATTTCTCTGTCTTTCACTGTCTTTGTTTCACGGGTTTTTAAAAGTAATTGATTTTTATAATGCGGTTTACCTGCTTTTCACTGCTGTGATTTTGCCGCTTTACACCCACTTGACTCACTTACAGAGAGATATCAATGCATAGGTTTCAAGATTCTTACTAGTCAGATATATTCTTGGGCGGTGAATTGGGGGTGTTGAGTCCAATTCATTGAGGAAGGAGTAGGGCTTGTCTATTACATATTGGGTTTATGGAACGGTATCTGAGATAATTTGAAACCCTTGTTGTATGCATCACCCCACCTCACCTTTCCCGTTAAGCAGCCATAGTGTGTTTTCTAAACGTGTGACTCTATTCTGTTTTGTAATTCAGTTCAAGGGTAGCGGTTTTTACATTCCCTCTATAAGTCATATCTTATGATAAGTGTCTTTTTCTGTGTGACTTATTTCACTTAGAATCGTCGTATCTAAATCCAATCATCATGCTGCTACTAGACTTATGACGTTGATTTCATGGCTGAGTGATATTCCATTGTACATAAGGACCACAACTTCTTTATCCATTTTTCTCTTTCCTGGGATATTTAAGGTGTAATGAAGTGGAGATTCTTGTCAACAGAGCAGCCCCAAACTTTGGGGTGCCTGTGTCTTGCTGATTTTTAGTTTTCCCAATTTATACGCCCATGAGTGGATGTGCCCTATGCTCCCTAAGCTGAGTTTTTTAGATGTTTCAGGACACACCGTGCACTTCTCCAGAGTGGCTGTTGGCAATTTACATCCCGCCCATCAGCGTAGCCAGGCTCCCGTTTCTCCATGGCCTGTCCTGCATTTCTGGTTTTGACACTTTATTCAGCATGGCCCTTTTGACCGATGGGAAGCGAGACTTCTTCGTAGCGCTGATTTGCCTTTCCAGGTTGCTCGGTTGGCCAAAAAGGGCGTATGCGTTTTTTCCTGAATATATTCAGGAAAAAACGCATACGCCCTTTTTGGCCAAGGGCATCATTGTCGAGGTTTTGCCGCTTTTCCTGTGCTTTAAAGGCGATTCGAATCTCCCTCCTGAAATCTGTTTCCTGCAATTCTGCCTTGCTTTCAAATCCTCTTCATTGCCTTCCCTCAATATATTTGTGGACGAGAGTCATCATTTATAAGTCTGCAGGTTTGTGAATTGCAGTGCCCCTGAGCTCCATTTTTCAACTCGCTTTCTTGGGCGCTGGCCGCAAAAGCGCAGGATTGCTTCAGGCCCTATTCTGGTCCCAGGCGGCAGGCTGAGCCTGTGGTTAATTCTTCTTCCTGATGGGAAAATAGAGTGACCTCTGCCTGTCCCAACACCTGGAGCTAGTCTCTCATTGGTTCCCCCTCTTCCCTTTCATCCTCAGGACAAATTGCAAGCTGTACGGAACAGGAGGTTAAAGGTGCTGATTCTCCAAGGAGGGAGATTGCTAGTAAAGCGGCTGGAATGGCGAACCCGAGCACAAGGAGATGAGAAATGAGGTGCGTTTTAGAAACCTTTCCCGATCACACGGTGTACCATCTTCTGGGTTTCTCATGCATGTTTTCGATGTAGGAAGATGCCCTTGAACCTGGAGATTTGGGACCCATGGGATGGGTACCACGCAGTATTACTTTAAAGGGTCTGCGTTTGCTCACCCAACCTCACCAAACCTCTCAGCCCCAAGAGTGTCCACCCTTATGTCTCAATCACCTGTGGGTCTAGATATGGTCAATCCAGGTGGCATTACAGCCGCTGAACGAATTTTGTAAGATTTCTCTCTCTTTCACTGTCTTTGTTTCACGGGTTTTTAAAAGTAATTGATTTTTATAATGGGGTTTACCTGCTTTTCACTGCTGTGATTTTGCCGCTTTACACCCACTTGACTCACTTGCAGAGAGATATCAATGTATAGGTTTCAAGATTCTTACTAGTCAGATATATTCTTGGGCGGTGAATTGGGGGTGTTGAGTCCAATTCATTGAGGAAGGAGTAGGGCTTGTCTATTACATATTGGGTTTATGGAACGGTATCTGAGATAATTTGAAATCCTTGTTGTATGCATCACCCCACCTCACCTTTCCCGTTAAGCAGCCATAGTGTGTTTTCTAAACGTGTGACTCTATTCTGTTTTGTAATTCAGTTCAAGGGTAGCGGTTTTTACATTCCCTCTATAAGTCATATCTTATGATAAGTGTCTTTTTCTGTGTGACTTATTTCACTTAGAATCGTCGTACCTAAATCCAATCATCATGCTGCTGCTAGCCTTATGACGTTGATTTCATGGCTGAGTGATATTCCATTATACATAAGGACCACAACTTCTTTATCCATTTTTCTCTTTCCTGGGATATTTAAGGTGTAACGAAGTGGAGATTCTTGTCAACAGAGCAGCCCTAAACTTTGGGGTGCCTGTGTCTTGCTGATTTTTAGTTTTCCCAATTTATACGCCCATGAGTGGATGTGCCCTATGCTCCCTAAGCTGAGTTTTTTAGATGTTTCAGGACACACCGTGCACTTCTCCAGAGTGGCTGTTGGCAATTTACATCCCGCCCATCAGCGTAGCCAGGCTCCCGTTTCTCCATGGCCTGTCCTGCATTTTTGGTTTTGACACTTTATTCAGCATGGCCCTTTTGACCGATGGGAAGCGAGACTTCTTTGTAGCGCTGATTTGCCTTTCCAGGTTGCTTGGTTGGCCAAAAAGGGCGTATGCGTTTTTTCCTGAATATATTCAGGAAAAAACGCATACGCCCTTTTTGGCCAAGGGCATCATTGTGGAGGTTTTGCCGCTTTTCCTGTGCTTTAAAGGCGATTCGAATCTCCCTCCTGAAATCTGTTTCCTGCAATTCTGCCTTGCTTTCAAATCCTCTTCGTTGCCTTCCATCAATATATTTGTGGACGAGAGTCATCATTTATAAGTCTGCAGGTTTGTGAATTGCAGTGCCCCTGAGCTCCATTTTTCAACTCGCTTTCTTGGGCGCTGGCCGCAAAAGCGCAGGATTGCTTCAGGCCCTATTCTGGTCCCAGGCGGCAGGCTGAGCCTGTGGTTAATTCTTCTTCCTGATGGGAAAATAGAGTGACCTCTGCCTGTCCCAACACCTAGAGCTAGTCTCTCATTGGTTCCCCCTCTTCCCTTTCATCCTCAGGACAAATTGCAAGCTGTACGGAACAGGAGGTTAAAGGTGCTGATTCTCCAAGGAGGGAGATTGCTAGTAAAGTGGCTGGAATGGCCAACCCGAGCACAAGGAGATGAGAAATGAGGTGCGTTTTAGAAACCTTTCCCGATCACACGGTGTACCATCTTCTGGGTTTCTCATGCATGTTTTCGATGTAGGAAGATGCCCTTGAACCTGGAGATTTGGGACCCATGGGATGGGTACCACGCAGTATTACTTTAAAGGGTCTGCGTTTGCTCACCCAACCTCACCAAACCTCTCAGCCCCAAGAGTGTCCACCCTTATGTCTCAATCAGCTGTGGGTCTAGATATGGTCAATCCAGGTGGCATTACAGCCGCTGAACGAATTTTGTAAGAATTTCTCTCTCTTTCACTGTCTTTGTTTCACGGGTTTTTAAAAGTAATTGATTTTTATAATGGGGTTTACCTGCTTTTCACTGCTGTGATTTTGCCGCTTTACACCCACTTGACTCACTTACAGAGAGATATCAATGCATAGGTTTCAAGATTCTTACTAGTCAGATATATTCTTGGGCGGTGAATTGGGGGTGTTGAGTCCAATTCATTGAGGAAGGAGTAGGGCTTGTCTATTACATATTGGGTTTATGGAACGGTATCTGAGATAATTTGAAACCCTTGTTGTATGCATCACCCCACCTCACCTTTCCCGTTAAGCAGCCATAGTTTGTTTTCTAAACCTGTGACTCTATTCTGTTTTGTAATTCAGTTCAAGGGTAGCGGTTTTTACATTCCCTCTATAAGTCATATCTTATGATAAGTGTCTTTTTCTGTGTGACTTATTTCACTTAGAATCGTCGTACCTAAATCCAATCATCATGCTGCTACTAGCCTTATGACGTTGATTTCATGGCTGAGTGATATTCCATTGTACATAAGGTCCACAACTTCTTTATCCATTTTTCTCTTTCCTGGGATATTTAAGGTGTAACGAAGTGGAGATTCTTGTCAACAGAGCAGCCCTAAACTTTGGGGTGCCTGTGTCTTGCTGATTTTTAGTTTTCCCAATTTATACGCCCATGAGTGGATGTGCCCTATGCTCCCTAAGCTCAGTTTTTTAGATGTTTCAGGACACACCGTGCACTTCTCCAGAGTGGCTGTTGGCAATTTACATCCCGCCCATCAGCGTAGCCAGGCTCCCGTTTCTCCATGGCCTGTCCTGCATTTCTGGTTTTGACACTTTATTCAGCATGGCCCTTTTGACCGATGGGAAGCGAGACTTCTTTGTAGCGCTGATTTGCCTTTCCAGGTTGCTTGGTTGGCCAAAAAGGGCGTATGCGTTTTTTCCTGAATATATTCAGGAAAAAACGCATACGCCCTTTTTGGCCAAGGGCATCATTGTGGAGGTTTTGCCGCTTTTCCTGTGCTTTAAAGGCGATTCGAATCTCCCTCCTGAAATCTGTTTCCTGCAATTCTGCCTTGCTTTCAAATCCTCTTCGTTGCCTTCCATCAATATATTTGTGGACGAGAGTCATCATTTATAAGTCTGCAGGTTTGTGAATTGCAGTGCCCCTGAGCTCCATTTTTCAACTCGCTTTCTTGGGAGCTGGCCGCAAGAGCGCAGGATTGCTTCAGGCCCTATTCTGGTCCCAGGCGGCAGGCTGAGCCTGTGGTTAATTCTTCTTCCTGATGGGAAAATAGAGTGACCTGTGCCTGTCCCAACACCTAGAGCTAGTCTCTCATTGGTTCCCCCTCTTCCCGTTCATCCTCAGGACAAATTGCAACCTGTACGGAACAGGAGGTTAAAGGTGCTGATTCTCCAAGGAGGGAGATTGCTAGTAAAGCGGCTGGAATGGCGAACCCGAGCACAAGGAGATGAGAAATGAGGTGCGTTTTAGAAACCTTTCCCGATCACACGGTGTACCATCTTCTGGGTTTCTCATGAATGTTTTCGATGTAGGAAGATGCCCTTGAACCTGGAGATTTGGGACCCATGGGATGGGTACCACGCAGTATTACTTTAAAGGGTCTGCGTTTGCTCACCCAACCTCACCAAACCTCTCAGCCCCAAGAGTGTCCACCCTTATGTCTCAATCACCTGTGGGTCTAGATATGGTCAATCCAGGTGGCATTACAGCCGCTGAACGAATTTTGTAAGATTTCTCTCTCTTTCACTGTCTTTGTTTCACGGGTTTTTAAAAGTAATTGATTTTTATAATGGGGTTTACCTGCTTTTCACTGCTGTGATTTTGCCGCTTTACACCCACTTGACTCACTTGCAGAGAGATATCAATGTATAGGTTTCAAGATTCTTACTAGTCAGATATATTCTTGGGCGGTGAATTGGGGGTGTTGAGTCCAATTCATTGAGGAAGGAGTAGGGCTTGTCTATTACATATTGGGTTTATGGAACGGTATCTGAGATAATTTGAAATCCTTGTTGTATGCATCACCCCACCTCACCTTTCCCGTTAAGCAGCCATAGTGTGTTTTCTAAACGTGTGACTCTATTCTGTTTTGTAATTCAGTTCAAGGGTAGCGGTTTTTACATTCCCTCTATAAGTCATATCTTATGATAAGTGTCTTTTTCTGTGTGACTTATTTCACTTAGAATCGTCGTACCTAAATCCAATCATCATGCTGCTGCTAGCCTTATGACGTTGATTTCATGGCTGAGTGATATTCCATTATACATAAGGACCACAACTTCTTTATCCATTTTTCTCTTTCCTGGGATATTTAAGGTGTAACGAAGTGGAGATTCTTGTCAACAGAGCAGCCCTAAACTTTGGGGTGCCTGTGTCTTGCTGATTTTTAGTTTTCCCAATTTATACGCCCATGAGTGGATGTGCCCTATGCTCCCTAAGCTGAGTTTTTTAGATGTTTCAGGACACACCGTGCACTTCTCCAGAGTGGCTGTTGGCAATTTACATCCCGCCCATCAGCGTAGCCAGGCTCCCGTTTCTCCATGGCCTGTCCTGCATTTTTGGTTTTGACACTTTATTCAGCATGGCCCTTTTGACCGATGGGAAGCGAGACTTCTTTGTAGCGCTGATTTGCCTTTCCAGGTTGCTTGGTTGGCCAAAAAGGGCGTATGCGTTTTTTCCTGAATATATTCAGGAAAAAACGCATACGCCCTTTTTGGCCAAGGGCATCATTGTGGAGGTTTTGCCGCTTTTCCTGTGCTTTAAAGGCGATTCGAATCTCCCTCCTGAAATCTGTTTCCTGCAATTCTGCCTTGCTTTCAAATCCTCTTCGTTGCCTTCCATCAATATATTTGTGGACGAGAGTCATCATTTATAAGTCTGCAGGTTTGTGAATTGCAGTGCCCCTGAGCTCCATTTTTCAACTCGCTTTCTTGGGCGCTGGCCGCAAAAGCGCAGGATTGCTTCAGGCCCTATTCTGGTCCCAGGCGGCAGGCTGAGCCTGTGGTTAATTCTTCTTCCTGATGGGAAAATAGAGTGACCTCTGCCTGTCCCAACACCTAGAGCTAGTCTCTCATTGGTTCCCCCTCTTCCCTTTCATCCTCAGGACAAATTGCAAGCTGTACGGAACAGGAGGTTAAAGGTGCTGATTCTCCAAGGAGGGAGATTGCTAGTAAAGTGGCTGGAATGGCCAACCCGAGCACAAGGAGATGAGAAATGAGGTGCGTTTTAGAAACCTTTCCCGATCACACGGTGTACCATCTTCTGGGTTTCTCATGCATGTTTTCGATGTAGGAAGATGCCCTTGAACCTGGAGATTTGGGACTTATGGGATGGGTACCACGCAGTATTACTTTAAAGGGTCTGCGTTTGCTCACCCAACCTCACCAAACCTCTCAGCCCCAAGAGTGTCCACCCTTATGTCTCAATCAGCTGTGGGTCTAGATATGGTCAATCCAGGTGGCATTACAGCCGCTGAACGAATTTTGTAAGAATTTCTCTCTCTTTCACTGTCTTTGTTTCACGGGTTTTTAAAAGTAATTGATTTTTATAATGGGGTTTACCTGCTTTTCACTGCTGTGATTTTGCCGCTTTACACCCACTTGACTCACTTACAGAGAGATATCAATGCATAGGTTTCAAGATTCTTACTAGTCAGATATATTCTTGGGCGGTGAATTGGGGGTGTTGAGTCCAATTCATTGAGGAAGGAGTAGGGCTTGTCTATTACATATTGGGTTTATGGAACGGTATCTGAGATAATTTGAAACCCTTGTTGTATGCATCACCCCACCTCACCTTTCCCGTTAAGCAGCCATAGTTTGTTTTCTAAACCTGTGACTCTATTCTGTTTTGTAATTCAGTTCAAGGGTAGCGGTTTTTACATTCCCTCTATAAGTCATATCTTATGATAAGTGTCTTTTTCTGTGTGACTTATTTCACTTAGAATCGTCGTACCTAAATCCAATCATCATGCTGCTACTAGCCTTATGACGTTGATTTCATGGCTGAGTGATATTCCATTGTACATAAGGTCCACAACTTCTTTATCCATTTTTCTCTTTCCTGGGATATTTAAGGTGTAACGAAGTGGAGATTCTTGTCAACAGAGCAGCCCTAAACTTTGGGGTGCCTGTGTCTTGCTGATTTTTAGTTTTCCCAATTTATACGCCCATGAGTGGATGTGCCCTATGCTCCCTAAGCTCAGTTTTTTAGATGTTTCAGGACACACCGTGCACTTCTCCAGAGTGGCTGTTGGCAATTTACATCCCGCCCATCAGCGTAGCCAGGCTCCCGTTTCTCCATGGCCTGTCCTGCATTTCTGGTTTTGACACTTTATTCAGCATGGCCCTTTTGACCGATGGGAAGCGAGACTTCTTTGTAGCGCTGATTTGCCTTTCCAGGTTGCTTGGTTGGCCAAAAAGGGCGTATGCGTTTTTTCCTGAATATATTCAGGAAAAAACGCATACGCCCTTTTTGGCCAAGGGCATCATTGTCGAGGTTTTGCCGCTTTTCCTGTGCTTTAAAGGCGATTCGAATCTCCCTCCTGAAATCTGTTTCCTGCAATTCTGCCTTGCTTTCAAATCCTCTTCGTTGCCTTCCATCAATATATTTGTGGACGAGAGTCATCATTTATAAGTCTGCAGGTTTGTGAATTGCAGTGCCCCTGAGCTCCATTTTTCAACTCGCTTTCTTGGGAGCTGGCCGCAAGAGCGCAGGATTGCTTCAGGCCCTATTCTGGTCCCAGGCGGCAGGCTGAGCCTGTGGTTAATTCTTCTTCCTGATGGGAAAATAGAGTGACCTGTGCCTGTCCCAACACCTAGAGCTAGTCTCTCATTGGTTCCCCCTCTTCCCGTTCATCCTCAGGACAAATTGCAACCTGTACGGAACAGGAGGTTAAAGGTGCTGATTCTCCAAGGAGGGAGATTGCTAGTAAAGCGGCTGGAATGGCGAACCCGAGCACAAGGAGATGAGAAATGAGGTGCGTTTTAGAAACCTTTCCCGATCACACGGTGTACCATCTTCTGGGTTTCTCATGAATGTTTTCGATGTAGGAAGATGCCCTTGAACCTGGAGATTTGGGACCCATGGGATGGGTACCACGCAGTATTACTTTATAGGGTCTGCGTTTGCTCACCCAACCTCACCAAACCTCTCAGCCCCAAGAGTGTCCATCCTTATGTCTCAATCAGCTGTGGGTCTAGATATGGTCAATCCAGGTGGCATCACAGCCCCTGAACGAATTTTGTAAGAATTTCTCTCTCTTTCACTGTCTTTGTTTCACGGGTTTTTAAAAGTAATTGATTTTTATAATGGGGTTTACCTGCTTTTCACTGCTGTGATTTTGCCGCTTTACACCCACTTGACTCACTTACAGAGAGATATCAATGCATAGGTTTCAAGATTCTTACTAGTCAGATATATTCTTGGGCGGTGAATTGGGGGTGTTGAGTCCAATTCATTGAGGAAGGAGTAGGGCTTGTCTATTACATATTGGGTTTATGGAACGGTATCTGAGATAATTTGAAACCCTTGTTGTATGCATCACCCCACCTCACCTTTCCCGTTAAGCAGCCATAGTGTGTTTTCTAAACGTGTGACTCTATTCTGTTTTGTAATTCAGTTCAAGGGTAGCGGTTTTTACATTCCCTCTATAAGTCATATCTTATGATAAGTGTCTTTTTCTGTGTGACTTATTTCACTTAGAATCGTCGTACCTAAATCCAATCATCATGCTGCTACTAGCCTTATGACGTTGATTTCATGGCTGAGTGATATTCCATTGTACATAAGGACCACAACTTCTTTATCCATTTTTCTCTTTCCTGGGATATTTAAGGTGTAACGAAGTGGAGATTCTTGTCAACAGAGCAGCCCTAAACTTTGGGGTGCCTGTGTCTTGCTGATTTTTAGTTTTCCCAATTTATACGCCCATGAGTAGATGTGCCCTATGCTCCCTAAGCTGAGTTTTTTAGATGTTTCAGGACACACCGTACACTTCTCCAGAGTGGCTGTTGGCAATTTACATCCCGCCCATCAGCGTAGCCAGACTCCCGTTTCTCCATGGCCTGTCCTGCATTTCTGGTTTTGACACTTTATTCAGCATGGCCCTTTTGACCGATGGGAAGCGAGACTTCTTTGTAGCGCTGATTTGCCTTTCCAGGTTGCTTGGTTGGCCAAAAAGGGCGTATGCGTTTTTTCCTGAATATATTCAGGAAAAAACGCATACGCCCTTTTTGGCCAAGGGCATCATTGTCGAGGTTTTGCCGCTTTTCCTGTGCTTTAAAGGCGATTCGAATCTCCCTCCTGAAATCTGTTTCCTGCAATTCTGCCTTGCTTTCAAATCCTCTTCATTGCCTTCCCTCAATATATTTGTGGACGAGAGTCATCATTTATAAGTCTGCAGGTTTGTGAATTGCAGTGCCCCTGAGCTCCATTTTTCAACTCGCTTTCTTGGGCGCTGGCCGCAAAAGCGCAGGATTGCTTCAGGCCCTATTCTGGTCCCAGGCGGCAGGCTGAGCCTGTGGTTAATTCTTCTTCCTGATGGGAAAATAGAGTGACCTCTGCCTGTCCCAACACCTGGAGCTAGTCTCTCATTGGTTCCCCCTCTTCCCTTTCATCCTCAGGACAAATTGCAAGCTGTACGGAACAGGAGGTTAAAGGTGCTGATTCTCCAAGGAGGGAGATTGCTAGTAAAGCGGCTGGAATGGCGAACCCGAGCACAAGGAGATGAGAAATGAGGTGCGTTTTAGAAACCTTTCCCGATCACACGGTGTACCATCTTCTGGGTTTCTCATGCATGTTTTCGATGTAGGAAGATGCCCTTGAACCTGGAGATTTGGGACCCATGGGATGGGTACCACGCAGTATTACTTTAAAGGGTCTGCGTTTGCTCACCCAACCTCACCAAACCTCTCAGCCCCAAGAGTGTCCACCCTTATGTCTCAATCAGCTGTGGGTCTAGATATGGTCAATCCAGGTGGCATTACAGCCGCTGAAAGAATTTTGTAAGAATTTCTCTCTCTTTCACTGTCTTTGTTTCACGGGTTTTTAAAAGTAATTGATTTTTATAATGGGGTTTACCTGCTTTTCACTGCTGTGATTTTGCCGCTTTACACCCACTTGACTCACTTACAGAGAGATATCAATGCATAGGTTTCAAGATTCTTACTAGTCAGATATATTCTTGGGCGGTGAATTGGGGGTGTTGAGTCCAATTCATTGAGGAAGGAGTAGGGCTTGTCTATTACATATTGGGTTTATGGAACGGTATCTGAGATAATTTGAAACCCTTGTTGTATGCATCACCCCACCTCACCTTTCCCGTTAAGCAGCCATAGTGTGTTTTCTAAACGTGTGACTCTATTCTGTTTTGTAATTCAGTTCAAGGGTAGCGGTTTTTACATTCCCTCTATAAGTCATATCTTATGATAAGTGTCTTTTTCTGTGTGACTTATTTCACTTAGAATCGTCGTACCTAAATCCAATCATCATGCTGCTACTAGCCTTATGACGTTGATTTCATGGCTGAGTGATATTCCATTGTACATAAGGACCACAACTTCTTTATCCATTTTTCTCTTTCCTGGGATATTTAAGGTGTAACGAAGTGGAGATTCTTGTCAACAGAGCAGCCCTAAACTTTGGGGTGCCTGTGTCTTGCTGATTTTTAGTTTTCCCAATTTATACGCCCATGAGTAGATGTGCCCTATGCTCCCTAAGCTGAGTTTTTTAGATGTTTCAGGACACACCGTACACTTCTCCAGAGTGGCTGTTGGCAATTTACATCCCGCCCATCAGCGTAGCCAGACTCCCGTTTCTCCATGGCCTGTCCTGCATTTCTGGTTTTGACACTTTATTCAGCATGGCCCTTTTGACCGATGGGAAGCGAGACTTCTTTGTAGCGCTGATTTGCCTTTCCAGGTTGCTTGGTTGGCCAAAAAGGGCGTATGCGTTTTTTCCTGAATATATTCAGGAAAAAACGCATACGCCCTTTTTGGCCAAGGGCATCATTGTCGAGGTTTTGCCGCTTTTCCTGTGCTTTAAAGGCGATTCGAATCTCCCTCCTGAAATCTGTTTCCTGCAATTCTGCCTTGCTTTCAAATCCTCTTCATTGCCTTCCCTCAATATATTTGTGGACGAGAGTCATCATTTATAAGTCTGCAGGTTTGTGAATTGCAGTGCCCCTGAGCTCCATTTTTCAACTCGCTTTCTTGGGCGCTGGCCGCAAAAGCGCAGGATTGCTTCAGGCCCTATTCTGGTCCCAGGCGGCAGGCTGAGCCTGTGGTTAATTCTTCTTCCTGATGGGAAAATAGAGTGACCTCTGCCTGTCCCAACACCTGGAGCTAGTCTCTCATTGGTTCCCCCTCTTCCCTTTCATCCTCAGGACAAATTGCAAGCTGTACGGAACAGGAGGTTAAAGGTGCTGATTCTCCAAGGAGGGAGATTGCTAGTAAAGCGGCTGGAATGGCGAACCCGAGCACAAGGAGATGAGAAATGAGGTGCGTTTTAGAAACCTTTCCCGATCACACGGTGTACCATCTTCTGGGTTTCTCATGCATGTTTTCGATGTAGGAAGATGCCCTTGAACCTGGAGATTTGGGACCCATGGGATGGGTACCACGCAGTATTACTTTAAAGGGTCTGCGTTTGCTCACCCAACCTCACCAAACCTCTCAGCCCCAAGAGTGTCCACCCTTATGTCTCAATCAGCTGTGGGTCTAGATATGGTCAATCCAGGTGGCATTACAGCCGCTGAAAGAATTTTGTAAGAATTTCTCTCTCTTTCACTGTCTTTGTTTCACGGGTTTTTAAAAGTAATTGATTTTTATAATGGGGTTTACCTGCTTTTCACTGCTGTGATTTTGCCGCTTTACACCCACTTGACTCACTTACAGAGAGATATCAATGCATAGGTTTCAAGATTCTTACTAGTCAGATATATTCTTGGGCGGTGAATTGGGGGTGTTGAGTCCAATTCATTGAGGAAGGAGTAGGGCTTGTCTATTACATATTGGGTTTATGGAACGGTATCTGAGATAATTTGAAACCCTTGTTGTATGCATCACCCCACCTCACCTTTCCCGTTAAGCAGCCATAGTTTGTTTTCTAAACGTGTGACTCTATTCTGTTTTGTAATTCATTTCAAGGGTAGCGGTTTTTACATTCCCTCTATAAGTCATATCTTATGATAAGTGTCTTTTTCTGTGTGACTTATTTCACTTAGAATCGTCGTACCTAAATCCAATCATCATGCTGCTACTAGCCTTATGACGTTGATTTCATGGCTGAGTGATATTCCATTGTACATAAGGTCCACAACTTCTTTATCCATTTTTCTCTTTCCTGGGATATTTAAGGTGTAACGAAGTGGAGATTCTTGTCAACAGAGCAGCCCTAAACTTTGGGGTGCCTGTGTCTTGCTGATTTTTAGTTTTCCCAATTTATACGCCCATGAGTGGATGTGCCCTATGCTCCCTAAGCTGAGTTTTTTAGATGTTTCAGGACACACCGTGCACTTCTCCAGAGTGGCTGTTGGCAATTTACATCCCGCCCATCAGCGTAGCCAGGCTCCCGTTTCTCCATGGCCTGTCCTGCATTTTTGGTTTTGACACTTTATTCAGCATGGCCCTTTTGACCGATGGGAAGCGAGACTTCTTTGTAGCGCTGATTTGCCTTTCCAGGTTGCTTGGTTGGCCAAAAAGGGCGTATGCGTTTTTTCCTGAATATATTCAGGAAAAAACGCATACGCCCTTTTTGGCCAAGGGCATCATTGTCGAGGTTTTGCCGCTTTTCCTGTGCTTTAAAGGCGATTCGAATCTCCCTCCTGAAATCTGTTTCCTGCAATTCTGCCTTGCTTTCAAATCCTCTTCGTTGCCTTCCATCAATATATTTGTGGACGAGAGTCATCATTTATAAGTCTGCAGGTTTGTGAATTGCAGTGCCCCTGAGCTCCATTTTTCAACTCGCTTTCTTGGGCGCTGGCCGCAAAAGCGCAGGATTGCTTCAGGCCCTATTCTGGTCCCAGGCGGCAGGCTGAGCCTGTGGTTAATTCTTCTTCCTGATGGGAAAATAGAGTGACCTCTGCCTGTCCCAACACCTAGAGCTAGTCTCTCATTGGTTCCCCCTCTTCCCTTTCATCCTCAGGACAAATTGCAAGCTGTACGGAACAGGAGGTTAAAGGTGCTGATTCTCCAAGGAGGGAGATTGCTAGTAAAGCGGCTGGAATGGCGAACCCGAGCACAAGGAGATGAGAAATGAGGTGCGTTTTAGAAACCTTTCCCGATCACACGGTGTACCATCTTCTGGGTTTCTCATGCATGTTTTCGATGTAGGAAGATGCCCTTGAACCTGGAGATTTGGGACCCATGGGATGGGTACCACGCAGTATTACTTTAAAGGGTCTGCGTTTGCTCACCCAACCTCACCAAACCTCTCAGCCCCAAGAGTGTCCACCCTTATGTCTCAATCAGCTGTGGGTCTAGATATGGTCAATCCAGGTGGCATTACAGCCGATGAACGAATTTTGTAAGAATTTCTCTCTCTTTCACTGTCTTTGTTTCACGGGTTTTTAAAAGTAATTGATTTTTATAATGGGGTTTACCTGCTTTTCACTGCTGTGATTTTGCCGCTTTACACCCACTTGACTCACTTACAGAGAGATATCAATGCATAGGTTTCAAGATTCTTACTAGTCAGATATATTCTTGGGCGGTGAATTGTGGGTGTTGAGTCCAATTCATTGAGGAAGGAGTAGGGCTTGTCTATTACATATTGGGTTTATGGAACGGTATCTGAGATAATTTGAAACCCTTGTTGTATGCATCACCCCACCTCACCTTTCCCGTTAAGCAGCCATAGTTTGTTTTCTAAACGTGTGACTCTATTCTGTTTTGTTATTCAGTTCAAGGGTAGCGGTTTTTACATTCCCTCTATAAGTCATATCTTATGATAAGTGTCTTTTTCTGTGTGACTTATTTCACTTAGAATCGTCGTACCTAAATCCAATCATCATGCTGCTACTAGCCTTATGACGTTGATTTCATGGCTGAGTGATATTCCATTGTACATAAGGTCCACAACTTCTTTATCCATTTTTCTCTTTCCTGGGATATTTAAGGTGTAACGAAGTGGAGATTCTTGTCAACAGAGCAGCCCTAAACTTTGGGGTGCCTGTGTCTTGCTGATTTTTAGTTTTCCCAATTTATACGCCCATGAGTGGATGTGCCCTATGCTCCCTAAGCTCAGTTTTTTAGATGTTTCAGGACACACCGTGCACTTCTCCAGAGTGGCTGTTGGCAATTTACATCCCGCCCATCAGCGTAGCCAGGCTCCCGTTTCTCCATGGCCTGTCCTGCATTTCTGGTTTTGACACTTTATTCAGCATGGCCCTTTTGACCGATGGGAAGCGAGACTTCTTTGTAGCGCTGATTTGCCTTTCCAGGTTGCTTGGTTGGCCAAAAAGGGCGTATGCGTTTTTTCCTGAATATATTCAGGAAAAAACGCATACGCCCTTTTTGGCCAAGGGCATCATTGTCGAGGTTTTGCCGCTTTTCCTGTGCTTTAAAGGCGATTCGAATCTCCCTCCTGAAATCTGTTTCCTGCAATTCTGCCTTGCTTTCAAATCCTCTTCGTTGCCTTCCCTCAATATATTTGTGGACGAGAGTCATCATTTATAAGTCTGCAGGTTTGTGAATTGCAGTGCCCCTGAGCTCCATTTTTCAACTCGCTTTCTTGGGCGCTGGCCGCAAAAGCGCAGGATTGCTTCAGGCCCTATTCTGGTCCCAGGCGGCAGGCTGAGCCTGTGGTTAATTCTTCTTCCTGATGGGAAAATAGAGTGACCTCTGCCTGTCCCAACACCTGGAGCTAGTCTCTCATTGGTTCCCCCTCTTCCCTTTCATCCTCAGGACAAATTGCAAGCTGTACGGAACAGGAGGTTAAAGGTGCTGATTCTCCAAGGAGGGAGATTGCTAGTAAAGCGGCTGGAATGGCGAACCCGAGCACAAGGAGATGAGAAATGAGGTGCGTTTTAGAAACCTTTCCCGATCACACGGTGTACCATCTTCTGGGTTTCTCATGCATGTTTTCGATGTAGGAAGATGCCCTTGAACCTGGAGATTTGGGACCCATGGGATGGGTACCACGCAGTATTACTTTAAAGGGTCTGCGTTTGCTCACCCAACCTCACCAAACCTCTCAGCCCCAAGAGTGTCCACCCTTATGTCTCAATCAGCTGTGGGTCTAGATATGGTCAATCCAGGTGGCATTACAGCCGCTGAAAGAATTTTGTAAGAATTTCTCTCTCTTTCCCTGTCTTTGTTTCACGGGTTTTTAAAAGTAATTGATTTTTATAATGGGGTTTACCTGCTTTTCACTGCTGTGATTTTGCCGCTTTACACCCACTTGACTCACTTACAGAGAGATATCAATGCATAGGTTTCAAGATTCTTACTAGTCAGATATATTCTTGGGCGGTGAATTGGGGGTGTTGAGTCCAATTCATTGAGGAAGGAGTAGGGCTTGTCTATTACATATTGGGTTTATGGAACGGTATCTGAGATAATTTGAAACCCTTGTTGTATGCATCACCCCACCTCACCTTTCCCGTTAAGCAGCCATAGTTTGTTTTCTAAACGTGTGACTCTATTCTGTTTTGTAATTCATTTCAAGGGTAGCGGTTTTTACATTCCCTCTATAAGTCATATCTTATGATAAGTGTCTTTTTCTGTGTGACTTATTTCACTTAGAATCGTCGTACCTAAATCCAATCATCATGCTGCTACTAGCCTTATGACGTTGATTTCATGGCTGAGTGATATTCCATTGTACATAAGGTCCACAACTTCTTTATCCATTTTTCTCTTTCCTGGGATATTTAAGGTGTAACGAAGTGGAGATTCTTGTCAACAGAGCAGCCCTAAACTTTGGGGTGCCTGTGTCTTGCTGATTTTTAGTTTTCCCAATTTATACGCCCATGAGTGGATGTGCCCTATGCTCCCTAAGCTGAGTTTTTTAGATGTTTCAGGACACACCGTGCACTTCTCCAGAGTGGCTGTTGGCAATTTACATCCCGCCCATCAGCGTAGCCAGGCTCCCGTTTCTCCATGGCCTGTCCTGCATTTTTGGTTTTGACACTTTATTCAGCATGGCCCTTTTGACCGATGGGAAGCGAGACTTCTTTGTAGCGCTGATTTGCCTTTCCAGGTTGCTTGGTTGGCCAAAAAGGGCGTATGCGTTTTTTCCTGAATATATTCAGGAAAAAACGCATACGCCCTTTTTGGCCAAGGGCATCATTGTCGAGGTTTTGCCGCTTTTCCTGTGCTTTAAAGGCGATTCGAATCTCCCTCCTGAAATCTGTTTCCTGCAATTCTGCCTTGCTTTCAAATCCTCTTCGTTGCCTTCCATCAATATATTTGTGGACGAGAGTCATCATTTATAAGTCTGCAGGTTTGTGAATTGCAGTGCCCCTGAGCTCCATTTTTCAACTCGCTTTCTTGGGCGCTGGCCGCAAAAGCGCAGGATTGCTTCAGGCCCTATTCTGGTCCCAGGCGGCAGGCTGAGCCTGTGGTTAATTCTTCTTCCTGATGGGAAAATAGAGTGACCTCTGCCTGTCCCAACACCTAGAGCTAGTCTCTCATTGGTTCCCCCTCTTCCCTTTCATCCTCAGGACAAATTGCAAGCTGTACGGAACAGGAGGTTAAAGGTGCTGATTCTCCAAGGAGGGAGATTGCTAGTAAAGCGGCTGGAATGGCGAACCCGAGCACAAGGAGATGAGAAATGAGGTGCGTTTTAGAAACCTTTCCCGATCACACGGTGTACCATCTTCTGGGTTTCTCATGCATGTTTTCGATGTAGGAAGATGCCCTTGAACCTGGAGATTTGGGACCCATGGGATGGGTACCACGCAGTATTACTTTAAAGGGTCTGCGTTTGCTCACCCAACCTCACCAAACCTCTCAGCCCCAAGAGTGTCCACCCTTATGTCTCAATCAGCTGTGGGTCTAGATATGGTCAATCCAGGTGGCATTACAGCCGATGAACGAATTTTGTAAGAATTTCTCTCTCTTTCACTGTCTTTGTTTCACGGGTTTTTAAAAGTAATTGATTTTTATAATGGGGTTTACCTGCTTTTCACTGCTGTGATTTTGCCGCTTTACACCCACTTGACTCACTTACAGAGAGATATCAATGCATAGGTTTCAAGATTCTTACTAGTCAGATATATTCTTGGGCGGTGAATTGTGGGTGTTGAGTCCAATTCATTGAGGAAGGAGTAGGGCTTGTCTATTACATATTGGGTTTATGGAACGGTATCTGAGATAATTTGAAACCCTTGTTGTATGCATCACCCCACCTCACCTTTCCCGTTAAGCAGCCATAGTTTGTTTTCTAAACGTGTGACTCTATTCTGTTTTGTTATTCAGTTCAAGGGTAGCGGTTTTTACATTCCCTCTATAAGTCATATCTTATGATAAGTGTCTTTTTCTGTGTGACTTATTTCACTTAGAATCGTCGTACCTAAATCCAATCATCATGCTGCTACTAGCCTTATGACGTTGATTTCATGGCTGAGTGATATTCCATTGTACATAAGGTCCACAACTTCTTTATCCATTTTTCTCTTTCCTGGGATATTTAAGGTGTAACGAAGTGGAGATTCTTGTCAACAGAGCAGCCCTAAACTTTGGGGTGCCTGTGTCTTGCTGATTTTTAGTTTTCCCAATTTATACGCCCATGAGTGGATGTGCCCTATGCTCCCTAAGCTGAGTTTTTTAGATGTTTCAGGACACACCGTGCACTTCTCCAGAGTGGCTGTTGGCAATTTACATCCCGCCCATCAGCGTAGCCAGGCTCCCGTTTCTCCATGGCCTGTCCTGCATTTCTGGTTTTGACACTTTATTCAGCATGGCCCTTTTGACCGATGGGAAGCGAGACTTCTTTGTAGCGCTGATTTGCCTTTCCAGGTTGCTTGGTTGGCCAAAAAGGGCGTATGCGTTTTTTCCTGAATATATTCAGGAAAAAACGCATACGCCCTTTTTGGCCAAGGGCATCATTGTCGAGGTTTTGCCGCTTTTCCTGTGCTTTAAAGGCGATTCGAATCTCCCTCCTGAAATCTGTTTCCTGCAATTCTGCCTTGCTTTCAAATCCTCTTCGTTGCCTTCCATCAATATATTTGTGGACGAGAGTCATCATTTATAAGTCTGCAGGTTTGTGAATTGCAGTGCCCTGAGCTCCATTTTTCAACTCGCTTTCTTGGGAGCTGGCCGCAAGAGCGCAGGATTGCTTCAGGCCCTATTCTGGTCCCAGGCGGCAGGCTGAGCCTGTGGTTAATTCTTCTTCCTGAGGGGAAAATAGAGTGACCTGTGCCTGTCCCAACACCTAGAGCTAGTCTCTCATTGGTTCCCCCTCTTCCCGTTCATCCTCAGGACAAATTGCAACCTGTACGGAACAGGAGGTTAAAGGTGCTGATTCTCCAAGGAGGGAGATTGCTAGTAAAGCGGCTGGAATGGCGAACCCGAGCACAAGGAGATGAGAAATGAGGTGCGTTTTAGAAACCTTTCCCGATCACACGGTGTACCATCTTCTGGGTTTCTCATGCATGTTTTCGATGTAGGAAGATGCCCTTGAACCTGGAGATTTGGGACCCATGGGATGGGTACCACGCAGTATTACTTTAAGGGGTCTGCGTTTGCTCACCCAACCTCACCAAACCTCTCAGCCCCAAGAGTGTCCACCCTTATGTCTCAATCAGCTGTGGGTCTAGATATGGTCAATCCAGGTGGCATTACAGCCGCTGAAAGAATTTTGTAAGAATTTCTCTCTCTTTCCCTGTCTTTGTTTCACGGGTTTTTAAAAGTAATTGATTTTTATAATGGGGTTTACCTGCTTTTCACTGCTGTGATTTTGCCGCTTTACACCCACTTGACTCACTTACAGAGAGATATCAATGCATAGGTTTCAAGATTCTTACTAGTCAGATATATTCTTGGGCGGTGAATTGGGGGTGTTGAGTCCAATTCATTGAGGAAGGAGTAGGGCTTGTCTATTACATATTGGGTTTATGGAACGGTATCTGAGATAATTTGAAACCCTTGTTGTATGCATCACCCCACCTCACCTTTCCCGTTAAGCAGCCATAGTTTGTTTTCTAAACGTGTGACTCTATTCTGTTTTGTAATTCATTTCAAGGGTAGCGGTTTTTACATTCCCTCTATAAGTCATATCTTATGATAAGTGTCTTTTTCTGTGTGACTTATTTCACTTAGAATCGTCGTACCTAAATCCAATCATCATGCTGCTACTAGCCTTATGACGTTGATTTCATGGCTGAGTGATATTCCATTGTACATAAGGTCCACAACTTCTTTATCCATTTTTCTCTTTCCTGGGATATTTAAGGTGTAATGAAGTGGAGATTCTTGTCAACAGAGCAGCCCTAAACTTTGGGGTGCCTGTGTCTTGCTGATTTTTAGTTTTCCCAATTTATACGCCCATGAGTGGATGTGCCCTATGCTCCCTAAGCTCAGTTTTTTAGATGTTTCAGGACACACCGTGCACTTCTCCAGAGTGGCTGTTGGCAATTTACATCCCGCCCATCAGCGTAGCCAGGCTCCCGTTTCTCCATGGCCTGTCCTGCATTTCTGGTTTTGACACTTTATTCAGCATGGCCCTTTTGACCGATGGGAAGCGAGACTTCTTTGTAGCGCTGATTTGCCTTTCCAGGTTGCTTGGTTGGCCAAAAAGGGCGTATGCGTTTTTTCCTGAATATATTCAGGAAAAAACGCATACGCCCTTTTTGGCCAAGGGCATCATTGTCGAGGTTTTGCCGCTTTTCCTGTGCTTTAAAGGCGATTCGAATCTCCCTCCTGAAATCTGTTTCCTGCAATTCTGCCTTGCTTTCAAATCCTCTTCGTTGCCTTCCATCAATATATTTGTGGACGAGAGTCATCATTTATAAGTCTGCAGGTTTGTGAATTGCAGTGCCCCTGAGCTCCATTTTTCAACTCGCTTTCTTGGGAGCTGGCCGCAAGAGCGCAGGATTGCTTCAGGCCCTATTCTGGTCCCAGGCGGCAGGCTGAGCCTGTGGTTAATTCTTCTTCCTGAGGGGAAAATAAAGTGACCTGTGCCTGTCCCAACACCTAGAGCTAGTCTCTCATTGGTTCCCCCTCTTCCCGTTCATCCTCAGGACAAATTGCAACCTGTACGGAACAGGAGGTTAAAGGTGCTGATTCTCCAAGGAGGGAGATTGCTAGTAAAGCGGCTGGAATGGCGAACCCGAGCACAAGGAGATGAGAAATGAGGTGCGTTTTAGAAACCTTTCCCGATCACACGGTGTACCATCTTCTGGGTTTCTCATGCATGTTTTCGATGTAGGAAGATGCCCTTGAACCTGGAGATTTGGGACCCATGGGATGGGTACCACGCAGTATTATTTTAAAGGGTCTGCGTTTGCTCACCCAACCTCACCAAACCTCTCAGCCCCAAGAGTGTCCACCCTTATGTCTCAATCAGCTGTGGGTCTAGATATGGTCAATCCAGGTGGCATTACAGCCGCTGAACGAATTTTGTAAGAATTTCTCTCTCTTTCACTGTCTTTGTTTCACGGGTTTTTAAAAGTAATTGATTTTTATAATGGGGTTTACCTGCTTTTCACTGCTGTGATTTTGCCGCTTTACACCCACTTGACTCACTTACAGAGAGATATCAATGCATAGGTTTCAAGATTCTTACTAGTCAGATATATTCTTGGGCGGTGAATTGGGGGTGTTGAGTCCAATTCATTGAGGAAGGAGTAGGGCTTGTCTATTACATATTGGGTTTATGGAACGGTATCTGGGATAATTTGAAACCCTTGTTGTATGCATCACCCCACCTCACCTTTCCCGTTAAGCAGCCATAGTGTGTTTTCTAAACGTGTGACTCTATTCTGTTTTGTAATTCAGTTCAAGGGTAGCGGTTTTTACATTCCCTCTATAAGTCATATCTTATGATAAGTGTCTTTTTCTGTGTGACTTATTTCACTTAGAATCGTCGTACCTAAATCCAATCATCATGCTGCTACTAGCCTTATGACGTTGATTTCATGGCTGAGTGATATTCCATTGTACATAAGGACCACAACTTCTTTATCCATTTTTCTCTTTCCTGGGATATTTAAGGTGTAACGAAGTGGAGATTCTTGTCAACAGAGCAGCCCTAAACTTTGGCGTGCCTGTGTCTTGCTGATTTTTAGTTTTCCCAATTTATACGCCCATGAGTGGATGTGCCCTATGCTCCCTAAGCTGAGTTTTTTAGATGTTTCAGGACACACCGTGCACTTCTCCAGAGTGGCTGTTGGCAATTTACATCCCGCCCATCAGCGTAGCCAGGCTCCCGTTTCTCCATGGCCTGTCCTGCATTTCTGGTTTTGACACTTTATTCAGCATGGCCCTTTTGACCGATGGGAAGCGAGACTTCTTTGTAGCGCTGATTTGCCTTTCCAGGTTGCTTGGTTGGCCAAAAAGGGCGTAAGCGTTTTTTCCTGAATATATTCAGGAAAAAACGCATACGCCCTTTTTGGCCAAGGGCATCATTGTCGAGGTTTTGCCGCTTTTCCTGTGCTTTAAAGGCGATTCGAATCTCCCTCCTGAAATCTGTTTCCTGCAATTCTGCCTTGCTTTCAAATCCTCTTCGTTGCCTTCCATCAATATATTTGTGGACGAGAGTCATCATTTATAAGTCTGCAGGTTTGTGAATTGCAGTGCCCCTGAGCTCCATTTTTCAACTCGCTTTCTTGGGCGCTGGCCGCAAAAGCGCAGGATTGCTTCAGGCCCTATTCTGGTCCCAGGCGGCAGGCTGAGCCTGTGGTTAATTCTTCTTCCTGATGGGAAAATAGAGTGACCTCTGCCTGTCCCAACACCTAGAGCTAGTCTCTCATTGGTTCCCCCTCTTCCCTTTCATCCTCAGGACAAATTGCAACCTGTACGGAACAGGAGGTTAAAGGTGCTGATTCTCCAAGGAGGGAGATTGCTAGTAAAGCGGCTGGAATGGCGAACCCAAGCACAAGGAGATGAGAAATGAGGTGCGTTTTAGAAACCTTTCCCGATCACACGGTGTACCATCTTCTGGGTTTCTCATGAATGTTTTCGATGTAGGAAGATGCCCTTGAACCTGGAGATTCGGGACCCATGGGATGGGTACCACGCAGTATTACTTTATAGGGTCTGCGTTTGCTCACCCAACCTCACCAAACCTCTCAGCCCCAAGAGTGTCCATCCTTATGTCTCAATCAGCTGTGGGTCTAGATATGGTCAATCCAGGTGGCATCACAGCCCCTGAACGAATTTTGTAAGAATTTCTCTGTCTTTCACTGTCTTTGTTTCACGGGTTTTTAAAAGTAATTGATTTTTATAATGGGGTTTACCTGCTTTTCACTGCTGTGATTTTGCCGCTTTACACCCACTTGACTCACTTACAGAGAGATATCAATGCATAGGTTTCAAGATTCTTACTAGTCAGATATATTCTTGGGCGGTGAATTGGGGGTGTTGAGTCCAATTCATTGAGGAAGGAGTAGGGCTTGTCTATTACATATTGGGTTTATGGAACGGTATCTGAGATAATTTGAAACCCTTGTTGTATGCATCACCCCACCTCACCTTTCCCGTTAAGCAGCCATAGTGTGTTTTCTAAACGTGTGACTCTATTCTGTTTTGTAATTCAGTTCAAGGGTAGCGGTTTTTACATTCCCTCTATAAGTCATATCTTATGATAAGTGTCTTTTTCTGTGTGACTTATTTCACTTAGAATCGTCGTATCTAAATCCAATCATCATGCTGCTACTAGCCTTATGACGTTGATTTCATGGCTGAGTGATATTCCATTGTACATAAGGACCACAACTTCTTTATCCATTTTTCTCTTTCCTGGGATATTTAAGGTGTAATGAAGTGGAGATTCTTGTCAACAGAGCAGCCCCAAACTTTGGGGTGCCTGTGTCTTGCTGATTTTTAGTTTTCCCAATTTATACGCCCATGAGTGGATGTGCCCTATGCTCCCTAAGCTCAGTTTTTTAGATGTTTCAGGACACACCGTGCACTTCTCCAGAGTGGCTGTTGGCAATTTACATCCCGCCCATCAGCGTAGCCAGGCTCCCGTTTCTCCATGGCCTGTCCTGCATTTCTGGTTTTGACACTTTATTCAGCATGGCCCTTTTGACCGATGGGAAGCGAGACTTCTTCGTAGCGCTGATTTGCCTTTCCAGGTTGCTCGGTTGGCCAAAAAGGGCGTATGCGTTTTTTCCTGAATATATTCAGGAAAAAACGCATACGCCCTTTTTGGCCAAGGGCATCATTGTCGAGGTTTTGCCGCTTTTCCTGTGCTTTAAAGGCGATTCGAATCTCCCTCCTGAAATCTGTTTCCTGCAATTCTGCCTTGCTTTCAAATCCTCTTCGTTGCCTTCCCTCAATATATTTGTGGACGAGAGTCATCATTTATAAGTCTGCAGGTTTGTGAATTGCAGTGCCCCTGAGCTCCATTTTTCAACTCGCTTTCTTGGGCGCTGGCCGCAAAAGCGCAGGATTGCTTCAGGCCCTATTCTGGTCCCAGGCGGCAGGCTGAGCCTGTGGTTAATTCTTCTTCCTGATGGGAAAATAGAGTGACCTCTGCCTGTCCCAACACCTAGAGCTAGTCCCTCATTGGTTCCCCCTCTTCCCTTTCATCCTCAGGACAAATTGCAAGCTGTACGGAACAGGAGGTTTAAGGTGCTGATTCTCCAAGGAGGGAGATTGCTAGTAAAGCGGCTGGAATGGCGAACCCGAGCACAAGGAGATGAGAAATGAGGTGTGTTTTAGAAACCTTTCCCGATCACACGGTGTACCATCTTCTGGGTTTCTCATGCATGTTTTCGATGTAGGAAGATGCCCTTGAACCTGGAGATTTGGGACCCATGGGATGGGTACCACGCAGTATTACTTTAAAGGGTCTGCGTTTGCTCACCCAACCTCACCAAACCTCTCAGCCCCAAGAGTGTCCACCCTTATGTCTCAATCAGCTGTGGGTCTAGATATGGTCAATCCAGGTGGCATTACAGCCGCTGAACGAATTTTGTAAGAATTTCTCTCTCTTTCACTGTCTTTGTTTCACGGGTTTTTAAAAGTAATTGATTTTTATAATGGGGTTTACCTGCTTTTCACTGCTGTGATTTTGCCGCTTTACACCCACTTGACTCACTTACAGAGAGATATCAATGCATAGGTTTCAAGATTCTTACTAGTCAGATATATTCTTGGGCGGTGAATTGGGGGTGTTGAGTCCAATTCATTGAGGAAGGAGTAGGGCTTGTCTATTACATATTGGGTTTATGGAACGGTATCTGAGATAATTTGAAACCCTTGTTGTATGCATCACCCCACCTCACCTTTCCCGTTAAGAAGCCATAGTGTGTTTTCTAAACGTGTGACTCTATTCTGTTTTGTAATTCAGTTCAAGGGTAGCGGTTTTTACATTCCCTCTATAAGTCATATCTTATGATAAGTGTCTTTTTCTGTGTGACTTATTTCACTTAGAATCGTCGTACCTAAATCCAATCATCATGCTGCTACTAGCCTTATGACGTTGATTTCATGGCTGAGTGATATTCCATTGTACATAAGGACCACAACTTCTTTATCCATTTTTCTCTTTCCTGGGATATTTAAGGTGTAACGAAGTGGAGATTCTTGTCAACAGAGCAGCCCTAAACTTTGGGGTGCCTGTGTCTTGCTGATTTTTAGTTTTCCCAATTTATACGCCCATGAGTGGATGTGCCCTATGCTCCCTAAGCTGAGTTTTTTAGATGTTTCAGGACACACCGTACACTTCTCCAGAGTGGCTGTTGGCAATTTACATCCCGCCCATCAGCGTAGCCAGGCTCCCGTTTCTCCATGGCCTGTCCTGCATTTCTGGTTTTGACACTTTATTCAGCATGGCCCTTTTGACCGATGGGAAGCGATACTTCTTTGTAGCGCTGATTTGCCTTTCCAGGTTGCTTGGTTGGCCAAAAAGGGCGTATGCGTTTTTTCCTGAATATATTCAGGAAAAAACGCATACGCCCTTTTTGGCCAAGGGCATCATTGTCGAGGTTTTGCCGCTTTTCCTGTGCTTTAAAGGCGATTCGAATCTCCCTCCTGAAATCTGTTTCCTGCAATTCTGCCTTGCTTTCAAATCCTCTTCGTTGCCTTCCCTCAATATATTTGTGGACGAGAGTCATCATTTATAAGTCTGCAGGTTTGTGAATTGCAGTGCCCCTGAGCTCCATTTTTCAACTCGCTTTCTTGGGCGCTGGCCGCAAAAGCGCAGGATTGCTTCAGGCCCTATTCTGGTCCCAGGCGGCAGGCTGAGCCTGTGGTTAATTCTTCTTCCTGATGGGAAAATAGAGTGACCTCTGCCTGTCCCAACACCTGGAGCTAGTCTCTCATTGGTTCCCCCTCTTCCCTTTCATCCTCAGGACAAATTGCAAGCTGTACGGAACAGGAGGTTAAAGGTGCTGATTCTCCAAGGAGGGAGATTGCTAGTAAAGCGGCTGGAATGGCGAACCCGAGCACAAGGAGATGAGAAATGAGGTGCGTTTTAGAAACCTTTCCCGATCACACGGTGTACCATCTTCTGGGTTTCTCATGCATGTTTTCGATGTAGGAAGATGCCCTTGAACCTGGAGATTTGGGACCCATGGGATGGGTACCACGCAGTATTACTTTAAAGGGTCTGCGTTTGCTCACCCAACCTCACCAAACCTCTCAGCCCCAAGAGTGTCCACCCTTATGTCTCAATCAGCTGTGGGTCTAGATATGGTCAATCCAGGTGGCATTACAGCCGCTGAACGAATTTTGTAAGAATTTCTCTCTCTTTCACTGTCTTTGTTTCACGGGTTTTTAAAAGTAATTGATTTTTATAATGGGGTTTACCTGCTTTTCACTGCTGTGATTTTGCTGCTTTACACCCACTTGACTCACTTACAGAGAGATATCAATGCATAGGTTTCAAGATTCTTACTAGTCAGATATATTCTTGGGCGGTGAATTGGGGGTGTTGAGTCCAATTCATTGAGGAAGGAGTAGGGCTTGTGTATTACATATTGGGTTTATGGAACGGTATCTGAGATAATTTGAAACCCTTGTTGTATGCATCACCCCACCTCACCTTTCCCGTTAAGCAGCCATAATGTGTTTTCTAAACGTGTGACTCTATTCTGTTTTGTAATTCAGTTCAAGGGTAGCGGTTTTTACATTCCCTCTATAAGTCATATCTTATGATAAGTGTCTTTTTCTGTGTGACTTATTTCACTTAGAATCGTCGTACCTAAATCCAATCATCATGCTGCTACTAGCCTTATGACGTTGATTTCATGGCTGAGTGATATTCCATTGTACATAAGGACCACAACTTCTTTATCCATTTTTCTCTTTCCTGGGATATTTAAGGTGTAACGAAGTGGAGATTCTTGTCAACAGAGCAGCCCTAAACTTTGGGGTGCCTGTGTTTTGCTGATTTTTAGTTTTCCCAATTTATACGCCCATGAGTGGATGTGCCCTATGCTCCCTAAGCTGAGTTTTTTAGATGTTTCAGGACACACCGTGCACTTCTCCAGAGTGGCTGTTGGCAATTTACATCCCGCCCATCAGCGTAGCCAGGCTCCCGTTTCTCCATGGCCTGTCCTGCATTTCTGGTTTTGACACTTTATTCAGCATGGCCCTTTTGACCGATGGGAAGCGAGACTTCTTTGTAGCGCTGATTTGCCTTTCCAGGTTGCTTGGTTGGCCAAAAAGGGCGTATGCGTTTTTTCCTGAATATATTCAGGAAAAAACGCATACGCCCTTTTTGGCCAAGGGCATCATTGTCGAGGTTTTGCCGCTTTTCCTGTGCTTTAAAGGCGATTCGAATCTCCCTCCTGAAATCTGTTTCCTGCAATTCTGCCTTGCTTTCAAATCCTCTTCGTTGCCTTCCCTCAATATATTTGTGGACGAGAGTCATCATTTATAAGTCTGCAGGTTTGTGAATTGCAGTGCCCCTGAGCTCCATTTTTCAACTCGCTTTCTTGGGCGCTGGCCGCAAAAGCGCAGGATTGCTTCAGGCCCTATTCTGGTCCCAGGCGGCAGGCTGAGCCTGTGGTTAATTCTTCTTCCTGATGGGAAAATAGAGTGACCTCTGCCTGTCCCAACACCTGGAGCTAGTCTCTCATTGGTTCCCCCTCTTCCCTTTCATCCTCAGGACAAATTGCAAGCTGTACGGAACAGGAGGTTAAAGGTGCTGATTCTCCAAGGAGGGAGATTGCTAGTAAAGCGGCTGGAATGGCGAACCCGAGCACAAGGAGATGAGAAATGAGGTGCGTTTTAGAAACCTTTCCCGATCACACGGTGTACCATCTTCTGGGTTTCTCATGCATGTTTTCGATGTAGGAAGATGCCCTTGAACCTGGAGATTTGGGACCCATGGGATGGGTACCACGCAGTATTACTTTAAAGGGTCTGCGTTTGCTCACCCAACCTCACCAAACCTCTCAGCCCCAAGAGTGTCCACCCTTATGTCTCAATCAGCTGTGGGTCTAGATATGGTCAATCCAGGTGGCATTACAGCCGCTGAACGAATTTTGTAAGAATTTCTCTCTCTTTCACTGTCTTTGTTTCACGGGTTTTTAAAAGTAATTGATTTTTATAATGCGGTTTACCTGCTTTTCACTGCTGTGATTTTGCCGCTTTACACCCACTTGACTCACTTACAGAGAGATATCAATGCATAGGTTTCAAGATTCTTACTAGTCAGATATATTCTTGGGCGGTGAATTGGGGGTGTTGAGTCCAATTCATTGAGGAAGGAGTAGGGCTTGTCTATTACATATTGGGTTTATGGAACGGTATCTGAGATAATTTGAAACCCTTGTTGTATGCATCACCCCACCTCACCTTTCCCGTTAAGCAGCCATAGTGTGTTTTCTAAACGTGTGACTCTATTCTGTTTTGTAATTCAGTTCAAGGGTAGCGGTTTTTACATTCCCTCTATAAGTCATATCTTATGATAAGTGTCTTTTTCTGTGTGACTTATTTCACTTAGAATCGTCGTATCTAAATCCAATCATCATGCTGCTACTAGCCTTATGACGTTGATTTCATGGCTGAGTGATATTCCATTGTACATAAGGACCACAACTTCTTTATCCATTTTTCTCTTTCCTGGGATATTTAAGGTGTAATGAAGTGGAGATTCTTGTCAACAGAGCAGCCCCAAACTTTGGGGTGCCTGTGTCTTGCTGATTTTTAGTTTTCCCAATTTATACGCCCATGAGTGGATGTGCCCTATGCTCCCTAAGCTCAGTTTTTTAGATGTTTCAGGACACACCGTGCACTTCTCCAGAGTGGCTGTTGGCAATTTACATCCCGCCCATCAGCGTAGCCAGGCTCCCGTTTCTCCATGGCCTGTCCTGCATTTCTGGTTTTGACACTTTATTCAGCATGGCCCTTTTCACCGATGGGAAGCGAGACTTCTTCGTAGCGCTGATTTGCCTTTCCAGGTTGCTCGGTTGGCCAAAAAGGGCGTATGCGTTTTTTCCTGAATATATTCAGGAAAAAACGCATACGCCCTTTTTGGCCAAGGGCATCATTGTCGAGGTTTTGCCGCTTTTCCTGTGCTTTAAAGGCGATTCGAATCTCCCTCCTGAAATCTGTTTCCTGCAATTCTGCCTTGCTTTCAAATCCTCTTCGTTGCCTTCCCTCAATATATTTGTGGACGAGAGTCATCATTTATAAGTCTGCAGGTTTGTGAATTGCAGTGCCCCTGAGCTCCATTTTTCAACTCGCTTTCTTGGGCGCTGGCCGCAAAAGCGCAGGATTGCTTCAGGCCCTATTCTGGTCCCAGGCGGCAGGCTGAGCCTGTGGTTAATTCTTCTTCCTGATGGGAAAATAGAGTGACCTCTGCCTGTCCCAACACCTGGAGCTAGTCTCTCATTGGTTCCCCCTCTTCCCTTTCATCCTCAGGACAAATTGCAAGCTGTACGGAACAGGAGGTTAAAGGTGCTGATTCTCCAAGGAGGGAGATTGCTAGTAAAGCGGCTGGAATGGCGAACCCGAGCACAAGGAGATGAGAAATGAGGTGCGTTTTAGAAACCTTTCCCGATCACACGGTGTACCATCTTCTGGGTTTCTCATGCATGTTTTCGATGTAGGAAGATGCCCTTGAACCTGGAGATTTGGGACCCATGGGATGGGTACCACGCAGTATTACTTTAAAGGGTCTGCGTTTGCTCACCCAACCTCACCAAACCTCTCAGCCCCAAGAGTGTCCACCCTTATGTCTCAATCAGCTGTGGGTCTAGATATGGTCAATCCAGGTGGCATTACAGCCGCTGAACGAATTTTGTAAGAATTTCTCTCTCTTTCACTGTCTTTGTTTCACGGGTTTTTAAAAGTAATTGATTTTTATAATGGGGTTTACCTGCTTTTCACTGCTGTGATTTTGCTGCTTTACACCCACTTGACTCACTTACAGAGAGATATCAATGCATAGGTTTCAAGATTCTTACTAGTCAGATATATTCTTGGGCGGTGAATTGGGGGTGTTGAGTCCAATTCATTGAGGAAGGAGTAGGGCTTGTGTATTACATATTGGGTTTATGGAACGGTATCTGAGATAATTTGAAACCCTTGTTGTATGCATCACCCCACCTCACCTTTCCCGTTAAGCAGCCATAATGTGTTTTCTAAACGTGTGACTCTATTCTGTTTTGTAATTCAGTTCAAGGGTAGCGGTTTTTACATTCCCTCTATAAGTCATATCTTATGATAAGTGTCTTTTTCTGTGTGACTTATTTCACTTAGAATCGTCGTACCTAAATCCAATCATCATGCTGCTACTAGCCTTATGACGTTGATTTCATGGCTGAGTGATATTCCATTGTACATAAGGACCACAACTTCTTTATCCATTTTTCTCTTTCCTGGGATATTTAAGGTGTAACGAAGTGGAGATTCTTGTCAACAGAGCAGCCCTAAACTTTGGGGTGCCTGTGTTTTGCTGATTTTTAGTTTTCCCAATTTATACGCCCATGAGTGGATGTGCCCTATGCTCCCTATGCTGAGTTTTTTAGATGTTTCAGGACACACCGTGCACTTCTCCAGAGTGGCTGTTGGCAATTTACATCCCGCCCATCAGCGTAGCCAGGCTCCCGTTTCTCCATGGCCTGTCCTGCATTTCTGGTTTTGACACTTTATTCAGCATGGCCCTTTTGACCGATGGGAAGCGAGACTTCTTTGTAGCGCTGATTTGCCTTTCCAGGTTGCTTGGTTGGCCAAAAAGGGCGTATGCGTTTTTTCCTGAATATATTCAGGAAAAAACGCATACGCCCTTTTTGGCCAAGGGCATCATTGTCGAGGTTTTGCCGCTTTTCCTGTGCTTTAAAGGCGATTCGAATCTCCCTCCTGAAATCTGTTTCCTGCAATTCTGCCTTGCTTTCAAATCCTCTTCGTTGCCTTCCCTCAATATATTTGTGGACGAGAGTCATCATTTATAAGTCTGCAGGTTTGTGAATTGCAGTGCCCCTGAGCTCCATTTTTCAACTCGCTTTCTTGGGCGCTGGCCGCAAAAGCGCAGGATTGCTTCAGGCCCTATTCTGGTCCCAGGCGGCAGGCTGAGCCTGTGGTTAATTCTTCTTCCTGATGGGAAAATAGAGTGACCTCTGCCTGTCCCAACACCTGGAGCTAGTCTCTCATTGGTTCCCCCTCTTCCCTTTCATCCTCAGGACAAATTGCAAGCTGTACGGAACAGGAGGTTAAAGGTGCTGATTCTCCAAGGAGGGAGATTGCTAGTAAAGCGGCTGGAATGGCGAACCCGAGCACAAGGAGATGAGAAATGAGGTGCGTTTTAGAAACCTTTCCCGATCACACGGTGTACCATCTTCTGGGTTTCTCATGCATGTTTTCGATGTAGGAAGATGCCCTTGAACCTGGAGATTTGGGACCCATGGGATGGGTACCACGCAGTATTACTTTAAAGGGTCTGCGTTTGCTCACCCAACCTCACCAAACCTCTCAGCCCCAAGAGTGTCCACCCTTATGTCTCAATCAGCTGTGGGTCTAGATATGGTCAATCCAGGTGGCATTACAGCCGCTGAACGAATTTTGTAAGAATTTCTCTCTCTTTCACTGTCTTTGTTTCACGGGTTTTTAAAAGTAATTGATTTTTATAATGGGGTTTACCTGCTTTTCACTGCTGTGATTTTGCCGCTTTACACCCACTTGACTCACTTACAGAGAGATATCAATGCATAGGTTTCAAGATTCTTACTAGTCAGATATATTCTTGGGCGGTGAATTGCGGGTGTTGAGTCCAATTCATTGAGGAAGGAGTAGGGCTTGTCTATTACATATTGGGTTTATGGAACGGTATCTGAGATAATTTGAAACCCTTGTTGTATGCATCACCCCACCTCACCTTTCCCGTTAAGCAGCCATAGTGTGTTTTCTAAACGTGTGACTCTATTCTGTTTTGTAATTCAGTTCAAGGGTAGCGGTTTTTACATTCCCTCTATAAGTCGTATCTTATGATAAGTGCCTTTTTCTGTGTGACTTATTTCACTTAGAATCGTCGTACCTAAATCCAATCATCATGCTGCTACTAGCCTTATGACGTTGATTTCATGGCTGAGTGATATTCCATTGTACATAAGGACCACAACTTCTTTATCCATTTTTCTCTTTCCTGGGATATTTAAGGTGTAACGAAGTGGAGATTCTTGTCAACAGAGCAGCCCTAAACTTTGAGGTGCCTGTGTCTTGCTGATTTTTAGTTTTCCCAATTTATACGCCCATGAGTGGATGTGCCCTATGCTCCCTAAGCTCAGTTTTTTAGATGTTTCAGGACACACCGTGCACTTCTCCAGAGTGGCTGTTGGCAATTTACATCCCGCCCATCAGCGTAGCCAGGCTCCCGTTTCTCCATGGCCTGTCCTGCATTTCTGGTTTTGACACTTTATTCAGCATGGCCCATTTGACCGATGGGAAGCGAGACTTCTTTGTAGCGCTGATTTGCCTTTCCAGGTTGCTTGGTTGGCCAAAAAGGGCGTATGCGTTTTTTCCTGAATATATTCAGGAAAAAACGCATACGCCCTTTTTGGCCAAGGGCATCATTGTCGAGGTTTTGCCGCTTTTCCTGTGCTTTAAAGGCGATTCGAATCTCCCTCCTGAAATCTGTTTCCTGCAATTCTGCCTTGCTTTCAAATCCTCTTCGTTGCCTTCCCTCAATATATTTGTGGACGAGAGTCATCATTTATAAGTCTGCAGGTTTGTGAATTGCAGTGCCCCTGAGCTCCATTTTTCAACTCGCTTTCTTGGGCGCTGGCCGCAAAAGCGCAGGATTGCTTCAGGCCCTATTCTGGTCCCAGGCGGCAGGCTGAGCCTGTGGTTAATTCTTCTTCCTGATGGGAAAATAGAGTGACCTCTGCCTGTCCCAACACCTGGAGCTAGTCTCTCATTGGTTCCCCCTCTTCCCTTTCATCCTCAGGACAAATTGCAAGCTGTACGGAACAGGAGGTTAAAGGTGCTGATTCTCCAAGGAGGGAGATTGCTAGTAAAGCGGCTGGAATGGCGAACCCGAGCACAAGGAGATGAGAAATGAGGTGCGTTTTAGAAACCTTTCCCGATCACACGGTGTACCATCTTCTGGGTTTCTCATGCATGTTTTCGATGTAGGAAGATGCCCTTGAACCTGGAGATTTGGGACCCATGGGATGGGTACCACGCAGTATTACTTTAAAGGGTCTGCGTTTGCTCACCCAACCTCACCAAACCTCTCAGCCCCAAGAGTGTCCACCCTTATGTCTCAATCAGCTGTGGGTCTAGATATGGTCAATCCAGGTGGCATTACAGCCGCTGAACGAATTTTGTAAGAATTTCTCTCTCTTTCACTGTCTTTGTTTCACGGGTTTTTAAAAGTAATTGATTTTTATAATGGGGTTTACCTGCTTTTCACTGCTGTGATTTTGCTGCTTTACACCCACTTGACTCACTTACAGAGAGATATCAATGCATAGGTTTCAAGATTCTTACTAGTCAGATATATTCTTGGGCGGTGAATTGGGGGTGTTGAGTCCAATTCATTGAGGAAGGAGTAGGGCTTGTGTATTACATATTGGGTTTATGGAACGGTATCTGAGATAATTTGAAACCCTTGTTGTATGCATCACCCCACCTCACCTTTCCCGTTAAGCAGCCATAATGTGTTTTCTAAACGTGTGACTCTATTCTGTTTTGTAATTCAGTTCAAGGGTAGCGGTTTTTACATTCCCTCTATAAGTCATATCTTATGATAAGTGTCTTTTTCTGTGTGACTTATTTCACTTAGAATCGTCGTACCTAAATCCAATCATCATGCTGCTACTAGCCTTATGACGTTGATTTCATGGCTGAGTGATATTCCATTGTACATAAGGACCACAACTTCTTTATCCATTTTTCTCTTTCCTGGGATATTTAAGGTGTAACGAAGTGGAGATTCTTGTCAACAGAGCAGCCCTAAACTTTGGGGTGCCTGTGTTTTGCTGATTTTTAGTTTTCCCAATTTATACGCCCATGAGTGGATGTGCCCTATGCTCCCTAAGCTGAGTTTTTTAGATGTTTCAGGACACACCGTGCACTTCTCCAGAGTGGCTGTTGGCAATTTACATCCCGCCCATCAGCGTAGCCAGGCTCCCGTTTCTCCATGGCCTGTCCTGCATTTCTGGTTTTGACACTTTATTCAGCATGGCCCTTTTGACCGATGGGAAGCGAGACTTCTTTGTAGCGCTGATTTGCCTTTCCAGGTTGCTTGGTTGGCCAAAAAGGGCGTATGCGTTTTTTCCTGAATATATTCAGGAAAAAACGCATACGCCCTTTTTGGCCAAGGGCATCATTGTCGAGGTTTTGCCGCTTTTCCTGTGCTTTAAAGGCGATTCGAATCTCCCTCCTGAAATCTGTTTCCTGCAATTCTGCCTTGCTTTCAAATCCTCTTCGTTGCCTTCCCTCAATATATTTGTGGACGAGAGTCATCATTTATAAGTCTGCAGGTTTGTGAATTGCAGTGCCCCTGAGCTCCATTTTTCAACTCGCTTTCTTGGGCGCTGGCCGCAAAAGCGCAGGATTGCTTCAGGCCCTATTCTGGTCCCAGGCGGCAGGCTGAGCCTGTGGTTAATTCTTCTTCCTGATGGGAAAATAGAGTGACCTCTGCCTGTCCCAACACCTGGAGCTAGTCTCTCATTGGTTCCCCCTCTTCCCTTTCATCCTCAGGACAAATTGCAAGCTGTACGGAACAGGAGGTTAAAGGTGCTGATTCTCCAAGGAGGGAGATTGCTAGTAAAGCGGCTGGAATGGCGAACCCGAGCACAAGGAGATGAGAAATGAGGTGCGTTTTAGAAACCTTTCCCGATCACACGGTGTACCATCTTCTGGGTTTCTCATGCATGTTTTCGATGTAGGAAGATGCCCTTGAACCTGGAGATTTGGGACCCATGGGATGGGTACCACGCAGTATTACTTTAAAGGGTCTGCGTTTGCTCACCCAACCTCACCAAACCTCTCAGCCCCAAGAGTGTCCACCCTTATGTCTCAATCAGCTGTGGGTCTAGATATGGTCAATCCAGGTGGCATTACAGCCGCTGAACGAATTTTGTAAGAATTTCTCTCTCTTTCACTGTCTTTGTTTCACGGGTTTTTAAAAGTAATTGATTTTTATAATGGGGTTTACCTGCTTTTCACTGCTGTGATTTTGCCGCTTTACACCCACTTGACTCACTTACAGAGAGATATCAATGCATAGGTTTCAAGATTCTTACTAGTCAGATATATTCTTGGGCGGTGAATTGGGGGTGTTGAGTCCAATTCATTGAGGAAGGAGTAGGGCTTGTCTATTACATATTGGGTTTATGGAACGGTATCTGAGATAATTTGAAACCCTTGTTGTATGCATCACCCCACCTCACCTTTCCCGTTAAGCAGCCATAGTGTGTTTTCTAAACGTGTGACTCTATTCTGTTTTGTAATTCAGTTCAAGGGTAGCGGTTTTTACATTCCCTCTATAAGTCATATCTTATGATAAGTGTCTTTTTCTGTGTGACTTATTTCACTTAGTATCGTCGTACCTAAATCCAATCATCATGCTGCTACTAGCCTTATGACGTTGATTTCATGGCTGAGTGATATTCCATTGTACATAAGGACCACAACTTCTTTATCCATTTTTCTCTTTCCTGGGATATTTAAGGTGTAATGAAGTGGAGATTCTTGTCAACAGAGCAGCCCCAAACTTTGGGGTGCCTGTGTCTTGCTGATTTTTAGTTTTCCCAATTTATACGCCCATGAGTGGATGTGCCCTATGCTCCCTAAGCTCAGTTTTTTAGATGTTTCAGGACACACCGTGCACTTCTCCAGAGTGGCTGTTGGCAATTTACATCCCGCCCATCAGCGTAGCCAGGCTCCCGTTTCTCCATGGCCTGTCCTGCATTTCTGGTTTTGACACTTTATTCAGCATGGCCCTTTTGACCGATGGGAAGCGAGACTTCTTCGTAGCGCTGATTTGCCTTTCCAGGTTGCTCGGTTGGCCAAAAAGGGCGTATGCGTTTTTTCCTGAATATATTCAGGAAAAAACGCATACGCCCTTTTTGGCCAAGGGCATCATTGTCGAGGTTTTGCCGCTTTTCCTGTGCTTTAAAGGCGATTCGAATCTCCCTCCTGAAATCTGTTTCCTGCAATTCTGCCTTGCTTTCAAATCCTCTTCGTTGCCTTCCCTCAATATATTTGTGGACGAGAGTCATCATTTATAAGTCTGCAGGTTTGTGAATTGCAGTGCCCCTGAGCTCCATTTTTCAACTCGCTTTCTTGGGCGCTGGCCGCAAAAGCGCAGGATTGCTTCAGGCCCTATTCTGGTCCCAGGCGGCAGGCTGAGCCTGTGGTTAATTCTTCTTCCTGATGGGAAAATAGAGTGACCTCTGCCTGTCCCAACACCTGGAGCTAGTCTCTCATTGGTTCCCCCTCTTCCCTTTCATCCTCAGGACAAATTGCAAGCTGTACGGAACAGGAGGTTAAAGGTGCTGATTCTCCAAGGAGGGAGATTGCTAGTAAAGCGGCTGGAATGGCGAACCCGAGCACAAGGAGATGAGAAATGAGGTGCGTTTTAGAAACCTTTCCCGATCACACGGTGTACCATCTTCTGGGTTTCTCATGCATGTTTTCGATGTAGGAAGATGCCCTTGAACCTGGAGATTTGGGACCCATGGGATGGGTACCACGCAGTATTACTTTAAAGGGTCTGCGTTTGCTCACCCAACCTCACCAAACCTCTCAGCCCCAAGAGTGTCCACCCTTATGTCTCAATCAGCTGTGGGTCTAGATATGGTCAATCCAGGTGGCATTACAGCCGCTGAACGAATTTTGTAAGAATTTCTCTCTCTTTCACTGTCTTTGTTTCACGGGTTTTTAAAAGTAATTGATTTTTATAATGGGGTTTACCTGCTTTTCACTGCTGTGATTTTGCTGCTTTACACCCACTTGACTCACTTACAGAGAGATATCAATGCATAGGTTTCAAGATTCTTACTAGTCAGATATATTCTTGGGCGGTGAATTGGGGGTGTTGAGTCCAATTCATTGAGGAAGGAGTAGGGCTTGTGTATTACATATTGGGTTTATGGAACGGTATCTGAGATAATTTGAAACCCTTGTTGTATGCATCACCCCACCTCACCTTTCCCGTTAAGCAGCCATAATGTGTTTTCTAAACGTGTGACTCTATTCTGTTTTGTAATTCAGTTCAAGGGTAGCGGTTTTTACATTCCCTCTATAAGTCATATCTTATGATAAGTGTCTTTTTCTGTGTGACTTATTTCACTTAGAATCGTCGTACCTAAATCCAATCATCATGCTGCTACTAGCCTTATGACGTTGATTTCATGGCTGAGTGATATTCCATTGTACATAAGGACCACAACTTCTTTATCCATTTTTCTCTTTCCTGGGATATTTAAGGTGTAACGAAGTGGAGATTCTTGTCAACAGAGCAGCCCTAAACTTTGGGGTGCCTGTGTTTTGCTGATTTTTAGTTTTCCCAATTTATACGCCCATGAGTGGATGTGCCCTATGCTCCCTATGCTGAGTTTTTTAGATGTTTCAGGACACACCGTGCACTTCTCCAGAGTGGCTGTTGGCAATTTACATCCCGCCCATCAGCGTAGCCAGGCTCCCGTTTCTCCATGGCCTGTCCTGCATTTCTGGTTTTGACACTTTATTCAGCATGGCCCTTTTGACCGATGGGAAGCGAGACTTCTTTGTAGCGCTGATTTGCCTTTCCAGGTTGCTTGGTTGGCCAAAAAGGGCGTATGCGTTTTTTCCTGAATATATTCAGGAAAAAACGCATACGCCCTTTTTGGCCAAGGGCATCATTGTCGAGGTTTTGCCGCTTTTCCTGTGCTTTAAAGGCGATTCGAATCTCCCTCCTGAAATCTGTTTCCTGCAATTCTGCCTTGCTTTCAAATCCTCTTCGTTGCCTTCCCTCAATATATTTGTGGACGAGAGTCATCATTTATAAGTCTGCAGGTTTGTGAATTGCAGTGCCCCTGAGCTCCATTTTTCAACTCGCTTTCTTGGGCGCTGGCCGCAAAAGCGCAGGATTGCTTCAGGCCCTATTCTGGTCCCAGGCGGCAGGCTGAGCCTGTGGTTAATTCTTCTTCCTGATGGGAAAATAGAGTGACCTCTGCCTGTCCCAACACCTGGAGCTAGTCTCTCATTGGTTCCCCCTCTTCCCTTTCATCCTCAGGACAAATTGCAAGCTGTACGGAACAGGAGGTTAAAGGTGCTGATTCTCCAAGGAGGGAGATTGCTAGTAAAGCGGCTGGAATGGCGAACCCGAGCACAAGGAGATGAGAAATGAGGTGCGTTTTAGAAACCTTTCCCGATCACACGGTGTACCATCTTCTGGGTTTCTCATGCATGTTTTCGATGTAGGAAGATGCCCTTGAACCTGGAGATTTGGGACCCATGGGATGGGTACCACGCAGTATTACTTTAAAGGGTCTGCGTTTGCTCACCCAACCTCACCAAACCTCTCAGCCCCAAGAGTGTCCACCCTTATGTCTCAATCAGCTGTGGGTCTAGATATGGTCAATCCAGGTGGCATTACAGCCGCTGAACGAATTTTGTAAGAATTTCTCTCTCTTTCACTGTCTTTGTTTCACGGGTTTTTAAAAGTAATTGATTTTTATAATGGGGTTTACCTGCTTTTCACTGCTGTGATTTTGCCGCTTTACACCCACTTGACTCACTTACAGAGAGATATCAATGCATAGGTTTCAAGATTCTTACTAGTCAGATATATTCTTGGGCGGTGAATTGCGGGTGTTGAGTCCAATTCATTGAGGAAGGAGTAGGGCTTGTCTATTACATATTGGGTTTATGGAACGGTATCTGAGATAATTTGAAACCCTTGTTGTATGCATCACCCCACCTCACCTTTCCCGTTAAGCAGCCATAGTGTGTTTTCTAAACGTGTGACTCTATTCTGTTTTGTAATTCAGTTCAAGGGTAGCGGTTTTTACATTCCCTCTATAAGTCGTATCTTATGATAAGTGCCTTTTTCTGTGTGACTTATTTCACTTAGAATCGTCGTACCTAAATCCAATCATCATGCTGCTACTAGCCTTATGACGTTGATTTCATGGCTGAGTGATATTCCATTGTACATAAGGACCACAACTTCTTTATCCATTTTTCTCTTTCCTGGGATATTTAAGGTGTAACGAAGTGGAGATTCTTGTCAACAGAGCAGCCCTAAACTTTGAGGTGCCTGTGTCTTGCTGATTTTTAGTTTTCCCAATTTATACGCCCATGAGTGGATGTGCCCTATGCTCCCTAAGCTCAGTTTTTTAGATGTTTTAGGACACACCGTGCACTTCTCCAGAGTGGCTGTTGGCAATTTACATCCCGCCCATCAGCGTAGCCAGGCTCCCGTTTCTCCATGGCCTGTCCTGCATTTCTGGTTTTGACACTTTATTCAGCATGGCCCATTTGACCGATGGGAAGCGAGACTTCTTTGTAGCGCTGATTTGCCTTTCCAGGTTGCTTGGTTGGCCAAAAAGGGCGTATGCGTTTTTTCCTGAATATATTCAGGAAAAAACGCATACGCCCTTTTTGGCCAAGGGCATCATTGTCGAGGTTTTGCCGCTTTTCCTGTGCTTTAAAGGCGATTCGAATCTCCCTCCTGAAATCTGTTTCCTGCAATTCTGCCTTGCTTTCAAATCCTCTTCGTTGCCTTCCCTCAATATATTTGTGGACGAGAGTCATCATTTATAAGTCTGCAGGTTTGTGAATTGCAGTGCCCCTGAGCTCCATTTTTCAACTCGCTTTCTTGGGCGCTGGCCGCAAAAGCGCAGGATTGCTTCAGGCCCTATTCTGGTCCCAGGCGGCAGGCTGAGCCTGTGGTTAATTCTTCTTCCTGATGGGAAAATAGAGTGACCTCTGCCTGTCCCAACACCTGGAGCTAGTCTCTCATTGGTTCCCCCTCTTCCCTTTCATCCTCAGGACAAATTGCAAGCTGTACGGAACAGGAGGTTAAAGGTGCTGATTCTCCAAGGAGGGAGATTGCTAGTAAAGCGGCTGGAATGGCGAACCCGAGCACAAGGAGATGAGAAATGAGGTGCGTTTTAGAAACCTTTCCCGATCACACGGTGTACCATCTTCTGGGTTTCTCATGCATGTTTTCGATGTAGGAAGATGCCCTTGAACCTGGAGATTTGGGACCCATGGGATGGGTACCACGCAGTATTACTTTAAAGGGTCTGCGTTTGCTCACCCAACCTCACCAAACCTCTCAGCCCCAAGAGTGTCCACCCTTATGTCTCAATCAGCTGTGGGTCTAGATATGGTCAATCCAGGTGGCATTACAGCCGCTGAACGAATTTTGTAAGAATTTCTCTCTCTTTCACTGTCTTTGTTTCACGGGTTTTTAAAAGTAATTGATTTTTATAATGGGGTTTACCTGCTTTTCACTGCTGTGATTTTGCCGCTTTACACCCACTTGACTCACTTACAGAGAGATATCAATGCATAGGTTTCAAGATTCTTACTAGTCAGATATATTCTTGGGCGGTGAATTGGGGGTGTTGAGTCCAATTCATTGAGGAAGGAGTAGGGCTTGTCTATTACATATTGGGTTTATGGAACGGTATCTGAGATAATTTGAAACCCTTGTTGTATGCATCACCCCACCTCACCTTTCCCGTTAAGCAGCCATAGTGTGTTTTCTAAACGTGTGACTCTATTCTGTTTTGTAATTCAGTTCAAGGGTAGCGGTTTTTACATTCCCTCTATAAGTCGTATCTTATGATAAGTGCCTTTTTCTGTGTGACTTATTTCACTTAGAATCGTCGTACCTAAATCCAATCATCATGCTGCTACTAGCCTTATGACGTTGATTTCATGGCTGAGTGATATTCCATTGTACATAAGGACCACAACTTCTTTATCCATTTTTCTCTTTCCTGGGATATTTAAGGTGTAACGAAGTGGAGATTCTTGTCAACAGAGCAGCCCTAAACTTTGAGGTGCCTGTGTCTTGCTGATTTTTAGTTTTCCCAATTTATACGCCCATGAGTGGATGTGCCCTATGCTCCCTAAGCTCAGTTTTTTAGATGTTTCAGGACACACCGTGCACTTCTCCAGAGTGGCTGTTGGCAATTTACATCCCGCCCATCAGCGTAGCAAGGCTCCCGTTTCTCCATGGCCTGTCCTGCATTTCTGGTTTTGACACTTTATTCAGCATGGCCCATTTGACCGATGGGAAGCGAGACTTCTTTGTAGCGCTGATTTGCCTTTCCAGGTTGCTTGGTTGGCCAAAAAGGGCGTATGCGTTTTTTCCTGAATATATTCAGGAAAAAACGCATACGCCCTTTTTGGCCAAGGGCATCATTGTCGAGGTTTTGCCGCTTTTCCTGTGCTTTAAAGGCGATTCGAATCTCCCTCCTGAAATCTGTTTCCTGCAATTCTGCCTTGCTTTCAAATCCTCTTCGTTGCCTTCCCTCAATATATTTGTGGACGAGAGTCATCATTTATAAGTCTTCAGGTTTGTGAATTGCAGTGCCCCTGAGCTCCATTTTTCAACTCGCTTTCTTGGGCGCTGGCCGCAAAAGCGCAGGATTGCTTCAGGCCCTATTCTGGTCCCAGGCGGCAGGCTGAGCCTGTGGTTAATTCTTCTTCCTGATGGGAAAATAGAGTAACCTCTGCCTGTCCCAACACCTGGAGCTAGTCTCTCATTGGTTCCCCCTCTTCCCTTTCATCCTCAGGACAAATTGCAAGCTGTACGGAACAGGAGGTTAAAGGTGCTGATTCTCCAAGGAGGGAGATTGCTAGTAAAGCGGCTGGAATGGCGAACCCGAGCACAAGGAGATGAGAAATGAGGTGCGTTTTAGAAACCTTTCCCGATCACACGGTGTACCAACTTCTGGGTTTCTCATGCATGTTTTCGATGTAGGAAGATGCCCTTGAACCTGGAGATTTGGGACCCATGGGATGGGTACCACGCAGTATTACTTTAAAGGGTCTGCGTTTGCTCACCCAACCTCACCAAACCTCTCAGCCCCAAGAGTGTCCACCCTTATGTCTCAATCAGCTGTGGGTCTAGATATGGTCAATCCAGGTGGCATTACAGCCGCTGAACGAATTTTGTAAGAATTTCTCTCTCTTTCACTGTCTTTGTTTCACGGGTTTTTAAAAGTAATTGATTTTTATAATGGGGTTTACCTGCTTTTCACTGCTGTGATTTTGCCGCTTTACACCCACTTGACTCACTTACAGAGAGATATCAATGCATAGGTTTCAAGATTCTTACTAGTCAGATATATTCTTGGGCGGTGAATTGGGGGTGTGGAGTCCAATTCATTGAGGAAGGAGTAGGGCTTGTCTATTACATATTGGGTTTATGGAACGGTATCTGAGATAATTTGAAACCCTTGTTGTATGCATCACCCCACCTCGCCTTTCCCGTTAAGCAGCCATAGTGTGTTTTCTAAACGTGTGACTCTATTCTGTTTTGTAATTCAGTTCAAGGGTAGCGGTTTTTACATTCCCTCTATAAGTCATATCTTATGATAAGTGCCTTTTTCTGTGTGACTTATTTCACTTAGAATCGTCGTACCTAAATCCACTCATCATGCTGCTACTAGCCTTATGACGTTGATTTCATGGCTGAGTGATATTCCATTGTACATAAGGACCACAACTTCTTTATCCATATTTCTCTTTCCTGGGATATTTAAGGTGTAACGAAGTGGAGATTCTTGTCAACAGAGCAGCCCTAAACTTTGGGGTGCCTGTGTCTTGCTGATTTTTAGTTTTCCCAATTTATACGCCCATGAGTGGATGTGACCTATGCTCCCTAAGCTGAGTTTTTTAGATGTTTCAGGACACACCGTGCACTTCTCCAGAGTGGCTGTTGGCAATTTACATCCCGCCCATCAGCGTAGCCAGGCTCCCGTTTCTCCATGGCCTGTCCTGCATTTCTGGTTTTGACACTTTATTCAGCATGGCCCTTTTGACCGATGGGAAGCGAGACTTCTTTGTAGCGCTGATTTACCTTTCCAGGTTGCTTGGTTGGCCAAAAAGGGCGTATGCGTTTTTTCCTGAATATATTCAGGAAAAAACGCATACGCCCTTTTTGGCCAAGGGCATCATTGTCGAGGTTTTGCCGCTTTTCCTGTGCTTTAAAGGCGATTCGAATCTCCCTCCTGAAATCTGTTTCCTGCAATTCTGCCTTGCTTTCAAATCCTCTTCGTTTCCTTCCATCAATATATTTGTGGACGAGAGTCATCATTTATAAGTCTGCAGGTTTGTGAATTGCAGTGCCCCTGAGCTCCATTTTTCAACTCGCTTTCTTGGGAGCTGGCCGCAAAAGCGCAGGATTGCTTCAGGCCCTATTCTGGTCCAAGGCGGCAGGCTGAGCCTGTGGTTAATTCTTCTTCTTGAGGGGAAAATAGAGTGACCTTTGCCTGTCCCAACACCTAGAGCTAGTCTCTCATTGGTTCCCCCTCTTCCCGTTCATCCTCAGGACAAATTGCAACCTGTACGGAACAGGAGGTTAAAGGTGCTGATTCTCCAAGGAGGGAGATTGCTAGTAAAGCGGCTGGAATGGCGAACCCAAGCACAAGGAGATGAGAAATGAGGTGCGTTTTAGAAACCTTTCCAGATCACACGGTGTACCATCTTCTGGGTTTCTCATGAATGTTTTCGATGTAGGAAGATGCCCTTGAACCTGGAGATTTGGGACCCATGGGATGGGTACCACACAGTATTACTTTATAGGGTCTGCGTTTGCTCACCCAACCTCACCAAACCTCTCAGCCGCAAGAGTGTCCACCCTTATGTCTCAATCAGCTGTGGGTCTAGATATGGTCAATCCAGGTGGCATCACAGCCCCTGAACGAATTTTGTAAGAATTTCTCTCTCTTTCACTGTCTTTGTTTCACGGGTTTTTAAAAGTAATTGATTTTTATAATGGGGTTTACCTGCTTTTCACTGCTGTGATTTTGCCGCTTTACACCCACTTGACTCACTTACAGAGAGATATCAATGCATAGGTTTCAAGATTCTTACTAGTCAGATATATTCTTGGGCGGTGAATAGGGGGTGTTGAGTCCAATTCATTGAGGAAGGAGTAGGGCTTGTCTATTACATATTGGGTTTATGGAACGGTATCTGAGCTAATTTGAAACCCTTGTTGTATGCATCACCCCACCTCACCTTTCCCATTAAGCAGCCATAGTGTGTTTTCTAAACGTGTGACTCTATTCTGTTTTGTATTTCAGTTCAAGGGTAGCGGTTTTTACATTCCCTCTATAAGTCGTATCTTATGATAAGTGTCTTTTTCTGTGTGACTTATTTCACTTAGAATCTTCGTACCTAAATCCACTCATCATGCTGCTACTAGCCTTATGACGTTGATTTCATGGCTGAGTGATATTCCATTGTACATAAGGACCACAACTTCTTTATCCATTTTTCTCTTTCCTGGGATATTTAAGGTGTAACGAAGTGGAGATTCTTGTCAACAGAGCAGCCCTAAACTTTGGGGTGCCTGTGTCTTGCTGATTTTTAGTTTTCCCAATTTATACGCCCATGAGTGGATGTGCCCTATGCTCCCTAAGCTGAGTTTTTTAGATGTTTCAGGACACACCGTGCACTTCTCCAGAGTGGCTGTTGGCAATTTACATCCCGCCCATCAGCGTAGCCAGGCTCCCGTTTCTCCATGGCCTGTCCTGCATTCCTGGTTTTGACACTTTATTCAGCATGGCCCTTTTGACCGATGGGAAGCGAGACTTCTTTGTAGCGCTGATTTGCCTTTCCAGGTTGCTTGGTTGGCCAAAAAGGGCGTATGCGTTTTTTCCTGAATATATTCAGGAAAAAACGCATACGCCCTTTTTGGCCAAGGGCATCATTGTCGAGGTTTTGCCGCTTTTCCTGAGCTTTAAAGGCGATTCGAATCTCCCTCCTGAAATCTGTTTCCTGCAATTCTGCCTTGCTTTCAAATCCTCTTCGTTGCCTTCCCTCAATATATTTGTGGACGAGAGTCATCATTTATAAGTCTGCAGGTTTGTGAATTGCAGTGCCCCTGAGCTCCATTTTTCAACTCGCTTTCTTGGGCGCTGGCCGCAAAAGCGCAGGATTGCTTCAGGCCCTATTCTGGTCCCAGGCGGCAGGCTGAGCCTGTGGTTAATTCTTCTTCCTGATGGGAAAATAGAGTGACCTCTGCCTGTCCCAACACCTGGAGCTAGTCTCTCATTGGTTCCCCCTCTTCCCTTTCATCCTCAGGACAAATTGCAAGCTGTACGGAACAGGAGGTTAAAGGTGCTGATTCTCCAAGGAGGGAGATTGCTAGTAAAGAGGCTGGAATGGCGAACCCGAGCACAAGGAGATGAGAAATGAGGTGCGTTTTAGAAACCTTTCCCGATCACACGGTGTACCATCTTCTGGGTTTCTCATGCATGTTTTCGATGTAGGAAGATGCCCTTGAACCTGGAGATTTGGGACCCATGGGATGGGTACCACGCAGTATTACTTTAAAGGGTCTGCGTTTGCTCACCCAACCTCACCAAACCTCTCAGCCCCAAGAGTGTCCACCCTTATGTCTCAATCAGCTGTGGGTCTAGATATGGTCAATCCAGGTGGCATTACAGCCGCTGAACGAATTTTGTAAGAATTTCTCTCTCTTTCACTGTCTTTGTTTCACGGGTTTTTAAAAGTAATTGATTTTTATAATGGGGTTTACCTGCTTTTCACTGCTGTGATTTTGCCGCTTTACACCCACTTGACTCACTTACAGAGAGATATCAATGCATAGGTTTCAAGATTCTTACTAGTCAGATATATTCTTGGGCGGTGAATTGGGGGTGTTGAGTCCAATTCATTGAGGAAGGAGTAGGGCTTGTCTATTACATATTGGGTTTATGGAACGGTATCTGAGATAATTTGAAACCCTTGTTGTATGCATCACCCCACCTCACCTTTCCCGTTAAGCAGCCATAGTGTGTTTTCTAAACGTGTGACTCTATTCTGTTTTGTAATTCAGTTCAAGGGTAGCGGTTTTTACATTCCCTCTATAAGTCATATCTTATGATAAGTGTCTTTTTCTGTGTGACTTATTTCACTTAGAATCGTCGTATCTAAATCCAATCATCATGCTGCTACTAGCCTTATGACGTTGATTTCATGGCTGAGTGATATTCCATTGTACATAAGGACCACAACTTCTTTATCCATTTTTGTCTTTCCTGGGATATTTAAGGTGTAATGAAGTGGAGATTCTTGTCAACAGAGCAGCCCCAAACTTTGGGGTGCCTGTGTCTTGCTGATTTTTAGTTTTCCCAATTTATACGCCCATGAGTGGATGTGCCCTATGCTCCCTAAGCTCAGTTTTTTAGATGTTTCAGGACACACCGTGCACTTCTCCAGAGTGGCTGTTGGCAATTTACATCCCGCCCATCAGCGTAGCCAGGCTCCCGTTTCTCCATGGCCTGTCCTGCATTTCTGGTTTTGACACTTTATTCAGCATGGCCCTTTTGACCGATGGGAAGCGAGACTTCTTCGTAGCGCTGATTTGCCTTTCCAGGTTGCTCGGTTGGCCAAAAAGGGCGTATGCGTTTTTTCCTGAATATATTCAGGAAAAAACGCATACGCCCTTTTTGGCCAAGGGCATCATTGTCGAGGTTTTGCCGCTTTTCCTGTGCTTTAAAGGCGATTCGAATCTCCCTCCTGAAATCTGTTTCCTGCAATTCTGCCTTGCTTTCAAATCCTCTTCGTTGCCTTCCCTCAATATATTTGTGGACGAGAGTCATCATTTATAAGTCTGCAGGTTTGTGAATTGCAGTGCCCCTGAGCTCCATTTTTCAACTCGCTTTCTTGGGCGCTGGCCGCAAAAGCGCAGGATTGCTTCAGGCCCTATTCTGGTCCCAGGCGGCAGGCTGAGCCTGTGGTTAATTCTTCTTCCTGATGGGAAAATAGAGTGACCTCTGCCTGTCCCAACACCTGGAGCTAGTCTCTCATTGGTTCCCCCTCTTCCCTTTCATCCTCAGGACAAATTGCAAGCTGTACGGAACAGGAGGTTAAAGGTGCTGATTCTCCAAGGAGGGAGATTGCTAGTAAAGCGGCTGGAATGGCGAACCCGAGCACAAGGAGATGAGAAATGAGGTGCGTTTTAGAAACCTTTCCCGATCACACGGTGTACCATCTTCTGGGTTTCTCATGCATGTTTTCGATGTAGGAAGATGCCCTTGAACCTGGAGATTTGGGACCCATGGGATGGGTACCACGCAGTATTACTTTAAAGGGTCTGCGTTTGCTCACCCAACCTCACCAAACCTCTCAGCCCCAAGAGTGTCCACCCTTATGTCTCAATCAGCTGTGGGTCTAGATATGGTCAATCCAGGTGGCATTACAGCCGCTGAACGAATTTTGTAAGAATTTCTCTCTCTTTCACTGTCTTTGTTTCACGGGTTTTTAAAAGTAATTGATTTTTATAATGGGGTTTACCTGCTTTTCACTGCTGTGATTTTGCCGCTTTACACCCACTTGACTCACTTACAGAGAGATATCAATGCATAGGTTTCAAGATTCTTACTAGTCAGATATATTCTTGGGCGGTGAATTGGGGGTGTTGAGTCCAATTCATTGAGGAAGGAGTAGGGCTTGTCTATTACATATTGGGTTTATGGAACGGTATCTGAGATAATTTGAAACCCTTGTTGTATGCATCACCCCACCTCACCTTTCCCGTTAAGCAGCCATAGTGTGTTTTCTAAACGTGTGACTCTATTCTGTTTTGTAATTCAGTTCAAGGGTAGCGGTTTTTACATTCCCTCTATAAGTCATATCTTATGATAAGTGTCTTTTTCTGTGTGACTTATTTCACTTAGAATCGTCGTATCTAAATCCAATCATCATGCTGCTACTAGCCTTATGACGTTGATTTCATGGCTGAGTGATATTCCATTGTACATAAGGACCACAACTTCTTTATCCATTTTTGTCTTTCCTGGGATATTTAAGGTGTAATGAAGTGGAGATTCTTGTCAACAGAGCAGCCCCAAACTTTGGGGTGCCTGTGTCTTGCTGATTTTTAGTTTTCCCAATTTATACGCCCATGAGTGGATGTGCCCTATGCTCCCTAAGCTCAGTTTTTTAGATGTTTCAGGACACACCGTGCACTTCTCCAGAGTGGCTGTTGGCAATTTACATCCCGCCCATCAGCGTAGCCAGGCTCCCGTTTCTCCATGGCCTGTCCTGCATTTCTGGTTTTGACACTTTATTCAGCATGGCCCTTTTGACCGATGGGAAGCGAGACTTCTTCGTAGCGCTGATTTGCCTTTCCAGGTTGCTCGGTTGGCCAAAAAGGGCGTATGCGTTTTTTCCTGAATATATTCAGGAAAAAACGCATACGCCCTTTTTGGCCAAGGGCATCATTGTCGAGGTTTTGCCGCTTTTCCTGTGCTTTAAAGGCGATTCGAATCTCCCTCCTGAAATCTGTTTCCTGCAATTCTGCCTTGCTTTCAAATCCTCTTCGTTGCCTTCCCTCAATATATTTGTGGACGAGAGTCATCATTTATAAGTCTGCAGGTTTGTGAATTGCAGTGCCCCTGAGCTCCATTTTTCAACTCGCTTTCTTGGGCGCTGGCCGCAAAAGCGCAGGATTGCTTCAGGCCCTATTCTGGTCCCAGGCGGCAGGCTGAGCCTGTGGTTAATTCTTCTTCCTGATGGGAAAATAGAGTGACCTCTGCCTGTCCCAACACCTGGAGCTAGTCTCTCATTGGTTCCCCCTCTTCCCTTTCATCCTCAGGACAAATTGCAAGCTGTACGGAACAGGAGGTTAAAGGTGCTGATTCTCCAAGGAGGGAGATTGCTAGTAAAGCGGCTGGAATGGCGAACCCGAGCACAAGGAGATGAGAAATGAGGTGCGTTTTAGAAACCTTTCCCGATCACACGGTGTACCATCTTCTGGGTTTCTCATGCATGTTTTCGATGTAGGAAGATGCCCTTGAACCTGGAGATTTGGGACCCATGGGATGGGTACCACGCAGTATTACTTTAAAGGGTCTGCGTTTGCTCACCCAACCTCACCAAACCTCTCAGCCCCAAGAGTGTCCACCCTTATGTCTCAATCAGCTGTGGGTCTAGATATGGTCAATCCAGGTGGCATTACAGCCGCTGAACGAATTTTGTAAGAATTTCTCTCTCTTTCACTGTCTTTGTTTCACGGGTTTTTAAAAGTAATTGATTTTTATAATGGGGTTTACCTGCTTTTCACTGCTGTGATTTTGCTGCTTTACACCCACTTGACTCACTTACAGAGAGATATCAATGCATAGGTTTCAAGATTCTTACTAGTCAGATATATTCTTGGGCGGTGAATTGGGGGTGTTGAGTCCAATTCATTGAGGAAGGAGTAGGGCTTGTGTATTACATATTGGGTTTATGGAACGGTATCTGAGATAATTTGAAACCCTTGTTGTATGCATCACCCCACCTCACCTTTCCCGTTAAGCAGCCATAATGTGTTTTCTAAACGTGTGACTCTATTCTGTTTTGTAATTCAGTTCAAGGGTAGCGGTTTTTACATTCCCTCTATAAGTCATATCTTATGATAAGTGCCTTTTTCTGTGTGACTTATTTCACTTAGAATCGTCGTACCTAAATCCAATCATCATGCTGCTACTAGCCTTATGACGTTGATTTCATGGCTGAGTGATATTCCATTGTACATAAGGACCACAACTTCTTTATCCATTTTTCTCTTTCCTGGGATATTTAAGGTGTAATGAAGTGGAGATTCTTGTCAACAGAGCAGCCCCAAACTTTGGGGTGCCTGTGTCTTGCTGATTTTTAGTTTTCCCAATTTATACGCCCATGAGTGGATGTGCCCTATGCTCCCTAAGCTGAGTTTTTTAGATGTTTCAGGACACACCGTGCACTTCTCCAGAGTGGCTGTTGGCAATTTACATCCCGCCCATCAGCGTAGCCAGGCTCCCGTTTCTCCATGGCCTGTCCTGCATTTCTGGTTTTGACACTTTATTCAGCATGGCCCTTTTGACCGATGGGAAGCGAGACTTCTTCGTAGCGCTGATTTGCCTTTCCAGGTTGCTCGGTTGGCCAAAAAGGGCGTATGCGTTTTTTCCTGAATATATTCAGGAAAAAACGCATACGCCCTTTTTGGCCAAGGGCATCATTGTCGAGGTTTTGCCGCTTTTCCTGTGCTTTAAAGGCGATTCGAATCTCCCTCCTGAAATCTGTTTCCTGCAATTCTGCCTTGCTTTCAAATCCTCTTCGTTGCCTTCCATCAATATATTTGTGGACGAGAGTCATCATTTATAAGTCTGCAGGTTTGTGAATTGCAGTGCCCCTGAGCGCCATTTTTCAACTCGCTTTCTTGGGCGCTGGCCGCAAAAGCGCAGGATTGCTTCAGGCCCTATTCTGGTCCCAGGCGGCAGGCTGAGCCTGTGGTTAATTCTTCTTCCTTCTGGGAAAATAGAGTGACCTCTGCCTGTCCCAACACCTGGAGCTAGTCTCTCATTGGTTCCCCCTCTTCCCTTTCATCCTCAGGACAAATTGCAAGCTGTACGGAACAGGAGGTTAAAGGTGCTGATTCTCCAAGGAGGGAGATTGCTAGTAAAGCGGCTGGAATGGCGAACCCGAGCACAAGGAGATGAGAAATGAGGTGCGTTTTAGAAACCTTTCCCGATCACACGGTGTACCATCTTCTGGGTTTCTCATGCATGTTTTCGATGTAGGAAGATGCCCTTGAACCTGGAGATTTGGGACACATGGGATGGGTACCACGCAGTATTACTTTAAAGGGTCTGCGTTTGCTCACCCAACCTCACCAAACCTCTCAGCCCCAAGAGTGTCCACCCTTATGTCTCAATCAGCTGTGGGTCTAGATATGGTCAATCCAGGTGGCATTACAGCCGCTGAACGAATTTTGTAAGAATTTCTCTCTCTTTCACTGTCTTTGTTTCACGGGTTTTTAAAAGTAATTGATTTTTATAATGGGGTTTACCTGCTTTTCACTGCTGTGATTTTGCTGCTTTACACCCACTTGACTCACTTACAGAGAGATATCAATGCATAGGTTTCAAGATTCTTACTAGTCAGATATATTCTTGGGCGGTGAATTGGGGGTGTTGAGTCCAATTCATTGAGGAAGGAGTAGGGCTTGTGTATTACATATTGGGTTTATGGAACGGTATCTGAGATAATTTGAAACCCTTGTTGTATGCATCACCCCACCTCACCTTTCCCGTTAAGCAGCCATAATGTGTTTTCTAAACGTGTGACTCTATTCTGTTTTGTAATTCAGTTCAAGGGTAGCGGTTTTTACATTCCCTCTATAAGTCATATCTTATGATAAGTGTCTTTTTCTGTGTGACTTATTTCACTTAGAATCGTCGTACCTAAATCCAATCATCATGCTGCTACTAGCCTTATGACGTTGATTTCATGGCTGAGTGATATTCCATTGTACATAAGGACCACAACTTCTTTATCCATTTTTCTCTTTCCTGGGATATTTAAGGTGTAACGAAGTGGAGATTCTTGTCAACAGAGCAGCCCTAAACTTTGGGGTGCCTGTGTTTTGCTGATTTTTAGTTTTCCCAATTTATACGCCCATGAGTGGATGTGCCCTATGCTCCCTAAGCTGAGTTTTTTAGATGTTTCAGGACACACCGTGCACTTCTCCAGAGTGGCTGTTGGCAATTTACATCCCGCCCATCAGCGTAGCCAGGCTCCCGTTTCTCCATGGCCTGTCCTGCATTTCTGGTTTTGACACTTTATTCAGCATGGCCCTTTTGACCGATGGGAAGCGAGACTTCTTTGTAGCGCTGATTTGCCTTTCCAGGTTGCTTGGTTGGCCAAAAAGGGCGTATGCGTTTTTTCCTGAATATATTCAGGAAAAAACGCATACGCCCTTTTTGGCCAAGGGCATCATTGTCGAGGTTTTGCCGCTTTTCCTGTGCTTTAAAGGCGATTCGAATCTCCCTCCTGAAATCTGTTTCCTGCAATTCTGCCTTGCTTTCAAATCCTCTTCGTTGCCTTCCCTCAATATATTTGTGGACGAGAGTCATCATTTATAAGTCTGCAGGTTTGTGAATTGCAGTGCCCCTGAGCTCCATTTTTCAACTCGCTTTCTTGGGCGCTGGCCGCAAAAGCGCAGGATTGCTTCAGGCCCTATTCTGGTCCCAGGCGGCAGGCTGAGCCTGTGGTTAATTCTTCTTCCTGATGGGAAAATAGAGTGACCTCTGCCTGTCCCAACACCTGGAGCTAGTCTCTCATTGGTTCCCCCTCTTCCCTTTCATCCTCAGGACAAATTGCAAGCTGTACGGAACAGGAGGTTAAAGGTGCTGATTCTCCAAGGAGGGAGATTGCTAGTAAAGCGGCTGGAATGGCGAACCCGAGCACAAGGAGATGAGAAATGAGGTGCGTTTTAGAAACCTTTCCCGATCACACGGTGTACCATCTTCTGGGTTTCTCATGCATGTTTTCGATGTAGGAAGATGCCCTTGAACCTGGAGATTTGGGACCCATGGGATGGGTACCACGCAGTATTACTTTAAAGGGTCTGCGTTTGCTCACCCAACCTCACCAAACCTCTCAGCCCCAAGAGTGTCCACCCTTATGTCTCAATCAGCTGTGGGTCTAGATATGGTCAATCCAGGTGGCATTACAGCCGCTGAACGAATTTTGTAAGAATTTCTCTCTCTTTCACTGTCTTTGTTTCACGGGTTTTTAAAAGTAATTGATTTTTATAATGGGGTTTACCTGCTTTTCACTGCTGTGATTTTGCCGCTTTACACCCACTTGACTCACTTACAGAGAGATATCAATGCATAGGTTTCAAGATTCTTACTAGTCAGATATATTCTTGGGCGGTGAATTGCGGGTGTTGAGTCCAATTCATTGAGGAAGGAGTAGGGCTTGTCTATTACATATTGGGTTTATGGAACGGTATCTGAGATAATTTGAAACCCTTGTTGTATGCATCACCCCACCTCACCTTTCCCGTTAAGCAGCCATAGTGTGTTTTCTAAACGTGTGACTCTATTCTGTTTTGTAATTCAGTTCAAGGGTAGCGGTTTTTACATTCCCTCTATAAGTCGTATCTTATGATAAGTGCCTTTTTCTGTGTGACTTATTTCACTTAGAATCGTCGTACCTAAATCCAATCATCATGCTGCTACTAGCCTTATGACGTTGATTTCATGGCTGAGTGATATTCCATTGTACATAAGGACCACAACTTCTTTATCCATTTTTCTCTTTCCTGGGATATTTAAGGTGTAACGAAGTGGAGATTCTTGTCAACAGAGCAGCCCTAAACTTTGGGGTGCCTGTGTCTTGCTGATTTTTAGTTTTCCCAATTTATACGCCCATGAGTGGATGTGCCCTATGCTCCCTAAGCTGAGTTTTTTAGATGTTTCAGGACACACCGTGCACTTCTCCAGGGTGGCTGTTGGCAATTTACATCCCGCCCATCAGCGTAGCCAGGCTCCCGTTTCTCCATGGCCTGCCCTGCATTTCTGGTTTTGACACTTTATTCAGCATGGCCCTTTTGACCGATGGGAAGCGAGACTTCTTTGTAGCGCTGATTTGCCTTTCCAGGTTGCTTGGTTGGCCAAAAAGGGCGTATGCGTTTTTTCCTGAATATATTCAGGAAAAAACGCATACGCCCTTTTTGGCCAAGGGCATCATTGTCGAGGTTTTGCCGCTTTTCCTGTGCTTTAAAGGCGATTCGAATCTCCCTCCTGAAATCTGTTTCCTGCAATTCTGCCTTGCTTTCAAATCCTCTTCGTTGCCTTCCCTCAATATATTTGTGGACGAGAGTCATCATTTATAAGTCTGCAGGTTTGTGAATTGCAGTGTCCCTGAGCTCCATTTTTCAACTCGCTTTCTTGGGAGCTGGCCGCAAAAGCGCAGGATTGCTTCAGGCCCTATTCTGGTCCCAGGCGGCAGGCTGAGCCTGTGGTTAATTCTTCTTCTTGAGGGGAAAATAGAGTGACCTGTGCCTGTCCCAACACCTAGAGCTAGTCTCTCATTTGTTCCCCCTCTTCCCGTTCATCCTCAGGACAAATTGCAACCTGTACGGAACAGGAGGTTAAAGGTGCTGATTCTCCAAGGAGGGAGATTGCTAGTAAAGCGGCTGGAATGGCGAACCCAAGCACAAGGAGATGAGAAATGAGGTGCGTTTTAGAAACCTTTCCCGATCACACGGTGTACCATCTTCTGGGTTTCTCATGAATGTTTTCGATGTAGGAAGATGCCCTTGAACCTGGAGATTTGGGACCCATGGGATGGGTACCACGCAGTATTACTTTATAGGGTCTGCGTTTGCTCACCCAACCTCACCAAACCTCTCAGCCCCAAGAGTGTCCACCCTTATGTCTCAATCAGCTGTGGGTCTAGATATGGTCAATCCAGGTGGCATCACAGCCCCTGAACGAATTTTGTAAGAATTTCTCTCTCTTTCACTGTCTTTGTTTCACGGGTTTTTAAAAGTAATTGATTTTTATAATGGGGTTTACCTGCTTTTCACTGCTGTGATTTTGCCGCTTTACACCCACTTGACTCACTTACAGAGAGATATCAATGCATAGGTTTCAAGATTCTTACTAGTCAGATATATTCTTGGGCGCTGAATAGGGGGTGTTGAGTCCAATTCATTGAGGAAGGAGTAGGGCTTGTCTATTACATATTGGGTTTATGGAACGGTATCTGAGCTAATTTGAAACCCTTGTTGTATGCATCACCCCACCTCACCTTTCCCATTAAGCAGCCATAGTGTGTTTTCTAAACGTGTGACTCTATTCTGTTTTGTAATTCAGTTCAAGGGTAGCGGTTTTTACATTCCCTCTATAAGTCATATCTTATGATAAGTGTCTTTTTCTGTGTGACTTATTTCACTTAGAATCTTCGTACCTAAATCCACTCATCATGCTGCTACTAGCCTTATGACGTTGATTTCATGGCTGAGTGATATTCCATTGTACATAAGGACCACAACTTCTTTATCCATTTTTCTCTTTCCTGGGATATTTAAGGTGTAACGAAGTGGAGATTCTTGTCAACAGAGCAGCCCTAAACTTTGGGGTGCCTGTGTCTTGCTGATTTTTAGTTTTCCCAATTTATACGCCCATGAGTGGATGTGCCCTATGCTCCCTAAGCTGAGTTTTTTAGATGTTTCAGGACACACCGTGCACTTCTCCAGAGTGGCTGTTGGCAATTTACATCCCGCCGATCAGCGTAGCCAGGCTCCCGTTTCTCCATGGCCTGTCCTGCATTTCTGGTTTTGACACTTTATTCAGCATGGCCCTTTTGACCGATGGGAAGCGAGACTTCTTTGTAGCGCTGATTTGCCTTTCCAGGTTGCTTGGTTGGCCAAAAAGGGCGTATGCGTTTTTTCCTGAATATATTCAGGAAAAAACGCATACGCCCTTTTTGGCCAAGGGCATCATTGTCGAGGTTTTGCCGCTTTTCCTGTGCTTTAAAGGCGATTCGAATCTCCCTCCTGAAATCTGTTTCCTGCAATTCTGCCTTGCTTTCAAAGCCTCTTCTTTGCCTTCCCTCAATATATTTGAGGACGAGAGTCATCATTTATAAGTCTGCAGGTTTGTGAATTGCAGTGCCCCTGAGCTCCATTTTTCAACTCGCTTTCTTGGGCGCTGGCCGCAAAAGCGCAGGATTGCTTCAGGCCCTATTCTGGTCCCAGGCGGCAGGCTGAGCCTGTGGTTAATTCTTCTTCCTGATGGGAAAATAGAGTGACCTGTGCCTGTCCAAACACCTAGAGCTAGTCTCTCATTGGTTCCCCCTCTTCCCCTTCATCCTCAGGACAAATTGCAACCTGTACGGAACAGGAGGTTAAAGGTGCTGATTCTCCAAGGAGGGAGATTGCTAGTAAAGCGGCTGGAATGGCGAACCCGAGCACAAGGAGATGAGAAATGAGGTGCGTTTTAGAAACCTTTCCCGATCACACGGTGTACCATCTTCTGGGTTTCTCATGCATGTTTTCGATGTAGGAAGATGCCCTTGAACCTGGAGATTTGGGACCCATGGGATGGGTACCACGCAGTATTACTTTAAAGGGTCTGCGTTTGCTCACCCAACCTCACCAAAACTCTCAGCCCCAAGAGTGTCCACCCTTATGTCTCAATCAGCTGTGGGTCTAGATATGGTCAATCCAGGTGGCATTACAGCCGCTGAACGAATTTTGTAAGAATTTCTCTCTCTTTCACTGTCTTTGTTTCACGGGTTTTTAAAAGTAATTGATTTTTATAATGGGGTTTACCTGCTTTTCACTGCTGTGATTTTGCCGCTTTACACCCACTTGACTCACTTACAGAGAGATATCAATGCATAGGTTTCAAGATTCTTACAAGTCAGATATATTCTTGGGCGGTGAATTGGGGGTGTTGAGTCCAATTCATTGAGGAAGGAGTAGGGCTTGTGTATTACATATTGGGTTTATGGAACTGTATCTGAGATAATTTGAAACCCTTGTTGTATGCATCACCCCACCTCACCTTTCCCGTTAAGCAGCCATAGTGTGTTTTCTAAACGTGTGACTCTATTCTGTTTTGTAATTCAGTTCAAGGGTAGCGGTTTTTACATTCCCTCTATAAGTCATATCTTATGATAAGTGTCTTTTTCTGTGTGACTTATTTCACTTAGAATCGTCGTACCTAAATCCAATCATCATGCTGCTACTAGCCTTATGACGTTGATTTCATGGCTGAGTGATATTCCATTGTCCATAAGGACCACAACTTCTTTATCCATTTTTCTCTTTCCTGGGATATTTAAGGTGTAACGAAGTGGAGATTCTTGTCAACAGAGCAGCCCTAAACTTTGGGGTGCCTGTGTCTTGCTGATTTTTAGTTTTCCCAATTTATACACCCATGAGTGGATGTGCCCTATGCTCCCTAAGCTGAGTTTTTTAGATGTTTCAGGACACACCGTGCACTTCTCCAGAGTGGCTGTTGGCAATTTACATCCCGCTCATCAGCGTAGCCAGGCTCCCGTTTCTCCATGGCCAGTCCTGCATTTCTGGTTTTGACACTTTATTCAGCATGGCCCTTTTGACCGATGGGAAGCGAGACTTCTTTGTAGCGCTGATTTGCCTTTCCAGGTTGCTTGGTTGGCCAAAAAGGGCGTATGCGTTTTTTCCTGAATATATTCAGGAAAAAACGCATACGCCCTTTTTGGCCAAGGGCATCATTGTCGAGGTTTTGCCGCTTTTCCTGTGCTTTAAAGGCGATTCGAATCTCCCTCCTGAAATCTGTTTCCTGCAATTCTGCCTTGCTTTCAAATCCTCTTCGTTGCCTTCCCTCAATATATTTGTGGACGAGAGTCATCATTTATAAGTCTGCAGGTTTGTGAATTGCAGTGCCCCTGAGCTCCATTTTTCACCTCCCTTTCTTGGGCGCTGGCCGCAAAAGCGCAGGATTGCTTCAGGCCCTATTCTGGTCCCAGGCGGCAGGCTGAGCCTGTGGTTAATTCTTCTTCCTGATGGGAAAATAGAGTGACCTCTGCCTGTCCCAACACCTGGAGCTAGTCTCTCATTGGTTCCCCCTCTTCCCTTTCATCCTCAGGACAAATTGCAAGCTGTACGGAACAGGAGGTTAAAGGTGCTGATTCTCCAAGGAGGGAGATTGCTAGTAAAGCGGCTGGAATGGCGAACCCGAGCACAAGGAGATGAGAAATGAGGTGCGTTTTAGAAACCTTTCCCGATCACACGGTGTACCATCTTCTGGGTTTCTCATGCATGTTTTCGATGTAGGAAGATGCCCTTGAACCTGGAGATTTGGGACCCATGGGATGGGTACCACGCAGTATTACTTTAAAGGGTCTGCGTTTGCTCACCCAACCTCACCAAACCTCTCAGCCCCAAGAGTGTCCACCCTTATGTCTCAATCAGCTGTGGGTCTAGATATGGTCAATCCAGGTGGCATTACAGCCGCTGAACGAATTTTGTAAGAATTTCTCTCTCTTTCACTCTCTTTGTTTCACGGGTTTTTAAAAGTAATTGATTTTTATAATGGGGTTTACCTGCTTTTCACTGCTGTGATTTTGCCGCTTTACACCCACTTGACTCACTTACAGAGAGATATCAATGCATAGGTTTCAAGATTCTTACTAGTCAGATATATTCTTGGGCGGTGAATTGCGGGTGTTGAGTCCAATTCATTGAGGAAGGAGTAGGGCTTGTCTATTACATATTGGGTTTATGGAACGGTATCTGAGATAATTTGAAACCCTTGTTGTATGCATCACCCCACCTCACCTTTCCCGTTAAGCAGCCATAGTGTGTTTTCTAAACGTGTGACTCTATTCTGTTTTGTAATTCAGTTCAAGGGTAGCGGTTTTTACATTCCCTCTGTAAGTCGTATCTTATGATAAGTGCCTTTTTCTGTGTGACTTATTTCACTTAGAATCGTCGTACCTAAATCCACTCATCATGCTGCTACTAGCCTTATGACGTTGATTTCATGGCTGAGTGATATTCCATTGTACATAAGGACCACAACTTCTTTATCCATTTTTCTCTTTCCTGGGATATTTAAGGTGTAACGAAGTGGAGATTCTTGTCAACAGAGCAGCCCTAAACTTTGAGGTGCCTGTGTCTTGCTGATTTTTAGTTTTCCCAATTTATACGCCCATGAGTGGATGTGCCCTATGCTCCCTAAGCTCAGTTTTTTAGATGTTTCAGGACACACCGTGCACTTCTCCAGAGTGAATGTTGGCAATTTACATCCCGCCCATCAGCGTAGCCAGGCTCCCGTTTCTCCATGGCCTGTCCTGCATTTCTGGTTTTGACACTTTATTCAGCATGGCCCATTTGACCGATGGGAAGCGAGACTTCTTTGTAGCGCTGATTTGCCTTTCCAGGTTGCTTGGTTGGCCAAAAAGGGCGTATGCGTTTTTTCCTGAATATATTCAGGAAAAAACGCATACGCCCTTTTTGGCCAAGGGCATCATTGTCGAGGTTTTGCCGCTTTTCCTGTGCTTTAAAGGCGATTCGAATCTCCCTCCTGAAATCTGTTTCCTGCAATTCTGCCTTGCTTTCAAATCCTCTTCGTTGCCTTCCCTCAATATATTTGTGGACGAGAGTCATCATTTATAAGTCTGCAGGTTTGTGAATTGCAGTGCCCCTGAGCTCCATTTTTCAACTCGCTTTCTTGGGCGCTGGCCGCAAAAGCGCAGGATTGCTTCAGGCCCTATTCTGGTCCCAGGCGGCAGGCTGAGCCTGTGGTTAATTCTTCTTCCTGATGGGAAAATAGAGTAACCTCTGCCTGTCCCAACACCTGGAGCTAGTCTCTCATTGGTTCCCCCTCTTCCCTTTCATCCTCAGGACAAATTGCAAGCTGTACGGAACAGGAGGTTAAAGGTGCTGATTCTCCAAGGAGGGAGATTGCTAGTAAAGCGGCTGGAATGGCGAACCCGAGCACAAGGAGATGAGAAATGAGGTGCGTTTTAGAAACCTTTCCCGATCACACGGTGTACCAACTTCTGGGTTTCTCATGCATGTTTTCGATGTAGGAAGATGCCCTTGAACCTGGAGATTTGGGACCCATGGGATGGGTACCACGCAGTATTACTTTAAAGGGTCTGCGTTTGCTCACCCAACCTCACCAAACCTCTCAGCCCCAAGAGTGTCCACCCTTATGTCTCAATCAGCTGTGGGTCTAGATATGGTCAATCCAGGTGGCATTACAGCCGCTGAACGAATTTTGTAAGAATTTCTCTCTCTTTCACTGTCTTTGTTTCACGGGTTTTTAAAAGTAATTGATTTTTATAATGGGGTTTACCTGCTTTTCACTGCTGTGATTTTGCCGCTTTACACCCACTTGACTCACTTACAGAGAGATATCAATGCATAGGTTTCAAGATTCTTACTAGTCAGATATATTCTTGGGCGGTGAATTGGGGGTGTGGAGTCCAATTCATTGAGGAAGGAGTAGGGCTTGTCTATTACATATTGGGTTTATGGAACGGTATCTGAGATAATTTGAAACCCTTGTTGTATGCATCACCCCACCTCGCCTTTCCCGTTAAGCAGCCATAGTGTGTTTTCTAAACGTGTGACTCTATTCTGTTTTGTAATTCAGTTCAAGGGTAGCGGTTTTTACATTCCCTCTATAAGTCATATCTTATGATAAGTGCCTTTTTCTGTGTGACTTATTTCACTTAGAATCGTCGTACCTAAATCCACTCATCATGCTGCTACTAGCCTTATGACGTTGATTTCATGGCTGAGTGATATTCCATTGTACATAAGGACCACAACTTCTTTATCCATATTTCTCTTTCCTGGGATATTTAAGGTGTAACGAAGTGGAGATTCTTGTCAACAGAGCAGCCCTAAACTTTGGGGTGCCTGTGTCTTGCTGATTTTTAGTTTTCCCAATTTATACGCCCATGAGTGGATGTGACCTATGCTCCCTAAGCTCAGTTTTTTAGATGTTTCAGGACACACCGTGCACTTCTCCAGAGTGGCTGTTGGCAATTTACATCCCGCCCATCAGCGTAGCCAGGCTCCCGTTTCTCCATGGCCTGTCCTGCATTTCTGGTTTTGACACTTTATTCAGCATGGCCCTTTTGACCGATGGGAAGCGAGACTTCTTTGTAGCGCTGATTTACCTTTCCAGGTTGCTTGGTTGGCCAAAAAGGGCGTATGCGTTTTTTCCTGAATATATTCAGGAAAAAACGCATACGCCCTTTTTGGCCAAGGGCATCATTGTCGAGGTTTTGCCGCTTTTCCTGTGCTTTAAAGGCGATTCGAATCTCCCTCCTGAAATCTGTTTCCTGCAATTCTGCCTTGCTTTCAAATCCTCTTCGTTTCCTTCCATCAATATATTTGTGGACGAGAGTCATCATTTATAAGTCTGCAGGTTTGTGAATTGCAGTGCCCCTGAGCTCCATTTTTCAACTCGCTTTCTTGGGAGCTGGCCGCAAAAGCGCAGGATTGCTTCAGGCCCTATTCTGGTCCAAGGCGGCAGGCTGAGCCTGTGGTTAATTCTTCTTCTTGAGGGGAAAATAGAGTGACCTGTGCCTGTCCCAACACCTAGAGCTAGTCTCTCATTGGTTCCCCCTCTTCCCGTTCATCCTCAGGACAAATTGCAACCTGTACGGAACAGGAGGTTAAAGGTGCTGATTCTCCAAGGAGGGAGATTGCTAGTAAAGCGGCTGGAATGGCGAACCCAAGCACAAGGAGATGAGAAATGAGGTGCGTTTTAGAAACCTTTCCCGATCACACGGTGTACCATCTTCTGGGTTTCTCATGAATGTTTTCGATGTAGGAAGATGCCCTTGAACCTGGAGATTTGGGACCCATGGGATGGGTACCACACAGTATTACTTTATAGGGTCTGCGTTTGCTCACCCAACCTCACCAAACCTCTCAGCCCCAAGAGTGTCCACCCTTATGTCTCAATCAGCTGTGGGTCTAGATATGGTCAATCCAGGTGGCATCACAGCCCCTGAACGAATTTTGTAAGAATTTCTCTCTCTTTCACTGTCTTTGTTTCACGGGTTTTTAAAAGTAATTGATTTTTATAATGGGGTTTACCTGCTTTTCACTGCTGTGATTTTGCCGCTTTACACCCAATTGACTCACGTACAGAGAGATATCAATGCATAGGTTTCAAGATTCTTACTAGTCAGATATATTCTTGGGCGGTGAATAGGGGGTGTTGAGTCCAATTCATTGAGGAAGGAGTAGGGCTTGTCTATTACATATTGGGTTTATGGAACGGTATCTGAGCTAATTTGAAACCCTTGTTGTATGCATCACCCCACCTCACCTTTCCCATTAAGCAGCCATAGTGTGTTTTCTAAACGTGTGACTCTATTCTGTTTTGTATTTCAGTTCAAGGGTAGCGGTTTTTACATTCCCTCTATAAGTCGTATCTTATGATAAGTGTCTTTTTCTGTGTGACTTATTTCACTTAGAATCTTCGTACCTAAATCCACTCATCATGCTGCTACTAGCCTTATGACGTTGATTTCATGGCTGAGTGATATTCCATTGTACATAAGGACCACAACTTCTTTATCCATTTTTCTCTTTCCTGGGATATTTAAGGTGTAACGAAGTGGAGATTCTTGTCAACAGAGCAGCCCTAAACTTTGGGGTGCCTGTGTCTTGCTGATTTTTAGTTTTCCCAATTTATACGCCCATGAGTGGATGTGCCCTATGCTCCCTAAGCTGAGTTTTTTAGATGTTTCAGGACACACCGTGCACTTCTCCAGAGTGGCTGTTGGCAATTTACATCCCGCCCATCAGCGTAGCCAGGCTCCCGTTTCTCCATGGCCTGTCCTGCATTCCTGGTTTTGACACTTTATTCAGCATGGCCCTTTTGACCGATGGGAAGCGAGACTTCTTTGTAGCGCTGATTTGCCTTTCCAGGTTGCTTGGTTGGCCAAAAAGGGCGTATGCGTTTTTTCCTGAATATATTCAGGAAAAAACGCATACGCCCTTTTTGGCCAAGGGCATCATTGTCGAGGTTTTGCCGCTTTTCCTGTGCTTTAAAGGCGATTCGAATCTCCCTCCTGAAATCTGTTTCCTGCAATTCTGCCTTGCTTTCAAATCCTCTTCGTTGCCTTCCCTCAATATATTTGTGGACGAGAGTCATCATTTATAAGTCTGCAGGTTTGTGAATTGCAGTGCCCCTGAGCGCCATTTTTCAACTCGCTTTCTTGGGCGCTGGCCGCAAAAGCGCAGGATTGCTTCAGGCCCTATTCTGGTCCCAGGCGGCAGGCTGAGCCTGTGGTTAATTCTTCTTCCTGATGGGAAAATAGAGTGACCTCTGCCTGTCCCAACACCTGGAGCTAGTCTCTCATTGGTTCCCCCTCTTCCCTTTCATCCTCAGGACAAATTGCAAGCTGTACGGAACAGGAGGTTAAAGGTGCTGATTCTCCAAGGAGGGAGATTGCTAGTAAAGCGGCTGGAATGGCGAACCCGAGCACAAGGAGATGAGAAATGAGGTGCGTTTTAGAAACCTTTCCCTATCACACAGTGTACCATCTTCTGGGTTTCTCATGCATGTTTTCGATGTAGGAAGATGCCCTTGAACCTGGAGATTTGGGACCCATGGGATGGGTACCACGCAGTATTACTTTAAAGGGTCTGCGTTTGCTCACCCAACCTCACCAAACCTCTCAGCCCCAAGAGTGTCCACCCTTATGTCTCAATCAGCTGTGGGTCTAGATATGGTCAATCCAGGTGGCATTACAGCCGCTGAACGAATTTTGTAAGAATTTCTCTCTCTTTCACTGTCTTTGTTTCACGGGATTTTAAAAGTAATTGATTTTTATAATGTGGTTTACCTGCTTTTCACTGCTGTGATTTTGCCACTTTACACCCACTTGACTCACTTACAGAGAGATATCAATGCATAGGTTTCAAGATTCTTACTAGTCAGATATATTCTTGGGCGGTGAATTGGGGGTGTTGAGTCCAATTCATTGAGGAAGGAGTAGGGCTTGTCTATTACATATTGGGTTTATGGAACGGTATCTGAGATAATTTGAAACCCTTGTTGTATGCATCACCCCACCTCACCTTTCCCGTTAAGCAGCCATAGTGTGTTTTCTAAACTTGTGACTCTATTCTGTTTTGTAATTCAGTTCAAGGGTAGCGGTTTTTACATTCCCTCTATAAGTCATATCTTATGATAAGTGTCTTTTTCTGTGTGACTTATTTCACTTAGTATCGTCGTACCTAAATCCAATCATCATGCTGCTACTAGCCTTATGACGTTGATTTCATGGCTGAGTGATATTCCATTGTACATAAGGACCACAACTTCTTTATCCATTTTTCTCTTTCCTGGGATATTTAAGGTGTAACGAAGTGGAGATTCTTGTCAACAGAGCAGCCCTAAACTTTGGGGTGCCTGTGTCTTGCTGATTTTTAGTTTTCCCAATTTATACGCCCATGAGTGGATGTGCCCTATGCTCCCTAAGCTGAGTTTTTTAGATGTTTCAGGACACACCGTGCACTTCTCCAGAGTGGCTGTTGGCAATTTACATCCCGCCCATCAGCGTAGCCAGGCTCCCGTTTCTCCATGGCCTGCCCTGCATTTCTGGTTTTGACACTTTATTCAGCATGGCCCTTTTGACCGATGGGAAGCGAGACTTCTTTGTAGCGCTGATTTGCCTTTCCAGGTTGCTTGGTTGGCCAAAAAGGGCGTATGCGTTTTTTCCTGAATATATTCAGGAAAAAACGCATACGCCCTTTTTGGCCAAGGGCATCATTGTCGAGGTTTTGCCGCTTTTCCTGTGCTTTAAAGGCGATTCGAATCTCCCTCCTGAAATCTGTTTCCTGCAATTCTGCCTTGCTTTCAAATCCTCTTCGTTGCCTTCCCTCAATATATTTGTGGACGAGAGTCATCATTTATAAGTCTGCAGGTTTGTGAATTGCAGTGTCCCTGAGCTCCATTTTTCAACTCGCTTTCTTGGGAGCTGGCCGCAAAAGCGCAGGATTGCTTCAGGTCCTATTCTGGTCCCAGGCGGCAGGCTGAGCCTCTGGTTAATTCTTCTTCTTGAGGGGAAAATAGAGTGACCTGTGCCTGTCCCAACACCTAGAGCTAGTCTCTCATTGGTTCCCCCTCTTCCCGTTCATCCTCAGGACAAATTGCAACCTGTACGGAACAAGAGGTTAAAGGTGCTGATTCTCCAAGGAGGGAGATTGCTAGTAAAGCGGCTGGAATGGCGAACCCAAGCACAAGGAGATGAGAAATGAGGTGCGTTTTAGAAACCTTTCCCGATCACACGGTGTACCATCTTCTGGGTTTCTCATGAATGTTTTCGATGTAGGAAGATGCCCTTGAACCTGGAGATTTGGGACCCATGGGATGGGTACCACGCAGTATTACTTTATAGGGTCTGCGTTTGCTCACCCAACCTCACCAAACCTCTCAGCCCCAAGAGTGTCCACCCTTATGTCTCAATCAGCTGTGGGTCTAGATATGGTCAATCCAGGTGGCATCACAGCCCCTGAACGAATTTTGTAAGAATTTCTCTCTCTTTCACTGTCTTTGTTTCACGGGTTTTTAAAAGTAATTGATTTTTATAATGGGGTTTACCTGCTTTTCACTGCTGTGATTTTGCCGCTTTACACCCACTTGACTCACTTACAGAGAGATATCAATGCATAGGTTTCAAGATTCTTACTAGTCAGATATATTCTTGGGCGCTGAATAGGGGGTGTTGAGTCCAATTCATTGAGGAAGGAGTAGGGCTTGTCTATTACATATTGGGTTTATGGAACGGTATCTGAGCTAATTTGAAACCCTTGTTGTATGCATCACCCCACCTCACCTTTCCCATTAAGCAGCCATAGTGTGTTTTCTAAACGTGTGACTCTATTCTGTTTTGTAATTCAGTTCAAGGGTAGCGGTTTTTACATTCCCTCTATAAGTCATATCTTATGATAAGTGTCTTTTTCTGTGTGACTTATTTCACTTAGAATCTTCGTAACTAAATCCACTCATCATGCTGCTACTAGCCTTATGACGTTGATTTCATGGCTGAGTGATATTCCATTGTACATAAGGACCACAACTTCTTTATCCATTTTTCTCTTTCCTGGGATATTTAAGGTGTAACGAAGTGGAGATTCTTGTCAACAGAGCAGCCCTAAACTTTGGGGTGCCTGTGTCTTGCTGATTTTTAGTTTTCCCAATTTATACGCCCATGAGTGGATGTGCCCTATGCTCCCTAAGCTGAGTTTTTTAGATGTTTCAGGACACACCGTGCACTTCTCCAGAGTGGCTGTTGGCAATTTACATCCCGCCCATCAGCGTAGCCAGGCTCCCGTTTCTCCATGGCCTGTCCTGCATTTCTGGTTTTGACACTTTATTCAGCATGGCCCTTTTGACCGATGGGAAGCGAGACTTCTTTGTAGCGCTGATTTACCTTTCCAGGTTGCTTGGTTGGCCAAAAAGGGCGTATGCGTTTTTTCCTGAATATATTCAGGAAAAAACGCATACGCCCTTTTTGGCCAAGGGCATCATTGTCGAGGTTTTGCCGCTTTTCCTGTGCTTTAAAGGCGATTCGAATCTCCCTCCTGAAATCTGTTTCCTGCAATTCTGCCTTGCTTTCAAATCCTCTTCGTTTCCTTCCATCAATATATTTGTGGACGAGAGTCATCATTTATAAGTCTGCAGGTTTGTGAATTGCAGTGCCCCTGAGCTCCATTTTTCAACTCGCTTTCTTGGGAGCTGGCCGCAAAAGCGCAGGATTGCTTCAGGCCCTATTCTGGTCCAAGGCGGCAGGCTGAGCCTGTGGTTAATTCTTCTTCTTGAGGGGAAAATAGAGTGACCTGTGCCTGTCCCAACACCTAGAGCTAGTCTCTCATTGGTTCCCCCTCTTCCCGTTCATCCTCAGGACAAATTGCAAGCTGTACGGAACAGGAGGTTAAAGGTGCTGATTCTCCAAGGAGGGAGATTGCTAGTAAAGCGGCTGGAATGGCGAACCCGAGCACAAGGAGATGAGAAATGAGGTGCGTTTTAGAAACCTTTCCCTATCACACAGTGTACCATCTTCTGGGTTTCTCATGCATGTTTTCGATGTAGGAAGATGCCCTTGAACCTGGAGATTTGGGACCCATGGGATGGGTACCACGCAGTATTACTTTAAAGGGTCTGCGTTTGCTCACCCAACCTCACCAAACCTCTCAGCCCCAAGAGTGTCCACCCTTATGTCTCAATCAGCTGTGGGTCTAGATATGGTCAATCCAGGTGGCATTACAGCCGCTGAACGAATTTTGTAAGAATTTCTCTCTCTTTCACTGTCTTTGTTTCACGGGATTTTAAAAGTAATTGATTTTTATAATGTGGTTTACCTGCTTTTCACTGCTGTGATTTTGCCGCTTTACACCCACTTGACTCACTTACAGAGAGATATCAATGCATAGGTTTCAAGATTCTTACTAGTCAGATATATTCTTGGGCGGTGAATTGGGGGTGTTGAGTCCAATTCATTGAGGAAGGAGTAGGGCTTGTCTATTACATATTGGGTTTATGGAACGGTATCTGAGATAATTTGAAACCCTTGTTGTATGCATCACCCCACCTCACCTTTCCCGTTAAGCAGCCATAGTGTGTTTTCTAAACTTGTGACTCTATTCTGTTTTGTAATTCAGTTCAAGGGTAGCGGTTTTCACATTCCCTCTATAAGTCATATCTTATGATAAGTGTCTTTTTCTGTGTGACTTATTTCACTTAGTATCGTCGTACCTAAATCCAATCATCATGCTGCTACTAGCCTTATGACGTTGATTTCATGGCTGAGTGATATTCCATTGTACATAAGGACCACAACTTCTTTATCCATTTTTCTCTTTCCTGGGATATTTAAGGTGTAACGAAGTGGAGATTCTTGTCAACAGAGCAGCCCTAAACTTTGGGGTGCCTGTGTCTTGCTGATTTTTAGTTTTCCCAATTTATACGCCCATGAGTGGATGTGACCTATGCTCCCTAAGCTGAGTTTTTTAGATGTTTCAGGACACACCGTGCACTTCTCCAGAGTGGCTGTTGGCAATTTACATCCCGCCCATCAGCGTAGCCAGGCTCCCGTTTCTCCATGGCCTGTCCTGCATTTCTGGTTTTGACACTTTATTCAGCATGGCCCTTTTGACCGATGGGAAGCGAGACTTCTTTGAAGCGCTGATTTGCCTTTCCAGGTTGCTTGGTTGGCCAAAAAGGGCGTATGCGTTTTTTCCTGAATATATTCAGGAAAAAACGCATACGCCCTTTTTGGCCAAGGGCATCATTGTCGAGGTTTTGCCGCTTTTCCTGTGCTTTAAAGGCGATTCGAATCTCCCTCCTGAAATCTGTTTCCTGCAATTCTGCCTTGCTTTCAAATCCTCTTCTTTGCCTTCCCTCAATATATTTGAGGACGAGAGTCATCATTTATAAGTCTGCAGGTTTGTGAATTGCAGTGCCCCTGAGCTCCATTTTTCAACTCGCTTTCTTGGGCGCTGGCCGCAAAAGCGCAGGATTGCTTCAGGCCCTATTCTGGTCCCAGGCGGCAGGCTGAGCCTGTGGTTAATTCTTCTTCCTGATGGGAAAATAGAGTGACCTGTGCCTGTCCAAACACCTAGAGCTAGTCTCTCATTGGTTCCCCCTCTTCCCGTTCATCCTCAGGACAGATTGCAACCTGTACGGAACAGGAGGTTAAAGGTGCTGATTCTCCAAGGAGGGAGATTGCTAGTAAAGCGGCTGGAATGGCGAACCCGAGCACAAGGAGATGAGAAATGAGGTGCGTTTTAGAAACCTTTCCCGATCACACGGTGTACCATCTTCTGGGTTTCTCATGCATGTTTTCGATGTAGGAAGATGCCCTTGAACCTGGAGATTTGGGACCCATGGGATGGGTACCACGCAGTATTACTTTAAAGGGTCTGCGTTTGCTCACCCAACCTCACCAAACCTCTCAGCCCCAAGAGTGTCCACCCTTATGTCTCAATCAGCTGTGGGTCTAGATATGGTCAATCCAGGTGGCATTACAGCCGCTGAACGAATTTTGTAAGAATTTCTCTCTCTTTCACTGTCTTTGTTTCACGGGTTTTTAAAAGTAATTGATTTTTATAATGGGGTTTACCTGCTTTTCACTGCTGTGATTTTGCCGCTTTACACCCACTTGACTCACTTACAGAGAGATATCAATGCATAGGTTTCAAGATTCTTACTAGTCAGATATATTCTTGGGCGGTGAATTGGGGGTGTTGAGTCCAATTCATTGAGGAAGGAGTAGGGCTTGTCTATTACATATTGGGTTTATGGAACGGTATCTGAGATAATTTGAAACCCTTGTTGTATGCATCACCCCACCTCACCTTTCCCGTTAAGCAGCCATAGTGTGTTTTCTAAACGTGTGACTCTATTCTGTTTTGTAATTCAGTTCAAGGGTAGCGGTTTTTACATTCCCTCTATAAGTCATATCTTATGAAAAGTGTCTTTTTCTGTGTGACTTATTTCACTTAGAATCGTCGTACCTAAATCCAATCATCATGCTGCTACTAGCCTTATGACGTTGATTTCATGGCTGAGTGATATTCCATTGTACATAAGGACCACAACTTCTTTATCCATTTTTCTCTTTCCTGGGATATTTAAGGTGTAATGAAGTGGAGATTCTTGTCAACAGAGCAGCCCTAAACTTTGGGGTGCCTGTGTCTTGCTGATTTTTAGTTTTCCCAATTTATACGCCCATGAGTGGATGTGCCCTATGCTCCCTAAGCTGAGTTTTTTAGATGTTTCAGGACACACCGTGCACTTCTCCAGAGTGGCTGTTGGCAATTTACATCCCGCTCATCAGCGTAGCCAGGCTCCCGTTTCTCCATGGCCAGTCCTGCATTTCTGGTTTTGACACTTTATTCAGCATGGCCCTTTTGACCGATGGGAAGCGAGACTTCTTTGTAGCGCTGATTTGCCTTTCCAGGTTGCTTGGTTGGCCAAAAAGGGCGTATGCGTTTTTTCCTGAATATATTCAGGAAAAAACGCATACGCCCTTTTTGGCCAAGGGCATCATTGTCGAGGTTTTGCCGCTTTTCCTGTGCTTTAAAGGCGATTCGAATCTCCCTCCTGAAATCTGTTTCCTGCAATTCTGCCTTGCTTTCAAATCCTCTTCGTTGCCTTCCCTCAATATATTTGTGGACGAGAGTCATCATTTATAAGTCTGCAGGTTTGTGAATTGCAGTGCCCCTGAGCTCCATTTTTCAACTCGCTTTCTTGGGCGCTGGCCGCAAAAGCGCAGAATTGCTTCAGGCCCTATTCTGGTCCCAGGCGGCAGGCTGAGCCTGTGGTTAATTCTTCTTCCTGAGGGGAAAATAGAGTGACCTCTGCCTGTCCCAACACCTGGAGCTAGTCTCTCATTGGTTCCCCCTCTTCCCTTTCATCCTCAGGACAAATTGCAAGCTGTACGGAACAGGAGGTTAAAGGTGCTGATTCTCCAAGGAGGGAGATTGCTAGTAAAGCGGCTGGAATGGCGAACCCGAGCACAAGGAGATGAGAAATGAGGTGCGTTTTAGAAACCTTTCCCGATCACACGGTGTACCATCTTCTGGGTTTCTCATGCATGTTTTCGATGTAGGAAGATGCCCTTGAACGTGGAGATTTGGGACCCATGGGATGGGTACCACGCAGTATTACTTTAAAGGGTCTGCGTTTGCTCACCCAACCTCACCAAACCTCTCAGCGCCAAGAGTGTCCACCCTTATGTCTCAATCAGCTGTGGGTCTAGATATGGTCAATCCAGGTGGCATTACAGCCGCTGAACGAATTTTGTAAGAATTTCTCTCTCTTTCACTGTCTTTGTTTCACGGGTTTTTAAAAGTAATTGATTTTTATAATGGGGTTTACCTGCTTTTCACTGCTGTGATTTTGCCGCTTTACACCCACTTGACTCACTTACAGAGAGATATCAATGCATAGGTTTCAAGATTCTTACTAGTCAGATATATTCTTGGGCGGTGAATTGGGGGTGTTGAGTCCAATTCATTGAGGAAGGAGTAGGGCTTGTCTATTACATATTGGGTTTATGGAACGGTATCTGAGATAATTTGAAACCCTTGTTGTATGCATCACCCCACCTCACCTTTCCCGTTAAGCAGCCATAGTGTGCTTTCTAAACGTGTGACTCTATTCTGTTTTGTAATTCAGTTCAAGGGTAGCGGTTTTTACATTCCCTCTATAAGTCGTATCTTATGATAAGTGCCTTTTTCTGTGTGACTTATTTCACTTAGAATCGTCGTACCTAAATCCAATCATCATGCTGCTACTAGCCTTATGACGTTGATTTCATGGCTGAGTGATATTCCATTGTACATAAGGACCACAACTTCTTTATCCATTTTTCTCTTTCCTGGGATATTTAAGGTGTAACGAAGTGGAGATTCTTGTCAACAGAGCAGCCCTAAACTTTGGGGTGCCTGTGTCTTCCTGATTTTTAGTTTTCCCAATTTATACGCCCATGAGTGGATGTGCCCTATGCTCCCTAAGCTCAGTTTTTTAGATGTTTCAGGACACACCGTGCACTTCTCCAGAGTGGCTGTTGGCAATTTACATCCCGCTCATCAGCGTAGCCAGGCTCCCGTTTCTCCATGGCCTGTCCTGCATTTCTGGTTTTGACACTTTATTCAGCATGGCCCTTTTCACCGATGGGAAGCGAGACTTCTTTGTAGCGCTGATTTGCCTTTCCAGGTTGCCTGGTTGGCCAAAAAGGGCGTATGCGTTTTTTCCTGAATATATTCAGGAAAAAACGCATACGCCCTTTTTGGCCAAGGGCATCATTGTCGAGGTTTTGCCGCTTTTCCTGTGCTTTAAAGGCGATTCGAATCTCCCTCCTGAAATCTGTTTCCTGCAATTCTGCCTTGCTTTCAAATCCTCTTCGTTGCCTTCCCTCAATATATTTGTGGACGAGAGTCATCATTTATAAGTCTGCAGGTTTGTGAATTGCAGTGCCCCTGAGCTCCATTTTTCAACTCGCTTTCTTGGGAGCTGGCCGCAAAAGCGCAGGATTGCTTCAGGCCCTATTCTGGTCCCAGGCGGCAGGCTGAGCCTGTGGTTAATTCTTCTTCCTGATGGGAAAATAGAGTGACCTCTGCCTGTCCCAACACCTGGAGCTAGTCTCTCATTGGTTCCCCCTCTTCCCTTTCAACCTCAGGACAAATTGCAAGCTGTACGGAACAGGAGGTTAAAGGTGCTGATTCTCCAAGGAGGGAGATTGCTAGTAAAGCGGCTGGAATGGCGAACCCGAGCACAAGGAGATGAGAAATGAGGTGCATTTTAGTAACCTTTCCCGATCACACGGTGTACCATCTTCTGGGTTTCTCATGCATGTTTTCGATGTAGGAAGATGCCCTTGAACGTGGAGATTTGGGACCCATGGGATGGGTACCACGCAGTATTACTTTAAAGGGTCTGCGTTTGCTCACCCAACCTCACCAAACCTCTCAGCGCCAAGAGTGTCCACTCTTATGTCTCAATCAGCTGTGGGTCTAGATATGGTCAATCCAGGTGGCCTTACAGCCGCTGAACGAATTTTGTAAGAATTTCTCTCTCTTTCACTGTCTTTGTTTCACGGGTTTTTAAAAGTAATTGATTTTTATAATGGGGTTTACCTGCTTTTCACTGCTGTGATTTTGCCGCTTTACACCCACTTGACTCACTTACAGAGAGATATCAATGCATAGGTTTCAAGATTCTTACTAGTCAGATATATTCTTGGGCGGTTAATTGGGGGTGTTGAGTCCAATTCATTGAGGAAGGAGTAGGGCTTGTCTATTACATATTGGGTTTATGGAACGGTATCTGAGATAATTTGAAACCCTTGTTGTATGCATCACCCCACCTCACCTTTCCCGTTAAGCAGCCATAGTGTGTTTTCTAAACGTGTGACTCTATTCTGTTTTGTAATTCAGTTCAAGGGTAGCGGTTTTTACATTCCCTCTATAAGTCATATCTTATGATAAGTGTCTTTTTCTGTGTGACTTATTTCACTTAGAATCGTCGTACCTAAATCCAATCATCATGCTGCTACTAGCCTTATGACGTTGATTTCATGCCTGAGTGATATTCCATTGTACATAAGGACCACAACTTCTTTATCCATTTTTCTCTTTCCTGGGATATTTAAGGTGTAACGAAGTGGAGATTCTTGTCAACAGAGCAGCCCTAAACTTTGGGGTGCCTGTGTCTTGCTGATTTTTAATTTTCCCAATTTATACGCCCATGAGTGGATGTGCCCTATGCTCCCTAAGCTCAGTTTTTTAGATGTTTCAGGACACACCGTGCACTTCTCCAGAGTGGCTGTTGGCAATTTACATCCCGCCCATCAGCGTAGCCAGGCTCCCGTTTCTCCATGGCCTGTCCTGCATTTCTGGTTTTGACACTTTATTCAGCATGGCCCTTTTGACCGATGGGAAGCGAGACTTCTTTGTAGCGCTGATTTGCCTTTCCAGGTTGCTTGGTTGGCCAAAAAGGGCGTATGCGTTTTTTCCTGAATATATTCAGGAAAAAACGCATACGCCCTTTTTGGCCAAGGGCATCATTGTCGAGGTTTTGCCGCTTTTCCTGTGCTTTAAAGGCGATTCGAATCTCCCTCCTGAAATCTGTTTCCTGCAATTCTGCCTTGCTTTCAAATCCTCTTCGTTGCCTTCCCTCAATATATTTGTGGACGAGAGTCATCATTTATAAGTCTGCAGGTTTGTGAATTGCAGTGCCCCTGAGCTCCATTTTTCAACTCGCTTTCTTGGGAGCTGGCCGCAAGAGCGCAGGATTGCTTCAGGCCCTATTCTGGTCCCAGGCGGCAGGCTGAGCCTGTGGTTAATTCTTCTTCCTGAGGGGAAAATAGAGTGACCTGTGCCTGACCCAACACCTAGAGCTAGTCTCTCATTGGTTCACCCTCTTCCCGTTCATCCTCAGGACAAATTGCAACCTGTACGGAACAGGAGGTTAAAGGTGCTGATTCTCCAAGGAGGGAGATTGCTAGTAAAGCGGCTGGAATGGCGAACCCGAGCACAAGGAGATGAGAAATGAGGTGCGTTTTAGAAACCTTTCCCGATCACACGGTGTACCATCTTCTGGGTTTCTCATGCATGTTTTCCATGTAGGAAGATGCCCTTGAACCTGGAGATTTGGGACCCATGGGATGGGTACCACGCAGTATTACTTTAAAGGGTCTGCGTTTGCTCACCCAACCTCACCAAACCTCTCAGCCCCAAGAGTGTCCACCCTTATGTCTCAATCAGCTGTGGGTCTAGATATGGTCAATGCAGGTGGCATTACAGCCGCTGAACGAATTTTGTAAGAATTTCTATCTCTTTCACTGTCTTTGTTTCACGGGTTTTTAAAAGTAATTGATTTTTATAATGGGGTTTACCTGCTTTTCACTGCTGTGATTTTGCCGCTTTACACCCACTTGACTCACTTACAGAGAGATATCAATGCATAGGTTTCAAGATTCTTACTAGTCAGATATATTCTTGGGCGGTGAATTGGGGGTGTTGAGTCCAATTCACTGAGGAAGGAGTAGGGCTTGTCTATTACATATTGGGTTTATGGAACGATATCTGAGATAATTTGAAACCCTTGTTGTATGCATCACCCCACCTCACCTTTCCCGTTAAGCAGCCATAGTGTGTTTTCTAAACGAGTGACTCTATTCTGTTTTGTAATTCAGTTCAAGGGTAGCGGTTTTTACATTCCCTCTATAAGTCATATCTTATGATAAGTGTCTTTTTCTGTGTGACTTATTTCACTTAGAATCGTCGTACCTAAATCCAATCATCATGCTGCTACTAGCCTTATGACGTCGATTTCATGGCTGAGTGATATTCCATTGTACATAAGGACCACAACTTCTTTATCCATTTTTCTCTTTCCTGGGATATTTAAGGTGTAACGAAGTGGAGATTCTTGTCAACAGAGCAGCCCTAAACTTTGGGGTGCCTGTGTCTTGCTGATTTTTAGTTTTCCCAATTTATACGCCCATGAGTGGATGTGCCCTATGCTCCCTAAGCTCAGTTTTTTAGATGTTTCAGGACACACCGTGCACTTCTCCAGAGTGGCTGTTGGCAATTTACATCCCGCTCATCAGCGTAGCCAGGCTCCCGTTTCTCCATGGCCTGTCCTGCATTTCTGGTTTTGACACTTTATTCAGCATGGCCCTTTTGACCGATGGGAAGCGAGACTTCTTTGTAGCGCTGATTTGCCTTTCCAGGTTGCTTGGTTGGCCAAAAAGGGCGTATGCGTTTTTTCCTGAATATATTCAGGAAAAAACGCATACGCCCTTTTTGGCCAAGGGCATCATTGTCGAGGTTTTGCCGCTTTTCCTGTGCTTTAAAGGCGTTTCGAATCTCCCTCCTGAAATCTGTTTCCTGCAATTCTGCCTTGCTTTCAAATCCTCTTCGTTGCCTTCCCTCAATATATTTGTGGACGAGAGTCATCATTTATAAGTCTGCAGGTTTGTGAATTGCAGTGCCCCTGAGCGCCATTTTTCAACTCGCTTTCTTGGGCGCTGGCCGCAAAAGCGCAGGATTGCTTCAGGCCCTATTCTGGTCCCAGGCGGCAGGCTGAGCCTGTGGTTAATTCTTCTTCCTGATGGGAAAATAGAGTGACCTCTGCCTGTCCCAACACCTGGAGCTAGTCTCTCATTGGTTCCCCCTCTTCCCTTTCATCCTCAGGACAAATTGCAAGCTGTACGGAACAGGAGGTTAAAGGTGCTGATTCTCCAAGGAGGGAGATTGCTAGTAAAGCGGCTGGAATGGCGAACCCGAGCACAAGGAGATGAGAAATGAGGTGCGTTTTAGAAACCTTTCCCGATCACACGGTGTACCATCTTCTGGGTTTCTCATGCACGTTTTCGATGTAGGAAGATGCCCTTGAACCTGGAGATTTGGGACCCATGGGATGGGTACCACGCAGTATTACTTTAAAGGGTCTGCGTTTGCTCACCCAACCTCACCAAACCTCTCAGCCCCAAGAGTGTCCACCCTTATGTCTCAATCAGCTGTGGGTCTAGATATGGTCAATCCAGGTGGCATTACAGCCGCTGAACGAATTTTGTAAATATTTCTATCTCTTTCACTGTCTTTGTTTCACGGGTTTTTAAAAGTAATTGATTTTTATAATGGGGTTTACCTGCTTTTCACTGCTGTGATTTTGCCGCTTTACACCCACTTGACTCACTTACAGAGAGATATCAATGCATAGGTTTCAAGATTCTTACTAGTCAGATATATTCTTAGGCGGTGAATTGGGGGTGTTGAGTCCAATTCATTGAGGAAGGAGTAGGGCTTGTCTATTACATATTGGGTTTATGGAACGGTATCTGAGATAATTTGAAACCCTTGTTGTATGCATCACCCCACCTCGCCTTTCCCTTTAAGCAGCCATAGTGTGTTTTCTAAACGTATGACTCTATTCTATTTTGTAATTCAGTTCAAGGGTAGCGGTTTTTACATTCCCTCTATAAGTCGTATCTTATGATAAGTGTCTTTTTCTGTGTGACTTATTTCACTTAGAATCGTCGTACCTAAATCCAATCATCATGCTGCTACTAGCCTTATGACGTTGATTTCATGCCTGAGTGATATTCCATTGTACATAAGGACCACAACTTCTTTATCCATTTTTCTCTTTCCTGGGATATTTAAGGTGTAACGAAGTGGAGATTCTTGTCAACAGAGCAGCCCTAAACTTTGGGGTGCCTGTGTCTTGCTGATTTTTAGTTTTCCCAATTTATACGCCCATGAGTGGATGTGCCCTATGCTCCCTAAGCTCAGTTTTTTAGATGTTTCAGGACACACCGTGCACTTCTCCAGAGTGGCTGTTGGCAATTTACATCCCGCCCATCAGCGTAGCCAGGCTCCCGTTTCTCCATGGCCTGTCCTGCATTTCTGGTTTTGACACTTTATTCAGCATGGCCCTTTTGACCGATGGGAAGCGAGACTTCTTTGTAGCGCTGATTTGCCTTCCCAGGTTGCTTGGTTGGCCAAAAAGGGCGTATGCGTTTTTTCCTGAATATATTCAGGAAAAAACGCATACGCCCTTTTTGGCCAAGGGCATCATTGTCGAGGTTTTGCCGCTTTTCCTGTGCTTTAAAGGCGATTCGAATCTCCCTCCTGAAATCTGTTTCCTGCAATTCTGCCTTGCTTTCAAATCCTCTTCGTTGCCTTCCCTCAATATATTTGTGGACGAGAGTCATCATTTATAAGTCTGCAGGTTTGTGAATTGCAGTGCCCCTGAGCTCCATTTTTCAACTCGCTTTCTTGGGCGCTGGCCGCAAAAGCGCAGGATTGCTTCAGGCCCTATTCTGGTCCCAGGCGGCAGGCTGACCCTGTGGTTAATTCTTCTTCCTGATGGGAAAATAGAGTGACCTCTGCCTGTCCCAACACCTAGAGCTAGTCTCTCATTGGTTCCCCCTCTTCCCTTTCATCCTCAGGACAAATTGCAAGCTGTACGGAACAGGAGGTTAAAGGTGCTGATTCTCCAAGGAGGGAGATTGCTAGTAAAGCGGCTGGAATGGCGAACCCGAGCACAAGGAGATGAGAAATGAGGTGCGTTTTAGAAACCTTTCCCGATCACACGGTGTACCATCTTCTGGGTTTCTCATGCATGTTTTCGATGTAGGAAGATGCCCTTGAACCTGGAGATTTGGGACCCATGGGATGGGTACCACGCAGTATTACTTTAAAGGGTCTGCGTTTGCTCACCCAACCTCACCAAACCTCTCAGCCCCAAGAGTGTCCACCCTTATGTCTCAATCAGCTGTGGGTCTAGATATGGTCAATCCAGGTGGCATTACAGCCGCTGAACGAATTTTGTAAGAATTTCTCTCTCTTTCACTGTCTTTGTTTCACGGGTTTTTAAAAGTAATTGATTTTTATAATGGGGTTTACCTGCTTTTCACTGCTGTGATTTTGCCGCTTTACACCCACTTGACTCACTTACAGAGAGATATCAATGCATAGGTTTCAAGATTCTTACTAGTCACATATATTCTTGGGCGGTGAATTGGGGGTGTTGAGTCCAATTCATTGAGGAAGGAGTAGGGCTTGTCTATTACATATTGGGTTTATGGAACGGTATCTGAGATAATTTGAAACCCTTGTTGTATGCATCACCCCACCTCGCCTTTCCCGTTAAGCAGCCATAGTGTGTTTTCTAAACGTGTGACTCTATTCTGTTTTGTAATTCAGTTCAAGGGTAGCGGTTTTTACATTCCCTCTATAAGTCGTATCTTATGATAAGTGCCTTTTTCTGTGTGACTTATTTCACTTAGAATCGTCGTACCTAAATCCAATCATCATGCTGCTACTAGCCTTATGACGTTGATTTCATGGCTGAGTGATATTCCATTGTACATAAGGACCACAACTTCTTTATCCATTTTTCTCTTTCCTGGGATATTTAAGGTGTAACGAAGTGGAGATTCTTGTCAACAGAGCAGCCCTAAACTTTGGGGTGCCTGTGTCTTGCTGATTTTTAGTTTTCCCAATTTATACGCCCATGAGTGGATGTGCCCTATGCTCCCTAAGCTCAGTTTTTTAGATGTTTCAGGACACACCGTGCACTTCTCCAGAGTGGCTGTTGGCAATTTACATCCCGCTCATCAGCGTAGCCAGGCTCCCGTTTCTCCATGGCCTGTCCTGCATTTCTGGTTTTGACACTTTATTCAGCATGGCCCTTTTGACCGATGGGAAGCGAGACTTCTTTGTAGCGCTGATTTGCCTTTCCAGGTTGCTTGGTTGGCCAAAAAGGGCGTATGCGTTTTTTCCTGAATATATTCAGGAAAAAACGCATACGCCCTTTTTGGCCAAGGGCATCATTGTCGAGGTTTTGCCGCTTTTCCTGTGCTTTAAAGGCGATTCGAATCTCCCTCCTGAAATCTGTTTCTTGCAATTCTGCCTTGCTTTCAAATCCTCTTCGTTGCCTTCCCTCAATATATTTGTGGACGAGAGTCATCATTTATAAGTCTGCAGGTTTGTGAATTGCAGTGCCCCTGAGCTCCATTTTTCAACTCGCTTTCTTGGGCGCTGGCCGCAAAAGCGCAGGATTGCTTCAGGCCCTATTCTGGTCCCAGGCGGCAGGCTGAGCCTGTGGTTAATTCTTCTTCCTGATGGGAAAATAGAGTGACCTCTGCCTGTCCCAACACCTGGAGCTAGTCTCTCATTGGTTCCCACTCTTCCCTTTCATCCTCAGGACAAATTGCAAGCTGTACGGAACAGGAGGTTAAAGGTGCTGATTCTCCAAGGAGGGAGATTGCTAGTAAAGCGGCTGGAATGGCGAACCCGAGCACAAGGAGATGAGAAATGAGGTGCGTTTTAGAAACCTTTCCCGATCACACGGTGTACCATCTTCTGGGTTTCTCATGCATGTTTTCGATGTAGGAAGATGCCCTTGAACCTGGAGATTTGGGACCCATGGGATGGGTACCACGCAGTATTACTTTAAAGGGTCTGCGTTTGCTCACCCAACCTCACCAAACCTCTCAGCCCCAAGAGTGTCCACCCTTATGTCTCAATCAGCTGTGGGTCTAGATATGGTCAATCCAGGTGGCATTACAGCCGCTGAACGAATTTTGTAAGTATTTCTCTCTCTTTCACTGTCTTTGTTTCACGGGTTTTTAAAAGTAATTGATTTTTATAATGGGGTTTACCTGCTTTTCACTGCTGTGATTTTGCCGCTTTACACCCACTTGACTCACTTACAGAGAGATATCAATGCATAGGTTTCAAGATTCTTACTAGTCAGATATATTCTTGGGCGGTGAATTGGGGGTGTTGAGTCCAATTCATTGAGGAAGGAGTAGGGCTTGTCTATTACATATTGGGTTTATGGAACGGTATCTGAGATAATTTGAAACCCTTGTTGTATGCATCACCCCACCTCACCTTTCCCGTTAAGCAGCCATAGTGTGTTTCCTAAACGTGTGACTCTATTCTGTTTTGTAATTCAGTTCAAGGGTAGCGGTTTTTACATTCCCTCTATAAGTCGTATCTTATGATAAGTGCCTTTTTCTGTGTGACTTATTTCACTTAGAATCGTCGTACCTAAATCCAATCATCATGCTGCTACTAGCCTTATGACGTCGATTTCATGGCTGAGTGATATTCCATTGTACATAAGGACCACAACTTCTTTATCCATTTTTCTCTTTCCTGGGATATTTAAGGTGTAACGAAGTGGAGATTCTTGTCAACAGAGCAGCCCTAAACTTTGGGGTGCCTGTGTCTTGCTGATTTTTAGTTTTCCCAATTTATACGCCCATGAGTGGATGTGCCCTATGCTCCCTAAGCTCAGTTTTTTAGATGTTTCAGGACACACCGTGCACTTCTCCAGAGTGGCTGTTGGCAATTTACATCCCGCTCATCAGCGTAGCCAGGCTCCCGTTTCTCCATGGCCTGTCCTGCATTTCTGGTTTTGACACTTTATTCAGCATGGCCCTTTTGACCGATGGGAAGCGAGACTTCTTTGTAGCGCTGATTTGCCTTTCCAGGTTGCTTGGTTGGCCAAAAAGGGCGTATGCGTTTTTTCCTGAATATATTCAGGAAAAAACGCATACGCCCTTTTTGGCCAAGGGCATCATTGTCGAGGTTTTGCCGCTTTTCCTGTGCTTTAAAGGCGATTCGAATCTCCCTCCTGAAATCTGTTTCCTGCAATTCTGCCTTGCTTTCAAATCCTCTTCGTTGCCTTCCCTCAATATATTTGTGGACGAGAGTCATCATTTATAAGTCTGCAGGTTTGTGAATTGCAGTGCCCCTGAGCGCCATTTTTCAACTCGCTTTCTTGGGCGCTGGCCGCAAAAGCGCAGGATTGCTTCAGGCCCTATTCTGGTCCCAGGCGGCAGGCTGAGCCTGTGGTTAATTCTTCTTCCTGATGGGAAAATAGAGTGACCTCTGCCTGTCCCAACACCTGGAGCTAGTCTCTCATTGGTTCCCCCTCTTCCCTTTCATCCTCAGGACAAATTGCAAGCTGTACGGAACAGGAGGTTAAAGGTGCTGATTCTCCAAGGAGGGAGATTGCTAGTAAAGCGGCTGGAATGGCGAACCCGAGCACAAGGAGATGAGAAATGAGGTGCGTTTTAGAAACCTTTCCCGATCACACGGTGTACCATCTTCTGGGTTTCTCATGCACGTTTTCGATGTAGGAAGATGCCCTTGAACCTGGAGATTTGGGACCCATGGGATGGGTACCACGCAGTATTACTTTAAAGGGTCTGCGTTTGCTCACCCAACCTCACCAAACCTCTCAGCCCCAAGAGTGTCCACCCTTATGTCTCAATCAGCTGTGGGTCTAGATATGGTCAATCCAGGTGGCATTACAGCCGCTGAACGAATTTTGTAAATATTTCTATCTCTTTCACTGTCTTTGTTTCACGGGTTTTTAAAAGTAATTGATTTTTATAATGGGGTTTACCTGCTTTTCACTGCTGTGATTTTGCCGCTTTACACCCACTTGACTCACTTACAGAGAGATATCAATGCATAGGTTTCAAGATTCTTACTAGTCAGATATATTCTTAGGCGGTGAATTGGGGGTGTTGAGTCCAATTCATTGAGGAAGGAGTAGGGCTTGTCTATTACATATTGGGTTTATGGAACGGTATCTGAGATAATTTGAAACCCTTGTTGTATGCATCACCCCACCTCGCCTTTCCCGTTAAGCAGCCATAGTGTGTTTTCTAAACGTGTGACTCTATTCTGTTTTGTAATTCAGTTCAAGGGTAGCGGTTTTTACATTCCCTCTATAAGTCGTATCTTATGATAAGTGTCTTTTTCTGTGTGACTTATTTCACTTAGAATCGTCGTACCTAAATCCAATCATCATGCTGCTACTAGCCTTATGACGTTGATTTCATGCCTGAGTGATATTCCATTGTACATAAGGACCACAACTTCTTTATCCATTTTTCTCTTTCCTGGGATATTTAAGGTGTAACGAAGTGGAGATTCTTGTCAACAGAGCAGCCCTAAACTTTGGGGTGCCTGTGTCTTGCTGATTTTTAGTTTTCCCAATTTATACGCCCATGAGTGGATGTGCCCTATGCTCCCTAAGCTCAGTTTTTTAGATGTTTCAGGACACACCGTGCACTTCTCCAGAGTGGCTGTTGGCAATTTACATCCCGCCCATCAGCGTAGCCAGGCTCCCGTTTCTACATGGCCTGTCCTGCATTTCTGGTTTTGACACTTTATTCAGCATGGCCCTTTTGACCGATGGGAAGCGAGACTTCTTTGTAGCGCTGATTTGCCTTCCCAGGTTGCTTGGTTGGCCAAAAAGGGCGTATGCGTTTTTTCCTGAATATATTCAGGAAAAAACGCATACGCCCTTTTTGGCCAAGGGCATCATTGTCGAGGTTTTGCCGCTTTTCCTGTGCTTTAAAGGCGATTCGAATCTCCCTCCTGAAATCTGTTTCCTGCAATTCTGCCTTGCTTTCAAATCCTCTTCGTTGCCTTCCCTCAATATATTTGTGGACGAGAGTCATCATTTATAAGTCTGCAGGTTTGTGAATTGCAGTGCCCCTGAGCTCCATTTTTCAACTCGCTTTCTTGGGCGCTGGCCGCAAAAGCGCAGGATTGCTTCAGGCCCTATTCTGGTCCCAGGCGGCAGGCTGAGCCTGTGGTTAATTCTTCTTCCTGATGGGAAAATAGAGTGACCTCTGCCTGTCCCAACACCTGGAGCTAGTCTCTCATTGGTTCCCCCTCTTCCCTTTCATCCTCAGGACAAATTGCAAGCTGTACGGAACAGGAGGTTAAAGGTGCTGATTCTCCAAGGAGGGAGATTGCTAGTAAAGCGGCTGGAATGGCGAACCCGAGCACAAGGAGATGAGAAATGAGGTGCGTTTTAGAAACCTTTCCCGATCACACGGTGTACCATCTTCTGGGTTTCTCATGCATGTTTTCGATGTAGGAAGATGCCCTTGAACCTGGAGATTTGGGACCCATGGGATGGGTACCACGCAGTATTACTTTAAAGGGTCTGCGTTTGCTCACCCAACCTCACCAAACCTCTCAGCCCCAAGAGTGTCCACCCTTATGTCTCAATCAGCTGTGGGTCTAGATATGGTCAATCCAGGTGGCATTTCAGCCGCTGAACGAATTTTGTAAGAATTTCTCTCTCTTTCACTGTCTTTGTTTCACGGGTTTTTAAAAGTAATTGATTTTTATAATGGGGTTTACCTGCTTTTCACTGCTGTGATTTTGCCGCTTTACACCCACTTGACTCACTTACAGAGAGATATCAATGCATAGGTTTCAAGATTCTTACTAGTCACATATATTCCTGGGCGGTGAATTGGGGGTGTTGAGTCCAATTCATTGAGGAAGGAGTAGGGCTTGTCTATTACATATTGGGTTTATGGAACGGTATCTGAGATAATTTGAAACCCTTGTTGTATGCATCACCCCACCTCGCCTTTCCCGTTAAGCAGCCATAGTGTGTTTTCTAAACGTGTGACTCTATTCTGTTTTGTAATTCAGTTCAAGGGTAGCGGTTTTTACATTCCCTCTATAAGTCGTATCTTATGATAAGTGCCTTTTTCTGTGTGACTTATTTCACTTAGAATCGTCGTACCTAAATCCAATCATCATGCTGCTACTAGCCTTATGACGTTGATTTCATGGCTGAGTGATATTCCATTGTACATAAGGACCACAACTTCTTTATCCATTTTTCTCTTTCCTGGGATATTTAAGGTGTAACGAAGTGGAGATTCTTGTCAACAGAGCAGCCCTAAACTTTGGGGTGCCTGTGTCTTGCTGATTTTTAGTTTTCCCAATTTATACGCCCATGAGTGGATGTGCCCTATGCTCCCTAAGCTCAGTTTTTTAGATGTTTCAGGACACACCGTGCACTTCTCCAGAGTGGCTGTTGGCAATTTACATCCCGCTCATCAGCGTAGCCAGGCTCCCGTTTCTCCATGGCCTGTCCTGCATTTCTGGTTTTGACACTTTATTCAGCATGGCCCTTTTGACCGATGGGAAGCGAGACTTCTTTGTAGCGCTGATTTGCCTTTCCAGGTTGCTTGGTTGGCCAAAAAGGGCGTATGCGTTTTTTCCTGAATATATTCAGGAAAAAACGCATACGCCCTTTTTGGCCAAGGGCATCATTGTCGAGGTTTTGCCGCTTTTCCTGTGCTTTAAAGGCGATTCGAATCTCCCTCCTGAAATCTGTTTCTTGCAATTCTGCCTTGCTTTCAAATCCTCTTCGTTGCCTTCCCTCAATATATTTGTGGACGAGAGTCATCATTTATAAGTCTGCAGGTTTGTGAATTGCAGTGCCCCTGAGCTCCATTTTTCAACTCGCTTTCTTGGGCGCTGGCCGCAAAAGCGCAGGATTGCTTCAGGCCCTATTCTGGTCCCAGGCGGCAGGCTGAGCCTGTGGTTAATTCTTCTTCCTGATGGGAAAATAGAGTGACCTCTGCCTGTCCCAACACCTGGAGCTAGTCTCTCATTGGTTCCCCCTCTTCCCTTTCATCCTCAGGACAAATTGCAAGCTGTACGGAACAGGAGGTTAAAGGTGCTGATTCTCCAAGGAGGGAGATTGCTAGTAAAGCGGCTGGAATGGCGAACCCGAGCACAAGGAGATGAGAAATGAGGTGCGTTTTAGAAACCTTTCCCGATCACACGGTGTACCATCTTCTGGGTTTCTCATGCATGTTTTCGATGTAGGAAGATGCCCTTGAACCTGGAGATTTGGGACCCATGGGATGGGTACCACGCAGTATTACTTTAAAGGGTCTGCGTTTGCTCACCCAACCTCACCAAACCTCTCAGCCCCAAGAGTGTCCACCCTTATGTCTCAATCAGCTGTGGGTCTAGATATGGTCAATCCAGGTGGCATTACAGCCGCTGAACGAATTTTGTAAGAATTTCTCTCTCTTTCACTGTCTTTGTTTCACGGGTTTTTAAAAGTAATTGATTTTTATAATGGGGTTTACCTGCTTTTCACTGCTGTGATTTTGCCGCTTTACACCCACTTGACTCACTTACAGAGAGATATCAATGCATAGGTTTCAAGATTCTTACTAGTCACATATATTCTTGGGCGGTGAATTGGGGGTGTTGAGTCCAATTCATTGAGGAAGGAGTAGGGCTTGTCTATTACATATTGGGTTTATGGAACGGTATCTGAGATAATTTGAAACCCTTGTTGTATGCATCACCCCACCTCGCCTTTCCCGTTAAGCAGCCATAGTGTGTTTTCTAAACGTGTGACTCTATTCTGTTTTGTAATTCAGTTCAAGGGTAGCGGTTTTTACATTCCCTCTATAAGTCGTATCTTATGATAAGTGCCTTTTTCTGTGTGACTTATTTCACTTAGAATCGTCGTACCTAAATCCAATCATCATGCTGCTACTAGCCTTATGACGTTGATTTCATGGCTGAGTGATATTCCATTGTACATAAGGACCACAACTTCTTTATCCATTTTTCTCTTTCCTGGGATATTTAAGGTGTAACGAAGTGGAGATTCTTGTCAACAGAGCAGCCCTAAACTTTGGGGTGCCTGTGTCTTGCTGATTTTTAGTTTTCCCAATTTATACGCCCATGAGTGGATGTGCCCTATGCTCCCTAAGCTCAGTTTTTTAGATGTTTCAGGACACACCGTGCACTTCTCCAGAGTGGCTGTTGGCAATTTACATCCCGCTCATCAGCGTAGCCAGGCTCCCGTTTCTCCATGGCCTGTCCTGCATTTCTGGTTTTGACACTTTATTCAGCATGGCCCTTTTCACCGATGGGAAGCGAGACTTCTTTGTAGCGCTGATTTGCCTTCCCAGGTTGCTTGGTTGGCCAAAAAGGGCGTATGCGTTTTTTCCTGAATATATTCAGGAAAAAACGCATACGCCCTTTTTGGCCAAGGGCATCATTGTCGAGGTTTTGCCGCTTTTCCTGTGCTTTAAAGGCGATTCGAATCTCCCTCCTGAAATCTGTTTCCTGCAATTCTGCCTTGCTTTCAAATCCTCTTCGTTGCCTTCCCTCAATATATTTGTGGACGAGAGTCATCATTTATAAGTCTGCAGGTTTGTGAATTGCAGTGCCCCTGAGCTCCATTTTTCAACTCGCTTTCTTGGGCGCTGGCCGCAAAAGCGCAGGATTGCTTCAGGCCCTATTCTGGTCCCAGGCGGCAGGCTGAGCCTGTGGTTAATTCTTCTTCCTGATGGGAAAATAGAGTGACCTCTGCCTGTCCCAACACCTGGAGCTAGTCTCTCATTGGTTCCCCCTCTTCCCTTTCATCCTCAGGACAAATTGCAAGCTGTACGGAACAGGAGGTTAAAGGTGCTGATTCTCCAAGGAGGGAGATTGCTAGTAAAGCGGCTGGAATGGCGAACCCGAGCACAAGGAGATGAGAAATGAGGTGCGTTTTAGAAATCTTTCCCGATCACACGGTGTACCATCTTCTGGGTTTCTCATGCATGTTTTCGATGTAGGAAGATGCCCTTGAACCTGGAGATTTGGGACCCATGGGATGGGTACCACGCAGTATTACTTTAAAGGGTCTGCGTTTGCTCACCCAACCTCACCAAACCTCTCAGCCCCAAGAGTGTCCACCCTTATGTCTCAATCAGCTGTGGGTCTAGATATGGTCAATCCAGGTGGCATTACAGCCGCTGAACGAATTTTGTAAGAATTTCTCTCTCTTTCACTGTCTTTGTTTCACGGGTTTTTAAAAGTAATTGATTTTTATAATGGGGTTTACCTGCTTTTCACTGCTGTGATTTTGCCGCTTTACACCCACTTGACTCACTTACAGAGAGATATCAATGCATAGGTTTCAAGATTCTTACTAGTCACATATATTCTTGGGCGGTGAATTGGGGGTGTTGAGTCCAATTCATTGAGGAAGGAGTAGGGCTTGTCTATTACATATTGGGTTTATGGAACGGTATCTGAGATAATTTGAAACCCTTGTTGTATGCATCACCCCACCTCGCCTTTCCCGTTAAGCAGCCATAGTGTGTTTTCTAAACGTGTGACTCTATTCTGTTTTGTAATTCAGTTCAAGGGTAGCGGTTTTTACATTCCCTCTATAAGTCGTATCTTATGATAAGTGCCTTTTTCTGTGTGACTTATTTCACTTAGAATCGTCGTACCTAAATCCAATCATCATGCTGCTACTAGCCTTATGACGTTGATTTCATGGCTGAGTGATATTCCATTGTACATAAGGACCACAACTTCTTTATCCATTTTTCTCTTTCCTGGGATATTTAAGGTGTAACGAAGTGGAGATTCTTGTCAACAGAGCAGCCCTAAACTTTGGGGTGCCTGTGTCTTGCTGATTTTTAGTTTTCCCAATTTATACGCCCATGAGTGGATGTGCCCTATGCTCCCTAAGCTCAGTTTTTTAGATGTTTCAGGACACACCGTGCACTTCTCCAGAGTGGCTGTTGGCAATTTACATCCCGCTCATCAGCGTAGCCAGGCTCCCGTTTCTCCATGGCCTGTCCTGCATTTCTGGTTTTGACACTTTATTCAGCATGGCCCTTTTGACCGATGGGAAGCGAGACTTCTTTGTAGCGCTGATTTGCCTTTCCAGGTTGCTTGGTTGGCCAAAAAGGGCGTATGCGTTTTTTCCTGAATATATTCAGGAAAAAACGCATACGCCCTTTTTGGCCAAGGGCATCATTGTCGAGGTTTTGCCGCTTTTCCTGTGCTTTAAAGGCGATTCGAATCTCCCTCCTGAAATCTGTTTCTTGCAATTCTGCCTTGCTTTCAAATCCTCTTCGTTGCCTTCCCTCAATATATTTGTGGACGAGAGTCATCATTTATAAGTCTGCAGGTTTGTGAATTGCAGTGCCCCTGAGCTCCATTTTTCAACTCGCTTTCTTGGGCGCTGGCCGCAAAAGCGCAGGATTGCTTCAGGCCCTATTCTGGTCCCAGGCGGCAGGCTGAGCCTGTGGTTAATTCTTCTTCCTGATGGGAAAATAGAGTGACCTCTGCCTGTCCCAACACCTGGAGCTAGTCTCTCATTGGTTCCCACTCTTCCCTTTCATCCTCAGGACAAATTGCAAGCTGTACGGAACAGGAGGTTAAAGGTGCTGATTCTCCAAGGAGGGAGATTGCTAGTAAAGCGGCTGGAATGGCGAACCCGAGCACAAGGAGATGAGAAATGAGGTGCGTTTTAGAAACCTTTCCCGATCACACGGTGTACCATCTTCTGGGTTTCTCATGCATGTTTTCGATGTAGGAAGATGCCCTTGAACCTGGAGATTTGGGACCCATGGGATGGGTACCACGCAGTATTACTTTAAAGGGTCTGCGTTTGCTCACCCAACCTCACCAAACCTCTCAGCCCCAAGAGTGTCCACCCTTATGTCTCAATCAGCTGTGGGTCTAGATATGGTCAATCCAGGTGGCATTACAGCCGCTGAACGAATTTTGTAAGTATTTCTCTCTCTTTCACTGTCTTTGTTTCACGGGTTTTTAAAAGTAATTGATTTTTATAATGGGGTTTACCTGCTTTTCACTGCTGTGATTTTGCCGCTTTACACCCACTTGACTCACTTACAGAGAGATATCAATGCATAGGTTTCAAGATTCTTACTAGTCAGATATATTCTTGGGCGGTGAATTGGGGGTGTTGAGTCCAATTCATTGAGGAAGGAGTAGGGCTTGTCTATTACATATTGGGTTTATGGAACGGTATCTGAGATAATTTGAAACCCTTGTTGTATGCATCACCCCACCTCACCTTTCCCGTTAAGCAGCCATAGTGTGTTTCCTAAACGTGTGACTCTATTCTGTTTTGTAATTCAGTTCAAGGGTAGCGGTTTTTACATTCCCTCTATAAGTCGTATCTTATGATAAGTGCCTTTTTCTGTGTGACTTATTTCACTTAGAATCGTCGTACCTAAATCCAATCATCATGCTGCTACTAGCCTTATGACGTCGATTTCATGGCTGAGTGATATTCCATTGTACATAAGGACCACAACTTCTTTATCCATTTTTCTCTTTCCTGGGATATTTAAGGTGTAACGAAGTGGAGATTCTTGTCAACAGAGCAGCCCTAAACTTTGGGGTGCCTGTGTCTTGCTGATTTTTAGTTTTCCCAATTTATACGCCCATGAGTGGATGTGCCCTATGCTCCCTAAGCTCAGTTTTTTAGATGTTTCAGGACACACCGTGCACTTCTCCAGAGTGGCTGTTGGCAATTTACATCCCGCTCATCAGCGTAGCCAGGCTCCCGTTTCTCCATGGCCTGTCCTGCATTTCTGGTTTTGACACTTTATTCAGCATGGCCCTTTTGACCGATGGGAAGCGAGACTTCTTTGTAGCGCTGATTTGCCTTTCCAGGTTGCTTGGTTGGCCAAAAAGGGCGTATGCGTTTTTTCCTGAATATATTCAGGAAAAAACGCATACGCCCTTTTTGGCCAAGGGCATCATTGTCGAGGTTTTGCCGCTTTTCCTGTGCTTTAAAGGCGATTCGAATCTCCCTCCTGAAATCTGTTTCCTGCAATTCTGCCTTGCTTTCAAATCCTCTTCGTTGCCTTCCCTCAATATATTTGTGGACGAGAGTCATCATTTATAAGTCTGCAGGTTTGTGAATTGCAGTGCCCCTGAGCGCCATTTTTCAACTCGCTTTCTTGGGCGCTGGCCGCAAAAGCGCAGGATTGCTTCAGGCCCTATTCTGGTCCCAGGCGGCAGGCTGAGCCTGTGGTTAATTCTTCTTCCTGATGGGAAAATAGAGTGACCTCTGCCTGTCCCAACACCTGGAGCTAGTCTCTCATTGGTTCCCCCTCTTCCCTTTCATCCTCAGGACAAATTGCAAGCTGTACGGAACAGGAGGTTAAAGGTGCTGATTCTCCAAGGAGGGAGATTGCTAGTAAAGCGGCTGGAATGGCGAACCCGAGCACAAGGAGATGAGAAATGAGGTGCGTTTTAGAAACCTTTCCCGATCACACGGTGTACCATCTTCTGGGTTTCTCATGCACGTTTTCGATGTAGGAAGATGCCCTTGAACCTGGAGATTTGGGACCCATGGGATGGGTACCACGCAGTATTACTTTAAAGGGTCTGCGTTTGCTCACCCAACCTCACCAAACCTCTCAGCCCCAAGAGTGTCCACCCTTATGTCTCAATCAGCTGTGGGTCTAGATATGGTCAATCCAGGTGGCATTACAGCCGCTGAACGAATTTTGTAAATATTTCTATCTCTTTCACTGTCTTTGTTTCACGGGTTTTTAAAAGTAATTGATTTTTATAATGGGGTTTACCTGCTTTTCACTGCTGTGATTTTGCCGCTTTACACCCACTTGACTCACTTACAGAGAGATATCAATGCATAGGTTTCAAGATTCTTACTAGTCAGATATATTCTTAGGCGGTGAATTGGGGGTGTTGAGTCCAATTCATTGAGGAAGGAGTAGGGCTTGTCTATTACATATTGGGTTTATGGAACGGTATCTGAGATAATTTGAAACCCTTGTTGTATGCATCACCCCACCTCGCCTTTCCCGTTAAGCAGCCATAGTGTGTTTTCTAAACGTGTGACTCTATTCTGTTTTGTAATTCAGTTCAAGGGTAGCGGTTTTTACATTCCCTCTATAAGTCGTATCTTATGATAAGTGTCTTTTTCTGTGTGACTTATTTCACTTAGAATCGTCGTACCTAAATCCAATCATCATGCTGCTACTAGCCTTATGACGTTGATTTCATGCCTGAGTGATATTCCATTGTACATAAGGACCACAACTTCTTTATCCATTTTTCTCTTTCCTGGGATATTTAAGGTGTAACGAAGTGGAGATTCTTGTCAACAGAGCAGCCCTAAACTTTGGGGTGCCTGTGTCTTGCTGATTTTTAGTTTTCCCAATTTATACGCCCATGAGTGGATGTGCCCTATGCTCCCTAAGCTCAGTTTTTTAGATGTTTCAGGACACACCGTGCACTTCTCCAGAGTGGCTGTTGGCAATTTACATCCCGCCCATCAGCGTAGCCAGGCTCCCGTTTCTACATGGCCTGTCCTGCATTTCTGGTTTTGACACTTTATTCAGCATGGCCCTTTTGACCGATGGGAAGCGAGACTTCTTTGTAGCGCTGATTTGCCTTCCCAGGTTGCTTGGTTGGCCAAAAAGGGCGTATGCGTTTTTTCCTGAATATATTCAGGAAAAAACGCATACGCCCTTTTTGGCCAAGGGCATCATTGTCGAGGTTTTGCCGCTTTTCCTGTGCTTTAAAGGCGATTCGAATCTCCCTCCTGAAATCTGTTTCCTGCAATTCTGCCTTGCTTTCAAATCCTCTTCGTTGCCTTCCCTCAATATATTTGTGGACGAGAGTCATCATTTATAAGTCTGCAGGTTTGTGAATTGCAGTGCCCCTGAGCTCCATTTTTCAACTCGCTTTCTTGGGCGCTGGCCGCAAAAGCGCAGGATTGCTTCAGGCCCTATTCTGGTCCCAGGCGGCAGGCTGAGCCTGTGGTTAATTCTTCTTCCTGATGGGAAAATAGAGTGACCTCTGCCTGTCCCAACACCTGGAGCTAGTCTCTCATTGGTTCCCCCTCTTCCCTTTCATCCTCAGGACAAATTGCAAGCTGTACGGAACAGGAGGTTAAAGGTGCTGATTCTCCAAGGAGGGAGATTGCTAGTAAAGCGGCTGGAATGGCGAACCCGAGCACAAGGAGATGAGAAATGAGGTGCGTTTTAGAAACCTTTCCCGATCACACGGTGTACCATCTTCTGGGTTTCTCATGCATGTTTTCGATGTAGGAAGATGCCCTTGAACCTGGAGATTTGGGACCCATGGGATGGGTACCACGCAGTATTACTTTAAAGGGTCTGCGTTTGCTCACCCAACCTCACCAAACCTCTCAGCCCCAAGAGTGTCCACCCTTATGTCTCAATCAGCTGTGGGTCTAGATATGGTCAATCCAGGTGGCATTTCAGCCGCTGAACGAATTTTGTAAGAATTTCTCTCTCTTTCACTGTCTTTGTTTCACGGGTTTTTAAAAGTAATTGATTTTTATAATGGGGTTTACCTGCTTTTCACTGCTGTGATTTTGCCGCTTTACACCCACTTGACTCACTTACAGAGAGATATCAATGCATAGGTTTCAAGATTCTTACTAGTCACATATATTCTTGGGCGGTGAATTGGGGGTGTTGAGTCCAATTCATTGAGGAAGGAGTAGGGCTTGTCTATTACATATTGGGTTTATGGAACGGTATCTGAGATAATTTGAAACCCTTGTTGTATGCATCACCCCACCTCGCCTTTCCCGTTAAGCAGCCATAGTGTGTTTTCTAAACGTGTGACTCTATTCTGTTTTGTAATTCAGTTCAAGGGTAGCGGTTTTTACATTCCCTCTATAAGTCGTATCTTATGATAAGTGCCTTTTTCTGTGTGACTTATTTCACTTAGAATCGTCGTACCTAAATCCAATCATCATGCTGCTACTAGCCTTATGACGTTGATTTCATGGCTGAGTGATATTCCATTGTACATAAGGACCACAACTTCTTTATCCATTTTTCTCTTTCCTGGGATATTTAAGGTGTAACGAAGTGGAGATTCTTGTCAACAGAGCAGCCCTAAACTTTGGGGTGCCTGTGTCTTGCTGATTTTTAGTTTTCCCAATTTATACGCCCATGAGTGGATGTGCCCTATGCTCCCTAAGCTCAGTTTTTTAGATGTTTCAGGACACACCGTGCACTTCTCCAGAGTGGCTGTTGGCAATTTACATCCCGCTCATCAGCGTAGCCAGGCTCCCGTTTCTCCATGGCCTGTCCTGCATTTCTGGTTTTGACACTTTATTCAGCATGGCCCTTTTGACCGATGGGAAGCGAGACTTCTTTGTAGCGCTGATTTGCCTTTCCAGGTTGCTTGGTTGGCCAAAAAGGGCGTATGCGTTTTTTCCTGAATATATTCAGGAAAAAACGCATACGCCCTTTTTGGCCAAGGGCATCATTGTCGAGGTTTTGCCGCTTTTCCTGTGCTTTAAAGGCGATTCGAATCTCCCTCCTGAAATCTGTTTCTTGCAATTCTGCCTTGCTTTCAAATCCTCTTCGTTGCCTTCCCTCAATATATTTGTGGACGAGAGTCATCATTTATAAGTCTGCAGGTTTGTGAATTGCAGTGCCCCTGAGCTCCATTTTTCAACTCGCTTTCTTGGGCGCTGGCCGCAAAAGCGCAGGATTGCTTCAGGCCCTATTCTGGTCCCAGGCGGCAGGCTGAGCCTGTGGTTAATTCTTCTTCCTGATGGGAAAATAGAGTGACCTCTGCCTGTCCCAACACCTGGAGCTAGTCTCTCATTGGTTCCCCCTCTTCCCTTTCATCCTCAGGACAAATTGCAAGCTGTACGGAACAGGAGGTTAAAGGTGCTGATTCTCCAAGGAGGGAGATTGCTAGTAAAGCGGCTGGAATGGCGAACCCGAGCACAAGGAGATGAGAAATGAGGTGCGTTTTAGAAACCTTTCCCGATCACACGGTGTACCATCTTCTGGGTTTCTCATGCATGTTTTCGATGTAGGAAGATGCCCTTGAACCTGGAGATTTGGGACCCATGGGATGGGTACCACGCAGTATTACTTTAAAGGGTCTGCGTTTGCTCACCCAACCTCACCAAACCTCTCAGCCCCAAGAGTGTCCACCCTTATGTCTCAATCAGCTGTGGGTCTAGATATGGTCAATCCAGGTGGCATTACAGCCGCTGAACGAATTTTGTAAGAATTTCTCTCTCTTTCACTGTCTTTGTTTCACGGGTTTTTAAAAGTAATTGATTTTTATAATGGGGTTTACCTGCTTTTCACTGCTGTGATTTTGCCGCTTTACACCCACTTGACTCACTTACAGAGAGATATCAATGCATAGGTTTCAAGATTCTTACTAGTCACATATATTCTTGGGCGGTGAATTGGGGGTGTTGAGTCCAATTCATTGAGGAAGGAGTAGGGCTTGTCTATTACATATTGGGTTTATGGAACGGTATCTGAGATAATTTGAAACCCTTGTTGTATGCATCACCCCACCTCGCCTTTCCCGTTAAGCAGCCATAGTGTGTTTTCTAAACGTGTGACTCTATTCTGTTTTGTAATTCAGTTCAAGGGTAGCGGTTTTTACATTCCCTCTATAAGTCGTATCTTATGATAAGTGCCTTTTTCTGTGTGACTTATTTCACTTAGAATCGTCGTACCTAAATCCAATCATCATGCTGCTACTAGCCTTATGACGTTGATTTCATGGCTGAGTGATATTCCATTGTACATAAGGACCACAACTTCTTTATCCATTTTTCTCTTTCCTGGGATATTTAAGGTGTAACGAAGTGGAGATTCTTGTCAACAGAGCAGCCCTAAACTTTGGGGTGCCTGTGTCTTGCTGATTTTTAGTTTTCCCAATTTATACGCCCATGAGTGGATGTGCCCTATGCTCCCTAAGCTCAGTTTTTTAGATGTTTCAGGACACACCGTGCACTTCTCCAGAGTGGCTGTTGGCAATTTACATCCCGCTCATCAGCGTAGCCAGGCTCCCGTTTCTCCATGGCCTGTCCTGCATTTCTGGTTTTGACACTTTATTCAGCATGGCCCTTTTGACCGATGGGAAGCGAGACTTCTTTGTAGCGCTGATTTGCCTTTCCAGGTTGCTTGGTTGGCCAAAAAGGGCGTATGAGTTTTTTCCTGAATATATTCAGGAAAAAACGCATACGCCCTTTTTGGCCAAGGGCATCATTGTCGAGGTTTTGCCGCTTTTCCTGTGCTTTAAAGGCGATTCGAATCTCCCTCCTGAAATCTGTTTCTTGCAATTCTGCCTTGCTTTCAAATCCTCTTCGTTGCCTTCCCTCAATATATTTGTGGACGAGAGTCATCATTTATAAGTCTGCAGGTTTGTGAATTGCAGTGCCCCTGAGCGCCATTTTTCAACTCGCTTTCTTGGGCGCTGGCCGCAAAAGCGCAGGATTGCTTCAGGCCCTATTCTGGTCCCAGGCGGCAGGCTGAGCCTGTGGTTAATTCTTCTTCTTGAGGGGAAAATAGAGTGACCTGTGCCTGTCCCAACACCTAGAGCTAGTCTCTCATTTGTTCCCCCTCTTCCCGTTCATCCTCAGGACAAATTGCAAGCTGTACGGAACAGGAGGTTAAAGGTGCTGATTCTCCAAGGAGGGAGATTGCTAGTAAAGCGGCTGGAATGGCGAACCCGAGCACAAGGAGATGAGAAATGAGGTGCGTTTTAGAAACCTTTCCCGATCACACGGTGTACCATCTTCTGGGTTTCTCATGCATGTTTTCGATGTAGGAAGATGCCCTTGAACCTGGAGATTTGGGACCCATGGGATGGGTACCACGCAGTATTACTTTAAAGGGTCTGCGTTTGCTCACCCAACCTCAGCAAACCTCTCAGCCCCAAGAGTGTCCACCCTTATGTCTCAATCAGCTGTGGGTCTAGATATGGTCAATCCAGGTGGCATTACAGCCGCTGAACGAATTTTGTAAGTATTTCTCTCTCTTTCACTGTCTTTGTTTCACGGGTTTTTAAAAGTAATTGATTTTTATAATGGGGTTTACCTGCTTTTCACTGCTGTGATTTTGCCGCTTTACACCCACTTGACTCACTTACAGAGAGATATCAATGCATAGGTTTCAAGATTCTTACTAGTCAGATATATTCTTGGGCGGTGAATTGGGGGTGTTGAGTCCAATTCATTGAGGAAGGAGTAGGGCTTGTCTATTACATATTGGGTTTATGGAACGGTATCTGAGATAATTTGAAACCCTTGTTGTATGCATCACCCCACCTCACCTTTCCCGTTAAGCAGCCATAGTGTGTTTTCTAAACGTGTGACTCTATTCTGTTTTGTAATTCAGTTCAAGGGTAGCGGTTTTTACATTCCCTCTATAAGTCGTATCTTATGATAAGTGCCTTTTTCTGTGTGACTTATTTCACTTAGAATCGTCGTACCTAAATCCAATCATCATGCTGCTACTAGCCTTATGACGTTGATTTCATGGCTGAGTGATATTCCATTGTACATAAGGACCACAACTTCTTTATCCATTTTTCTCTTTCCTGGGATATTTAAAGTGTAACGAAGTGGAGATTCTTGTCAACAGAGCAGCCCTAAACTTTGGGGTGCCTGTGTCTTCCTGATTTTTAGTTTTCCCAATTTATACGCCCATGAGTGGATGTGCCCTATGCTCCCTAAGCTCAGTTTTTTAGATGTTTCAGGACACACCGTGCACTTCTCCAGAGTGGCTGTTGGCAATTTACATCCCGCTCATCAGCGTAGCCAGGCTCCCGTTTCTCCATGGCCTGTCCTGCATTTCTGGTTTTGACACTTTATTCAGCATGGCCCTTTTCACCGATGGGAAGCGAGACTTCTTTGTAGCGCTGATTTGCCTTTCCAGGTTGCTTGGTTGGCCAAAAAGGGCGTATGCGTTTTTTCCTGAATATATTCAGGAAAAAACGCATACGCCCTTTTTGGCCAAGGGCATCATTGTCGAGGTTTTGCCGCTTTTCCTGTGCTTTAAAGGCGATTCGAATCTCCCTCCTGAAATCTGTTTCCTGCAATTCTGCCTTGCTTTCAAATCCTCTTCGTTGCCTTCCCTCAATATATTTGTGGACGAGAGTCATCATTTATAAGTCTGCAGGTTTGTGAATTGCAGTGCCCCTGAGCTCCATTTTTCAACTCGCTTTCTTGGGAGCTGGCCGCAAAAGCGCAGGATTGCTTCAGGCCCTATTCTGGTCCCAGGCGGCAGGCTGAGCCTGTGGTTAATTCTTCTTCTTGAGGGGAAAATAGAGTGACCTGTGCCTGTCCCAACACCTAGAGCTAGTCTCTCATTTGTTCCCCCTCTTCCCGTTCATCCTCAGGACAAATTGCAAGCTGTACGGAACAGGAGGTTAAAGGTGCTGATTCTCCAAGGAGGGAGATTGCTAGTAAAGCGGCTGGAATGGCGAACCCGAGCACAAGGAGATGAGAAATGAGGTGCGTTTTAGAAACCTTTCCCGATCACACGGTGTACCATCTTCTGGGTTTCTCATGCATGTTTTCGATGTAGGAAGATGCCCTTGAACCTGGAGATTTGGGACCCATGGGATGGGTACCACGCAGTATTACTTTAAAGGGTCTGCGTTTGCTCACCCAACCTCAGCAAACCTCTCAGCCCCAAGAGTGTCCACCCTTATGTCTCAATCAGCTGTGGGTCTAGATATGGTCAATCCAGGTGGCATTACAGCCGCTGAACGAATTTTGTAAGTATTTCTCTCTCTTTCACTGTCTTTGTTTCACGGGTTTTTAAAAGTAATTGATTTTTATAATGGGGTTTACCTGCTTTTCACTGCTGTGATTTTGCCGCTTTACACCCACTTGACTCACTTACAGAGAGATATCAATGCATAGGTTTCAAGATTCTTACTAGTCAGATATATTCTTGGGCGGTGAATTGGGGGTGTTGAGTCCAATTCATTGAGGAAGGAGTAGGGCTTGTCTATTACATATTGGGTTTATGGAACGGTATCTGAGATAATTTGAAACCCTTGTTGTATGCATCACCCCACCTCACCTTTCCCGTTAAGCAGCCATAGTGTGTTTTCTAAACGTGTGACTCTATTCTGTTTTGTAATTCAGTTCAAGGGTAGCGGTTTTTACATTCCCTCTATAAGTCATATATTATGATAAGTGTCTTTTTCTGTGTGACTTATTTCACTTAGAATCGTCGTACCTAAATCCAATCATCATGCTGCTACTAGCCTTATGATGTTGATTTCATGCCTGAGTGATATTCCATTGTACATAAGGACCACAACTTCTTTATCCATTTTTCTCTTTCCTGGGATATTTAAGGTGTAACGAAGTGGAGATTCTTGTCAACAGAGCAGCCCTAAACTTTGGGGTGCCTGTGTCTTGCTGATTTTTAGTTTTCCCAATTTATACGCCCATGAGTGGATGTGCCCTATGCTCCCTAAGCTCAGTTTTTTAGATGTTTCAGGACACACCGTGCACTTCTCCAGAGTGGCTGTTGGCAATTTACATCCCGCCCATCAGCGTAGCCAGGCTCCCGTTTCTCCATGGCCTGTCCTGCATTTCTGGTTTTGACACTTTATTCAGCATGGCCCTTTTGACCGATGGGAAGCGAGACTTCTTTGTAGCGCTGATTTGCCTTTCCAGGTTGCTTGGTTGGCCAAAAAGGGCGTATGCGTTTTTTCCTGAATATATTCAGGAAAAAACGCATACGCCCTTTTTGGCCAAGGGCATCATTGTCGAGGTTTTGCCGCTTTTCCTGTGCTTTAAATGCGATTCGAATCTCCCTCCTGAAATCTGTTTCCTGCAATTCTGCCTTGCTTTCAAATCCTCTTCGTTGCCTTCCCTCAATATATTTGTGGACGAGAGTCATCATTTATAAGTCTGCAGGTTTGTGAATTGCAGTGCCCCTGAGCTCCATTTTTCAACTCGCTTTCTTGGGCGCTGGCCGCAAAAGCGCAGGATTGCTTCAGGCCCTATTCTGGTCCCAGGCGGCAGGCTGAGCCTGTGGTTAATTCTTCTTCCTGATGGGAAAATAGAGTGACCTCTGCCTGTCCCAACACCTGGAGCTAGTCTCTCATTGGTTCCCCCTCTTCCCTTTCATCCTCAGGACAAATTGCAAGCTGTACGGAACAGGAGGTTAAAGGTGCTGATTCTCCAAGGAGGGAGATTGCTAGTAAAGCGGCTGGAATGGCGAACCCGAGCACAAGGAGATGAGAAATGAGGTGCGTTTTAGAAACCTTTCCCGATCACACGGTGTACCATCTTCTGGGTTTCTCATGCATGTTTTCGATGTAGGAAGATGCCCTTGAACCTGGAGATTTGGGACCCATGGGATGGGTACCACGCAGTATTACTTTAAAGGGTCTGCGTTTGCTCACCCAACCTCACCAAACCTCTCAGCCCCAAGAGTGTCCACCCTTATGTCTCAATCAGCTGTGGGTCTAGATATGGTCAATCCACGTGGCATTACAGCCGCTGAACGAATTTTGTAAGAATTTCTCTCTCTTTCACTGTCTTTGTTTCACGGGTTTTTAAAAGTAATTGATTTTTATAATGGGGTTTACCTGCTTTTCACTGCTGTGATTTTGCCGCTTTACACCCACTTGACTCACTTACAGAGAGATATCAATGCATAGGTTTCAAGATTCTTACTAGTCAGATATATTCTTGGGCGGTGAATTGGGGGTGTTGAGTCCAATTCATTGAGGAAGGAGTAGGGCTTGTCTATTACATATTGGGTTTATGGAACGGTATCTGAGATAATTTGAAACCCTTGTTGTATGCATCACCCCACCTCACCTTTCCCGTTAAGCAGCCATAGTGTGTTTTCTAAACGTGTGACTCTATTCTGTTTTGTAATTCAGTTCAAGGGTAGCGGTTTTTACATTCCCTCTATAAGTCGTATCTTATGATAAGTGCCTTTTTCTGTGTGACTTATTTCACTTAGAATCGTCGTACCTAAATCCAATCATCATGCTGCTACTAGCCTTATGACGTTGATTTCATGGCTGAGTGATATTCCATTGTACATAAGGACCACAACTTCTTTATCCATTTTTCTCTTTCCTGGGATATTTAAGGTGTAACGAAGTGGAGATTCTTGTCAACAGAGCAGCCCTAAACTTTGGGGTGCCTGTGTCTTGCTGATTTTTAGTTTTCCCAATTTATACGCCCATGAGTGGATGTGCCCTATGCTCCCTAAGCTGAGTTTTTTAGATGTTTCAGGACACACCGTGCACTTCTCCAGAGTGGCTGTTGGCAATTTACATCCCGCTCATCAGCGTAGCCAGGCTCCCGTTTCTCCATGGCCTGTCCTGCATTTCTGGTTTTGACACTTTATTCAGCATGGCCCTTTTGACCGATGGGAAGCGAGACTTCTTTGTAGCGCTGCTTTGCCTTTCCAGGTTGCTTGGTTGGCCAAAAAGGGCGTATGCGTTTTTTCCTGAATATATTCAGGAAAAAACGCATACGCCCTTTTTGGCCAAGGGCATCATTGTCGAGGTTTTGCCGCTTTTCCTGTGCTTTAAAGGCGATTCGAATCTCCCTCCTGAAATCTGTTTCCTGCAATTCTGCCTTGCTTTCAAATCCTCTTCGTTGCCTTCCCTCAATATATTTGTGGACGAGAGTCATCATTTATAAGTCTGCAGGTTTGTGAATTGCAGTGTCCCTGAGCTCCATTTTTCAACTCGCTTTCTTGGGAGCTGGCCGCAAAAGCGCAGGATTGCTTCAGGCCCTATTCTGGTCCCAGGCGGCAGGCTGAGCCTGTGGTTAATTCTTCTTCTTGAGGGGAAAATAGAGTGACCTGTGCCTGTCCCAACACCTAGAGCTAGTCTCTCATTGGTTCCCACTCTTCCCTTTCATCCTCAGGACAAATTGCAAGCTGTACGGAACAGGAGGTTAAAGGTGCTGATTCTCCAAGGAGGGAGATTGCTAGTAAAGCGGCTGGAATGGCGAACCCGAGCACAAGGAGATGAGAAATGAGGTGCGTTTTAGAAACCTTTCCCGATCACACGGTGTACCATCTTCTGGGTTTCTCATGCATGTTTTCGATGTAGGAAGATGCCCTTGAACCTGGAGATTTGGGACCCATGGGATGGGTACCACGCAGTATTACTTTAAAGGGTCTGCGTTTGCTCACCAAACCTCACCAAACCTCTCAGCCCCAAGAGTGTCCACCCTTATGTCTCAATCAGCTGTGGGTCTAGATATGGTCAATCCAGGTGGCATTACAGCCGCTGAACGAATTTTGTAAGAATTTCTCTCTCTTTCACTGTCTTTGTTTCACGGGTTTTTAAAAGTAATTGATTTTTATAATGGGGTTTACCTGCTTTTCACTGCTGTGATTTTGCCGCTTTACACCCACTTGACTCACTTACAGAGAGATATCAATGCATAGGTTTCAAGATTCTTACTAGTCAGATATATTCTTGAGCGGTGAATTGGGGGTGTTGAGTCCAATTCATTGAGGAAGGAGTAGGGCTTGTCTATTACATATTGGGTTTATGGAACGGTATCTGAGATAATTTGAAACCCTTGTTGTATGCATCACCCCACCTCACCTTTCCCGTTAAGCAGCCATAGTGTGTTTTCTGAACGTGTGACTCTATTCTGTTTTGTAATTCAGTTCAAGGGTAGCGGTTTTTACATTCCCTCTATAAGTCGTATCTTATGATAAGTGCCTTTTTCTGTGTGACTTATTTCACTTAGAATCGTCGTACCTAAATCCAATCATCATGCTGCTACTAGCCTTATGACGTTGATTTCATGGCTGAGTGATATTCCATTGTACATAAGGACCACAACTTCTTTATCCATTTTTCTCTTTCCTGGGATCTTTAAGGTGTAACGAAGTGGAGATTCTTGTCAACAGAGCAGCCCTAAACTTTGGGGTGCCTGTGTCTTGCTGATTTTTAGTTTTCCCAATTTATACGCCCATGAGTGGATGTGCCCTATGCTCCCTAAGCTCAGTTTTTTAGATGTTTCAGGACACACCGTGCACTTCTCCAGAGTGGCTGTTGGCAATTTACATCCCGCCCATCAGCGTAGCCAGGCTCCCGTTTCTCCATGGCCTGTCCTGCATTTCTGGTTTTGACACTTTATTCAGCATGGCCCTTTTGACCGATGGGAAGCGAGACTTCTTTGTAGCGCTGATTTGCCTTCCCAGGTTGCTTGGTTGGCCAAAAAGGGCGTATGCGTTTTTTCCTGAATATAATCAGGAAAAAACGCATACGCCCTTTTTGGCCAAGGGCATCATTGTCGAAGTTTTGCCGCTTTTCCTGTGCTTTAAAGGCGATTCGAATCTCCCTCCTGAAATCTGTTTCTTGCAATTCTGCCTTGCTTTCAAATCCTCTTCGTTGCCTTCCCTCAATATATTTGTGGACGAGAGTCATCATTTATAAGTCTGCAGGTTTGTGAATTGCAGTGCCCCTGAGCTCCATTTTTCAACTCGCTTTCTTGGGCGCTGGCCGCAAAAGCGCAGGATTGCTTCAGGCCCTATTCTGGTCCCAGGCGGCAGGCTGAGCCTGTGGTTAATTCTTCTTCCTGATGGGAAAATAGAGTGACCTCTGCCTGTCCCAACACCTGGAGCTAGTCTCTCATTGGTTCCCCCTCTTCCCTTTCATCCTCAGGACAAATTGCAAGCTGTACGGAACAGGAGGTTAAAGGTGCTGATTCTCCAAGGAGGGAGATTGCTAGTAAAGCGGCTGGAATGGCGAACCCGAGCACAAGGAGATGAGAAATGAGGTGCGTTTTAGAAACCTTTCCCGATCACACGGTGTACCATCTTCTGGGTTTCTCATGCATGTTTTCGATGTAGGAAGATGCCCTTGAACCTGGAGATTTGGGACCCATGGGATGGGTACCACGCAGTATTACTTTAAAGGGTCTGCGTTTGCTCACCCAACCTCACCAAACCTCTCAGCCCCAAGAGTGTCCACCCTTATGTCTCAATCAGCTGTGGGTCTAGATATGGTCAATCCACGTGGCATTACAGCCGCTGAACGAATTTTGTAAGAATTTCTCTCTCTTTCACTGTCTTTGTTTCACGGGTTTTTAAAAGTAATTGATTTTTATAATGGGGTTTACCTGCTTTTCACTGCTGTGATTTTGCCGCTTTACACCCACTTGACTCACTTACAGAGAGATATCAATGCATAGGTTTCAAGATTCTTACTAGTCAGATATATTCTTGGGCGGTGAATTGGGGGTGTTGAGTCCAATTCATTGAGGAAGGAGTAGGGCTTGTCTATTACATATTGGGTTTATGGAACGGTATCTGAGATAATTTGAAACCCTTGTTGTATGCATCACCCCACCTCACCTTTCCCGTTAAGCAGCCATAGTGTGTTTTCTAAACGTGTGACTCTATTCTGTTTTGTAATTCAGTTCAAGGGTAGCGGTTTTTACATTCCCTCTATAAGTCGTATCTTATGATAAGTGCCTTTTTCTGTGTGACTTATTTCACTTAGAATCGTCGTACCTAAATCCAATCATCATGCTGCTACTAGCCTTATGACGTTGATTTCATGGCTGAGTGATATTCCATTGTACATAAGGACCACAACTTCTTTATCCATTTTTCTCTTTCCTGGGATATTTAAGGTGTAACGAAGTGGAGATTCTTGTCAACAGAGCAGCCCTAAACTTTGGGGTGCCTGTGTCTTGCTGATTTTTAGTTTTCCCAATTTATACGCCCATGAGTGGATGTGCCCTATGCTCCCTAAGCTGAGTTTTTTAGATGTTTCAGGACACACCGTGCACTTCTCCAGAGTGGCTGTTGGCAATTTACATCCCGCTCATCAGCGTAGCCAGGCTCCCGTTTCTCCATGGCCTGTCCTGCATTTCTGGTTTTGACACTTTATTCAGCATGGCCCTTTTGACCGATGGGAAGGGAGACTTCTTTGTAGCGCTGATTTGCCTTTCCAGGTTGCTTGGTTGGCCAAAAAGGGCGTATGCGTTTTTTCCTGAATATATTCAGGAAAAAACGCATACGCCCTTTTTGGCCAAGGGCATCATTGTCGAGGTTTTGACGCTTTTCCTGTGCTTTAAAGGCGATTCGAATCTCCCTCCTGAAATCTGTTTCCTGCAATTCTGCCTTGCTTTCAAATCCTCTTCGTTGCCTTCCCTCAATATATTTGTGAACGAGAGTCATCATTTATAAGTCTGCAGGTTTGTGAATTGCAGTGTCCCTGAGCTCCATTTTTCAACTCGCTTTCTTGGGAGCTGGCCGCAAAAGCGCAGGATTGCTTCAGGCCCTATTCTGGTCCCAGGCGGCAGGCTGAGCCTGTGGTTAATTCTTCTTCTTGAGGGGAAAATAGAGTGACCTGTGCCTGTCCCAACACCTAGAGCTAGTCTCTCATTGGTTCCCACTCTTCCCTTTCATCCTCAGGACAAATTGCAAGCTGTACGGAACAGGAGGTTAAAGGTGCTGATTCTCCAAGGAGGGAGATTGCTAGTAAAGCGGCTGGAATGGCGAACCCGAGCACAAGGAGATGAGAAATGAGGTGCGTTTTAGAAACCTTTCCCGATCACACGGTGTACCATCTTCTGGGTTTCTCATGAATGTTTTCGATGTAGGAAGATGCCCTTGAACCTGGAGATTTGGGACCCATGGGATGGGTACCACGCAGTATTACTTTATAGGGTCTGCGTTTGCTCACCCAACCTCACCAAACCTCTCAGCCCCAAGAGTGTCCACCCTTATGTCTCAATCAGCTGTGGGTCTAGATATGGTCAATCCAGGTGGCATTACAGCCGCTGAACGAATTTTGTAAGAATTTCTCTCTCTTTCACTGTCTTTGTTTCACGGGTTTTTAAAAGTAATTGATTTTTATAATGGGGTTTACCTGCTTTTCACTGCTGTGATTTTGCCGCTTTACACCCACTTGACTCACTTACAGAGAGATATCAATGCATAGGTTTCAAGATTCTTACTAGTCACATATATTCTTGGGCGGTGAATTGGGGGTGTTGAGTCCAATTCATTGAGGAAGGAGTAGGGCTTGTCTATTACATATTGGGTTTATGGAACGGTATCTGAGATAATTTGAAACCCTTGTTGTATGCATCACCCCACCTCGCCTTTCCCGTTAAGCAGCCATAGTGTGTTTTCTGAACGTGTGACTCTATTCTGTTTTGTAATTCAGTTCAAGGGTAGCGGTTTTTACATTCCCTCTATAAGTCGTATCTTATGATAAGTGCCTTTTTCTGTGTGACTTATTTCACTTAGAATCGTCGTACCTAAATCCAATCATCATGCTGCTACTAGCCTTATGACGTTGATTTCATGGCTGAGTGATATTCCATTGTACATAAGGACCACAACTTCTTTATCCATTTTTCTCTTTCCTGGGATATTTAAGGTGTAACGAAGTGGAGATTCTTGTCAACAGAGCAGCCCTAAACTTTGGGGTGCCTGTGTCTTGCTGATTTTTAGTTTTCCCAATTTATACGCCCATGAGTGGATGTGCCCTATGCTCCCTAAGCTCAGTTTTTTAGATGTTTCAGGACACACCGTGCACTTCTCCAGAGTGGCTGTTGGCAATTTACATCCTGCTCATCAGCGTAGCCAGGCTCCCGTTTCTCCATGGCCTGTCCTGCATTTCTGGTTTTGACACTTTATTCAGCATGGCCCTTTTGACCGATGGGAAGCGAGACTTCTTTGTAGCGCTGATTTGCCTTTCCAGGTTGCTTGGTTGGCCAAAAAGGGCGTATGCGTTTTTTCCTGAATATATTCAGGAAAAAACGCATACGCCCTTTTTGGCCAAGGGCATCATTGTCGAGGTTTTGCCGCTTTTCCTGTGCTTTAAAGGCGATTCGAATCTCCCTCCTGAAATCTGTTTCTTGCAATTCTACCTTGCTTTCAAATCCTCTTCGTTGCCTTCCCTCAATATATTTGTGGACGAGAGTTATCATTTATAAGTCTGCAGGTTTGTGAATTGCAGTGCCCCTGAGCGCCATTTTTCAACTCGCTTTCTTGGGCGCTGGCCGCAAAAGCGCAGGATTGCTTCAGGCCCTATTCTGGTCCCAGGCGGCAGGCTGAGCCTGTGGTTAATTCTTCTTCCTGATGGGAAAATAGAGTGACCTCTGCCTGTCCCAACACCTGGAGCTAGTCTCTCATTGGTTCCCCCTCTTCCCTTTCATCCTCAGGACAAATTGCAAGCTGTACGGAACAGGAGGTTAAAGGTGCTGATTCTCCAAGGAGGGAGATTGCTAGTAAAGCGGCTGGAATGGCGAACCCGAGCACAAGGAGATGAGAAATGAGGTGCGTTTTAGAAACCTTTCCCGATCACACGGTGTACCATCTTCTGGGTTTCTCATGCATGTTTTCGATGTAGGAAGATGCCCTTGAACCTGGAGATTTGGGACCCATGGGATGGGTACCACGCAGTATTACTTTAAAGGGTCTGCGTTTGCTCACCCAACCTCACCAAACCTCTCAGCCCCAAGAGTGTCCACCCTTATGTCTCAATCAGCTGTGGGTCTAGATATGGTCAATCCAGGTGGCATTACAGCCGCTGAACGAATTTTGTAAGTATTTCTATCTCTTTCACTGTCTTTGTTTCACGGGTTTTTAAAAGTAATTGATTTTTATAATGGGGTTTACCTGCTTTTCACTGCTGTGATTTTGCCGCTTTACACCCACTTGACTCACTTACAGAGAGATATCAATGCATAGGTTTCAAGATTCTTACTAGTCAGATATATTCTTGAGCGGTGAATTGGGGGTGTTGAGTCCAATTCATTGAGGAAGGAGTAGGGCTTGTCTATTACATATTGGGTTTATGGAACGGTATCTGAGATAATTTGAAACCCTTGTTGTATGCATCACCCCACCTCACCTTTCCCGTTAAGCAGCCATAGTGTGTTTTCTAAACGTGTGACTCTATTCTGTTTTGTAATTCAGTTCAAGGGTAGCGGTTTTTACATTCCCTCTATAAGTCGTATCTTATGATAAGTGCCTTTTTCTGTGTGACTTATTTCACTTAGAATCGTCGTACCTAAATCCAATCATCATGCTGCTACTAGCCTTATGACGTTGATTTCATGGCTGAGTGATATTCCATTGTACATAAGGACCACAACTTCTTTATCCATTTTTCTCTTTCCTGGGATATTTAAGGTGTAACGAAGTGGAGATTCTTGTCAACAGAGCAGCCCTAAACTTTGGGGTGCCTGTGTCTTGCTGATTTTTAGTTTTCCCAATTTATACGCCCATGAGTGGATGTGCCCTATGCTCCCTAAGCTCAGTTTTTTAGATGTTTCAGGACACACCGTGCACTTCTCCAGAGTGGCTGTTGGCAATTTACATCCCGCCCATCAGCGTAGCCAGGCTCCCGTTTCTCCATGGCCTGTCCTGCATTTCTGGTTTTGACACTTTATTCAGCATGGCCCTTTTGACCGATGGGAAGCGAGACTTCTTTGTAGCGCTGATTTGCCTTCCCAGGTTGCTTGGTTGGCCAAAAAGGGCGTATGCGTTTTTTCCTGAATATATTCAGGAAAAAACGCATACGCCCTTTTTGGCCAAGGGCATCATTGTCGAGGTTTTGCCGCTTTTCCTGTGCTTTAAAGGCGATTCGAATCTCCCTCCTGAAATCTGTTTCCTGCAATTCTGCCTTGCTTTCAAATCCTCTTCGTTGCCTTCCCTCAATATATTTGTGGACGAGAGTCATCATTTATAAGTCTGCAGGTTTGTGAATTGCAGTGCCCCTGAGCTCCATTTTTCAACTCGCTTTCTTGGGCGCTGGCCGCAAAAGCGCAGGATTGCTTCAGGCCCTATTCTGGTCCCAGGCGGCAGGCTGAGCCTGTGGTTAATTCTTCTTCCTGATGGGAAAATAGAGTGACCTCTGCCTGTCCCAACACCTGGAGCTAGTCTCTCATTGGTTCCCCCTCTTCCCTTTCATCCTCAGGACAAATTGCAAGCTGTACGGAACAGGAGGTTAAAGGTGCTGATTCTCCAAGGAGGGAGATTGCTAGTAAAGCGGCTGGAATGGCGAACCCGAGCACAAGGAGATGAGAAATGAGGTGCGTTTTAGAAACCTTTCCCGATCACACGGTGTACCATCTTCTGGGTTTCTCATGCATGTTTTCGATGTAGGAAGATGCCCTTGAACCTGGAGATTTGGGACCCATGGGATGGGTACCACGCAGTATTACTTTAAAGGGTCTGCGTTTGCTCACCCAACCTCACCAAACCTCTCAGCCCCAAGAGTGTCCACCCTTATGTCTCAATCAGCTGTGGGTCTAGATATGGTCAATCCACGTGGCATTACAGCCGCTGAACGAATTTTGTAAGAATTTCTCTCTCTTTCACTGTCTTTGTTTCACGGGTTTTTAAAAGTAATTGATTTTTATAATGGGGTTTACCTGCTTTTCACTGCTGTGATTTTGCCGCTTTACACCCACTTGACTCACTTACAGAGAGATATCAATGCATAGGTTTCAAGATTCTTACTAGTCAGATATATTCTTGGGCGGTGAATTGGGGGTGTTGAGTCCAATTCATTGAGGAAGGAGTAGGGCTTGTCTATTACATATTGGGTTTATGGAACGGTATCTGAGATAATTTGAAACCCTTGTTGTATGCATCACCCCACCTCACCTTTCCCGTTAAGCAGCCATAGTGTGTTTTCTAAACGTGTGACTCTATTCTGTTTTGTAATTCAGTTCAAGGGTAGCGGTTTTTACATTCCCTCTATAAGTCGTATCTTATGATAAGTGCCTTTTTCTGTGTGACTTATTTCACTTAGAATCGTCGTACCTAAATCCAATCATCATGCTGCTACTAGCCTTATGACGTTGATTTCATGGCTGAGTGATATTCCATTGTACATAAGGACCACAACTTCTTTATCCATTTTTCTCTTTCCTGGGATATTTAAGGTGTAACGAAGTGGAGATTCTTGTCAACAGAGCAGCCCTAAACTTTGGGGTGCCTGTGTCTTGCTGATTTTTAGTTTTCCCAATTTATACGCCCATGAGTGGATGTGCCCTATGCTCCCTAAGCTGAGTTTTTTAGATGTTTCAGGACACACCGTGCACTTCTCCAGAGTGGCTGTTGGCAATTTACATCCCGCTCATCAGCGTAGCCAGGCTCCCGTTTCTCCATGGCCTGTCCTGCATTTCTGGTTTTGACACTTTATTCAGCATGGCCCTTTTGACCGATGGGAAGCGAGACTTCTTTGTAGCGCTGATTTGCCTTTCCAGGTTGCTTGGTTGGCCAAAAAGGGCGTATGCGTTTTTTCCTGAATATATTCAGGAAAAAACGCATACGCCCTTTTTGGCCAAGGGCATCATTGTCGAGGTTTTGCCGCTTTTCCTGTGCTTTAAAGGCGATTCGAATCTCCCTCCTGAAATCTGTTTCCTGCAATTCTGCCTTGCTTTCAAATCCTCTTCGTTGCCTTCCCTCAATATATTTGTGGACGAGAGTCATCATTTATAAGTCTGCAGGTTTGTGAATTGCAGTGTCCCTGAGCTCCATTTTTCAACTCGCTTTCTTGGGAGCTGGCCGCAAAAGCGCAGGATTGCTTCAGGCCCTATTCTGGTCCCAGGCGGCAGGCTGAGCCTGTGGTTAATTCTTCTTCTTGAGGGGAAAATAGAGTGACCTGTGCCTGTCCCAACACCTAGAGCTAGTCTCTCATTGGTTCCCACTCTTCCCTTTCATCCTCAGGACAAATTGCAAGCTGTACGGAACAGGAGGTTAAAGGTGCTGATTCTCCAAGGAGGGAGATTGCTAGTAAAGCGGCTGGAATGGCGAACCCGAGCACAAGGAGATGAGAAATGAGGTGCGTTTTAGAAACCTTTCCCGATCACACGGTGTACCATCTTCTGGGTTTCTCATGAATGTTTTCGATGTAGGAAGATGCCCTTGAACCTGGAGATTTTGGACCCATGGGATGGGTACCACGCAGTATTACTTTATAGGGTCTGCGTTTGCTCACCCAACCTCACCAAACCTCTCAGCCCCAAGAGTGTCCACCCTTATGTCTCAATCAGCTGTGGGTCTAGATATGGTCAATCCAGGTGGCATTACAGCCGCTGAACGAATTTTGTAAGAATTTCTCTCTCTTTCACTGTCTTTGTTTCACGGGTTTTTAAAAGTAATTGATTTTTATAATGGGGTTTACCTGCTTTTCACTGCTGTGATTTTGCCGCTTTACACCCACTTGACTCACTTACAGAGAGATATCAATGCATAGGTTTCAACATTCTTACTAGTCACATATATTCTTGGGCGGTGAATTGGGGGTGTTGAGTCCAATTCATTGAGGAAGGAGTAGGGCTTGTCTATTACATATTGGGTTTATGGAACGGTATCTGAGATAATTTGAAACCCTTGTTGTATGCATCACCCCACCTCGCCTTTCCCGTTAAGCAGCCATAGTGTGTTTTCTGAACGTGTGACTCTATTCTGTTTTGTAATTCAGTTCAAGGGTAGCGGTTTTTACATTCCCTCTATAAGTCGTATCTTATGATAAGTGCCTTTTTCTGTGTGACTTATTTCACTTAGAATCGTCGTACCTAAATCCAATCATCATGCTGCTACTAGCCTTATGACGTTGATTTCATGGCTGAGTGATATTCCATTGTACATAAGGACCACAACTTCTTTATCCATTTTTCTCTTTCCTGGGATATTTAAGGTGTAACGAAGTGGAGATTCTTGTCAACAGAGCAGCCCTAAACTTTGGGGTGCCTGTGTCTTGCTGATTTTTAGTTTTCCCAATTTATACGCCCATGAGTGGATGTGCCCTATGCTCCCTAAGCTCAGTTTTTTAGATGTTTCAGGACACACCGTGCACTTCTCCAGAGTGGCTGTTGGCAATTTACATCCTGCTCATCAGCGTAGCCAGGCTCCCGTTTCTCCATGGCCTGTCCTGCATTTCTGGTTTTGACACTTTATTCAGCATGGCCCTTTTGACCGATGGGAAGCGAGACTTCTTTGTAGCGCTGATTTGCCTTTCCAGGTTGCTTGGTTGGCCAAAAAGGGCGTATGCGTTTTTTCCTGAATATATTCAGGAAAAAACGCATACGCCCTTTTTGGCCAAGGGCATCATTGTCGAGGTTTTGCCGCTTTTCCTGTGCTTTAAAGGCGATTCGAATCTCCCTCCTGAAATCTGTTTCTTGCAATTCTGCCTTGCTTTCAAATCCTCTTCGTTGCCTTCCCTCAATATATTTGTGGACGAGAGTCATCATTTATAAGTCTGCAGGTTTGTGAATTGCAGTGCCCCTGAGCGCCATTTTTCAACTCGCTTTCTTGGGCGCTGGCCGCAAAAGCGCAGGATTGCTTCAGGCCCTATTCTGGTCCCAGGCGGCAGGCTGAGCCTGTGGTTAATTCTTCTTCCTGATGGGAAAATAGAGTGACCTCTGCCTGTCCCAACACCTGGAGCTAGTCTCTCATTGGTTCCCCCTCTTCCCTTTCATCCTCAGGACAAATTGCAAGCTGTACGGAACAGGAGGTTAAAGGTGCTGATTCTCCAAGGAGGGAGATTGCTAGTAAAGCGGCTGGAATGGCGAACCCGAGCACAAGGAGATGAGAAATGAGGTGCGTTTTAGAAACCTTTCCCGATCACACGGTGTACCATCTTCTGGGTTTCTCATGCATGTTTTCGATGTAGGAAGATGCCCTTGAACCTGGAGATTTGGGACCCATGGGATGGGTACCACGCAGTATTACTTTAAAGGGTCTGCGTTTGCTCACCCAACCTCACCAAACCTCTCAGCCCCAAGAGTGTCCACCCTTATGTCTCAATCAGCTGTGGGTCTAGATATGGTCAATCCAGGTGGCATTACAGCCGCTGAACGAATTTTGTAAGTATTTCTATCTCTTTCACTGTCTTTGTTTCACGGGTTTTTAAAAGTAATTGATTTTTATAATGGGGTTTACCTGCTTTTCACTGCTGTGATTTTGCCGCTTTACACCCACTTGACTCACTTACAGAGAGATATCAATGCATAGGTTTCAAGATTCTTACTAGTCAGATATATTCTTGAGCGGTGAATTGGGGGTGTTGAGTCCAATTCATTGAGGAAGGAGTAGGGCTTGTCTATTACATATTGGGTTTATGGAACGGTATCTGAGATAATTTGAAACCCTTGTTGTATGCATCACCCCACCTCACCTTTCCCGTTAAGCAGCCATAGTGTGTTTTCTGAACGTGTGACTCTATTCTGTTTTGTAATTCAGTTCAAGGGTAGCGGTTTTTACATTCCCTCTATAAGTCGTATCTTATGATAAGTGCCTTTTTCTGTGTGACTTATTTCACTTAGAATCGTCGTACCTAAATCCAATCATCATGCTGCTACTAGCCTTATGACGTTGATTTCATGGCTGAGTGATATTCCATTGTACATAAGGACCACAACTTCTTTATCCATTTTTCTCTTTCCTGGGATATTTAAGGTGTAACGAAGTGGAGATTCTTGTCAACAGAGCAGCCCTAAACTTTGGGGTGCCTCTGTCTTGCTGATTTTTAGTTTTCCCAATTTATACGCCCATGAGTGGATGTGCCCTATGCTCCCTAAGCTCAGTTTTTTAGATGTTTCAGGACACACCGTGCACTTCTCCAGAGTGGCTGTTGGCAATTTACATCCCGCTCATCAGCGTAGCCAGGCTCCCGTTTCTCCATGGCCTGTCCTGCATTTCTGGTTTTGACACTTTATTCAGCATGGCCCTTTTGACCGATGGGAAGCGAGACTTCTTTGTAGCGCTGATTTGCCTTCCCAGGTTGCTTGGTTGGCCAAAAAGGGCGTATGCGTTTTTTCCTGAATATATTCAGGAAAAAACGCATACGCCCTTTTTGGCCAAGGGCATCATTGTCGAGGTTTTGCCGCTTTTCCTGTGCTTTAAAGGCGATTCGAATCTCCCTCCTGAAATCTGTTTCCTGCAATTCTGCCTTGCTTTCAAATCCTCTTCGTTGCCTTCCCTCAATATATTTGTGGACGAGAGTCATCATTTATAAGTCTGCAGGTTTGTGAATTGCAGTGCCCCTGAGCTCCATTTTTCAACTCGCTTTCTTGGGCGCTGGCCGCAAAAGCGCAGGATTGCTTCAGGCCCTATTCTGGTCCCAGGCGGCAGGCTGAGCCTGTGGTTAATTCTTCTTCCTGATGGGAAAATAGAGTGACCTCTGCCTGTCCCAACACCTGGAGCTAGTCTCTCATTGGTTCCCCCTCTTCCCTTTCATCCTCAGGACAAATTGCAAGCTGTACGGAACAGGAGGTTAAAGGTGCTGATTCTCCAAGGAGGGAGATTGCTAGTAAAGCGGCTGGAATGGCGAACCCGAGCACAAGGAGATGAGAAATGAGGTGCGTTTTAGAAACCTTTCCCGATCACACGGTGTACCATCTTCTGGGTTTCTCATGCATGTTTTCGATGTAGGAAGATGCCCTTGAACCTGGAGATTTGGGACCCATGGGATGGGTACCACGCAGTATTACTTTAAAGGGTCTGCGTTTGCTCACCCAACCTCACCAAACCTCTCAGCCCCAAGAGTGTCCACCCTTATGTCTCAATCAGCTGTGGGTCTAGATATGGTCAATCCACGTGGCATTACAGCCGCTGAACGAATTTTGTAAGAATTTCTCTCTCTTTCACTGTCTTTGTTTCACGGGTTTTTAAAAGTAATTGATTTTTATAATGGGGTTTACCTGCTTTTCACTGCTGTGATTTTGCCGCTTTACACCCACTTGACTCACTTACAGAGAGATATCAATGCATAGGTTTCAAGATTCTTACTAGTCAGATATATTCTTGGGCGGTGAATTGGGGGTGTTGAGTCCAATTCATTGAGGAAGGAGTAGGGCTTGTCTATTACATATTGGGTTTATGGAACGGTATCTGAGATAATTTGAAACCCTTGTTGTATGCATCACCCCACCTCACCTTTCCCGTTAAGCAGCCATAGTGTGTTTTCTAAACGTGTGACTCTATTCTGTTTTGTAATTCAGTTCAAGGGTAGCGGTTTTTACATTCCCTCTATAAGTCGTATCTTATGATAAGTGCCTTTTTCTGTGTGACTTATTTCACTTAGAATCGTCGTACCTAAATCCAATCATCATGCTGCTACTAGCCTTATGACGTTGATTTCATGGCTGAGTGATATTCCATTGTACATAAGGACCACAACTTCTTTATCCATTTTTCTCTTTCCTGGGATATTTAAGGTGTAACGAAGTGGAGATTCTTGTCAACAGAGCAGCCCTAAACTTTGGGGTGCCTGTGTCTTGCTGATTTTTAGTTTTCCCAATTTATACGCCCATGAGTGGATGTGCCCTATGCTCCCTAAGCTGAGTTTTTTAGATGTTTCAGGACACACCGTGCACTTCTCCAGAGTGGCTGTTGGCAATTTACATCCCGCTCATCAGCGTAGCCAGGCTCCCGTTTCTCCATGGCCTGTCCTGCATTTCTGGTTTTGACACTTTATTCAGCATGGCCCTTTTGACCGATGGGAAGCGAGACTTCTTTGTAGCGCTGATTTGCCTTTCCAGGTTGCTTGGTTGGCCAAAAAGGGCGTATGCGTTTTTTCCTGAATATATTCAGGAAAAAACGCATACGCCCTTTTTGGCCAAGGGCATCATTGTCGAGGTTTTGCCGCTTTTCCTGTGCTTTAAAGGCGATTCGAATCTCCCTCCTGAAATCTGTTTCTTGCAATTCTGCCTTGCTTTCAAATCCTCTTCGTTGCCTTCCCTCAATATATTTGTGGACGAGAGTCATCATTTATAAGTCTGCAGGTTTGTGAATTGCAGTGCCCCTGAGCGCCATTTTTCAACTCGCTTTCTTGGGCGCTGGCCGCAAAAGCGCAGGATTGCTTCAGGCCCTATTCTGGTCCCAGGCGGCAGGCTGAGCCTGTGGTTAATTCTTCTTCCTGATGGGAAAATAGAGTGACCTCTGCCTGTCCCAACACCTGGAGCTAGTCTCTCATTGGTTCCCCCTCTTCCCTTTCATCCTCAGGACAAATTGCAAGCTGTACGGAACAGGAGGTTAAAGGTGCTGATTCTCCAAGGAGGGAGATTGCTAGTAAAGCGGCTGGAATGGCGAACCCGAGCACAAGGAGATGAGAAATGAGGTGCGTTTTAGAAACCTTTCCCGATCACACGGTGTACCATCTTCTGGGTTTCTCATGCATGTTTTCGATGTAGGAAGATGCCCTTGAACCTGGAGATTTGGGACCCATGGGATGGGTACCACGCAGTATTACTTTAAAGGGTCTGCGTTTGCTCACCCAACCTCACCAAACCTCTCAGCCCCAAGAGTGTCCACCCTTATGTCTCAATCAGCTGTGGGTCTAGATATGGTCAATCCAGGTGGCATTACAGCCGCTGAACGAATTTTGTAAGTATTTCTATCTCTTTCACTGTCTTTGTTTCACGGGTTTTTTAAAGTAATTGATTTTTATAATGGGGTTTACCTGCTTTTCACTGCTGTGATTTTGCCGCTTTACACCCACTTGACTCACTTACAGAGAGATATCAATGCATAGGTTTCAAGATTCTTACTAGTCAGATATATTCTTGAGCGGTGAATTGGGGGTGTTGAGTCCAATTCATTGAGGAAGGAGTAGGGCTTGTCTATTACATATTGGGTTTATGGAACGGTATCTGAGATAATTTGAAACCCTTGTTGTATGCATCACCCCACCTCACCTTTCCCGTTAAGCAGCCATAGTGTGTTTTCTGAACGTGTGACTCTATTCTGTTTTGTAATTCAGTTCAAGGGTAGCGGTTTTTACATTCCCTCTATAAGTCGTATCTTATGATAAGTGCCTTTTTCTGTGTGACTTATTTCACTTAGAATCGTCGTACCTAAATCCAATCATCATGCTGCTACTAGCCTTATGACGTTGATTTCATGGCTGAGTGATATTCCATTGTACATAAGGACCAAAACTTCTTTATCCATTTTTCTCTTTCCTGGGATATTTAAGGTGTAACGAAGTGGAGATTCTTGTCAACAGAGCAGCCCTAAACTTTGGGGTGCCTGTGTCTTGCTGATTTTTAGTTTTCCCAATTTCTACGCCCATGAGTGGATGTGCCCTATGCTCCCTAAGCTCAGTTTTTTAGATGTTTCAGGACACACCGTGCACTTCTCCAGAGTGGCTGTTGGCAATTTACATCCTGCTCATCAGCGTAGCCAGGCTCCCGTTTCTCCATGGCCTGTCCTGCATTTCTGGTTTTGACACTTTATTCAGCATGGCCCTTTTGACCGATGGGAAGCGAGACTTCTTTGTAGCGCTGATTTGCCTTTCCAGGTTGCTTGGTTGGCCAAAAAGGGCGTATGCGTTTTTTCCTGAATATATTCAGGAAAAAACGCATACGCCCTTTTTGGCCAAGGGCATCATTGTCGAGGTTTTGCCGCTTTTCCTGTGCTTTAAAGGCGATTCGAATCTCCCTCCTGAAATCTGTTTCTTGCAATTCTGCCTTGCTTTCAAATCCTCTTCGTTGCCTTCCCTCAATATATTTGTGGACGAGAGTCATCATTTATAAGTCTGCAGGTTTGTGAATTGCAGTGCCCCTGAGCGCCATTTTTCAACTCGCTTTCTTGGGCGCTGGCCGCAAAAGCGCAGGATTGCTTCAGGCCCTATTCTGGTCCCAGGCGGCAGGCTGAGCCTGTGGTTAATTCTTCTTCCTGATGGGAAAATAGAGTGACCTCTGCCTGTCCCAACACCTGGAGCTAGTCTCTCATTGGTTCCCCCTCTTCCCTTTCATCCTCAGGACAAATTGCAAGCTGTACGGAACAGGAGGTTAAAGGTGCTGATTCTCCAAGGAGGGAGATTGCTAGTAAAGCGGCTGGAATGGCGAACCCGAGCACAAGGAGATGAGAAATGAGGTGCGTTTTAGAAACCTTTCCCGATCACACGGTGTACCATCTTCTGGGTTTCTGATGCATGTTTTCGATGTAGGAAGATGCCCTTGAACCTGGAGATTTGGGACCCATGGGATGGGTACCACGCAGTATTACTTTAAAGGGTCTGCGTTTGCTCACCCAACCTCACCAAACCTCTCAGCCCCAAGAGTGTCCACCCTTATGTCTCAATCAGCTGTGGGTCTAGATATGGTCAATCCAGGTGGCATTACAGCCGCTGAACGAATTTTGTAAGTATTTCTATCTCTTTCACTGTCTTTGTTTCACGGGTTTTTAAAAGTAATTGATTTTTATAATGGGGTTTACCTGCTTTTCACTGCTGTGATTTTGCCGCTTTACACCCACTTGACTCACTTACAGAGAGATATCAATGCATAGGTTTCAAGATTCTTACTAGTCAGATATATTCTTGAGCGGTGAATTGGGGGTGTTGAGTCCAATTCATTGAGGAAGGAGTAGGGCTTGTCTATTACATATTGGGTTTATGGAACGGTATCTGAGATAATTTGAAACCCTTGTTGTATGCATCACCCCACCTCGCCTTTCCCGTTAAGCAGCCATAGTGTGTTTTCTGAACGTGTGACTCTATTCTGTTTTGTAATTCAGTTCAAGGGTAGCGGTTTTTACATTCCCTCTATAAGTCGTATCTTATGATAAGTGCCTTTTTCTGTGTGACTTATTTCACTTAGAATCGTCGTACCTAAATCCAATCATCATGCTGCTACTAGCCTTATGACGTTGATTTCATGGCTGAGTGATATTCCATTGTACATAAGGACCACAACTTCTTTATCCATTTTTCTCTTTCCTGGGATATTTAAGGTGTAACGAAGTGGAGATTCTTGTCAACAGAGCAGCCCTAAACTTTGGGGTGCCTGTGTCTTGCTGATTTTTAGTTTTCCCAATTTATACGCCCATGAGTGGATGTGCCCTATGCTCCCTAAGCTCAGTTTTTTAGATGTTTCAGGACACACCGTGCACTTCTCCAGAGTGGCTGTTGGCAATTTACATCCTGCTCATCAGCGTAGCCAGGCTCCCGTTTCTCCATGGCCTGTCCTGCATTTCTGGTTTTGACACTTTATTCAGCATGGCCCTTTTGACCGATGGGAAGCGAGACTTCTTTGTAGCGCTGATTTGCCTTTCCAGGTTGCTTGGTTGGCCAAAAAGGGCGTATGCGTTTTTTCCTGAATATATTCAGGAAAAAACGCATACGCCCTTTTTGGCCAAGGGCATCATTGTCGAGGTTTTGCCGCTTTTCCTGTGCTTTAAAGGCGATTCGAATCTCCCTCCTGAAATCTGTTTCTTGCAATTCTGCCTTGCTTTCAAATCCTCTTCGTTGCCTTCCCTCAATATATTTGTGGACGAGAGTCATCATTTATAAGTCTGCAGGTTTGTGAATTGCAGTGCCCCTGAGCGCCATTTTTCAACTCGCTTTCTTGGGCGCTGGCCGCAAAAGCGCAGGATTGCTTCAGGCCCTATTCTGGTCCCAGGCGGCAGGCTGAGCCTGTGGTTAATTCTTCTTCCTGATGGGAAAATAGAGTGACCTCTGCCTGTCCCAACACCTGGAGCTAGTCTCTCATTGGTTCCCCCTCTTCCCTTTCATCCTCAGGACAAATTGCAAGCTGTACGGAACAGGAGGTTAAAGGTGCTGATTCTCCAAGGAGGGAGATTGCTAGTAAAGCGGCTGGAATGGCGAACCCGAGCACAAGGAGATGAGAAATGAGGTGCGTTTTAGAAACCTTTCCCGATCACACGGTGTACCATCTTCTGGGTTTCTCATGCATGTTTTCGATGTAGGAAGATGCCCTTGAACCTGGAGATTTGGGACCCATGGGATGGGTACCACGCAGTATTACTTTAAAGGGTCTGCGTTTGCTCACCCAACCTCACCAAACCTCTCAGCCCCAAGAGTGTCCACCCTTATGTCTCAATCAGCTGTGGGTCTAGATATGGTCAATCCAGGTGGCATTACAGCCGCTGAACGAATTTTGTAAGTATTTCTATCTCTTTCACTGTCTTTGTTTCACGGGTTTTTAAAAGTAATTGATTTTTATAATGGGGTTTACCTGCTTTTCACTGCTGTGATTTTGCCGCTTTACACCCACTTGACTCACTTACAGAGAGATATCAATGCATAGGTTTCAAGATTCTTACTAGTCAGATATATTCTTGAGCGGTGAATTGGGGGTGTTGAGTCCAATTCATTGAGGAAGGAGTAGGGCTTGTCTATTACATATTGGGTTTATGGAACGGTATCTGAGATAATTTGAAACCCTTGTTGTATGCATCACCCCACCTCACCTTTCCCGTTAAGCAGCCATAGTGTGTTTTCTGAACGTGTGACTCTATTCTGTTTTGTAATTCAGTTCAAGGGTAGCAGTTTTTACATTCCCTCTATAAGTCGTATCTTATGATAAGTGCCTTTTTCTGTGTGACTTATTTCACTTAGAATCGTCGTACCTAAATCCAATCATCATGCTGCTACTAGCCTTATGACGTTGATTTCATGGCTGAGTGATATTCCATTGTACATAAGGACCACAACTTCTTTATCCATTTTTCTCTTTCCTGGGATATTTAAGGTGTAACGAAGTGGAGATTCTTGTCAACAGAGCAGCCCTAAACTTTGGGGTGCCTCTGTCTTGCTGATTTTTAGTTTTCCCAATTTATACGCCCATGAGTGGATGTGCCCTATGCTCCCTAAGCTCAGTTTTTTAGATGTTTCAGGACACACCGTGCACTTCTCCAGAGTGGCTGTTGGCAATTTACATCCCGCTCATCAGCGTAGCCAGGCTCCCGTTTCTCCATGGCCTGTCCTGCATTTCTGGTTTTGACACTTTATTCAGCATGGCCCTTTTGACCGATGGGAAGCGAGACTTCTTTGTAGCGCTGATTTGCCTTCCCAGGTTGCTTGGTTGGCCAAAAAGGGCGTATGCGTTTTTTCCTGAATATATTCAGGAAAAAACGCATACGCCCTTTTTGGCCAAGGGCATCATTGTCGAGGTTTTGCCGCTTTTCCTGTGCTTTAAAGGCGATTCGAATCTCCCTCCTGAAATCTGTTTCCTGCAATTCTGCCTTGCTTTCAAATCCTCTTCGTTGCCTTCCCTCAATATATTTGTGGACGAGAGTCATCATTTATAAGTCTGCAGGTTTGTGAATTGCAGTGCCCCTGAGCTCCATTTTTCAACTCGCTTTCTTGGGCGCTGGCCGCAAAAGCGCAGGATTGCTTCAGGCCCTATTCTGGTCCCAGGCGGCAGGCTGAGCCTGTGGTTAATTCTTCTTCCTGATGGGAAAATAGAGTGACCTCTGCCTGTCCCAACACCTGGAGCTAGTCTCTCATTGGTTCCCCCTCTTCCCTTTCATCCTCAGGACAAATTGCAAGCTGTACGGAACAGGAGGTTAAAGGTGCTGATTCTCCAAGGAGGGAGATTGCTAGTAAAGCGGCTGGAATGGCGAACCCGAGCACAAGGAGATGAGAAATGAGGTGCGTTTTAGAAACCTTTCCCGATCACACGGTGTACCATCTTCTGGGTTTCTCATGCATGTTTTCGATGTAGGAAGATGCCCTTGAACCTGGAGATTTGGGACCCATGGGATGGGTACCACGCAGTATTACTTTAAAGGGTCTGCGTTTGCTCACCCAACCTCACCAAACCTCTCAGCCCCAAGAGTGTCCACCCTTATGTCTCAATCAGCTGTGGGTCTAGATATGGTCAATCCACGTGGCATTACAGCCGCTGAACGAATTTTGTAAGAATTTCTCTCTCTTTCACTGTCTTTGTTTCACGGGTTTTTAAAAGTAATTGATTTTTATAATCGGGTTTACCTGCTTTTCACTGCTGTGATTTTGCCGCTTTACACCCACTTGACTCACTTACAGAGAGATATCAATGCATAGGTTTCAAGATTCTTACTAGTCAGATATATTCTTGGGCGGTGAATTGGGGGTGTTGAGTCCAATTCATTGAGGAAGGAGTAGGGCTTGTCTATTACATATTGGGTTTATGGAACGGTATCTGAGATAATTTGAAACCCTTGTTGTATGCATCACCCCACCTCACCTTTCCCGTTAAGCAGCCATAGTGTGTTTTCTAAACGTGTGACTCTATTCTGTTTTGTAATTCAGTTCAAGGGTAGCGGTTTTTACATTCCCTCTATAAGTCGTATCTTATGATAAGTGCCTTTTTCTGTGTGACTTATTTCACTTAGAATCGTCGTACCTAAATCCAATCATCATGCTGCTACTAGCCTTATGACGTTGATTTCATGGCTGAGTGATATTCCATTGTACATAAGGACCACAACTTCTTTATCCATTTTTCTCTTTCCTGGGATATTTAAGGTGTAACGAAGTGGAGATTCTTGTCAACAGAGCAGCCCTAAACTTTGGGGTGCCTGTGTCTTGCTGATTTTTAGTTTTCCCAATTTATACGCCCATGAGTGGATGTGCCCTATGCTCCCTAAGCTGAGTTTTTTAGATGTTTCAGGACACACCGTGCACTTCTCCAGAGTGGCTGTTGGCAATTTACATCCCGCTCATCAGCGTAGCCAGGCTCCCGTTTCTCCATGGCCTGTCCTGCATTTCTGGTTTTGACACTTTATTCAGCATGGCCCTTTTGACCGATGGGAAGCGAGACTTCTTTGTAGCGCTGATTTGCCTTTCCAGGTTGCTTGGTTGGCCAAAAAGGGCGTATGCGTTTTTTCCTGAATATATTCAGGAAAAAACGCATACGCCCTTTTTGGCCAAGGGCATCATTGTCGAGGTTTTGCCGCTTTTCCTGTGCTTTAAAGGCGATTCGAATCTCCCTCCTGAAATCTGTTTCTTGCAATTCTGCCTTGCTTTCAAATCCTCTTCGTTGCCTTCCCTCAATATATTTGTGGACGAGAGTCATCATTTATAAGTCTGCAGGTTTGTGAATTGCAGTGCCCCTGAGCGCCATTTTTCAACTCGCTTTCTTGGGCGCTGGCCGCAAAAGCGCAGGATTGCTTCAGGCCCTATTCTGGTCCCAGGCGGCAGGCTGAGCCTGTGGTTAATTCTTCTTCCTGATGGGAAAATAGAGTGACCTCTGCCTGTCCCAACACCTGGAGCTAGTCTCTCATTGGTTCCCCCTCTTCCCTTTCATCCTCAGGACAAATTGCAAGCTGTACGGAACAGGAGGTTAAAGGTGCTGATTCTCCAAGGAGGGAGATTGCTAGTAAAGCGGCTGGAATGGCGAACCCGAGCACAAGGAGATGAGAAATGAGGTGCGTTTTAGAAACCTTTCCCGATCACACGGTGTACCATCTTCTGGGTTTCTCATGCATGTTTTCGATGTAGGAAGATGCCCTTGAACCTGGAGATTTGGGACCCATGGGATGGGTACCACGCAGTATTACTTTAAAGGGTCTGCGTTTGCTCACCCAACCTCACCAAACCTCTCAGCCCCAAGAGTGTCCACCCTTATGTCTCAATCAGCTGTGGGTCTAGATATGGTCAATCCAGGTGGCATTACAGCCGCTGAACGAATTTTGTAAGTATTTCTATCTCTTTCACTGTCTTTGTTTCACGGGTTTTTTAAAGTAATTGATTTTTATAATGGGGTTTACCTGCTTTTCACTGCTGTGATTTTGCCGCTTTACACCCACTTGACTCACTTACAGAGAGATATCAATGCATAGGTTTCAAGATTCTTACTAGTCAGATATATTCTTGAGCGGTGAATTGGGGGTGTTGAGTCCAATTCATTGAGGAAGGAGTAGGGCTTGTCTATTACATATTGGGTTTATGGAACGGTATCTGAGATAATTTGAAACCCTTGTTGTATGCATCACCCCACCTCACCTTTCCCGTTAAGCAGCCATAGTGTGTTTTCTGAACGTGTGACTCTATTCTGTTTTGTAATTCAGTTCAAGGGTAGCGGTTTTTACATTCCCTCTATAAGTCGTATCTTATGATAAGTGCCTTTTTCTGTGTGACTTATTTCACTTAGAATCGTCGTACCTAAATCCAATCATCATGCTGCTACTAGCCTTATGACGTTGATTTCATGGCTGAGTGATATTCCATTGTACATAAGGACCAAAACTTCTTTATCCATTTTTCTCTTTCCTGGGATATTTAAGGTGTAACGAAGTGGAGATTCTTGTCAACAGAGCAGCCCTAAACTTTGGGGTGCCTGTGTCTTGCTGATTTTTAGTTTTCCCAATTTCTACGCCCATGAGTGGATGTGCCCTATGCTCCCTAAGCTCAGTTTTTTAGATGTTTCAGGACACACCGTGCACTTCTCCAGAGTGGCTGTTGGCAATTTACATCCTGCTCATCAGCGTAGCCAGGCTCCCGTTTCTCCATGGCCTGTCCTGCATTTCTGGTTTTGACACTTTATTCAGCATGGCCCTTTTGACCGATGGGAAGCGAGACTTCTTTGTAGCGCTGATTTGCCTTTCCAGGTTGCTTGGTTGGCCAAAAAGGGCGTATGCGTTTTTTCCTGAATATATTCAGGAAAAAACGCATACGCCCTTTTTGGCCAAGGGCATCATTGTCGAGGTTTTGCCGCTTTTCCTGTGCTTTAAAGGCGATTCGAATCTCCCTCCTGAAATCTGTTTCTTGCAATTCTGCCTTGCTTTCAAATCCTCTTCGTTGCCTTCCCTCAATATATTTGTGGACGAGAGTCATCATTTATAAGTCTGCAGGTTTGTGAATTGCAGTGCCCCTGAGCGCCATTTTTCAACTCGCTTTCTTGGGCGCTGGCCGCAAAAGCGCAGGATTGCTTCAGGCCCTATTCTGGTCCCAGGCGGCAGGCTGAGCCTGTGGTTAATTCTTCTTCCTGATGGGAAAATAGAGTGACCTCTGCCTGTCCCAACACCTGGAGCTAGTCTCTCATTGGTTCCCCCTCTTCCCTTTCATCCTCAGGACAAATTGCAAGCTGTACGGAACAGGAGGTTAAAGGTGCTGATTCTCCAAGGAGGGAGATTGCTAGTAAAGCGGCTGGAATGGCGAACCCGAGCACAAGGAGATGAGAAATGAGGTGCGTTTTAGAAACCTTTCCCGATCACACGGTGTACCATCTTCTGGGTTTCTGATGCATGTTTTCGATGTAGGAAGATGCCCTTGAACCTGGAGATTTGGGACCCATGGGATGGGTACCACGCAGTATTACTTTAAAGGGTCTGCGTTTGCTCACCCAACCTCACCAAACCTCTCAGCCCCAAGAGTGTCCACCCTTATGTCTCAATCAGCTGTGGGTCTAGATATGGTCAATCCAGGTGGCATTACAGCCGCTGAACGAATTTTGTAAGTATTTCTATCTCTTTCACTGTCTTTGTTTCACGGGTTTTTAAAAGTAATTGATTTTTATAATGGGGTTTACCTGCTTTTCACTGCTGTGATTTTGCCGCTTTACACCCACTTGACTCACTTACAGAGAGATATCAATGCATAGGTTTCAAGATTCTTACTAGTCAGATATATTCTTGAGCGGTGAATTGGGGGTGTTGAGTCCAATTCATTGAGGAAGGAGTAGGGCTTGTCTATTACATATTGGGTTTATGGAACGGTATCTGAGATAATTTGAAACCCTTGTTGTATGCATCACCCCACCTCACCTTTCCCGTTAAGCAGCCATAGTGTGTTTTCTAAACGTGTGACTCTATTCTGTTTTGTAATTCAGTTCAAGGGTAGCGGTTTTTACATTCCCTCTATAAGTCGTATCTTATGATAAGTGTCTTTTTCTGTGTGACTTATTTCACTTAGAATCGTCGTACCTAAATCCAATCATCATGCTGCTACTAGCCTTATGACGTTGATTTCATGGCTGAGTGATATTCCATTGTACATAAGGACCACAACTTCTTTATCCATTTTTCTCTTTCCTGGGATATTTAAGGTGTAACGAAGTGGAGATTCTTGTCAACAGAGCAGCCCTAAACTTTGGGGTGCCTGTGTCTTGCTGATTTTTAGTTTTCCCAATTTATACGCCCATGAGTGGATGTGCCCTATGCTCCCTAAGCTCAGTTTTTTAGATGTTTCAGGACACACCGTGCACTTCTCCAGAGTGGCTGTTGGCAATTTACATCCCGCCCATCAGCGTAGCCAGGCTCCCGTTTCTCCATGGCCTGTCCTGCATTTCTGGTTTTGACACTTTATTCAGCATGGCCCTTTTGACCGATGGGAAGCGAGACTTCTTTGTAGCGCTGATTTGCCTTCCCAGGTTGCTTGGTTGGCCAAAAAGGGCGTATGCGTTTTTTCCTGAATATATTCAGGAAAAAACGCATACGCCCTTTTTGGCCAAGGGCATCATTGTCGAGGTTTTGCCGCTTTTCCTGTGCTTTAAAGGCGATTCGAATCTCCCTCCTGAAATCTGTTTCCTGCAATTCTGCCTTGCTTTCAAATCCGCTTCGTTGCCTTCCCTCAATATATTTGTGGACGAGAGTCATCATTTATAAGTCTGCAGGTTTGTGAATTGCAGTGCCCCTGAGCTCCATTTTTCAACTCGCTTTCTTGGGCGCTGGCCGCAAAAGCGCAGGATTGCTTCAGGCCCTATTCTGGTCCCAGGCGGCAGGCTGAGCCTGTGGTTAATTCTTCTTCCTGATGGGAAAATAGAGTGACCTCTGCCTGTCCCAACACCTGGAGCTAGTCTCTCATTGGTTCCCCCTCTTCCCTTTCATCCTCAGGACAAATTGCAAGCTGTACGGAACAGGAGGTTAAAGGTGCTGATTCTCCAAGGAGGGAGATTGCTAGTAAAGCGGCTGGAATGGCGAACCCGAGCACAAGGAGATGAGAAATGAGGTGCGTTTTAGAAACCTTTCCCGATCACACGGTGTACCATCTTCTGGGTTTCTCATGCATGTTTTCGATGTAGGAAGATGCCCTTGAACCTGGAGATTTGGGACCCATGGGATGGGTACCACGCAGTATTACTTTAAAGGGTCTGCGTTTGCTCACCCAACCTCACCAAAACTCTCAGCCCCAAGAGTGTCCACCCTTATGTCTCAATCAGCCTTGGGTCTAGATATGGTCAATCCAGGTGGCATTACAGCCGCTGAAAGAATTTTGTAAGAATTTCTCTCTCTTTCACTGTCTTTGTTTCACGGGTTTTTAAAAGTAATTGATTTTTATAATGGGGTTTACCTGCTTTTCACTGCTGTGATTTTGCCGCTTTACACCCACTTGACTCACTTACAGAGAGATATCAATGCATAGGTTTCAAGATTCTTACTAGTCAGATATATTCTTGGGCGGTGAATTGGGGGTGTTGAGTCCAATTCATTGAGGAAGGAGTAGGGCTTGTCTATTACATATTGGGTTTATGGAACGGTATCTGAGATAATTTGAAACCCTTGTTGTATGCATCACCCCACCTCACCTTTCCCGTTAAGCAGCCATAGTGTGTTTTCTAAACGTGTGACTCTATTCTGTTTTGTAATTCAGTTCAAGGGTAGCGGTTTTTACATTCCCTCTATAAGTCGTATCTTATGATAAGTGCCTTTTTCTGTGTGACTTATTTCACTTAGAATCGTCGTACCTAAATCCAATCATCATGCTGCTACTAGCCTTATGACGTTGATTTCATGGCTGAGTGATATTCCATTGTACATAAGGACCACAACTTCTTTATCCATTTTTCTCTTTCCTGGGATATTTAAGGTGTAACGAAGTGGAGATTCTTGTCAACAGAGCAGCCCTAAACTTTGGGGTGCCTGTGTCTTCCTGATTTTTAGTTTTCCCAATTTATACGCCCATGAGTGGAAGTGCCCTATGCTCCCTAAGCTGAGTTTTTTAGATGTTTCAGGACACACCGTGCACTTCTCCAGAGTGGCTGTTGGCAATTTACATCCCGCCCATCAGCGTAGCCAGGCTCCCGTTTCTCCATGGCCTGTCCTGCATTTCTGGTTTTGACACTTTATTCAGCATGGCCCTTTTGACCGATGGGAAGCGAGACTTCTTTGTAGCGCTGATTTGCCTTTCCAGGTTGCTTGGTTGGCCAAAAAGGGCGTATGCGTTTTTTCCTGAATATATTCAGGAAAAAACGCATACGCCCTTTTTGGCCAAGGGCATCATTGTCGAGGTTTTGCCGCTTTTCCTGTGCTTTAAAGGCGATTCGAATCTCCCAACTGAAATCTGTTTCCTGCAATTCTGCCTTGCTTTCAAATCCTCTTCGTTGCCTTCCCTCAATATATTTGTGGACGAGAGTCATCATTTATAAGTCTGCAGGTTTGTGAATTGCAGTGCCCCTGAGCTCCATTTTTCAACTCGCTTTCTTGGGCGCTGGCCGCAAAAGCGCAGGATTGCTTTAGGCCCTATTCTGGTCACAGGCGGCAGGCTAAGCCTGTGGTTAATTCTTCTTCCTGATGGGAAAATAGAGTGACCTCTGCCTGTCCCAACACCTGGAGCTAGTCTCTCATTGGTTCCCCCTCTTCCCTTTCATCCTCAGGACAAATTGCAAGCTGTACGGAACAGGAGGTTAAAGGTGCTGATTCTCCAAGGAGGGAGATTGCTAGTAAAGCGGCTGGAATGGCGAACCCGAGCACAAGGAGATGAGAAATGAGGTGCGTTTTAGAAACCTTTCCCGATCACACGGTGTACCATCTTCTGGGTTTCTCATGCATGTTTTCGATGTAGGAAGATGCCCTTGAACCTGGAGATTTGGGACCCATGGGATGGGTACCACGCAGTATTACTTTAAAGGGTCTGCGTTTGCTCACCCAACCTCACCAAACCTCTCAGCCCCAAGAGTGTCCACCCTTATGTCTCAATCAGCTGTGGGTCTAGATATGGTCAATCCAGGTGGCATTACAGCCGCTGAACGAATTTTGTAAGAATTTCTCTCTCTTTCACTGTCTTTGTTTCACGGGTTTTTAAAAGTAATTGATTTTTATAATGGGGTTTACCTGCTTTTCACTGCTGTGATTTTGCCGCTTTACACCCACTTGACTCACTTACAGAGAGATATCAATGCATAGGTTTCAAGATTCTTACTAGTCAGATATATTCTTGGGCGGTGAATTGGGGGTGTTGAGTCCAATTCATTGAGGAAGGAGTAGGGCTTGTCTATTACATATTGGGTTTATGGAACGGTATCTGAGATAATTTGAAACCCTTGTTGTATGCATCACCCCACCTCACCTTTCCCGTTAAGCAGCCATAGTGTGTTTTCTAAACGTGTGACTCTATTCTGTTTTGTAATTCAGTTCAAGGGTAGCGGTTTTTACATTCCCTCTATAAGTCGTATCTTATGATAAGTGCCTTTTTCTGTGTGACTTATTTCACTTAGAATCGTCGTACCTAAATCCAATCATCATGCTGCTACTAGCCTTATGACGTCGATTTCATGGCTGAGTGATATTCCATTGTACATAAGGACCACAACTTCTTTATCCATTTTTCTCTTTCCTGGGATATTTAAGGTGTAACGAAGTGGAGATTCTTGTCAACAGAGCAGCCCTAAACTTTGGGGTGCCTGTGTCTTGCTGATTTTTAGTTTTCCCAATTTATACGCCCATGAGTGGATGTGCCCTATGCTCCCTAAGCTCAGTTTTTTAGATGTTTCAGGACACACCGTGCACTTCTCCAGAGTGGCTGTTGGCAATTTACATCCCGCTCATCAGCGTAGCCAGGCTCCCGTTTCTCCATGGCCTGTCCTGCATTTCTGGTTTTGACACTTTATTCAGCATGGCCCTTTTGACCGATGGGAAGCGAGACTTCTTTGTAGCGCTGATTTGCCTTTCCAGGTTGCTTGGTTGGCCAAAAAGGGCGTATGCGTTTTTTCCTGAATATATTCAGGAAAAAACGCATACGCCCTTTTTGGCCAAGGGCATCATTGTCGAGGTTTTGCCGCTTTTCCTGTGCTTTAAAGGCGATTCGAATCTCCCTCCTGAAATCTGTTTCCTGCAATTCTGCCTTGCTTTCAAATCCTCTTCGTTGCCTTCCCTCAATATATTTGTGGACGAGAGTCATCATTTATAAGTCTGCAGGTTTGTGAATTGCAGTGCCCCTGAGCTCCATTTTTCAACTCGCTTTCTTGGGCGCTGGCCGCAAAAGCGCAGGATTGCTTCAGGCCCTATTCTGGTCCCAGGCGCCAGGCTGAGCCTGTGGTTAATTCTTCTTCCTGATGGGAAAATAGAGTGACCTCTGCCTGTCCCAACATCTGGAGCTAGTCTCTCATTGGTTCCCCCTCTTCCCTTTCATCCTCAGGACAAATTGCAAGCTGTACGGAACAGGAGGTTAAAGGTGCTGATTCTCCAAGGAGGGAGATTGCTAGTAAAGCGGCTGGAATGGCGAACCCGAGCACAAGGAGATGAGAAATGAGGTGCGTTTTAGAAACCTTTCCCGATCACACGGTGTACCATCTTCTGGGTTTCTCATGCATGTTTTCGATGTAGGAAGATGCCCTTGAACCTGGAGATTTGGGACCCATGGGATGGGTACCACGCAGTATTACTTTAAAGGGTCTGCGTTTGCTCACCCAACCTCACCAAACCTCTCAGCCCCGAGAGTGTCCACCCTTATGTCTCAATCAGCTGTGGGTCTAGATATGGTCAATCCAGGTGGCATTACAGCCGCTGAACGAATTTTGTAAGAATTTCTCTCTCTTTCACTGTCTTTGTTTCACGGGTTTTTAAAAGTAATTGATTTTTATAATGGGGTTTACCTGCTTTTCACTGCTGTGATTTTGCCGCTTTACACCCACTTGACTCACTTACAGAGAGATATCAATGCATAGGTTTCAAGATTCTTACTAGTCACATATATTCTTGGGCGGTGAATTGGGGGTGTTGAGTCCAATTCATTGAGGAAGGAGTAGGGCTTGTCTATTACATATTGGGTTTATGGAACGGTATCTGAGATAATTTGAAACCCTTGTTGTATGCATCACCCCACCTCACCTTTCCCGTTAAGCAGCCATAGTGTGTTTTCTAAACGTGTGACTCTATTCTGTTTTGTAATTCAGTTCAAGGGTAGCGGTTTTTACATTCCCTCTATAAGTCGTATCTTATGATAAGTGCCTTTTTCTGTGTGACTTATTTCACTTAGAATCGTCGTACCTAAATCCAATCATCATGCTGCTACTAGCCTTATGACGTCGATTTCATGGCTGAGTGATATTCCATTGTACATAAGGACCACAACTTCTTTATCCATTTTTCTCTTTCCTGGGATATTTAAGGTGTAACGAAGTGGAGATTCTTGTCAACAGAGCAGCCCTAAACTTTGGGGTGCCTGTGTCTTGCTGATTTTTAGTTTTCCCAATTTATACGCCCATGAGTGGATGTGCCCTATGCTCCCTAAGCTCAGTTTTTTAGATGTTTCAGGACACACCGTGCACTTCTCCAGAGTGGCTGTTGGCAATTTACATCCCGCTCATCAGCGTAGCCAGGCTCCCGTTTCTCCATGGCCTGTCCTGCATTTCTGGTTTTGACACTTTATTCAGCATGGCCCTTTTGACCGATGGGAAGCGAGACTTCTTTGTAGTGCTGATTTGCCTTTCCAGGTTGCTTGGTTGGCCAAAAAGGGCGTATCCGTTTTTTCCTGAATATATTCAGGAAAAAACGCATACGCCCTTTTTGGCCAAGGGCATCATTGTCGAGGTTTTGCCGCTTTTCCTGTGCTTTAAAGGCGATTCGAATCTCCCTCCTGAAATCTGTTTCCTGCAATTCTGCCTTGCTTTCAAATCCTCTTCGTTGCCTTCCCTCAATATATTTGTGGACGAGAGTCATCATTTATAAGTCTGCAGGTTTGTGAATTGCAGTGTCCCTGAGCTCCATTTTTCAACTCGCTTTCTTGGGAGCTGGCCGCAAAAGCGCAGGATTGCTTCAAGCCCTATTCTGGTCCCAGGCGGCAGGCTGAGCCTGTGGTTAATTCTTCTTCTTGAGGGGAAAATAGAGTGACCTGTGCCTGTCCCAACACCTAGAGCTAGTCTCTCATTGGTTCCCCCTCTTCCCTTTCATCCTCAGGACAAATTGCAAGCTGTACGGAACAGGAGGTTAAAGGTGCTGATTCTCCAAGGAGGGAGATTGCTAGTAAAGCGGCTGGAATGGCGAACCCGAGCACAAGGAGATGAGAAATGAGGTGCGTTTTAGAAACCTTTCCCGATCACACGGTGTACCATCTTCTGGGTTTCTCATGAATGTTTTCGATGTAGGAAGATGCCCTTGAACCTGGAGATTTTGGACCCATGGGATGGGTACCACGCAGTATTACTTTATAGGGTCTGCGTTTGCTCACCCAACCTCACCAAACCTCTCAGCCCCAAGAGTGTCCACCCTTATGTCTCAATCAGCTGTGGGTCTAGATATGGTCAATCCAGGTGGCATTACAGCCGCTGAACGAATTTTGTAAGAATTTCTCTCTCTTTCACTGTCTTTGTTTCACGGGTTTTTAAAAGTAATTGATTTTTATAATGGGGTTTACCTGCTTTTCACTGCTGTGATTTTGCCGCTTTACACCCACTTGACTCACTTACAGAGAGATATCAATGCATAGGTTTCAAGATTCTTACTAGTCACATATATTCTTGGGCGGTGAATTGGGGGTGTTGAGTCCAATTCATTGAGGAAGGAGTAGGGCTTGTCTATTACATATTGGGTTTATGGAACGGTATCTGAGATAATTTGAAACCCTTGTTGTATGCATCACCCCACCTCACCTTTCCCGTTAAGCAGCCATAGTGTGTTTTCTAAACGTGTGACTCTATTCTGTTTTGTAATTCAGTTCAAGGGTAGCGGTTTTTACATTCCCTCTATAAGTCATATCTTATGATAAGTGTCTTTTTCTGTGTGACTTATTTCACTTAGAATCGTCGTACCTAAATCCAATCATCATGCTGCTACTAGCCTTATGACGTCGATTTCATGGCTGAGTGATATTCCATTGTACATAAGGACCACAACTTCTTTATCCATTTTTCTCTTTCCTGGGATATTTAAGGTGTAACGAAGTGGAGATTCTTGTCAACAGAGCAGCCCTAAACTTTGGGGTGCCTGTGTCTTGCTGATTTTTAGTTTTCCCAATTTATACGCCCATGAGTGGATGTGCCCTATGCTCCCTAAGCTGAGTTTTTTAGATGTTTCAGGACACACCGTGCACTTCTCCAGAGTGGCTGTTGGCAATTTACATCCCGCTCATCAGCGTAGCCAGGCTCCCGTTTCTCCATGGCCTGTCCTGCATTTCTGGTTTTGACACTTTATTCAGCATGGCCCTTTTGACCGATGGGAAGCGAGACTTCTTTGTAGCGCTGATTTGCCTTTCCAGGTTGCTTGGTTGGCCAAAAAGGGCGTATCCGTTTTTTCCTGAATATATTCAGGAAAAAACGCATACGCCCTTTTTGGCCAAGGGCATCATTGTCGAGGTTTTGCCGCTTTTCCTGTGCTTTAAAGGCGATTCGAATCTCCCTCCTGAAATCTGTTTCCTGCAATTCTGCCTTGCTTTCAAATCCTCTTCGTTGCCTTCCCTCAATATATTTGTGGACGAGAGTCATCATTTATAAGTCTGCAGGTTTGTGAATTGCAGTGTCCCTGAGCTCCATTTTTCAACTCGCTTTCTTGGGAGCTGGCCGCAAAAGCGCAGGATTGCTTCAGGCCCTATTCTGGTCCCAGGCGGCAGGCTGAGCCTGTGGTTAATTCTTCTTCTTGAGGGGAAAATAGAGTGACCTGTGCCTGTCCCAACACCTAGAGCTAGTCTCTCATTGGTTCCCCCTCTTCCCTTTCATCCTCAGGACAAATTGCAAGCTGTACGGAACAGGAGGTTAAAGGTGCTGATTCTCCAAGGAGGGAGATTGCTAGTAAAGCGGCTGGAATGGCGAACCCAAGCACAAGGAGATGAGAAATGAGGTGCGTTTTAGAAACCTTTCCCGATCACACGGTGTACCATCTTCTGGGTTTCTCATGAATGTTTTCGATGTAGGAAGATGCCCTTGAACCTGGAGATTTTGGACCCATGGGATGGGTACCACGCAGTATTACTTTATAGGGTCTGCGTTTGCTCACCCAACCTCACCAAACCTCTCAGCCCCAAGAGTGTCCACCCTTATGTCTCAATCAGCTGTGGGTCTAGATATGGTCAATCCAGGTGGCATTACAGCCGCTGAACGAATTTTGTAAGAATTTCTCTCTCTTTCACTGTCTTTGTTTCACGGGTTTTTAAAAGTAATTGATTTTTATAATGGGGTTTACCTGCTTTTCACTGCTGTGATTTTGCCGCTTTACACCCACTTGACTCACTTACAGAGAGATATCAATGCATAGGTTTCAAGATTCTTACTAGTCACATATATTCTTGGGCGGTGAATTGGGGGTGTTGAGTCCAATTCATTGAGGAAGGAGTAGGGCTTGTCTATTACATATTGGGTTTATGGAACGGTATCTGAGATAATTTGAAACCCTTGTTGTATGCATCACCCCACCTCACCTTTCCCGTTAAGCAGCCATAGTGTGTTTTCTAAACGTGTGACTCTATTCTGTTTTGTAATTCAGTTCAAGGGTAGCGGTTTTTACATTCCCTCTATAAGTCGTATCTTATGATAAGTGCCTTTTTCTGTGTGACTTATTTCACTTAGAATCGTCGTACCTAAATCCAATCATCATGCTGCTACTAGCCTTATGACGTCGATTTCATGGCTGAGTGATATTCCATTGTACATAAGGACCACAACTTCTTTATCCATTTTTCTCTTTCCTGGGATATTTAAGGTGTAACGAAGTGGAGATTCTTGTCAACAGAGCAGCCCTAAACTTTGGGGTGCCTGTGTCTTGCTGATTTTTAGTTTTCCCAATTTATACGCCCATGAGTGGATGTGCCCTATGCTCCCTAAGCTGAGTTTTTTAGATGTTTCAGGACACACCGTGCACTTCTCCAGAGTGGCTGTTGGCAATTTACATCCCGCTCATCAGCGTAGCCAGGCTCCCGTTTCTCCATGGCCTGTCCTGCATTTCTGGTTTTGACACTTTATTCAGCATGGCCCTTTTGACCGATGGGAAGCGAGACTTCTTTGTAGCGCTGATTTGCCTTTCCAGGTTGCTTGGTTGGCCAAAAAGGGCGTATCCGTTTTTTCCTGAATATATTCAGGAAAAAACGCATACGCCCTTTTTGGCCAAGGGCATCATTGTCGAGGTTTTGCCGCTTTTCCTGTGCTTTAAAGGCGATTCGAATCTCCCTCCTGAAATCTGTTTCCTGCAATTCTGCCTTGCTTTCAAATCCTCTTCGTTGCCTTCCCTCAATATATTTGTGGACGAGAGTCATCATTTATAAGTCTGCAGGTTTGTGAATTGCAGTGTCCCTGAGCTCCATTTTTCAACTCGCTTTCTTGGGAGCTGGCCGCAAAAGCGCAGGATTGCTTCAGGCCCTATTCTGGTCCCAGGCGGCAGGCTGAGCCTGTGGTTAATTCTTCTTCTTGAGGGGAAAATAGAGTGACCTGTGCCTGTCCCAACACCTAGAGCTAGTCTCTCATTGGTTCCCCCTCTTCCCTTTCATCCTCAGGACAAATTGCAAGCTGTACGGAACAGGAGGTTAAAGGTGCTGATTCTCCAAGGAGGGAGATTGCTAGTAAAGCGGCTGGAATGGCGAACCCGAGCACAAGGAGATGAGAAATGAGGTGCGTTTTAGAAACCTTTCCCGATCACACGGTGTACCATCTTCTGGGTTTCTCATGAATGTTTTCGATGTAGGAAGATGCCCTTGAACCTGGAGATTTTGGACCCATGGGATGGGTACCACGCAGTATTACTTTATAGGGTCTGCGTTTGCTCACCCAACCTCACCAAACCTCTCAGCCCCAAGAGTGTCCACCCTTATGTCTCAATCAGCTGTGGGTCTAGATATGGTCAATCCAGGTGGCATTACAGCCGCTGAACGAATTTTGTAAGAATTTCTCTCTCTTTCACTGTCTTTGTTTCACGGGTTTTTAAAAGTAATTGATTTTTATAATGGGGTTTACCTGCTTTTCACTGCTGTGATTTTGCCGCTTTACACCCACTTGACTCACTTACAGAGAGATATCAATGCATAGGTTTCAAGATTCTTACTAGTCAGATATATTCTTGGGCGGTGAATTGGGGGTGTTGAGTCCAATTCATTGAGGAAGGAGTAGGGCTTGTCTATTACATATTGGGTTTATGGAACGGTATCTGAGATAATTTGAAACCCTTGTTGTATGCATCACCCCACCTCACCTTTCCCGTTAAGCAGCCATAGTGTGTTTTCTAAACGTGTGACTCTATTCTGTTTTGTAATTCAGTTCAAGGGTAGCGGTTTTTACATTCCCTCTATAAGTCGTATCTTATGATAAGTGCCTTTTTCTGTGTGACTTATTTCACTTAGAATCGTCGTACCTAAATCCAATCATCATGCTGCTACTAGCCTTATGACGTCGATTTCATGGCTGAGTGATATTCCATTGTACATAAGGACCACAACTTCTTTATCCATTTTTCTCTTTCCTGGGATATTTAAGGTGTAACGAAGTGGAGATTCTTGTCAACAGAGCAGCCCTAAACTTTGGGGTGCCTGTGTCTTGCTGATTTTTAGTTTTCCCAATTTATACGCCCATGAGTGGATGTGCCCTATGCTCCCTAAGCTGAGTTTTTTAGATGTTTCAGGACACACCGTGCACTTCTCCAGAGTGGCTGTTGGCAATTTACATCCCGCTCATCAGCGTAGCCAGGCTCCCGTTTCTCCATGGCCTGTCCTGCATTTCTGGTTTTGACACTTTATTCAGCATGGCCCTTTTGACCGATGGGAAGCGAGACTTCTTTGTAGCGCTGATTTGCCTTTCCAGGTTGCTTGGTTGGCCAAAAAGGGCGTATCCGTTTTTTCCTGAATATATTCAGGAAAAAACGCATACGCCCTTTTTGGCCAAGGGCATCATTGTCGAGGTTTTGCCGCTTTTCCTGTGCTTTAAAGGCGATTCGAATCTCCCTCCTGAAATCTGTTTCCTGCAATTCTGCCTTGCTTTCAAATCCTCTTCGTTGCCTTCCCTCAATATATTTGTGGACGAGAGTCATCATTTATAAGTCTGCAGGTTTGTGAATTGCAGTGTCCCTGAGCTCCATTTTTCAACTCGCTTTCTTGGGAGCTGGCCGCAAAAGCGCAGGATTGCTTCAGGCCCTATTCTGGTCCCAGGCGGCAGGCTGAGCCTGTGGTTAATTCTTCTTCTTGAGGGGAAAATAGAGTGACCTGTGCCTGTCCCAACACCTAGAGCTAGTCTCTCATTGGTTCCCCCTCTTCCCTTTCATCCTCAGGACAAATTGCAAGCTGTACGGAACAGGAGGTTAAAGGTGCTGATTCTCCAAGGAGGGAGATTGCTAGTAAAGCGGCTGGAATGGCGAACCCGAGCACAAGGAGATGAGAAATGAGGTGCGTTTTAGAAACCTTTCCCGATCACACGGTGTACCATCTTCTGGGTTTCTCATGAATGTTTTCGATGTAGGAAGATGCCCTTGAACCTGGAGATTTTGGACCCATGGGATGGGTACCACGCAGTATTACTTTATAGGGTCTGCGTTTGCTCACCCAACCTCACCAAACCTCTCAGCCCCAAGAGTGTCCACCCTTATGTCTCAATCAGCTGTGGGTCTAGATATGGTCAATCCAGGTGGCATTACAGCCGCTGAACGAATTTTGTAAGAATTTCTCTCTCTTTCACTGTCTTTGTTTCACGGGTTTTTAAAAGTAATTGATTTTTATAATGGGGTTTACCTGCTTTTCACTGCTGTGATTTTGCCGCTTTACACCCACTTGACTCACTTACAGAGAGATATCAATGCATAGGTTTCAAGATTCTTACTAGTCACATATATTCTTGGGCGGTGAATTGGGGGTGTTGAGTCCAATTCATTGAGGAAGGAGTAGGGCTTGTCTATTACATATTGGGTTTATGGAACGGTATCTGAGATAATTTGAAACCCTTGTTGTATGCATCACCCCACCTCACCTTTCCCGTTAAGCAGCCATAGTGTGTTTTCTAAACGTGTGACTCTATTCTGTTTTGTAATTCAGTTCAAGGGTAGCGGTTTTTACATTCCCTCTATAAGTCGTATCTTATGATAAGTGCCTTTTTCTGTGTGACTTATTTCACTTAGAATCGTCGTACCTAAATCCAATCATCATGCTGCTACTAGCCTTATGACGTCGATTTCATGGCTGAGTGATATTCCATTGTACATAAGGACCACAACTTCTTTATCCATTTTTCTCTTTCCTGGGATATTTAAGGTGTAACGAAGTGGAGATTCTTGTCAACAGAGCAGCCCTAAACTTTGGGGTGCCTGTGTCTTGCTGATTTTTAGTTTTCCCAATTTATACGCCCATGAGTGGATGTGCCCTATGCTCCCTAAGCTGAGTTTTTTAGATGTTTCAGGACACACCGTGCACTTCTCCAGAGTGGTTGTTGGCAATTTACATCCCGCTCATCAGCGTAGCCAGGCTCCCGTTTCTCCATGGCCTGTCCTGCATTTCTGGTTTTGACACTTTATTCAGCATGGCCCTTTTGACCGATGGGAAGCGAGACTTCTTTGTAGTGCTGATTTGCCTTTCCAGGTTGCTTGGTTGGCCAAAAAGGGCGTATCCGTTTTTTCCTGAATATATTCAGGAAAAAACGCATACGCCCTTTTTGGCCAAGGGCATCATTGTCGAGGTTTTGCCGCTTTTCCTGTGCTTTAAAGGCGATTCGAATCTCCCTCCTGAAATCTGTTTCCTGCAATTCTGCCTTGCTTTCAAATCCTCTTCGTTGCCTTCCCTCAATATATTTGTGGACGAGAGTCATCATTTATAAGTCTGCAGGTTTGTGAATTGCAGTGTCCCTGAGCTCCATTTTTCAACTCGCTTTCTTGGGAGCTGGCCGCAAAAGCGCAGGATTGCTTCAGGCCCTATTCTGGTCCCAGGCGGCAGGCTGAGCCTGTGGTTAATTCTTCTTCTTGAGGGGAAAATAGAGTGACCTGTGCCTGTCCCAACACCTAGAGCTAGTCTCTCATTGGTTCCCCCTCTTCCCTTTCATCCTCAGGACAAATTGCAAGCTGTACGGAACAGGAGGTTAAAGGTGCTGATTCTCCAAGGAGGGAGATTGCTAGTAAAGCGGCTGGAATGGCGAACCCGAGCACAAGGAGATGAGAAATGAGGTGCGTTTTAGAAACCTTTCCCGATCACACGGTGTACCATCTTCTGGGTTTCTCATGAATGTTTTCGATGTAGGAAGATGCCCTTGAACCTGGAGATTTTGGACCCATGGGATGGGTACCACGCAGTATTACTTTATAGGGTCTGCGTTTGCTCACCCAACCTCACCAAACCTCTCAGCCCCAAGAGTGTCCACCCTTATGTCTCAATCAGCTGTGGGTCTAGATATGGTCAATCCAGGTGGCATTACAGCCGCTGAACGAATTTTGTAAGAATTTCTCTCTCTTTCACTGTCTTTGTTTCACGGGTTTTTAAAAGTAATTGATTTTTATAATGGGGTTTACCTGCTTTTCACTGCTGTGATTTTGCCGCTTTACACCCACTTGACTCACTTACAGAGAGATATCAATGCATAGGTTTCAAAATTCTTACTAGTCACATATATTCTTGGGCGGTGAATTGGGGGTGTTGAGTCCAATTCATTGAGGAAGGAGTAGGGCTTGTCTATTACATATTGGGTTTATGGAACGGTATCTGAGATAATTTGAAACCCTTGTTGTATGCATCACCCCACCTCACCTTTCCCGTTAAGCAGCCATAGTGTGTTTTCTAAACGTGTGACTCTATTCTGTTTTGTAATTCAGTTCAAGGGTAGCGGTTTTTACATTCCCTCTATAAGTCGTATCTTATGATAAGTGCCTTTTTCTGTGTGACTTATTTCACTTAGAATCGTCGTACCTAAATCCAATCATCATGCTGCTACTAGCCTTATGATGTTGATTTCATGCCTGAGTGATATTCCATTGTACATAAGGACCACAACTTCTTTATCCATTTTTCTCTTTCCTGGGATATTTAAGGTGTAACGAAGTGGAGATTCTTGTCAACAGAGCAGCCCTAAACTTTGGGGTGCCTGTGTCTTGCTGATTTTTAGTTTTCCCAATTTATACGCCCATGAGTGGATGTGCCCTATGCTCCCTAAGCTGAGTTTTTTAGATGTTTCAGGACACACCGTGCACTTCTCCAGAGTGGCTGTTGGCAATTTACATCCCGCTCATCAGCGTAGCCAGGCTCCCGTTTCTCCATGGCCTGTCCTGCATTTCTGCTTTTGACACTTTATTCAGCATGGCCCTTTTGACCGATGGGAAGCGAGACTTCTTTGTAGCGCTGATTTGCCTTTCCAGGTTGCTTGGTTGGCCAAAAAGGGCGTATGCGTTTTTTCCTGAATATATTCAGGAAAAAACGCATACGCCCTTTTTGGCCAAGGGCATCATTGTCGAGGTTTTGCCGCTTTTCCTGTGCTTTAAAGGCGATTCGAATCTCCCTCCTGAAATCTGTTTCCTGCAATTCTGCCTTGCTTTCAAATCCTCTTCGTTGCCTTCCCTCAATATATTTGTGGACGAGAGTCATCATTTATAAGTCTGCAGGTTTGTGAATTGCAGTGTCCCTGAGCTCCATTTTTCAACTCGCTTTCTTGGGAGCTGGCCGCAAAAGCGCAGGATTGCTTCAGGCCCTATTCTGGTCCCAGGCGGCAGGCTGAGCCTGTGGTTAATTCTTCTTCTTGAGGGGAAAATAGAGTGACCTGTGCCTGTCCCAACACCTAGAGCTAGTCTCTCATTGGTTCCCCCTCTTCCCTTTCATCCTCAGGACAAATTGCAAGCTGTACGGAACAGGAGGTTAAAGGTGCTGATTCTCCAAGGAGGGAGATTGCTAGTAAAGCGGCTGGAATGGCGAACCCGAGCACAAGGAGATGAGAAATGAGGTGCGTTTTAGAAACCTTTCCCGATCACACGGTGTACCATCTTCTGGGTTTCTCATGAATGTTTTCGATGTAGGAAGATGCCCTTGAACCTGGAGATTTTGGACCCATGGGATGGGTACCACGCAGTATTACTTTATAGGGTCTGCGTTTGCTCACCCAACCTCACCAAACCTCTCAGCCCCAAGAGTGTCCACCCTTATGTCTCAATCAGCTGTGGGTCTAGATATGGTCAATCCAGGTGGCATTACAGCCGCTGAACGAATTTTGTAAGAATTTCTCTCTCTTTCACTGTCTTTGTTTCACGGGTTTTTAAAAGTAATTGATTTTTATAATGGGGTTTACCTGCTTTTCACTGCTGTGATTTTGCCGCTTTACACCCACTTGACTCACTTACAGAGAGATATCAATGCATAGGTTTCAAGATTCTTACTAGTCACATATATTCTTGGGCGGTGAATTGGGGGTGTTGAGTCCAATTCATTGAGGAAGGAGTAGGGCTTGTCTATTACATATTGGGTTTATGGAACGGTATCTGAGATAATTTGAAACCCTTGTTGTATGCATCACCCCACCTCGCCTTTCCCGTTAAGCAGCCATAGTGTGTTTTCTAAACGTGTGACTCTATTCTGTTTTGTAATTCCGTTCAAGGGTAGCGGTTTTTACATTCCCTCTATAAGTCATATCTTATGATAAGTGTCTTTTTCTGTGTGACTTATTTCACTTAGAATCGTCGTACCTAAATCCAATCATCAGGCTGCTACTAGCCTTTTGACGTTGATTTCATGGCTGAGTGATATTCCATTGTACATAAGGACCACAACTTCTTTATCCATTTTTCTCTTTCCTGGGATATTTAAGGTGTAACGAAGTGGAGATTCTTGTCAACAGAGCAGCCCTAAACTTTGGGGTGCCTGTGTCTTGCTGATTTTTAGTTTTCCGAATTTATACGCCCATGAGTGGATGTGCCCTATGCTCCCTAAGCTGAGTTTTTTAGATGTTTCAGGACACACCGTGCACTTCTCCAGAGTGGCTGTTGGCAATTTACATCCCGCCCATCAGCGTAGCCAGGCTCTCGTTTCTCCATGGCCTGTCCTGCATTTCTGGTTTTGACACTTTATTCAGCATGGCCCTTTTGACCGATGGGAAGCGAGACTTCTTTGTAGCGCTGATTTGCCTTTCCAGGTTGCTTGGTTGGCCAAAAAGGGCGTATGCGTTTTTTCCTGAATATATTCAGGAAAAAACGCATACGCCCTTTTTGGCCAAGGGCATCATTGTCGAGGTTTTGCCGCTTTTCCTGTGCTTTAAAGGCGATTCGAATCTCCCTCCTGAAATCTGTTTCCTGCAATTCTGCCTTGCTTTCAAATCCTCTTCGTTGCCTTCCCTCAATATATTTGTGGACGAGAGTCATCATTTATAAGTCTGCAGGTTTGTGAATTGCAGTGCCCCTGAGCTCCATTTTTCAACTCGCTTTCTTGGGCGCTGGCCGCAAAAGCGCAGGATTGCTTCAGGCCCTATTCTGGTCCCAGGCGGCAGGCTGAGCCTGTGGTTAATTCTTCTTCCTGATGGGAAAATAGAGTGACCTCTGCCTGTCCCAACACCTGGAGCTAGTCTCTCATTGGTTCCCCCTCTTCCCTTTCATCCTCAGGACAAATTGCAAGCTGTACGGAACAGGAGGTTAAAGGTGCTGATTCTCCAAGGAGGGAGATTGCTAGTAAAGCGGCTGGAATGGCGAACCCGAGCACAAGGAGATGAGAAATGAGGTGCGTTTTAGAAACCTTTCCCGATCACACGGTGTACCATCTTCTGGGTTTCTCATGCATGTTTTCGATGTAGGAAGATGCCCTTGAACCTGGAGATTTGGGACCCATGGGATGGGTACCACGCAGTATTACTTTATAGGGTCTGCGTTTGCTCACCCAACCTCACCAAACCTCTCAGCCCCAAGAGTGTCCACCCTTATGTCTCAATCAGCTGTGGGTCTAGATATGGTCAATCCAGGTGGCATTACAGCCGCTGAACGAATTTTGTAAGTATTTCTCTCTCTTTCACTGTCTTTGTTTCACGGGTTTTTAAAAGTAATTGATTTTTATAATGGGGTTTACCTGCTTTTCACTGCTGTGATTTTGCCGCTTTACACCCACTTGACTCACTTACAGAGAGATATCAATGCATAGGTTTCAAGATTCTTACTAGTCAGATATATTCTTGGGCGGTGAATTGGGGGTGTTGAGTCCAATTCATTGAGGAAGGAGTAGGGCTTGTCTATTACATATTGGGTTTATGGAACGGTATCTGAGATAATTTGAAACCCTTGTTGTATGCATCACCCCACCTCACCTTTCCCGTTAAGCAGCCATAGTGTGTTTTCTAAACGTGTGACTCTATTCTGTTTTGTAATTCAGTTCAAGGGTAGCGGGTTTTACATTCCCTCTATAAGTCATATCTTATGATAAGTGTCTTTTTCTGTGTGACTTATTTCACTTAGAATCGTCGTACCTAAATCCAATCATCATGCTGCTACTGGCCTTATGACGTTGATTTCATGCCTGAGTGATATTCCATTGTACATAAGGACCACAACTTCTTTATCCATTTTTCTCTTTCCTGGGATATTTAAGGTGTAACGAAGTGGAGATTCTTGTCAACAGAGCAGCCCTAAACTTTGGGGTGCCTGTGTCTTGCTGATTTTTAGTTTTCCCAATTTATACGCCCATGAGTGGATGTGCCCTATGCTCCCTAAGCTGAGTTTTTTAGATGTTTCAGGACACACCGTGCACTTCTCCAGAGTGGCTGTTGGCAATTTACATCCCGCCCATCAGCGTAGCCAGGCTCCCGTTTCTCCATGGCCTGTCCTGCATTTCTGGTTTTGACACTTTATTCAGCATGGCCCTTTTGACCGATGGGAAGCGAGACTTCTTTGTAGCGCTGATTTGCCTTTCCAGGTTGCTTGGTTGGCCAAAAAGGGCGTATGCGTTTTTTCCTGAATATATTCAGGAAAAAACGCATACGCCCTTTTTGGCCAAGGGCATCATTGTCGAGGTTTTGCCGCTTTTCCTGTGCTTTAAAGGCGATTCGAATCTCCCTCCTGAAATCTGTTTCCTGCAATTCTGCCTTGCTTTCAAATCCTCTTCGTTGCCTTCCCTCAATATATTTGTGGACGAGAGTCATCATTTATAAGTCTGCAGGTTTGTGAATTGCAGTGCCCCTGAGCTCCATTTTTCAACTCGCTTTCTTGGGCGCTGGCCGCAAAAGCGCAGGATTGCTTCAGGCCCTATTCTGGTCCCAGGCGGCAGGCTGAGCCTGTGGTTAATTCTTCTTCCTGATGGGAAAATAGAGTGACCTCTGCCTGTCCCAACACCTGGAGCTAGTCTCTCATTGGTTCCCCCTCTTCCCTTTCATCCTCAGGACAAATTGCAAGCTGTACGGAACAGGAGGTTAAAGGTGCTGATTCTCCAAGGAGGGAGATTGCTAGTAAAGCGGCTGGAATGGCGAACCCGAGCACAAGGAGATGAGAAATGAGGTGCGTTTTAGAAACCTTTCCCGATCACACGGTGTACCATCTTCTGGGTTTCTCATGCATGTTTTCGATGTAGGAAGATGCCCTTGAACCTGGAGATTTGGGACCCATGGGATGGGTACCACGCAGTATTACTTTATAGGGTCTGCGTTTGCTCACCCAACCTCACCAAACCTCTCAGCCCCAAGAGTGTCCACCCTTATGTCTCAATCAGCTGTGGGTCTAGATATGGTCAATCCAGGTGGCATTACAGCCGCTGAACGAATTTTGTAAGTATTTCTCTCTCTTTCACTGTCTTTGTTTCACGGGTTTTTAAAAGTAATTGATTTTTATAATGGGGTTTACCTGCTTTTCACTGCTGTGATTTTGCCGCTTTACACCCACTTGACTCACTTACAGAGAGATATCAATGCATAGGTTTCAAGATTCTTACTAGTCAGATATATTCTTGGGCGGTGAATTGGGGGTGTTGAGTCCAATTCATTGAGGAAGGAGTAGGGCTTGTCTATTACATATTGGGTTTATGGAACGGTATCTGAGATAATTTGAAACCCTTGTTGTATGCATCACCCCACCTCACCTTTCCCGTTAAGCAGCCATAGTGTGTTTTCTAAACGTGTGACTCTATTCTGTTTTGTAATTCAGTTCAAGGGTAGCGGGTTTTACATTCCCTCTATAAGTCATATCTTATGATAAGTGTCTTTTTCTGTGTGACTTATTTCACTTAGAATCGTCGTACCTAAATCCAATCATCATGCTGCTACTGGCCTTATGACGTTGATTTCATGCCTGAGTGATATTCCATTGTACATAAGGACCACAACTTCTTTATCCATTTTTCTCTTTCCTGGGATATTTAAGGTGTAACGAAGTGGAGATTCTTGTCAACAGAGCAGCCCTAAACTTTGGGCTGCCTGTGTCTTGCTGATTTTTAGTTTTCCCAATTTATACGCCCATGAGTGGATGTGCCCTATGCTCCCTAAGCTGAGTTTTTTAGATGTTTCAGGACACACCGTGCACTTCTCCAGAGTGGCTGTTGGCAATTTACATCCCGCCCATCAGCGTAGCCAGGCTCCCGTTTCTCCATGGCCTGTCCTGCATTTCTGCTTTTGACACTTTATTCAGCATGGCCCTTTTGACCGATGGGAAGCGAGACTTCTTTGTAGCGCTGATTTGCCTTTCCAGGTTGCTTGGTTGGCCAAAAAGGGCGTATGCGTTTTTTCCTGAATATATTCAGGAAAAAACGCATACGCCCTTTTTGGCCAAGGGCATCATTGTCGAGGTTTTGCCGCTTTTCCTGTGCTTTAAAGGCGATTCGAATCTCCCTCCTGAAATCTGTTTCCTGCAATTCTGCCTTGCTTTCAAATCCTCTTCGTTGCCTTCCCTCAATATATTTGTGGACGAGAGTCATCATTTATAAGTCTGCAGGTTTGTGAATTGCAGTGCCCCTGAGCTCCATTTTTCAACTCGCTTTCTTGGGCGCTGGCCGCAAAAGCGCAGGATTGCTTCAGGCCCTATTCTGGTCCCAGGCGGCAGGCTGAGCCTGTGGTTAATTCTTCTTCCTGATGGGAAAATAGAGTGACCTCTGCCTGTCCCAACACCTGGAGCTAGTCTCTCATTGGTTCCCCCTCTTCCCTTTCATCCTCAGGACAAATTGCAAGCTGTACGGAACAGGAGGTTAAAGGTGCTGATTCTCCAAGGAGGGAGATTGCTAGTAAAGCGGCTGGAATGGCGAACCCGAGCACAAGGAGATGAGAAATGAGGTGCGTTTTAGAAACCTTTCCCGATCACACGGTGTACCATCTTCTGGGTTTCTCATGCATGTTTTCGATGTAGGAAGATGCCCTTGAACCTGGAGATTTGGGACCCATGGGATGGGTACCACGCAGTATTACTTTATAGGGTCTGCGTTTGCTCACCCAACCTCACCAAACCTCTCAGCCCCAAGAGTGTCCACCCTTATGTCTCAATCAGCTGTGGGTCTAGATATGGTCAATCCAGGTGGCATTACAGCCGCTGAACGAATTTTGTAAGTATTTCTCTCTCTTTCACTGTCTTTGTTTCACGGGTTTTTAAAAGTAATTGATTTTTATAATGGGGTTTACCTGCTTTTCACTGCTGTGATTTTGCCGCTTTACACCCACTTGACTCACTTACAGAGAGATATCAATGCATAGGTTTCAAGATTCTTACTAGTCAGATATATTCTTGGGCGGTGAATTGGGGGTGTTGAGTCCAATTCATTGAGGAAGGAGTAAGGCTTGTCTATTACATATTGGGTTTATGGAACGGTATCTGAGATAATTTGAAACCCTTGTTGTATGCATCACCCCACCTCACCTTTCCCGTTAAGCAGCCATAGTGTGTTTTCTAAACCTGTGACTCTATTCTGTTTTGTAATTCAGTTCAAGGGTAGCGGTTTTTACATTCCCTCTATAAGTCGTATCTTATGATAAGTGTCTTTTTCTGTGTGACTTATTTCACTTAGAATCGTGGTACCTAAATCCAATCATCATGCTGCTACTAGCCTTATGACGTTGATTTCATGCCTGAGTGATATTCCATTGTACATAAGGACCACAACTTCTTTATCCATTTTTCTCTTTCCTGGGATATTTAAGGTGTAACGAAGTGGAGATTCTTGTCAACAGAGCAGCCCTAAACTTTGGGGTGCCTGTGTCTTGCTGATTTTTAGTTTTCCCAATTTATACGCCCATGAGTGGATGTGCCCTATGCTCCCTAAGCTGAGTTTTTTAGATGTTTCAGGACACACCGTGCACTTCTCCAGAGTGGCTGTTGGCAATTTACATCCCGCCCATCAGCGTAGCCAGGCTCCCGTTTCTCCATGGCCTGTCCTGCATTTCTGGTTTTGACACTTTATTCAGCATGGCCCTTTTGACCGATGGGAAGCGAGACTTCTTTGTAGCGCTGATTTGCCTTCCCAGGTTGCTTGGTTGGCCAAAAAGGGCGTATGCGTTTTTTCCTGAATATATTCAGGAAAAAACGCATACGCCCTTTTTGGCCAAGGGCATCATTGTCGAGGTTTTGCCGCTTTTCCTGTGCTTTAAAGGCGATTCGAATCTCCCTCCTGAAATCTGTTTCCTGCAATTCTGCCTTGCTTTCAAATCCTCTTCGTTGCCTTCCCTCAATATATTTGTGGACGAGAGTCATCATTTATAAGTCTGCAGGTTTGTGAATTGCAGTGCCCCTGAGCTCCATTTTTCAACTCGCTTTCTTGGGCGCTGGCCGCAAAAGCGCAGGATTGCTTCAGGCCCTATTCTGGTCCCAGGCGGCAGGCTGAGCCTGTGGTTAATTCTTCTTCCTGATGGGAAAATAGAGTGACCTCTGCCTGTCCCAACACCTGGAGCTAGTCTCTCATTGGTTCCCCCTCTTCCCTTTCATCCTCAGGACAAATTGCAAGCTGTACGGAACAGGAGGTTAAAGGTGCTGATTCTCCAAGGAGGGAGATTGCTAGTAAAGCGGCTGGAATGGCGAACCCGAGCACAAGGAGATGAGAAATGAGGTGCGTTTTAGAAACCTTTCCCGATCACACGGTGTACCATCTTCTGGGTTTCTCATGCATGTTTTCGATGTAGGAAGATGCCCTTGAACCTGGAGATTTGGGACCCATGGGATGGGTACCACGCAGTATTACTTTAAAGGGTCTGCGTTTGCTCACCCAACCTCACCAAAACTCTCAGCCCCAAGAGTGTCCACCCTTATGTCTCAATCAGCCTTGGGTCTAGATATGGTCAATCCAGGTGGCATTACAGCCGCTGAACGAATTTTGTAAGAATTTCTCTCTCTTTCACTGTCTTTGTTTCACGGGTTTTCAAAAGTAATTGATTTTTATAATGGGGTTTACCTGCTTTTCACTGCTGTGATTTTGCCGCTTTACACCCACTTGACTCACTTACAGAGAGATATCAATGCATAGGTTTCAAGATTCTTACTAGTCAGATATATTCTTGGGCGGTGAATTGGGGGTGTTGAGTCCAATTCATTGAGGAAGGAGTAGGGCTTGTCTATTACATATTGGGTTTATGGAACGGTATCTGAGATAATTTGAAACCCTTGTTGTATGCATCACCCCACCTCACCTTTCCCGTTAAGCAGCCATAGTGTGTTTTCTAAACGTGTGACTCTATTCTGTTTTGTAATTCAGTTCAAGGGTAGCGGTTTTTACATTCCCTCTATAAGTCGTATCTTATGATAAGTGCCTTTTTCTATGTGACTTATTTCACTTAGAATCGTCGTACCTAAATCCAATCATCATGCTGCTACTAGCCTTATGACGTTGATTTCATGGCTGAGTGATATTCCATTGTACATAAGGACCACAACTTCTTTATCCATTTTTCTCTTTCCTGGGATATTTAAGGTGTAACGAAGTGGAGATTCTTGTCAACAGAGCAGCCCTAAACTTTGGGGTGCCTGTGTCTTCCTGATTTTTAGTTTTCCCAATTTATACGCCCATGAGTGGATGTGCCCTATGCTCCCTAAGCTGAGTTTTTTAGATGTTTCAGGACACACCGTGCACTTCTCCAGAGTGGCTGTTGGCAATTTACATCCCGCTCATCAGCGTAGCCAGGCTCCCGTTTCTCCATGGCCTGTCCTGCATTTCTGGTTTTGACACTTTATTCAGCATGGCCCTTTTGACCGATGGGAAGCGAGACTTCTTTGTAGCGCTGATTTGCCTTTCCAGGTTGCTTGGTTGGCCAAAAAGGGCGTATGCGTTTTTTCCTGAATATATTCAGGAAAAAACGCATACGCCCTTTTTGGCCAAGGGCATCATTGTCGAGGTTTTGCCGCTTTTCCTGTGCTTTAAAGGCGATTCGAATCTCCCTCCTGAAATCTGTTTCCTGCAATTCTGCCTTGCTTTCAAATCCTCTTCGTTGCCTTCCCTCAATATATTTGTGGACGAGAGTCATCATTTATAAGTCTGCAGGTTTGTGAATTGCAGTGTCCCTGAGCTCCATTTTTCAACTCGCTTTCTTGGGAGCTGGCCGCAAAAGCGCAGGATTGCTTCAGGCCCTATTCTGGTCCCAGGCGGCAGGCTGAGCCTGTGGTTAATTCTTCTTCTTGAGGGGAAAATAGAGTGACCTGTGCCTGTCCCAACACCTAGAGCTAGTCTCTCATTGGTTCCCCCTCTTCCCTTTCATCCTCAGGACAAATTGCAAGCTGTACGGAACAGGAGGTTAAAGGTGCTGATTCTCCAAGGAGGGAGATTGCTAGTAAAGCGGCTGGAATGGCGAACCCGAGCACAAGGAGATGAGAAATGAGGTGCGTTTTAGAAACCTTTCCCGATCACACGGTGTACCATCTTCTGGGTTTCTCATGAATGTTTTCGATGTAGGAAGATGCCCTTGAACCTGGAGATTTTGGACCCATGGGATGGGTACCACGCAGTATTACTTTATAGGGTCTGCGTTTGCTCACCCAACCTCACCAAACCTCTCAGCCCCAAGAGTGTCCACCCTTATGTCTCAATCAGCTGTGGGTCTAGATATGGTCAATCCAGGTGGCATTACAGCCGCTGAACGAATTTTGTAAGAATTTCTCTCTCTTTCACTGTCTTTGTTTCACGGGTTTTTAAAAGTAATTGATTTTTATAATGGGGTTTACCTGCTTTTCACTGCTGTGATTTTGCCGCTTTACACCCACTTGACTCACTTACAGAGAGATATCAATGCATAGGTTTCAAGATTCTTACTAGTCACATATATTCTTGGGCGGTGAATTGGGGGTGTGGAGTCCAATTCATTGAGGAAGGAGTAGGGCTTGTCTATTACATATTGGGTTTATGGAACGGTATCTGAGATAATTTGAAACCCTTGTTGTATGCATCACCCCACCTCGCCTTTCCCGTTAAGCAGCCATAGTGTGTTTTCTAAACGTGTGACTCTATTCTGTTTTGTAATTCCGTTCAAGGGTAGCGGTTTTTACATTCCCTCTATAAGTCATATCTTATGATAAGTGTCTTTTTCTGTGTGACTTATTTCACTTAGAATCGTCGTACCTAAATCCAATCATCATGCTGCTACTGGCCTTATGACGTTGATTTCATGCCTGAGTGATATTCCATTGTACATAAGGACCACAACTTCTTTATCCATTTTTCTCTTTCCTGGGATATTTAAGGTGTAACGAAGTGGAGATTCTTGTCAACAGAGCAGCCCTAAACTTTGGGGTGCCTGTGTCTTGCTGATTTTTAGTTTTCCCAATTTATACGCCCATGAGTGGATGTGCCCTATGCTCCCTAAGCTGAGTTTTTTAGATGTTTCAGGACACACCGTGCACTTCTCCAGAGTGGCTGTTGGCAATTTACATCCCGCCCATCAGCGTAGCCAGGCTCCCGTTTCTCCATGGCCTGTCCTGCATTTCTGGTTTTGACACTTTATTCAGCATGGCCCTTTTGACCGATGGGAAGCGAGACTTCTTTGTAGCGCTGATTTGCCTTTCCAGGTTGCTTGGTTGGCCAAAAAGGGCGTATGCGTTTTTTCCTGAATATATTCAGGAAAAAACGCATACGCCCTTTTTGGCCAAGGGCATCATTGTCGAGGTTTTGCCGCTTTTCCTGTGCTTTAAAGGCGATTCGAATCTCCCTCCTGAAATCTGTTTCCTGCAATTCTGCCTTGCTTTCAAATCCTCTTCGTTGCCTTCCCTCAATATATTTGTGGACGAGAGTCATCATTTATAAGTCTGCAGGTTTGTGAATTGCAGTGCCCCTGAGCTCCATTTTACAACTCGCTTTCTTGGGCGCTGGCCGCAAAAGCGCAGGATTGCTTCAGGCCCTATTCTGGTCCCAGGCGGCAGGCTGAGCCTGTGGTTAATTCTTCTTCCTGATGGGAAAATAGAGTGACCTCTGCCTGTCCCAACACCTGGAGCTAGTCTCTCATTGGTTCCCCCTCTTCCCTTTCATCCTCAGGACAAATTGCAAGCTGTACGGAACAGGAGGTTAAAGGTGCTGATTCTCCAAGGAGGGAGATTGCTAGTAAAGCGGCTGGAATGGCGAACCCGAGCACAAGGAGATGAGAAATGAGGTGCGTTTTAGAAACCTTTCCCGATCACACGGTGTACCATCTTCTGGGTTTCTCATGCATGTTTTCGATGTAGGAAGATGCCCTTGAACCTGGAGATTTGGGACCCATGGGATGGGTACCACGCAGTATTACTTTATAGGGTCTGCGTTTGCTCACCCAACCTCACCAAACCTCTCAGCCCCAAGAGTGTCCACCCTTATGTCTCAATCAGCTGTGGGTCTAGATATGGTCAATCCAGGTGGCATTACAGCCGCTGAACGAATTTTGTAAGTATTTCTCTCTCTTTCACTGTCTTTGTTTCACGGGTTTTTAAAAGTAATTGATTTTTATAATGGGGTTTACCTGCTTTTCACTGCTGTGATTTTGCCGCTTTACACCCACTTGACTCACTTACAGAGAGATATCAATGCATAGGTTTCAAGATTCTTACTAGTCAGATATATTCTTGGGCGGTGAATTGGGGGTGTTGAGTCCAATTCATTGAGGAAGGAGTAGGGCTTGTCTATTACATATTGGGTTTATGGAACGGTATCTGAGATAATTTGAAACCCTTGTTGTATGCATCACCCCACCTCACCTTTCCCGTTAAGCAGCCATAGTGTGTTTTCTAAACGTGTGACTCTATTCTGTTTTGTAATTCAGTTCAAGGGTAGCGGGTTTTACATTCCCTCTATAAGTCATATCTTATGATAAGTGTCTTTTTCTGTGTGACTTATTTCACTTAGAATCGTCGTACCTAAATCCAATCATCATGCTGCTACTGGCCTTATGACGTTGATTTCATGCCTGAGTGATATTCCATTGTACATAAGGACCACAACTTCTTTATCCATTTTTCTCTTTCCTGGGATATTTAAGGTGTAACGAAGTGGAGATTCTTGTCAACAGAGCAGCCCTAAACTTTGGGCTGCCTGTGTCTTGCTGATTTTTAGTTTTCCCAATTTATACGCCCATGAGTGGATGTGCCCTATGCTCCCTAAGCTGAGTTTTTTAGATGTTTCAGGACACACCGTGCACTTCTCCAGAGTGGCTGTTGGCAATTTACATCCCGCCCATCAGCGTAGCCAGGCTCCCGTTTCTCCATGGCCTGTCCTGCATTTCTGGTTTTGACACTTTATTCAGCATGGCCCTTTTGACCGATGGGAAGCGAGACTTCTTTGTAGCGCTGATTTGCCTTTCCAGGTTGCTTGGTTGGCCAAAAAGGGCGTATGCGTTTTTTCCTGAATATATTCAGGAAAAAACGCATACGCCCTTTTTGGCCAAGGGCATCATTGTCGAGGTTTTGCCGCTTTTCCTGTGCTTTAAAGGCGATTCGAATCTCCCTCCTGAAATCTGTTTCCTGCAATTCTGCCTTGCTTTCAAATCCTCTTCGTTGCCTTCCCTCAATATATTTGTGGACGAGAGTCATCATTTATAAGTCTGCAGGTTTGTGAATTGCAGTGCCCCTGAGCTCCATTTTTCAACTCGCTTTCTTGGGCGCTGGCCGCAAAAGCGCAGGATTGCTTCAGGCCCTATTCTGGTCCCAGGCGGCAGGCTGAGCCTGTGGTTAATTCTTCTTCCTGATGGGAAAATAGAGTGACCTCTGCCTGTCCCAACACCTGGAGCTAGTCTCTCATTGGTTCCCCCTCTTCCCTTTCATCCTCAGGACAAATTGCAAGCTGTACGGAACAGGAGGTTAAAGGTGCTGATTCTCCAAGGAGGGAGATTGCTAGTAAAGCGGCTGGAATGGCGAACCCGAGCACAAGGAGATGAGAAATGAGGTGCGTTTTAGAAACCTTTCCCGATCACACGGTGTACCATCTTCTGGGTTTCTCATGCATGTTTTCGATGTAGGAAGATGCCCTTGAACCTGGAGATTTGGGACCCATGGGATGGGTACCACGCAGTATTACTTTATAGGGTCTGCGTTTGCTCACCCAACCTCACCAAACCTCTCAGCCCCAAGAGTGTCCACCCTTATGTCTCAATCAGCTGTGGGTCTAGATATGGTCAATCCAGGTGGCATTACAGCCGCTGAACGAATTTTGTAAGTATTTCTCTCTCTTTCACTGTCTTTGTTTCACGGGTTTTTAAAAGTAATTGATTTTTATAATGGGGTTTACCTGCTTTTCACTGCTGTGATTTTGCCGCTTTACACCCACTTGACTCACTTACAGAGAGATATCAATGCATAGGTTTCAAGATTCTTACTAGTCAGATATATTCTTGGGCGGTGAATTGGGGGTGTTGAGTCCAATTCATTGAGGAAGGAGTAGGGCTTGTCTATTACATATTGGGTTTATGGAACGGTATCTGAGATAATTTGAAACCCTTGTTGTATGCATCACCCCACCTCACCTTTCCCGTTAAGCAGCCATAGTGTGTTTTCTAAACCTGTGACTCTATTCTGTTTTGTAATTCAGTTCAAGGGTAGCGGTTTTTACATTCCCTCTATAAGTCGTATCTTATGATAAGTGTCTTTTTCTGTGTGACTTATTTCACTTAGAATCGTGGTACCTAAATCCAATCATCATGCTGCTACTAGCCTTATGACGTTGATTTCATGCCTGAGTGATATTCCATTGTACATAAGGACCACAACTTCTTTATCCATTTTTCTCTTTCCTGGGATATTTAAGGTGTAACGAAGTGGAGATTCTTGTCAACAGAGCAGCCCTAAACTTTGGGGTGCCTGTGTCTTGCTGATTTTTAGTTTTCCCAATTTATACGCCCATGAGTGGATGTGCCCTATGCTCCCTAAGCTCAGTTTTTTAGATGTTTCAGGACACACCGTGCACTTCTCCAGAGTGGCTGTTGGCAATTTACATCCCGCCCATCAGCGTAGCCAGGCTCCCGTTTCTCCATGGCCTGTCCTGCATTTCTGGTTTTGACACTTTATTCAGCATGGCCCTTTTGACCGATGGGAAGCGAGACTTCTTTGTAGCGCTGATTTGCCTTCCCAGGTTGCTTGGTTGGCCAAAAAGGGCGTATGCGTTTTTTCCTGAATATATTCAGGAAAAAACGCATACGCCCTTTTTGGCCAAGGGCATCATTGTCGAGGTTTTGCCGCTTTTCCTGTGCTTTAAAGGCGATTCGAATCTCCCTCCTGAAATCTGTTTCCTGCAATTCTGCCTTGCTTTCAAATCCTCTTCGTTGCCTTCCCTCAATATATTTGTGGACGAGAGTCATCATTTATAAGTCTGCAGGTTTGTGAATTGCAGTGCCCCTGAGCTCCATTTTTCAACTCGCTTTCTTGGGCGCTGGCCGCAAAAGCGCAGGATTGCTTCAGGCCCTATTCTGGTCCCAGGCGGCAGGCTGAGCCTGTGGTTAATTCTTCTTCCTGATGGGAAAATAGAGTGACCTCTGCCTGTCCCAACACCTGGAGCTAGTCTCTCATTGGTTCCCCCTCTTCCCTTTCATCCTCAGGACAAATTGCAAGCTGTACGGAACAGGAGGTTAAAGGTGCTGATTCTCCAAGGAGGGAGATTGCTAGTAAAGCGGCTGGAATGGCGAACCCGAGCACAAGGAGATGAGAAATGAGGTGCGTTTTAGAAACCTTTCCCGATCACACGGTGTACCATCTTCTGGGTTTCTCATGCATGTTTTCGATGTAGGAAGATGCCCTTGAACCTGGAGATTTGGGACCCATGGGATGGGTACCACGCAGTATTACTTTAAAGGGTCTGCGTTTGCTCACCCAACCTCACCAAAACTCTCAGCCCCAAGAGTGTCCACCCTTATGTCTCAATCAGCCTTGGGTCTAGATATGGTCAATCCAGGTGGCATTACAGCCGCTGAACGAATTTTGTAAGAATTTCTCTCTCTTTCACTGTCTTTGTTTCACGGGTTTTCAAAAGTAATTGATTTTTATAATGGGGTTTACCTGCTTTTCACTGCTGTGATTTTGCCGCTTTACACCCACTTGACTCACTTACAGAGAGATATCAATGCATAGGTTTCAAGATTCTTACTAGTCAGATATATTCTTGGGCGGTGAATTGGGGGTGTTGAGTCCAATTCATTGAGGAAGGAGTAGGGCTTGTCTATTACATATTGGGTTTATGGAACGGTATCTGAGATAATTTGAAACCCTTGTTGTATGCATCACCCCACCTCACCTTTCCCGTTAAGCAGCCATAGTGTGTTTTCTAAACGTGTGACTCTATTCTGTTTTGTAATTCAGTTCAAGGGTAGCGGTTTTTACATTCCCTCTATAAGTCGTATCTTATGATAAGTGCCTTTTTCTGTGTGACTTATTTCACTTAGAATCGTCGTACCTAAATCCAATCATCATGCTGCTACTAGCCTTATGACGTTGATTTCATGGCTGAGTGATATTCCATTGTACATAAGGACCACAACTTCTTTATCCATTTTTCTCTTTCCTGGGATATTTAAGGTGTAACGAAGTGGAGATTCTTGTCAACAGAGCAGCCCTAAACTTTGGGGTGCCTGTGTCTTCCTGATTTTTAGTTTTCCCAATTTATACGCCCATGAGTGGATGTGCCCTATGCTCCCTAAGCTCAGTTTTTTAGATGTTTCAGGACACACCGTGCACTTCTCCAGAGTGGCTGTTGGCAATTTACATCCCGCTCATCAGCGTAGCCAGGCTCCCGTTTCTCCATGGCCTGTCCTGCATTTCTGGTTTTGACACTTTATTCAGCATGGCCCTTTTCACCGATGGGAAGCGAGACTTCTTTGTAGCGCTGATTTGCCTTTCCAGGTTGCTTGGTTTGCCAAAAAGGGCGTATGCGTTTTTTCCTGAATATATTCAGGAAAAAACGCATACGCCCTTTTTGGCCAAGGGCATCATTGTCGAGGTTTTGCCGCTTTTCCTGTGCTTTAAAGGCGATTCGAATCTCCCTCCTGAAATCTGTTTCCTGCAATTCTGCCTTGCTTTCAAATCCTCTTCGTTGCCTTCCCTCAATATATTTGTGGAAGAGAGTCATCATTTATAAGTCTGCAGGTTTGTGAATTGCAGTGCCCCTGAGCTCCATTTTTCAACTCGCTTTCTTGGGCGCTGGCCGCAAAAGCGCAGGATTGCTTTAGGCCCTATTCTGGTCACAGGCGGCAGGCTAAGCCTGTGGTTAATTCTTCTTCCTGATGGGAAAATAGAGTGACCTCTGCCTGTCCCAACACCTGGAGCTAGTCTCTCATTGGTTCCCCCTCTTCCCTTTCATCCTCAGGACAAATTGCAAGCTGTACGGAACAGGAGGTTAAAGGTGCTGATTCTCCAAGGAGGGAGATTGCTAGTAAAGCGGCTGGAATGGCGAACCCGAGCACAAGGAGATGAGAAATGAGGTGCGTTTTAGAAACCTTTCCCGATCACACGGTGTACCATCTTCTGGGTTTCTCATGCATGTTTTCGATGTAGGAAGATTCCCTTGAACCTGGAGATTTGGGACCCATGGGATGGGTACCACGCAGTATTACTTTAAAGGGTCTGCGTTTGCTCACCCAACCTCACCAAACCTCTCAGCCCCAAGAGTGTCCACCCTTATGTCTCAATCAGCTGTGGGTCTAGATATGGTCAATCCAGGTTGCATTACAGCCGCTGAACGAATTTTGTAAGAATTTCTCTCTCTTTCACTGTCTTTGTTTCACGGGTTTTTAAAAGTAATTGATTTTTATAATGGGGTTTACCTGCTTTTCACTGCTGTGATTTTGCCGCTTTACACCCACTTGACTCACTTACAGAGAGATATCAATGCATAGGTTTCAAGATTCTTACTAGTCAGATATATTCTTGGGCGGTGAATTGGGGGTGTTGAGTCCAATTCATTGAGGAAGGAGTAGGGCTTGTCTATTACATATTGGGTTTATGGAACGGTATCTGAGATAATTTGAAACCCTTGTTGTATGCATCACCCCACCTCACCTTTCCCGTTAAGCAGCCATAGTGTGTTTCCTAAACGTGTGACTCTATTCTGTTTTGTAATTCAGTTCAAGGGTAGCGGTTTTTACATTCCCTCTATAAGTCGTATCTTATGATAAGTGCCTTTTTCTGTGTGACTTATTTCACTTAGAATCGTCGTACCTAAATCCAATCATCATGCTGCTACTAGCCTTATGACGTCGATTTCATGGCTGAGTGATATTCCATTGTACATAAGGACCACAACTTCTTTATCCATTTTTCTCTTTCCTGGGATATTTAAGGTGTAACGAAGTGGAGATTCTTGTCAACAGAGCAGCCCTAAACTTTGGGGTGCCTGTGTCTTGCTGATTTTTAGTTTTCCCAATTTATACGCCCATGAGTGGATGTGCCCTATGCTCCCTAAGCTGAGTTTTTTAGATGTTTCAGGACACACCGTGCACTTCTCCAGAGTGGCTGTTGGCAATTTACATCCCGCTCATCAGCGTAGCCAGGCTCCCGTTTCTCCATGGCCTGTCCTGCATTTCTGGTTTTGACACTTTATTCAGCATGGCCCTTTTGACCGATGGGAAGCGAGACTTCTTTGTAGCGCTGATTTGCCTTTCCAGGTTGCTTGGTTGGCCAAAAAGGGCGTATGCGTTTTTTCCTGAATATATTCAGGAAAAAACGCATACGCCCTTTTTGGCCAAGGGCATCATTGTCGAGGTTTTGCCGCTTTTCCTGTGCTTTAAAGGCGATTCGAATCTCCCTCCTGAAATCTGTTTCCTGCAATTCTGCCTTGCTTTCAAATCCTCTTCGTTGCCTTCCCTCAATATATTTGTGGACGAGAGTCATCATTTATAAGTCTGCAGGTTTGTGAATTGCAGTGCCCCTGAGCGCCATTTTTCAACTCGCTTTCTTGGGCGCTGGCCGCAAAAGCGCAGGATTGCTTCAGGCCCTATTCTGGTCCCAGGCGGCAGGCTGAGCCTGTGGTTAATTCTTCTTCCTGATGGGAAAATAGAGTGACCTCTGCCTGTCCCAACACCTGGAGCTAGTCTCTCATTGGTTCCCCCTCTTCCCTTTCATCCTCAGGACAAATTGCAAGCTGTACGGAACAGGAGGTTAAAGGTGCTGATTCTCCAAGGAGGGAGATTGCTAGTAAAGCGGCTGGAATGGCGAACCCGAGCACAAGGAGATGAGAAATGAGGTGCGTTTTAGAAACCTTTCCCGATCACACGGTGTACCATCTTCTGGGTTTCTCATGCATGTTTTCGATGTAGGAAGATGCCCTTGAACCTGGAGATTTGGGACCCATGGGATGGGTACCACGCAGTATTACTTTAAAGGGTCTGCGTTTGCTCACCCAACCTCACCAAACCTCTCAGCCCCAAGAGTGTCCACCCTTATGTCTCAATCAGCTGTGGGTCTAGATATGGTCAATCCAGGTGGCATTACAGCCGCTGAACGAATTTTGTAAGTATTTCTATCTCTTTCACTGTCTTTGTTTCACGGGTTTTTAAAAGTAATTGATTTTTATAATGGGGTTTACCTGCTTTTCACTGCTGTGATTTTGCCGCTTTACACCCACTTGACTCACTTACAGAGAGATATCAATGCATAGGTTTCAAGATTCTTACTAGTCAGATATATTCTTAGGCGGTGAATTGGGGGTGTTGAGTCCAATTCATTGAGGAAGGAGTAGGGCTTGTCTATTACATATTGGGTTTATGGAACGGTATCTGAGATAATTTGAAACCCTTGTTGTATGCATCACCCCACCTCACCTTTCCCGTTAAGCAGCCATAGTGTGTTTTCTAAACGTATGACTCTATTCTGTTTTGTAATTCAGTTCAAGGGTAGCGGTTTTTACATTCCCTCTATAAGTCGTATCTTATGATAAGTGTCTTTTTCTGTGTGACTTATTTCACTTAGAATCGTCGTACCTAAATCCAATCATCATGCTGCTACTAGCCTTATGACGTAGATTTCATGCCTGAGTGATATTCCATTGTACATAAGGACCACAACTTCTTTATCCATTTTTCTCTTTCCTGGGATATTTAAGGTGTAACGAAGTGGAGATTCTTGTCAACAGAGCAGCCCTAAACTTTGGGGTGCCTGTGTCTTGCTGATTTTTAGTTTTCCCAATTTATACGCCCATGAGTGGATGTGCCCTATGCTCCCTAAGCTCAGTTTTTTAGATATTTCAGGACACACCGTGCACTTCTCCAGAGTGGCTGTTGGCAATTTACATCCCGCCCATCAGCGTAGCCAGGCTCCCGTTTCTCCATGGCCTGTCCTGCATTTCTGGTTTTGACACTTTATTCAGCATGGCCCATTTGACCGATGGGAAGCGAGACTTCTTTGTAGCGCTGATTTGCCTTTCCAGGTTGCTTGGTTGGCCAAAAAGGGCGTATGCGTTTTTTCCTGAATATATTCAGGAAAAAACGCATACGCCCTTTTTGGCCAAGGGCATCATTGTCGAGGTTTTGCCGCTTTTCCTGTGCTTTAAAGGCGATTCGAATCTCCCTCCTGAAATCTGTTTCCTGCAATTCTGCCTTGCTTTCAAATCCTCTTCGTTGCCTTCCCTCAATATATTTGTGGACGAGAGTCATCATTTATAAGTCTGCAGGTTTGTGAATTGCAGTGCCCCTGAGCTCCATTTTTCAACTCGCTTTCTTGGGCGCTGGCCGCAAAAGCGCAGGATTGCTTCAGGCCCTATTCTGGTCCCAGGCGGCAGGCTGAGCCTGTGGTTAATTCTTCTTCCTGATGGGAAAATAGAGTGACCTCTGCCTGTCCCAACACCTGGAGCTAGTCTCTCATTGGTTCCCCCTCTTCCCTTTCATCCTCAGGACAAATTGCAAGCTGTACGGAACAGGAGGTTAAAGGTGCTGATTCTCCAAGGAGGGAGATTGCTAGTAAAGCGGCTGGAATGGCGAACCCGAGCACAAGGAGATGAGAAATGAGGTGCGTTTTAGAAACCTTTCCCGATCACACGGTGTACCATCTTCTGGGTTTCTCATGCATGTTTTCGATGTAGGAAGATGCCCTTGAACCTGGAGATTTGGGACCCATGGGATGGGTACCACGCAGTATTACTTTATAGGGTCTGCGTTTGGTCACCCAACCTCACCAAACCTCTCAGCCCCAAGAGTGTCCACCCTTATGTCTCAATCAGCTGTGGGTCTAGATATGGTCAATCCAGGTGGCATTACAGCCGCTGAACGAATTTTGTAAGTATTTCTCTCTCTTTCACTGTCTTTGTTTCACGGGTTTTTAAAAGTAATTGATTTTTATAATGGGGTTTACCTGCTTTTCACTGCTGTGATTTTGCCGCTTTACACCCACTTGACTCACTTACAGAGAGATATCAATGCATAGGTTTCAAGATTCTTACTAGTCAGATATATTCTTGGGCGGTGAATTGGGGGTGTTGAGTCCAATTCATTGAGGAAGGAGTAGGGCTTGTCTATTACATATTGGGTTTATGGAACGGTATCTGAGATAATTTGAAACCCTTGTTGTATGCATCACCCCACCTCACCTTTCCCGTTAAGCAGCCATAGTGTGTTTTCTAAACGTGTGACTCTATTCTGTTTTGTAATTCAGTTCAAGGGTAGCGGTTTTTACATTCCCTCTATAAGTCGTATCTTATGATAAGTGCCTTTTTCTGTGTGACTTATTTCACTTAGAATCGTCGTACCTAAATCCAATCATCATGCTGCTACTAGCCTTATGACGTCGATTTCATGGCTGAGTGATATTCCATTGTACATAAGGACCACAACTTCTTTATCCATTTTTCTCTTTCCTGGGATATTTAAGGTGTAACGAAGTGGAGATTCTTGTCAACAGAGCAGCCCTAAACTTTGGGGTGCCTGTGTCTTGCTGATTTTTAGTTTTCCCAATTTATACGCCCATGAGTGGATGTGCCCTATGCTCCCTAAGCTGAGTTTTTTAGATGTTTCAGGACACACCGTGCACTTCTCCAGAGTGGCTGTTGGCAATTTACATCCCGCTCATCAGCGTAGCCAGGCTCCCGTTTCTCCATGGCCTGTCCTGCATTTCTGGTTTTGACACTTTATTCAGCATGGCCCTTTTGACCGATGGGAAGCGAGACTTCTTTGTAGCGCTGATTTGCCTTCCCAGGTTGCTTGGTTGGCCAAAAAGGGCGTATGCGTTTTTTCCTGAATATATTCAGGAAAAAACGCATACGCCCTTTTTGGCCAAGGGCATCATTGTCGAGGTTTTGCCGCTTTTCCTGTGCTTTAAAGGCGATTCGAATCTCCCTCCTGAAATCTGTTTCCTGCAATTCTGCCTTGCTTTCAAATCCTCTTCGTTGCCTTCCCTCAATATATTTGTGGACGAGAGTCATCATTTATAAGTCTGCAGGTTTGTGAATTGCAGTGCCCCTGAGCTCCATTTTTCAACTCGCTTTCTTGGGAGCTGGCCGCAAAAGCGCAGGATTGCTTCAGGCCCTATTCTGGTCCCAGGCGGCAGGCTGAGCCTGTGGTTAATTCTTCTTCTTGAGGGGAAAATAGAGTGACCTGTGCCTGTCCCAACACCTAGAGCTAGTCTCTCATTTGTTCCCCCTCTTCCCGTTCATCCTCAGGACAAATTGCAAGCTGTACGGAACAGGAGGTTAAAGGTGCTGATTCTCCAAGGAGGGAGATTGCTAGTAAAGCGGCTGGAATGGCGAACCCGAGCACAAGGAGATGAGAAATGAGGTGCGTTTTAGAAACCTTTCCCGATCACACGGTGTACCATCTTCTGGGTTTCTCATGCATGTTTTCGATGTAGGAAGATGCCCTTGAACCTGGAGATTTGGGACCCATGGGATGGGTACCACGCAGTATTACTTTAAAGGGTCTGCGTTTGCTCACCCAACCTCACCAAACCTCTCAGCCCCAAGAGTGTCCACCCTTATGTCTCAATCAGCTGTGGGTCTAGATATGGTCAATCCAGGTGGCATTACAGCCGCTGAACGAATTTTGTAAGTATTTCTCTCTCTTTCACTGTCTTTGTTTCACGGGTTTTTAAAAGTAATTGATTTTTATAATGGGGTTTACCTGCTTTTCACTGCTGTGATTTTGCCGCTTTACACCCACTTGACTCACTTACAGAGAGATATCAATGCATAGGTTTCAAGATTCTTACTAGTCAGATATATTCTTGGGCGGTGAATTGGGGGTGTTGAGTCCAATTCATTGAGGAAGGAGTAGGGCTTGTCTATTACATATTGGGTTTATGGAACGGTATCTGAGATAATTTGAAACCCTTGTTGTATGCATCACCCCACCTCACCTTTCCCGTTAAGCAGCCATAGTGTGTTTTCTAAACGTGTGACTCTATTCTGTTTTGTAATTCAGTTCAAGGGTAGCGGTTTTTACATTCCCTCTATAAGTCGTATCTTATGATAAGTGCCTTTTTCTGTGTGACTTATTTCACTTAGAATCGTCGTACCTAAATCCAATCATCATGCTGCTACTAGCCTTATGACGTTGATTTCATGGCTGAGTGATATTCCATTGTACATAAGGACCACAACTTCTTTATCCATTTTTCTCTTTCCTGGGATATTTAAGGTGTAACGAAGTGGAGATTCTTGTCAACAGAGCAGCCCTAAACTTTGGGGTGCCTGTGTCTTCCTGATTTTTAGTTTTCCCAATTTATACGCCCATGAGTGGATGTGCCCTATGCTCCCTAAGCTCAGTTTTTTAGATGTTTCAGGACACACCGTGCACTTCTCCAGAGTGGCTGTTGGCAATTTACATCCCGCTCATCAGCGTAGCCAGGCTCCCGTTTCTCCATGGCCTGTCCTGCATTTCTGGTTTTGACACTTTATTCAGCATGGCCCTTTTGACCGATGGGAAGCGAGACTTCTTTGTAGCGCTGATTTGCCTTTCCAGGTTGCTTGGTTGGCCAAAAAGGGCGTATGCGTTTTTTCCTGAATATATTCAGGAAAAAACGCATACGCCCTTTTTGGCCAAGGGCATCATTGTCGAGGTTTTGCCGCTTTTCCTGTGCTTTAAAGGCGATTCGAATCTCCCTCCTGAAATCTGTTTCCTGCAATTCTGCCTTGCTTTCAAATCCTCTTCGTTGCCTTCCCTCAATATATTTGTGGACGAGAGTCATCATTTATAAGTCTGCAGGTTTGTGAATTGCAGTGTCCCTGAGCTCCATTTTTCAACTCGCTTTCTTGGGAGCTGGCCGCAAAAGCGCAGGATTGCTTCAGGCCCTATTCTGGTCACAGGCGGCAGGCTAAGCCTGTGGTTAATTCTTCTTCCTGATGGGAAAATAGAGTGACCTCTGCCTGTCCCAACACCTGGAGCTAGTCTCTCATTGGTTCCCCCTCTTCCCTTTCATCCTCAGGACAAATTGCAAGCTGTACGGAACAGGAGGTTAAAGGTGCTGATTCTCCAAGGAGGGAGATTGCTAGTAAAGCGGCTGGAATGGCGAACCCGAGCACAAGGAGATGAGAAATGAGGTGCGTTTTAGAAACCTTTCCCGATCACACGGTGTACCATCTTCTGGGTTTCTCATGCATGTTTTCGATGTAGGAAGATGCCCTTGAACCTGGAGATTTGGGACCCATGGGATGGGTACCACGCAGTATTACTTTAAAGGGTCTGCGTTTGCTCACCCAACCTCACCAAACCTCTCAGCCCCAAGAGTGTCCACCCTTATGTCTCAATCAGCTGTGGGTCTAGATATGGTCAATCCAGGTGGCATTACAGCCGCTGAACGAATTTTGTAAGAATTTCTCTCTCTTTCACTGTCTTTGTTTCACGGGTTTTTAAAAGTAATTGATTTTTATAATGGGGTTTACCTGCTTTTCACTGCTGTGATTTTGCCGCTTTACACCCACTTGACTCACTTACAGAGAGATATCAATGCATAGGTTTCAAGATTCTTACTAGTCAGATATATTCTTGGGCGGTGAATTGGGGGTGTTGAGTCCAATTCATTGAGGAAGGAGTAGGGCTTGTCTATTACATATTGGGTTTATGGAACGGTATCTGAGATAATTTGAAACCCTTGTTGTATGCATCACCCCACCTCACCTTTCCCGTTAAGCAGCCATAGTGTGTTTTCTAAACGTGTGACTCTATTCTGTTTTGTAATTCAGTTCAAGGGTAGCGGTTTTTACATTCCCTCTATAAGTCGTATCTTATGATAAGTGCCTTTTTCTGTGTGACTTATTTCACTTAGAATCGTCGTACCTAAATCCAATCATCATGCTGCTACTAGCCTTATGACGTTGATTTCATGGCTGAGTGATATTCCATTGTACATAAGGACCACAACTTCTTTATCCATTTTTCTCTTTCCTGGGATATTTAAGGTGTAACGAAGTGGAGATTCTTGTCAACAGAGCAGCCCTAAACTTTGGGGTGCCTGTGTCTTCCTGATTTTTAGTTTTCCCAATTTATACGCCCATGAGTGGATGTGCCCTATGCTCCCTAAGCTCAGTTTTTTAGATGTTTCAGGACACACCGTGCACTTCTCCAGAGTGGCTGTTGGCAATTTACATCCCGCTCATCAGCGTAGCCAGGCTCCCGTTTCTCCATGGCCTGTCCTGCATTTCTGGTTTTGACACTTTATTCAGCATGGCCCTTTTGACCGATGGGAAGCGAGACTTCTTTGTAGCGCTGATTTGCCTTTCCAGGTTGCTTGGTTGGCCAAAAAGGGCGTATGCGTTTTTTCCTGAATATATTCAGGAAAAAACGCATACGCCCTTTTTGGCCAAGGGCATCATTGTCGAGGTTTTGCCGCTTTTCCTGTGCTTTAAAGGCGATTCGAATCTCCCTCCTGAAATCTGTTTCCTGCAATTCTGCCTTGCTTTCAAATCCTCTTCGTTGCCTTCCCTCAATATATTTGTGGACGAGAGTCATCATTTATAAGTCTGCAGGTTTGTGAATTGCAGTGTCCCTGAGCTCCATTTTTCAACTCGCTTTCTTGGGAGCTGGCCGCAAAAGCGCAGGATTGCTTCAGGCCCTATTCTGGTCACAGGCGGCAGGCTAAGCCTGTGGTTAATTCTTCTTCCTGATGGGAAAATAGAGTGACCTCTGCCTGTCCCAACACCTGGAGCTAGTCTCTCATTGGTTCCCCCTCTTCCCTTTCATCCTCAGGACAAATTGCAAGCTGTACGGAACAGGAGGTTAAAGGTGCTGATTCTCCAAGGAGGGAGATTGCTAGTAAAGCGGCTGGAATGGCGAACCCGAGCACAAGGAGATGAGAAATGAGGTGCGTTTTAGAAACCTTTCCCGATCACACGGTGTACCATCTTCTGGGTTTCTCATGCATGTTTTCGATGTAGGAAGATGCCCTTGAACCTGGAGATTTGGGACCCATGGGATGGGTACCACGCAGTATTACTTTAAAGGGTCTGCGTTTGCTCACCCAACCTCACCAAACCTCTCAGCCCCAAGAGTGTCCACCCTTATGTCTCAATCAGCTGTGGGTCTAGATATGGTCAATCCAGGTGGCATTACAGCCGCTGAACGAATTTTGTAAGAATTTCTCTCTCTTTCACTGTCTTTGTTTCACGGGTTTTTAAAAGTAATTGATTTTTATAATGGGGTTTACCTGCTTTTCACTGCTGTGATTTTGCCGCTTTACACCCACTTGACTCACTTACAGAGAGATATCAATGCATAGGTTTCAAGATTCTTACTAGTCAGATATATTCTTGGGCGGTGAATTGGGGGTGTTGAGTCCAATTCATTGAGGAAGGAGTAGGGCTTGTCTATTACATATTGGGTTTATGGAACGGTATCTGAGATAATTTGAAACCCTTGTTGTATGCATCACCCCACCTCACCTTTCCCGTTAAGCAGCCATAGTGTGTTTTCTAAACGTGTGACTCTATTCTGTTTTGTAATTCAGTTCAAGGGTAGCGGTTTTTACATTCCCTCTATAAGTCGTATCTTATGATAAGTGCCTTTTTCTGTGTGACTTATTTCACTTAGAATCGTCGTACCTAAATCCAATCATCATGCTGCTACTAGCCTTATGACGTTGATTTCATGGCTGAGTGATATTCCATTGTACATAAGGACCACAACTTCTTTATCCATTTTTCTCTTTCCTGGGATATTTAAGGTGTAACGAAGTGGAGATTCTTGTCAACAGAGCAGCCCTAAACTTTGGGGTGCCTGTGTCTTCCTGATTTTTAGTTTTCCCAATTTATACGCCCATGAGTGGATGTGCCCTATGCTCCCTAAGCTCAGTTTTTTAGATGTTTCAGGACACACCGTGCACTTCTCCAGAGTGGCTGTTGGCAATTTACATCCCGCTCATCAGCGTAGCCAGGCTCCCGTTTCTCCATGGCCTGTCCTGCATTTCTGGTTTTGACACTTTATTCAGCATGGCCCTTTTCACCGATGGGAAGCGAGACTTCTTTGTAGCGCTGATTTGCCTTTCCAGGTTGCTTGGTTTGCCAAAAAGGGCGTATGCGTTTTTTCCTGAATATATTCAGGAAAAAACGCATACGCCCTTTTTGGCCAAGGGCATCATTGTCGAGGTTTTGCCGCTTTTCCTGTGCTTTAAAGGCGATTCGAATCTCCCTCCTGAAATCTGTTTCCTGCAATTCTGCCTTGCTTTCAAATCCTCTTCGTTGCCTTCCCTCAATATATTTGTGGAAGAGAGTCATCATTTATAAGTCTGCAGGTTTGTGAATTGCAGTGCCCCTGAGCTCCATTTTTCAACTCGCTTTCTTGGGCGCTGGCCGCAAAAGCGCAGGATTGCTTTAGGCCCTATTCTGGTCACAGGCGGCAGGCTAAGCCTGTGGTTAATTCTTCTTCCTGATGGGAAAATAGAGTGACCTCTGCCTGTCCCAACACCTGGAGCTAGTCTCTCATTGGTTCCCCCTCTTCCCTTTCATCCTCAGGACAAATTGCAAGCTGTACGGAACAGGAGGTTAAAGGTGCTGATTCTCCAAGGAGGGAGATTGCTAGTAAAGCGGCTGGAATGGCGAACCCGAGCACAAGGAGATGAGAAATGAGGTGCGTTTTAGAAACCTTTCCCGATCACACGGTGTACCATCTTCTGGGTTTCTCATGCATGTTTTCGATGTAGGAAGATTCCCTTGAACCTGGAGATTTGGGACCCATGGGATGGGTACCACGCAGTATTACTTTAAAGGGTCTGCGTTTGCTCACCCAACCTCACCAAACCTCTCAGCCCCAAGAGTGTCCACCCTTATGTCTCAATCAGCTGTGGGTCTAGATATGGTCAATCCAGGTTGCATTACAGCCGCTGAACGAATTTTGTAAGAATTTCTCTCTCTTTCACTGTCTTTGTTTCACGGGTTTTTAAAAGTAATTGATTTTTATAATGGGGTTTACCTGCTTTTCACTGCTGTGATTTTGCCGCTTTACACCCACTTGACTCACTTACAGAGAGATATCAATGCATAGGTTTCAAGATTCTTACTAGTCAGATATATTCTTGGGCGGTGAATTGGGGGTGTTGAGTCCAATTCATTGAGGAAGGAGTAGGGCTTGTCTATTACATATTGGGTTTATGGAACGGTATCTGAGATAATTTGAAACCCTTGTTGTATGCATCACCCCACCTCACCTTTCCCGTTAAGCAGCCATAGTGTGTTTCCTAAACGTGTGACTCTATTCTGTTTTGTAATTCAGTTCAAGGGTAGCGGTTTTTACATTCCCTCTATAAGTCGTATCTTATGATAAGTGCCTTTTTCTGTGTGACTTATTTCACTTAGAATCGTCGTACCTAAATCCAATCATCATGCTGCTACTAGCCTTATGACGTCGATTTCATGGCTGAGTGATATTCCATTGTACATAAGGACCACAACTTCTTTATCCATTTTTCTCTTTCCTGGGATATTTAAGGTGTAACGAAGTGGAGATTCTTGTCAACAGAGCAGCCCTAAACTTTGGGGTGCCTGTGTCTTGCTGATTTTTAGTTTTCCCAATTTATACGCCCATGAGTGGATGTGCCCTATGCTCCCTAAGCTGAGTTTTTTAGATGTTTCAGGACACACCGTGCACTTCTCCAGAGTGGCTGTTGGCAATTTACATCCCGCTCATCAGCGTAGCCAGGCTCCCGTTTCTCCATGGCCTGTCCTGCATTTCTGGTTTTGACACTTTATTCAGCATGGCCCTTTTGACCGATGGGAAGCGAGACTTCTTTGTAGCGCTGATTTGCCTTTCCAGGTTGCTTGGTTGGCCAAAAAGGGCGTATGCGTTTTTTCCTGAATATATTCAGGAAAAAACGCATACGCCCTTTTTGGCCAAGGGCATCATTGTCGAGGTTTTGCCGCTTTTCCTGTGCTTTAAAGGCGATTCGAATCTCCCTCCTGAAATCTGTTTCCTGCAATTCTGCCTTGCTTTCAAATCCTCTTCGTTGCCTTCCCTCAATATATTTGTGGACGAGAGTCATCATTTATAAGTCTGCAGGTTTGTGAATTGCAGTGCCCCTGAGCGCCATTTTTCAACTCGCTTTCTTGGGCGCTGGCCGCAAAAGCGCAGGATTGCTTCAGGCCCTATTCTGGTCCCAGGCGGCAGGCTGAGCCTGTGGTTAATTCTTCTTCCTGATGGGAAAATAGAGTGACCTCTGCCTGTCCCAACACCTGGAGCTAGTCTCTCATTGGTTCCCCCTCTTCCCTTTCATCCTCAGGACAAATTGCAAGCTGTACGGAACAGGAGGTTAAAGGTGCTGATTCTCCAAGGAGGGAGATTGCTAGTAAAGCGGCTGGAATGGCGAACCCGAGCACAAGGAGATGAGAAATGAGGTGCGTTTTAGAAACCTTTCCCGATCACACGGTGTACCATCTTCTGGGTTTCTCATGCATGTTTTCGATGTAGGAAGATGCCCTTGAACCTGGAGATTTGGGACCCATGGGATGGGTACCACGCAGTATTACTTTAAAGGGTCTGCGTTTGCTCACCCAACCTCACCAAACCTCTCAGCCCCAAGAGTGTCCACCCTTATGTCTCAATCAGCTGTGGGTCTAGATATGGTCAATCCAGGTGGCATTACAGCCGCTGAACGAATTTTGTAAGTATTTCTATCTCTTTCACTGTCTTTGTTTCACGGGTTTTTAAAAGTAATTGATTTTTATAATGGGGTTTACCTGCTTTTCACTGCTGTGATTTTGCCGCTTTACACCCACTTGACTCACTTACAGAGAGATATCAATGCATAGGTTTCAAGATTCTTACTAGTCAGATATATTCTTAGGCGGTGAATTGGGGGTGTTGAGTCCAATTCATTGAGGAAGGAGTAGGGCTTGTCTATTACATATTGGGTTTATGGAACGGTATCTGAGATAATTTGAAACCCTTGTTGTATGCATCACCCCACCTCACCTTTCCCGTTAAGCAGCCATAGTGTGTTTTCTAAACGTATGACTCTATTCTGTTTTGTAATTCAGTTCAAGGGTAGCGGTTTTTACATTCCCTCTATAAGTCGTATCTTATGATAAGTGTCTTTTTCTGTGTGACTTATTTCACTTAGAATCGTCGTACCTAAATCCAATCATCATGCTGCTACTAGCCTTATGACGTAGATTTCATGCCTGAGTGATATTCCATTGTACATAAGGACCACAACTTCTTTATCCATTTTTCTCTTTCCTGGGATATTTAAGGTGTAACGAAGTGGAGATTCTTGTCAACAGAGCAGCCCTAAACTTTGGGGTGCCTGTGTCTTGCTGATTTTTAGTTTTCCCAATTTATACGCCCATGAGTGGATGTGCCCTATGCTCCCTAAGCTCAGTTTTTTAGATATTTCAGGACACACCGTGCACTTCTCCAGAGTGGCTGTTGGCAATTTACATCCCGCCCATCAGCGTAGCCAGGCTCCCGTTTCTCCATGGCCTGTCCTGCATTTCTGGTTTTGACACTTTATTCAGCATGGCCCTTTTGACCGATGGGAAGCGAGACTTCTTTGTAGCGCTGATTTGCCTTCCCAGGTTGCTTGGTTGGCCAAAAATGGCGTATGCGTTTTTTCCTGAATATATTCAGGAAAAAACGCATACGCCCTTTTTGGCCAAGGGCATCATTGTCGAGGTTTTGCCGCTTTTCCTGTGCTTTAAAGGCGATTCGAATCTCCCTCCTGAAATCTGTTTCCTGCAATTCTGCCTTGCTTTCAAATCCTCTTCGTTGCCTTCCCTCAATATATTTGTGGACGAGAGTCATCATTTATAAGTCTGCAGGTTTGTGAATTGCAGTGCCCCTGAGCTCCATTTTTCAACTCGCTTTCTTGGGCGCTGGCCGCAAAAGCGCAGGATTGCTTCAGGCCCTATTCTGGTCCCAGGCGGCAGGCTGAGCCTGTGGTTAATTCTTCTTCCTGATGGGAAAATAGAGTGACCTCTGCCTGTACCAACACCTGGAGCTAGTCTCTCATTGGTTCCCCCTCTTCCCTTTCATCCTCAGGACAAATTGCAAGCTGTACGGAACAGGAGGTTAAAGGTGCTGATTCTCCAAGGAGGGAGATTGCTAGTAAAGCGGCTGGAATGGCGAACCCGAGCACAAGGAGATGAGAAATGAGGTGCGTTTTAGAAACCTTTCCCGATCACACGGTGTACCATCTTCTGGGTTTCTCATGCATGTTTTCGATGTAGGAAGATGCCCTTGAACCTGGAGATTTGGGACCCATGGGATGGGTACCACGCAGTATTACTTTATAGGGTCTGCGTTTGGTCACCCAACCTCACCAAACCTCTCAGCCCCAAGAGTGTCCACCCTTATGTCTCAATCAGCTGTGGGTCTAGATATGGTCAATCCAGGTGGCATTACAGCCGCTGAACGAATTTTGTAAGTATTTCTCTCTCTTTCACTGTCTTTGTTTCACGGGTTTTTAAAAGTAATTGATTTTTATAATGGGGTTTACCTGCTTTTCACTGCTGTGATTTTGCCGCTTTACACCCACTTGACTCACTTACAGAGAGATATCAATGCATAGGTTTCAAGATTCTTACTAGTCAGATATATTCTTGGGCGGTGAATTGGGGGTGTTGAGTCCAATTCATTGAGGAAGGAGTAGGGCTTGTCTATTACATATTGGGTTTATGGAACGGTATCTGAGATAATTTGAAACCCTTGTTGTATGCATCACCCCACCTCACCTTTCCCGTTAAGCAGCCATAGTGTGTTTTCTAAACGTGTGACTCTATTCTGTTTTGTAATTCAGTTCAAGGGTAGCGGTTTTTACATTCCCTCTATAAGTCGTATCTTATGATAAGTGCCTTTTTCTGTGTGACTTATTTCACTTAGAATCGTCGTACCTAAATCCAATCATCATGCTGCTACTAGCCTTATGACGTCGATTTCATGGCTGAGTGATATTCCATTGTACATAAGGACCACAACTTCTTTATCCATTTTTCTCTTTCCTGGGATATTTAAGGTGTAACGAAGTGGAGATTCTTGTCAACAGAGCAGCCCTAAACTTTGGGGTGCCTGTGTCTTGCTGATTTTTAGTTTTCCCAATTTATACGCCCATGAGTGGATGTGCCCTATGCTCCCTAAGCTGAGTTTTTTAGATGTTTCAGGACACACCGTGCACTTCTCCAGAGTGGCTGTTGGCAATTTACATCCCGCTCATCAGCGTAGCCAGGCTCCCGTTTCTCCATGGCCTGTCCTGCATTTCTGGTTTTGACACTTTATTCAGCATGGCCCTTTTGACCGATGGGAAGCGAGACTTCTTTGTAGCGCTGATTTGCCTTCCCAGGTTGCTTGGTTGGCCAAAAAGGGCGTATGCGTTTTTTCCTGAATATATTCAGGAAAAAACGCATACGCCCTTTTTGGCCAAGGGCATCATTGTCGAGGTTTTGCCGCTTTTCCTGTGCTTTAAAGGCGATTCGAATCTCCCTCCTGAAATCTGTTTCCTGCAATTCTGCCTTGCTTTCAAATCCTCTTCGTTGCCTTCCCTCAATATATTTGTGGACGAGAGTCATCATTTATAAGTCTGCAGGTTTGTGAATTGCAGTGCCCCTGAGCTCCATTTTTCAACTCGCTTTCTTGGGAGCTGGCCGCAAAAGCGCAGGATTGCTTCAGGCCCTATTCTGGTCCCAGGCGGCAGGCTGAGCCTGTGGTTAATTCTTCTTCTTGAGGGGAAAATAGAGTGACCTGTGCCTGTCCCAACACCTAGAGCTAGTCTCTCATTTGTTCCCCCTCTTCCCGTTCATCCTCAGGACAAATTGCAAGCTGTACGGAACAGGAGGTTAAAGGTGCTGATTCTCCAAGGAGGGAGATTGCTAGTAAAGCGGCTGGAATGGCGAACCCGAGCACAAGGAGATGAGAAATGAGGTGCGTTTTAGAAACCTTTCCCGATCACACGGTGTACCATCTTCTGGGTTTCTCATGCATGTTTTCGATGTAGGAAGATGCCCTTGAACCTGGAGATTTGGGACCCATGGGATGGGTACCACGCAGTATTACTTTAAAGGGTCTGCGTTTGCTCACCCAACCTCACCAAACCTCTCAGCCCCAAGAGTGTCCACCCTTATGTCTCAATCAGCTGTGGGTCTAGATATGGTCAATCCAGGTGGCATTACAGCCGCTGAACGAATTTTGTAAGTATTTCTCTCTCTTTCACTGTCTTTGTTTCACGGGTTTTTAAAAGTAATTGATTTTTATAATGGGGTTTACCTGCTTTTCACTGCTGTGATTTTGCCGCTTTACACCCACTTGACTCACTTACAGAGAGATATCAATGCATAGGTTTCAAGATTCTTACTAGTCAGATATATTCTTGGGCGGTGAATTGGGGGTGTTGAGTCCAATTCATTGAGGAAGGAGTAGGGCTTGTCTATTACATATTGGGTTTATGGAACGGTATCTGAGATAATTTGAAACCCTTGTTGTATGCATCACCCCACCTCACCTTTCCCGTTAAGCAGCCATAGTGTGTTTTCTAAACGTGTGACTCTATTCTGTTTTGTAATTCAGTTCAAGGGTAGCGGTTTTTACATTCCCTCTATAAGTCGTATCTTATGATAAGTGCCTTTTTCTGTGTGACTTATTTCACTTAGAATCGTCGTACCTAAATCCAATCATCATGCTGCTACTAGCCTTATGACGTTGATTTCATGGCTGAGTGATATTCCATTGTACATAAGGACCACAACTTCTTTATCCATTTTTCTCTTTCCTGGGATATTTAAGGTGTAACGAAGTGGAGATTCTTGTCAACAGAGCAGCCCTAAACTTTGGGGTGCCTGTGTCTTCCTGATTTTTAGTTTTCCCAATTTATACGCCCATGAGTGGATGTGCCCTATGCTCCCTAAGCTCAGTTTTTTAGATGTTTCAGGACACACCGTGCACTTCTCCAGAGTGGCTGTTGGCAATTTACATCCCGCTCATCAGCGTAGCCAGGCTCCCGTTTCTCCATGGCCTGTCCTGCATTTCTGGTTTTGACACTTTATTCAGCATGGCCCTTTTGACCGATGGGAAGCGAGACTTCTTTGTAGCGCTGATTTGCCTTTCCAGGTTGCTTGGTTGGCCAAAAAGGGCGTATGCGTTTTTTCCTGAATATATTCAGGAAAAAACGCATACGCCCTTTTTGGCCAAGGGCATCATTGTCGAGGTTTTGCCGCTTTTCCTGTGCTTTAAAGGCGATTCGAATCTCCCTCCTGAAATCTGTTTCCTGCAATTCTGCCTTGCTTTCAAATCCTCTTCGTTGCCTTCCCTCAATATATTTGTGGACGAGAGTCATCATTTATAAGTCTGCAGGTTTGTGAATTGCAGTGTCCCTGAGCTCCATTTTTCAACTCGCTTTCTTGGGAGCTGGCCGCAAAAGCGCAGGATTGCTTCAGGCCCTATTCTGGTCACAGGCGGCAGGCTAAGCCTGTGGTTAATTCTTCTTCCTGATGGGAAAATAGAGTGACCTCTGCCTGTCCCAACACCTGGAGCTAGTCTCTCATTGGTTCCCCCTCTTCCCTTTCATCCTCAGGACAAATTGCAAGCTGTACGGAACAGGAGGTTAAAGGTGCTGATTCTCCAAGGAGGGAGATTGCTAGTAAAGCGGCTGGAATGGCGAACCCGAGCACAAGGAGATGAGAAATGAGGTGCGTTTTAGAAACCTTTCCCGATCACACGGTGTACCATCTTCTGGGTTTCTCATGCATGTTTTCGATGTAGGAAGATGCCCTTGAACCTGGAGATTTGGGACCCATGGGATGGGTACCACGCAGTATTACTTTAAAGGGTCTGCGTTTGCTCACCCAACCTCACCAAACCTCTCAGCCCCAAGAGTGTCCACCCTTATGTCTCAATCAGCTGTGGGTCTAGATATGGTCAATCCAGGTGGCATTACAGCCGCTGAACGAATTTTGTAAGAATTTCTCTCTCTTTCACTGTCTTTGTTTCACGGGTTTTTAAAAGTAATTGATTTTTATAATGGGGTTTACCTGCTTTTCACTGCTGTGATTTTGCCGCTTTACACCCACTTGACTCACTTACAGAGAGATATCAATGCATAGGTTTCAAGATTCTTACTAGTCAGATATATTCTTGGGCGGTGAATTGGGGGTGTTGAGTCCAATTCATTGAGGAAGGAGTAGGGCTTGTCTATTACATATTGGGTTTATGGAACGGTATCTGAGATAATTTGAAACCCTTGTTGTATGCATCACCCCACCTCACCTTTCCCGTTAAGCAGCCATAGTGTGTTTTCTAAACGTGTGACTCTATTCTGTTTTGTAATTCAGTTCAAGGGTAGCGGTTTTTACATTCCCTCTATAAGTCGTATCTTATGATAAGTGCCTTTTTCTGTGTGACTTATTTCACTTAGAATCGTCGTACCTAAATCCAATCATCATGCTGCTACTAGCCTTATGACGTCGATTTCATGGCTGAGTGATATTCCATTGTACATAAGGACCACAACTTCTTTATCCATTTTTCTCTTTCCTGGGATATTTAAGGTGTAACGAAGTGGAGATTCTTGTCAACAGAGCAGCCCTAAACTTTGGGGTGCCTGTGTCTTGCTGATTTTTAGTTTTCCCAATTTATACGCCCATGAGTGGATGTGCCCTATGCTCCCTAAGCTGAGTTTTTTAGATGTTTCAGGACACACCGTGCACTTCTCCAGAGTGGCTGTTGGCAATTTACATCCCGCTCATCAGCGTAGCCAGGCTCCCGTTTCTCCATGGCCTGTCCTGCATTTCTGGTTTTGACACTTTATTCAGCATGGCCCTTTTGACCGATGGGAAGCGAGACTTCTTTGTAGCGCTGATTTGCCTTTCCAGGTTGCTTGGTTGGCCAAAAAGGGCGTATGCGTTTTTTCCTGAATATATTCAGGAAAAAACGCATACGCCCTTTTTGGCCAAGGGCATCATTGTCGAGGTTTTGCCGCTTTTCCTGTGCTTTAAAGGCGATTCGAATCTCCCTCCTGAAATCTGTTTCCTGCAATTCTGCCTTGCTTTCAAATCCTCTTCGTTGCCTTCCCTCAATATATTTGTGGACGAGAGTCATCATTTATAAGTCTGCAGGTTTGTGAATTGCAGTGCCCCTGAGCTCCATTTTTCAACTCGCTTTCTTGGGAGCTGGCCGCAAAAGCGCAGGATTGCTTCAGGCCCTATTCTGGTCCCAGGCGGCAGGCTGAGCCTGTGGTTAATTCTTCTTCTTGAGGGGAAAATAGAGTGACCTGTGCCTGTCCCAACACCTGGAGCTAGTCTCTCATTGGTTCCCCCTCTTCCCTTTCATCCTCAGGACAAATTGCAAGCTGTACGGAACAGGAGGTTAAAGGTGCTGATTCTCCAAGGAGGGAGATTGCTAGTAAAGCGGCTGGAATGGCGAACCCGAGCACAAGGAGATGAGAAATGAGGTGCGTTTTAGAAACCTTTCCCGATCACACGGTGTACCATCTTCTGGGTTTCTCATGAATGTTTTCGATGTAGGAAGATGCCCTTGAACCTGGAGATTTTGGACCCATGGGATGGGTACCACGCAGTATTACTTTATAGGGTCTGCGTTTGCTCACCCAACCTCACCAAACCTCTCAGCCCCAAGAGTGTCCACCCTTATGTCTCAATCAGCTGTGGGTCTAGATATGGTCAATCCAGGTGGCATTACAGCCGCTGAACGAATTTTGTAAGAATTTCTCTCTCTTTCACTGTCTTTGTTTCACGGGTTTTTAAAAGTAATTGATTTTTATAATGGGGTTTACCTGCTTTTCACTGCTGTGATTTTGCCGCTTTACACCCACTTGACTCACTTACAGAGAGATATCAATGCATAGGTTTCAAGATTCTTACTAGTCACATATATTCTTGGGCGGTGAATTGGGGGTGTTGAGTCCAATTCATTGAGGAAGGAGTAGGGCTTGTCTATTACATATTGGGTTTATGGAACGGTATCTGAGATAATTTGAAACCCTTGTTGTATGCATCACCCCACCTCACCTTTCCCGTTAAGCAGCCATAGTGTGTTTTCTAAACGTGTGACTCTATTCTGTTTTGTAATTCAGTTCAAGGGTAGCGGTTTTTACATTCCCTCTATAAGTCGTATCTTATGATAAGTGCCTTTTTCTGTGTGACTTATTTCACTTAGAATCGTCGTACCTAAATCCAATCATCATGCTGCTACTAGCCTTATGACGTTGATTTCATGGCTGAGTGATATTCCATTGTACATAAGGACCACAACTTCTTTATCCATTTTTCTCTTTCCTGGGATATTTAAGGTGTAACGAAGTGGAGATTCTTGTCAACAGAGCAGCCCTAAACTTTGGGGTGCCTGTGTCTTGCTGATTTTTAGTTTTCCCAATTTATACGCCCATGAGTGGATGTGCCCTATGCTCCCTAAGCTGAGTTTTTTAGATGTTTCAGGACACACCGTGCACTTCTCCAGAGTGGCTGTTGGCAATTTACATCCCGCTCATCAGCGTAGCCAGGCTCCCGTTTCTCCATGGCCTGTCCTGCATTTCTGGTTTTGACACTTTATTCAGCATGGCCCTTTTGACCGATGGGAAGCGAGAATTCTTTGTAGCGCTGATTTGCCTTTCCAGTTTGCTTGGTTGGCCAAAAAGGGCGTATGCGTTTTTTCCTGAATATATTCAGGAAAAAACGCATATGCCCTTTTTGGCCAAGGGCATCATTGTCGAGGTTTTGCCGCTTTTCCTGTGCTTTAAAGGCGATTCGAATCTCCCTCCTGAAATCTGTTTCCTGCAATTCTGCCTTGCTTTCAAATCCTCTTCGTTGCCTTCCCTCAATATATTTGTGGACGAGAGTCATCATTTATAAGTCTGCAGGTTTGTGAATTGCAGTGTCCCTGAGCTCCATTTTTCAACTCGCTTTCTTGGGAGCTGGCCGCAAAAGCGCAGGATTGCTTCAGGCCCTATTCTGGTCCCAGGCGGCAGGCTGAGCCTGTGGTTAATTCTTCTTCTTGAGGGGAAAATAGAGTGACCTGTGCCTGTCCCAACACCTAGAGCTAGTCTCTCATTGGTTCCCACTCTTCCCTTTCATCCTCAGGACAAATTGCAAGCTGTACGGAACAGGAGGTTAAAGGTGCTGATTCTCCAAGGAGGGAGATTGCTAGTAAAGCGGCTGGAATGGCGAACCCGAGCACAAGGAGATGAGAAATGAGGTGCGTTTTAGAAACCTTTCCCGATCACACGGTGTACCATCTTCTGGGTTTCTCATGAATGTTTTCGATGTAGGAAGATGCCCTTGAACCTGGAGATTTTGGACCCATGGGATGGGTACCACGCAGTATTACTTTATAGGGTCTGCGTTTGCTCACCCAACCTCACCAAACCTCTCAGCCCCAAGAGTGTCCACCCTTATGTCTCAATCAGCTGTGGGTCTAGATATGGTCAATCCAGGTGGCATTACAGCCGCTGAACGAATTTTGTAAGAATTTCTCTCTCTTTCACTGTCTTTGTTTCATGGGTTTTTAAAAGTAATTGATTTTTATAATGGGGTTTACCTGCTTTTCACTGCTGTGATTTTGCCGCTTTACACCCACTTGACTCACTTACAGAGAGATATCAATGCATAGGTTTCAAGATTCTTACTAGTCACATATATTCTTGGGCGGTGAATTGGGGGTGTTGAGTCCAATTCATTGAGGAAGGAGTAGGGCTTGTCTATTACATATTGGGTTTATGGAACGGTATCTGAGATAATTTGAAACCCTTGTTGTATGCATCACCCCACCTCGCCTTTCCCGTTAAGCAGCCATAGTGTGTTTTCTGAACGTGTGACTCTATTCTGTTTTGTAATTCAGTTCAAGGGTAGCGGTTTTTACATTCCCTCTATAAGTCGTATCTTATGATAAGTGCCTTTTTCTGTGTGACTTATTTCACTTAGAATCGTCGTACCTAAATCCAATCATCATGCTGCTACTAGCCTTATGACGTTGATTTCATGGCTGAGTGATATTCCATTGTACATAAGGACCACAACTTCTTTATCCATTTTTCTCTTTCCTGGGATATTTAAGGTGTAACGAAGTGGAGATTCTTGTCAACAGAGCAGCCCTAAACTTTGGGGTGCCTGTGTCTTGCTGATTTTTAGTTTTCCCAATTTATACGCCCATGAGTGGATGTGCCCTATGCTCCCTAAGCTCAGTTTTTTAGATGTTTCAGGACACACCGTGCACTTCTCCAGAGTGGCTGTTGGCAATTTACATCCTGCTCATCAGCGTAGCCAGGCTCCCGTTTCTCCATGGCCTGTCCTGCATTTCTGGTTTTGACACTTTATTCAGCATGGCCCTTTTGACCGATGGGAAGCGAGACTTCTTTGTAGCGCTGATTTGCCTTTCCAGGTTGCTTGGTTGGCCAAAAAGGGCGTATGCGTTTTTTCCTGAATATATTCAGGAAAAAACGCATACGCCCTTTTTGGCCAAGGGCATCATTGTCGAGGTTTTGCCGCTTTTCCTGTGCTTTAAAGGCGATTCGAATCTCCCAACTGAAATCTGTTTCCTGCAATTCTGCCTTGCTTTCAAATCCTCTTCGTTGCCTTCCCTCAATATATTTGTGGACGAGAGTCATCATTTATAAGTCTGCAGGTTTGTGAATTGCAGTGCCCCTGAGCTCCATTTTTCAACTCGCTTTCTTGGGCGCTGGCCGCAAAAGCGCAGGATTGCTTTAGGCCCTATTCTGGTCACAGGCGGCAGGCTAAGCCTGTGGTTAATTCTTCTTCCTGATGGGAAAATAGAGTGACCTCTGCCTGTCCCAACACCTGGAGCTAGTCTCTCATTGGTTCCCCCTCTTCCCTTTCATCCTCAGGACAAATTGCAAGCTGTACGGAACAGGAGGTTAAAGGTGCTGATTCTCCAAGGAGGGAGATTGCTAGTAAAGCGGCTGGAATGGCGAACCCGAGCACAAGGAGATGAGAAATGAGGTGCGTTTTAGAAACCTTTCCCGATCACACGGTGTACCATCTTCTGGGTTTCTCATGCATGTTTTCGATGTAGGAAGATGCCCTTGAACCTGGAGATTTGGGACCCATGGGATGGGTACCACGCAGTATTACTTTAAAGGGTCTGCGTTTGCTCACCCAACCTCACCAAACCTCTCAGCCCCAAGAGTGTCCACCCTTATGTCTCAATCAGCTGTGGGTCTAGATATGGTCAATCCACGTGGCATTACAGCCGCTGAACGAATTTTGTAAGAATTTCTCTCTCTTTCACTGTCTTTGTTTCACGGGTTTTTAAAAGTAATTGATTTTTATAATGGGGTTTACCTGCTTTTCACTGCTGTGATTTTGCCGCTTTACACCCACTTGACTCACTTACAGAGAGATATCAATGCATAGGTTTCAAGATTCTTACTAGTCAGATATATTCTTGGGCGGTGAATTGGGGGTGTTGAGTCCAATTCATTGAGGAAGGAGTAGGGCTTGTCTATTACATATTGGGTTTATGGAACGGTATCTGAGATAATTTGAAACCCTTGTTGTATGCATCACCCCACCTCACCTTTCCCGTTAAGCAGCCATAGTGTGTTTTCTAAACGTGTGACTCTATTCTGTTTTGTAATTCAGTTCAAGGGTAGCGGTTTTTACATTCCCTCTATAAGTCGTATCTTATGATAAGTGCCTTTTTCTGTGTGACTTATTTCACTTAGAATCGTCGTACCTAAATCCAATCATCATGCTGCTACTAGCCTTATGACGTCGATTTCATGGCTGAGTGATATTCCATTGTACATAAGGACCACAACTTCTTTATCCATTTTTCTCTTTCCTGGGATATTTAAGGTGTAACGAAGTGGAGATTCTTGTCAACAGAGCAGCCCTAAACTTTGGGGTGCCTGTGTCTTGCTGATTTTTAGTTTTCCCAATTTATACGCCCATGAGTGGATGTGCCCTATGCTCCCTAAGCTGAGTTTTTTAGATGTTTCAGGACACACCGTGCACTTCTCCAGAGTGGCTGTTGGCAATTTACATCCCGCTCATCAGCGTAGCCAGGCTCCCGTTTCTCCATGGCCTGTCCTGCATTTCTGGTTTTGACACTTTATTCAGCATGGCCCTTTTGACCGATGGGAAGCGAGACTTCTTTGTAGCGCTGATTTGCCTTTCCAGGTTGCTTGGTTGGCCAAAAAGGGCGTATGCGTTTTTTCCTGAATATATTCAGGAAAAAACGCATACGCCCTTTTTGGCCAAGGGCATCATTGTCGAGGTTTTGCCGCTTTTCCTGTGCTTTAAAGGCGATTCGAATCTCCCTCCTGAAATCTGTTTCCTGCAATTCTGCCTTGCTTTCAAATCCTCTTCGTTGCCTTCCCTCAATATATTTGTGGACGAGAGTCATCATTTATAAGTCTGCAGGTTTGTGAATTGCAGTGTCCCTGAGCTCCATTTTTCAACTCGCTTTCTTGGGAGCTGGCCGCAAAAGCGCAGGATTGCTTCAGGCCCTATTCTGGTCCCAGGCGGCAGGCTGAGCCTGTGGTTAATTCTTCTTCTTGAGGGGAAAATAGAGTGACCTGTGCCTGTCCCAACACCTGGAGCTAGTCTCTCATTGGTTCCCCCTCTTCCCTTTCATCCTCAGGACAAATTGCAAGCTGTACGGAACAGGAGGTTAAAGGTGCTGATTCTCCAAGGAGGGAGATTGCTAGTAAAGCGGCTGGAATGGCGAACCCGAGCACAAGGAGATGAGAAATGAGGTGCGTTTTAGAAACCTTTCCCGATCACACGGTGTACCATCTTCTGGGTTTCTCATGAATGTTTTCGATGTAGGAAGATGCCCTTGAACCTGGAGATTTTGGACCCATGGGATGGGTACCACGCAGTATTACTTTATAGGGTCTGCGTTTGCTCACCCAACCTCACCAAACCTCTCAGCCCCAAGAGTGTCCACCCTTATGTCTCAATCAGCTGTGGGTCTAGATATGGTCAATCCAGGTGGCATTACAGCCGCTGAACGAATTTTGTGAGAATTTCTCTCTCTTTCACTGTCTTTGTTTCACGGGTTTTTAAAAGTAATTGATTTTTATAATGGGGTTTACCTGCTTTTCACTGCTGTGATTTTGCCGCTTTACACCCACTTGACTCACTTACAGAGAGATATCAATGCATAGGTTTCAAGATTCTTACTAGTCACATATATTCTTGGGCGGTGAATTGGGGGTGTTGAGTCCAATTCATTGAGGAAGGAGTAGGGCTTGTCTATTACATATTGGGTTTATGGAACGGTATCTGAGATAATTTGAAACCCTTGTTGTATGCATCACCCCACCTCGCCTTTCCCGTTAAGCAGCCATAGTGTGTTTTCTAAACGTGTGACTCTATTCTGTTTTGTAATTCCGTTCAAGGGTAGCGGTTTTTACATTCCCTCTATAAGTCATATCTTATGATAAGTGTCTTTTTCTGTGTGACTTATTTCACTTAGAATAGTCGTACCTAAATCCAATCATCAGGCTGCTACTAACCTTTTGACGTTGATTTCATGGCTGAGTGATATTCCATTGTACATAAGGACCACAACTTCTTTATCCATTTTTCTCTTTCCTGGGATATTTAAGGTGTAACGAAGTGGAGATTCTTGTCAACAGAGCAGCCCTAAACTTTGGGGTGCCTGTGTCTTGCTGATTTTTAGTTTTCCCAATTTATACGCCCATGAGTGGATGTGCCCTATGCTCCCTAAGCTGAGTTTTTTAGATGTTTCAGGACACACCGTGCACTTCTCCAGAGTGGCTGTTGGCAATTTACATCCCGCCCATCAGCGTAGCCAGGCTCCCGTTTCTCCATGGCCTGTCCTGCATTTCTGGTTTTGACACTTTATTCAGCATGGCCCTTTTGACCGATGGGAAGCGAGACTTCTTTGTAGCGCTGATTTGCCTTTCCAGGTTGCTTGGTTGGCCAAAAAGGGCGTATGCGTTTTTTCCTGAATATATTCAGGAAAAAACGCATACGCCCTTTTTGGCCAAGGGCATCATTGTCGAGGTTTTGCCGCTTTTCCTGTGCTTTAAAGGCGATTCGAATCTCCCTCCTGAAATCTGTTTCCTGCAATTCTGCCTTGCTTTCAAATCCTCTTCGTTGCCTTCCCTCAATATATTTGTGGACGAGAGTCATCATTTATAAGTCTGCAGGTTTGTGAATTGCAGTGCCCCTGAGCTCCATTTTTCAACTCGCTTTCTTGGGCGCTGGCCGCAAAAGCGCAGGATTGCTTCAGGCCCTATTCTGGTCCCAGGCGGCAGGCTGAGCCTGTGGTTAATTCTTCTTCCTGATGGGAAAATAGAGTGACCTCTGCCTGTCCCAACACCTGGAGCTAGTCTCTCATTGGTTCCCCCTCTTCCCTTTCATCCTCAGGACAAATTGCAAGCTGTACGGAACAGGAGGTTAAAGGTGCTGATTCTCCAAGGAGGGAGATTGCTAGTAAAGCGGCTGGAATGGCGAACCCGAGCACAAGGAGATGAGAAATGAGGTGCGTTTTAGAAACCTTTCCCGATCACACGGTGTACCATCTTCTGGGTTTCTCATGCATGTTTTCGATGTAGGAAGATGCCCTTGAACCTGGAGATTTGGGACCCATGGGATGGGTACCACGCAGTATTACTTTATAGGGTCTGCGTTTGCTCACCCAACCTCACCAAACCTCTCAGCCCCAAGAGTGTCCACCCTTATGTCTCAATCAGCTGTGGGTCTAGATATGGTCAATCCAGGTGGCAGTACAGCCGCTGAACGAATTTTGTAAGTATTTCTATCTCTTTCACTGTCTTTGTTTCACGGGTTTTTAAAAGTAATTGATTTTTATAATGGGGTTTACCTGCTTTTCACTGCTGTGATTTTGCCGCTTTACACCCACTTGACTCACTTACAGAGAGATATCAATGCATAGGTTTCAAGATTCTTACTAGTCAGATATATTCTTGGGCGGTGAATTGGGGGTGTTGAGTCCAATTCATTGAGGAAGGAGTAGGGCTTGTCTATTACATATTGGGTTTATGGAACGGTATCTGAGATAATTTGAAACCCTTGTTGTATGCATCACCCCACCTCACCTTTCCCGTTAAGCAGCCATAGTGTGTTTTCTAAACGTGTGACTCTATTCTGTTTTGTAATTCAGTTCAAGGGTAGCGGGTTTTACATTCCCTCTATAAGTCATATCTTATGATAAGTGTCTTTTTCTGTGTGATTTATTTCACTTAGAATCGTCGTACCTAAATCAAATCATCATGCTGCTACTGGCCTTATGACGTTGATTTCATGCCTGAGTGATATTCCATTGTACATAAGGACCACAACTTCTTTATCCATTTTTCTCTTTCCTGGGATATTTAAGGTGTAACGAAGTGGAGATTCTTGTCAACAGAGCAGCCCTAAACTTTGGGGTGCCTGTGTCTTGCTGATTTTTAGTTTTCCCAATTTATACGCCCATGAGTGGATGTGCCCTATGCTCCCTAAGCTGAGTTTTTTAGATGTTTCAGGACACACCGTGCACTTCTCCAGAGTGGCTGTTGGCAATTTACATCCCGCCCATCAGCGTAGCCAGGCTCCCGTTTCTCCATGGCCTGTCCTGCATTTCTGGTTTTGACACTTTATTCAGCATGGCCCTTTTGACCGATGGGAAGCGAGACTTCTTTGTAGCGCTGATTTGCCTTTCCAGGTTGCTTGGTTGGCCAAAAAGGGCGTATGCGTTTTTTCCTGAATATATTCAGGAAAAAACGCATACGCCCTTTTTGGCCAAGGGCATCATTGTCGAGGTTTTGCCGCTTTTCCTGTGCTTTAAAGGCGATTCGAATCTCCCTCCTGAAATCTGTTTCCTGCAATTCTGCCTTGCTTTCAAATCCTCTTCGTTGCCTTCCCTCAATATATTTGTGGACGAGAGTCATCATTTATAAGTCTGCAGGTTTGTGAATTGCAGTGCCCCTGAGCTCCATTTTTCAACTCGCTTTCTTGGGCGCTGGCCGCAAAAGCGCAGGATTGCTTCAGGCCCTATTCTGGTCCCAGGCGGCAGGCTGAGCCTGTGGTTAATTCTTCTTCCTGATGGGAAAATAGAGTGACCTCTGCCTGTCCCAACACCTGGAGCTAGTCTCTCATTGGTTCCCCCTCTTCCCTTTCATCCTCAGGACAAATTGCAAGCTGTACGGAACAGGAGGTTAAAGGTGCTGATTCTCCAAGGAGGGAGATTGCTAGTAAAGCGGCTGGAATGGCGAACCCGAGCACAAGGAGATGAGAAATGAGGTGCGTTTTAGAAACCTTTCCCGATCACACGGTGTACCATCTTCTGGGTTTCTCATGCATGTTTTCGATGTAGGAAGATGCCCTTGAACCTGGAGATTTTGGACCCATGGGATGGGTACCACGCAGTATTACTTTATAGGGTCTGCGTTTGCTCACCCAACCTCACCAAACCTCTCAGCCCCAAGAGTGTCCACCCTTATGTCTCAATCAGCTGTGGGTCTAGATATGGTCAATCCAGGTGGCATTACAGCCGCTGAACGAATTTTGTAAGTATTTCTCTCTCTTTCACTGTCTTTGTTTCACGGGTTTTTAAAAGTAATTGATTTTTATAATGGGGTTTACCTGCTTTTCACTGCTGTGATTTTGCCGCTTTACACCCACTTGACTCACTTACAGAGAGATATCAATGCATAGGTTTCAAGATTCTTACTAGTCAGATATATTCTTGGGCGGTGAATTGGGGGTGTTGAGTCCAATTCATTGAGGAAGGAGTAGGGCTTGTCTATTACATATTGGGTTTATGGAACGGTATCTGAGATAATTTGAAACCCTTGTTGTATGCATCACCCCACCTCACCTTTCCCGTTAAGCAGCCATAGTGTGTTTTCTAAACGTGTGACTCTATTCTGTTTTGTAATTCAGTTCAAGGGTAGCGGGTTTTACATTCCCTCTATAAGTCATATCTTATGATAAGTGTCTTTTTCTGTGTGACTTATTTCACTTAGAATCGTCGTACCTAAATCCAATCATCATGCTGCTACTGGCCTTATGACGTTGATTTCATGCCTGAGTGATATTCCATTGTACATAAGGACCACAACTTCTTTATCCATTTTTCTCTTTCCTGGGATATTTAAGGTGTAACGAAGTGGAGATTCTTGTCAACAGAGCAGCCCTAAACTTTGGGGTGCCTGTGTCTTGCTGATTTTTAGTTTTCCCAATTTATACGCCCATGAGTGGATGTGCCCTATGCTCCCTAAGCTGAGTTTTTTAGATGTTTCAGGACACACCGTGCACTTCTCCAGAGTGGCTGTTGGCAATTTACATCCCGCCCATCAGCGTAGCCAGGCTCCCGTTTCTCCATGGCCTGTCCTGCATTTCTGGTTTTGACACTTTATTCAGCATGGCCCTTTTGACCGATGGGAAGCGAGACTTCTTTGTAGCGCTGATTTGCCTTTCCAGGTTGCTTGGTTGGCCAAAAAGGGCGTATGCGTTTTTTCCTGAATATATTCAGGAAAAAACGCATACGCCCTTTTTGGCCAAGGGCATCATTGTCGAGGTTTTGCCGCTTTTCCTGTGCTTTAAAGGCGATTCGAATCTCCCTCCTGAAATCTGTTTCCTGCAATTCTGCCTTGCTTTCAAATCCTCTTCGTTGCCTTCCCTCAATATATTTGTGGACGAGAGTCATCATTTATAAGTCTGCAGGTTTGTGAATTGCAGTGCCCCTGAGCTCCATTTTTCAACTCGCTTTCTTGGGCGCTGGCCGCAAAAGCGCAGGATTGCTTCAGGCCCTATTCTGGTCCCAGGCGGCAGGCTGAGCCTGTGGTTAATTCTTCTTCCTGATGGGAAAATAGAGTGACCTCTGCCTGTCCCAACACCTGGAGCTAGTCTCTCATTGGTTCCCCCTCTTCCCTTTCATCCTCAGGACAAATTGCAAGCTGTACGGAACAGGAGGTTAAAGGTGCTGATTCTCCAAGGAGGGAGATTGCTAGTAAAGCGGCTGGAATGGCGAACCCGAGCACAAGGAGATGAGAAATGAGGTGCGTTTTAGAAACCTTTCCCGATCACACGGTGTACCATCTTCTGGGTTTCTCATGCATGTTTTCGATGTAGGAAGATGCCCTTGAACCTGGAGATTTGGGACCCATGGGATGGGTACCACGCAGTATTACTTTATAGGGTCTGCGTTTGCTCACCCAACCTCACCAAACCTCTCAGCCCCAAGAGTGTCCACCCTTATGTCTCAATCAGCTGTGGGTCTAGATATGGTCAATCCAGGTGGCAGTACAGCCGCTGAACGAATTTTGTAAGTATTTCTATCTCTTTCACTGTCTTTGTTTCACGGGTTTTTAAAAGTAATTGATTTTTATAATGGGGTTTACCTGCTTTTCACTGCTGTGATTTTGCCGCTTTACACCCACTTGACTCACTTACAGAGAGATATCAATGCATAGGTTTCAAGATTCTTACTAGTCAGATATATTCTTGGGCGGTGAATTGGGGGTGTTGAGTCCAATTCATTGAGGAAGGAGTAGGGCTTGTCTATTACATATTGGGTTTATGGAACGGTATCTGAGATAATTTGAAACCCTTGTTGTATGCATCACCCCACCTCACCTTTCCCGTTAAGCAGCCATAGTGTGTTTTCTAAACGTGTGACTCTATTCTGTTTTGTAATTCAGTTCAAGGGTAGCGGGTTTTACATTCCCTCTATAAGTCATATCTTATGATAAGTGTCTTTTTCTGTGTGATTTATTTCACTTAGAATCGTCGTACCTAAATCAAATCATCATGCTGCTACTGGCCTTATGACGTTGATTTCATGCCTGAGTGATATTCCATTGTACATAAGGACCACAACTTCTTTATCCATTTTTCTCTTTCCTGGGATATTTAAGGTGTAACGAAGTGGAGATTCTTGTCAACAGAGCAGCCCTAAACTTTGGGGTGCCTGTGTCTTGCTGATTTTTAGTTTTCCCAATTTATACGCCCATGAGTGGATGTGCCCTATGCTCCCTAAGCTGAGTTTTTTAGATGTTTCAGGACACACCGTGCACTTCTCCAGAGTGGCTGTTGGCAATTTACATCCCGCCCATCAGCGTAGCCAGGCTCCCGTTTCTCCATGGCCTGTCCTGCATTTCTGGTTTTGACACTTTATTCAGCATGGCCCTTTTGACCGATGGGAAGCGAGACTTCTTTGTAGCGCTGATTTGCCTTTCCAGGTTGCTTGGTTGGCCAAAAAGGGCGTATGCGTTTTTTCCTGAATATATTCAGGAAAAAACGCATACGCCCTTTTTGGCCAAGGGCATCATTGTCGAGGTTTTGCCGCTTTTCCTGTGCTTTAAAGGCGATTCGAATCTCCCTCCTGAAATCTGTTTCCTGCAATTCTGCCTTGCTTTCAAATCCTCTTCGTTGCCTTCCCTCAATATATTTGTGGACGAGAGTCATCATTTATAAGTCTGCAGGTTTGTGAATTGCAGTGCCCCTGAGCTCCATTTTTCAACTCGCTTTCTTGGGCGCTGGCCGCAAAAGCGCAGGATTGCTTCAGGCCCTATTCTGGTCCCAGGCGGCAGGCTGAGCCTGTGGTTAATTCTTCTTCCTGATGGGAAAATAGAGTGACCTCTGCCTGTCCCAACACCTGGAGCTAGTCTCTCATTGGTTCCCCCTCTTCCCTTTCATCCTCAGGACAAATTGCAAGCTGTACGGAACAGGAGGTTAAAGGTGCTGATTCTCCAAGGAGGGAGATTGCTAGTAAAGCGGCTGGAATGGCGAACCCGAGCACAAGGAGATGAGAAATGAGGTGCGTTTTAGAAACCTTTCCCGATCACACGGTGTACCATCTTCTGGGTTTCTCATGCATGTTTTCGATGTAGGAAGATGCCCTTGAACCTGGAGATTTTGGACCCATGGGATGGGTACCACGCAGTATTACTTTATAGGGTCTGCGTTTGCTCACCCAACCTCACCAAACCTCTCAGCCCCAAGAGTGTCCACCCTTATGTCTCAATCAGCTGTGGGTCTAGATATGGTCAATCCAGGTGGCATTACAGCCGCTGAACGAATTTTGTAAGTATTTCTCTCTCTTTCACTGTCTTTGTTTCACGGGTTTTTAAAAGTAATTGATTTTTATAATGGGGTTTACCTGCTTTTCACTGCTGTGATTTTGCCGCTTTACACCCACTTGACTCACTTACAGAGAGATATCAATGCATAGGTTTCAAGATTCTTACTAGTCAGATATATTCTTGGGCGGTGAATTGGGGGTGTTGAGTCCAATTCATTGAGGAAGGAGTAGGGCTTGTCTATTACATATTGGGTTTATGGAACGGTATCTGAGATAATTTGAAACCCTTGTTGTATGCATCACCCCACCTCACCTTTCCCGTTAAGCAGCCATAGTGTGTTTTCTAAACGTGTGACTCTATTCTGTTTTGTAATTCAGTTCAAGGGTAGCGGGTTTTACATTCCCTCTATAAGTCATATCTTATGATAAGTGTCTTTTTCTGTGTGACTTATTTCACTTAGAATCGTCGTACCTAAATCCAATCATCATGCTGCTACTGGCCTTATGACGTTGATTTCATGCCTGAGTGATATTCCATTGTACATAAGGACCACAACTTCTTTATCCATTTTTCTCTTTCCTGGGATATTTAAGGTGTAACGAAGTGGAGATTCTTGTCAACAGAGCAGCCCTAAACTTTGGGGTGCCTGTGTCTTGCTGATTTTTAGTTTTCCCAATTTATACGCCAATGAGTGGATGTGCCCTATGCTCCCTAAGCTCGGTTTTTTAGATGTTTCAGGACACACCGTGCACTTCTCCAGAGTGGCTGTTGGCAATTTACATCCCGCCCATCAGCGTAGCCAGGCTCCCGTTTCTCCATGGCCTGTCCTGCATTTCTGGTTTTGACACTTTATTCAGCATGGCCCTTTTGACCGATGGGAAGCGAGACTTCTTTGTAGCGCTGATTTGCCTTTCCAGGTTGCTTGGTTGGCCAAAAAGGGCGTATGCGTTTTTTCCTGAATATATTCAGGAAAAAACGCATACGCCCTTTTTGGCCAAGGGCATCATTGTCGAGGTTTTGCCACTTTTCCTGTGCTTTAAAGGCGATTCGAATCTCCCTCCTGAAATCTGTTTCCTGCAATTCTGCCTTGCTTTCAAATCCTCTTCGTTGCCTTCCCTCAATATATTTGTGGACGAGAGTCATCATTTATAAGTCTGCAGGTTTGTGAATTGCAGTGCCCCTGAGCTCCATTTTTCAACTCGCTTTCTTGGGAGCTGGCCGCAAAAGCGCAGGATTGCTTCAGGCCCTATTCTGGTCCCTGGCGGCAGGCTGAGCCTGTGGTTAATTCTTCTTCTTGAGGGGAAAATAGAGTGACCTGTGCCTGTCCCAACACCTAGAGCTAGTCTCTCATTGGTTCCCCCTCTTCCCGTTCATCCTCAGGACAAATTGCAACCTGTACGGAACAGGAGGTTAAAGGTGCTGATTCTCCAAGGAGGGAGATTGCTAGTAAAGCGGCTGGAATGGCGAACCCAAGCACAAGGAGATGAGAAATGAGGTGCGTTTTAGAAACCTTTCCCGATCACACGGTGTACCATCTTCTGGGTTTCTCATGAATGTTTTCGATGTAGGAAGATGCCCTTGAACCTGGAGATTTGGGACCCATGGGATGGGTACCACGCAGTATTACTTTATAGGGTCTGCGTTTGCTCACCCAGCCTCACCAAACCTCTCAGCCCCAAGAGTGTCCATCCTTATGTCTCAATCAGCTGTGGGTCTAGATATGGTCAATCCAGGTGGCATTACAGCCGCTGAACGAATTTTGTAAGAATTTCTCTCTCTTTCACTGTCTTTGTTTCACGGGTTTTTAAAAGTAATTGATTTTTATAATGGGGTTTACCTGCTTTTCACTGCTGTGATTTTGCCGCTTTACACCCACTTGACTCACTTACAGAGAGATATCAATGCATAGGTTTCAAGATTCTTACTAGTCAGATATATTCTTGGGCGGTGAATTGGGGGTGTTGAGTCCAATTCATTGAGGAAGGAGTAGGGCTTGTCTATTACATATTGGGTTTATGGAACGGTATCTGAGATAATTTGAAACCCTTGTTGTATGCATCACCCCACCTCGCCTTTCCCGTTAAGCAGCCATAGTGTGTTTTCTAAACGTGTGACTCTATTCTGTTTTGTAATTCAGTTCAAGGGTAGCGGTTTTTACATTCCCTCTATAAGTCATATCTTATGATAAGTGTCTTTTTCTGTGTGACTTATTTCACTTAGAATCGTCGTACCTAAATCCAATCATCATGCTGCTACTAGCCTTATGACGTTGATTTCATGGCTGAGTGATATTCCATTGTACATAAGGACCACAACTTCTTTATCCATTTTTCTCTTTCCTGGGATATTTAAGGTGTAACGAAGTGGAGATTCTTGTCAACAGAGCAGCCCTAAACTTTGGGGTGCCTGTGTCTTGCTGATTTTTAGTTTTCCCAATTTATACGCCCATGAGTGGATGTGCCCTATGCTCCCTAAGCTCAGTTTTTTAGATGTTTCAGGACACACCGTGCACTTCTCCAGAGTGGCTGTTGGCAATTTACATCCCGCCCATCAGCGTAGCCAGGCTCCCGTTTCTCCATGGCCTGTCCTGCATTCCTGGTTTTGACACTTTATTCAGCATGGCCCTTTTGACCGATGGGAAGCGAGACTTCTTTGTAGCGCTGATTTGCCTTTCCAGGTTGCTTGGTTGGCCAAAAAGGGCGTATGCGTTTTTTCCTGAATATATTCAGGAAAAAACGCATACGCCCTTTTTGGCCAAGGGCATCATTGTCGAGGTTTTGCCGCTTTTCCTGTGCTTTAAAGGCGATTCGAATCTCCCTCCTGAAATCTGTTTCCTGCAATTCTGCCTTGCTTTCAAATCCTCTTCGTTGCCTTCCATCAATATATTTGTGGACGAGAGTCATCATTTATAAGTCTGCAGGTTTGTGAATTGCAGTGCCCCTGAGCTCCATTTTTCAACTCGCTTTCTTGGGAGCTGGCCGCAAGAGCGCAGGATTGCTTCAGGCCCTATTCTGGTCCCAGGCGGCAGGCTGAGCCTGTGGTTAATTCTTCTTCTTGAGGGGAAAATAGAGTGACCTGTGCCTGTCCCAACACCTAGAGCTAGTCTCTCATTGGTTCCCCCTCTTCCCGTTCATCCTCAGGACAAATTGCAACCTGTAAGGAACAGGAGGTTAAAGGTGCTGATTCTCCAAGGAGGGAGATTGCTAGTAAAGCGGCTGGAATGGCGAACCCAAGTACAAGGAGATGAGAAATGAGGTGCGTTTTAGAAACCTTTCCCGATCACACGGTGTACCATCTTCTGGGTTTCTCATGAATGTTTTCGATGTAGGAAGATGCCCTTGAACCTGGAGATTTGGGACCCATGGGATGGGTACCACGCAGTATTACTTTATAGGGTCTGCGTTTGCTCACCCAACCTCACCAAACCTCTCAGCCCCAAGAGTGTCCACCCTTATGTCTCAATCAGCTGTGGGTCTAGATATGGTCAATCCAGGTGGCATCACAGCCCCTGAACGAATTTTGTAAGAATTTCTCTCTCTTTCACTGTCTTTGTTTCACGGGTTTTTAAAAGTAATTGATTTTTATAATGGGGTTTACCTGCTTTTCACTGCTGTGATTTTGCCGCTTTACACCCACTTGACTCACTTACAGAGAGATATCAATGCATAGGTTTCAAGATTCTTACTAGTCAGATATATTCTTGGGCGGTGAATAGGGGGGGTTGAGTCCAATTTATTGAGGAAGGAGTAGGGCTTGTCTATTACATATTGGGTTTATGGAATGGTATCTGAGCTAATTTGAAACCCTTGTTGTATGCATCACCCCATCTCACCTTTCCCATTAAGCAGCCATAGTGTGTTTTCTAAACGTGTGACTCTATTCTGTTTTGTAATTCAGTTCAAGGGTAGCGGTTTTTACATTCCCTCTATAAGTCATATCTTATGATAAGTGTCTTTTTCTGTGTGACTTATTTCACTTAGAATCTTCGTACCTAAATCCACTCATCATGCTGCTACTAGCCTTATGACTTTGATTTCATGGCTGAGTGATATTCCATTGTACATAAGGACCACAACTTCTTTATCCATTTTTCTCTTTCCTGGGATATTTAAGGTGTAACGAAGTGGAGATTCTTGTCAACAGAGCAGCCCTAAACTTTGGGGTGCCTGTGTCTTGCTGATTTTTAGTTTTCCCAATTTATACGCCCATGAGTGGATGTGCCCTATGCTCCCTAAGCTGAGTTTTTTAGATGTTTCAGGACACACCGTGCACTTCTCCAGAGTGGCTGTTGGCAATTTACATACCGCCCATCAGCGTAGCCAGGCTCCCGTTTCTCCATGGCCTTTCCTGCATTCCTGGTTTTGACACTTTATTCAGCATGGCCCTTTTGACCGATGGGAAGCGAGACTTCTTTGTAGCGCTGATTTGCCTTTCCAGGTTGCTTGGTTGGCCAAAAAGGGCGTATGCGTTTTTTCCTGAATATATTCAGGAAAAAACGCATACGCCCTTTTTGGCCAAGGGCATCATTGTCGAGGTTTTGCCGCTTTTCCTGTGCTTTAAAGGCGATTCGAATCTCCCTCCTGAAATCTGTTTCCTGCAATTCTGCCTTGCTTTCAAATCCTCTTCGTTTCCTTCCATCAATATATTTGTGGACGAGAGTCATCATTTATAAGTCTGCAGGTTTGTGAATTGCAGTGCCCCTGAGCTCCATTTTTCAACTCGCTTTCTTGGGAGCTGGCCGCAAAAGCGCAGGATTGCTTCAGGCCCTATTCTGGTCCCTGGCGGCAGGCTGAGCCTGTGGTTAATTCTTCTTCTTGAGGGGAAAATAGAGTGACCTGTGCCTGTCCCAACACCTAGAGCTAGTCTCTCATTGGTTCCCCCTCTTCCCGTTCATCCTCAGGACAAATTGCAACCTGTAAGGAACAGGAGGTTAAAGGTGCTGATTCTCCAAGGAGGGAGATTGCTAGTAAAGCGGCTGGAATGGCGAACCCAAGCACAAGGAGATGAGAAATGAGGTGCGTTTTAGAAACCTTTCCCGATCACACGGTGTACCATCTTCTGGGTTTCTCATGAATGTTTTCGATGTAGGAAGATGCCCTTGAACCTGGAGATTTGGGACCCATGGGATGGGTACCACGCAGTATTACTTTATAGGGTCTGCGTTTGCTCACCCAACCTCACCAAACCTCTCAGCCCCAAGAGTGTCCACCCTTATGTCTCAATCAGCTGTGGGTCTAGATATGGTCAATCCAGGTGGCATCACAGCCCCTGAACGAATTTTGTAAGAATTTCTCTCTCTTTCACTGTCTTTGTTTCACGGGTTTTTAAAAGTAATTGATTTTTATAATGGGGTTTACCTGCTTTTCACTGCTGTGATTTTGCCGCTTTACACCCACTTGACTCACTTACAGAGAGATATCAATGCATAGGTTTTCAAGATTCTTACTAGTCAGATATATTCTTGGGCGGTGAATAGGGGGTGTTGAGTCCAATTCATTGAGGAAGGAGTAGGGCTTGTCTATTACATATTGGGTTTATGGAACGGTATCTGAGCTAATTTGAAACCCTTGTTGTATGCATCACCCCACCTCACCTTTCCCATTAAGCAGCCATAGTGTGTTTTCTAAACGTGTGACTCTATTCTGTTTTGTAATTCAGTTCAAGTGTAGCGGTTTTTACATTCCCTCTATAAGTCATATCTTATGATAAGTGTCTTTTTCTGTGTGACTTATTTCACTTAGAATCTTCGTACCTAAATCCACTCATCATGCTGCTACTAGCCTTATGACGTTGATTTCATGGCTGAGTGATATTCCATTGTACATAAGGACCACAACTTCTTTATCCATTTTTCTCTTTCCTGGGATATTTAAGGTGTAACGAAGTGGAGATTCTTGTCAACAGAGCAGCCCTAAACTTTGGGGAGCCTGTGTCTTGTTGATTTTTAGTTTTCCCAATTTATACGCCCATGAGTGGATGTGACCTATGCTCCCTAAGCTCAGTTTTTTAGATGTTTCAGGACACACCGTGCACTTCTCCAGAGTGGCTGTTGGCAGTTTACATTCCGCCCATCAGCGTAGCCAGGCTCCCGTTTCTCCATGGCCTGTCCTGCATTCCTGGTTTTGACACTTTATTCAGCATGGCCCTTTTGACCGATGGGAAGCGAGACTTCTTTGTAGCGCTGATTTGCCTTTCCAGGTTGCTTGGTTGGCCAAAAAGGGCGTATGCGTTTTTTCCTGAATATATTCAGGAAAAAACGCATACGCCCTTTTTGGCCAAGGGCATCATTGTCGAGGTTTTGCCGCTTTTCCTGTGCTTTAAAGGCGATTCGAATCTCCCTCCTGAAATCTGTTTCCTGCAATTCTGCCTTGCTTTCAAATCCTCTTCGTTGCCTTCCATCAATATATTTGTGGACGAGAGTCATCATTTATAAGTCTGCAGGTTTGTGAATTGCAGTGCCCCTGAGCTCCATTTTTCAACTCGCTTTCTTGGGAGCTGGCCGCAAGAGCGCAGGATTGCTTCAGGCCCTATTCTGGTCCCAGGCGGCAGGCTGAGCCTGTGGTTAATTCTTCTTCTTGAGGGGAAAATAGAGTGACCTGTGCCTGTCCCAACACCTAGAGCTAGTCTCTCATTGGTTCCCCCTCTTCCCGTTCATCCTCAGGACAAATTGCAACCTGTACGGAACAGGAGGTTAAAGGTGCTGATTCTCCAAGGAGGGAGATTGCTAGTAAAGCGGCTGGAATGGCGAACCCAAGCACAAGGAGATGAGAAATGAGGTGCGTTTTAGAAACCTTTCCCGATCACACGGTGTACCATCTTCTGGGTTTCTCATGAATGTTTTCGATGTAGGAAGATGCCCTTGAACCTGGAGATTTGGGACCCATGGGATGGGTACCACGCAGTATTACTTTAAAGGGTCTGCGTTTGCTCACCCAACCTCACCAAACCTCTCAGCCCCAAGAGTGTCCACCCTTATGTCTCAATCAGCTGTGGGTCTAGATATGGTCAATCCAGGTGGCATTACAGCCGCTGAACGAATTTTGTAAGTATTTCTCTCTCTTTCACTGTCTTTGTTTCACGGGTTTTTAAAAGTAATTGATTTTTATAATGGGGTTTACCTGCTTTTCACTGCTGTGATTTTGCCGCTTTACACCCACTTGACTCACTTACAGAGAGATATCAATGCATAGGTTTCAAGATTCTTACTAGTCAGATATATTCTTGGGCGGTGAATTGGGGGTGTTGAGTCCAATTCATTGAGGAAGGAGTAGGGCTTGTCTATTACATATTGGGTTTATGGAACGGTATCTGAGATAATTTGAAACCCTTGTTGTATGCATCACCCCACCTCACCTTTCCAGTTAAGCAGCCATAGTGTGTTTTCTAAACGTGTGACTCTATTCTGTTTTGTAATTCAGTTCAAGGGTAGCGGTTTTTACATTCCCTCTATAAGTCATATATTATGATAAGTGTCTTTTTCTGTGTGACTTATTTCACTTAGAATCGTCGTACCTAAATCCAATCATCATGCTGCTACTAGCCTTATGACGTTGATTTCATGCCTGAGTGATATTCCATTGTACATAAGGACCACAACTTCTTTATCCATTTTTCTCTTTCCTGGGATATTTAAGGTGTAACGAAGTGGAGATTCTTGTCAACAGAGCAGCCCTAAACTTTGGGGTGCCGGTGTCTTGCTGATTTTTAGTTTTCCCAATTTATACGCCCATGAGTGGATGTGCCCTATGTTCCCTAAGCTCAGTTTTTTAGATGTTTCAGGACACACCGTGCACTTCTCCAGAGTGGCTGTTGGCAATTTACATCCCGCCCATCAGCGTAGCCAGGCTCCCGTTTCTCCATGGCCTGTCCTGCATTTCTGGTTTTGACACTTTATTCAGCATGGCCCTTTTGACCGATGGGAAGCGAGACTTCTTTGTAGCGCTGATTTGCCTTTCCAGGTTGCTTGGTTGGCCAAAAAGGGCGTATGCGTTTTTTCCTGAATATATTCAGGAAAAAACGCATACGCCCTTTTTGGCCAAGGGCATCATTGTCGAGGTTTTGCCGCTTTTCCTGTGCTTTAAAGGCGATTCGAATCTCCCTCCTGAAATCTGTTTCCTGCAATTCTGCCTTGCTTTCAAATCCTCTTCGTTGCCTTCCCTCAATATATTTGTGGACGAGAGTCATCATTTATAAGTCTGCAGGTTTGTGAATTGCAGTGCCCCTGAGCTCCATTTTTCAACTCGCTTTCTTGGGCGCTGGCCGCAAAAGCGCAGGATTGCTTCAGGCCCTATTCTGGTCCCTGGCGGCAGGCTGAGCCTGTGGTTAATTCTTCTTCCTGATGGGAAAATAGAGTGACCTGTGCCTGTCCCAACACCTAGAGCTAGTCTCTCATTGATTCCCCCTCTTCCCTTTCATCCTCAGGACAAATTGCAAGCTGTACGGAACAGGAGGTTAAAGGTGCTGATTCTCCAAGGAGGGAGATTGCTAGTAAAGCGGCTGGAATGGCGAACCCGAGCACAAGGAGATGAGAAATGAGGTGCGTTTTAGAAACCTTTCCCGATCACACGGTGTACCATCTTCTGGGTTTCTCATGCATGTTTTCGATGTAGGAAGATGCCCTTGAACCTGGAGATTTGGGACCCATGGGATGGGTACCACGCAGTATTACTTTAAAGGGTCTGCGTTTGCTCACCCAACCTCACCAAACCTCTCAGCCCCAAGAGTGTCCACCCTTATGTCTCAATCAGCTGTGGGTCTAGATATGGTCAATCCAGGTGGCATTACAGCCGCTGAACGAATTTTGTAAGAATTTCTCTCTCTTTCACTGTCTTTGTTTCACGGGTTTTTAAAAGTAATTGATTTTTATAATGGGGTTTACCTGCTTTTCACTGCTGTGATTTTGCCGCTTTACACCCACTTGACTCACTTACAGAGAGATATCAATGCATAGGTTTCAAGATTCTTACTAGTCAGATATATTCTTGGGCGGTGAATTGGGGGTGTTGAGTCCAATTCATTGAGGAAGGAGTAGGGCTTGTCTATTACATATTGGGTTTATGGAACGGTATCTGAGATAATTCGAAACCCTTGTTGTATGCATCACCCCACCTCACCTTTCCCGTTAAGCAGCCATAGTGTGTTTTCTAAACGTGTGACTCTATTCTGTTTTGTAATTCAGTTCAAGGGTAGCGGTTTTTACATTCCCTCTATAAGTCGTATCTTATGATAAGTGCCTTTTTCTGTGTGACTTATTTCACTTAGAATCGTCGTACCTAAATCCAATCATCATGCTGCTACTAGCCTTATGACGTTGATTTCATGGCTGAGTGATATTCCATTGTACATAAGGACCACAACTTCTTTATCCATTTTTCTCTTTCCTGGGATATTTAAGGTGTAACGAAGTGGAGATTCTTGTCAACAGAGCAGCCCTAAACTTTGGGGTGCCTGTGTCTTGCTGATTTTTAGTTTTCCCAATTTATACGCCCATGAGTGGATGTGCCCTATGCTCCGTAAGCTGAGTTTTGTAGATGTTTCAGGACACACCGTGCACTTCTCCAGAGTGGCTGTTGGCAATTTACATCCCGCCCATCAGCGTAGCCAGGCTCCCGTTTCTCCATGGCCTGTCCTGCATTTCTGGTTTTGACACTTTATTCAGCATGGCCCTTTGGACCGATGGGAAGCGAGACTTCTTTGTAGCGCTGATTTGCCTTTCCAGGTTGCTTGGTTGGCCAAAAAGGGCGTATGCGTTTTTTCCTGAATATATTCAGGAAAAAACGCATACGCCCTTTTTGGCCAAGGGCATCATTGTCGAGGTTTTGCCGCTTTTCCTGTGCTTTAAAGGCGATTCGAATCTCCCTCCTGAAATCTGTTTCCTGCAATTCTGCCTTGCTTTCAAATCCTCTTCGTTGCCTTCCCTCAATATATTTGTGGACGAGAGTCATCATTTATAAGTCTGCAGGTTTGTGAATTGCAGTGCCCCTGAGCGCCATTTTTCAACTCGCTTTCTTGGGCGCTGGCCGCAAAAGCGCAGGATTGCTTCAGGCCCTATTCTGGTCCCAGGCGGCAGGCTGAGCCTGTGGTTAATTCTTCTTCCTGATGGGAAAATAGAGTGACCTCTGCCTGTCCCAACACCTGGAGCTAGTCTCTCATTGGTTCCCCCTCTTCCCTTTCATCCTCAGGACAAATTGCAAGCTGTACGGAACAGGAGGTTAAAGGTGCTGATTCTCCAAGGAGGGAGATTGCTAGTAAAGCGGCTGGAATGGCGAACCCGAGCACAAGGAGATGAGAAATGAGGTGCGTTTTAGAAACCTTTCCCGATCACACGGTGTACCATCTTCTGGGTTTCTCATGCATGTTTTCGATGTAGGAAGATGCCCTTGAACCTGGAGATTTGGGACCCATGGGATGGGTACCACGCAGTATTACTTTAAAGGGTCTGCGTTTGCTCACCCAACCTCACCAAACCTCTCAGCGCCAAGAGTGTCCACCCTTATGTCTCAATCAGCTGTGGGTCTAGATATGGTCAATCCAGGTGGCATTACAGCCGCTGAACGAATTTTGTAAGTATTTCTCTCTCTTTCACTGTCTTTGTTTCACGGGTTTTTAAAAGTAATTGATTTTTATAATGGGGTTTACCTGCTTTTCACTGCTGTGATTTTGCCGCTTTACACCCACTTGACTCACTTACAGAGAGATATCAATGCATAGGTTTCAAGATTCTTACTAGTCAGATATATTCTTGGGCGGTGAATTGGGGGTGTTGAGTCCAATTCATTGAGGAAGGAGTAGGGCTTGTCTATTACATATTGGGTTTATGGAACGGTATCTGAGATAATTTGAAACCCTTGTTGTATGCATCACCCCACCTCACCTTTCCCGTTAAGCAGCCATAGTGTGTTTTCTAAACGTGTGACTCTATTCTGTTTTGTAATTCAGTTCAAGGGTAGCGGTTTTTACATTCCCTCTATAAGTCGTATCTTATGATAAGTGCCTTTTTCTGTGTGACTTATTTCACTTAGAATCGTCGTACCTAAATCCAATCATCATGCTGCTACTAGCCTTATGACGTTGATTTCATGGCTGAGTGATATTCCATTGTACATAAGGACCACAACTTCTTTATCCATTTTTCTCTTTCCTGGGATATTTAAGGTGTAACGAAGTGGAGATTCTTGTCAACAGAGCAGCCCTAAACTTTGGGGTGCCTGTGTCTTGCTGATTTTTAGTTTTCCCAATTTATACGCCCATGAGTGGATGTGCCCTATGCTCCCTAAGCTGAGTTTTTTAGATGTTTCAGGACACACCGTGCACTTCTCCAGAGTGGCTGTTGGCAATTTACATCCCGCTCATCAGCGTAGCCAGGCTCCCGTTTCTCCAGGGCCTGTCCTGCATTTCTGCTTTTGACACTTTATTCAGCATGGCCCTTTTGACCGATGGGAAGCGAGACTTCTTTGTAGCGCTGATTTGCCTTTCCAGGTTGCTTGGTTGGCCAAAAAGGGCGTATGCGTTTTTTCCTGAATATATTCAGGAAAAAACGCATACGCCCTTTTTGGCCAAGGGCATCATTATCGAGGTTTTGCCGCTTTTCCTGTGCTTTAAAGGCGATTCGAATCTCCCTCCTGAAATCTGTTTCCTGCAATTCTGCCTTGCTTTCAAATCCTCTTCGTTGCCTTCCCTCAATATATTTGTGGACGAGAGTCATCATTTATAAGTCTGCAGGTTTGTGAATTGCAGTGTCCCTGAGCTCCATTTTTCAACTCGCTTTCTTGGGAGCTGGCCGCAAAAGCGCAGGATTGCTTCAGGCCCTATTCTGGTCCCAGGCGGCAGGCTGAGCCTGTGGTTAATTCTTCTTCTTGAGGGGAAAATAGAGTGACCTGTGCCTGTCCCAACACCTAGAGCTAGTCTCTCATTGGTTCCCCCTCTTCCCTTTCATCCTCAGGACAAATTGCAAGCTGTACGGAACAGGAGGTTAAAGGTGCTGATTCTCCAAGGAGGGAGATTGCTAGTAAAGCGGCTGGAATGGCGAACCCGAGCACAAGGAGATGAGAAATGAGGTGCGTTTTAGAAACCTTTCCCGATCACACGGTGTACCATCTTCTGGGTTTCTCATGCCTGTTTTCGATGTAGGAAGATGCCCTTGAACCTGGAGATTTTGGACCCATGGGATGGGTACCACGCAGTATTACTTTATAGGGTCTGCGTTTGCTCACCCAACCTCACCAAACCTCTCAGCCCCAAGAGTGTCCACCCTTATGTCTCAATCAGCTGTGGGTCTAGATATGGTCAATCCAGGTGGCATTACAGCCGCTGAACGAATTTTGTAAGAATTTCTCTCTCTTTCACTGTCTTTGTTTCACGGGTTTTTAAAAGTAATTGATTTTTATAATGGGGTTTACCTGCTTTTCACTGCTGTGATTTTGCCGCTTTACACCCACTTGACTCACTTACAGAGAGATATCAATGCATAGGTTTCAAGATTTTTACTAGTCACATATATTCTTGGGCGGTGAATTGGGGGTGTTGAGTCCAATTCATTGAGGAAGGAGTAGGGCTTGTCTATTACATATTGGGTTTATGGAACGGTATCTGAGATAATTTGAAACCCTTGTTGTATGCATCACCCCACCTCGCCTTTCCCGTTAAGCAGCCATAGTGTGTTTTCTAAACGTGTGACTCTATTCTGTTTTGTAATTCCGTTCAAGGGTAGCGGTTTTTACATTCCCTCTATAAGTCATATCTTATGATAAGTGTCTTTTTCTGTGTGACTTATTTCACTTAGAATAGTCGTACCTAAATCCAATCATCAGGCTGCTACTAGCCTTTTGACGTTGATTTCATGGCTGAGTGATATTCCATTGTACATAAGGACCACAACTTCTTTATCCATTTTTCTCTTTCCTGGGATATTTAAGGTGTAACGAAGTGGAGATTCTTGTCAACAGAGCAGCCCTAAACTTTGGGGTGCCTGTGTCTTGCTGATTTTTAGTTTTCCCAATTTATACGCCCATGAGTGGATGTGCCCTATGCTCCCTAAGCTGAGTTTTTTAGATGTTTCAGGACACACCGTGCACTTCTCCAGAGTGGCTGTTGGCAATTTACATCCCGCCCATCAGCGTAGCCAGGCTCCCGTTTCTCCATGGCCTGTCCTGCATTTCTGGTTTTGACACTTTATTCAGCATGGCCCTTTTGACCGATGGGAAGCGAGACTTCTTTGTAGCGCTGATTTGCCTTTCCAGGTTGCTTGGTTGGCCAAAAAGGGCGTATGCGTTTTTTCCTGAATATATTCAGGAAAAAACGCATACGCCCTTTTTGGCCAAGGGCATCATTGTCGAGGTTTTGCCGCTTTTCCTGTGCTTTAAAGGCGATTCGAATCTCCCTCCTGAAATCTGTTTCCTGCAATTCTGCCTTGCTTTCAAATCCTCTTCGTTGCCTTCCCTCAATATATTTGTGGACGAGAGTCATCATTTATAAGTCTGCAGGTTTGTGAATTGCAGTGCCCCTGAGCGCCATTTTTCAACTCGCTTTCTTGGGCGCTGGCCGCAAAAGCGCAGGATTGCTTCAGGCCCTATTCTGGTCCCAGGCGCCAGGCTGAGCCTGTGGTTAATTCTTCTTCCTGATGGGAAAATAGAGTGACCTCTGCCTGTCCCAACACCTGGAGCTAGTCTCTCATTGGTTCCCCCTCTTCCCTTTCATCCTCAGGACAAATTGCAAGGTGTACGGAACAGGAGGTTAAAGGTGCTGATTCTCCAAGGAGGGAGATTGCTAGTAAAGCGGCTTGAATGGCGAACCCGAGCACAAGGAGATGAGAAATGAGGTGCGTTTTAGAAACCTTTCCCGATCACACGGTGTACCATCTTCTGGGTTTCTCATGCATGTTTTCGATGTAGGAAGATGCCCTTGAACCTGGAGATTTGGGACCCATGGGATGGGTACCACGCAGTATTACTTTAAAGGGTCTGCGTTTGCTCACCCAACCTCACCAAACCTCTCAGCCCCAAGAGTGTCCACCCTTATGTCTCAATCAGCTGTGGGTCTAGATATGGTCAATCCAGGTGGCATTACAGCCGCTGAACGAATTTTGTAAGTATTTCTCTCTCTTTCACTGTCTTTGTTTCACGGGTTTTTAAAAGTAATTGATTTTTATAATGGGGTTTACCTGCTTTTCACTGCTGTGATTTTGCCGCTTTACACCCACTTGACTCACTTACAGAGAGATATCAATGCATAGGTTTCAAGATTCTTACTAGTCAGATATATTCTTGGGCGGTGAATTGGGGGTGTTGAGTCCAATTCATTGAGGAAGGAGTAGGGCTTGTCTATTACATATTGGGTTTATGGAACGGTATCTGAGATAATTTGAAACCCTTGTTGTATGCATCACCCCACCTCACCTTTCCCGTTAAGCAGCCATAGTGTGTTTTCTAAACGTATGACTCTATTCTGTTTTGTAATTCAGTTCAAGGGTAGCGGTTTTTACATTCCCTCTATAAGTCGTATCTTATGATAAGTGTCTTTTTCTGTGTGACTTATTTCACTTAGAATCGTCGTACCTAAATCCAATCATCATGCTGCTACTAGCCTTATGACGTTGATTTCATGCCTGAGTGATATTCCATTGTACATAAGGACCACAACTTCTTTATCCATTTTTCTCTTTCCTGGGATATTTAAGGTGTAACGAAGTGGAGATTCTTGTCAACAGAGCAGCCCTAAACTTTGGGGTGCCTGTGTCTTGCTGATTTTTAGTTTTCCCAATTTATACGCCCATGAGTGGATGTGCCCTATGCTCCCTAAGCTCAGTTTTTTAGATGTTTCAGGACACACCGTGCACTTCTCCAGAGTGGCTGTTGGCAATTTACATCCCGCCCATCAGCGTAGCCAGGCTCCCGTTTCTCCATGGCCTGTCCTGCATTTCTGGTTTTGACACTTTATTCAGCATGGCCCTTTTGACCGATGGGAAGCGAGACTTCTTTGTAGCGCTGATTTGCCTTCCCAGGTTGCTTGGTTGGCCAAAAAGGGCGTATGCGTTTTTTCCTGAATATATTCAGGAAAAAACGCATACGCCCTTTTTGGCCAAGGGCATCATTGTCGAGGTTTTGCCGCTTTTCCTGTGCTTTAAAGGCGATTCGAATCTCCCTCCTGAAATCTGTTTCCTGCAATTCTGCCTTGCTTTCAAATCCTCTTCGTTGCCTTCCCTCAATATATTTGTGGACGAGAGTCATCATTTATAAGTCTGCAGGTTTGTGAATTGCAGTGCCCCTGAGCTCCATTTTTCAACTCGCTTTCTTGGGCGCTGGCCGCAAAAGCGCAGGATTGCTTCAGGCCCTATTCTGGTCCCAGGTGGCAGGCTGAGCCTGTGGTTAATTCTTCTTCCTGATGGGAAAATAGAGTGACCTCTGCCTGTCCCAACACCTGGAGCTAGTCTCTCATTGGTTCCCCCTCTTCCCTTTCATCCTCAGGACAAATTGCAAGCTGTACGGAACAGGAGGTTAAAGGTGCTGATTCTCCAAGGAGGGAGATTGCTAGTAAAGCGGCTGGAATGGCGAACCCGAGCACAAGGAGATGAGAAATGAGGTGCGTTTTAGAAACCTTTCCCGATCACACGGTGTACCATCTTCTGGGTTTCTCATGCATGTTTTCGATGTAGGAAGATGCCCTTGAACCTGGAGATTTGGGACCCATGGGATGGGTACCACGCAGTATTACTTTAAAGGGTCTGCGTTTGCTCACCCAACCTCACCAAACCTCTCAGCCCCAAGAGTGTCCACCCTTATGTCTCAATCAGCTGTGGGTCTAGATATGGTCAATCCAGGTGGCATTACAGCCGCTGAACGAATTTTGTAAGAATTTCTCTCTCTTTCACTGTCTTTGTTTCACGGGTTTTTAAAAGTAATTGATTTTTATAATGGGGTTTACCTGCTTTTCACTGCTGTGATTTTGCCGCTTTACACCCACTTGACTCACTTACAGAGAGATATCAATGCATAGGTTTCAAGATTCTTACTAGTCAGATATATTCTTGGGCGGTGAATTGGGGGTGTTGAGTCCAATTCATTGAGGAAGGAGTAGGGCTTGTCTATTACATATTGGGTTTATGGAACGGTATCTGAGATAATTTGAAACCCTTGTTGTATGCATCACCCCACCTCACCTTTCCCGTTAAGCAGCCATAGTGTGTTTTCTAAACGTGTGACTCTATTCTGTTTTGTAATTCAGTTCAAGGGTAGCGGTTTTTACATTCCCTCTATAAGTCGTATCTTATGATAAGTGCCTTTTTCTGTGTGACTTATTTCACTTAGAATCGTCGTACCTAAATCCAATCATCATGCTGCTACTAGCCTTATGACGTTGATTTCATGGCTGAGTGATATTCCATTGTACATAAGGACCACAACTTCTTTATCCATTTTTCTCTTTCCTGGGATATTTAAGGTGTAACGAAGTGGAGATTCTTGTCAACAGAGCAGCCCTAAACTTTGGGGTGCCTGTGTCTTGCTGATTTTTAGTTTTCCCAATTTATACGCCCATGAGTGGATGTGCCCTATGCTCCCTAAGCTCAGTTTTTTAGATGTTTCAGGACACACCGTGCACTTCTCCAGAGTGGCTGTTGGCAATTTACATCCCGCCCATCAGCGTAGCCAGGCTCCCGTTTCTCCATGGCCTGTCCTGCATTTCTGGTTTTGACACTTTATTCAGCATGGCCCTTTTGACCGATGGGAAGCGAGACTTCTTTGTAGCGCTGATTTGCCTTTCCAGGTTGCTTGGTTGGCCAAAAAGGGCGTATGCGTTTTTTCCTGAATATATTCAGGAAAAAACGCATACGCCCTTTTTGGCCAAGGGCATCATTGTCGAGGTTTTGCCGCTTTTCCTGTGCTTTAAAGGCGATTCGAATCTCCCTCCTGAAATCTGTTTCCTGCAATTCTGCCTTGCTTTCAAATCCTCTTCGTTGCCTTCCCTCAATATATTTGTGGACGAGAGTCATCATTTATAAGTCTGCAGGTTTGTGAATTGCAGTGCCCCTGAGCTCCATTTTTCAACTCGCTTTCTTGGGCGCTGGCCGCAAAAGCGCAGGATTGCTTCAGGCCCTATTCTGGTCCCAGGCGGCAGGCTGAGCCTGTGGTTAATTCTTCTTCCTGATGGGAAAATAGAGTGACCTCTGCCTGTCCCAACACCTGGAGCTAGTCTCTCATTGGTTCTCCCTCTTCCCTTTCATCCTCAGGACAAATTGCAAGCTGTACGGAACAGGAGGTTAAAGGTTCTGATTCTCCAAGGAGGGAGATTGCTAGTAAAGCGGCTGGAATGGCGAACCCGAGCACAAGGAGATGAGAAATGAGGTGCGTTTTAGAAACCTTTCCCGATCACACGGTGTACCATCTTCTGGGTTTCTCATGCATGTTTTCGATGTAGGAAGATGCCCTTGAACCTGGAGATTTGGGACCCATGGGATGGGTACCACGCAGTATTACTTTAAAGGGTCTGCGTTTGCTCACCCAACCTCACCAAACCTCTCAGCCCCAAGAGTGTCCACCCTTATGTCTCAATCAGCTGTGGGTCTAGATATGGTCAATCCAGGTGGCATTACAGCCGCTGAACGAATTTTGTAAGAATTTCTCTCTCTTTCACTGTCTTTGTTTCACGGGTTTTTAAAAGTAATTGATTTTTATAATGGGGTTTACCTGCTTTTCACTGCTGTGATTTTGCCGCTTTACACCCACTTGACTCACTTACAGAGAGATATCAATGCATAGGTTTCAAGATTCTTACTAGTCAGATATATTCTTGGGCGGTGAATTGGGGGTGTTGAGTCCAATTCATTGAGGAAGGAGTAGGGCTTGTCTATTACATATTGGGTTTATGGAACGGTATCTGAGATAATTTGAAACCCTTGTTGTATGCATCACCCCACCTCACCTTTCCCGTTAAGCAGCCATAGTGTGTTTTCTAAACGTGTGACTCTATTCTGTTTTGTAATTCAGTTCAAGGGTAGCGGTTTTTACATTCCCTCTATAAGTCGTATCTTATGATAAGTGCCTTTTTCTGTGTGACTTATTTCACTTAGAATCGTCGTACCTAAATCCAATCATCATGCTGCTACTAGCCTTATGACGTTGATTTCATGGCTGAGTGATATTCCATTGTACATAAGGACCACAACTTCTTTATCCATTTTTCTCTTTCCTGGGATATTTAAGGTGTAACGAAGTGGAGATTCTTGTCAACAGAGCAGCCCTAAACTTTGGGGTGCCTGTGTCTTGCTGATTTTTAGTTTTCCCAATTTATACGCCCATGAGTGGATGTGCCCTATGCTCCCTAAGCTGAGTTTTTTAGATGTTTCAGGACACACCGTGCACTTCTCCAGAGTGGCTGTTGGCAATTTACATCCCGCTCATCAGCGTAGCCAGGCTCCCGTTTCTCCATGGCCTGTCCTGCATTTCTGGTTTTGACACTTTATTCAGCATGGCCCTTTTGACCGATGGGAAGCGAGACTTCTTTGTAGCGCTGATTTGCCTTTCCAGGTTGCTTGGTTGGCCAAAAAGGGCGTATGCGTTTTTTCCTGAATATATTCAGGAAAAAACGCATACGCCCTTTTTGGCCAAGGGCATCATTGTCGAGGTTTTGCCGCTTTTCCTGTGCTTTAAAGGCGATTCGAATCTCCCTCCTGAAATCTGTTTCCTGCAATTCTGCCTTGCTTTCAAATCCTCTTCGTTGCCTTCCCTCAATATATTTGTGGACGAGAGTCATCATTTATAAGTCTGCAGGTTTGTGAATTGCAGTGCCCCTGAGCGCCATTTTTCAACTCGCTTTCTTGGGCGCTGGCCGCAAAAGCGCAGGATTGCTTCAGGCCCTATTCTGGTCCCAGGCGCCAGGCTGAGCCTGTGGTTAATTCTTCTTCCTGATGGGAAAATAGAGTGACCTCTGCCTGTCCCAACACCTGGAGCTAGTCTCTCATTGGTTCCCCCTCTTCCCTTTCATCCTCAGGACAAATTGCAAGGTGTACGGAACAGGAGGTTAAAGGTGCTGATTCTCCAAGGAGGGAGATTGCTAGTAAAGCGGCTTGAATGGCGAACCCGAGCACAAGGAGATGAGAAATGAGGTGCGTTTTAGAAACCTTTCCCGATCACACGGTGTACCATCTTCTGGGTTTCTCATGCATGTTTTCGATGTAGGAAGATGCCCTTGAACCTGGAGATTTGGGACCCATGGGATGGGTACCACGCAGTATTACTTTAAAGGGTCTGCGTTTGCTCACCCAACCTCACCAAACCTCTCAGCCCCAAGAGTGTCCACCCTTATGTCTCAATCAGCTGTGGGTCTAGATATGGTCAATCCAGGTGGCATTACAGCCGCTGAACGAATTTTGTAAGTATTTCTCTCTCTTTCACTGTCTTTGTTTCACGGGTTTTTAAAAGTAATTGATTTTTATAATGGGGTTTACCTGCTTTTCACTGCTGTGATTTTGCCGCTTTACACCCACTTGACTCACTTACAGAGAGATATCAATGCATAGGTTTCAAGATTCTTACTAGTCAGATATATTCTTGGGCGGTGAATTGGGGGTGTTGAGTCCAATTCATTGAGGAAGGAGTAGGGCTTGTCTATTACATATTGGGTTTATGGAACGGTATCTGAGATAATTTGAAACCCTTGTTGTATGCATCACCCCACCTCACCTTTCCCGTTAAGCAGCCATAGTGTGTTTTCTAAACGTATGACTCTATTCTGTTTTGTAATTCAGTTCAAGGGTAGCGGTTTTTACATTCCCTCTATAAGTCGTATCTTATGATAAGTGTCTTTTTCTGTGTGACTTATTTCACTTAGAATCGTCGTACCTAAATCCAATCATCATGCTGCTACTAGCCTTATGACGTTGATTTCATGCCTGAGTGATATTCCATTGTACATAAGGACCACAACTTCTTTATCCATTTTTCTCTTTCCTGGGATATTTAAGGTGTAACGAAGTGGAGATTCTTGTCAACAGAGCAGCCCTAAACTTTGGGGTGCCTGTGTCTTGCTGATTTTTAGTTTTCCCAATTTATACGCCCATGAGTGGATGTGCCCTATGCTCCCTAAGCTCAGTTTTTTAGATGTTTCAGGACACACCGTGCACTTCTCCAGAGTGGCTGTTGGCAATTTACATCCCGCCCATCAGCGTAGCCAGGCTCCCGTTTCTCCATGGCCTGTCCTGCATTTCTGGTTTTGACACTTTATTCAGCATGGCCCTTTTGACCGATGGGAAGCGAGACTTCTTTGTAGCGCTGATTTGCCTTCCCAGGTTGCTTGGTTGGCCAAAAAGGGCGTATGCGTTTTTTCCTGAATATATTCAGGAAAAAACGCATACGCCCTTTTTGGCCAAGGGCATCATTGTCGAGGTTTTGCCGCTTTTCCTGTGCTTTAAAGGCGATTCGAATCTCCCTCCTGAAATCTGTTTCCTGCAATTCTGCCTTGCTTTCAAATCCTCTTCGTTGCCTTCCCTCAATATATTTGTGGACGAGAGTCATCATTTATAAGTCTGCAGGTTTGTGAATTGCAGTGCCCCTGAGCTCCATTTTTCAACTCGCTTTCTTGGGCGCTGGCCGCAAAAGCGCAGGATTGCTTCAGGCCCTATTCTGGTCCCAGGTGGCAGGCTGAGCCTGTGGTTAATTCTTCTTCCTGATGGGAAAATAGAGTGACCTCTGCCTGTCCCAACACCTGGAGCTAGTCTCTCATTGGTTCCCCCTCTTCCCTTTCATCCTCAGGACAAATTGCAAGCTGTACGGAACAGGAGGTTAAAGGTGCTGATTCTCCAAGGAGGGAGATTGCTAGTAAAGCGGCTGGAATGGCGAACCCGAGCACAAGGAGATGAGAAATGAGGTGCGTTTTAGAAACCTTTCCCGATCACACGGTGTACCATCTTCTGGGTTTCTCATGCATGTTTTCGATGTAGGAAGATGCCCTTGAACCTGGAGATTTGGGACCCATGGGATGGGTACCACGCAGTATTACTTTAAAGGGTCTGCGTTTGCTCACCCAACCTCACCAAACCTCTCAGCCCCAAGAGTGTCCACCCTTATGTCTCAATCAGCTGTGGGTCTAGATATGGTCAATCCAGGTGGCATTACAGCCGCTGAACGAATTTTGTAAGAATTTCTCTCTCTTTCACTGTCTTTGTTTCACGGGTTTTTAAAAGTAATTGATTTTTATAATGGGGTTTACCTGCTTTTCACTGCTGTGATTTTGCCGCTTTACACCCACTTGACTCACTTACAGAGAGATATCAATGCATAGGTTTCAAGATTCTTACTAGTCAGATATATTCTTGGGCGGTGAATTGGGGGTGTTGAGTCCAATTCATTGAGGAAGGAGTAGGGCTTGTCTATTACATATTGGGTTTATGGAACGGTATCTGAGATAATTTGAAACCCTTGTTGTATGCATCACCCCACCTCACCTTTCCCGTTAAGCAGCCATAGTGTGTTTTCTAAACGTGTGACTCTATTCTGTTTTGTAATTCAGTTCAAGGGTAGCGGTTTTTACATTCCCTCTATAAGTCGTATCTTATGATAAGTGCCTTTTTCTGTGTGACTTATTTCACTTAGAATCGTCGTACCTAAATCCAATCATCATGCTGCTACTAGCCTTATGACGTTGATTTCATGGCTGAGTGATATTCCATTGTACATAAGGACCACAACTTCTTTATCCATTTTTCTCTTTCCTGGGATATTTAAGGTGTAACGAAGTGGAGATTCTTGTCAACAGAGCAGCCCTAAACTTTGGGGTGCCTGTGTCTTGCTGATTTTTAGTTTTCCCAATTTATACGCCCATGAGTGGATGTGCCCTATGCTCCCTAAGCTCAGTTTTTTAGATGTTTCAGGACACACCGTGCACTTCTCCAGAGTGGCTGTTGGCAATTTACATCCCGCCCATCAGCGTAGCCAGGCTCCCGTTTCTCCATGGCCTGTCCTGCATTTCTGGTTTTGACACTTTATTCAGCATGGCCCTTTTGACCGATGGGAAGCGAGACTTCTTTGTAGCGCTGATTTGCCTTTCCAGGTTGCTTGGTTGGCCAAAAAGGGCGTATGCGTTTTTTCCTGAATATATTCAGGAAAAAACGCATACGCCCTTTTTGGCCAAGGGCATCATTGTCGAGGTTTTGCCGCTTTTCCTGTGCTTTAAAGGCGATTCGAATCTCCCTCCTGAAATCTGTTTCCTGCAATTCTGCCTTGCTTTCAAATCCTCTTCGTTGCCTTCCCTCAATATATTTGTGGACGAGAGTCATCATTTATAAGTCTGCAGGTTTGTGAAGTGCAGTGCCCCTGAGCTCCATTTTTCAACTCGCTTTCTTGGGCGCTGGCCGCAAAAGCGCAGGATTGCTTCAGGCCCTATTCTGGTCCCAGGCGGCAGGCTGAGCCTGTGGTTAATTCTTCTTCCTGATGGGAAAATAGAGTGACCTCTGCCTGTCCCAACACCTGGAGCTAGTCTCTCATTGGTTCTCCCTCTTCCCTTTCATCCTCAGGACAAATTGCAAGCTGTACGGAACAGGAGGTTAAAGGTTCTGATTCTCCAAGGAGGGAGATTGCTAGTAAAGCGGCTGGAATGGCGAACCCGAGCACAAGGAGATGAGAAATGAGGTGCGTTTTAGAAACCTTTCCCGATCACACGGTGTACCATCTTCTGGGTTTCTCATGCATGTTTTCGATGTAGGAAGATGCCCTTGAACCTGGAGATTTGGGACCCATGGGATGGGTACCACGCAGTATTACTTTAAAGGGTCTGCGTTTGCTCACCCAACCTCACCAAACCTCTCAGCCCCAAGAGTGTCCACCCTTATGTCTCAATCAGCTGTGGGTCTAGATATGGTCAATCCAGGTGGCATTACAGCCGCTGAACGAATTTTGTAAGAATTTCTCTCTCTTTCACTGTCTTTGTTTCACGGGTTTTTAAAAGTAATTGATTTTTATAATGGGGTTTACCTGCTTTTCACTGCTGTGATTTTGCCGCTTTACACCCACTTGACTCACTTACAGAGAGATATCAATGCATAGGTTTCAAGATTCTTACTAGTCAGATATATTCTTGGGCGGTGAATTGGGGGTGTTGAGTCCAATTCATTGAGGAAGGAGTAGGGCTTGTCTATTACATATTGGGTTTATGGAACGGTATCTGAGATAATTTGAAACCCTTGTTGTATGCATCACCCCACCTCACCTTTCCCGTTAAGCAGCCATAGTGTGTTTTCTAAACGTGTGACTCTATTCTGTTTTGTAATTCAGTTCAAGGGTAGCGGTTTTTACATTCCCTCTATAAGTCGTATCTTATGATAAGTGCCTTTTTCTGTGTGACTTATTTCACTTAGAATCGTCGTACCTAAATCCAATCATCATGCTGCTACTAGCCTTATGACGTTGATTTCATGGCTGAGTGATATTCCATTGTACATAAGGACCACAACTTCTTTATCCATTTTTCTCTTTCCTGGGATATTTAAGGTGTAACGAAGTGGAGATTCTTGTCAACAGAGCAGCCCTAAACTTTGGGGTGCCTGTGTCTTGCTGATTTTTAGTTTTCCCAATTTATACGCCCATGAGTGGATGTGCCCTATGCTCCCTAAGCTGAGTTTTTTAGATGTTTCAGGACACACCGTGCACTTCTCCAGAGTGGCTGTTGGCAATTTACATCCCGCTCATCAGCGTAGCCAGGCTCCCGTTTCTCCATGGCCTGTCCTGCATTTCTGGTTTTGACACTTTATTCAGCATGGCCCTTTTGACCGATGGGAAGCGAGACTTCTTTGTAGCGCTGATTTGCCTTTCCAGGTTGCTTGGTTGGCCAAAAAGGGCGTATGCGTTTTTTCCTGAATATATTCAGGAAAAAACGCATACGCCCTTTTTGGCCAAGGGCATCATTGTCGAGGTTTTGCCGCTTTTCCTGTGTTTTAAAGGCGATTCGAATCTCCCTCCTGAAATCTGTTTCCTGCAATTCTGCCTTGCTTTCAAATCCTCTTCGTTGCCTTCCCTCAATATATTTGTGGACGAGAGTCATCATTTATAAGTCTGCAGGTTTGTGAATTGCAGTGCCCCTGAGCTCCATTTTTCAACTCGCTTTCTTGGGCGCTGGCCGCAAAAGCGCAGGATTGCTTCAGGCCCTATTCTGGTCCCAGGCGGCAGGCTGAGCCTGTGGTTAATTCTTCTTCCTGATGGGAAAATAGAGTGACCTGTGCCTGTCCCAACACCTAGAGCTAGTCTCTCATTGGTTCCCCCTCTTCCCTTTCATCCTCAGGACAAATTGCAAGCTGTACGGAACAGGAGGTTAAAGGTGCTGATTCTCCAAGGAGGGAGATTGCTAGTAAAGCGGCTGGAATGGCGAACCCGAGCACAAGGAGATGAGAAATGAGGTGCGTTTTAGAAACCTTTCCCGATCTCACGGTGTACCATCTTCTGGGTTTCTCATGCATGTTTTCGATGTAGGAAGATGCCCTTGAACCTGGAGATTTGGGACCCATGGGATGGGTACCACGCAGTATTACTTTAAAGGGTCTGCGTTTGCTCACCCAACCTCACCAAACCTCTCAGCGCCAAGAGTGTCCACCCTTATGTCTCAATCAGCTGTGGGTCTAGATATGGTCAATACAGGTGGCATTACAGCCGCTGAACGAATTTTGTAAGAATTTCTCTCTCTTTCACTGTCTTTGTTTCACGGGTTTTTAAAAGTAATTGATTTTTATAATGGGGTTTACCTGCTTTTCACTGCTGTGATTTTGCCGCTTTACACCCACTTGACTCACTTACAGAGAGATATCAATGCATAGGTTTCAAGATTCTTACTAGTCAGATATATTCTTGGGCCGTGAATTGGGGGTGTTGAGTCCAATTCATTGAGGAAGGAGTAGGGCTTGTCTATTACATATTGGGTTTATGGAACGGTATCTGAGATAATTTGAAACCCTTGTTTTATGCATCACCCCACCTCACCTTTCCCGTTAAGCAGCCATAGTGTGTTTTCTAAACGTGTGACTCTATTCTGTTTTGTAATTCAGTTCAAGGGTAGCGGTTTTTACATTCCCTCTATAAGTCATATCTTATGATAAGTGTCTTTTTCTGTGTGACTTATTTCACTTAGAATCGTCGTACCTAAATCCACTCATCATGCTGCTACTAGCCTTATGACGTTGATTTCATGGCTGAGTGATATTCCATTGTACATAAGGACCACAACTTCTTTATCCATTTTTCTCTTTCCTGGGATATTTAAGGTGTAACGAAGTGGAGATTCTTGTCAACAGAGCAGCCCTAAATTTTGGGGTGCCTGTGTTTTGCTGATTTTTAGTTTTCCCAATTTATACGCCCATGAGTGGATGTGCCCTATGCTCCCTAAGCTGAGTTTTTTAGATGTTTCAGGACACACCGTGCACTTCTCCAGAGTGGCTGTTGGCAATTTACATCCCGCCCATCAGCGTAGCCAGGCTCCCGTTTCTCCATGGCCTGTCCTGCATTTCTGGTTTTGACACTTTATTCAGCATGGCCCTTTTGACCGATGGGAAGCGAGACTTCTTTGTAGCGCTGATTTGCCTTTCCAGGTTGCTTGGTTGGCCAAAAAGGGCGTATGCGTTATTTCCTGAATATATTCAGGAAAAAACGCATACGCCCTTTTTGGCCAAGGGCATCATTGTCGAGGTTTTGCCGCTTTTCCTGTGCTTTAAAGGCGATTCGAATCTCCCTCCTGAAATCTGTTTCCTGCAATTCTGCCTTGCTTTCAAATCCTCTTCGTTGCCTTCCCTCAATATATTTGTGGACGAGAGTCATCATTTATAAGTCTGCAGGTTTGTGAATTGCAGTGCCCCTGAGCTCCATTTTTCAACTCGCTTTCTTGGGCGCTGGAAGCAAAAGCGCAGGATTGCTTCAGGCCCTATTGTGGTCCCAGGCGGCAGGCTGAGCCTGTGGTTAATTCTTCTTCCTGATGGGAAAATAGAGTGACCTGTGCCTGTCCCAACACCTAGAGCTAGTCTCTCATTGGTTCCCCCTCTTCCCTTTCATCCTCAGGACAAATTGCAAGCTGTACGGAACAGGAGGTTAAAGGTGCTGATTCTCCAAGGAGGGAGATTGCTAGTAAAGCGGCTGGAATGGCGAACCCGAGCACAAGGAGATGAGAAATGAGGTGCGTTTTAGAAACCTTTCCCGATCACACGGTGTACCATCTTCTGGGTTTCTCATGCATGTTTTCGATGTAGGAAGATGCCCTTGAACCTGGAGATTTGGGACCCATGGGATGGGTACCACGCAGTATTACTTTAAAGGGTCTGCGTTTGCTCACCCAACCTCACCAAACCTCTCAGCGCCAAGAGTGTCCATCCACCCTTATGTCTCAATCAACTGTGGGTCTAGATATGGTCAATCCAGGTGGCATTACAGTCGCTGAACGAATTTTGTAAGAATTTCTCTCTCTTTCACTGTCTTTGTTTCACGGGTTTTTAAAAGTAATTGATTTTTATAATGGGGTTTACCTGCTTTTCACTGCTGTGATTTTGCCGCTTTACACCCGATTGACTCACTTACAGAGAGATATCAATGCATAGGTTTCAAGATTCTTACTAGTCAGATATATTCTTGGGCGGTGAATTGGGGGTGTTGAGTCCAATTCATTGAGGAAGGAGTAGGGCTTGTCTATTACATATTGGGTTTATGGAACTGTATCTGAGATAATTTGAAACCCTTGTTGTATGCATCACCCCACCTCACCTTTCCCGTTAAGCAGCCATAGTGTGTTTTCTAAACGTGTGACTCTATTCTGTTTTGTAATTCAGTTCAAGGGTAGCGGTTTTTACCTTCCCTCTATAAGTCATATCTTATGATAAGAGTCATTTTCTGTGTGACTTATTTCACTTAGAATCGTCGTACCTAAATCCAATCATCATGCTGAAACTAGCCTTATGACGTTGATTTCATGGCTGAGTGATATTCCATTGTACATAAGGACCACAACTTCTTTATCCATTTTTCTCTTTCCTGGGATATTTAAGGTGTAACGAAGTGGAGATTCTTGTCAACAGAGCAGCCCTAAACTTTGGGGTGCCTGTGTCTTGCTGATTTTTAGTTTTCCCAATTTATACGCCCATGAGTGGATGTGCCCTATGCTCCCTAAGCTCAGTTTTTTAAATGATTCAGGACACACCGTGCACTTCTCCAGAGTGGCTGTTGGCAATTTACATCCCGCCCATCAGCGTAGCCAGGCTCCCGTTTCTCCATGGCCTGCCCTGCATTTCTGGTTTTGACACTTTATTCAGCAAGGCCCTTTTGACCGATGGGAAGCGAGACTTCTTTGTAGCGCTGATTTGCCTTTCCAGGTTGCTTGGTTGGCCAAAAAGGGCGTATGCGTTTTTTCCTGAATATATTCAGGAAAAAACGCATACGCCCTTTTTGGCCAAGGGCATCATTGTCGAGGTTTTGCCGCTTTTCCTGTGCTTTAAAGGCGATTCGAATCTCCCTCCTGAAATCTGTTTCCTGCAATTCTGCCTTGCTTTTAAATCCTCTTCGTTGCCTTCCCTCAATATATTTGTGGACGAGAGTCATCATTTATAAGTCTGCAGGTTTGTGAATTGCAGTGCCCCTGAGCTCCATTTTTCAACTCGCTTTCTTGGGAGCTGGCCGCAAAAGCGCAGGATTGCTTCAGGCCCTATTCTGGTCCCAGGCGGCAGGCTGAGCCTGTGGTTAATTCTTCTTCTTGAGGGGAAAATAGAGTGACCTGTGCCTGTCCCAACACCTAGAGCTAGTCTCTCATTTGTTCCCCCTCTTCCCGTTCATCCTCAGGACAAATTGCAACCTGTAGGGAACAGGAGGTTAAAGGTGCTGATTCTCCAAAGAGGGAGATTGCTAGTAAAGCGGCTGGAATGGCGAACACAAGCACAAGGAGATGAGAAATGAGGTGCGTTTTAGAAACCTTTCCCGATCACACGGTGTACCATCTTCTGGGTTTCTCATGAATGTTTTCGATGTAGGAAGATGCCCTTGAACCTGGAGATTTGGGACCCATGGGATGGGTACCACGCAGTATTACTTTATAGGGTCTGCGTTTGCTCACCCAACCTCACCAAACCTCTCAGCCCCAAGAGTGTCCACCCTTATGTCTCAATCAGCTGTGGGTCTAGATATGGTCAATCCAGGTGGCATCACAGCCCCTGAACGAATTTTGTAAGAATTTCTCTCTCTTTCACTGTCTTTGTTTCACGGGTTTTTAAAAGTAATTGATTTTTATAATGGGGTTTACCTGCTTTTCACTGCTGTGATTTTGCCGTTTTACACCCACTTGACTCACTTACAGAGAGATATCAATGCATAGGTTTCAAGATTCTTACTAGTCAGATATATTCTTGGGCGGTGAATAGGGGGTGTTGAGTCCAATTCATTGAGGAAGGAGTAGGGCTTGTCTATTACATATTGGGTTTATGGAACGGTATCTGAGATAATTTGAAACCCTTGTTGTATGCATCACCCCACCTCACCTTTCCCATTAAGCAGCCATAGTGTGTTTTCTAAACGTGTGACTCTATTCTGTTTTGTAATTCAGTTCAAGGGTAGCGGTTTTTACATTCCCTCTATAAGTCATATCTTATGATAAGTGTCTTTTTCTGTGTGACTTATTTCACTTAGAATCGTCGTACCTAAATCCACTCATCATGCTGCTACTAGCCTTATGACGTTGATTTCATGGCTGAGTGATATTCCATTGTACATAAGGACCACAACTTCTTTATCCATTTTTCTCTTTCCTGGGATATTTAAGGTGTAACGAAGTGGAGATTCTTGTCAACAGAGCAGCCCTAAACTTTGGGGTGCCTGTGTCTTGCTGATTTTTAGTTTTCCCAATTTATACGCCCATGAGTGGATGTGCCCTATGCTCCCTAAGCTGAGTTTTTTAGATGTTTCAGGACACACCGTGCACTTCTCCAGAGTGGCTGTTGGCAATTTACATCCCGCCCATCAGCCTAGCCAGGCTCCCGTTTCTCCATGGCCTGTCCTGCATTTCTGGTTTTGACACTTTATTCAGCATGGCCCTTTTGACCGATGGGAAGCGAGACTTCTTTGTAGCGCTGATTTGCCTTTCCAGGTTGCTTGGTTGGCCAAAAAGGGCGTATGCGTTTTTTCCTGAATATATTCAGGAAAAAACGCATACGCCCTTTTTGGCCAAGGGCATCATTGTCGAGGTTTTGCCGCTTTTCCTGTGCTTTAAAGGCGATTCGAATCTCCCTCCTGAAATCTGTTTCCTGCAATTCTGCCTTGCTTTCAAATCCTCTTCGTTGCCTTCCCTCAATATATTTGTGGACGAGAGTCATCATTTATAAGTCTGCAGGTTTGTGAATTGCAGTGCCCCTGAGCTCCATTTTTCAACTCGCTTTCTTGGGCGCTGGCCGCAAAAGCGCAGGATTGCTTCAGGCCCTATTCTGGTCCCAGGCGGCAGGCTGAGCCTGTGGTTAATTCTTCTTCCTGATGGGAAAATAGAGTGACCTGTGCCTGTCCCAACACCTAGAGCTAGTCTCTCATTGGTTCCCCCTCTTCCCTTTCATCCTCAGGACAAATTGCAAGCTGTACGGAACAGGAGGTTAAAGGTGCTGATTCTCCAAGGAGGGAGATTGCTAGTAAAGCGGCTGGAATGGCGAACCCGAGCACAAGGAGATGAGAAATGAGGTGCGTTTTAGAAACCTTTCCCGATCTCACGGTGTACCATCTTCTGGGTTTCTCATGCATGTTTTCGATGTAGGAAGATGCCCTTGAACCTGGAGATTTGGGACCCATGGGATGGGTACCACGCAGTATTACTTTAAAGGGTCTGCGTTTGCTCACCCAACCTCACCAAACCTCTCAGCGCCAAGAGTGTCCACCCTTATGTCTCAATCAGCTGTGGGTCTAGATATGGTCAATACAGGTGGCATTACAGCCGCTGAACGAATTTTGTAAGAATTTCTCTCTCTTTCACTGTCTTTGTTTCACGGGTTTTTAAAAGTAATTGATTTTTATAATGGGGTTTACCTGCTTTTCACTGCTGTGATTTTGCCGCTTTACACCCACTTGACTCACTTACAGAGAGATATCAATGCATAGGTTTCAAGATTCTTACTAGTCAGATATATTCTTGGGCGGTGAATTGGGGGTGTTGAGTCCAACTCATTGAGGAAGGAGTAGGGTTTGTCTATTACATATTGGGTTTATGGAACGGTATCTGAGATAATTTAAAACCCTTGTTGTATGCATCACCCCACCTCACCTTTCCCGTTAAGCAGCCATAGTGTGTTTTCTAAACGTGTGACTCTATTCTGTTTTGTAATTCCGTTCAAGGGTAGCGGTTTTTACATTCCCTCTATAAGTCATATCTTATGATAAGTGTCTTTTTCTGTGTGACTTATTTCACTTAGAATCGTCGTACCTAAATCCAATCATCAGGCTGCTACTAGCCTTATGACGTTGATTTCATGGCTGAGTGATATTCCATTGTACATAAGGACCACAACTTCTTTATCCATTTTTCTCTTTCCTGGGATATTTAAGGTGTAACGAAGTGGAGATTCTTGTCAACAGAGCAGCCCTAAACTTTGGGGTGCCTGTGTCCTGCTGATTTTTAGTTTTCCCAATTTATACGCCTATGAGTGGATGTGCCCTATGCTCCCTAAGCTCAGTTTTTTAGATGTTTCAGGACACACCGTGCACTTCTCCAGAGTGGCTGTTGGCAATTTACATCCCGCCCATCAGCGTAGCCAGGCTCCCGTTTCTCCATGGCCTGTCCTGCATTTCTGGTTTTGACACTTTATTCAGCATGGCCCTTTTGACCGATTGGAAGCGAGACTTCCTTGTAGCGCTGATTTGCCTTTCCAGGTTGCTTGGTTGGCCAAAAAGGGCGTATGCGTTTTTTCCTGAATATATTCAGGAAAAAACGCATACGCCCTTTTTGGCCAAGGGCATCATTGTCGAGGTTTTGCCGCTTTTCCTGTGCTTTAAAGGCGATTCGAATCTCCCTCCTGAAATCTGTTTCCTGCAATTCTGCCTTGCTTTCAAATCCTCTTCGTTGCCTTCCATCAATATATTTGTGGACGAGAGTCATCATTTATAAGTCTGCAGGTTTGTGAATTGCAGTGCCCCTGAGCTCCATTTTTCAACTCGCTTTCTTGGGAGCTGGCCGCAAAAGCGCAGGATTGCTTCAGGCCCTATTCTGGTCCCAGGCGGCAGGCTGAGCCTGTGGTTAATTCTTCTTCTTGAGGGGAAAATAGAGTGACCTGTGCCTGTCCCAACACCTAGAGCTAGTCTCTCATTGGTTCCCCCTCTTCCCGTTCATCCTCAGGATAAATTGCAACCTGTACGGAACAGGAGGTTAAAGGTGCTGATTCTCCAAGGAGGGAGATTGCTAGTAAAGCGGCTGGAATGGCGAACCCAAGCACAAGGAGATGAGAAATGAGGTGCGTTTTAGAAACCTTTCCCGATCACACGGTGTACCATCTTCTGGGTTTCTCATGAATGTTTTCGATGTAGGAAGATGCCCTTGAACGTGGAGATTTGGGACCCATGGGATGGGTACCACGCAGTATTCCTTTATAGGGTCTGCGTTTGCTCACCCAACCTCACCAAACCTCTCAGCCCCAAGAGTGTCCACCCTTATGTCTCAATCAGCTGTGGGTCTAGATATGGTCAATCCAGGTGGCATCAAAGCCCCTGAACGAATTTTGTAAGAATTTCTCTCTCTTTCACTGTCTTTGTTTCACGGGTTTTTAAAAGTAATTGATTTTTATAATGGGGTTTACCTGCTTTTCACTGCTGTGATTTTGCCGCTTTACACCCACTTGACTCACTTACAGAGAGATATCAATGCATAGGTTTCAAGATTCTTACTAGTCAGATATATTCTTGGGCGGTGAATTGGGGGTGTTGAGTCCAATTCATTGAGGAAGGAGTAGGGCTTGTCTATTACATATTGGGTTTATGGAACGGTATCTGAGATAATTTGAAACCCTTGTTGTATGCATCACCCCACCTCACCTTTCCCGTTAAGCAGCCATAGTGTGTTTTCTAAACGTGTGACTCTATTCTGTTTTGTAATTCAGTTCAAGGGTAGCGGTTTTTACATTCTCTCTCTAAGTCATATCTTATGATAAGTGTCTTTTTCTGTGTGACTTATTTCACTTAGAATCGTCGTACCTAAATCCAATCATCATGCTGCTACTAGCCTTATGACGTTGATTTCATGGCTGAGTGATATTCCATTGTACATAAGGACCACAACTTCTTTATCCATTTTTCTCTTTCCTGGGATATTTAAGGTGTAACGAAGTGGAGATTCTTGTCAACAGAGCAGCCCTAAACTTTGGGGTGCCTGTGTCTTGCTGATTTTTAGTTTTCCCAATTTATACGCCCATGAGTGGATGTGACCTATGCTCCCTAAGCTCAGTTTTTTAGATGTTTCAGGACACACCGTGCACTTCTCCAGAGTGGCTGTTGGCAATTTACATCCCGCCCATCAGCGTAGCCAGGCTCCCGTTTCTCCATGGCCTGTCCTGCATTTCTGGTTTTGACACTTTATTCAGCATGGCCCTTTTGACCGATGGGAAGCGAGACTTCTTTGTAGCGCTGATTTGCCTTTCCAGGTTGCTTGGTTGGCCAAAAAGGACGTATGCGTTTTTTCCTGAATATATTCAGGAAAAAACGCATATGCCCTTTTTGGCCAAGGGCATCATTGTCGAGGTTTTGCCGCTTTTCCTGTGCTTTAAAGGCGATTCGAATCTCCCTCCTGAAATCTGTTTCCTGCAATTCTGCCTTGCTTTCAAATCCTCTTCGTTGCCTTCCCTCAATATATTTGTGGACGAGAGTCATAATTTATAAGTCTGCAGGTTTGTGAATTGCAGTGCCCCTGAGCTCCATTTTTCAACTCGCTTTCTTGGGCGCTGGCCGCAAGAGCGCAGGATTGCTTCAGGCCCTATTCTGGTCCCAGGCGGCAGGCTGAGCCTGTGGTTAATTCTTCTTCCTGATGGGAAAATAGAGTGACCTCTGCCTGTCCCAACACCTAGAGCTAGTCTCTCATTGGTTCCCCCTCTTCCCTTTCATCCTCAGGACAAATTGCAAGCTGTACGGAACAGGAGGTTAAAGGTGCTGATTCTCCAAGAAGGGAGATTGCTAGTAGAGCGGCTGGAATGGCGAACCCGAGCACAAGGAGATGAGAAATGAGGTGCGTTTTAGAAACCTTTCCCGATCACACGGTGTACCATCTTCTGGGTTTCTCATGCATGTTTTCGATGTAGGAAGATGCCCTTGAACCTGGAGATTTGGGACCCATGGGATGGGTACCACGCAGTATTACTTTAAAGGGTCTGCGTTTGCTCACCCAACCTCACCAAACCTCTCAGCGCCAAGAGTGTCCACCCTTATGTCTCAATCAGCTGTGGGTCTAGATATGTTCAATCCAGGTGGCATTACAGCCGCTGAACGAATTTTGTAAGAATTTCTCTCTCTTTCACTGTCTTTGTTTCACGGGTTTTTAAAAGTAATTGATTTTTATAATGGGGTTTACCTGCTTTTCACTGCTGTGATTTTGCCGCTTTACACCCACTTGACTCACTTACAGAGAGATATCAATGCATAGGTTTCAAGATTCTTACTAGTCAGATATATTCTTGGGCGGTGAATTGGGGGTGTTGAGTCCAATTCATTGAGGAAGGAGTAGGGCTTGTCTATTACATATTGGGTTTATGGAACGGTATCTGAGATAATTTGAAACCCTTGTTGTATGCATCACCCCACCTCACCTTTCCCGTTAAGCAGCCATAGTGTGTTTTCTAAACGTGTGACTCTATTCTGTTTTGTAATTCAGTTCAAGGGTAGCGGTTTTTACATTCTCTCTCTAAGTCATATCTTATGATAAGTGTCTTTTTCTGTGTGACTTATTTCACTTAGAATCGTCGTACCTAAATCCACTCATCATGCTGCTACTAGCCTCATAACGTTGATTTCATGGCTGAGTGATATTCCATTGTACATAAGGACCACAACTTCTTTATCCATTTTTCTCTTTCCTGGGATATTTAAGGTGTAACCAAGTGGAGGTTCTTGTCAACAGAGCAGCCCTAAACTTTGGGGTGCCTCTGTCTTGCTGATTTTTAGTTTTCCCAATTTATACGCCCATGAGTGGATGTGCCCTATGCTCCCTAAGCTCAGTTTTTTAGATGTTTCAGGACACACCGTGCACTTCTCCAGAGTGGCTGTTGGCAATTTACATCCCGCCCATCAGCGTAGCCAGGCTCCCGTTTCTCCATGGCCTGTCCTGCATTTCTGGTTTTGACACTTTATTCAGCATGGCCCTTTTGACCGATGGGAAGCGAGACTTCTTTGTAGCGCTGATTTGCCTTTCCAGGTTGCTTGGTTGGCCAAAAAGGGCGTATGCGTTTTTTCCTGAATATATTCAGGAAAAAACGCATACGCCCTTTTTGGCCAAGGGCATCATTGTCGAGGTTTCGCCGCTTTTCCTGTGCTTTAAAGGCGATTCGAATCTCCCTCCTGAAATCTGTTTCCTGCAATTCTGCCTTGCTTTCAAATCCTCTTCGTTGCCTTCCCTCAATATATTTGTGGACGAGAGTCATAATTTATAAGTCTGCAGGTTTGTGAATTGCAGTGCCCCTGAGCTCCATTTTTCAACTCGCTTTCTTGGGCGCTGGCCGCAAAAGCGCAGGATTGCTTCAGGCCCTATTCTGGTCCCAGGCGGCAGGCTGAGCCTGTGGTTAATTCTTCTTCCTGATGGGAAAATAGAGTGACCTCTGCCTGTCCCAACACCTAGAGCTAGTCTCTCATTGGTTCCCCCTCTTCCCTTTCATCCTCAGGACAAATTGCAAGCTGTACGGAACAGGAGGTTAAAGGTGCTGATTCTCCAAGGAGGGAGATTGCTAGTAGAGCGGCTGGAATGGCGAACCCGAGCACAAGGAGATGAGAAATGAGGTGCGTTTTAGAAACCTTTCCCGATCACACGGTGTACCATCTTCTGGGTTTCTCATGCATGTTTTCGATGTAGGAAGATGCCCTTGAACCTGGAGATTTGGGACCCATGGGATGGGTACCACGCAGTATTACTTTAAAGGGTCTGCGTTTGCTCACCCAACCTCACCAAACCTCTCAGCCCCAAGAATGTCCACCCTTATGTCTCAATCAGCTGTGGGTCTAGATATGGTCAATCCAGGTGGCATCACAGCCCCTGAACGACTTTTGTAAGAATTTCTCTCTCTTTCACTGTCTTTGTTTCACGGGTTTTTAAAAGTAATTGATTTTTATAATGGGGTTTACCTGCTTTTCACTGCTGTGATTTTGCCGCTTTACACCCACTTGACTCACTTACAGAGAGATATCAATGCATAGGTTTCAAGATTCTTACTAGTCAGATATATTCTTGGTCGGTGAATAGGGGGTGTGGAGTCCAATTCATTGAGGAAGGAGTAGGGCTTGTGTATTACATATTGGGTTTATGGAACGGTATCTGAGCTAATTTGAAACCCTTGCTGTATGCATCACCCCACCTCACCTTTCCAATTAAGCAGCCATAGTGTGTTTTCTAAACGTGTGACTCTATCCTGTTTTGTAATTCAGTTCAAGGGTAGCGGTTTTTACATTCCCTCTATAAGTCATATCTTATGATAAGTGTCTTTTTCTGTGTGACTTATTTCACTTAGAATCTTCGTACCAAAATCCACTCATCATGCTGCTACTAGCCTTATGACGTTGATTTCATGGCTGAGTGATATTCCATTGTACATAAGGACCACAACTTCTTTATCCATTTTTCTCTTTCCTGGGATATTTAAGGTGTAACCAAGTGGAGGTTCTTGTCAACAGAGCAGCCCTAAACTTTGGGGTGCCTCTGTCTTGCTGATTTTTAGTTTTCCCAATTTATACGCCCATGAGTGGATGTGCCCTATGCTCCCTAAGCTCAGTTTTTTAGATGTTTCAGGACACACCGTGCACTTCTCCAGAGTGGCTGTTGGCAATTTACATCCCGCCCATCAGCGTAGCCAGGCTCCTGTTTCTCCATGGCCTGTCCTGCATTTCTGGTTTTGACACTTTATTCAGCATGGCCTTTTTGACCGATAGGAAGCGAGACTTCTTTGTAGCGCTGATTTGCCTTTCCAGGTTGCTTGGTTGGCCAAAAAGGGCGTATGCGTTTTTTCCTGAATATATTCAGGAAAAAACGCATACGCCCTTTTTGGCCAAGGGCATCATTGTCGAGGTTTTGCCGCTTTTCCTGTGCTTTAAAGGCGATTCGAATCTCCCTCCTGAAATCTGTTTCCTGCAATTCTGCCTTGCTTTCAAATCCTCTTCGTTGCCTTCCCTCAATATATTTGTGGACGAGAGTCATAATTTATAAGTCTGCAGGTTTGTGAATTGCAGTGCCCCTGAGCTCCATTTTTCAACTCGCTTTCTTGGGCGCAGGCCGCAAAAGCGCAGGATTGCTTCAGGCCCTATTCTGGTCCCAGGCGGCAGGCTGAGCCTGTGGTTAATTCTTCTTCCTGATGGGAAAATAGAGTGACCTCTGCCTGTCCCAACACCTAGAGCTAGTCTCTCATTGGTTCCCCCTCTTCCCTTTCATCCTCAGGACAAATTGCAAGCTGTACGGAACAGGAGGTTAAAGGTGCTGATTCTCCAAGGAGGGAGATTGCTAGTAGAGCGGCTGGAATGGCGAACCCGAGCACAAGGAGATGAGAAATGAGGTGCGTTTTAGAAACCTTTCCCGATCACACGGTGTACCATCTTCTGGGTTTCTCATGCATGTTTTCGATGTAGGAAGATGCCCTTGAACCTGGAGATTTGGGACCCATGGGATGGGTACCACGCAGTATTACTTTAAAGGGTCTGCGTTTGCTCACCCAACCGCACCAAACCTCTCAGCGCCAAGAGGGTCCACCCTTATGTCTCAATCAGCTGTGGGTCTAGATATGTTCAATCCAGGTGGCATTACAGCCGCTGAACGAATTTTGTAAGAATTTCTCTCTCTTTCACTGTCTTTGTTTCACGGGTTTTTAAAAGTAATTGATTTTTATAATGGGGTTTACCTGCTTTTCACTGCTGTGATTTTGCCGCTTTACACCCACTTGACTCACTTACAGAGAGATATCAATGCATAGGTTTCAAGATTCTTACTAGTCAGATATATTCTTGGGCGGTGAATCGGGGGTGTTGAGTCCAATTCATTGAGGAAGGAGTAGGGCTTGTCTATTACATATTGGGTTTATGGAACGGTATCTGAGATAATTTGAAACCCTTGTTGTATGCATCACCCCACCTCACCTTTCCCGTTAAGCAGCCATAGTGTGTTTTCTAAACGTGTGACTCTATTCTGTTTTGTAATTCAGTTCAAGGGTAGCGGTTTTTACATTCCCTCTATAAGTCATATCTTATGATAAGTGTCTTTTTCTGTGTGACTTATTTCACTTAGAATCGTCGTACCTAAATCCAATCATCATGCTGCTACTAGCCTTATGACGTTGATTTCATGGCTGAGTGATATTCCATTGTACATAAGGACCACAACTTCTTTATCCATTTTTCTCTTTCCTGGGATATTTAAGGTGTAACGAAGTGGAGATTCTTGTCAACAGAGCAGCCCTAAACTTTGGGGTGCCTGTGTCTTGCTGATTTTTAGTTTTCCCAATTTATACGCCCATGAGTGGATGTGCCCTATGCTCCGTAAGCTGAGTTTTTTAGATGTTTCAGGACACACCGTGCACTTCTCCAGAGTGGCTTTTGGCAATTTACATCCCGCCCATCAGCCTAGCCAGGCTCCCGTTTCTCCATGGCCTGTCCTGCATTTCTGTTTTTGACACTTTATTCAGCATGGCCCTTTTGACCGATGGGAAGCGAGACTTCTTTGTAGCGCTGATTTGCCTTTCCAGGTTGCTTGGTTGGCCAAAAAGGGCGTATGCGTTTTTTCCTGAATATATTCAGGAAAAAACGCATACGCCCTTTTTGGCCAAGGGCATCATTGTCGAGGTTTTGCCGCTTTTCCTGTGCTTTAAAGGCGATTCGAATCTCCCTCCTGAAATCTGTTTTCTGCAATTCTGCCTTGCTTTCAAATCCTCTTCGTTTCCTTCCATCAATATATTTGTGGACGAGAGTCATCATTTATAAGTCTGCAGGTTTGTGAATTGCAGTGCCCCTGAGCTACATTTTTCAACTCGCTTTCTTGGGAGCTGGCCGCAAAAGCGCAGGATTGCTTCAGGCCCTATTCTGGTCCAAGGCGGCAGGCTGAGCCTGTGGTTAATTCTTCTTCTTGAGGGGAAAATAGAGTGACCTGTGCCTGTCCCAACACCTAGAGCTAGTCTCTCATTGGTTCCCCCTCTTCCCGTTCATCCTCAGGACTAATTGCAACCTGTACGGAACAGGAGGTTAAAGGTGCTGATTCTCCAAGGAGGGAGATTGCTAGTAAAGCGGCTGGAATGGCGAACCCAAGCACAAGGAGATGAGAAATGAGGTGCGTTTTAGAAACCTTTCCCGATCACACGGTGTACCATCTTCTGGGTTTCTCATGAATGTTTTCGATGTAGGAAGATGCCCTTGAACCTGGAGATTTGGGACCCATGGAATGGGTACCACGCAGTATTACTTTATAGGGTCTGCGTTTGCTCACCCAACCTCACCAAACCTCTCAGCCCCAAGAGTGTCCACCCTTATGTCTCAATCAGCTGTGGGTCTAGATATGGTCAATCCAGGTGGCATCACAGCCCCTGAACGAATTTTGTAAGAATTTCTCTCTCTTTCACTGTCTTTGTTTCACGGGTTTTTAAAAGTAATTGATTTTTATAATGGGGTTTACCTGCTTTTCACTGCTGTGATTTTGCCGCTTTACACCCACTTGACTCACTTACAGAGAGATATCAATGCATAGGTTTCAAGATTCTTACTAGTCAGATATATTCTTGGTCGGTGAATAGGGGGTGTGGAGTCCAATTCATTGAGGAAGGAGTAGGGCTTGTGTATTACATATTGGGTTTATGGAACGGTATCTGAGCTAATTTGAAACCCTTGCTGTATGCATCACCCCACCTCACCTTTCCCATTAAGCAGCCATAGTGTGTTTTCTAAACGTGTGACTCTATCCTGTTTTGTAATTCAGTTCAAGGGTAGCGGTTTTTACATTCCCTCTATAAGTCATATCTTATGATAAGTGTCTTTTTCTGTGTGACTTATTTCACTTAGAATCTTCGTACCTAAATCCACTCATCATGCTGCTACTAGCCTTATGACGTTGATTTCATGGCTGAGTGATATTCCATTGTACATAAGGACCACAACTTCTTTATCCATTTTTCTCTTTCCTGGGATATTTAAGGTGTAACGAAGTGGAGATTCTTGTCAACAGAGCAGCCCTAAACTTTGGGGTGCCTGTGTCTTGCTGATTTTTAGTTTTCCCAATTTATACGCCCATGAGTGGATGTGCCCTATGCTCCCTAAGCTCAGTTTTTTAGATGTTTCAGGACACACCGTGCACTTCTCCAGAGTGGCTGTTGGCAATTTACATCCCGCCCATCAGCGTAGCCAGGCTCCCGTTTCTCCATGGCCTGTCCTGCATTTCTGGTTTTGACACTTTATTCAGCATGGCCCTTTTGACCGGTGGGAAGCGAGACTTCTTTGTAGCGCTGATTTGCCTTTCCAGGTTGCTTGGTTGGCCAAAAAGGGCGTATGCGTTTTTTCCTGAATATATTCAGGAAAAAACGCATACGCCCTTTTTGGCCAAGGGCATCATTGTCGAGGTTTTGCCGCTTTTCCTGTGCTTTAAAGGCGATTCGAATCTCCCTCCTAAAATCTGTTTCCTGCAATTCTGCCTTGCTTTCAAATCCTCTTCGTTGCCTTCCATCAATATATTTGTGGACGAGAGTCATCATTTATAAGTCTGCAGGTTTGTGAATTGCAGTGCCCCTGAGCTCCATTTTTCAACTCGCTTTCTTGGGAGCTGGCCGCAAAAGCGCAGGATTGCTTCAGGCCCTATTCTGGTCCCAGGCGGCAGGCTGAGCCTGTGGTTAATTCTTCTTCTTGAGGGGAAAATAGAGTGACCTGTGCCTGTCCCAACACCTGGAGCTAGTCTCTCATTGGTTCCCCCTCTTCCCGTTCATCCTCAGGACTAATTGCAACCTGTACGGAACAGGAGGTTAAAGGTGCTGATTCTCCAAGGAGGGAGATTGCTAGTAAAGCGGCTGAAATGGCGAACCCAAGCACAAGGAGATGAGAAATGAGGTGCGTTTTAGAAACCTTTCCCGATCACACGGTGTACCATCTTCTGGGTTTGTCATGAATGTTTTCGATGTAGGAAGATGCCCTTGAACCTGGAGATTTGGGACCCATGGAATGGGTACCACGCAGTATTACTTTATAGGGTCTGCGTTTGCTCACCCAACCTCACCAAACCTCTCAGCCCCAAGAGTGTCCACCCTTATGTCTCAATCAGCTGTGGGTCTAGATATGGTCAATCCAGGTGGCATCACAGCCCCTTAACGAATTTTGTAAGAATTTCTCTCTCTTTCACTGTCTTTGTTTCACGGGTTTTTAAAAGTAATTGATTTTTATAATGGGGTTTACCTGCTTTTCACTGCTGTGATTTTGCCGCTTTACACCCACTTGACTCACTTACAGAGAGATATCAATGCATAGGTTTCAAGATTCTTACTAGTCAGATATATTCTTGGGCGGTGAATTGGGGTTGTTGAGTCCAATTCATTGAGGAAGGAGTAGGGCTTGTCTATTACATATTGGGTTTATGGAACGGTATCTGAGATAATTTGAAACCCTTGTTGTATGCATCACCCCACCTCACCTTTCCCGTTAAGCAGCCATAGTGTGTTTTCTAAACGTGTGACTCTATTCTGTTTTGTAATTCAGTTCAAGGGTAGCGGTTTTTACATTCCCTCTATAAGTCATATCTTATGATAAGTGTCTTTTTCTGTGTGACTTATTTCACTTAGAATCGTCGTACCTAAATCCAATCATCATGCTGCTACTAGCCTTATGACGTTGATTTCATGGCTGAGTGATATTCCATTGTACATAAGGACCACAACTTCTTTATCCATTTTTCTCTTTCCTGGGATTTTTAAGGTGTAACGAAGTGGAGATTTTTGTCAACAGAGCAGCCCTAAACTTTGGGGTGCCTGTGTCTTGCTGATTTTTAGTTTTCCCAATTTATACGCCCATGAGTGGATGTGCCCTATGCTCCCTAAGCTCAGTTTTTTAGATGTTTCAGGACACACCGTGCACTTCTCCAGAGTGGCTGTTGGCAATTTACATCCCGCCCATCAGCGTAGCCAGGCTCCCGTTTCTCCATGGCCTGTCCTGCATTTCTGGTTTTGACACTTTATTCAGCATGGCCCTTTTGACCGATGGGAAGCGAGACTTCTTTTTAGCGCTGATTTGCCTTTCCAGGTTGCTTGGTTGGCCAAAAAGGGCGTATGCGTTTTTTCCTGAATATATTCAGGAAAAAACGCATACGCCCTTTTTGGCCAAGGGCATCATTGTCGAGGTTTTGCCGCTTTTCCTGTGCTTTAAAGGCGATTCGAATCTCCCTCCTGAAATCTGTTTCCTGCAATTCTGCCTTGCTTTCAAATCCTCTTCGTTTCCTTCCATCAATATATTTGTGGACGAGAGTCATCATTTATAAGTCTGCAGGTTTGTGAATTGCAGTGCCCCTGAGCTCCATTTTTCAACTCGCTTTCTTGGGAGCTGGCCGCAAAAGCGCAGGATTGTTTCAGGCCCTATTCTGGTCCAAGGCGGCAGGCTGAGCCTGTGGTTAATTCTTCTTCTTGAGGGGAAAATAGAGTGACCTGTGCCTGTCCCAACACCTAGAGCTAGTCTCTCATTGGTTCCCCCTCTTCCCGTTCATCCTCAGGACTAATTGCAACCTGTACGGAACAGGAGGTTAAAGGTGCTGATTCTCCAAAGAGGGAGATTGCTAGTAAAGCGGCTGGAATGGCGAACCCAAGCACAAGGAGATGAGAAATGAGGTGCGTTTTAGAAACCTTTCCCGATCACACGGTGTACCATCTTCTGGGTTTCTCATGAATGTTTTCGATGTAGGAAGATGCCCTTGAACCTGGAGATTTGGGACCCATGGAATGGGTACCACGCAGTATTACTTTATAGGGTCTGCGTTTGCTCACCCAACCTCACCAAACCTCTCAGCCCCAAGAGTGTCCACCCTTATGTCTCAATCAGCTGTGGGTCTAGATATGGTCAATCCAGGTGGCATCAGAGCACCTGAACGAATTTTGTAAGAATTTCTCTCGCTTTCACTGTCTTTGTTTCATGGGTTTTTAAAAGTAATTGATTTTTATAATGGGGTTTACCTGCTTTTCACTGCTGTGATTTTGCCGCTTTACACCCACTTGACTCACTTACAGAGAGATATCAATGCATAGGTTTCAAGATTCTTACTAGTCAGATATATTCTTGGGCGGTGAATAGGGGGTGTTGAGTCCAATTCATTGAGCAAGGAGTAGGTCTTGTCTATTACATATTGGGTTTATGGAACGGTATCTGAGATAATTTGAAACCGTTGTTTTATGCATCACCCCACCTCACCTTTCCCGTTAAGCAGCCATAGTGTGTTTTCTAAACGTGTGACTCTATTTTGTTTTGTAATTCAGTTCAAGGGTAGCGGTTTTTACATTCCCTCTATAAGTGATATCTTATGATAAGTGTCTTTTTCTGTGTGACTTATTTCAGTTAGAATCGTCGTACCTAAATCCACTCATCATGCTGCTACTAGCCTTATGACGTTGATTTCATGGCTGAGTGATATTCCATTGTACATAAGGACCACAACTTCTTTATCCATTTTTCTCTTTCCTGGGATATTTAAGGTGTAACGAAGTGGAGGTTCTTGTCAACAGAGCAGCCCTAAACTTTGGGGTGCCTGTGTCTTGCTGATTTTTAGTTTTCCCAATTTATACGCCCATGAGTGGATGTTCCCTATGCTCCCTAAGCTGAGTTTTGTAGACGTTTCAGGACACACCGTGCACTTCTCCAGAGTGGCTGTTGGCAATTTACATCCCGCCCATCAGCGTAGCCAGGCTCCCGTTTCTCCATGGCCTGTCCTGCATTTCTGGATTTGACACTTTATTCAGCATGGCCCTTTTGACCGATGGGAAGCGAGACTTCTTTGTAGCGCTGATTTGCCTTTCCAGGTTGCTTGGTTTGCCAAAAAGGGCGTATGCGTTTTTTCCTGAATATATTCAGGAAAAAACGCATACGCCCTTTTTGGCCAAGGGCATCATTGTCGAGGTTTTGCCGCTTTTCCTGTGCTTTAAAGGCGATTCGAATCTCCCTCCTGAAATCTGTTTCCTGCAATTCTGCCTTGCTTTCAAATCCTCTTCGTTTCTTTCCATCAATATATTTGTGGACGAGCGTCATCATTTATAAGTCTGCAGGTTTGTGAATTGCAGTGCCCCTGAGCTCCATTTTTCAACTCGCTTTCTTGGGAGCTGGCCGCAAAGGCGCAGGATTGCTTCAGGCCCTATTCTGGTCCCGGGCGGCAGGCTGAGCCTGTGGTTAATTCTTCTTCCTGATGGGAAAATAGAGTGACCTGTGCCTGTCCCAACACCTCGAGCTAGTCTCTCATTTGTTCCCCCTCTTCCCGCTCATCCTCAGGACAAATTGCAACCTGTACGGAACAGAAGGTTAAAGGTGCTGATTCTCCAAGGTGGGAGATTGCTAGTAAAGCGGCTGGAATGGCGAACCCGAGCACAAGGAGATCAGAAATGAGGTGCGTTTTAGAAACCTTTCCCGATCACACGGTGTACCATCTTCTGGGTTTCTCATGCATGTTTTTGATGTAGGAAGATGCCCTTGAACCTGGAGATTTGGGACCCATGGGATGGGTACCACGCAGTATTACTTTAAAGGGTCTGCGTTTGCTCACCCAACCTCACCAAACCTCTCAGCCCCAAGAGTGTCCACCCTTATGTCTCAATCAGCTGTGGGTCTAGATATGGTCAATCCAGGTGGCATCACAGCTCCTGTACGAATTTTGTAAGAATTTCTCTCTCTTTCACTGTCTTTGTTTCACGGGTTTTTAAAAGTAATTGATTTTTATAATGGGGTTTACCTGCTTTTCACTGCTGTGATTTTGCCGCTTTACACCCACTTGACTCACTTACAGAGAGATATCAATGCATAGGTTTTAAGATTCTTACTAGTCAGATATATTCTTGGGCGGTGAATAGGGGGTGTTGAGTCCAATCCATTGAGCAAGGAGTAGGTCTTGTCTATTACATATTGGGTTTATGGAACGGTATCTGAGCTAATTTGAAACCCTTGTTTTATGCATCACCCCACCTCACCTTTCCCGTTAAGCAGCCATAGTGTGTTTTCTAAACGTGTGACTCTATTCTGTTTTGTAATTCAGTTCAAGGGTAGCGGTTTTTACATTCCCTCTATAAGTGATATCTTATGACAAGTGTCTTTTTCTGTGTGACTTATTTCACTTAGAATCGTCGTACCTAAATCCACTCATCATGCTGCTACTAGCCTTATGACGTTGATTTCATGGCTGAGTGATATTCCATTGTACATAAGGACCACAACTTCTTTATCCATTTTTCTCTTTCCTGGGATATTTAAGGTGTAACCAAGTGGCGGTTCTTGTCAACAGAGCAGCCCGAAACTTTGCGGTGCCTGTGTCTTGCTGATTTTTAGTTTTCCCAATTTATACGCCCATGAGTGGAAGTGCCCTATGCTCCCTAAGCTGAGTTTTTTAGATGTTTCAGGACACACCATGCACTTCTCCAGAGTGGCTGTTGGCAATTTACATCCCGCCCATCAGCGTAGCCACGCCCCCGTTTCTCCATGGCCTGTCCTGCATTTCAGGTTTTGACACTTTATTCAGCATGGCCCTTTTGACCGATGGGAAGCGAGACTTCTTTGTAGCGCTGATTTGCCTTTCCAGGTTGCTTGGTTGGCCAAAAAGGGCGTATGCATTTTTTCCTGAATATATTCAGGAAAAAACGCATACGCCCTTTTTGGCCAAGGGCATCTTTGTCGAGGTTTTGCCGCTTTTCCTGTGTTTTAAAGGCGATTCGAATCTCCCTCCTGAAATCTATTTCCTGCAATTCTGCCTTGCTTTCAAATCCTCTTCGTTGCCTTCCCTCAATATATTTGTGGACGAGAGTCATCATTTATAAGTCTGCAGGTTTGTGAATTGCAGTGCCCCTGAGCTCCATTTTTCAACTCGCTTTCTTGGGAGCTGCCGCAAAAGCGCAGGATTGCTTCAGGCCCTATTCTGGTCCCAGGCGGCAGGCTGAGCCTGTGGTTAATTCTTCTTCCTGATGGGAAAATAGAGTGACCTGTGCCTGTCTCAACACCTAGAGCTAGTCTCTCATTGGTTCCCCCTCTTCCCGTTCATCCTCAGGACAAATTGCAACCTGTACGGAACAGGAGGTCAAGGTGCTGATTCTCCAAGGATGGAGATTGCTAGTAAAGCGGCTGGAATGGCGAACCCGAGCACAAGGAGATGAGAAATGAGGTGCGTTTTGGAAACCTTTCCCGATCACACGGTGTACCATCTTCTGGGTTTCTCATGCATGTTTTCGATGTAGGAAGGTGCCCTTGAACCTGGAGATTTGGGACCCATGGGATGGGTACCACGCAGTATTACTTTAAAGGGTCTGCGTTTGCTCACCCAACCTCACCAAACCTCTCAGCCCCAAGAGTGTCCACCCTTATGTCTCAATCAGCTGTGGGTCTAGATATGGTCAATACAGGTGGCATCACAGCCCCTGAGCGAACTTTGTAAGAATTTCTCTCTCTTTCACTGTCTTTGTTTCACGAGTTTTTAAAAGTAATTGATTTTTATAATGGGGTTTACCTGCTTTTCACTGCTGTGATTTTGCCGCTTTACACCCACTTGACTCACTTACAGAGAGATATCAATGCATAGGTTTTAAGATTCTTACTAGTCAGATATATTCTTGGGCGGTGAATAGGGGGTGTTGAGTCCAATTCATTGAGCAAGGAGTAGGTCTTGTCTATTACATATTGGGTTTATGGAACGGTATCTGAGCTAATTTGAAACCCTTGTTTTATGCATCACCCCACCTCACCTTTCCCGTTAAGCAGCCATAGTGTGTTTTCTAAACGTGTGACTCTATTCTGTTTTGTAATTCAGTTCAAGGGTAGCGGTTTTTACATTCCCTCTATAAGTGATATCTTATGACAAGTGTCTTTTTCTGTGTGACTTATTTCACTTAGAATCGTCGTACCTAAATCCACTCATCATGCTCCTACTAGCCTTATGACTTTGATTTCATGGCTGAGTGATATTCCATTGTACATAAGGACCACAACTTCTTTATCCATTTTTCTCTTTCCTGGGATATTTAAGGTGTAACCAAGTGGCGGTTCTTGTCAACAGAGCAGCCCGAAACTTTGCGGTGCCTGTGTCTTGCTGATTTTTAGTTTTCCCAATTTATACGCCCATGAGTGGAAGTGCCCTATGCTCCCTAAGCTGAGTTTTTTAGATGTTTCAGGACACACCATGCACTTCTCCAGAGTGGCTGTTGGCAATTTACATCCCGCCCATCAGCGTAGCCACGCCCCCGTTTCTCCATGGCCTGTCCTGCATTTCTGGTTTCGACACTTTATTCAGCATGGCCCTTTTGACCGATGGGAAGCGAGACTTCTTTGTAGCGCTGATTTGCCTTTCCAGGTTGCTTGGTTGGCCAAAAAGGGCGTATGCGTTTTTTCCTGAATATATATATATAACCCGAGCACAAGGAGATGAGAAATGAGGTGCGTTTTGGAAACCTTTCCCGATCACACGGTCTACCATCTTCTGGGTTTTTCATGCATGTTTTCGATGTAGGAAGATGCCCTTGAACCTGGAGATTTGGGACCCATGGGATGGGTACCACGCAGTATTACTTTAAAGGGTCTGTGTTTGCTCACCCAACCTCACCAAAACTCTCAGACCCAAGAGTGTCCACCCTTATGTCTCAATCAGCTGTGGATCTAGATATGGTCAATACAGGTGGCATCACAGCCCCTGAGCGAACTTTGTAAGAATTTCTCTCTCTTTCACTGTCTTTGTTTCACGGGTTTTTAAAAGTAATTGATTTTTATAATGGGGTTTACCTGCTTTTCACTGCTGTGATTTTGCCGCTTTACACCCACTTGACTCACTTACAGAGAGATATCAATGCATAGGTTTTAAGATTCTTACTAGTCAGATATATTCTTGGGCGGTGAATAGGGGGTGTTGAGTCCAATTCATTGAGCAAGGAGTAGGTCTTGTCTATTACATATTGGGTTTATGGAACGGTATCTGAGCTAATTTGAAACCCTTGTTTTATGCATCACCCCACCTCACCTTTCCCGTTAAGCAGCCATAGTGTGTTTTCTAAACGTGTGACTCTATTCTGTTTTGTAATTCAGTTCAAGGGTAGCGGTTTTTACATTCCCTCTATAAGTGATATCTTATGACAAGTGTCTTTTTCTGTGTGACTTATTTCACTTAGAATCGTCGTACCTAAATCCACTCATCATGCTGCTACTAGCCTTATGACGTTGATTTCATGGCTGAGTGATATTCCATTGTACATAAGGACCACAACTTCTTTATCCATTTTTCTCTTTCCTGGGATATTTAAGGTGTAACCAAGTGGCGGTTCTTGTCAACAGAGCAGCCCGAAACTTTGCGGTGCCTGTGTCTTGCTGATTTTTAGTTTTCCCAATTTATACGCCCATGAGTGGAAGTGCCCTATGCTCCCTAAGCTGAGTTTTTTAGATGTTTCAGGACACACCATGCACTTCTCCAGAGTGGCTGTTGGCAATTTACATCCCGCCCATCAGCGTAGCCACGCCCCCATTTCTCCATGGCCTGTCCTGCATTTCAGGTTTTGACACTTTATTCAGCATGGCCCTTTTGACCGATGGGAAGCGAGACTTCTTTATAGCGCTGATTTGCCTTTCCAGGTTGCTTGGTTGGCCAAAAAGGGCGTATGCGTTTTTTCCTGAATATATTCAGGAAAAAACGCATACGCCCTTTTTGGCCAAGGGCATCATTGTCGAGGTTTTGCCGCTTTTCCTGTGTTTTAAAGGCGATTCGAATCTCCCTCCTGAAATCTATTTCCTGCAATTCTGCCTTGCTTTCAAATCCTCTTCGTTGCCTTCCCTCAATATATTTGTGGACGAGAGTCATCATTTATAAGTCTGCAGGTTTGTGAATTGCAGTGCCCCTGAGCTCCATTTTTCAACTCGCTTTCTTGGGAGCTGCCGCAAAAGCGCAGGATTGCTTCAGGCCCTATTCTGGTCCCGAGCGGCAGGCTGAGCCTGTGGTTAATTCTTCTTCCTGATGGGAAAATAGACCTGTGCCTGTCCCAACACCTAGAGCTAGTCTCTCATTGGTTCCCCCTCTTCCCGTTCATCCTCAGGAAAAATTGCAACCTGTACGGAACAGGAGGTTAAGGTGCTGATTCTCCAAGGACGGAGATTGCTAGTAAAGCGGCTGGAATGGCGAACCCGAGCACAAGGAGATGAGAAATGAGGTGCGTTTTGGAAACCTTTCCCGATCACGCGGTGTACCATCTTCTGGGTTTCTCATGCATGTTTTCGATGGAGGAAGATGTCCTTGAACCTGGAGATTTCGGACCCATGGGATGGGTACCACGCAGTATTACTTTAAAGGGGCTGCGTTTGCTCACCCAACCTCACCAAACCTCTCAGCCCCAAGAGTGTCCACCCTTATGTCTCAATCAGCTGTGTGTCTAGATATGGTCAATACAGGTGGCATCACAGCCCCTGAGCGAACTTTGTAAGAATTTCTCTCTCTTTCACTGTCTTTGTTTCACGGGTTTTTAAAAGTAATTGATTTTTATAATGGGGTTTACCTGCTTTTCACTGCTGTGATTTTGCCGCTTTACACCCACTTGACTCACTTACAGAGAGATATCAATGCATAGGTTTTAAGATTCTTACTAGTCAGATATATTCTCGGGCGGTGAATAGGGGGTGTTGAGTCCAATTCATTGAGCAAGGAGTAGGTCTTGTCTATTACATATTGGGTTTATGGAACGGTATCTGAGCTAATTTGAAACCCTTGTTTTATGCATCACCCCACCTCACCTTTCCCGTTAAGCAGCCATAGTGTGTTTTCTAAACGTGTGACTCTATTCTGTTTTGTAATTCAGTTCAAGGGTAGCGGTTTTTACATTCCCTCTATAAGTGATATCTTATGACAAGTGTCTTTTTCTGTGTGACTTATTTCACTTAGAATCGTCGTACTTAAATCCACTCATCATGCTGCTACTAGCCTTATGACGTTGATTTCATGGCTGAGTGATACTCCATTGTACATAAGGACCACAACTTCTTTATCCATTTTTCTCTTTCCTGGGATATTTAAGGTGTAACGAAGTGGAGGTTCTTGTCAACAGAGCAGCCCTAAACTTTGGGTTGCCTCTGTCCTGCTGATTTTTAGTTTTCCCAATTTATACGCCCATGAGTGGAAGTGCCCTATGCTCCCTAAGCTGAGTTTTTTAGATGTTTCAGGACACACCGTGCACTTCTCCAGAGTGGCTGTTGGCAATGTACATCCCGCCCATCAGCGTAGCCAGGCTCCCGTTTCTCCATGGCCTGTCCTGCATTTCTGGTTTTGACACTTTATTCAGCATGGCCGTTTTGACCGATGGGAAGCGAGACTTCTTTGTAGCGCTGATTTGCCTTTCCAGTTTGCTTGGTTGGCCAAAAAGGGCGTATGCGTTTTTTCCTGAATATATTCAGGAAAAAACGCATACGCCCTTTTTGGCCAAGGGCATCATTTTCGAGGTTTTGCCGCTTTTCCTGTGCTTTAAAGGCGATTCGAATCTCCCTCCTGAAATCTGTATCCTGCAATTCTGCCTTGCTTTCAAATCCTCTTCGTTGCCTTCCCTCAATATATTTGTGGACGAGAGTCATCATTTATAAGTCTGCAGGTTTGTGAATTGCAGTGCCCCTGAGCTCCATTTTTCAACTCGCTTTCTTGGGAGCTGGCCGCAAAAGCGCAGGATTGCTTCAGGCCCTATGCTGGTCCCGGGCGGCAGGCTGAGCCTGTGGTTAATTCTTCTTCCTGATAGGAAAATAGAGTGACCTGTGCCTGTCCCAACCCCTAGAGCTAGTCTCTCATTGGTTCCCCCTCTTCCCGTTCATCCTCAGGACAAATTGCAACCTGTACGGAACAGGAGGTTAAAGGTGCTGATTCTCCAAGGAGGGAGATTGCTAGTAAAGCGGCTGGAATGGCGAACCCGAGCACAAGGAGATGAGAAATTAGGTCCGTTTTATAAACCTTTCCCGATCACACGGTGTACCATCTTCTGGGTTTCTCATGCATGTTTTCGATGTAGGAAGATGCCCTTGAACCTGGAGATTTGGGACCCATGGGATGGGTACCACGCAGTATTACTTTATAGGGTCTGCGTTTGCTGACCCAACCTCACCAAACCTCTCAGCCCCAAGAGTGTCCACCCTTATGTCTCAATCAGCTGTGGGTCTAGATATGGTCAATCCAGGTGGCATCACAGCCCCTGAACGACTTTTTAAGAATTTCTCTCTCTTTCACTGTCTTTGTTTCACGGGTTTTTAAAAGTAATTGATTTTTATAATGGGGTTTACCTGCTTTTCACTGCTGTGTTTTTGCCACTTTACACCCACTTGACTCACTTACAGAGAGATATCAATGCATAGGTTTTAAGATTCTTACTAGTCAGATACATTCTTGGGCGGTGAATAGGGGGTGTTGAGTCCAATTCTTTGAGGAAGGAGTAGGGCTTGTCTATTACATATTGGGTTTATGGAACGGTATCTGAGCTAATGTTAAACCCTTGTTGTATGCATCACCCCACCTCACCTTTCCCGTTAAGCAGCCATAGTGTGTTTTCTAAACGTGTGACTCTATTCTGTTTTGTAATTCAGTTCAAGGGTAGCGGTTTTTACATTCCCTCTATAAGTGGTATCTTATGACAAGTGTCTTTTTCTGTGTGACTTATTTCACTTAGAATCGTCGTACCTAAATCTACTCATCATGCTGCTACTAGCCTTATGACGTTGATTTCATGGCTGAGTGATATTCCATTGTACATAAGGACCACAACTTCTTTATCCATTTTTCTCTTTCCTGGGATATTTAAGGTGTAACCAAGTGGAGGTTCTTGTCAACAGAGCAGCCCTAAACTTTGGGGTGCCTCTGTCTTGCTGATTTTTAGTTTTCCCAATTTATACGCCCATGAGTGGAAGTGCCCTATGCTCCCTAAGCTGAGTTTTTTAGATGTTTCAGGACACACCGTGCACTTCTCCAGAGTGGCTGTTGGCAATTTACATCCCGCCCATCAGCGTAGCCAGGCTCCCGTTTCTCCATGGCCTGTCCTGCATTTCTGGTTTTGACACTTTATTCAGCATGGCCCTTTTGACCGATGGGAAGCGAGACTTCTTTTTAGCGCTGATTTGCCTTTCCAGGTTGCTTGGTTGGCCAAAAAGGGCGTATGCGTTTTTTCCTGAATATATTCAGGAAAAAACGCATACGCCCTTTTTGGCCAAGGGCATCATTGTCGAGGTTTTGCCGCTTTTCCTGTGCTTTAAAGGCGATTCGAATCTCCCTCCTGAAATCTGTTTCCTGCAATTCTGCCTTGCTTTCAAATCCTCCTCGTTGCCTTCCCTCAATATATTTGTGGACGAGAGTCCTCATTTATAAGTCTGCAGGTTTGTGAATTGCAGTGCCCCTGAGCTCCATTTTTCAACTCGCTTTCTTTGGAGGTGCCCGCAAAAGCGCAGGATTGCTTCAGGCCCTATTCTGGTACTGGGCGGCAGGCTGAGCCTGTGGTTAATTCTTCTTCCTGATGGGAAAATAGAGTGACCTGTGCCTGTCCCAACACCTAGAGCTAGTCTCTCATTGGTTCACCCTCTTCCCGTTCATCCTCAGGACAAATTGCAACGTTTACGGAGCAGTAGGTTAAGGTGCTGATTCTCCAAGGACGGAGATTGCTAGTAAAGCGGCTGGAATGGCGAACCCAAGCACAAGGAGATGAGAAATGAGGTGCGTTTTGGAAATCTTTCCCGATCACACGGTGTACCATCTTCTGGGTTTCTCATGCATGTTTTCGATGTAGGAAGATGCCCTTGAACCTGGAGATTTGAGACCCATGGGATGGGTACCACGCAGTATTACTTTAAAGTGTCTGCGTTTGCTCACCCAACCTCACCAAACCTCTCAGCCCCAAGAGTGTCCACCCTTATGTCTCAATCAGCTGTGGGTCTAGATATGGTCAATACAGGTGGCATCACAGCCCCTGAGCGAACTTTGTAAGAATTTCTCTCTCTTTCACTGTCTTTGTTTCACGGGTTTTTAAAAGTAATTGATTTTTATAATGGGGTTTACCTGCTTTTCACTGCTGTGATTTTGCCGCTTTACACCCACTTGACTCACTTACAGAGAGATATCAATGCATAGGTTTCAAGATTCTTACTAGTCAGATATATTCTTGGGCGGTGAATTGGGGGTGTTGAGTCCAATTCATTGAGGAAGGAGTAGGGCTTGTCTATTACATATTGGGTTTATGGAACGGTATCTGAGATAATTTGAAACCCTTGTTGTATGCATCACCCCACCTCACCTTTCCCGTTAAGCAGCCATAGTGTGTTTTCTAAACGTGTGACTCTATTCTGTTTTGTAATTCAGTTCAAGGGTAGCGGTTTTTACATTCCCTCTATAAGTCGTATCTTATGATAAGTGTCTTTTTCTGTGTGACTTATTTCACTTAGAATCGTCGTACCTAAATCCAATCATCATGCTGCTACTAGCCTTATGACGTTGATTTCATGGCTGAGTGATATTCCATTGTACATAAGGACCACAACTTCTTTATCCATTTTTCTCTTTCCTGGGATATTTAAGGTGTAACGAAGTGGAGATTCTTCTCAACAGAGCAGCCCTATACTTTGGGGTGCCTGTGTCCTGCTGATTTTTAGTTTTCCCAATTTATACGCCTATGAGTGGATGTGCCCTATGCCCCCTAAGCTGAGTTTTTTAGATGTTTCAGGACACACCGTGCACTTCTCCAGAGTGGCTGTTGGCAATTTACATCCCGCCCATCAGCGTAGCCAGGCTCCCGTTTCTCCATGGCCTGTCCTGCATTTCTGGTTTTGACACTTTATTCAGCATGGCCCTTTTGACCGATGGGAAGCGAGACTTCTTTGTAGCGCTGATTTGCCTTTCCAGGTTGCTTGGTTGGCCAAAAAGGGCGTATGCGTTTTTTCCTGAATATATTCAGGAAAAAACGCATACGCCCTTTTTGGCCAAGGGCATCATTGTCGAGGTTTTGCCGCTTTTCCTGTGCTTTAAAGGCGATTCGAATCTCCCTCCTGAAATCTGTTTCCTGCAATTCTGCCTTGCTTTCAAATCCTCCTCGTTGCCTTCCCTCAATATATTTGTGGACGAGAGTCCTCATTTATAAGTCTGCAGGTTTGTGAATTGCAGTGCCCCTGAGCTCCATTTTTCAACTCGCTTTCTTGGGAGGTGCCCGCAAAAGCGCAGGATTGCTTCAGGCCCTATTCTGGTACTGGGCGGCAGGCTGAGCCTGTGGTTAATTCTTCTTCCTGATGGGAAAATAGAGTGACCTGTGCCTGTCCCAACACCTAGAGCTAGTCTCTCATTGGTTCACCCTCTTCCCGTTCATCCTCAGGACAAATTGCAACGTTTACGGAGCAGTAGGTTAAGGTGCTGATTCTCCAAGGACGGAGATTGCTAGTAAAGCGGCTGGAATGGCGAACCCAAGCACAAGGAGATGAGAAATGAGGTGCGTTTTGGAAATCTTTCCCGATCACACGGTGTACCATCTTCTGGGTTTCTCATGCATGTTTTCGATGTAGGAAGATGCCCTTGAACCTGGAGATTTGAGACCCATGGGATGGGTACCACGCAGTATTACTTTAAAGTGTCTGCGTTTGCTCACCCAACCTCACCAAACCTCTCAGCCCCAAGAGTGTCCACCCTTATGTCTCAATCAGCTGTGGGTCTAGATATGGTCAATACAGGTGGCATCACAGCCCCTGAGCGAACTTTGTAAGAATTTCTCTCTCTTTCACTGTCTTTGTTTCACGGGTTTTTAAAAGTAATTGATTTTTATAATGGGGTTTACCTGCTTTTCACTGCTGTGATTTTGCCGCTTTACACCCACTTGACTCACTTACAGAGAGATATCAATGCATAGGTTTCAAGATTCTTACTAGTCAGATATATTCTTGGGCGGTGAATTGGGGGTGTTGAGTCCAATTCATTGAGGAAGGAGTAGGGCTTGTCTATTACATATTGGGTTTATGGAACGGTATCTGAGATAATTTGAAACCCTTGTTGTATGCATCACCCCACCTCACCTTTCCCGTTAAGCAGCCATAGTGTGTTTTCTAAACGTGTGACTCTATTCTGTTTTGTAATTCAGTTCAAGGGTAGCGGTTTTTACATTCCCTCTATAAGTCGTATCTTATGATAAGTGTCTTTTTCTGTGTGACTTATTTCACTTAGAATCGTCGTACCTAAATCCAATCATCATGCTGCTACTAGCCTTATGACGTTGATTTCATGGCTGAGTGATATTCCATTGTACATAAGGACCACAACTTCTTTATCCATTTTTCTCTTTCCTGGGATATTTAAGGTGTAACGAAGTGGAGATTCTTCTCAACAGAGCAGCCCTATACTTTGGGGTGCCTGTGTCCTGCTGATTTTTAGTTTTCCCAATTTATACGCCTATGAGTGGATGTGCCCTATGCCCCCTAAGCTGAGTTTTTTAGATGTTTCAGGACACACCGTGCACTTCTCCATAGTGGCTGTTGGCAATTTACATCCCGCCCATCAGCGTAGCCAGGCTCCCGTTTCTCCATGGCCTGTCCTGCATTTCTGGTTTTGACACTTTATTCAGCATGGCCCTTTTGACCGATGGGAAGCGAGACTTCTTTGTAGCGCTGATTTGCCTTTCTAGGTTGCTTGGTTGGCCAAAAAGGGCGTATGCGTTTTTTCCTGAATATATTCAGGAAAAAACGCATACGCCCTTTTTGGCCAAGGGCATCATTGTCGAGGTTTTGCCGCTTTTCCTGTGCTTTAAAGGCGATTCGAATCTCCCTCCTGAAATCTGTTTCCTGCAATTCTGCCTTGCTTTCAAATCCTCTTCGTTGCCTTCCCTCAATATATTTGTGGACGAGAGTCATCATTTATAAGTCTGCAGGTTTGTGAATTGCAGTGCCCCTGAGCTCCATTTTTCAACTCGCTTTCTTGGGCGCTGGCCGCAAAAGCGCAGGATTGCTTCAGGCCCTATTCTGGTCCCAGGCGGCAGGCTGAGCCTGTGGTTAATTCTTCTTCCTGATGGGAAAATAGAGTGACCTGTGCCTGTCCCAACACCTAGAGCTAGTCTCTCATTGGTTCCCCCTCTTCCCTTTCATCCTCAGGACAAATTGCAAGCTGTACGGAACAGGAGGTTAAAGGTGCTGATTCTCCAAGGAGGGAGATTGCTAGTAAAGCGGCTGGAATGGCGAACCCGAGCACAAGGAGATGAGAAATGAGGTGCGTTTTAGAAACCTTTCCCGATCTCACGGTGTACCATCTTCTGGGTTTCTCATGCATGTTTTCGATGTAGGAAGATGCCCTTGAACCTGGAGATTTGGGACCCATGGGATGGGTACCACGCAGTATTACTTTAAAGGGTCTGCGTTTGCTCACCCAACCTCACCAAACCTCTCAGCGCCAAGAGTGTCCACCCTTATGTCTCAATCAGCTGTGGGTCTAGATATGGTCAATACAGGTGGCATTACAGCCGCTGAACGAATTTTGTAAGAATTTCTCTCTCTTTCACTGTCTTTGTTTCACGGGTTTTTAAAAGTAATTGATTTTTATAATGGGGTTTACCTGCTTTTCACTGCTGTGATTTTGCCGCTTTACACCCACTTGACTCACTTACAGAGAGATATCAATGCATAGGTTTCAAGATTCTTACTAGTCAGATATATTCTTGGGCCGTGAATTGGGGGTGTTGAGTCCAATTCATTGAGGAAGGAGTAGGGCTTGTCTATTACATATTGGGTTTATGGAACGGTATCTGAGATAATTTGAAACCCTTGTTTTATGCATCACCCCACCTCACCTTTCCCGTTAAGCAGCCATAGTGTGTTTTCTAAACGTGTGACTCTATTCTGTTTTGTAATTCAGTTCAAGGGTAGCGGTTTTTACATTCCCTCTATAAGTCATATCTTATGATAAGTGTCTTTTTCTGTGTGACTTATTTCACTTAGAATCGTCGTACCTAAATCCACTCATCATGCTGCTACTAGCCTTATGACGTTGATTTCATGGCTGAGTGATATTCCATTGTACATAAGGACCACAACTTCTTTATCCATTTTTCTCTTTCCTGGGATATTTAAGGTGTAACGAAGTGGAGATTCTTGTCAACAGAGCAGCCCTAAATTTTGGGGTGCCTGTGTTTTGCTGATTTTTAGTTTTCCCAATTTATACGCCCATGAGTGGATGTGCCCTATGCTCCCTAAGCTGAGTTTTTTAGATGTTTCAGGACACACCGTGCACTTCTCCAGAGTGGCTGTTGGCAATTTACATCCCGCCCATCAGCGTAGCCAGGCTCCCGTTTCTCCATGGCCTGTCCTGCATTTCTGGTTTTGACACTTTATTCAGCATGGCCCTTTTGACCGATGGGAAGCGAGACTTCTTTGTAGCGCTGATTTGCCTTTCCAGGTTGCTTGGTTGGCCAAAAAGGGCGTATGCGTTATTTCCTGAATATATTCAGGAAAAAACGCATACGCCCTTTTTGGCCAAGGGCATCTTTGTCGAGGTTTTGCCGCTTTTCCTGTGTTTTAAAGGCGATTCGAATCTCCCTCCTGAAATCTATTTCCTGCAATTCTGCCTTGCTTTCAAATCCTCTTCGTTGCCTTCCCTCAATATATTTGTGGACGAGAGTCATCATTTATAAGTCTGCAGGTTTGTGAATTGCAGTGCCCCTGAGCTCCATTTTTCAACTCGCTTTCTTGGGAGCTGCCGCAAAAGCGCAGGATTGCTTCAGGCCCTATTCTGGTCCCAGGCGGCAGGCTGAGCCTGTGGTTAATTCTTCTTCCTGATGGGAAAATAGAGTGACCTGTGCCTGTCTCAACACCTAGAGCTAGTCTCTCATTGGTTCCCCCTCTTCCCGTTCATCCTCAGGACAAATTGCAAGCTGTACGGAACAGGAGGTCAAGGTGCTGATTCTCCAAGGATGGAGATTGCTAGTAAAGCGGCTGGAATGGCGAACCCGAGCACAAGGAGATGAGAAATGAGGTGCGTTTTGGAAACCTTTCCCGATCACACGGTGTACCATCTTCTGGGTTTCTCATGCATGTTTTCGATGTAGGAAGGTGCCCTTGAACCTGGAGATTTGGGACCCATGGGATGGGTACCACGCAGTATTACTTTAAAGGGTCTGCGTTTGCTCACCCAACCTCACCAAACCTCTCAGCCCCAAGAGTGTCCACCCTTATGTCTCAATCAGCTGTGGGTCTAGATATGGTCAATACAGGTGGCATCACAGCCCCTGAGCGAACTTTGTAAGAATTTCTCTCTCTTTCACTGTCTTTGTTTCACGAGTTTTTAAAAGTAATTGATTTTTATAATGGGGTTTACCTGCTTTTCACTGCTGTGATTTTGCCGCTTTACACCCACTTGACTCACTTACAGAGAGATATCAATGCATAGGTTTTAAGATTCTTACTAGTCAGATATATTCTTGGGCGGTGAATAGGGGGTGTTGAGTCCAATTCATTGAGCAAGGAGTAGGTCTTGTCTATTACATATTGGGTTTCTGGAACGGTATCTGAGCTAATTTGAAACCCTTGTTTTATGCATCACCCCACCTCACCTTTCCCGTTAAGCAGCCATAGTGTGTTTTCTAAACGTGTGACTCTATTCTGTTTTGTAATTCAGTTCAAGGGTAGCGGTTTTTACATTCCCTCTATAAGTGATATCTTATGACAAGTGTCTTTTTCTGTGTGACTTATTTCACTTAGAATCGTCGTACCTAAATCCACTCATCATGCTCCTACTAGCCTTATGACTTTGATTTCATGGCTGAGTGATATTCCATTGTACATAAGGACCACAACTTCTTTATCCATTTTTCTCTTTCCTGGGATATTTAAGGTGTAACCAAGTGGCGGTTCTTGTCAACAGAGCAGCCCGAAACTTTGCGGTGCCTGTGTCTTGCTGATTTTTAGTTTTCCCAATTTATACGCCCATGAGTGGAAGTGCCCTATGCTCCCTAAGCTGAGTTTTTTAGATGTTTCAGGACACACCATGCACTTCTCCAGAGTGGCTGTTGGCAATTTACATCCCGCCCATCAGCGTAGCCACGCCCCCGTTTCTCCATGGCCTGTCCTGCATTTCTGGTTTCGACACTTTATTCAGCATGGCCCTTTTGACCGATGGGAAGCGAGACTTCTTTGTAGCGCTGATTTGCCTTTCCAGGTTGCTTGGTTGGCCAAAAAGGGCGTATGCGTTTTTTCCTGAATATATATATATAACCCGAGCACAAGGAGATGAGAAATGAGGTGCGTTTTGGAAACCTTTCCCGATCACACGGTCTACCATCTTCTGGGTTTTTCATGCATGTTTTCGATGTAGGAAGATGCCCTTGAACCTGGAGATTTGGGACCCATGGGATGGGTACCACGCAGTATTACTTTAAAGGGTCTGTGTTTGCTCACCCAACCTCACCAAAACTCTCAGACCCAAGAGTGTCCACCCTTATGTCTCAATCAGCTGTGGATCTAGATATGGTCAATACAGGTGGCATCACAGCCCCTGAGCGAACTTTGTAAGAATTTCTCTCTCTTTCACTGTCTTTGTTTCACGGGTTTTTAAAAGTAATTGATTTTTATAATGGGGTTTACCTGCTTTTCACTGCTGTGATTTTGCCGCTTTACACCCACTTGACTCACTTACAGAGAGATATCAATGCATAGGTTTTAAGATTCTTACTAGTCAGATATATTCTTGGGCGGTGAATAGGGGGTGTTGAGTCCAATTCATTGAGCAAGGAGTAGGTCTTGTCTATTACATATTGGGTTTATGGAACGGTATCTGAGCTAATTTGAAACCCTTGTTTTATGCATCACCCCACCTCACCTTTCCCGTTAAGCAGCCATAGTGTGTTTTCTAAACGTGTGACTCTATTCTGTTTTGTAATTCAGTTCAAGGGTAGCGGTTTTTACATTCCCTCTATAAGTGATATCTTATGACAAGTGTCTTTTTCTGTGTGACTTATTTCACTTAGAATCGTCGTACCTAAATCCACTCATCATGCTGCTACTAGCCTTATGACGTTGATTTCATGGCTGAGTGATATTCCATTGTACATAAGGACCACAACTTCTTTATCCATTTTTCTCTTTCCTGGGATATTTAAGGTGTAACCAAGTGGCGGTTCTTGTCAACAGAGCAGCCCGAAACTTTGCGGTGCCTGTGTCTTGCTGATTTTTAGTTTTCCCAATTTATACGCCCATGAGTGGAAGTGCCCTATGCTCCCTAAGCTGAGTTTTTTAGATGTTTCAGGACACACCATGCACTTCTCCAGAGTGGCTGTTGGCAATTTACATCCCGCCCATCAGCGTAGCCACGCCCCCGTTTCTCCATGGCCTGTCCTGCATTTCAGGTTTTGACACTTTATTCAGCATGGCCCTTTTGACCGATGGGAAGCGAGACTTCTTTGTAGCGCTGATTTGCCTTTCCAGGTTGCTTGGTTGGCCAAAAAGGGCGTATGCGTTTTTTCCTGAATATATTCAGGAAAAAACGCATACGCCCTTTTTGGCCAAGGGCATCATTGTCGAGGTTTTGCCGCTTTTCCTGTGTTTTAAAGGCGATTCGAATCTCCCTCCTGAAATCTATTTCCTGCAATTCTGCCTTGCTTTCAAATCCTCTTCGTTGCCTTCCCTCAATATATTTGTGGACGAGAGTCATCATTTATAAGTCTGCAGGTTTGTGAATTGCAGTGCCCCTGAGCTCCATTTTTCAACTCGCTTTCTTGGGAGCTGCCGCAAAAGCGCAGGATTGCTTCAGGCCCTATTCTGGTCCCGAGCGGCAGGCTGAGCCTGTGGTTAATTCTTCTTCCTGATGGGAAAATAGACCTGTGCCTGTCCCAACACCTAGAGCTAGTCTCTCATTGGTTCCCCCTCTTCCCGTTCATCCTCAGGAAAAATTGCAACCTGTACGGAACAGGAGGTTAAGGTGCTGATTCTCCAAGGACGGAGATTGCTAGTAAAGCGGCTGGAATGGCGAACCCGAGCACAAGGAGATGAGAAATGAGGTGCGTTTTGGAAACCTTTCCCGATCACGCGGTGTACCATCTTCTGGGTTTCTCATGCATGTTTTCGATGGAGGAAGATGTCCTTGAACCTGGAGATTTCGGACCCATGGGATGGGTACCACGCAGTATTACTTTAAAGGGGCTGCGTTTGCTCACCCAACCTCACCAAACCTCTCAGCCCCAAGAGTGTCCACCCTTATTTCTCAATCAGCTGTGTGTCTAGATATGGTCAATACAGGTGGCATCACAGCCCCTGAGCGAACTTTGTAAGAATTTCTCTCTCTTTCACTGTCTTTGTTTCACGGGTTTTTAAAAGTAATTGATTTTTATAATGGGGTTTACCTGCTTTTCACTGCTGTGATTTTGCCGCTTTACACCCACTTGACTCACTTACAGAGAGATATCAATGCATAGGTTTTAAGATTCTTACTAGTCAGATATATTCTCGGGCGGTGAATAGGGGGTGTTGAGTCCAATTCATTGAGCAAGGAGTAGGTCTTGTCTATTACATATTGGGTTTATGGAACGGTATCTGAGCTAATTTGAAACCCTTGTTTTATGCATCACCCCACCTCACCTTTCCCGTTAAGCAGCCATAGTGTGTTTTCTAAACGTGTGACTCTATTCTGTTTTGTAATTCAGTTCAAGGGTAGCGGTTTTTACATTCCCTCTATAAGTGATATCTTATGACAAGTGTCTTTTTCTGTGTGACTTATTTCACTTAGAATCGTCGTACTTAAATCCACTCATCATGCTGCTACTAGCCTTATGACGTTGATTTCATGGCTGAGTGATACTCCATTGTACATAAGGACCACAACTTCTTTATCCATTTTTCTCTTTCCTGGGATATTTAAGGTGTAACGAAGTGGAGGTTCTTGTCAACAGAGCAGCCCTAAACTTTGGGTTGCCTCTGTCCTGCTGATTTTTAGTTTTCCCAATTTATACGCCCATGAGTGGAAGTGCCCTATGCTCCCTAAGCTGAGTTTTTTAGATGTTTCAGGACACACCGTGCACTTCTCCAGAGTGGCTGTTGGCAATGTACATCCCGCCCATCAGCGTAGCCAGGCTCCCGTTTCTCCATGGCCTGTCCTGCATTTCTGGTTTTGACACTTTATTCAGCATGGCCGTTTTGACCGATGGGAAGCGAGACTTCTTTGTAGCGCTGATTTGCCTTTCCAGTTTGCTTGGTTGGCCAAAAAGGGCGTATGCGTTTTTTCCTGAATATATTCAGGAAAAAACGCATACGCCCTTTTTGGCCAAGGGCATCATTTTCGAGGTTTTGCCGCTTTTCCTGTGCTTTAAAGGCGATTCGAATCTCCCTCCTGAAATCTGTATCCTGCAATTCTGCCTTGCTTTCAAATCCTCTTCGTTGCCTTCCCTCAATATATTTGTGGACGAGAGTCATCATTTATAAGTCTGCAGGTTTGTGAATTGCAGTGCCCCTGAGCTCCATTTTTCAACTCGCTTTCTTGGGAGCTGGCCGCAAAAGCGCAGGATTGCTTCAGGCCCTATGCTGGTCCCGGGCGGCAGGCTGAGCCTGTGGTTAATTCTTCTTCCTGATAGGAAAATAGAGTGACCTGTGCCTGTCCCAACCCCTAGAGCTAGTCTCTCATTGGTTCCCCCTCTTCCCGTTCATCCTCAGGACAAATTGCAACCTGTACGGAACAGGAGGTTAAAGGTGCTGATTCTCCAAGGAGGGAGATTGCTAGTAAAGCGGCTGGAATGGCGAACCCGAGCACAAGGAGATGAGAAATTAGGTCCGTTTTATAAACCTTTCCCGATCACACGGTGTACCATCTTCTGGGTTTCTCATGCATGTTTTCGATGTAGGAAGATGCCCTTGAACCTGGAGATTTGGGACCCATGGGATGGGTACCACGCAGTATTACTTTATAGGGTCTGCGTTTGCTGACCCAACCTCACCAAACCTCTCAGCCCCAAGAGTGTCCACCCTTATGTCTCAATCAGCTGTGGGTCTAGATATGGTCAATCCAGGTGGCATCACAGCCCCTGAACGACTTTTTAAGAATTTCTCTCTCTTTCACTGTCTTTGTTTCACGGGTTTTTAAAAGTAATTGATTTTTATAATGGGGTTTACCTGCTTTTCACTGCTGTGTTTTTGCCACTTTACACCCACTTGACTCACTTACAGAGAGATATCAATGCATAGGTTTTAAGATTCTTACTAGTCAGATACATTCTTGGGCGGTGAATAGGGGGTGTTGAGTCCAATTCATTGAGGAAGGAGTAGGGCTTGTCTATTACATATTGGGTTTATGGAACGGTATCTGAGCTAATGTTAAACCCTTGTTGTATGCATCACCCCACCTCACCTTTCCCGTTAAGCAGCCATAGTGTGTTTTCTAAACGTGTGACTCTATTCTGTTTTGTAATTCAGTTCAAGGGTAGCGGTTTTTACATTCCCTCTATAAGTGGTATCTTATGACAAGTGTCTTTTTCTGTGTGACTTATTTCACTTAGAATCGTCGTACCTAAATCTACTCATCATGCTGCTACTAGCCTTATGACGTTGATTTCATGGCTGAGTGATATTCCATTGTACATAAGGACCACAACTTCTTTATCCATTTTTCTCTTTCCTGGGATATTTAAGGTGTAACCAAGTGGAGGTTCTTGTCAACAGAGCAGCCCTAAACTTTGGGGTGCCTCTGTCTTGCTGATTTTTAGTTTTCCCAATTTATACGCCCATGAGTGGAAGTGCCCTATGCTCCCTAAGCTGAGTTTTTTAGATGTTTCAGGACACACCGTGCACTTCTCCAGAGTGGCTGTTGGCAATTTACATCCCGCCCATCAGCGTAGCCAGGCTCCCGTTTCTCCATGGCCTGTCCTGCATTTCTGGTTTTGACACTTTATTCAGCATGGCCCTTTTGACCGATGGGAAGCGAGACTTCTTTTTAGCGCTGATTTGCCTTTCCAGGTTGCTTGGTTGGCCAAAAAGGGCGTATGCGTTTTTTCCTGAATATATTCAGGAAAAAACGCATACGCCCTTTTTGGCCAAGGGCATCATTGTCGAGGTTTTGCCGCTTTTCCTGTGCTTTAAAGGCGATTCGAATCTCCCTCCTGAAATCTGTTTCCTGCAATTCTGCCTTGCTTTCAAATCCTCCTCGTTGCCTTCCCTCAATATATTTGTGGACGAGAGTCCTCATTTATAAGTCTGCAGGTTTGTGAATTGCAGTGCCCCTGAGCTCCATTTTTCAACTCGCTTTCTTTGGAGGTGCCCGCAAAAGCGCAGGATTGCTTCAGGCCCTATTCTGGTACTGGGCGGCAGGCTGAGCCTGTGGTTAATTCTTCTTCCTGATGGGAAAATAGAGTGACCTGTGCCTGTCCCAACACCTAGAGCTAGTCTCTCATTGGTTCACCCTCTTCCCGTTCATCCTCAGGACAAATTGCAACGTTTACGGAGCAGTAGGTTAAGGTGCTGATTCTCCAAGGACGGAGATTGCTAGTAAAGCGGCTGGAATGGCGAACCCAAGCACAAGGAGATGAGAAATGAGGTGCGTTTTGGAAATCTTTCCCGATCACACGGTGTACCATCTTCTGGGTTTCTCATGCATGTTTTCGATGTAGGAAGATGCCCTTGAACCTGGAGATTTGAGACCCATGGGATGGGTACCACGCAGTATTACTTTAAAGTGTCTGCGTTTGCTCACCCAACCTCACCAAACCTCTCAGCCCCAAGAGTGTCCACCCTTATGTCTCAATCAGCTGTGGGTCTAGATATGGTCAATACAGGTGGCATCACAGCCCCTGAGCGAACTTTGTAAGAATTTCTCTCTCTTTCACTGTCTTTGTTTCACGGGTTTTTAAAAGTAATTGATTTTTATAATGGGGTTTACCTGCTTTTCACTGCTGTGATTTTGCCGCTTTACACCCACTTGACTCACTTACAGAGAGATATCAATGCATAGGTTTCAAGATTCTTACTAGTCAGATATATTCTTGGGCGGTGAATTGGGGGTGTTGAGTCCAATTCATTGAGGAAGGAGTAGGGCTTGTCTATTACATATTGGGTTTATGGAACGGTATCTGAGATAATTTGAAACCCTTGTTGTATGCATCACCCCACCTCACCTTTCCCGTTAAGCAGCCATAGTGTGTTTTCTAAACGTGTGACTCTATTCTGTTTTGTAATTCAGTTCAAGGGTAGCGGTTTTTACATTCCCTCTATAAGTCGTATCTTATGATAAGTGTCTTTTTCTGTGTGACTTATTTCACTTAGAATCGTCGTACCTAAATCCAATCATCATGCTGCTACTAGCCTTATGACGTTGATTTCATGGCTGAGTGATATTCCATTGTACATAAGGACCACAACTTCTTTATCCATTTTTCTCTTTCCTGGGATATTTAAGGTGTAACGAAGTGGAGATTCTTCTCAACAGAGCAGCCCTATACTTTGGGGTGCCTGTGTCCTGCTGATTTTTAGTTTTCCCAATTTATACGCCTATGAGTGGATGTGCCCTATGCCCCCTAAGCTGAGTTTTTTAGATGTTTCAGGACACACCGTGCACTTCTCCAGAGTGGCTGTTGGCAATTTACATCCCGCCCATCAGCGTAGCCAGGCTCCCGTTTCTCCATGGCCTGTCCTGCATTTCTGGTTTTGACACTTTATTCAGCATGGCCCTTTTGACCGATGGGAAGCGAGACTTCTTTGTAGCGCTGATTTGCCTTTCCAGGTTGCTTGGTTGGCCAAAAAGGGCGTATGCGTTTTTTCCTGAATATATTCAGGAAAAAACGCATACGCCCTTTTTGGCCAAGGGCATCATTGTCGAGGTTTTGCCGCTTTTCCTGTGCTTTAAAGGCGATTCGAATCTCCCTCCTGAAATCTGTTTCCTGCAATTCTGCCTTGCTTTCAAATCCTCCTCGTTGCCTTCCCTCAATATATTTGTGGACGAGAGTCCTCATTTATAAGTCTGCAGGTTTGTGAATTGCAGTGCCCCTGAGCTCCATTTTTCAACTCGCTTTCTTGGGAGGTGCCCGCAAAAGCGCAGGATTGCTTCAGGCCCTATTCTGGTACTGGGCGGCAGGCTGAGCCTGTGGTTAATTCTTCTTCCTGATGGGAAAATAGAGTGACCTGTGCCTGTCCCAACACCTAGAGCTAGTCTCTCATTGGTTCACCCTCTTCCCGTTCATCCTCAGGACAAATTGCAACGTTTACGGAGCAGTAGGTTAAGGTGCTGATTCTCCAAGGACGGAGATTGCTAGTAAAGCGGCTGGAATGGCGAACCCAAGCACAAGGAGATGAGAAATGAGGTGCGTTTTGGAAATCTTTCCCGATCACACGGTGTACCATCTTCTGGGTTTCTCATGCATGTTTTCGATGTAGGAAGATGCCCTTGAACCTGGAGATTTGAGACCCATGGGATGGGTACCACGCAGTATTACTTTAAAGTGTCTGCGTTTGCTCACCCAACCTCACCAAACCTCTCAGCCCCAAGAGTGTCCACCCTTATGTCTCAATCAGCTGTGGGTCTAGATATGGTCAATACAGGTGGCATCACAGCCCCTGAGCGAACTTTGTAAGAATTTCTCTCTCTTTCACTGTCTTTGTTTCACGGGTTTTTAAAAGTAATTGATTTTTATAATGGGGTTTACCTGCTTTTCACTGCTGTGATTTTGCCGCTTTACACCCACTTGACTCACTTACAGAGAGATATCAATGCATAGGTTTCAAGATTCTTACTAGTCAGATATATTCTTGGGCGGTGAATTGGGGGTGTTGAGTCCAATTCATTGAGGAAGGAGTAGGGCTTGTCTATTACATATTGGGTTTATGGAACGGTATCTGAGATAATTTGAAACCCTTGTTGTATGCATCACCCCACCTCACCTTTCCCGTTAAGCAGCCATAGTGTGTTTTCTAAACGTGTGACTCTATTCTGTTTTGTAATTCAGTTCAAGGGTAGCGGTTTTTACATTCCCTCTATAAGTCGTATCTTATGATAAGTGTCTTTTTCTGTGTGACTTATTTCACTTAGAATCGTCGTACCTAAATCCAATCATCATGCTGCTACTAGCCTTATGACGTTGATTTCATGGCTGAGTGATATTCCATTGTACATAAGGACCACAACTTCTTTATCCATTTTTCTCTTTCCTGGGATATTTAAGGTGTAACGAAGTGGAGATTCTTCTCAACAGAGCAGCCCTATACTTTGGGGTGCCTGTGTCCTGCTGATTTTTAGTTTTCCCAATTTATACGCCTATGAGTGGATGTGCCCTATGCCCCCTAAGCTGAGTGTTTTAGATGTTTCAGGACACACCGTGCACTTCTCCATAGTGGCTGTTGGCAATTTACATCCCGCCCATCAGCGTAGCCAGGCTCCCGTTTCTCCATGGCCTGTCCTGCATTTCTGGTTTTGACACTTTATTCAGCATGGCCCTTTTGACCGATGGGAAGCGAGACTTCTTTGTATTGCTGATTTGCCTTTCTAGGTTGCTTGGTTGGCCAAAAAGGGCGTATGCGTTTTTTCCTGAATATATTCAGGAAAAAACGCATACGCCCTTTTTGGCCAAGGGCATCATTGTCGAGGTTTTGCCGCTTTTCCTGTGCTTTAAAGGCGATTCGAATCTCCCTCCTGAAATCTGTTTCCTGCAATTCTGCCTTGCTTTCAAATCCTCTTCGTTGCCTTCCCTCAATATATTTGTGGACGAGAGTCATCATTTATAAGTCTGCAGGTTTGTGAATTGCAGTGCCCCTGAGCTCCATTTTTCAACTCGCTTTCTTGGGCGCTGGAAGCAAAAGCGCAGGATTGCTTCAGGCCCTATTCTGGTCCCAGGCGGCAGGCTGAGCCTGTGGTTAATTCTTCTTCCTGATGGGAAAATAGAGTGACCTGTGCCTGTCCCAACACCTAGAGCTAGTCTCTCATTGGTTCCCCCTCTTCCCTTTCATCCTCAGGACAAATTGCAAGCTGTACGGAACAGGAGGTTAAAGGTGCTGATTCTCCAAGGAGGGAGATTGCTAGTAAAGCGGCTGGAATGGCGAACCCGAGCACAAGGAGATGAGAAATGAGGTGCGTTTTAGAAACCTTTCCCGATCTCACGGTGTACCATCTTCTGGGTTTCTCATGCATGTTTTCGATGTAGGAAGATGCCCTTGAACCTGGAGATTTGGGACCCATGGGATGGGTACCACGCAGTATTACTTTAAAGGGTCTGCGTTTGCTCACCCAACCTCACCAAACCTCTCAGCGCCAAGAGTGTCCACCCTTATGTCTCAATCAGCTGTGGGTCTAGATATGGTCAATACAGGTGGCATTACAGCCGCTGAACGAATTTTGTAAGAATTTCTCTCTCTTTCACTGTCTTTGTTTCACGGGTTTTTAAAAGTAATTGATTTTTATAATGGGGTTTACCTGCTTTTCACTGCTGTGATTTTGCCGCTTTACACCCACTTGACTCACTTACAGAGAGATATCAATGCATAGGTTTCAAGATTCTTACTAGTCAGATATATTCTTGGGCCGTGAATTGGGGGTGTTGAGTCCAATTCATTGAGGAAGGAGTAGGGCTTGTCTATTACATATTGGGTTTATGGAACGGTATCTGAGATAATTTGAAACCCTTGTTTTATGCATCACCCCACCTCACCTTTCCCGTTAAGCAGCCATAGTGTGTTTTCTAAACGTGTGACTCTATTCTGTTTTGTAATTCAGTTCAAGGGTAGCGGTTTTTACATTCCCTCTATAAGTCATATCTTATGATAAGTGTCTTTTTCTGTGTGACTTATTTCACTTAGAATCGTCGTACCTAAATCCACTCATCATGCTGCTACTAGCCTTATGACGTTGATTTCATGGCTGAGTGATATTCCATTGTACATAAGGACCACAACTTCTTTATCCATTTTTCTCTTTCCTGGGATATTTAAGGTGTAACGAAGTGGAGATTCTTGTCAACAGAGCAGCCCTAAATTTTGGGGTGCCTGTGTTTTGCTGATTTTTAGTTTTCCCAATTTATACGCCCATGAGTGGATGTGCCCTATGCTCCCTAAGCTGAGTTTTTTAGATGTTTCAGGACACACCGTGCACTTCTCCAGAGTGGCTGTTGGCAATTTACATCCCGCCCATCAGCGTAGCCAGGCTCCCGTTTCTCCATGGCCTGTCCTGCATTTCTGGTTTTGACACTTTATTCAGCATGGCCCTTTTGACCGATGGGAAGCGAGACTTCTTTGTAGCGCTGATTTGCCTTTCCAGGTTGCTTGGTTGGCCAAAAAGGGCGTATGCGTTATTTCCTGAATATATTCAGGAAAAAACGCATACGCCCTTTTTGGCCAAGGGCATCATTGTCGAGGTTTTGCCGCTTTTCCTGTGCTTTAAAGGCGATTCGAATCTCCCTCCTGAAATCTGTTTCCTGCAATTCTGCCTTGCTTTCAAATCCTCTTCGTTGCCTTCCCTCAATATATTTGTGGACGAGAGTCATCATTTATAAGTCTGCAGGTTTGTGAATTGCAGTGCCCCTGAGCTCCATTTTTCAACTCGCTTTCTTGGGCGCTGGAAGCAAAAGCGCAGGATTGCTTCAGGCCCTATTGTGGTCCCAGGCGGCAGGCTGAGCCTGTGGTTAATTCTTCTTCCTGATGGGAAAATAGAGTGACCTGTGCCTGTCCCAACACCTAGAGCTAGTCTCTCATTGGTTCCCCCTCTTCCCTTTCATCCTCAGGACAAATTGCAAGCTGTACGGAACAGGAGGTTAAAGGTGCTGATTCTCCAAGGAGGGAGATTGCTAGTAAAGCGGCTGGAATGGCGAACCCGAGCACAAGGAGATGAGAAATGAGGTTTGTTTTAGAAACCTTTCCCGATCACACGGTGTACCATCTTCTGGGTTTCTCATGCATGTTTTCGATGTAGGAAGATGCCCTTGAACCTGGAGATTTGGGACCCATGGGATGGGTACCACGCAGTATTACTTTAAAGGGTCTGCGTTTGCTCACCCAACCTCACCAAACCTCTCAGCGCCAAGAGTGTCCACCCTTATGTCTCAATCAACTGTGGGTCTAGATATGGTCAATCCAGGTGGCATTACAGTCGCTGAACGAATTTTGTAAGAATTTCTCTCTCTTTCACTGTCTTTGTTTCACGGGTTTTTAAAAGTAATTGATTTTTATAATGGGGTTTACCTGCTTTTCACTGCTGTGATTTTGCCGCTTTACACCCAATTGACTCACTTACAGAGAGATATCAATGCATAGGTTTCAAGATTCTTACTAGTCAGATATATTCTTGGGCGGTGAATTGGGGGTGTTGAGTCCAATTCATTGAGGAAGGAGTAGGGCTTGTCTATTACATATTGGGTTTATGGAACTGTATCTGAGATAATTTGAAACCCTTGTTGTATGCATCACCCCACCTCACCTTTCCCGTTAAGCAGCCATAGTGTGTTTTCTAAACGTGTGACTCTATTCTGTTTTGTAATTCAGTTCAAGGGTAGCGGTTTTTACCTTCCCTCTATAAGTCATATCTTATGATAAGAGTCATTTTCTGTGTGACTTATTTCACTTAGAATCGTCGTACCTAAATCCAATCATCATGCTGCTACTAGCCTTATGACGTTGATTTCATGGCTGAGTGATATTCCATTGTACATAAGGACCACAACTTCTTTATCCATTTTTCTCTTTCCTGGGATATTTAAGGTGTAACGAAGTGGAGATTCTTGTCAACAGAGCAGCCCTAAACTTTGGGGTGCCTGTGTCTTGCTGATTTTTAGTTTTCCCAATTTATACGCCCATGAGTGGATGTGCCCTATGCTCCCTAAGCTCAGTTTTTTAAATGATTCAGGACACACCGTGCACTTCTCCAGAGTGGCTGTTGGCAATTTACATCCCGCCCATCAGCGTAGCCAGGCTCCCGTTTCTCCATGGCCTGCCCTGCATTTCTGGTTTTGACACTTTATTCAGCATGGCCCTTTTGACCGATGGGAAGCGAGACTTCTTTGTAGCGCTGATTTGCCTTTCCAGGTTGCTTGGTTGGCCAAAAAGGGCGTATGCGTTTTTTCCTGAATATATTCAGGAAAAAACGCATACGCCCTTTTTGGCCAAGGGCATCATTGTCGAGGTTTTGCCGCTTTTCCTGTGCTTTAAAGGCGATTCGAATCTCCCTCCTGAAATCTGTTTCCTGCAATTCTGCCTTGCTTTTAAATCCTCTTCGTTGCCTTCCCTCAATATATTTGTGGACGAGAGTCATCATTTATAAGTCTGCAGGTTTGTGAATTGCAGTGCCCCTGAGCTCCATTTTTCAACTCGCTTTCTTGGGAGCTGGCCGCAAAAGCGCAGGATTGCTTCAGGCCCTATTCTGGTCCCAGGCGGCAGGCTGAGCCTGTGGTTAATTCTTCTTCTTGAGGGGAAAATAGAGTGACCTGTGCCTGTCCCAACACCTAGAGCTAGTCTCTCATTTGTTCCCCCTCTTCCCGTTCATCCTCAGGACAAATTGCAACCTGTAGGGAACAGGAGGTTAAAGGTGCTGATTCTCCAAAGAGGGAGATTGCTAGTAAAGCGGCTGGAATGGCGAACACAAGCACAAGGAGATGAGAAATGAGGTGCGTTTTAGAAACCTTTCCCGATCACACGGTGTACCATCTTCTGGGTTTCTCATGAATGTTTTCGATGTAGGAAGATGCCCTTGAACCTGGAGATTTGGGACCCATGGGATGGGTACCACGCAGTATTACTTTATAGGGTCTGCGTTTGCTCACCCAACCTCACCAAACCTCTCAGCCCCAAGAGTGTCCACCCTTATGTCTCAATCAGCTGTGGGTCTAGATATGGTCAATCCAGGTGGCATCACAGCCCCTGAACGAATTTTGTAAGAATTTCTCTCTCTTTCACTGTCTTTGTTTCACGGGTTTTTAAAAGTAATTGATTTTTATAATGGGGTTTACCTGCTTTTCACTGCTGTGATTTTGCCGTTTTACACCCACTTGACTCACTTACAGAGAGATATCAATGCATAGGTTTCAAGATTCTTACTAGTCAGATATATTCTTGGGCGGTGAATAGGGGGTGTTGAGTCCAATTCATTGAGGAAGGAGTAGGGCTTGTCTATTACATATTGGGTTTATGGAACGGTATCTGAGATAATTTGAAACCCTTGTTGTATGCATCACCCCACCTCACCTTTCCCATTAAGCAGCCATAGTGTGTTTTCTAAACGTGTGACTCTATTCTGTTTTGTAATTCAGTTCAAGGGTAGCGGTTTTTACATTCCCTCTATAAGTCATATCTTATGATAAGTGTCTTTTTCTGTGTGACTTATTTCACTTAGAATCGTCGTACCTAAATCCACTCATCATGCTGCTACTAGCCTTATGACGTTGATTTCATGGCTGAGTGATATTCCATTGTACATAAGGACCACAACTTCTTTATCCATTTTTCTCTTTCCTGGGATATTTAAGGTGTAACGAAGTGGAGATTCTTGTCAACAGAGCAGCCCTAAACTTTGGGGTGCCTGTGTCTTGCTGATTTTTAGTTTTCCCAATTTATACGCCCATGAGTGGATGTGCCCTATGCTCCCTAAGCTGAGTTTTTTAGATGTTTCAGGACACACCGTGCACTTCTCCAGAGTGGCTGTTGGCAATTTACATCCCGCCCATCAGCGTAGCCAGGCTCCCGTTTCTCCATGGCCTGTCCTGCATTTCTGGTTTTGACACTTTATTCAGCATGGCCCTTTTGACCGATGGGAAGCGAGACTTCTTTGTAGCGCTGATTTGCCTTTCCAGGTTGCTTGGTTGGCCAAAAAGGGCGTATGCGTTTTTTCCTGAATATATTCAGGAAAAAACGCATACGCCCTTTTTGGCCAAGGGCATCATTGTCGAGGTTTTGCCGCTTTTCCTGTGCTTTAAAGGCGATTCGAATCTCCCTCCTGAAATCTGTTTCCTGCAATTCTGCCTTGCTTTCAAATCCTCTTCGTTGCCTTCCCTCAATATATTTGTGGACGAGAGTCATCATTTATAAGTCTGCAGGTTTGTGAATTGCAGTGCCCCTGAGCTCCATTTTTCAACTCGCTTTCTTGGGCGCTGGCCGCAAAAGCGCAGGATTGCTTCAGGCCCTATTCTGGTCCCAGGCGGCAGGCTGAGCCTGTGGTTAATTCTTCTTCCTGATGGGAAAATAGAGTGACCTGTGCCTGTCCCAACACCTAGAGCTAGTCTCTCATTGGTTCCCCCTCTTCCCTTTCATCCTCAGGACAAATTGCAAGCTGTACGGAACAGGAGGTTAAAGGTGCTGATTCTCCAAGGAGGGAGATTGCTAGTAAAGCGGCTGGAATGGCGAACCCGAGCACAAGGAGATGAGAAATGAGGTGCGTTTTAGAAACCTTTCCCGATCTCACGGTGTACCATCTTCTGGGTTTCTCATGCATGTTTTCGATGTAGGAAGATGCCCTTGAACCTGGAGATTTGGGACCCATGGGATGGGTACCACGCAGTATTACTTTAAAGGGTCTGCGTTTGCTCACCCAACCTCACCAAACCTCTCAGCGCCAAGAGTGTCCACCCTTATGTCTCAATCAGCTGTGGGTCTAGATATGGTCAATACAGGTGGCATTACAGCCGCTGAACGAATTTTGTAAGAATTTCTCTCTCTTTCACTGTCTTTGTTTCACGGGTTTTTAAAAGTAATTGATTTTTATAATGGGGTTTACCTGCTTTTCACTGCTGTGATTTTGCCGCTTTACACCCACTTGACTCACTTACAGAGAGATATCAATGCATAGGTTTCAAGATTCTTACTAGTCAGATATATTCTTGGGCGGTGAATTGGGGGTGTTGAGTCCAATTCATTGAGGAAGGAGTAGGGCTTGTCTATTACATATTGGGTTTATGGAACGGTATCTGAGATAATTTGAAACCCTTGTTGTATGCATCACCCCACCTCACCTTTCCCGTTAAGCAGCCATAGTGTGTTTTCTAAACGTGTGACTCTATTCTGTTTTGTAATTCAGTTCAAGGGTAGCGGTTTTTACATTCTCTCTCTAAGTCATATCTTATGATAAGTGTCTTTTTCTGTGTGACTTATTTCACTTAGAATCGTCGTACCTAAATCCAATCATCATGCTGCTACTAGCCTTATGACGTTGATTTCATGGCTGAGTGATATTCCATTGTACATAAGGACCACAACTTCTTTATCCATTTTTCTCTTTCCTGGGATATTTAAGGTGTAACGAAGTGGAGATTCTTGTCAACAGAGCAGCCCTAAACTTTGGGGTGCCTGTGTCTTGCTGATTTTTAGTTTTCCCAATTTATACGCCCATGAGTGGATGTGACCTATGCTCCCTAAGCTCAGTTTTTTAGATGTTTCAGGACACACCGTGCACTTCTCCAGAGTGGCTGTTGGCAATTTACATCCCGCCCATCAGCGTAGCCAGGCTCCCGTTTCTCCATGGCCTGTCCTGCATTTCTGGTTTTGACACTTTATTCAGCATGGCCCTTTTGACCGATGGGAAGCGAGACTTCTTTGTAGCGCTGATTTGCCTTTCCAGGTTGCTTGGTTGGCCAAAAAGGACGTATGCGTTTTTTCCTGAATATATTCAGGAAAAAACGCATACGCCCTTTTTGGCCAAGGGCATCATTGTCGAGGTTTTGCCGCTTTTCCTGTGCTTTAAAGGCGATTCGAATCTCCCTCCTGAAATCTGTTTCCTGCAATTCTGCCTTGCTTTCAAATCCTCTTCGTTGCCTTCCCTCAATATATTTGTGGACGAGAGTCATCATTTATAAGTCTGCAGGTTTGTGAATTGCAGTGCCCCTGAGCTCCATTTTTCAACTCGCTTTCTTGGGCGCTGGCCGCAAAAGCGCAGGATTGCTTCAGGCCCTATTCTGGTCCCAGGCGGCAGGCTGAGCCTGTGGTTAATTCTTCTTCCTGATGGGAAAATAGAGTGACCTCTGCCTGTCCCAGCACCTAGAGCTAGTCTCTCATTGGTTCCCCCTCTTCCCGTTCATCCTCAGGACAAATTGCAACCTGTAAGGAACAGGAGGTTAAAGGTGCTGATTCTCCAAGGAGGGAGATTGCTAGTAAAGCGGCTGGAATGGCGAACCCAAGCACAAGGAGATGAGAAATGAGGTGCGTTTTAGAAACCTTTCCCGATCACACGGTGTACCATCTTCTGGGTTTCTCATGAATGTTTTCGATGTAGGAAGATGCCCTTGAACCTGGAGATTTGGGACCCATGGGATGGGTACCACGCAGTATTACTTTATAGGGTCTGCGTTTGCTCACCCAACCTCACCAAACCTCTCAGCCCCAAGAGTGTCCACCCTTATGTCTCAATCAGCTGTGGGTCTAGATATGGTCAATCCAGGTGGCATCACAGCCCCTGAACGAATTTTGTAAGAATTTCTCTCTCTTTCACTGTCTTTGTTTCACGGGTTTTTAAAAGTAATTGATTTTTATAATGGGGTTTACCTGCTTTTCACTGCTGTGATTTTGCCGCTTTACACCCACTTGACTCACTTACAGAGAGATATCAATGCATAGGTTTTCAAGATTCTTACTAGTCAGATATATTCTTGGGCGGTGAATAGGGGGTGTTGAGTCCAATTCATTGAGGAAGGAGTAGGGCTTGTCTATTACATATTGGGTTTATGGAACGGTATCTGAGCTAATTTGAAACCCTTGTTGTATGCATCACCCCACCTCACCTTTCCCATTAAGCAGCCATAGTGTGTTTTCTAAACGTGTGACTCTATTCTGTTTTGTAATTCAGTTCAAGTGTAGCGGTTTTTACATTCCCTCTATAAGTCATATCTTATGATAAGTGTCTTTTTCTGTGTGACTTATTTCACTTAGAATCTTCGTACCTAAATCCACTCATCATGCTGCTACTAGCCTTATGACGTTGATTTCATGGCTGAGTGATATTCCATTGTACATAAGGACCACAACTTCTTTATCCATTTTTCTCTTTCCTGGGATATTTAAGGTGTAACGAAGTGGAGATTCTTGTCAACAGAGCAGCCCTAAACTTTGGGGAGCCTGTGTCTTGTTGATTTTTAGTTTTCCCAATTTATACGCCCATGAGTGGATGTGACCTATGCTCCCTAAGCTCAGTTTTTTAGATGTTTCAGGACACACCGTGCACTTCTCCAGAGTGGCTGTTGGCAGTTTACATTCCGCCCATCAGCGTAGCCAGGCTCCCGTTTCTCCATGGCCTGTCCTGCATTCCTGGTTTTGACACTTTATTCAGCATGGCCCTTTTGACCGATGGGAAGCGAGACTTCTTTGTAGCGCTGATTTGCCTTTCCAGGTTGCTTGGTTGGCCAAAAAGGGCGTATGCGTTTTTTCCTGAATATATTCAGGAAAAAACGCATACGCCCTTTTTGGCCAAGGGCATCATTGTCGAGGTTTTGCCGCTTTTCCTGTGCTTTAAAGGCGATTCGAATCTCCCTCCTGAAATCTGTTTCCTGCAATTCTGCCTTGCTTTCAAATCCTCTTCGTTGCCTTCCATCAATATATTTGTGGACGAGAGTCATCATTTATAAGTCTGCAGGTTTGTGAATTGCAGTGCCCCTGAGCTCCATTTTTCAACTCGCTTTCTTGGGAGCTGGCCGCAAGAGCGCAGGATTGCTTCAGGCCCTATTCTGGTCCCAGGCGGCAGGCTGAGCCTGTGGTTAATTCTTCTTCTTGAGGGGAAAATAGAGTGACCTGTGCCTGTCCCAACACCTAGAGCTAGTCTCTCATTGGTTCCCCCTCTTCCCGTTCATCCTCAGGACAAATTGCAACCTGTACGGAACAGGAGGTTAAAGGTGCTGATTCTCCAAGGAGGGAGATTGCTAGTAAAGCGGCTGGAATGGCGAACCCAAGCACAAGGAGATGAGAAATGAGGTGCGTTTTAGAAACCTTTCCCGATCACACGGTGTACCATCTTCTGGGTTTCTCATGAATGTTTTCGATGTAGGAAGATGCCCTTGAACCTGGAGATTTGGGACCCATGGGATGGGTACCACGCAGTATTACTTTAAAGGGTCTGCGTTTGCTCACCCAACCTCACCAAACCTCTCAGCCCCAAGAGTGTCCACCCTTATGTCTCAATCAGCTGTGGGTCTAGATATGGTCAATCCAGGTGGCATTACAGCCGCTGAACGAATTTTGTAAGTATTTCTCTCTCTTTCACTGTCTTTGTTTCACGGGTTTTTAAAAGTAATTGATTTTTATAATGGGGTTTACCTGCTTTTCACTGCTGTGATTTTGCCGCTTTACACCCACTTGACTCACTTACAGAGAGATATCAATGCATAGGTTTCAAGATTCTTACTAGTCAGATATATTCTTGGGCGGTGAATTGGGGGTGTTGAGTCCAATTCATTGAGGAAGGAGTAGGGCTTGTCTATTACATATTGGGTTTATGGAACGGTATCTGAGATAATTTGAAACCCTTGTTGTATGCATCACCCCACCTCACCTTTCCCGTTAAGCAGCCATAGTGTGTTTTCTAAACGTGTGACTCTATTCTGTTTTGTAATTCAGTTCAAGGGTAGCGGTTTTTACATTCCCTCTATAAGTCATATATTATGATAAGTGTCTTTTTCTGTGTGACTTATTTCACTTAGAATCGTCGTACCTAAATCCAATCATCATGCTGCTACTAGCCTTATGACGTTGATTTCATGCCTGAGTGATATTCCATTGTACATAAGGACCACAACTTCTTTATCCATTTTTCTCTTTCCTGGGATATTTAAGGTGTAACGAAGTGGAGATTCTTGTCAACAGAGCAGCCCTAAACTTTGGGGTGCCGGTGTCTTGCTGATTTTTAGTTTTCCCAATTTATACGCCCATGAGTGGATGTGCCCTATGTTCCCTAAGCTCAGTTTTTTAGATGTTTCAGGACACACCGTGCACTTCTCCAGAGTGGCTGTTGGCAATTTACATCCCGCCCATCAGCGTAGCCAGGCTCCCGTTTCTCCATGGCCTGTCCTGCATTTCTGGTTTTGACACTTTATTCAGCATGGCCCTTTTGACCGATGGGAAGCGAGACTTCTTTGTAGCGCTGATTTGCCTTTCCAGGTTGCTTGGTTGGCCAAAAAGGGCGTATGCGTTTTTTCCTGAATATATTTAGGAAAAAACGCATACGCCCTTTTTGGCCAAGGGCATCATTGTCGAGGTTTTGCCGCTTTTCCTGTGCTTTAAAGGCGATTCGAATCTCCCTCCTGAAATCTGTTTCCTGCAATTCTGCCTTGCTTTCAAATCCTCTTCGTTTCCTTCCATCAATATATTTGTGGACGAGAGTCATCATTTATAAGTCTGCAGGTTTGTGAATTGCAGTGCCCCTGAGCTACATTTTTCAACTCGCTTTCTTGGGAGCTGGCCGCAAAAGCGCAGGATTGCTTCAGACCCTATTCTGGTCCAAGGCGGCAGGCTGAGCCTGTGGTTAATTCTTCTTCTTGAGGGGAAAATAGAGTGACCTGTGCCTGTCCCAACACCTAGAGCTAGTCTCTCATTGGTTCCCCCTCTTCCCGTTCATCCTCAGGACTAATTGCAACCTGTACGGAACAGGAGGTTAAAGGTGCTGATTCTCCAAGGAGGGAGATTGCTAGTAAAGCGGCTGGAATGGCGAACCCAAGCACAAGGAGATGAGAAATGAGGTGCGTTTTAGAAACCTTTCCCGATCACACGGTGTACCATCTTCTGGGTTTCTCATGAATGTTTTCGATGTAGGAAGATGACCTTGTACCTGGAGATTTGGGACCCATGGAATGGGTACCACGCAGTATTACTTTATAGGGTCTGCGTTTGCTCACCCAACCTCACCAAACCTCTCAGCCCCAAGAGTGTCCACCCTTATGTCTCAATCAGCTGTGGGTCTAGATATGGTCAATCCAGGTGGCATCACAGCCCCTGAACGAATTTTGTAAGAATTTCTCTCTCTTTCACTGTCTTTGTTTCACGGGTTTTTAAAAGTAATTGATTTTTATAATGGGGTTTACCTGCTTTTCACTGCTGTGATTTTGCCGCTTTACACCCACTTGACTCACTTACAGAGAGATATCAATGCATAGGTTTCAAGATTCTTACTAGTCAGATATATTCTTGGTCGGTGAATAGGGGGTGTGGAGTCCAATTCATTGAGGAAGGAGTAGGGCTTGTGTATTACATATTGGGTTTATGGAACGGTATCTGAGCTAATTTGAAACCCTTGCTGTATGCATCACCCCACCTCACCTTTCCAATTAAGCAGCCATAGTGTGTTTTCTAAACGTGTGACTCTATCCTGTTTTGTAATTCAGTTCAAGGGTAGCGGTTTTTACATTCCCTCTATAAGTCATATCTTATGATAAGTGTCTTTTTCTGTGTGACTTATTTCACTTAGAATCTTCGTACCAAAATCCACTCATCATGCTGCTACTAGCCTTATGACGTTGATTTCATGGCTGAGTGATATTCCATTGTACATAAGGACCACAACTTCTTTATCCATTTTTCTCTTTCCTGGGATATTTAAGGTGTAACGAAGTGGAGATTCTTGTCAACAGAGCAGCCCTAAACTTTGGGGTGCCTGTGTCTTGCTGATTTTTAGTTTTCCCAATTTATACGCCCATGAGTGGATGTGCCCTATGCTCCCTAAGCTCAGTTTTTTAGATGTTTCAGGACACACCGTGCACTTCTCCAGAGTGGCTGTTGGCAATTTACATCCCGCCCATCAGCGTAGCCAGGCTCCCGTTTCTCCATGGCCTGTCCTGCATTTCTGGTTTTGACACTTTATTCAGCATGGCCCTTTTGACCGATGGGAAGCGAGACTTCTTTGTAGCGCTGATTTGCCTTTCCAGGTTGCTTGGTTGGCCAAAAAGGGCGTATGCGTTTTTTCCTGAATATATTCAGGAAAAAACGCATACGCCCTTTTTGGCCAAGGGCATAATTGTCGAGGTTTCGCCGCTTTTCCTGTGCTTTAAAGGCGATTCGAATCTCCCTCCTGAAATCTGTTTCCTGCAATTCTGCCTTGCTTTCAAATCCTCTTCGTTGCCTTCCCTCAATATATTTGTGGACGAGAGTCATCATTTATAAGTCTGCAGGTTTGTGAATTGCAGTGCCCCTGAGCTCCATTTTTCAACTCGCTTTCTTGGGCGCTGGCCGCAAAAGCGCAGGATTGCTTCAGGCCCTATTCTGGTCCCAGGCGGCAGGCTGAGCCTGTGGTTAATTCTTCTTCCTGATGGGAAAATAGAGTGACCTCTGCCTGTCCCAACACCTAGAGCTAGTCTCTCATTGGTTCCCCCTCTTCCCTTTCATCCTCAGGACAAATTGCAACCTGTACGGAACAGGAGGTTAAAGGTGCTGATTCTCCAAGGAGGGAGATTGCTAGTAGAGCGGCTGGAATGGCGAACCCGAGCACAAGGAGATGAGAAATGAGGTGCGTTTTAGAAACCTTTCCCGATCACACGGTGTACCATCTTCTGGGTTTCTCATGCATGTTTTCGATGTAGGAAGATGCCCTTGAACCTGGAGATTTGGGACCCATGGGATGGGTACCACGCAGTATTACTTTATAGGGTCTGCGTTTGCTGACCCAACCTCACCAAACCTCTCAGCCCCAAGAGTGTCCACCCTTATGTCTCAATCAGCTGTGGGTCTAGATATGGTCAATCCAGGTGGCATCACAGCCCCTGAACGACTTTTTAAGAATTTCTCTCTCTTTCACTGTCTTTGTTTCACGGGTTTTTAAAAGTAATTGATTTTTATAATGGGGTTTACCTGCTTTTCACTGCTGTGTTTTTGCCACTTTACACCCACTTGACTCACTTACAGAGAGATATCAATGCATAGGTTTTAAGATTCTTACTAGTCAGATACATTCTTGGGCGGTGAATAGGGGGTGTTGAGTCCAATTCATTGAGGAAGGAGTAGGGCTTGTCTATTACATATTGGGTTTATGGAACGGTATCTGAGCTAATGTTAAACCCTTGTTGTATGCATCACCCCACCTCACCTTTCCCGTTAAGCAGCCATAGTGTGTTTTCTAAACGTGTGACTCTATTCTGTTTTGTAATTCAGTTCAAGGGTAGCGGTTTTTACCTTCCCTCTATAAGTCATATCTTATGATAAGTGTCTTTTTCTGTGTGACTTATTTCACTTAGAATCGTCGTACCTAAATCCACTCATCATGCTGCTACTAGCCTTATGACGTTGATTTCATGGCTGAGTGATATTCCATTGTACATAAGGACCACAACTTCTTTATCCATTTTTCTCTTTCCTGGGATATTTAAGGTGTAACCAAGTGGAGGTTCTTGTCAACAGAGCAGACCTAAATTTTGGGGTGCCTGTGTCTTGCTGATTTTTAGTTTTCCCAATTTATACGCCCATGAGTGGATGTGCCCTATGCTCCCTAAGCTGAGTTTTGTAGATGTTTCAGGACACACCGTGCACTTCTCCAGAGTGGCTGTTGGCAATTTACATCCCGCCCATCAGCGTAGCCAGGCTCCCGTTTCTCCATGGCCTGTCCTGCATTTCTGGTTTTGACACTTTATTCAGCATGGCCCTTTTGACCGATGGGAAGCGAGACTTCTTTGTAGCGCTGATTTGCCTTTCCAGGTTGCTTGGTTGGCCAAAAAGGGCGTATGCGTTTTTTCCTGAATATATTCAGGAAAAAACGCATACGCCCTTTTTGGCCAAGGGCATCATTGTCGAGGTTTTACCGCTTTTCCTGTGCTTTAAAGGCGATTCGAATCTCCCTCCTCAAATCTGTTTCCTACAATTCTGCCTTGCTTTCAAATCCTCTTCGTTGCCTTCCCTCAATATATTTGTGGACGAGAGTCATCATTTATAAGTCTGCAGGTTTGTGAATTGCAGTGCCCCTGAGCTCCATTTTTCAACTCGCTTTCTTGGGCGCTGGCCGCAAAAGCGCAGGATTGCTTCAGGCCCTATTCTGGTCCCGGGCGGCAGGCTGAGCCTGTGGTTAATTCTTCTTCCTGAGGGGAAAATAGAGTGACCTGTGCCTGTCCCAACACCTAGAGCTAGTCTCTCATTGGTTCCCCCTCTTCCCGTTCATCCTCAGGACAAATGGCAACCTGTACGGAACAGGAGGTTAAAGGTGCTGATTCTCCAAGGAGGGAGATTGCTAGTAAAGCGGCTGGAATGGCGAACCCGAGCACAAGGAGATGAGAAATAAGGTGCGATTTAGAAACCTTTCCCGATCACACGGTGTACCATCTTCTGGGTTTCTCATGCATGTTTTCGATGTAGGAAGATGCACTTGAACCTGGAGATTTGGGACCCATGGGATGGGTACCACGCAGTATTACTTTAAAGGGTCTGCGTTTTCTCACCCAACCTCACCAAACCTCTCAGCCCCAAGAGTGTCCACCCTTATGTCTCAATCAGCTGTGGGTCTATATATGGTCAATCCAGGTGGCATCACAGCCCCTGAAAGAATTTTGTAAGAATTTCTCTCTCTTTCACTGTCTTTGTTTCACGGGTTTTTAAAAGTAATTGATTTTTATAATGGGGTTTACCTGCTTTTCAGTGCTGTGATTTCGCCGCTTTACACCCACTTGACTCACTTACAGAGAGATATCAATGCATAGGTTTTAAGATTCTTACTAGTCAGTTATATTCTTGGGCTGTGAATAGGGGGTGTTGTGTCCAATTCACTGAGCAAGGAGTAGGTCTTTTCTACTACCTATTGGGTTTATGGAACGGTATCTGAGCTAATTTGAAACCCTTGTTTTATGCATCACCCCACCTCACCTTTCCCGTTAAGCAAACATAGTGTGTTTTCTAAACGTGTGACCCTGCTCTCATTTGTAATTCAGTTCAAGCGTAGCGGTTTTTATATTCCCTCTATAAGTGATACCTTATGATAAGTATCTTTTTCTGTGTGACTTATTTCACTTAGAATCGTCCTAACTACATCCACTCATCTTGCTGCTACTAGCCTTATGACGTTGATTTCATGGCTGAGTGATATTCCATTGTACATAAGGACCACAACTTCTTTATCCATTTTTCTCTTTCCTGGGATATTTAAGGTGTAACGAAGTGGAGGTTCTTGTCAACAGAGCAGCCCTAAACTTTGGGGTGCCTGTGTCTTGCTGATTTTTAGTTTTCCCAATTTATACGCCCATGAGTGGAAGTGCCCTATGCTCCCTAAGCTGATTTTTTTAGATGTTTCAGGACACACCGTGCACTTCTCCAGAGTGGCTGTTGGCAATTTACATCCCGCCCATCAGCGTAGCCAGGCTCCCATTTCTCCATGGCCTGTCCTGCCTTTCTGGTTTTGACACTTTATGCAGCATGGCCCTTTTGACCGATGGGAAGCGAGACTTCTTTGTAGCGCTGATTTGCCTTTCCAGGTTGCTTGGTTGGCCAAAAAGGGCGTATGCGTTTTTTCCTGAATATATTCAGGAAAAACCGCATACGCCCTTTTTGGCCAAGGGCATCATTGTCGAGGTTTTGCCGCTTTTCCTGTGCTTTAAAGGTGATTCGAATCTCCCTCCTGAAATCTGTTTCCTGCAATTCTGCCTTGCTTTCAAATCCTCTTCGTTGCCTTCCCTCAATATATTTGTGGACGAGAGTCATCATTTATAAGTCTGCAGGTTTGTGAATTGCAGTGCCCCTGAGCTCCATTTTTCAACTCGCTTTCTTGGGAGCTGGCCGCAAAAGCGCAGGATTGCTTCAGGCCCTATTCTTGTCCCGGGCGGCAGGCTGAGCCTGCGGTTAATTCTTCTTACTGAATGGAAAATAGAGAAACCTGTGCCTTTCCCAAAACCTAGAGCTAGTCTCTCATTGGTTCCCCCTCTTCCCGTTCATCCTCAGGACAAATTGCAACCTGTACGGAACAGGAAGTTAAAGGTGCTGATTCTCCAAGGAGGGAGATTGCTAGTAAAGTGGCTGGAATGGCGAACACGAGCACAAGGAGTTGAGAAATGAGGTGCGTTTTAGAAAGCTTTCCCGATCACACGGTGTACCATCTTCTGGGTTTCTCATGCATGTTTTCGATGTAGGAAGATGCCCTTGAACCTGGTGATTTGGGACCCATGGGATGGGTACCATGCAGTATTAATATAAAGGGTCTGCGTTTCCTCACCCAACCTCACCAAACCTCTCAGCCGCAAAAGTGTCCACCCTTATGTCTCAATCAGCTGTGGGTCTAGATATGGTCAATCCAGGTGGCATCACAGCCCCTGAACGAATTTTGTAAGAATTTCTCTCTCTTTCACTGTCTTTGTTTCACGGGTTTTTAAAAGTAATTGATTTTTATAATGGGGTTTAGCTGCTTTTCACTGCTGTGTTTTTGCCGCTTTACACCCACTTGACTCACTTACAGAGAGATATCAATGCATAGGTTTTAAGATTCTTACTAGTCAGGTATATTCTTGGGCGGGGAATAGGGGGTGTTGAGTCCAATTCACTGAGCAAGGAGTAGGTCTTGTCTATTACCTATTAGCTTTATGGAACGGTATCTGAGATAATTTGAAACCCTTGTTTTATGCATCACCCCACCTCACCTTTCCCGTTAAGCAGCCATAGTGTGTTTTCTAAACGTGTGACCCTGCTCTGATTTGTAATTCAGTTCAAGGGTAGCGGTTTTTATATTCCCTCTATAAGTGATATCTTATGATAAGTATCTTTTTCTGTGTGACTTATTTCACTTAGAATCGTCCTACCTAAATCCACTCATCTTGCTGCTACTAGCCTTATGACGTTGATTTCATGGCTGAGTGATATTCCATTGTACATAAGGACCACAACTTCTTTATCCATTTTTCTCTTTCCTGGGATATTTAAGGTGTAACGAAGTGGAGGTTCTTGTCAACAGAGCAGCCCTAAACTTTGGGGTGCCTGTGTCTTGCTGATTTTTAGTTTTCCCAATTTATACGCCCATGAGTGGAAGTGCCCTATGCTCCCTAAGCTGAGTTTTTTAGATGTTTCAGGACACACCGTGCACTTCTCCAGAGTGGCTGTTGGCAATTTACATCCCGCCCATCAGCGTAGCCAGGCTCCCGTTTCTCCATGGCCTCTCTTGCATTTCTGGTTTTGACACTTTATTCAGCATGGCCCTTTTGACCGATGGGAAGCGAGACTTCTTTTTAGCGCTGATTTGCCTTTCCAGGTTGCTTGGTTGGCCAAAAAGGGCGTATGCGTTTTTTCCTGAATATATTCAGGAAAAAACGCATACGCCCTTTTTGGTCAAGGGCATCATTGTCGAGGTTTTGCCGCTTTTCCTGTGCATTAAAGGCGATTCGAATCTCCCTCCTGAAATCTGTTTCCTGCAATTCTGCCTTGCTTTCAAATCCTCTTCGTTGTTTTCCCTCAATATATTTGTGGACTAGAGTCATCATTTATAAGTCTGCAGGTTTGTGAATTGCAGTGCCTCTGAGCTCCATTTTTCAACTCGCTTTCTTGGGAGCTGGCCGCAAAAGCACAGGATTGCTTCAGGCCCTATTCTGGTCCCAGGCGGCAGGCTGAGCCTGTGGTTAATTCTTCTTCCTCATCGGAAAATAGAGTAGCATGTGCCTGTCCCAACACCTAGAGCTAGTCTCTCTTTGGTTCCCACTCTTCCCATTCATCCTCAGGACAAATTGCAACCTGTACGGAACAGGAGGTTAAAGGTGCTGATTCTCCAAGGAGGGAGGTTGCTAGTAAAGTGGCTGGAATGGCTATCCCGAGCAGTAGGAGATGAGAAATGAGGTGCGTTTTAGAATCCTTTCCCGATCACACCGTGTATCATCTTCTGGGTTTCTCATGCATGTTTTCGATGTAGGAAGATGCCCTTGAACCTGGAGATTTGGGACCCGTGGGATGGGTACCACGCAGTATTACTTTAAAGGGTCTGCGTCTGCTCACCCAACCTCACCAATCCTCTCTGCCCCAAGAGTGTCCAGCCTTATGTGTAACCCAGCCGTGGGTCTAGATATGGTCAATCCAGGTTGCTTCACTGCCCCTGAACGAAATTTTTACTAATTTCTCTCTCTTTCATTTTATTTGTTGGGTTTTTTTTGTAATTTATTTTTAGATTGGGGTTTAGCTGATTTTCACTGCTGTGTTTATGCTGCTTTACACCCACTTGACTCACTTACAGAGAGATATCAATACATAGATTTTAAGATTCTTACTAGTCAGATATATTCTTGTGCCGTGAATAGGGAGTGTTGAGTCCAGTTCTCTGAGCAAGGGGTAGGACTTGTCTATTACATATTGGGTATATGGAACCGTGTCTGAGCTAATTTGAAACCCTTGTTTTATGCATCACCCCACCTCACCTTTCCCGTTAAGCAGCCATAGTGTGTTTTCTAAACATGTGACTCTGTTCTGTTTTGTAATTCAGTTCAAGTGTAGCTGTTTTTACATTCCCTGTATAAGTGATATCTTATGATAAGTATCTTTTTCTGTGTGACTTATTTCACTTAGAAACATTGTACTTGAATCCACTCATCATGCTGCTATTAGCCGTATGACATTGATTTCATGGCTGAGTGGTATTCCATTGTACATATTAGCACAACTTCTTTATCCATTTTTCTCTATCCTGGCATATTAATGGTGTACTGAAATGGAGGTTCTTGTAAACACAGCAGCCCTAAACTTTGGGGTACCTGTGTCTTTTTGATTTTTATTTTTCCCAGTTTATACGCCCATGAGTGGAAGTGCCCTATGCTCTCTAGCTGTGTTTTTTAGATGTTTTAGGAAACACCATACACTTCTCCAGAGTGGCCGTTGGCAAATTACATCCCGCCCATCAGCCTAACAAGGCTCCCTTTTCTCCCTGGCCTGTCCTGCATTTCTGGGTTTTACACTCTTTTAGAATGGCCCTTTTGAACCCTGGGAAGTGAGACTTCTTTGTAGTGCTCATTTGCATTTCTGGCTTGCTTGGTTGGTGAAAAAAGGCGTATGCCTTTTTTCCTGAGTATATTCAGGAAAAAATGTGTTCGCCCTCTTTGGCCAAGGGCATCATTGTCGACGTTTTACCGCTTTTCATGTGCTTTAAAGGCGATTCGAATCTACCTCCTGAAATTTGTTTCCTGCAATTCTGCCTTGCTTTCAAATCGTCTTTGTTGCCTTCCCTCAATATATTTTTGGACGAGAGTGATCATTTATAATTCTGCATGTTTGTGAATTGCAGTGCCCCTGAGCTCCATTTTTAAACTCGCTTTTTTGTGAGCTGGCTGCAAAACCGCAGGATTCCTTTAGGCCTTATACTGGTTCCGTGGGGCAGGCTGAGCCTGTGTTTAATTCTTCTTTCTGATTTGAAATTAGAGTGACCTGTGCCTGTCTGAACATCTAGGGCTTGTCTCTCATTGTTTCTCCTCCTTCCCCTTCATCCTCTGGACAAATTCCAAAGTCTGTGCAACAGGATGTTGAAGGTGCTGACATCCTCAAGTGTGGAGAATGTTAGGAAAGAGGCTGGAGGGGTTAACCCGACAACCAGGGGATTAGGAGATGAGGTGCCTTTTCCAAAATCTTCCTGATCCAACCGTGTACCATCTTCTGGGTGTCACAGGCATGTTTTAGCTGTAGGAAAGCTCCCATGTATGTAAGGAGAACACCAGGGATTTTTTCAAATCAGTGTCTCCCCGAACCCCAATCTTGGGAATTTTTAAGCTACTGGTACATGTATGTTCATTAAGGGACTGGGCTGTAGGCAGAGTCCGAACTTTAGAGGATTGAAGTCTTCATGGTCAGAAACGCTCACCATCGGCCTCCTTTAGTTTCCATTTTATCTGTAGTTGATAGATGATGTCGATATAGATATCTATTGTTTTTCAGATTATTTCCCCTTAGGGGTTATTACAAAATATTGAGTATAGTTCCCTGTGCTATACAGCAGTTTCTTGTTGATGATATATTTTATACATAGCAGTGTGTATATGTTAATCCGAAACTGTTAATTTATCCCTCCTCCCACCTTTCCCCTTTGGTAATAAAAAAATACAAGATTTTATACTTCTCAGAAATCTAGGAGCTGAAAGAGAGGTATCATTTTCAATGGAAAATCATTCAAAACAAGATTGAAACTTCAGCCAAGATTAGTAGATCCACATCCTTGGAAAGAAATCACTGCATTTCTCTAATGTTGACCTGACAAATACGACAAACCCCTCCACTGAACTTGCTTATAATAAAGTGATGGAAATATCAAATGGAAGTGTTAGAAATACCTTATTTTACACGAGCCTTATACACTGCTCTATGTTAACTACAGTTTGGCTCACACATCTGTTCATTGAAGTTACAATATTTGGCTCACACATATGTTCATTGAAGTTACAATATTTGGCTCACACATCTGTTCATTGAAGTTACAATGTTCTCAAATTCTGTTACTGATCCTGCAGAGTCGGCCCCAACAAGGGTCCCCCTGCCCAGTGTCATTGGAGCCAACAGATCGAGACTGAGTTTGGTTCAGAAGCAAAGGAAAACTTTATATTTTGATCAGAGAATGGAGAGGTGAGAGCGTGCGCTCCCCCGCGGGCTGTGGGCCGGGCTGCTGTGTAGGGATCCCGTCAGCGTCAGCAGGAGGGATGGGGCGGAGCTCTCGAGGTCTGGGTTGGCTGGAGCTCAGGCTCTATGTGGCGGAGTCTGCACAGGGCCCCGAGAGCTGAGGTGTCGGCCCAGCCATTTTGCACTAGGAAATCGGGTCTGAAGTGCCAGGTGTGGGACCTCTGCCTGTGGAAACCTAGGAACAAGTGAAATTAGAAAAAGCACAAAGGAAAAAAAGGTTAGACTTTATTTTATTGCCCAGATTCTATTTTTATCTCCCAGGAATTTTTAATGGGCTTTGCCGGTGACAAACCCCTCCTCTGCCTCTTGTCCCATTCCACATTCTTGGGGCGCTGAGGGTGCAGACACCTCTTCTGTAAATGCTTCGTGCTGAGTTGGGTATCCTCATACCCGGGGGGAGGGGCAGGACTTCTCCCCAGCAGCCTCCAGGTGAGGTTGATTGTCCCGAGGCCTCCTCCCTCACTGCTCGTCTGCTTGAGCACCAGCGTTGGAAGTTTTATAGATTCTAATGACCTTTAAGGGTCCAGGAAAGAGATGCACAGGGACGCTGGGGGGGCCGGTTTTACCCTGCTCCACATTGGTTCGGCCCCCTTAGGCTGACGGTTTCTGCCAGCCTAGATGCTCTGACCAGTAGTCTGTGCTTTCTTCAGTTAGGCCACTGAATTAACGTACAAACAGCACCAGGTTTCAGAGCCCTGCCTGCTCAACTCCCAGACAGTCCAGGGCCGGTGGTGTTCCAGGACCATGATGGCCACTCAGTCACCGCCCTTTTGAAGTAACCAGGAGTACATCTGGTCTCATTGGCCGCCGTCACCGTGGTGTCTGTAGGCTTTTCTATGGTGGCAGCGTTATTTACGGGTCCCCTGCCAGGTTTATTAGCTCCGCTCTGGGTGCAGTAAGTCCTGCAAGCAATAGTCTGTTCTTTTGGGGCACACTCTTGTGGTTTTCTGAGAGAAGCTCCAGGTCAAGTGATGGTCACATGAGTCGTCATGGGGGCCTTTTGTCCCAGGTTGTCTCTCTGGAGGTTGGAGTTGGAGGGCCTCCTCACTCGAGGTCACTGTGCCCACGGAGCGATCCCTGCAACTTCAGGGCATGGTGGGTGTTTAGGATCACCAAGTGGCGTCCTTTACCCTTAGGAGGGAGCTGGCCTTGCGGGCTGCTCATTTCCAGGTTTTTAGATACCCCCAGTATCCTGGTCGGATGGGGTGGCTGGCCAATGCCTGGAGGGCATTCTTGCGTTGTTCCATTTCAAGTGGTCCCAGTTTTGACACTAAAACTCCAAGGGCGATTCGCCTTCGACCAGGAATGTAAAGGTCAAAGGGTTTAGCTAAATTAGGGAGGTCCAGGGCAAGGGTCTGAATTGACTGCTCTTTCCATTCTTGAAAGGCCGCTTCTGGATTCTATTCAAAAGGATCATCATCTTTTCCTTTCAGTGTTTCATATAGAGGCCCAGGTATTAGACTGTAGTTAGGGATCCAGATGCAGCAAACCCCAGTCTCCCCAGGAACCCCTAAGCTGTCTTCTAGTTTTAGGAAGGGTGAGGCTGCAAATGGCTTCTTCCCTTTCCTGGGATGGGCTTCTCCGATCTTCTGTGAGAATGAAGCCCAGGCAGGTCACCTTAGTCTGTGATATTTGAGCCTTTTTCTTGGACACCTTCTATCTTTTATTGGCTAGGTAGTCCAGAGGCCTCCTTAGTAGGGCTGGCGATCAGAATGTCGTCTGCATATTTTTTTAAAAGTTATTTATTTATTATTTATGGCTGTGTTGTGTCTTTGTTTCTGTGCGAGGGCTTTCTCTAGTTGCGGCAAGCGGGGGCCACTCTTCATCGCGGTGCGCGGGCCTCTCACTATCGCAGCCTCTCTTATTGTGGAGCACAGGCTCCAGAAGCGCAGGCTCAGTAATTGTGGCTCATGGGCCTAGTTGCTCCGCGGCATATGGGATCTTCTCAGACCAGGGCTCGAACCTGTGTCCCCTGCATTGCCAGGCAGATTCTCAACCACTGCGCCACCAGGGAAGCCCAGAATGTCGTCTGCATATTGAAGGAGGGTTCACTTCTCCAGAGGTAGATCTTTTAGGGTTTTAGCTAACGTTTCCCCAAAGATGGTGTGGGAATTTTTGAACCCCTGGGGCAGGACGGCCAAGCAGTATTGTTTTTGTTGTATGTTGAGTCCTGCCACTCACAGCCAAAATTTCTTGTGACTCTGGGACTAATGGAATACAGAAAAAGGCATCATTGAAGTCTAATACAGAATACCATGTCCTGGTGGATGGTAGAATGGCCAGCAGGGTGTAGGAATTAGGAACTACTGGATGTATATCCTCTGTGGCTTCACTGACTGTCCTGGCGTCCTTTACCAGGTCCCCAGCAGCCCACGGGGCTCTCATGGTCAGGCCCCTCCCAGGATATGGAGCTCACCTGTGCAGGTAGCCAGCAGCCCACGGGGCTCTCGTGGTTAGGCCCCTCCCAGGATATGGAGCTCACCTGTGCAGGTACCCCGCAGCCCATGGGGCTCTCATTGTCAGGCCCCTCCCAGGATATGGAGCTCACCTGGGCAGGTACCCAGCAGCCCACGGGGCTCTCGTGGTCAGGCCCCTCCCAGGATATGGAGCTCACCTGGGCAGGTACCCAGCAGCTCACGGGGCTCTCGTGGGCAGGCCCCTACCAGGATATGGAGCTCACCTGGGCAGGTACCCAGCAGCTCACGGGGCTCTCGTGGGCAGGCCCCTCCCTGGATATGGAGCTCCCTTGGACAGGTACCCCGGCAGAGCTGGGCACACAGGAACCGTGCACATAGCCCTCATTGCAGAGCACCGCCAGCACACCTGTCGCTCAGAGCTGACACAGAGCACCTCAGAGCAGGGCTTGAACTAACAAACAGCAGCTCCGACATGTCTGTGACCCTAGGCTTCACTCTGTGCAGCCTCCCTCCACCTGGTCTTCCAGGGGCTTCCACTGCAGCCGGGGCACCAGGCATCTGTCTCCACCCACCAACCCTCCTCTCCCTGACTCCTGGGTTCCTCTCATTAGGAGAGGGTCTTCTTGAAGTTGTCTTCCACTCATGGACCAGATAAAATGATTAGAAAACAAGCCAGGGCTGCCACCCCTTGTCTATCCTGACTCTCGGGACCCTACACCTGTTCCTTGGATCTGGCCGGTGCAGCAAGGCCCATTATCTGCAACTCTGAGCCCCTGAGGGGCGAGGATTGGCTGACCTGGGCAGCCTGACCTGGCCGGCCAGCCCTTCCCAGGTGTGCCTGGGTTGAGGTCAATATAAACACCCCTCCAGGCAGCAAAAGCCTCTGCAGCTGTGCCTGACGCCATATTCTCTGCCCCGTCAGCAGTCTCGGGGTTGTGCTGGTGGGAGGGAGTAGGGCCCAGGGCTCTATGAGTGGCCCCGTGTGAGTGGGGCTCTGCTGGACTTTCTGCAGGAGTTGCCGGGCTGCCACCTGCTAAAGAAGACGATGTGTCACCCATACCTGCTGCTGGAATTTCTCCCCGGGCAGAGGTGAGGAAGGAAAAAAGCAGTGGGGACCGGGACAGGAGGGGTACCTCAGTCAGGGAAATGGAAAGCTTCCAGAAGAGCGCCTGGGGCCAGGACCATCCTGGCTGACCTACAGGCACCAAGTCGGCCTGCGTGCTGTCGCTGGTGTGACTCCAAGCCCTTTCCTCTAGGCTTTAAAGTCTTTGCACACATTCAGGTGTTTTACCTGGGAAGGGTGGGAAAAGTTCAGCAGCAGCTGGCCTGAGGCTCAGCTCACGTTTACTCAGAGACACCTCCTCACGGTCCCCCAGCTTTGCAATGAGGACGCTCCTTGCGGGGGAGCTGCTGGCTGCATGGGAGACGATTCCCCACCTCTGACTAACTTCAGAATGTTTACCACTGGAGCAAGTGCCCTGATAGGGTTTTCCTCTGTATGACCAGTGGGTTCTGTTTTTTTTTCTTTTTTGGTTCAAGGTAGGTTTTATTCCTCTTTTTGTATTTATAGATATAAGCATGGGAATAATTCATTCATATAAATACGTCTATGGGAAGGACAGAACGTTTTTTTGTGTTTTATGTTTTTAAATATTATTTTATAATTTTTAAATTTTATTTTATTCATTTTTTTATACAGCAGGCTCTTATTGGTTATCTATTTTATACATATAAGTGTATATATGTCAATCCCAGGCTCGCAATTCATCCCACCACCACCACCCTGCCACTTTCCCCCCTTGGTGACCATACATTTGTTCTCTACATCTGTGTCTCTATTTCTGCCTTGCAAACCGGTTCATCTGTACCATTTTTCTAGGTTCCACATGTATGCGTTAATATACGATATTTGTTTTTCTTTTTCTGACTTACTTCACTCTGTATGACAGTCTCTAGATCTATCCATGTCTTTACAAGTGACCCAATTTCATTCCTTTTTATGACTGAGTAATATTCCATTTTATATATGTACCACATATTTTCCATTTGTCTATCTATGGGCATTTAGGTTGCTTCCATGACCTGGCTATTGTAAATAGTGCTGCAATGAACATTGTGGTGAATGTGTCTTTTTGAATTATGGTTTTCTCTGGGTATATGCCCAGTAGTGGGATTGCTGGGTCATATGGTAATTCTATTTTTAGTTTTTTAAGGAACCTCCATACTGTTCTCCATAGTGACTGTATCAATTTACATTCCCACAAATAGTGTAAGAGGGTTCCCTTTTCTCCACACCCTCTCCAGCATTTGTTGTTTGTAGATTTTCTGATGATGCCCATTCTAACTTGTGTGAGGTGATACCTCATTGTAGTTTTGGTTTATATTTCTCTAATAATTAGTGATGTTGAGCAGCTTTTCATGGGCTTCATGGCCATCTGTATGTCTTCTTGGGACAAATGTCTATTTACCTCATCTGCCCATTTTTGGATTGGGTTGTTTGTTTTTTTACTGTTGAGCTGCATGTGCTGTTTATATATATTGGAGATTAATCCTTTGTCCATTGATTCGTTTGCAAATATTTTCTCCCATTCTGAGGTTGTCTTTTCGTCTTGTTTGTAGTTTCCTTTGCTTTGCAAAAGCTTTTAGGTTTCATTTGCTCCCATTTGTTTATTTTTGTTTTTTATTCCATTACTCTAGTAGGTGGATCAAAAAAGATCTTGTTGTGATTTTTGTCAAAGAGTATTCTTCCTATGTTTTCCTCTAAGAGTTTTATAGTGTCCGGTCTTACATTTCGGTCTCTAATCCATTTTGAGTTTATTTTTTGTGTATGGTGTTAGGGAGTGTTCTAATTTCATTCTTTTACATGTAGTTGTCCATTTTTCCCAGCACCACTTATGGAAGAGACTGTCTTTTCTCCATTGTATATCCTTGCCTCCTTTGTCATAGATTAGTGGACCATAGGTGTGTAGGTTTATCTCTGGGCTTTCTTTTTTTTTCCTTTTACATCTTTATTGGAGTATCATTACTTTACAATTGTGTGTTAGTTTCTGCTGTATAAAAAAGTGAATCAGCTATATGTATACATATAACAACATATCCACTCCCTCTTGCACCTCCCTCTCACTCCCTTATCCCACCCCTTTAGGTGGTCACAAAGCACCGAGCTGATCTCCCTGTGCTATGTGGCTGCTTCCCAGTAGCTATCAATTTTACATTTGGTAGTGTATATATGTCCATACCACTCTCTCACTTTGTCCCAGCTTACACTTCCCCCTCCCCGTGTCCTCAAGTCCTTTCTCTACGTCGGTGTCCTTAATCCTTTCCTGCCCCTAGGTTTTTCATAAACTATTTTTCTTTTAGATTCCATATATATGTGTTAGCATACGGTATTTGTTTTTCTCTTTCTGACTTACTTCACTCTGTAGGACAGACTCTAGATCCATCCACCTCACTACAAATAACTCAGTTTTGTTTCTTTTTATGGCTGAATAATGTTCCATTGTATATATGTGCCACATCTTCTTTATCCAGTTATCTGTTGATGGACACTTAGGTTGCTTCCATGTCCTGGCTATTGTAAATAGAGCTACAATGAACATTGTGGTACATGACTCTTTTTGAATTATGGTTTTCTCAGGGTAAATGTCCAGTAGTGGGATTGCTGGGTTGTACGGTTGTTCTATTTTTAGTTTTCAAGGAACCCCCATACCGTTCTCCCTAGTGGCTATATCAATTTACATTCCCACCAACAGTGCAAGAGGGTTCCCTTTTCTCCAATAAATGCCTCTCCAGCATTTATTGTTTGTAGATTTTTTGATGATGGCCATTCTGACTGGTGTGAGGTGATACCTCATTGTAGTTTTGATTTGCATTTCTCTAATAATTAGTGATGTTCAACATCCTTTCATGTGTTTGTTGGCAACCTGTATATCTTCTTTGGAGAAATGTCTATTTAGGTCTTCTGCCCATTTTTGGATTGGGTTGTTTGGTTTTGTGATATTGAGCTACAGGAGCTGCTTTTTGGAGGTTAATCCTTTGCCATTTGCTTCATTTGAAAATATTTTCTCCCATTCTGATGGTTGTCTTTTCATCTTGCTTTTGTTTTCCTTTGCTGTGCAAAAGATTTTAAATTTCATTAAGTCCCATTTTTTTTATTTCTGTTTATATTTCCATTTCTCTAGGAGGTGGGTCAAAAAGGATCTTGCTGTGATTTATGTCATAGACTGTTCTGCTTATGTTTTCCTCTAAGAGTTTTATAGTGGCTGGTCTTACATTTAGGTCTCTAATCCATTTTGAGTTTATTTTTGTCTATGGTGTTAGGGAGTGTTCTAATTTCATTCTTTTACATGTAGTTGTCCAGTTTTCCCAGCACCACTTACTGAAGACACTGTCTTTTCTCCATTGTATACCCTTGCCTCCTTTGTCATAGATTAGTGGACCATAGGTACGTGGGTTTATCTCTGTGCTTTCTATCCTGTTCTATTGATCTATATTTCTGTTTTTGTGCCACTACCATATTATCTTGATTACTGTAGCTTTGTAATATAGTCTGAAGTCTGGAAGTCTGATTCCTCCAGCTCTTTTTTTTTCCCCTCAAGACTGCTTTGGCTATCCGGGGTCTTTTGTGTCTCCCTACAAATTTTAAGATTTTTTTTTTCTAGTTCTGTAGAAAATACCATTGGTAATTTTATAGGGATTGCATTGAATCTGTAGATTGCTTTGGGTAGTATAGTCATTTTCACAATATTGATTCTTCTAATCCAAGAACATGGTATATGTCTCCATCTGTTTATATCAACTTTGATTTCTTTCATCAGTGTCTTATAGTTTTCTGAGTACAGGTCTTTTACTTCCTTAAGTAGGTTTATTCCTAGGTGTTTTATTTTTGTTGCAGTGGTAATGGGATTGTTTCCTTAATTTCTCTTTCTGTTCTTTCATTGTTAGTGTATAGGAATGCAAGCAATTTCTGTGCATTAATTTTGTATCCTGCAACTTTACCAAATTCATTGATTAGCTCCAGTGGTTTTCTGGTGGCATCTTTAGGATTCTCTATCTATGATATGATGTCATTTGCAAACAGTGACAATTTTACTTCTTCTTTTCCTTTTTGTATTTCTTTTATTTCTTTTTCTTCTCTGATTGCCATGGCTAGGACTTCCAAAACTATGTTGAATAGTAGTGGTGAGAGTGGACATCCTCGTCTTGTTCCTGATCTTAGAGGAAACGTTTTCAGTTTTTCACCGTTGAGAATGATGTTTGCTGTGGGTTTGTCATATATGGCCTTTATTATGTTGAGGTAGTTTCCCTCTATGCCCACAATCTGCAGAGTTTTTATCGTAAATGGGTGTTGAATTTTCTCAAAATCTTTTCCTGCATCTATTGAGATGATCATATGGTTTTATTCTACAATTTGTTAATATGGTGTATCACATTGATTTGTGTATATTGAAGAATCCTTGCATCCCTGGGATAAAACCCACTTGATCATGGTGTTTGATCCTTTTAATGTGTTGTTCGATTCTGTTTGCTAGTATTTTGTTGAGGATTTTTACAACTATATTCATCAGTGATATTGGTGTATAATTTTCTTTCCTTGTAGTATCTTTGTCTGGTTTTGGTATCAGGGTGACGGTGGTCTCATAGAATGAGTTTGGGAGTGTTCCTTCCCCTGCAATTGTTTTGAAGAATTTGAGAAGGTTGGGTGTTAGCTCTTCTCTAAATGTTTGACAGAATTCACCTGTGATGCCATCTGGTTCTGGACTTTTGTTTGTTGGAAGATTTTTAATCACACTTTCAATTTCATTGCTTGTGATAGGTTTGTTCATATTTTCTATTTCTTCCTGGTTCAGTCTTGGAAGGTTATCCCTTTCTAAGAATTTGCCCATTTCTTCCAGGTTGTCCATTTTATTGGCATAGAGTTGCTTGTAGTAGTCTCTTAGGATGCTTTGTATTCCTGTGGTGTCTGTTGTAACTTCTCCTTTTTCACTTCTAATTTTGTTGATTTGATTCCTCTCCCTCTTTTTCTTGAGTCTGGCTAAAGGTTTATCATTTTTGCTTATCTTCTCAAAGAACCAGCTTTTAGTTTTATTGATCTTTGCTTTCATTTTCTTTGCTTCTATTTCATTTATTTCTGCTTTGATCTTTATGATTTCTTTCATTCTACTAACTTTTGGTTTTGTTCTTCTTTCTCTAGTTCCTCTAGGTGTAAGGTTAGATTGTTTATTTGAGATTTTTCCTGTTTCTTGAGGTAGGCTCGTATTGCTATAAACTTCTCTCTTAGAACTGCTTTTGCTGCATCCCATAGGTTTTGGATCATCGTGTGTTTCTTGTCATTTGTCTCTAGGTAGTTTTTGATTTCCTCTTTTATTTCTTCAGTGATCACTTGGTTATTTAGTAACGTATTGTTTAGCCTTCATGTGTTTGTGTTTTTTACGGTTTTGTCCCTGTTATTGATTTCTAATCTCATAGCATTGTGGTCGGAACAGCTGCTTGATATGATTTCAGTTTTCTTAAATTTACTGAGGCTTTATTTGTGACCCAAGATGTGATCTATCCTGGAGAATGTTCCATGTGCAGTTGAGAAGAACGTGTAATCTGCTGTTTTTGGATGGAATGTCCTATAAATATCAATTAACTATATCTGGTCTATTGTGTCATTTAAAGCTTGTGTTTCCTTATTAATTTTCTGTCTGGATGATCTCCACTGGTGTAAGTGAGCTGTTAAAGTCCCCTGCTATTATTGTGTTACTGTTGATTTCCTCTTTTATAGCTGTTAGCAGTTGCCTTATGTATTGAGGTGCTCCTATGTTGGGCACATATATATTTATAATTGTTATATCTTCTTCTTGGATTGATCCCTTGACCATTATGTAGTGACTTTCCTTGTCTCTTGTAACATTCTTTATTTTAAAGTCTATTTTATCTGCTATGAGTATTGCTACTCCAGCTTTCTTTTGATTTTCATTTGCATAGAATATATTTTTCCATCGCCTCACTTTCAGTCTGTATGTGTCCCTAGGTCTGAAATGGGTCTCTTGTAGACAGCATATATATGGGTCTTGTTTTTGGATCCATTCAGGGAGCCTGTGTCTTTTGGTTGGAACATTTAGTCCATTCACGTTTAAGGTAATTATTGATATGTATGTTCCTATTACTATTTTCTTAATTGTTATGGGTTTGTCTTGGTGGGTCCTTTTCTTCTCTTGTGTTTCCCACTTAGAGAAGTTCCTTTAGCATTTGGTGTAGAGCTGGTTTCATGGTGTTGAATTCTCTTAGCTTTTGCTTGTCTGTAGGGCTTATGATTTCTCTGTCAAATCTGAATGAGATCCTTGCTGGTTGGAGTACTCTTGGTTGTAGGTACTTCCCTTTCATCACTTTAAATTTATGCCACTCCCTTCTGGCTTGTAGATTTTCTGCTGAGAAATCAGCTGTTATCCTTATGGGATTTCCCTTGTATGTTATTTGTCATTTTTCCCTTGTTGTTTTTAATAATTTTTCTTTGTCTTCAATTTTTGTCAATTTGGTTACTATGTGTCTTGGCATTTTTCTCCTTTGATTTATCCTGACCTGGACTCTCTGCACTTCCTGGACTTGGGTGGCTATTTCTTTTCCCATGCTAGGGAAGTTTTCGACTATAATCTCTTCAAATGTATTCTTGGGTCCTTTCTCTCTCTCTTCTCCTTCTGGGACCCCTATGATGTGAATGTTGTTGCGTTTAATGTTGTCCCAGAGGACTCTTAGGGTGTCTTCATTTATTTTCATTCTTTTTCTTTATTCTGTTCCATGGCAGTGATTTCCACCTTTCTGTCTTCCAGGTCACTTATCCGTTCTTCTGCCACAGTTATTCTGCTACTGATTCCTGCTGGTGTATTTTTCATTTCAGTTATTATATGGTTCACCTCTGTTTGTTTGTTCTTTAATTCTTCTAGGTGTTTGCTCCTTAATTCTTCTAGGTCTTTGTTAAGCATTTCTTGCATCTTCTCGATCTTTGCCTCCATTCTTTAGCCAAGGTCTTGGATCATGTTCACTATCATTATTCTGAATTCTTTTTCTGGAAGGTTCCGTATCTCCACCTCATTTCGTTTTTTTTTTCCTAGGGTTTTATCTTGTTCCTTAATCTGGTATAAAGTCCTCTGCCTTTTCATTTTGTCTATCTTTCTGTGAATGTGGTTTTCCTTCCACAGGCTGCAGAATTGTAGTTCTTCTTGCTTCTGCTGTCTGCTCTCCAGTGGATGAGTCTATCTTAGAGGCTTGTGCAAGCTTCCTGATGGGAGGGACTGGTGGTGGGTAGAGCTGGGTGTTGCTTTGGTGGGCAAAGCTTTAATCTGCTTGTCTGCAGATTAAATAAAACTTTAATAAAAAGTTTAATCCACTTATCTGCTGATGCATGGGGCTGGGTTCCCTCCCTGTTGGTAGTTTCGCCTGAGGTGACCCAGCACTGGAGCCTACCTTGCTCTTGGTGGGGTTAATGGCGGACTCTGGGAGGGCTCACACCAAGGAGTATTTCCCAGAACTTCTGCTGCCAGTGTCGTTGTCCTCACGGTGAGCCACAGCCACAGCTACCACCTGCCTCTGCAGGAGACCCTCTAAAACTATCAGGTAGTTCTGGTCATTCTCCTATGGGGTCACTGCTCCTTCCCCTGGGTTCTGATGTGCTCACTACTTTGTGTGTGCCCTCCAAGAGTGGAGTATCTAAGTGGAGTTGAGACTCTGAGACTCTGCGTGGAGTCGCACAGACTCTGGGTCCTGTGAAGCTTCGATGCTTTGTGGTTCTAGAAATCCTATAGGAGACGGTCCACAGCAGGTGAAGCTATTGCTGTCAGTTGAGGTGGTGAAGCCAAAGATCTGCAGTTCCGACTAGAGGTGCCGATGTACATACAGTACAAAATCATCTCGTGTGAATGTAGTTCAGGCATGTTTAAGATGAATGGAGCCATGTTAATGCCTACCATATTCTATCTTGAGCCTCTCCTCAGGGACCCCCTCCTCAATTCCTGAGGCTCCTGTAAGTCATGTACAGGGGACTGGAGAGTGGGCTCTGTCCAATCTTAGCCCTGAGTTACCCTGTGTGTATCTTAGGATACTTTGTATTTCTGTGGGGTCTGTTGTAACATCATCTCTTTCATTTCAGATTTATTTGGGCCCTCTCTTTTTAAAAAAACATACTACTGTTGTCTTTTATTCTTTACAGAAGTTTAATAAGTGTTTGATCTACCTTGACTTACTCTATGTATACTTTTTGCAGTGAGATTTTTACTTTTCTTTGTTTTCTTGTTACTATCAATAATTAGTGAGACTTCTTTTAAGCTACCTTCAACATTGATTATAAAGCTGCTTTATTAGTGATGACAGAGCCTTAATGGAAGTCATGTTCTGGTTGTAAATTAGAATGCAATGTGCCAGCAAAAAGCCCCTTAAGTTTATTTCTCATTACTTCTTGTTCTTTTTTTAATTTAATTTTTATTTTTTATCAGAGCAAATTTGATTACAATGTTTTGTTTGTTCTAGGTGTGCAAGATGTGGTTCTTTCACACATATACATATATCTATTCTTCTTTGGATCATTTTCCCAAGTAGGTTATGATACAATGTTGAGTAATCTTCTTTCGGTATTACGTAGGTCTTTGGTGATTACACATTTCACATTTGTTTCTATATCTATGTTAACCCCAATATCCTAATGTATCCAATCCTCACACCTTTCCATTTGCTGAACCATAAGTTAGTTTAGTGAATCTGTGATTGCATTTCTCTGTGGAAATATCTTCATTGGTATCAATTTTTAGCTAAGATCTATAAGTGATATTATAGGATATGTGTCTTTTGCTTTCTGACTTAGTACAATTTGCCTGATTGCCTCAAGAATCATACATGGTGCTGCAAATGGCATTGTTTTATTTTTTTCCCTGGCTAATATTCCATCTGTACGTGTGCCAGTTCCTCTTTGGCCATGCAACTCTTGATGGACTTTTTGGTTGCCTCCATGTCTTGGCTATTGTAATCCTGCTGCAATACACATTTGCTTCCTGTGTCTTTCCAGTTCTATCTTCTTATGTTATAGTCCAAGGAGTGGGCTTGCTGTATCATATGGTAAGTCAGTGTGTACGTTTTAAAGGCACCACCATTCAGTTCTCATTAGTGGCTCTTTCCAGGTTACGTCCAACTTAAAGTTGAGGGTATGCATTTCTCCAAAACACCTTCAGTATTTATTGTTTGTACTTTTCTTGCTGAGGGTTATTCTGATAGGTGTGAGCTGATACCCTTTGTGGTTGAATTTGCATGTATCCCATAATCTGTTGAAATTGAGCTTGAAAGCATGTCCTTTTTATTTATCAAACAGTGATTACAGCTTAGTTCTTCAAGGTGTTTTCTTAAAGTATGTGTCACATTTTGAAAATTTTTGGCCATTACCTCCCTCGAGACATTTTGAGGGCAGTTTTCATTTACAGCCCTGCATTACTTGTTCATATGAAGTGACCATTAGCACAGGCTTTAAAGCTGCTTTTGCACGTAACGGCCAGAGGGCGGCAGCCTTTCTACGTTCCCCACTCTTGTAACTAGGGAAACAGACCTTCCGGCCTGTGGTGTTCCTCGGTTATAAATTAGAGTGCAATGTGCCCGGATAAACCCACAAATGCTGATGTCTCCTTACTTTTGTTTGTTTTTTTTTAAATTTAATTTATATTTAGTATTGGAGTAATATTCCATTGTGTACATGGACCACTTCTTCTTGGTGCATTCCTCGGTTGATGGACATTTTCATTGTTTCCAAGTGTTGGCTATGGTAAATATTGCTGGAGTGAAGGATTGCCAGCCTGTGACTTTTTGATTCTCATTTTCTCAGGTGATAGGTCCAGCAGTGGTTTTGATTGATTGACTGGTAGCTCAATGTTTCCCTTTTCAAAGCACCTACATTGTGTTTTCATTAGTGACTCTTTACATGCCCCCCCTTACAACCGAGGGTACGCATTTCTCCACATTCCCTTCAACATTTATTTTTTGCAGCATTTTTGCTAATGGCCATTCAGACTGCTGTGAGCTGATAGGTATTTGTAATATGGGTATGCATGTCGTTAAATATTCTAAAATTCATCATTTTTCCACGCCTTTTTCTTTTCTGTTAAAAGAAAAAAGAAAAAAAAAGTGTGAGTACAATATTCGTCTTGAAAGTGTCTTCCTGGAACGTTGCCCTCTTTTGAATTTTTTGGTCAATTTTCAACCCCAGGATTGTTTTGAAATGTAGGTGTCATTTACAGGCCTGCAATGAGTGTGAATATTTAGGGACCATTAGCACTAGGTTTAATCTGCTGTTGTTCGAAACGGCCACAAAGCAGCAGCATTTCTCCATTACCAAATCTGGTTACTAGGGCAGCAGAACCGTTCTGGAAGTCGTTTTCCTAGGTTGTAAATTTCAATGGAATGGGCTGGAAAACGCCCCATAAGTTTATGTCTGATTACTTCTTTTTCATTGTTTTAATTTTTGAAATCAGGGTAATCATTAGAATGTTGTTTGTCCAAGGTGTACACACTCTGGTTCATTTACACATTATTTATATCTATTTATGTAGAGATCCTCTTCCCATGTAAATTATTACGGAGTGTTCTGTAGACCTCCCTTGTTATATGGTCGGTCTTTTTGTAATATGTATATAATATGTATTTGGATCATATACATATCATATAGTAACACGAATCTTCATTTATCCATTCCCCCCACCTTTCCCTTTAGATGAGCAAAGTTGGTTTTCTAAGTTTGTGAGTGTATTTCTCTGTGAATTGTGTTCATTTGTGTCATTTATTAGATAACGCCTATAAGTGATATCATAGGATATAAGTCTTTTGCTTTCCGACTTACCTCATGATTTGTGATTATCTCCAGACTCATTTGTGGTGCCTCAAAGAGCAGGGTTTCATTCTTTTCCATGGCTAATATTCCATTGTGTACCTGGACCACTTATTCTATATCCATTCACTTGTTGATGGACATTTTTATCGCTTCACTGCCTTGGCTATTGTGAATAATGCTGCACTGCAGCTTTTGCAACCTGTGTCTTCTCGATACTTGTCTTCTCAGGTGAGAGGTCCAATGGTGCACCTGCTGGATTGAATGGTACCTAAATTTTTACTTTTAAACGCAGCTCTTTTCTGTTCTCATTACTGGCTATTAACCACTTTGCATCTCACCAGCAGCTAGAGGATAAACAATTCTCTACAACCGCATCAGCATTTATGGTTTGTAGACTTTTTGCTGATGGTCAATCGACTGGTGTGATTGGAAACCCTTTTGTTGATTAGATTGCATGAGTCTAATAATTCCTGAGGTTGAGCCTTAATCCTTTCTCCTTTTTTTTAAAGACAGTGAGTAATACTTACCTCTTCGTAGTATTTTATTGAAAAATTTGCCTGTATTAAATTTTTTTGTCCGTTCCCTACCTCAGCACAATTTTTGACGGCAGGTGTCCTTTACAGCCCTGAGTCCTTGTGAATTTTAAGTGACCATTAGCTGTGGGTTTAAAGCCGCTCTTGCGGGAAACGGCCACAAGGCGGCAGCATTTCTCCTTTACCAAATCTGGTTACTATGGCAACAGAGCCTTACTGGAAGTGGTGGTCTAGGTTGCAAATTAGAATGGAATGTGCGAGGAAAAAGCCCTTTAAGTTTATGTCTCATTACTTTTTGTTCGTATTTTTAAGTTAATTTTTATTTTTTGTCACAGCAAACTTGATTACAATGTTTTGTTTGTCCTAGGTGTGCAAGATGTGGTTCTTTCACACATATACATATATCTATTCTTCTTCGGATCCTTTTCCCATGTAGGTTATGACACAATGTAGAGTAGTCTTCTCTTGGTATTCTGTAGGTCTTTGGTGATTATATATTTCACATGTGTTTGTATGTCTCTGTTAACCTCAATATGGTAATGTATCCAATCCTCACACCTTTCCATCTGGTGAACCATAAGTTTTTTAATGAATCTGTGATTGCCTTTCTCTGTGGAAATATCTTCGTTTGTATCAATTTTTAGGTAACACCTATATCTGATATGATAGGATATGTGTCTTTCACTTTCTCACTTACTACAAGTTGTGTGATTACCTCTAGACTCATCTATGGTGCTGCAAATGGCATTGTTTCATTTTTTCACTAGCTCATATTCCATCTGTACATGTAGCAGTTCTTCTTTGTCCACGCATTTGTCAGTGGACTTTTTGGTTACTTCCATATCTTGGCTATTGTAATAGTATGCATTGCAGATTTGCCTGCCTGTGTCCTTCCAATTCTGTCTTCGTCGGTTATAGGTCCAGGAATAGGTCTGCTAGGTCATATGGTAGCTCAGTGTTTACCTTTTAAAGGTACCTCCATTCTGTTATCATTAGTGGCTCTTTCCAGGTTACGTCCCACTTAAAGTTGAGGGTATGCATTTCTCCACAGCACCTTCAGCATTTATTATTTGTAGTTTTTGCTGATGGTTATTCTGACGGGTGTGAGCTGACACCTCTTTACGGTTGAATTTGCATGTGTCTCATATTCCGTTGCAATTGAGCTTTAAGGCAAGTCATTTTTATTTTTCAAGCTGTAATTACAGCTTAGTTCTTCAAAGTGCTTTCTTAAAGTATGTGTCAAATTTTGAAATGTTTTGGCCATTACCTCCCTCAAGACATTTTGAGGGCAGGTTTCATTTTCAGCCCTACAGTAATTGTTCATATGAAGTGATCATTAGCACAGGCTTTAAACTGCTTTTGCAGGTAACGGCCACAGGGCTACTACCTTTCTACATTCCCCACGCTGATACTAGGCAAACAGACTTTACGGCCAGTGGTGTTCCTCGGTTGTAAATTAGAGTAGAATGTGCCCAGATAAACACACAAAAGCTGATGTCTCCTTACTTTTGTTGGATTTTTAAATTTAATTTATATTTATTATTGGAGTTAATATTCTATTTTGTACATGGACCACTTCTTGGTGCATTCCTCTGTTGATGGACATTTTCATTGCTTCCAAGTGTTGCCTATGGTGAATATTGCTGGAGTGCAGGATTGCCAGCCTGTGACTTTTTGATTCTCATTTTCTCTGGTGATAGGCCCAGCTGTGGGTGTGATTGATGGACTGGTCACTCAGTGTTTACTTTTTCAAAGCACCTCCAATGTGTTTTTATTAGTGGCTTTTACAACGTCCCCCTTAGAACCGAGGGTACGCATTTCTCCACAATCGCTTCAGCATTTATTGTTTGCACCATTTTTGCTGATGGCCATTCTGACTGCTGTGATCTGATAGGTATTTGTAATTTGGGTTTGCATATCTTTCAAAATTCCTAAGATTCATCATTTTTCCACATCTTTTTCTTTTATCAAAAGAAAAATCTGTGAGCACAATATACCTCTTGAAATTATCTTCTTCGAAGTTTGCCCTCTTTTGAATTTTTTGTTCGATTTTTGACCCCAGAATTTTTTTGGAGGGCAGGTGTCATTTACAGAACTGCCAGTTGGTGAATATTTAGTGACCGTTTGCAATGGGTTTAAAGCTGCTGTTGTGGGAAACGGCCAAAAGGAGGCAGCCATTCCCCAATCTAGGTACTAGGGCAGCAGAGCCTTTCTGGAAGTCGTTGTCTTAGGTTGTAAATTAGAATGGAGTTTGCCAGGTGAAATCCCCATAAGTTTATGTCTCATTAGTTCTTATTCGTTTTTTTTTCCAAACACACACACTGTATTTTATTTTTATAAGAGATAAATAGACTGACATCAAGCATTGTACATGGATGATCACAACAAAAGCAACAATGATTGCAATTACGAAACATGAAACACACTCATACTATGTCAAAATATTGACATTCAGTCCAGTAATCCTTCACTGTAGCAGCTGCTTTACTTTGCAGTGAAAATTGATTTGTATATTCTTTGCCTCTGAGTCCTTGTGGGATTTTTTTTAATTCAAACAGAAAGTAACAAAAATTATACTTATCGTCATCAGTTCACTCAGTCCCATGTAATTAATTTTTTTTTCATCTTGATCTTTTGTTAGCACTTTTATGAGTTCATTAGTTTTATCATTAGAGTTCTGAAAATGCTTATTTATTCAGTTCAGCAGTACAGTAGAGTTACCAGAAACCTGTACTTGTCAGAGTCTTTTCCATGAATTTCCTGAAGATGAAACCCTTTTATAGGAACATATTTGCAAAAGCATCAGAGTACACCCAGAACTGTCTGTAAATGACAAAAGACTTAAAAATGACCACGGTTAAAGATTTGATGAAAGTTTATAATAATGCAGTTGACAAGAAAATTAGTTATTTCTGAGATATACATTTTAAAGTAATAACTAGGATTATGAATTATAACATTATACCAGAACATATAAGATTTTTAGAAATTTCATGTAATGTCTGAAATATTTATATTAACATATTTCCATACAAAAAAACGAATGAAAGTTTAGTAATAGTTGTTTTGTTTGTTTTTGTATACTGCAGGTTCTTATCAGTCATCAATTTTATATACATCAGTGTATACATGTCAATCCCAATCGCCCAATTCAGGACGACACCATCCCCACCCCACCACATTTTGCCCCCCGTGGTGTCCATCTGTCTGCGCTCTACATCTGTGTCTCAACTTCTGCCCTGCAAACTGGCTCATCTGTACCAATTTTCTAGGTTCCACGTACCTGCGTTAATATACGATATTTGTTTTTCTCTTTCTGACTTACTTCACTCTGTATGACAGTCTCTAGATCCATCCACGTCACAACAAATGACTCAATTTGGTTCCTTTTTGTGGCTGAGAAATATTCCATTCTATACATGTACCACAACTTCTTTATCCATTCGTCTGTTGATGGGCATTTAGGTTGCTTCCATGACCAGGCTATTGTAAATAGTGCTGTAATAAACATTCGGGTGCATGTGTATTTTTGAATTATGGTTTTCTGTGGGTGTATAACCAGTAGTGGGATTGCTGGGTCATATGGTAGCTCAATGTTCACATTTTTAAGGCACCTCCATTCTGTTCTCTTTAGTGGCTCTTTCCAAGTTACATCCCACTTAAAGTTCAGGGTATGCATTCCTCCACAACACCTTCAACATTTAATGTTTGTAGTTTTCTTGCTGACGGTTATTTTGACAAGTGTGAGCTGCTACCTCTTTGTGGTTGAATTCACATGTGCCTCATAATCCGTTGAAATTGAGCTTTAAGGCATGTCCTTTTTATTTTTCAAGCTGTGATTACCCCTTAGTTCTTCAAAGTGTTCTCTTAAAGTATGTGTCACATTTTGAAATGTTTTGGCCATTACCTCCCTCAAGACATTTTGAGGGCAGGTTTCATTTACAGTCCTGCAGTACTTGTTCCTAGGAAATGACCATTAGCACAGGCTTTAAAGGTGCTTTTACAGGTAACTGCCAGAGGGTGGCAGCCTTTCTATGTTCCCCACCCTGGTACTTATGGAAAAACCCTTGCGTCCTGTGGTGTTTCTCGGTTATAAATTAGAGTGGAGTGTGCCCGGACAAACCCACACAAGCTGATGTCTCCTTACTTTTGTTGCTTTTTTAAATTTAATTTTTATTTTTTATTGGAGTAATTTTCCACTGTGTACGTGGACCACTTCTACTTTGTGCATTCCTCGGTTGATGGACATTTTCATTGCTTCCAAGTGTTGGCTGTGGTAAATATTGTTGGAGTGCAGGATTGCCAGCCTGTGACTTTTTTTTTTTAATATTTATTTATTTATTTATTTATTTATTTATTTATTTATTTATTTATTTATTTATGGCTGTGTTGGATCTTCGTTTGTGCGCGAGGGTTTTCTGTAGTTGCGGCGAGCGGGGGCCACTCTTCATCGCGGTGCGTGGGTCTCTCACTATCGCGGCCTCTCTTGTTGCGGAGCACAGGCTCCATGCGCGCCGGCTCAGTGGTTGTGGCTCACGGGCCCAGTTGCTCCGCGGCATGTGGGATCTTCCAAGACCGGGGCTCGAACCCGTGTGCCCTGCATTGGCAGGCAGACTCTCAACCACTGCACCACCAGGGAAGCCCCAAGCCTGTGACTTTTTGATTCTCATTTTCTCAGGTGATAGGCCCAGCAGTGGGTGTGATAGATTGACTGGTAGCACCGTGTTACCCTTTTCAAAGCACCTTCTTTGTGTTTTCATTAGTGGCTCTTACCACGTCCCCCTTAGAATCGAGGGTACGCATTTCTCCACAATCGCTTCAGCATTTATTGTTTGCAGCATTTATGCTAATGGTCCTTCTGGCTGGTGTGAGCTGATAGGTTTTTGTACTTTGGGTTTGCATGTCTTTGAAAATTCATAAAACTCATCATTTTTCTCCACCGTTTTCTTTTCTGTTAAAAAAAGGAAACAGTCGGGAGTACAATATAACTCTTGAAATTGTCTTCTTGGAAGCTCGCCCTCTGTTAAATTTTTTGGTCGATTTTCCAGCCCAGAAATTTTTTAGAGAGCAGGTGTCATTTACCGAACTGCAAGTTTGTTGAATATTTAGTGACCTTTAGCAATGGGTTAAAAGTTGCTGTTGTGGGAATTGGCCTCAAGCAGGCAGCATTCCTCCATTCCCGAACCTGGGTACTAGGACAGCAGAGCCTTGCTGGAAGTCGTGTTCCTAGGTTGTAAATTATATTGGAATGTGCATGGAGAAACCACCATACGTTTATGTCTCATTATTTCTTCTTGGTTTTAAAAATTATTTTAATTGGGGTAAAGCTTAGAATATTGTTTGTCCGAGGTGTACACAACCTGGTTCATTTATACATTATATATGTCTATTCAAGTACAGATCCCCTTCCCATGTAAAATGTTACAGAGCGTTCCGCACACCTCCCTTCTATATGGTCGGTCTTTTTGAGATATGTATATAATATATGTTTGTATACATATAGTAACACTAACCTTAATTTATCCACTCCCCCCACCTTTCCTTTTAGATGAGCATAGTTTGTTTTCTACGTCTGTGAGTGTCTTTCTCTGTGGAAATATATTCATTTGTGTCAGTTATTAGATAACGCCTATAAGTGATATCATAGAATATAGGTCTTTTGCTTTCGGACTTACCTCATGTTTCGTGATTATCTCCAGACTCATTTGTGGTGCCTCAAAGAACAATGGTTCATTGTTTTCCATGGCTAATATTCCATTGTGTACATGGACCACTTCTTCTTTATCCATTCACCTGTTGTTGGACATTTTGATTCCTTCACTGTCTTGGCTATTGTGAATAAGGCTGCACTGAAGCTTTTGCGGCCTGTGTCTTCTCGATTCTTGTCTTCTCCGGTGAGAGGTCCAATGGTGCGCCTGCTGGATTGAATGGTACCTCCATTTTTACTTTTAAACACAGCTCCTTTCTGTTCTCATTATTGGCCGTTACCCCTTTACGTCTCACCAGCAGTTAGAGGGTACACAGTTCTCTAAATCCCCGTCAGCATTTATTGTTTGTAGACTTTTGGCTGATGGTCAGTCGACTGGTGTAAGTTGAAACTTTTTGTAGATTAGATTTCATGGGTCTAACACTCTCTGAGGTTGAGCTTTTATCCATTTTCCTTTTTTTTAAAAGAGCGTGAGTAAAACGTTAATATTCATACTCCCTTCTGGAAACATTTGCCTGTTTTGAAATTTTTGTCCATTCCCTACTTCAGCACTATTTTTTAGGGCAGGTGTCCTTTACAGCCCTGAGTCCTTGTGAATGTTATGTGACCATTAGCTGTGAGTTTAAAGCTGCTCTTGCAGGAAACGGCCACAAGGTGGCATTATTTCTCCTTTACCAAATTTGGTAACTGGGGAAACAGAGCCTTAATGGAAGTGGTGTTCTAGGTTGTAAATTAGAATGGAATGTGCCAGGAAAAAGCCCTTTATGTTTATGTCTCATTACTTGTTGTTCATATTTATAATTTACTTTTTATTTTTTATCCAAGCAAATTTGATTACAATGGTTTGTTTGTTCTAGGTGTGCAAATGTGGTTCTTTCACACATATACGTGTATCTATTCTTCCTCGCATGCTTTTCCCGTATAGGTTATGACACAATGTTGAGTAGTCTTCTCCTGGTCTTCCGTACGTCTTTGGTGATTATATATTTCACATGGTTTGTATATCTCTGTTAACCCCAATATGGTAAATTATCCAATCCTCATCCCTTTCTATTTGATGAACCATAAGTTTTTTAATGAATCTGTGATTGCCTTTCTCTGTGGAAATATCTTCATTAGTATCAATTTTTATGTAACTCCTAAAAGTGATATGATAGGATATGTGTCTTTTACTTTCTCACTTACTACAGGTGGTGTGATTACGTCTAGACTATCTATGGTGCTGCAAATGGCATTGTTTCATTTTTTTCACTAGCGAATATTCCATCTATACATGGAGGAGTTCTTCTTTGTCCACCCATCTGTTGGTGGACCTTTTGGTTACCTCCATATCTTGGCTATTGTAATACTGTGCAATGCAGATTTGCCTGCCTGTGTCTTTCCAATTCTCTCTTCTTAGATTATAGGTCGAGGAGTGGGCCTGCTGGATCATATGGTAGCTCAATGTTTACCTTTTTAAGGCACCTCCATTCTGTTCTCATTTGTGGCCCTTTCCAAGTTACGTCCCCCTTGAAGTTGAGGGTATGCATTTCTCCACAACAGCTTCAGCATTTATTGTTTGTAGTTTTCTTGCTGATGGTTTTTCTGACAAGTGTGAGCTGATACCTCTTTTTGGTTGAATTCTCATGTGCCTCATAATCCGTTGAAACTGAGCTTTAAGGCATATCCTTTTTATTTTTCAAGCTGTGATTACCCCTTAGTTCTTCAAAGTGTTCTCTTAAAGTATGTGTCACATTTTGAAATGTTTTGGCCATTACCTCCCTCAAGACATATTGAGGGCATGTTTCATTTACAGTCCTGCATTACTCCTTCCTATGAAATGACCATTAGCACAGGCCTTAAAGCTGTTTTTGCAGGTAACTGCCAGAGGGTCGCAGCCTTTCTATGTTCCCCACCCTGGTAACTAGGGAAATGCCCTTGCGGCCTGTGGTGTTTCTCGGTTATAAATTAGAGTGGAGTGTGTCCGGACAAACCCACACAAGCTGATGTCTCTTTACTTTTGTTGGATTTTTAAATTTAATTTTTATTTTTTATTGGAGTAATTTTCCACTGTGTACGTGGACCACATCTACTTTGTGCATTCCTCGGTTGATAGACATTTTCATTGCTTCCAAGTGTTGGCTATGGTCAGTATTGTTGGAGTGCAGGATTGCCATCCTGTGACTTTTTTTTTTTAATATTTATTTATTTATTTATTTATTTATTTTTGGCTGTGTTGGATCTTCGTTTGTGTGCGAGGGCTTTCTGTAGTTGCGGCGAGCGGGGGCCACTCTTCATCGCGGTGCGTGGGTCTCTCACTATCGCGGCCTCTCTTTTTGCGGAGCACAGGCTCTCGGCGCGCAGGCTCAGTGGTTGTGGCTCACGGGCCCAGTTCCTCCGCGGCATGTGGGATCTTCCCAGACCGGGGCTCGAACCCGTGTGCCCTGCATTGGCAGGCAGACTCTCAACCACTGCACCACCAGGGAAGCCCCAAGCCTGTGACTTTTTGATTCTCATTTTCTCAGGTGATAGGCCCAGCAGTGGGTGTGATTGATTGACTGGTAGCACCGTGTTACCCTTATCAAAGCACCTTCTTTGTGTTTTCATTAGTGGCTCTTACCACGTCCCCCTTAGAATCGAGGGTACGCATTTCTCCACAATCGCTTCAGCATTTATTGTTTGCAGCATTAATGCTAATGGCCCTTCTGGCTGGTGTGAGCTGATAGGTTTTTGTACTTTGGGTTTGCATGTCTTTGAAAATTCATAAAACTCATCATTTTTCTCCACCGTTTTCTTTTCTGTTAAAAAAAGGAAACAGTCGGGAGTACAATATAACTCTTGAAATTGTCTTCTTGGAAGCTCGCCCTCTGTTAAATTTTTTGGTCGATTTTCCAGCCCAGAAATTTTTTAGAGAGCAGGTGTCATTTACCGAACTGCAAGTTTGTTGAATATTTAGTGACCTTTAGCAATGGGTTAAAAGTTGCTGTTGTGGGAATTGGCCTCAAGCAGGCAGCATTCCTCCATTCCCGAACCTGGGTACTAGGACAGCAGAGCCTTGCTGGAAGTCGTGTTCCTAGGTTGTAAATTATATTGGAATGTGCATGGAGAAACCACCATACGTTTATGTCTCATTATTTCTTCTTGGTTTTAAAAATTATTTTAATTGGGGTAAAGCTTAGAATATTGTTTGTCCGAGGTGTACACAACCTGGTTCATTTATACATTATATATGTCTATTCAAGTACAGATCCCCTTCCCATGTAAAATGTTACAGAGCGTTCCGCACACCTCCCTTCTATATGGTCGGTCTTTTTGAGATATGTATATAATATATGTTTGTATACATATAGTAACACTAACCTTAATTTATCCACTCCCCCCACCTTTCCTTTTAGATGAGCATAGTTTGTTTTCTACGTCTGTGAGTGTCTTTCTCTGTGGAAATATATTCATTTGTGTCAGTTATTAGATAACGCCTATAAGTGATATCATAGAATATAGGTCTTTTGCTTTCGGACTTACCTCATGTTTCGTGATTATCTCCAGACTCATTTGTGGTGCCTCAAAGAACAATGGTTCATTGTTTTCCATGGCTAATATTCCATTGTGTACATGGACCACTTCTTCTTTATCCATTCACCTGTTGTTGGACATTTTGATTCCTTCACTGTCTTGGCTATTGTGAATAAGGCTGCACTGAAGCTTTTGCGGCCTGTGTCTTCTCGATTCTTGTCTTCTCCGGTGAGAGGTCCAATGGTGCGCCTGCTGGATTGAATGGTACCTCCATTTTTACTTTTAAACACAGCTCCTTTCTGTTCTCATTATTGGCCGTTACCCCTTTACGTCTCACCAGCAGGTAGAGGGTACACAGTTCTCTAAAACCCCGTCAGCATTTATTGTTTGTAGACTTTTTGCTGATGGTCAGTCGACTGGTGTAAGTTGAAACTTTTTGTAGATTAGATTGCATTGGTCTAACACTCCCTGAGGTTGAGCTTTTATCCATTTTCCTTTGTTTTAAAAGAGCGTGAGTAAAACGTTAATATTCATACTCTCTTCTGGAAACATTTGCCTGTTTTGAAATTTTTGTCCATTCCCTACTTCAGCACAATTTTTTAGGGCAGGTGTCCTTTACAGCCCTGAGTCCTTGTGAATGTTAAGTGACCATTAGCTGTGAGTTTAAAGCTGCTCTTGCAGGAAACGGCCACAAGGTGGCATCATTTCTCCTTTACCAAATTTGGTAACTGGGGAAACAGAGCCTTAATGGAAGTGGTGTTCTAGGTTGTAAATTAGAATGGAATGTGCCAGGAAAAAGCCCTTTATGTTTATGTCTCATTACTTGTTGTTCATATTTATAATTTACTTTTTATTTTTTATCCAAGCAAATTTGATTACAATGGTTTGTTTGTTCTAGGTGTGCAAATGTGGTTCTTTCACACATATACGTGTATCTATTCTTCCTCGCATCCTTTTCCCATATAGGTTATGACACAATGTTGAGTAGTCTTCTCCTGGTCTTCCGTACGTCTTTGGTGATTATATATTTCACATGGTTTGTATATCTCTGTTAACCCCAATATGGTAAATTATCCAATCCTCATCCCTTTCTATTTGATGAAGCATAAGTTTTTTAATGAATCTGTGATTGCCTTTCTCTGTGGAAATATCTTCATTAGTATCAATTTTTATGTAACTCCTAAAAGTGATATGATAGGATATGTGTCTTTTACTTTCTCACTTACTACAGGTGGTGTGATTACGTCTAGACTCATCTATGGTGCTGCAAATGGCATTGTTTCATTTTTTTCACTAGCGAATATTCCATCTATACATGGAGGAGCTCTTCTTTGTCCACCCATCTGTTGGTGGACTTTTTGGTTACCTCCATATCTTGGCTATTGTAATACTGTGCAATGCAGATTTGCCTGCCTGTGTCTTTCCAATTCTCTCTTCTTAGATTATAGGTCGAGGAGTGGGCCTGCTGGATCATATGGTAGCTCAATGTTTACCTTTTTAAGGCACCTCCATTCTGTTCTCATTTGTGGCCCTTTCCAAGTTACGTCCCCCTTGAAGTTGAGGGTATGCATTTCTCCACAACAGCTTCAGCATTTATTGTTTGTAGTTTTCTTGCTGATGGTTTTTCTGACAAGTGTGAGCTGATACCTCTTTTTGGTTGAATTCGCATGTGCCTCATAATCCGTTGAAACTGAGCTTTAAGGCATATCCTTTTTATTTTTCAAGCTGTGATTACCCCTTAGTTCTTCAAAGTGTTCTCTTAAAGTATGTGTCACATTTTGAAATGTTTTGGCCATTACCTCCCTCAAGACATATTGAGGGCATGTTTCATTTACAGTCCTGCATTACTCCTTCCTATGAAATGACCATTAGCACAGGCCTTAAAGCTGTTTTTGCAGGTAACTGCCAGAGGGTCGCAGCCTTTCTATGTTCCCCACCCTGGTAACTAGGGAAATGCCCTTGCGGCCTGTGGTGTTTCTCGGTTATAAATTAGAGTGGAGTGTGTCCGGACAAACCCACACAAGCTGATGTCTCTTTACTTTTGTTGGATTTTTAAATTTAATTTTTATTTTTTATTGGAGTAATTTTCCACTGTGTACGTGGACCACATCTACTTTGTGCATTCCTCGGTTGATAGACATTTTCATTGCTTCCAAGTGTTGGCTATGGTCAGTATTGTTGGAGTGCAGGATTGCCAGCCTGTGACTTTTTTTTTTTAATATTTATTTATTTATTTATTTATTTATTTTTGGCTGTGTTGGATCTTCGTTTGTGTGCGAGGGCTTTCTGTAGTTGCGGCGAGCGGGGGCCACTCTTCATCGCGGTGCGTGGGTCTCTCACTATCGCGGCCTCTCTTTTTGCGGAGCACAGGCTCTCGGCGCGCAGGCTCAGTGGTTGTGGCTCACGGGCCCAGTTCCTCCGCGGCATGTGGGATCTTCCCAGACCGGGGCTCGAACCCGTGTGCCCTGCATTGGCAGGCAGACTCTCAACCACTGCACCACCAGGGAAGCCCCAAGCCTGTGACTTTTTGATTCTCATTTTCTCAGGTGATAGGCCCAGCAGTGGGTGTGATTGATTGACTGGTAGCACCGTGTTACCCTTATCAAAGCACCTTCTTTGTGTTTTCATTAGTGGCTCTTACCACGTCCCCCTTAGAATCGAGGGTACGCATTTCTCCACAATCGCTTCAGCATTTATTGTTTGCAGCATTAATGCTAATGGCCCTTCTGGCTGGTGTGAGCTGATAGGTTTTTGTACTTTGGGTTTGCATGTCTTTGAAAATTCATAAAACTCATCATTTTTCTCCACCGTTTTCTTTTCTGTTAAAAAAAGGAAACAGTCGGGAGTACAATATAACTCTTGAAATTGTCTTCTTGGAAGCTCGCCCTCTGTTAAATTTTTTGGTCGATTTTCCAGCCCAGAAATTTTTTAGAGAGCAGGTGTCATTTACCGAACTGCAAGTTTGTTGAATATTTAGTGACCTTTAGCAATGGGTTAAAAGTTGCTGTTGTGGGAATTGGCCTCAAGCAGGCAGCATTCCTCCATTCCCGAACCTGGGTACTAGGACAGCAGAGCCTTGCTGGAAGTCGTGTTCCTAGGTTGTAAATTATATTGGAATGTGCATGGAGAAACCACCATACGTTTATGTCTCATTATTTCTTCTTGGTTTTAAAAATTATTTTAATTGGGGTAAAGCTTAGAATATTGTTTGTCCGAGGTGTACACAACCTGGTTCATTTATACATTATATATGTCTATTCAAGTACAGATCCCCTTCCCATGTAAAATGTTACAGAGCGTTCCGCACACCTCCCTTCTATATGGTCGGTCTTTTTGAGATATGTATATAATATATGTTTGTATACATATAGTAACACTAACCTTAATTTATCCACTCCCCCCACCTTTCCTTTTAGATGAGCATAGTTTGTTTTCTACGTCTGTGAGTGTCTTTCTCTGTGGAAATATATTCATTTGTGTCAGTTATTAGATAACGCCTATAAGTGATATCATAGAATATAGGTCTTTTGCTTTCGGACTTACCTCATGTTTCGTGATTATCTCCAGACTCATTTGTGGTGCCTCAAAGAACAATGGTTCATTGTTTTCCAAGGCTAATATTCCATTGTGTACATGGACCACTTCTTCTTTATCCATTCACCTGTTGTTGGACATTTTGATTCCTTCACTGTCTTCGCTATTGTGAATAAGGCTGCACTGAATCTTTTGCGGCTTGTGTCTTCTCGATTCTTGTCTTCTCCGGTGAGAGATCCAATGGTGCGCCTGCTGGATTGAATGGTACCTCCATTTTTACTTTTAAACACAGCTCCTTTCTGTTCTCATTATTGGCCGTTACCCCTTTACGTCTCACCAGCAGGTAGAGGGTACACAGTTCTCTAAAACCCCGTCAGCATTTATTGTTTGTAGACTTTTTGCTGATGGTCAGTCGACTGGTGTAAGTTGAAACTTTTTGTAGATTAGATTGCATGGGCCTAACACTCCCTGAGGTTGAGCTTTTATCCATTTTCCTTTGTTTTAAAAGAGCGTGAGTAAAACGTTAATATTCATACTCTCTTCTGGAAACATTTGCCTGTTTTGAAATTTTTGTCCATTCCCTACTTCAGCACAATTTTTTAGGGCAGGTGTCCTTTACAGCCCTGAGTCCTTGTGAATGTTAAGTGACCATTAGCTGTGAGTTTAAAGCTGCTCTTGCAGGAAACGGCCACAAGGTGGCATCATTTCTCCTTTACCAAATTTGGTAACTGGGAAAACAGAGCCTTAATGGAAGTGGTGTTCTAGGTTGTAAATTAGAATGGAATGTGCCAGGAAAAAGCCCTTTATGTTTATGTCTCATTACTTGTTGTTCATATTTATAATTTACTTTTTATTTTTTATCCAAGCAAATTTGATTACAATGGTTTGTTTGTTCTAGGTGTGCAAATGTGGTTCTTTCACACATATACGTGTATCTATTCTTCCTCGCATCCTTTTCCCATATAGGTTATGACACAATGTTGAGTAGTCTTCTCCTGGTCTTCCGTACGTCTTTGGTGATTATATATTTCACATGGTTTGTATATCTCTGTTAACCCCAATATGGTAATGTATCCAATCCTCATCCCTTTCTATTTGGTGAACCATAAGTTTTTTAATGAATCTGTGATTGCCTTTCTCTGTGGAAATATCTTCTTTGGTATCAATTTTTAAGTAACTCCTAAAAGTAATATGATAGGATATGTGTCTTTTACTTTCTCACTTACTACAGGTGGTGTGATTACGTCTAGACTCATCTATGGTGCTGCAAATGGCATTGTTTCATTTTTTTCACTAGCGAATATTCCATCTATACATGGAGGAGTTCTTCTTTGTCCACCCATCTGTTGGTGGACTTTTTGGTTACCTCCATATCTTGGCTATTGTAATACTGTGCAATGCAGATTTGCCTGCCTGTGTCTTTCCAATTCTCTCTTCTTAGATTATAGGTCGAGGAGTGGGCCTGCTGGATCATATGGTAGCTCAATGTTTACCTTTTTAAGGCACCTCCATTCTGTTCTCATTTGTGGCCCTTTCCAAGTTACGTCCCCCTTGAAGTTGAGGGTATGCATTTCTCCACAACAGCTTCAGCATTTATTGTTTGTAGTTTTCTTGCTGATGGTTTTTCTGACAAGTGTGAGCTGATACCTCTTTTTGGTTGAATTCTCATGTGCCTCATAATCCGTTGAAACTGAGCTTTAAGGCATATCCTTTTTATTTTTCAAGCTGTGATTACCCCTTAGTTCTTCAAAGTGTTCTCTTAAAGTATGTGTCACATTTTGAAATGTTTTGGCCATTACCTCCCTCAAGACATATTGAGGGCATGTTTCATTTACAGTCCTGCATTACTCCTTCCTATGAAATGACCATTAGCACAGGCCTTAAAGCTGTTTTTGCAGGTAACTGCCAGAGGGTCGCAGCCTTTCTATGTTCCCCACCCTGGTAACTAGGGAAATGCCCTTGCGGCCTGTGGTGTTTCTCGGTTATAAATTAGAGTGGAGTGTGTCCGGACAAACCCACACAAGCTGATGTCTCTTTACTTTTGTTGGATTTTTAAATTTAATTTTTATTTTTTATTGGAGTAATTTTCCACTGTGTACGTGGACCACATCTACTTTGTGCATTCCTCGGTTGATAGACATTTTCATTGCTTCCAAGTGTTGGCTATGGTCAGTATTGTTGGAGTGCAGGATTGCCAGCCTGTGACTTTTTTTTTAATATTTATTTATTTATTTATTTATTTATTTTTGGCTGTGTTGGATCTTCGTTTGTGTGCGAGGGCTTTCTGTAGTTGCGGCGAGCGGGGGCCACTCTTCATCGCGGTGCGTGGGTCTCTCACTATCGCGGCCTCTCTTTTTGCGGAGCACAGGCTCTCGGCGCGCAGGCTCAGTGGTTGTGGCTCACGGGCCCAGTTCCTCCGCGGCATGTGGGATCTTCCCAGACCGGGGCTCGAACCCGTGTGCCCTGCATTGGCAGGCAGACTCTCAACCACTGCACCACCAGGGAAGCCCCAAGCCTGTGACTTTTTGATTCTCATTTTCTCAGGTGATAGGCCCAGCAGTGGGTGTGATTGATTGACTGGTAGCACCGTGTTACCCTTATCAAAGCACCTTCTTTGTGTTTTCATTAGTGGCTCTTACCACGTCCCCCTTAGAATCGAGGGTACGCATTTCTCCACAATCGCTTCAGCATTTATTGTTTGCAGCATTAATGCTAATGGCCCTTCTGGCTGGTGTGAGCTGATAGGTTTTTGTACTTTGGGTTTGCATGTCTTTGAAAATTCATAAAACTCATCATTTTTCTCCACCGTTTTCTTTTCTGTTAAAAAAAGGAAACAGTCGGGAGTACAATATAACTCTTGAAATTGTCTTCTTGGAAGCTCGCCCTCTGTTAAATTTTTTGGTCGATTTTCCAGCCCAGAAATTTTTTAGAGAGCAGGTGTCATTTACCGAACTGCAAGTTTGTTGAATATTTAGTGACCTTTAGCAATGGGTTAAAAGTTGCTGTTGTGGGAATTGGCCTCAAGCAGGCAGCATTCCTCCATTCCCGAACCTGGGTACTAGGACAGCAGAGCCTTGCTGGAAGTCGTGTTCCTAGGTTGTAAATTATATTGGAATGTGCATGGAGAAACCACCATACGTTTATGTCTCATTATTTCTTCTTGGTTTTAAAAATTATTTTAATTGGGGTAAAGCTTAGAATATTGTTTGTCCGAGGTGTACACAACCTGGTTCATTTATACATTATATATGTCTATTCAAGTACAGATCCCCTTCCCATGTAAAATGTTACAGAGCGTTCCGCACACCTCCCTTCTATATGGTCGGTCTTTTTGAGATATGTATATAATATATGTTTGTATACATATAGTAACACTAACCTTAATTTATCCACTCCCCCCACCTTTCCTTTTAGATGAGCATAGTTTGTTTTCTACGTCTGTGAGTGTCTTTCTCTGTGGAAATATATTCATTTGTGTCAGTTATTAGATAACGCCTATAAGTGATATCATAGAATATAGGTCTTTTGCTTTCGGACTTACCTCATGTTTCGTGATTATCTCCAGACTCATTTGTGGTGCCTCAAAGAACAATGGTTCATTGTTTTCCATGGCTAATATTCCATTGTGTACATGGACCACTTCTTCTTTATCCATTCACCTGTTGTTGGACATTTTGATTCCTTCACTGTCTTGGCTATTGTGAATAAGGCTGCACTGAAGCTTTTGCGGCCTGTGTCTTCTCGATTCTTGTCTTCTCCGGTGAGAGGTCCAATGGTGCGCCTGCTGGATTGAATGGTACCTCCATTTTTACTTTTAAACACAGCTCATTTCTGTTCTCATTATTGGCCGTTACCCCTTTACGTCTCACCAGCAGGTAGAGGGTACACAGTTCTCTAAAACCCCGTCAGCATTTATTGTTTGTAGACTTTTTGCTGATGGTCAGTCGACTGGTGTAAGTTGAAACTTTTTGTAGATTAGATTGCATGGGTCTAACACTCCCTGAGGTTGAGCTTTTATCCATTTTCCTTTGTTTTAAAAGAGCGTGAGTAAAACGTTAATATTCATACTCTCTTCTGGAAACATTTGCCTGTTTTGAAATTTTTGTCCATTCCCTACTTCAGCACAATTTTTTAGGGCAGGTGTCCTTTACAGCCCTGAGTCCTTGTGAATGTTAAGTGACCATTAGCTGTGAGTTTAAAGCTGCTCTTGCAGGAAACGGCCACAAGGTGGCATCATTTCTCCTTTACCAAATTTGGTAACTGGGGAAACAGAGCCTTAATGGAAGTGGTGTTCTAGGTTGTAAATTAGAATGGAATGTGCCAGGAAAAAGCCCTTTATGTTTATGTCTCATTACTTGTTGTTCATATTTATAATTTACTTTTTATTTTTTATCCAAGCAAATTTGATTACAATGGTTTGTTTGTTCTAGGTGTGCAAATGTGGTTCTTTCACACATATACGTGTATCTATTCTTCCTCGCATCCTTTTCCCATATAGGTTATGACACAATGTTGAGTAGTCTTCTCCTGGTCTTCCGTACGTCTTTGGTGATTATATATTTCACATGGTTTGTATATCTCTGTTAACCCCAATATGGTAAATTATCCAATCCTCATCCCTTTCTATTTGATGAAGCATAAGTTTTTTAATGAATCTGTGATTGCCTTTCTCTGTGGAAATATCTTCATTAGTATCAATTTTTATGTAACTCCTAAAAGTGATATGATAGGATATGTGTCTTTTACTTTCTCACTTACTACAGGTGGTGTGATTACGTCTAGACTCATCTATGGTGCTGCAAATGGCATTGTTTCATTTTTTTCACTAGCGAATATTCCATCTATACATGGAGGAGCTCTTCTTTGTCCACCCATCTGTTGGTGGACTTTTTGGTTACCTCCATATCTTGGCTATTGTAATACTGTGCAATGCAGATTTGCCTGCCTGTGTCTTTCCAATTCTCTCTTCTTAGATTATAGGTCGAGGAGTGGGCCTGCTGGATCATATGGTAGCTCAATGTTTACCTTTTTAAGGCACCTCCATTCTGTTCTCATTTGTGGCCCTTTCCAAGTTACGTCCCCCTTGAAGTTGAGGGTATGCATTTCTCCACAACAGCTTCAGCATTTATTGTTTGTAGTTTTCTTGCTGATGGTTTTTCTGACAAGTGTGAGCTGATACCTCTTTTTGGTTGAATTCGCATGTGCCTCATAATCCGTTGAAACTGAGCTTTAAGGCATATCCTTTTTATTTTTCAAGCTGTGATTACCCCTTAGTTCTTCAAAGTGTTCTCTTAAAGTATGTGTCACATTTTGAAATGTTTTGGCCATTACCTCCCTCAAGACATATTGAGGGCATGTTTCATTTACAGTCCTGCATTACTCCTTCCTATGAAATGACCATTAGCACAGGCCTTAAAGCTGTTTTTGCAGGTAACTGCCAGAGGGTCGCAGCCTTTCTATGTTCCCCACCCTGGTAACTAGGGAAATGCCCTTGCGGCCTGTGGTGTTTCTCGGTTATAAATTAGAGTGGAGTGTGTCCGGACAAACCCACACAAGCTGATGTCTCTTTACTTTTGTTGGATTTTTAAATTTAATTTTTATTTTTTATTGGAGTAATTTTCCACTGTGTACGTGGACCACATCTACTTTGTGCATTCCTCGGTTGATAGACATTTTCATTGCTTCCAAGTGTTGGCTATGGTCAGTATTGTTGGAGTGCAGGATTGCCAGCCTGTGACTTTTTTTTTTTAATATTTATTTATTTATTTATTTATTTATTTTTGGCTGTGTTGGATCTTCGTTTGTGTGCGAGGGCTTTCTGTAGTTGCGGCGAGCGGGGGCCACTCTTCATCGCGGTGCGTGGGTCTCTCACTATCGCGGCCTCTCTTTTTGCGGAGCACAGGCTCTCGGCGCGCAGGCTCAGTGGTTGTGGCTCACGGGCCCAGTTCCTCCGCGGCATGTGGGATCTTCCCAGACCGGGGCTCGAACCCGTGTGCCCTGCATTGGCAGGCAGACTCTCAACCACTGCACCACCAGGGAAGCCCCAAGCCTGTGACTTTTTGATTCTCATTTTCTCAGGTGATAGGCCCAGCAGTGGGTGTGATTGATTGACTGGTAGCACCGTGTTACCCTTATCAAAGCACCTTCTTTGTGTTTTCATTAGTGGCTCTTACCACGTCCCCCTTAGAATCGAGGGTACGCATTTCTCCACAATCGCTTCAGCATTTATTGTTTGCAGCATTAATGCTAATGGCCCTTCTGGCTGGTGTGAGCTGATAGGTTTTTGTACTTTGGGTTTGCATGTCTTTGAAAATTCATAAAACTCATCATTTTTCTCCACCGTTTTCTTTTCTGTTAAAAAAAGGAAACAGTCGGGAGTACAATATAACTCTTGAAATTGTCTTCTTGGAAGCTCGCCCTCTGTTAAATTTTTTGGTCGATTTTCCAGCCCAGAAATTTTTTAGAGAGCAGGTGTCATTTACCGAACTGCAAGTTTGTTGAATATTTAGTGACCTTTAGCAATGGGTTAAAAGTTGCTGTTGTGGGAATTGGCCTCAAGCAGGCAGCATTCCTCCATTCCCGAACCTGGGTACTAGGACAGCAGAGCCTTGCTGGAAGTCGTGTTCCTAGGTTGTAAATTATATTGGAATGTGCATGGAGAAACCACCATACGTTTATGTCTCATTATTTCTTCTTGGTTTTAAAAATTATTTTAATTGGGGTAAAGCTTAGAATATTGTTTGTCCGAGGTGTACACAACCTGGTTCATTTATACATTATATATGTCTATTCAAGTACAGATCCCCTTCCCATGTAAAATGTTACAGAGCGTTCCGCACACCTCCCTTCTATATGGTCGGTCTTTTTGAGATATGTATATAATATATGTTTGTATACATATAGTAACACTAACCTTAATTTATCCACTCCCCCCACCTTTCCTTTTAGATGAGCATAGTTTGTTTTCTACGTCTGTGAGTGTCTTTCTCTGTGGAAATATATTCATTTGTGTCAGTTATTAGATAACGCCTATAAGTGATATCATAGAATATAGGTCTTTTGCTTTCGGACTTACCTCATGTTTCGTGATTATCTCCAGACTCATTTGTGGTGCCTCAAAGAACAATGGTTCATTGTTTTCCAAGGCTAATATTCCATTGTGTACATGGACCACTTCTTCTTTATCCATTCACCTGTTGTTGGACATTTTGATTCCTTCACTGTCTTCGCTATTGTGAATAAGGCTGCACTGAATCTTTTGCGGCTTGTGTCTTCTCGATTCTTGTCTTCTCCGGTGAGAGATCCAATGGTGCGCCTGCTGGATTGAATGGTACCTCCATTTTTACTTTTAAACACAGCTCCTTTCTGTTCTCATTATTGGCCGTTACCCCTTTACGTCTCACCAGCAGGTAGAGGGTACACAGTTCTCTAAAACCCCGTCAGCATTTATTGTTTGTAGACTTTTTGCTGATGGTCAGTCGACTGGTGTAAGTTGAAACTTTTTGTAGATTAGATTGCATGGGCCTAACACTCCCTGAGGTTGAGCTTTTATCCATTTTCCTTTGTTTTAAAAGAGCGTGAGTAAAACGTTAATATTCATACTCTCTTCTGGAAACATTTGCCTGTTTTGAAATTTTTGTCCATTCCCTACTTCAGCACAATTTTTTAGGGCAGGTGTCCTTTACAGCCCTGAGTCCTTGTGAATGTTAAGTGACCATTAGCTGTGAGTTTAAAGCTGCTCTTGCAGGAAACGGCCACAAGGTGGCATCATTTCTCCTTTACCAAATTTGGTAACTGGGAAAACAGAGCCTTAATGGAAGTGGTGTTCTAGGTTGTAAATTAGAATGGAATGTGCCAGGAAAAAGCCCTTTATGTTTATGTCTCATTACTTGTTGTTCATATTTATAATTTACTTTTTATTTTTTATCCAAGCAAATTTGATTACAATGGTTTGTTTGTTCTAGGTGTGCAAATGTGGTTCTTTCACACATATACGTGTATCTATTCTTCCTCGCATCCTTTTCCCATATAGGTTATGACACAATGTTGAGTAGTCTTCTCCTGGTCTTCCGTACGTCTTTGGTGATTATATATTTCACATGGTTTGTATATCTCTGTTAACCCCAATATGGTAATGTATCCAATCCTCATCCCTTTCTATTTGGTGAACCATAAGTTTTTTAATGAATCTGTGATTGCCTTTCTCTGTGGAAATATCTTCTTTGGTATCAATTTTTAAGTAACTCCTAAAAGTAATATGATAGGATATGTGTCTTTTACTTTCTCACTTACTACAGGTGGTGTGATTACGTCTAGACTCATCTATGGTGCTGCAAATGGCATTGTTTCATTTTTTTCACTAGCGAATATTCCATCTATACATGGAGGAGTTCTTCTTTGTCCACCCATCTGTTGGTGGACTTTTTGGTTACCTCCATATCTTGGCTATTGTAATACTGTGCAATGCAGATTTGCCTGCCTGTGTCTTTCCAATTCTCTCTTCTTAGATTATAGGTCGAGGAGTGGGCCTGCTGGATCATATGGTAGCTCAATGTTTACCTTTTTAAGGCACCTCCATTCTGTTCTCATTTGTGGCCCTTTCCAAGTTACGTCCCCCTTGAAGTTGAGGGTATGCATTTCTCCACAACAGCTTCAGCATTTATTGTTTGTAGTTTTCTTGCTGATGGTTTTTCTGACAAGTGTGAGCTGATACCTCTTTTTGGTTGAATTCTCATGTGCCTCATAATCCGTTGAAACTGAGCTTTAAGGCATATCCTTTTTATTTTTCAAGCTGTGATTACCCCTTAGTTCTTCAAAGTGTTCTCTTAAAGTATGTGTCACATTTTGAAATGTTTTGGCCATTACCTCCCTCAAGACATATTGAGGGCATGTTTCATTTACAGTCCTGCATTACTCCTTCCTATGAAATGACCATTAGCACAGGCCTTAAAGCTGTTTTTGCAGGTAACTGCCAGAGGGTCGCAGCCTTTCTATGTTCCCCACCCTGGTAACTAGGGAAATGCCCTTGCGGCCTGTGGTGTTTCTCGGTTATAAATTAGAGTGGAGTGTGTCCGGACAAACCCACACAAGCTGATGTCTCTTTACTTTTGTTGGATTTTTAAATTTAATTTTTATTTTTTATTGGAGTAATTTTCCACTGTGTACGTGGACCACATCTACTTTGTGCATTCCTCGGTTGATAGACATTTTCATTGCTTCCAAGTGTTGGCTATGGTCAGTATTGTTGGAGTGCAGGATTGCCAGCCTGTGACTTTTTTTTTAATATTTATTTATTTATTTATTTATTTATTTTTGGCTGTGTTGGATCTTCGTTTGTGTGCGAGGGCTTTCTGTAGTTGCGGCGAGCGGGGGCCACTCTTCATCGCGGTGCGTGGGTCTCTCACTATCGCGGCCTCTCTTTTTGCGGAGCACAGGCTCTCGGCGCGCAGGCTCAGTGGTTGTGGCTCACGGGCCCAGTTCCTCCGCGGCATGTGGGATCTTCCCAGACCGGGGCTCGAACCCGTGTGCCCTGCATTGGCAGGCAGACTCTCAACCACTGCACCACCAGGGAAGCCCCAAGCCTGTGACTTTTTGATTCTCATTTTCTCAGGTGATAGGCCCAGCAGTGGGTGTGATTGATTGACTGGTAGCACCGTGTTACCCTTATCAAAGCACCTTCTTTGTGTTTTCATTAGTGGCTCTTACCACGTCCCCCTTAGAATCGAGGGTACGCATTTCTCCACAATCGCTTCAGCATTTATTGTTTGCAGCATTAATGCTAATGGCCCTTCTGGCTGGTGTGAGCTGATAGGTTTTTGTACTTTGGGTTTGCATGTCTTTGAAAATTCATAAAACTCATCATTTTTCTCCACCGTTTTCTTTTCTGTTAAAAAAAGGAAACAGTCGGGAGTACAATATAACTCTTGAAATTGTCTTCTTGGAAGCTCGCCCTCTGTTAAATTTTTTGGTCGATTTTCCAGCCCAGAAATTTTTTAGAGAGCAGGTGTCATTTACCGAACTGCAAGTTTGTTGAATATTTAGTGACCTTTAGCAATGGGTTAAAAGCTGCTGTTGTAGGAATTGGCCTCAAGCAGGCAGCATTCCTCCATTCCCGAACCTGGGTACTAGGACAGCAGAGCCTTGCTGGAAGTCGTGTTCCTAGGTTGTAAATTATATTGGAATGTGCATGGAGAAACCACCATACGTTTATGTCTCATTATTTCTTCTTGGTTTTAAAAATTATTTTAATTGGGGTAAAGCTTAGAATATTGTTTGTCCGAGGTGTACACAACCTGGTTCATTTATACATTATATATGTCTATTCAAGTACAGATCCCCTTCCCATGTAAAATGTTACAGAGCGTTCCGCACACCTCCCTTCTATATGGTCGGTCTTTTTGAGATATGTATATAATATGTGTTTGTATACATATAGTAACACTAACCTTAATTTATCCACTCCCCCCACCTTTCCTTTCAGATGAGCATAGTTTGTTTTCTAAGTCTGTGAGTGTCTTTCTCTGTGGAAATATATTCATTTGTGTCAGTTATTAGATAACGCCTATAAGTGATATCATAGAATATAGGTCTTTTGCTTTCGGACTTACCTCATGTTTCGTGATTATCTACAGACTCATTTGTGGTGCCTCAAAGAACAATGGTTCATTGTTTTCCATGGCTAATATTCCATTGTGTACATGGACCACTTCTTCTTTATCCATTCACCTGTTGTTGGACATTTTGATTCCTTCACTGTCTTGGCTATTGTGAATAAGGCTGCACTGAAGCTTTTGCGGCCTGTGTCTTCTCGATTCTTGTCTTCTCCGGTGAGAGGTCCAATGGTGCGCCTGCTGGATTGAATGGTACCTCCATTTTTACTTTTAAACACAGCTCCTTTCTGTTCTCATTATTGGCCGTTACCCCTTTACGTCTCACCAGCAGTTAGAGGGTACACAGTTCTCTAAATCCCCGTCAGCATTTATTGTTTGTAGACTTTTTGCTGATGGTCAGTCGACTGGTGTAAGTTGAAACTTTTTGTAGATTAGATTTCATGGGTCTAACACTCTCTGAGGTTGAGCTTTTATCCATTTTCCTTTTTTTTAAAAGAGCGTGAGTAAAACGTTAATATTCATACTCCCTTCTGGAAACATTTGCCTGTTTTGAAATTTTTGTCCATTCCCTACTTCAGCACTATTTTTTAGGGCAGGTGTCCTTTACAGCCCTGAGTCCTTGTGAATGTTATGTGACCATTAGCTGTGAGTTTAAAGCTGCTCTTGCAGGAAACGGCCACAAGGTGGCATCATTTCTCCTTTACCAAATTTGGTAACTGGGGAAACAGAGCCTTAATGGAAGTGGTGTTCTAGGTTGTAAATTACAATGGAATGTGCCAGGAAAAAGCCCTTTATGTTTATGTCTCATTACTTGTTGTTCATATTTATAATTTACTTTTTATTTTTTATCCAAGCAAATTTGATTACAATGGTTTGTTTGTTCTAGGTGTGCAAATGTGTTTCTTTCACACATATACGTGTATCTATTCTTCCTCGCATCCTTTTCCCATATAGGTTATGACACAATGTTGAGTAGTCTTCTCCTGGTCTTCCGTACGTCTTTGGTGATTATATATTTCACATGGTTTGTATATCTCTGTTAACCCCAATATGGTAAATTATCCAATCCTCATCCCTTTCTATTTGATGAACCATAAGTTTTTTAATGAATCTGTGATTGCCTTTCTCTGTGGAAATATCTTCATTAGTATCAATTTTTATGTAACTCCTAAAAGTGATATGATAGGATATGTGTCTTTTACTTTCTCACTTACTACAGGTGGTGTGATTACGTCTAGACTATCTATGGTGCTGCAAATGGCATTGTTTCATTTTTTTCACTAGCGAATATTCCATCTATACATGGAGGAGTTCTTCTTTGTCCACCCATCTGTTGGTGGACCTTTTGGTTACCTCCATATCTTGGCTATTGTAATACTGTGCAATGCAGATTTGCCTGCCTGTGTCTTTCCAATTCTCTCTTCTTAGATTATAGGTCGAGGAGTGGGCCTGCTGGATCATATGGTAGCTCAATGTTTACCTTTTTAAGGCACCTCCATTCTGTTCTCATTTGTGGCCCTTTCCAAGTTACGTCCCCCTTGAAGTTGAGGGTATGCATTTCTCCACAACAGCTTCAGCATTTATTGTTTGTAGTTTTCTTGCTGATGGTTTTTCTGACAAGTGTGAGCTGATAACTCTTTTTGGTTGAATTCGCATGTGCCTCATAATCCGTTGAAACTGAGCTTTAAGGCATATCCTTATTATTTTTCAAGCTGTGATTACCCCTTAGTTCTTCAAAGTGTTCTCTTAAAGTATGTGTCACATTTTGAAATGTTTTGGCCATTACCTCCCTCAAGACATATTGAGGGCATGTTTCATTTACAGTCCTGCATTACTCCTTCCTATGAAATGACCATTAGCACAGGCCTTAAAGCTGTTTTTGCAGGTAACTGCCAGAGGGTCGCAGCCTTTCTATGTTCCCCACTCTGGTAACTAGGGAAATGCCCTTGCGGCCTGTGGTGTTTCTCGGTTATAAATTAGAGTGGAGTGTGTCCGGACAAACCCACACAAGCTGATGTCTCTTTACTTTTGTTGGATTTTTAAATTTAATTTTTATTTTTTATTGGAGTAATTTTCCACTGTGTACGTGGACCACATCTACTTTGTGCATTCCTCGGTTGATAGACATTTTCATTGCTTCCAAGTGTTGGCTATGGTCAGTATTGTTGGAGTGCAGGATTGCCAGCCTGTGACTTTTTTTTTTAATATTTATTTATTTATTTATTTATTTATTTTTGGCTGTGTTGGATCTTCGTTTGTGTGCGAGGGCTTTCTGTAGTTGCGGCGAGCGGGGGCCACTCTTCATCGCGGTGCGTGGGTCTCTCACTATCGCGGCCTCTCTTGTTGCGGAGCAGAGGCTCCAGGCGCGCAGGCTCAGTGGTTGTGGCTAATGGGCCCAGTTGCTCCGTGGCATGTGGGACCTTCCCAGACCGGGGCTCGAACCCGTGTGCCCTGCATTGGCAGGCAGACTCTCAACCACTGCACCACCAGGGAAGCCCCAAGCCTGTGACTTTTTGATTCTCATTTTCTCAGGTGATAGGCCCAGCAGTGGGTGTGATTGATTGACTGGTAGCACCGTGTTACCCTTATCAAAGCACCTTCTTTGTGTTTTCATTAGTGGCTCTTACCACGTCCCCCTTAGAATCGAGGGTACGCATTTCTCCACAGTCGCTTCAGCATTTATTGTTTGCAGCATTAATGCTAATGGCCCTTCTGGCTGGTGTGAGCTGATAGGTTTTTGTACTTTGGGTTTGCATGTCTTTGAAAATTCATAAAACTCATCATTTTTCTCCACCGTTTTCTTTTCTGTTAAAAAAAGGAAACAGTCGGGAGTACAATATAACTCTTGAAATTGGCTTCTTGGAAGCTCGCCCTCTGTTAAATTTTTTGGTCGATTTTCCAGCCCAGAAATTTTTTAGAGAGCAGGTGTCATTTACCGAACTGCAAGTTTGTTGAATATTTAGTGACCTTTAGCAATGGGTTAAAAGTTGCTGTTGTGGGAATTGGCCTCAAGCAGGCAGCATTCCTCCATTCCCGAACCTGGGTACTAGGACAGCAGAGCCTTGCTGGAAGTCGTGTTCCTAGGTTGTAAATTATATTGGAATGTGCATGGAGAAACCACCATACGTTTATGTCTCATTATTTCTTCTTGGTTTTAAAAATTATTTTAATTGGGGTAAAGCTTAGAATATTGTTTGTCCGAGGTGTACACAACCTGGTTCATTTATACATTATATATGTCTATTCAAGTACAGATCCCCTTCCCATGTAAAATGTTACAGAGCGTTCCGCACACCTCCCTTCTATATGGTCGGTCTTTTTGAGATATGTATATAATATATGTTTGTATACATATAGTAACACTAACCTTAATTTATCCACTCCCCCCACCTTTCCTTTTAGATGAGCATAGTTTGTTTTCTACGTCTGTGAGTGTCTTTCTCTGTGGAAATATATTCATTTGTGTCAGTTATTAGATAACGCCTATAAGTGATATCATAGAATATAGGTCTTTTGCTTTCGGACTTACCTCATGTTTCGTGATTATCTCCAGACTCATTTGTGGTGCCTCAAAGAACAATGGTTCATTGTTTTCCAAGGCTAATATTCCATTGTGTACATGGACCACTTCTTCTTTATCCATTCACCTGTTGTTGGACATTTTGATTCCTTCACTGTCTTGGCTATTGTGAATAAGGCTGCACTGAAGCTTTTGCGGCTTGTGTCTTCTCGATTCTTGTCTTCTCCGGTGAGAGGTCCAATGTGCGCCTGCTGGATTGAATGGTACCTCCATTTTTACTTTTAAACACAGCTCCTTTCTGTTCTCATTATTGGCCGTTACCCCTTTACGTCTCACCAGCAGGTAGAGGGTACACAGTTCTCTAAAACCCCGTCAGCATTTATTGTTTGTAGACTTTTTGCTGATGGTCAGTCGACTGGTGTAAGTTGAAACTTTTTGTAGATTAGATTGCATGGGCCTAACACTCCCTGAGGTTGAGCTTTTATCCATTTTCCTTTGTTTTAAAAGAGCGTGAGTAAAACGTTAATATTCATACTCTCTTCTGGAAACATTTGCCTGTTTTGAAATTTTTGTCCATTCCCTACTTCAGCACAATTTTTTAGGGCAGGTGTCCTTTACAGCCCTGAGTCCTTGTGAATGTTAAGTGACCATTAGCTGTGAGTTTAAAGCTGCTCTTGCAGGAAACGGCCACAAGGTGGCATCATTTCTCCTTTACCAAATTTGGTAACTGGGGAAACAGAGCCTTAATGGAAGTGGTGTTCTAGGTTGTAAATTAGAATGGAATGTGCCAGGAAAAAGCCCTTTATGTTTATGTCTCATTACTTGTTGTTCATATTTATAATTTACTTTTTATTTTTTATCCAAGCAAATTTGATTACAATGGTTTGTTTGTTCTAGGTGTGCAAATGTGGTTCTTTCACACATATACGTGTATCTATTCTTCCTCGCATCCTTTTCCCATATAGGTTATGACACAATGTTGAGTAGTCTTCTCCTGGTCTTCCGTACGTCTTTGGTGATTATATATTTCACATGGTTTGTATATCTCTGTTAACCCCAATATGGTAAATTTTCCAATCCTCATCCCTTTCTATTTGATGAACCATAAGTTTTTTAATGAATCTGTGATTGCCTTTCTCTGTGGAAATATCTTCATTAGTATCAATTTTTATGTAACTCCTAAAAGTGATATGATAGGATATGTGTCTTTTACTTTCTCACTTACTACAGGTGGTGTGATTACGTCTAGACTCATCTATGGTGCTGCAAATGGCATTGTTTCATTTTTTTCACTAGCGAAAATTCCATCTATACATGGAGGAGTTCTTCTTTGTCCACCCATCTGTTGGTGGACTTTTTGGTTACCTCCATATCTTGGCTATTGTAATACTGTGCAATGCAGATTTGCCTGCCTGTGTCTTTCCAATTCTCTCTTCTTAGATTATAGGTCGAGGAGTGGGCCTGCTGGATCATATGGTAGCTCAATGTTTACCTTTTTAAGGCACCTCCATTCTGTTCTCATTTGTGGCCCTTTCCAAGTTACGTCCCCCTTGAAGTTGAGGGTATGCATTTCTCCACAACAGCTTCAGCATTTATTGTTTGTAGTTTTCTTGCTGATGGTTTTTCTGACAAGTGTGAGCTGATACCTCTTTTTGGTTGAATTCTCATGTGCCTCATAATCCGTTGAAACTGAGCTTTAAGGCATATCCTTTTTATTTTTCAAGCTGTGATTACCCCTTAGTTCTTCAAAGTGTTCTCTTAAAGTATGTGTCACATTTTGAAATGTTTTGGCCATTACCTCCCTCAAGACATATTGAGGGCATGTTTCATTTACAGTCCTGCATTACTCCTTCCTATGAAATGACCATTAGCACAGGCCTTAAAGCTGTTTTTGCAGGTAACTGCCAGAGGGTCGCAGCCTTTCTATGTTCCCCACCCTGGTAACTAGGGAAATGCCCTTGCGGCCTGTGGTGTTTCTCGGTTATAAATTAGAGTGGAGTGTGTCCGGACAAACCCACACAAGCTGATGTCTCTTTACTTTTGTTGGATTTTTAAATTTAATTTTTATTTTTTATTGGAGTAATTTTCCACTGTGTACGTGGACCACATCTACTTTGTGCATTCCTCGGTTGATAGACATTTTCATTGCTTCCAAGTGTTGGCTATGGTCAGTATTGTTGGAGTGCAGGATTACCAGCCTGTGACTTTTTTTTTTTAATATTTATTTATTTATTTATTTATTTATTTATTTTTGGCTGTGTTGGATCTTCGTTTGTGTGCGAGGGCTTTCTGTAGTTGCGGCGAGCGGGGGCCACTCTTCATCGCGGTGCGTGGGTCTCTCACTATCGCGGCCTCTCTTTTTGCGGAGCACAGGCTCTCGGCGCGCAGGCTCAGTGGTTGTGGCTCACGGGCCCAGTTCCTCCGTGGCATGTGGGATCTTCCCAGACCGGGGCTCGAACCCGTGTGCCCTGCATTGGCAGGCAGACTCTCAACCACTGCACCACCAGGGAAGCCCCAAGCCTGTGACTTTTTGATTCTCATTTTCTCAGGTGATAGGCCCAGCAGTGGGTGTGATTGATTGACTGGTAGCACCGTGTTACCCTTATCAAAGCACCTTCTTTGTGTTTTCATTAGTGGCTCTTACCACGTCCCCCTTAGAATCGAGGGTACGCATTTCTCCACAATCGCTTCAGCATTTATTGTTTGCAGCATTAATGCTAATGGCCCTTCTGGCTGGTGTGAGCTGATAGGTTTTTGTACTTTGGGTTTGCATGTCTTTGAAAATTCATAAAACTCATCATTTTTCTCCACCGTTTTCTTTTCTGTTAAAAAAAGGAAACAGTCGGGAGTACAATATAACTCTTGAAATTGTCTTCTTGGAAGCTCGCCCTCTGTTAAATTTTTTGGTCGATTTTCCAGCCCAGAATTTTTTTAGAGAGCAGGTGTCATTTACCGAACTGCAAGTTTGTTGAATATTTAGTGACCTTTAGCAATGGGTTAAAAGCTGCTGTTGTAGGAATTGGCCTCAAGCAGGCAGCATTCCTCCATTCCCGAACCTGGGTACTAGGACAGCAGAGCCTTGCTGGAAGTCGTGTTCCTAGGTTGTAAATTATATTGGAATGTGCATGGAGAAACCACCATACGTTTATGTCTCATTATTTCTTCTTGGTTTTAAAAATTATTTTAATTGGGGTAAAGCTTAGAATATTGTTTGTCCGAGGTGTACACAACCTGGTTCATTTATACATTATATATGTCTATTCAAGTACAGATCCCCTTCCCATGTAAAATGTTACAGAGCGTTCCGCACACCTCCCTTCTATATGGTCGGTCTTTTTGAGATATGTATATAATATGTGTTTGTATACATATAGTAACACTAACCTTAATTTATCCACTCCCCCCACCTTTCCTTTCAGATGAGCATAGTTTGTTTTCTAAGTCTGTGAGTGTCTTTCTCTGTGGAAATATATTCATTTGTGTCAGTTATTAGATAACGCCTATAAGTGATATCATAGAATATAGGTCTTTTGCTTTCGGACTTACCTCATGTTTCGTGATTATCTACAGACTCATTTGTGGTGCCTCAAAGAACAATGGTTCATTGTTTTCCATGGCTAATATTCCATTGTGTACATGGACCACTTCTTCTTTATCCATTCACCTGTTGTTGGACATTTTGATTCCTTCACTGTCTTGGCTATTGTGAATAAGGCTGCACTGAAGCTTTTGCGGCCTGTGTCTTCTCGTTTCTTGTCTTCTCCGGTGAGAGGTCCAATGGTGCGCCTGCTGGATTGAATGGTACCTCCATTTTTACTTTTAAACACAGCTCCTTTCTGTTCTCATTATTGGCCGTTACCCCTTTACGTCTCACCAGCATGTAGAGGGTACTCAGTTCTCTAAAACCCCGTCAGCATTTATTGTTTGTAGACTTTTTGCTGATGGTCAGTCGACTGGTGTAAGTTGAAACTTTTTGTAGATTAGATTGCATGGGTCTAACACTCCCTGAGGTTGAGCTTTTATCCATTTTCCTTTGTTTTAAAAGAGCGTGAGTAAAACGTTAATATTCATACTCTCTTCTGGAAACATTTGCCTGTTTTGAAATTTTTGTCCATTCCCTACTTCAGCACAATTTTTTAGGGCATGTGTCCTTTACAGCCCTGAGTCCTTGTGCATGTTAAGTGACCATTAGCTGTGAGTTTAAAGCTGCTCTTGCAGGAAACGGCCACAAGGTGGCATCATTTCTCCTTTACCAAATTTGGTAACTGCGGAAACAGAGCCTTAATGGAAGTGGTGTTCTAGGTTGTAAATTAGAATGGAATGTGCCAGGAAAAAGCCCTTTATGTTTATGTCTCATTACTTGTTGTTCATATTTATAATTTACTTTTTATTTTTTATCCAAGCAAATTTGATTACAATGGTTTGTTTGTTCTAGGTGTGCAAATGTGGTTCTTTCACACATATACGTGTATCTATTCTTCCTCGCATCCTTTTCCCATATAGGTTATGACACAATGTTGAGTAGTCTTCTCCTGGTCTTCCGTACGTCTTTGGTGATTATATATTTCACATGGTTTGTATATCTCTGTTAACCCCAATATGGTAAATTATCCAATCCTCATCCCTTTCTATTTGATGAACCATAAGTTTTTTAATGAATCTGTGATTGCCTTTCTCTGTGGAAATATCTTCATTAGTATCAATTTTTATGTAACTCCTAAAAGTGATATGATAGGATATGTGTCTTTTACTTTCTCACTTACTACAGGTGGTGTGATTACGTCTAGACTCATCTATGGTGCTGCAAATGGCATTGTTTCATTTTTTTCACTAGCGAAAATTCCATCTATACATGGAGGAGTTCTTCTTTGTCCACCCATCTGTTGGTGGACTTTTTGGTTACCTCCATATCTTGGCTATTGTAATACTGTGCAATGCAGATTTGCCTGCCTGTGTCTTTCCAATTCTCTCTTCTTAGATTATAGGTCGAGGAGTGGGCCTGCTGGATCATATGGTAGCTCAATGTTTACCTTTTTAAGGCACCTCCATTCTGTTCTCATTTGTGGCCCTTTCCAAGTTACGTCCCCCTTGAAGTTGAGGGTATGCATTTCTCCACAACAGCTTCAGCATTTATTGTTTGTAGTTTTCTTGCTGATGGTTTTTCTGACAAGTGTGAGCTGATACCTCTTTTTGGTTGAATTCTCATGTGCCTCATAATCCGTTGAAACTGAGCTTTAAGGCATATCCTTTTTATTTTTCAAGCTGTGATTACCCCTTAGTTCTTCAAAGTGTTCTCTTAAAGTATGTGTCACATTTTGAAATGTTTTGGCCATTACCTCCCTCAAGACATATTGAGGGCATGTTTCATTTACAGTCCTGCATTACTCCTTCCTATGAAATGACCATTAGCACAGGCCTTAAAGCTGTTTTTGCAGGTAACTGCCAGAGGGTCGCAGCCTTTCTATGTTCCCCACCCTGGTAACTAGGGAAATGCCCTTGCGGCCTGTGGTGTTTCTCGGTTATAAATTAGAGTGGAGTGTGTCCGGACAAACCCACACAAGCTGATGTCTCTTTACTTTTGTTGGATTTTTAAATTTAATTTTTATTTTTTATTGGAGTAATTTTCCACTGTGTACGTGGACCACATCTACTTTGTGCATTCCTCGGTTGATAGACATTTTCATTGCTTCCAAGTGTTGGCTATGGTCAGTATTGTTGGAGTGCAGGATTGCCAGCCTGTGACTTTTTTTTTTTAATATTTATTTATTTATTTATTTATTTATTTTTGGCTGTGTTGGATCTTCGTTTGTGTGCGAGGGCTTTCTGTAGTTGCGGCGAGCGGGGGCCACTCTTCATCGCGGTGCGTGGGTCTCTCACTATCGCGGCCTCTCTTTTTGCGGAGCACAGGCTCTCGGCGCGCAGGCTCAGTGGTTGTGGCTCACGGGCCCAGTTCCTCCGCGGCATGTGGGATCTTCCCAGACCGGGGCTCGAACCCGTGTGCCCTGCATTGGCAGGCAGACTCTCAACCACTGCACCACCAGGGAAGCCCCAAGCCTGTGACTTTTTGATTCTCATTTTCTCAGGTGATAGGCCCAGCAGTGGGTGTGATTGATTGACTGGTAGCACCGTGTTACCCTTATCAAAGCACCTTCTTTGTGTTTTCATTAGTGGCTCTTACCACGTCCCCCTTAGAATCGAGGGTACGCATTTCTCCACAATCGCTTCAGCATTTATTGTTTGCAGCATTAATGCTAATGGCCCTTCTGGCTGGTGTGAGCTGATAGGTTTTTGTACTTTGGGTTTGCATGTCTTTGAAAATTCATAAAACTCATCATTTTTCTCCACCGTTTTCTTTTCTGTTAAAAAAAGGAAACAGTCGGGAGTACAATATAACTCTTGAAATTGTCTTCTTGGAAGCTCGCCCTCTGTTAAATTTTTTGGTCGATTTTCCAGCCCAGAAATTTTTTAGAGAGCAGGTGTCATTTACCGAACTGCAAGTTTGTTGAATATTTAGTGACCTTTAGCAATGGGTTAAAAGTTGCTGTTGTGGGAATTGGCCTCAAGCAGGCAGCATTCCTCCATTCCCGAACCTGGGTACTAGGACAGCAGAGCCTTGCTGGAAGTCGTGTTCCTAGGTTGTAAATTATATTGGAATGTGCATGGAGAAACCACCATACGTTTATGTCTCATTATTTCTTCTTGGTTTTAAAAATTATTTTAATTGGGGTAAAGCTTAGAATATTGTTTGTCCGAGGTGTACACAACCTGGTTCATTTATACATTATATATGTCTATTCAAGTACAGATCCCCTTCCCATGTAAAATGTTACAGAGCGTTCCGCACACCTCCCTTCTATATGGTCGGTCTTTTTGAGATATGTATATAATATATGTTTGTATACATATAGTAACACTAACCTTAATTTATCCACTCCCCCCACCTTTCCTTTTAGATGAGCATAGTTTGTTTTCTACGTCTGTGAGTGTCTTTCTCTGTGGAAATACATTCATTTGTGTCAGTTATTAGATAACGCCTATAAGTGATATCATAGAATATAGGTCTTTTGCTTTCGGACTTACCTCATGTTTCGTGATTATCTCCAGACTCATTTGTGGTGCCTCAAAGAACAATGGTTCATTGTTTTCCATGGCTAATATTCCATTGTGTACATGGACCACTTCTTCTTTATCCATTCACCTGTTGTTGGACATTTTGATTCCTTCACTGTCTTGGCTATTGTGAATAAGGCTGCACTGAAGCTTTTGCGGCTTGTGTCTTCTCGATTCTTGTCTTCTCCGGTGAGAGGTCCAATGGTGCGCCTGCTGGATTGAATGGTACCTCCATTTTTACTTTTAAACACAGCTCCTTTCTGTTCTCATTATTGGCCGTTACCCCTTTACGTCTCACCAGCAGGTAGAGGGTACACAGTTCTCTAAAACCCCGTCAGCATTTATTGTTTGTAGACTTTTTGCTGATGGTCAGTCGACTGGTGTAAGTTGAAACTTTTTGTAGATTAGATTGCATGGGTCTAACACTCCCTGAGGTTGAGCTTTTATCCATTTTCCTTTGTTTTAAAAGAGCGTGAGTAAAACGTTAATATTCATACTCTCTTCTGGAAACATTTGCCTGTTTTGAAATTTTTGTCCATTCCCTACTTCAGCACAATTTTTTAGGGCAGGTGTCCTTTACAGCCCTGAGTCCTTGTGCATGTTAAGTGACCATTAGCTGTGAGTTTAAAGCTGCTCTTGCAGGAAACGGCCACAAGGTGGCATCATTTCTCCTTTACCAAATTTGGTAACTGGGGAAACAGAGCCTTAATGGAAGTGGTGTTCTAGGTTGTAAATTAGAATGGAATGTGCCAGGAAAAAGCCCTTTATGTTTATGTCTCATTACTTGTTGTTCATATTTATAATTTACTTTTTATTTTTTATCCAAGCAAATTTGATTACAATGGTTTGTTTGTTCTAGGTGTGCAAATGTGGTTCTTTCACACATATACGTGTATCTATTCTTCCTCGCATCCTTTTCCCATATAGGTTATGACACAATGTTGAGTAGTCTTCTCCTGGTCTTCCGTACGTCTTTGGTGATTATATATTTCACATGGTTTGTATATCTCTGTTAACCCCAATATGGTAAATTATCCAATCCTTATCCCTTTCTATTTGATGAACCATAAGTTTTTTAATGAATCTGTGATTGCCTTTCTCTGTGGAAATATCTTCATTAGTATCAATTTTTATGTAACTCCTAAAAGTGATATGATAGGATATGTGTCTTTTACTTTCTCACTTACTACAGGTGGTGTGATTACGTCTAGACTCATCTATGGTGCTGCAAATGGCATTGTTTCATTTTTTTCACTAGCGAATATTCCATCTATACATGGAGGAGTTCTTCTTTGTCCACCCATCTGTTGGTGGACTTTTTGGTTACCTCCATATCTTGGCTATTGTAATACTGTGCAATGCAGATTTGCCTGCCTGTGTCTTTCCAATTCTCTCTTCTTAGATTATAGGTCGAGGAGTGGGCCTGCTGGATCATATGGTAGCTCAATGTTTACCTTTTTAAGGCACCTCCATTCTGTTCTCATTTGTGGCCCTTTCCAAGTTACGTCCCCCTTGAAGTTGAGGGTATGCATTTCTCCACAACAGCTTCAGCATTTATTGTTTGTAGTTTTCTTGCTGATGGTTTTTCTGACAAGTGTGAGCTGATACCTCTTTTTGGTTGAATTCTCATGTGCCTCATAATCCGTTGAAACTGAGCTTTAAGGCATATCCTTTTTATTTTTCAAGCTGTGATTACCCCTTAGTTCTTCAAAGTGTTCTCTTAAAGTATGTGTCACATTTTGAAATGTTTTGGCCATTACCTCCCTCAAGACATATTGAGGGCATGTTTCATTTACAGTCCTGCATTACTCCTTCCTATGAAATGACCATTAGCACAGGCCTTAAAGCTGTTTTTGCAGGTAACTGCCAGAGGGTCGCAGCCTTTCTATGTTCCCCACCCTGGTAACTAGGGAAATGCCCTTGCGGCCTGTGGTGTTTCTCGGTTATAAATTAGAGTGGAGTGTGTCCGGACAAACCCACACAAGCTGATGTCTCTTTACTTTTGTTGGATTTTTAAATTTAATTTTTATTTTTTATTGGAGTAATTTTCCACTGTGTACGTGGACCACATCTACTTTGTGCATTCCTCGGTTGATAGACATTTTCATTGCTTCCAAGTGTTGGCTATGGTCAGTATTGTTGGAGTGCAGGATTGCCAGCCTGTGACTTTTTTTTTTTAATATTTATTTATTTATTTATTTATTTATTTTTGGCTGTGTTGGATCTTCGTTTGTGTGCGAGGGCTTTCTGTAGTTGCGGCGAGCGGGGGCCACTCTTCATCGCGGTGCGTGGGTCTCTCACTATCGCGGCCTCTCTTTTTGCGGAGCACAGGCTCTCGGCGCGCAGGCTCAGTGGTTGTGGCTCACGGGCCCAGTTCCTCCGCGGCATGTGGGATCTTCCCAGACCGGGGCTCGAACCCGTGTGCCCTGCATTGGCAGGCAGACTCTCAACCACTGCACCACCAGGGAAGCCCCAAGCCTGTGACTTTTTGATTCTCATTTTCTCAGGTGATAGGCCCAGCAGTGGGTGTGATTGATTGAATGGTAGCACCGTGTTACCCTTATCAAAGCACCTTCTTTGTGTTTTCATTAGTGGCTCTTACCACGTCCCCCTTAGAATCGAGGGTACGCATTTCTCCACAATCGCTTCAGCATTTATTGTTTGCAGCATTAATGCTAATGGCCCTTCTGGCTGGTGTGAGCTGATAGGTTTTTGTACTTTGGGTTTGCATGTCTTTGAAAATTCATAAAACTCATCATTTTTCTCCACCGTTTTCTTTTCTGTTAAAAAAAGGAAACAGTCGGGAGTACAATATAACTCTTGAAATTGTCTTCTTGGAAGCTCGCCCTCTGTTAAATTTTTTGGTCGATTTTCCAGCCCAGAAATTTTTTAGAGAGCAGGTGTCATTTACCGAACTGCAAGTTTGTTGAATATTTAGTGACCTTTAGCAATGGGTTAAAAGTTGCTGTTGTGGGAATTGGCCTCAAGCAGGCAGCATTCCTCCATTCCCGAACCTGGGTACTAGGACAGCAGAGCCTTGCTGGAAGTCGTGTTCCTAGGTTGTAAATTATATTGGAATGTGCATGGAGAAACCACCATACGTTTATGTCTCATTATTTCTTCTTGGTTTTAAAAATTATTTTAATTGGGGTAAAGCTTAGAATATTGTTTGTCCGAGGTGTACACAACCTGGTTCATTTATACATTATATATGTCTATTCAAGTACAGATCCCCTTCCCATGTAAAATGTTACAGAGCGTTCCGCACACCTCCCTTCTATATGGTCGGTCTTTTTGAGATATGTATATAATATATGTTTGTATACATATAGTAACACTAACCTTAATTTATCCACTCCCCCCACCTTTCCTTTTAGATGAGCATAGTTTGTTTTCTACGTCTGTGAGTGTCTTTCTCTGTGGAAATACATTCATTTGTGTCAGTTATTAGATAACGCCTATAAGTGATATCATAGAATATAGGTCTTTTGCTTTCGGACTTACCTCATGTTTCGTGATTATCTCCAGACTCATTTGTGGTGCCTCAAAGAACAATGGTTCATTGTTTTCCATGGCTAATATTCCATTGTGTACATGGACCACTTCTTCTTTATCCATTCACCTGTTGTTGGACATTTTGATTCCTTCACTGTCTTGGCTATTGTGAATAAGGCTGCACTGAAGCTTTTGCGGCTTGTGTCTTCTCGATTCTTGTCTTCTCCGGTGAGAGGTCCAATGGTGCGCCTGCTGGATTGAATGGTACCTCCATTTTTACTTTTAAACACAGCTCCTTTCTGTTCTCATTATTGGCCGTTACCCCTTTACGTCTCACCAGCAGGTAGAGGGTACACAGTTCTCTAAAACCCCGTCAGCATTTATTGTTTGTAGACTTTTTGCTGATGGTCAGTCGACTGGTGTAAGTTGAAACTTTTTGTAGATTAGATTGCATGGGTCTAACACTCCCTGAGGTTGAGCTTTTATCCATTTTCCTTTGTTTTAAAAGAGCGTGAGTAAAACGTTAATATTCATACTCTCTTCTGGAAACATTTGCCTGTTTTGAAATTTTTGTCCATTCCCTACTTCAGCACAATTTTTTAGGGCAGGTGTCCTTTACAGCCCTGAGTCCTTGTGCATGTTAAGTGACCATTAGCTGTGAGTTTAAAGCTGCTCTTGCAGGAAACGGCCACAAGGTGGCATCATTTCTCCTTTACCAAATTTGGTAACTGGGGAAACAGAGCCTTAATGGAAGTGGTGTTCTAGGTTGTAAATTAGAATGGAATGTGCCAGGAAAAAGCCCTTTATGTTTATGTCTCATTACTTGTTGTTCATATTTATAATTTACTTTTTATTTTTTATCCCAGCAAATTTGATTACAATGGTTTGTTTGTTCTAGGTGTGCAAATGTGGTTCTTTCACACATATACGTGTATCTATTCTTCCTCGCATCCTTTTCCCATATAGGTTATGACACAATGTTGAGTAGTCTTCTCCTGGTCTTCCGTACGTCTTTGGTGATTATATATTTCACATGGTTTGTATATCTCTGTTAACCCCAATATGGTAAATTATCCAATCCTCATCCCTTTCTATTTGATGAACCATAAGTTTTTTAATGAATCTGTGATTGCCTTTCTCTGTGGAAATATCTTCATTGGTATCAATTTTTATGTAACTCCTAAAAGTGATATGATAGGATATGTGTCTTTTACTTTCTCACTTACTACAGGTGGTGTGATTACGTCTAGACTCATCTATGGTGCTGCAAATGGCATTGTTTCATTTTTTTCACTAGCGAATATTCCATCTATACATGGAGGAGTTCTTCTTTGTCCACCCATCTGTTGGTGGACTTTTTGGTTACCTCCATATCTTGGCTATTGTAATACTGTGCAATGCAGATTTGCCTGCCTGTGTCTTTCCAATTCTCTCTTCTTAGATTATAGGTCGAGGAGTGGGCCTGCTGGATCATATGGTAGCTCAATGTTTACCTTTTTAAGGCACCTCCATTCTGTTCTCATTTGTGGCCCTTTCCAAGTTACGTCCCCCTTGAAGTTGAGGGTATGCATTTCTCCACAACAGCTTCAGCATTTATTGTTTGTAGTTTTCTTGCTGATGGTTTTTCTGACAAGTGTGAGCTGATACCTCTTTTTGGTTGAATTCTCATGTGCCTCATAATCCGTTGAAACTGAGCTTTAAGGCATATCCTTTTTATTTTTCAAGCTGTGATTACCCCTTAGTTCTTCAAAGTGTTCTCTTAAAGTATGTGTCACATTTTGAAATGTTTTGGCCATTACCTCCCTCAAGACATATTGAGGGCATGTTTCATTTACAGTCCTGCATTACTCCTTCCTATGAAATGACCATTAGCACAGGCCTTAAAGCTGTTTTTGCAGGTAACTGCCAGAGGGTCGCAGCCTTTCTATGTTCCCCACCCTGGTAACTAGGGAAATGCCCTTGCGGCCTGTGGTGTTTCTCGGTTATAAATTAGAGTGGAGTGTGTCCGGACAAACCCACACAAGCTGATGTCTCTTTACTTTTGTTGGATTTTTAAATTTAATTTTTATTTTTTATTGGAGTAATTTTCCACTGTGTACGTGGACCACATCTACTTTGTGCATTCCTCGGTTGATAGACATTTTCATTGCTTCCAAGTGTTGGCTATGGTCAGTATTGTTGGAGTGCAGGATTGCCAGCCTGTGACTTTTTTTTTTTAATATTTATTTATTTATTTATTTATTTATTTTTGGCTGTGTTGGATCTTCGTTTGTGTGCGAGGGCTTTCTGTAGTTGCGGCGAGCGGGGGCCACTCTTCATCGCGGTGCGTGGGTCTCTCACTATCGCGGCCTCTCTTTTTGCGGAGCACAGGCTCTCGGCGCGCAGGCTCAGTGGTTGTGGCTCACGGGCCCAGTTCCTCCGCGGCATGTGGGATCTTCCCAGACCGGGGCTCGAACCCGTGTGCCCTGCATTGGCAGGCAGACTCTCAACCACTGCACCACCAGGGAAGCCCCAAGCCTGTGACTTTTTGATTCTCATTTTCTCAGGTGATAGGCCCAGCAGTGGGTGTGATTGATTGACTGGTAGCACCGTGTTACCCTTATCAAAGCACCTTCTTTGTGTTTTCATTAGTGGCTCTTACCACGTCCCCCTTAGAATCGAGGGTACGCATTTCTCCACAATCGCTTCAGCATTTATTGTTTGCAGCATTAATGCTAATGGCCCTTCTGGCTGGTGTGAGCTGATAGGTTTTTGTACTTTGGGTTTGCATGTCTTTGAAAATTCATAAAACTCATCATTTTTCTCCACCGTTTTCTTTTCTGTTAAAAAAAGGAAACAGTCGGGAGTACAATATAACTCTTGAAATTGTCTTCTTGGAAGCTCGCCCTCTGTTAAATTTTTTGGTCGATTTTCCAGCCCAGAAATTTTTTAGAGAGCAGGTGTCATTTACCGAACTGCAAGTTTGTTGAATATTTAGTGACCTTTAGCAATGGGTTAAAAGTTGCTGTTGTGGGAATTGGCCTCAAGCAGGCAGCATTCCTCCATTCCCGAACCTGGGTACTAGGACAGCAGAGCCTTGCTGGAAGTCGTGTTCCTAGGTTGTAAATTATATTGGAATGTGCATGGAGAAACCACCATACGTTTATGTCTCATTATTTCTTCTTGGTTTTAAAAATTATTTTAATTGGGGTAAAGCTTAGAATATTGTTTGTCCGAGGTGTACACAACCTGGTTCATTTATACATTATATATGTCTATTCAAGTACAGATCCCCTTCCCATGTAAAATGTTACAGAGCGTTCCGCACACCTCCCTTCTATATGGTCGGTCTTTTTGAGATATGTATATAATATATGTTTGTATACATATAGTAACACTAACCTTAATTTATCCACTCCCCCCACCTTTCCTTTTAGATGAGCATAGTTTGTTTTCTACGTCTGTGAGTGTCTTTCTCTGTGGAAATATATTCATTTGTGTCAGTTATTAGATAACGCCTATAAGTGATATCATAGAATATAGGTCTTTTGCTTTCGGACTTACCTCATGTTTCGTGATTATCTCCAGACTCATTTGTGGTGCCTCAAAGAACAATGGTTCATTGTTTTCCATGGCTAATATTCCATTGTGTACATGGACCACTTCTTCTTTATCCATTCACCTGTTGTTGGACATTTTGATTCCTTCACTGTCTTGGCTATTGTGAATAAGGCTGCACTGAAGCTTTTGCGGCCTGTGTCTTCTCGATTCTTGTCTTCTCCGGTGAGAGGTCCAATGGTGCGCCTGCTGGATTGAATGGTACCTCCATTTTTACTTTTAAACACAGCTCCTTTCTGTTCTCATTATTGGCCGTTACCCCTTTACGTCTCACCAGCAGGTAGAGGGTACACAGTTCTCTAAAACCCCGTCAGCATTTATTGTTTGTAGACTTTTTGCTGATGGTCAGTCGACTGGTGTAAGTTGAAACTTTTTGTAGATTAGATTGCATGGGTCTAACACTCCCTGAGGTTGAGCTTTTATCCATTTTCCTTTGTTTTAAAAGAGCGTGAGTAAAACGTTAATATTCATACTCTCTTCTGGAAACATTTGCCTGTTTTGAAATTTTTGTCCATTCCCTACATCAGCACAATTTTTTAGGGCAGGTGTCCTTTACAGCCCTGAGTCCTTGTGCATGTTAAGTGACCATTAGCTGTGAGTTTAAAGCTGCTCTTGCAGGAAACGGCCACAAGGTGGCATCATTTCTCCTTTACCAAATTTGGTAACTGGGGAAACAGAGCCTTAATGGAAGTGGTGTTCTAGGTTGTAAATTAGAATGGAATGTGCCAGGAAAAAGCCCTTTATGTTTATGTCTCATTACTTGTTGTTCATATTTATAATTTACTTTTTATTTTTTATCCCAGCAAATTTGATTACAATGGTTTGTTTGTTCTAGGTGTGCAAATGTGGTTCTTTCACACATATACGTGTATCTATTCTTCCTCGCATCCTTTTCCCATATAGGTTATGACACAATGTTGAGTAGTCTTCTCCTGGTCTTCCGTACGTCTTTGGTGATTATATATTTCACATGGTTTGTATATCTCTGTTAACCCCAATATGGTAAATTATCCAATCCTCATCCCTTTCTATTTGGTGAACCATAAGTTTTTTAATGAATCTGTGATTGCCTTTCTCTGTGGAAATATCTTCATTGGTATCAATTTTTAAGTAACTCCTAAAAGTGATATGATAGGATATGTGTCTTTTACTTTCTCACTTACTACAGGTGGTGTGATTACGTCTAGACTCATCTATGGTGCTGCAAATGGCATTGTTTCATTTTTTTCACTAGCGAATATTCCATCTATACATGGAGGAGTTCTTCTTTGTCCACCCATCTGTTGGTGGACTTTTTGGTTACCTCCATATCTTGGCTATTGTAATACTGTGCAATGCAGATTTGCCTGCCTGTGTCTTTCCAATTCTCTCTTCTTAGATTATAGGTCGAGGAGTGGGCCTGCTGGATCATATGGTAGCTCAATGTTTACCTTTTTAAGGCACCTCCATTCTGTTCTCATTTGTGGCCCTTTCCAAGTTACGGCCCCCTTGAAGTTGAGGGTATGCATTTCTCCACAACAGCTTCAGCATTTATTGTTTGTAGTTTTCTTGCTGATGGTTTTTCTGACAAGTGTGAGCTGATACCTCTTTTTGGTTGAATTCTCATGTGCCTCATAATCCGTTGAAACTGAGCTTTAAGGCATATCCTTTTTATTTTTCAAGCTGTGATTACCCCTTAGTTCTTCAAAGTGTTCTCTTAAAGTATGTGTCACATTTTGAAATGTTTTGGCCATTACCTCCCTCAAGACATATTGAGGGCATGTTTCATTTACAGTCCTGCATTACTCCTTCCTATGAAATGACCATTAGCACAGGCCTTAAAGCTGTTTTTGCAGGTAACTGCCAGAGGGTCGCAGCCTTTCTATGTTCCCCACCCTGGTAACTAGGGAAATGCCCTTGCGGCCTGTGGTGTTTCTCGGTTATAAATTAGAGTGGAGTGTGTCCGGACAAACCCACACAAGCTGATGTCTCTTTACTTTTGTTGGATTTTTAAATTTAATTTTTATTTTTTATTGGAGTAATTTTCCACTGTGTACGTGGACCACATCTACTTTGTGCATTCCTCGGTTGATAGACATTTTCATTGCTTCCAAGTGTTGGCTATGGTCAGTATTGTTGGAGTGCAGGATTGCCAGCCTGTGACTTTTTTTTTTTTAATATTTATTTATTTATTTATTTATTTATTTTTGGCTGTGTTGGATCTTCGTTTGTGCGCGAGGGCTTTCTGTAGTTGCGGCGAGCGGGGGCCACTCTTCATCGCGGTGCGTGGGTCTCTCACTATCGCGGCCTCTCTTGTTGCGGAGCAGAGGCTCCAGGCGCGCAGGCTCAGTGGTTGTGGCTCACGGGCCCAGTTCCTCCGCGGCATGTGGGATCTTCCCAGACCGGGGCTCGAACCCGTGTGCCCTGCATTGGCAGGCAGACTCTCAACCACTGCACCACCAGGGAAGCCCCAAGCCTGTGACTTTTTGATTCTCATTTTCTCAGGTGATAGGCCCAGCAGTGGGTGTGATTGATTGACTGGTAGCACCGTGTTACCCTTATCAAAGCACCTTCTTTGTGTTTTCATTAGTGGCTCTTACCACGTCCCCCTTAGAATCGAGGGTACGCATTTCTCCACAATCGCTTCAGCATTTATTGTTTGCAGCATTAATGCTAATGGCCCTTCTGGCTGGTGTGAGCTGATAGGTTTTTGTACTTTGGGTTTGCATGTCTTTGAAAATTCATAAAACTCATCATTTTTCTCCACCGTTTTCTTTTCTGTTAAAAAAAGGAAACAGTCGGGAGTACAATATAACTCTTGAAATTGTCTTCTTGGAAGCTCGCCCTCTGTTAAATTTTTTGGTCGATTTTCCAGCCCAGAAATTTTTTAGAGAGCAGGTGTCATTTACCGAACTGCAAGTTTGTTGAATATTTAGTGACCTTTAGCAATGGGTTAAAAGTTGCTGTTGTGGGAATTGGCCTCAAGCAGGCAGCATTCCTCCATTCCCGAACCTGGGTACTAGGACAGCAGAGCCTTGCTGGAAGTCGTGTTCCTAGGTTGTAAATTATATTGGAATGTGCATGGAGAAACCACCATACGTTTATGTCTCATTATTTCTTCTTGGTTTTAAAAATTATTTTAATTGGGGTAAAGCTTAGAATATTGTTTGTCCGAGGTGTACACAACCTGGTTCATTTATACATTATATATGTCTATTCAAGTACAGATCCCCTTCCCATGTAAAATGTTACAGAGCGTTCCGCACACCTCCCTTCTATATGGTCGGTCTTTTTGAGATATGTATATAATATATGTTTGTATACATATAGTAACACTAACCTTAATTTATCCACTCCCCCCACCTTTCCTTTTAGATGAGCATAGTTTGTTTTCTACGTCTGTGAGTGTCTTTCTCTGTGGAAATATATTCATTTGTGTCAGTTATTAGATAACGCCTATAAGTGATATCATAGAATATAGGTCTTTTGCTTTCGGACTTACCTCATGTTTCGTGATTATCTCCAGACTCATTTGTGGTGCCTCAAAGAACAATGGTTCATTGTTTTCCATGGCTAATATTCCATTGTGTACATGGACCACTTCTTCTTTATCCATTCACCTGTTGTTGGACATTTTGATTCCTTCACTGTCTTGGCTATTGTGAATAAGGCTGCACTGAAGCTTTTGCGGCCTGTGTCTTCTCGATTCTTGTCTTCTCCGGTGAGAGGTCCAATGGTGCGCCTGCTGGATTGAATGGTACCTCCATTTTTACTTTTAAACACAGCTCCTTTCTGTTCTCATTATTGGCCGTTACCCCTTTACGTCTCACCAGCAGGTAGAGGGTACACAGTTCTCTAAAACCCCGTCAGCATTTATTGTTTGTAGACTTTTTGCTGATGGTCAGTCGACTGGTGTAAGTTGAAACTTTTTGTAGATTAGATTGCATGGGTCTAACACTCCCTGAGGTTGAGCTTTTATCCATTTTCCTTTGTTTTAAAAGAGCGTGAGTAAAACGTTAATATTCATACTCTCTTCTGGAAACATTTGCCTGTTTTGAAATTTTTGTCCATTCCCTACATCAGCACAATTTTTTAGGGCAGGTGTCCTTTACAGCCCTGAGTCCTTGTGCATGTTAAGTGACCATTAGCTGTGAGTTTAAAGCTGCTCTTGCAGGAAACGGCCACAAGGTGGCATCATTTCTCCTTTACCAAATTTGGTAACTGGGGAAACAGAGCCTTAATGGAAGTGGTGTTCTAGGTTGTAAATTAGAATGGAATGTGCCAGGAAAAAGCCCTTTATGTTTATGTCTCATTACTTGTTGTTCATATTTATAATTTACTTTTTATTTTTTATCCCAGCAAATTTGATTACAATGGTTTGTTTGTTCTAGGTGTGCAAATGTGGTTCTTTCACACATATACGTGTATCTATTCTTCCTCGCATCCTTTTCCCATATAGGTTATGACACAATGTTGAGTAGTCTTCTCCTGGTCTTCCGTACGTCTTTGGTGATTATATATTTCACATGGTTTGTATATCTCTGTTAACCCCAATATGGTAAATTATCCAATCCTCATCCCTTTCTATTTGGTGAACCATAAGTTTTTTAATGAATCTGTGATTGCCTTTCTCTGTGGAAATATCTTCATTGGTATCAATTTTTAAGTAACTCCTAAAAGTGATATGATAGGATATGTGTCTTTTACTTTCTCACTTACTACAGGTGGTGTGATTACGTCTAGACTCATCTATGGTGCTGCAAATGGCATTGTTTCATTTTTTTCACTAGCGAATATTCCATCTATACATGGAGGAGTTCTTCTTTGTCCACCCATCTGTTGGTGGACTTTTTGGTTACCTCCATATCTTGGCTATTGTAATACTGTGCAATGCAGATTTGCCTGCCTGTGTCTTTCCAATTCTCTCTTCTTAGATTATAGGTCGAGGAGTGGGCCTGCTGGATCATATGGTAGCTCAATGTTTACCTTTTTAAGGCACCTCCATTCTGTTCTCATTTGTGGCCCTTTCCAAGTTACGGCCCCCTTGAAGTTGAGGGTATGCATTTCTCCACAACAGCTTCAGCATTTATTGTTTGTAGTTTTCTTGCTGATGGTTTTTCTGACAAGTGTGAGCTGATACCTCTTTTTGGTTGAATTCTCATGTGCCTCATAATCCGTTGAAACTGAGCTTTAAGGCATATCCTTTTTATTTTTCAAGCTGTGATTACCCCTTAGTTCTTCAAAGTGTTCTCTTAAAGTATGTGTCACATTTTGAAATGTTTTGGCCATTACCTCCCTCAAGACATATTGAGGGCATGTTTCATTTACAGTCCTGCATTACTCCTTCCTATGAAATGACCATTAGCACAGGCCTTAAAGCTGTTTTTGCAGGTAACTGCCAGAGGGTCGCAGCCTTTCTATGTTCCCCACCCTGGTAACTAGGGAAATGCCCTTGCGGCCTGTGGTGTTTCTCGGTTATAAATTAGAGTGGAGTGTGTCCGGACAAACCCACACAAGCTGATGTCTCTTTACTTTTGTTGGATTTTTAAATTTAATTTTTATTTTTTATTGGAGTAATTTTCCACTGTGTACGTGGACCACATCTACTTTGTGCATTCCTCGGTTGATAGACATTTTCATTGCTTCCAAGTGTTGGCTATGGTCAGTATTGTTGGAGTGCAGGATTGCCAGCCTGTGACTTTTTTTTTTTTAATATTTATTTATTTATTTATTTATTTATTTTTGGCTGTGTTGGATCTTCGTTTGTGCGCGAGGGCTTTCTGTAGTTGCGGCGAGCGGGGGCCACTCTTCATCGCGGTGCGTGGGTCTCTCACTATCGCGGCCTCTCTTTTTGCGGAGCACAGGCTCTCGGCGCGCAGGCTCAGTGGTTGTGGCTCACGGGCCCAGTTCCTCCGCGGCATGTGGGATCTTCCCAGACCGGGGCTCGAACCCGTGTGCCCTGCATTGGCAGGCAGACTCTCAACCACTGCACCACCAGGGAAGCCCCAAGCCTGTGACTTTTTGATTCTCATTTTCTCAGGTGATAGGCCCAGCAGTGGGTGTGATTGATTGACTGGTAGCACCGTGTTACCCTTATCAAAGCACCTTCTTTGTGTTTTCATTAGTGGCTCTTACCACGTCCCCCTTAGAATCGAGGGTACGCATTTCTCCACAATCGCTTCAGCATTTATTGTTTGCAGCATTAATGCTAATGGCCCTTCTGGCTGGTGTGAGCTGATAGGTTTTTGTACTTTGGGTTTGCATGTCTTTGAAAATTCATAAAACTCATCATTTTTCTCCACCGTTTTCTTTTCTGTTAAAAAAAGGAAACAGTCGGGAGTACAATATAACTCTTGAAATTGTCTTCTTGGAAGCTCGCCCTCTGTTAAATTTTTTGGTCGATTTTCCAGCCCAGAAATTTTTTAGAGAGCAGGTGTCATTTACCGAACTGCAAGTTTGTTGAATATTTAGTGACCTTTAGCAATGGGTTAAAAGTTGCTGTTGTGGGAATTGGCCTCAAGCAGGCAGCATTCCTCCATTCCCGAACATGGGTACTAGGACAGCAGAGCCTTGCTGGAAGTCGTGTTCCTAGGTTGTAAATTATATTGGAATGTGCATGGAGAAACCACCATACGTTTATGTCTCATTATTTCTTCTTGGTTTTAAAAATTATTTTAATTGGGGTAAAGCTTAGAATATTGTTTGTCCGAGGTGTACACAACCTGGTTCATTTATACATTATATATGTCTATTCAAGTACAGATCCCCTTCCCATGTAAAATGTTACAGAGCGTTCCGCACACCTCCCTTCTATATGGTCGGTCTTTTTGAGATATGTATATAATATATGTTTGTATACATATAGTAACACTAACCTTAATTTATCCACTCCCCCCACCTTTCCTTTCAGATGAGCATAGTTTGTTTTCTACGTCTGTGAGTGTCTTTCTCTGTGGAAATATATTCATTTGTGTCAGTTATTAGATAACGCCTATAAGTGATATCATAGAATATAGGTCTTTTGCTTTCGGACTTACCTCATGTTTCGTGATTATCTCCAGACTCATTTGTGGTGCCTCAAAGAACAATGGTTCATTGTTTTCCATGGCTAATATTCCATTGTGTACATGGACCACTTCTTCTTTATCCATTCACCTGTTGTTGGACATTTTGATTCCTTCACTGTCTTGGCTATTGTGAATAAGGCTGCACTGAAGCTTTTGCGGCCTGTGTCTTCTCGATTCTTGTCTTCTCCGGTGAGAGGTCCAATGGTGCGCCTGCTGGATTGAATGGTACCTCCATTTTTACTTTTAAACACAGCTCCTTTCTGTTCTCATTATTGGCCGTTACCCCTTTACGTCTCACCAGCAGGTAGAGGGTACACAGTTCTCTAAAACCCCGTCAGCATTTATTGTTTGTAGACTTTTTGCTGATGGTCAGTCGACTGGTGTAAGTTGAAACTTTTTGTAGATTAGATTGCATGGGTCTAACACTCCCTGAGGTTGAGCTTTTATCCATTTTCCTTTGTTTTAAAAGAGCGTGAGTAAAACGTTAATATTCATACTCTCTTCTGGAAACATTTGCCTGTTTTGAAATTTTTGTCCATTCCCTCCTTCAGCACAATTTTTTAGGGCAGGTGTCCTTTACAGCCCTGAGTCCTTGTGCATGTTAAGTGACCATTAGCTGTGAGTTTAAAGCTGCTCTTGCAGGAAACGGCCACAAGGTGGCATCATTTCTCCTTTACCAAATTTGGTAACTGGGGAAACAGAGCCTTAATGGAAGTGGTGTTCTAGGTTGTAAATTAAAATGGAATGTGCCAGGAAAAAGCCCTTTATGTTTATGTCTCATTACTTGTTGTTCATATTTATAATTTACTTTTTATTTTTTATCCAAGCAAATTTGATTACAATGGTTTGTTTGTTCTAGGTGTGCAAATGTGGTTCTTTCACACATATACGTGTATCTATTCTTCCTCGCATCCTTTTCCCATAGAGATTATGACACAATGTTGAGTAGTCTTCTCCTGGTCTTCCGTACGTCTTTGGTGATTATATATTTCACATGGTTTGTATATCTCTGTTAACCCCAATATGGTAAATTATCCAATCCTCATCCCTTTCTATTTGATGAACCATAAGTTTTTTAATGAATCTGTGATTGCCTTTCTCTGTGGAAATATCTTCATTAGTATCAATTTTTATGTAACTCCTAAAAGTGATATGATAGGATATGTGTCTTTTACTTTCTCACTTACTACAGGTGGTGTGATTACGTCTAGACTCATCTATGGTGCTGCAAATGGCATTGTTTCATTTTTTTCACTAGCGAATATTCCATCTATACATGGAGGAGTTCTTCTTTGTCCACCCATCTGTTAGTGGACTTTTTGGTTACCTCCATATCTTGGCTATTGTAATACTGTGCAATGCAGATTTGCCTGCCTGTGTCTTTCCAATTCTCTCTTCTTAGATTATAGGTCGAGGAGTGGGCCTGCTGGATCATATGGTAGCTCAATGTTTACCTTTTTAAGGCACCTCCATTCTGTTCTCATTTGTGGCCCTTTCCAAGTTACGTCCCCCTTGAAGTTGAGGGTATGCATTTGTCCACAACAGCTTCAGCATTTATTGTTTGTAGTTTTCTTGCTGATGGTTTTTCTGACAAGTGTGAGCTGATACCTCTTTTTGGTTGAATTCTCATGTGCCTCATAATCCGTTGAAACTGAGCTTTAAGGCATATCCTTTTTATTTTTCAAGCTGTGATTACCCCTTAGTTCTTCAAAGTGTTCTCTTAAAGTATGTGTCACATTTTGAAATGTTTTGGCCATTACCTCCCTCAAGACATATTGAGGGCATGTTTCATTTACAGTCCTGCATTACTCCTTCCTATGAAATGACCATTAGCACAGGCCTTAAAGCTGTTTTTGCAGGTAACTGCCAGAGGGTCGCAGCCTTTCTATGTTCCCCACCCTGGTAACTAGGGAAATGCCCTTGCGGCCTGTGGTGTTTCTCGGTTATAAATTAGAGTGGAGTGTGTCCGGACAAACCCACACAAGCTGATGTCTCTTTACTTTTGTTGGATTTTTAAATTTAATTTTTATTTTTTATTGGAGTAATTTTCCACTGTGTACGTGGACCACATCTACTTTGTGCATTCCTCGGTTGATAGACATTTTCATTGCTTCCAAGTGTTGGCTATGGTCAGTATTGTTGGAGTGCAGGATTGCCAGCCTGTGACTTTTCTTTTTTAATATTTATTTATTTATTTATTTATTTATTTTTGGCTGTGTTGGATCTTCGTTTGTGCGCGAGGGCTTTCTGTAGTTGCGGCGAGCGGGGGCCACTCTTCATCGCGGTGCGTGGGTCTCTCACTATCGCGGCCTCTCTTTTTGCGGAGCACAGGCTCTCGGCGCGCAGGCTCAGTGGTTGTGGCTCACGGGCCCAGTTCCTCCGCGGCATGTGGGATCTTCCCAGACCGGGGCTCGAACCCGTGTGCCCTGCATTGGCAGGCAGACTCTCAACCACTGCACCACCAGGGAAGCCCCAAGCCTGTGACTTTTTGATTCTCATTTTCTCAGGTGATAGGCCCAGCAGTGGGTGTGATTGATTGACTGGTAGCACCGTGTTACCCTTATCAAAGCACCTTCTTTGTGTTTTCATTAGTGGCTCTTACCACATCCCCCTTAGAATCGAGGGTACGCATTTCTCCACAATCGATTCAGCATTTATTGTTTGCAGCATTAATGCTAATGGCCCTTCTGGCTGGTGTGAGCTGATAGGTTTTTGTACTTTGGGTTTGCATGTCTTTGAAAATTCATAAAACTCATCATTTTTCTCCACCGTTTTCTTTTCTGTTAAAAAAAGGAAACAGTCGGGAGTACAATATAACTCTTGAAATTGTCTTCTTGGAAGCTCGCCCTCTGTTAAATTTTTTGGTCGATTTTCCAGCCCAGAATTTTTTTAGAGAGCAGGTGTCATTTACCGAACTGCAAGTTTGTTGAATATTTAGTGACCTTTAGCAATGGGTTAAAAGCTGCTGTTGTAGGAATTGGCCTCAAGCAGGCAGCATTCCTCCATTCCCGAACCTGGGTACTAGGACAGCAGAGCCTTGCTGGAAGTCGTGTTCCTAGGTTGTAAATTATATTGGAATGTGCATGGAGAAACCACCATACGTTTATGTCTCATTATTTCTTCTTGGTTTTAAAAATTATATTAAATGGGGTAAAGCTTAGAATATTGTTTGTCCGAGGTGTACACAACCTGGTTCATTTATACATTATATATGTCTATTCAAGTACAGATCCCCTTCCCATGTAAAATGTTACAGAGCGTTCCGCACACCTCCCTTCTATATGGTCGGTCTTTTTGAGATATGTATATAATATGTGTTTGTATACATATAGTAACACTAACCTTAATTTATCCACTCCCCCCACCTTTCCTTTCAGATGAGCATAGTTTGTTTTCTAAGTCTGTGAGTGTCTTTCTCTGTGGAAATATATTCATTTGTGTCAGTTATTAGATAACGCCTATAAGTGATATCATAGAATATAGGTCTTTTGCTTTCGGACTTACCTCATGTTTCGTGATTATCTCCAGACTCATTTGTGGTGCCTCAAAGAACAATGGTTCATTGTTTTCCATGGCTAATATTCCATTGTGTACATGGACCACTTCTTCTTTATCCATTCACCTGTTGTTGGACATTTTGATTCCTTCACTGTCTTGGCTATTGTGAATAAGGCTGCACTGAAGCTTTTGCGGCCTGTGTCTTCTCGTTTCTTGTCTTCTCCGGTGAGAGGTCCAATGGTGCGCCTGCTGGATTGAATGGTACCTCCATTTTTACTTTTAAACACAGCTCCTTTCTGTTTTCATTATTGGCCGTTACCCCTTTACGTCTCACCAGCAGGTAGAGGGTACTCAGTTCTCTAAAACCCCGTCAGCATTTATTGTTTGTAGACTTTTTGCTGATGGTCAGTCGACTGGTGTAAGTTGAAACTTTTTGTAGATTAGATTGCATGGGTCTAACACTCCCTGAGGTTGAGCTTTTATCCGTTTTCCTTTGTTTTAAAAGAGCGTGAGTAAAACGTTAATATTCATACTCTCTTCTGGAAACATTTGCCTGCTTTGAATTTTTTGTCCATTCCCTACTTCAGCACAATTTTTTAGGGCAGGTGTCCTTTACAGCCCTGAGTCCTTGTGCATGTTAAGTGACCATTAGCTGTGAGTTTAAAGCTGCTCTTGCAGGAATCGGCCACAAGGTGGCATCATTTCTCCTTTACCAAATTTGGTAACTGGGGAAACAGAGCCTTACTGGAAGTGGTGTTCTAGGTTGTAAATTAGAATGGAATGTGCCAGGAAAAACCCTTTATATTTATGTCTCATTACTTCTTGTTCTTATTTATAATTTACTTTTTATTTTTTTATCCAAGCAAATTTGATTACAATGGTTTGTTTGTTCTAGGCGTGCAAATGTGGTTGTTTCACACATATACGTGTATCTATTCTTCCTCGCATCCTTTTCCCATATAGGTTATGACACAATGTTGAGTAGTCTTCTCCTGGTCTTCCGTACGTCTTTGGTGATTATATATTTCACATGGTTTGTATATCTCTGTTAACCCCAATATGGTAAATTATCCAATCCTCATCCCTTTCTATTTGATGAACCATAAGTTTTTTAATGAATCTGTGATTGCCTTTCTCTGTGGAAATATCTTCATTAGTATCAATTTTTATGTAACTCCTAAAAGTGATATGATAGGATATGTGTCTTTTACTTTCTCACTTACTACAGGTGGTGTGATTACGTCTAGACTCATCTATGGTGCTGCAAATGGCATTGTTTCATTTTGTTCACTAGCGAATATTCCATCTATACATGGAGGAGTTCTTCTTTGTCCACCCATCTGTTGGTGGACTTTTTGGTTACCTCCATATCTTGGCTATTGTAATACTGTGCAATGCAGATTTGCCTGCCTGTGTCTTTCCAATTCTCTCTTCTTAGATTATAGGTCGAGGAGTGGGCCTGCTGGATCATATGGTAGCTCAATGTTTACCTTTTTAAGGCACCTCCATTCTGTTCTCATTTGTGGCCCTTTCCAAGTTACGTCCCCCTTGAAGTTGAGGGTATGCATTTCTCCACAACAGCTTCAGCATTTATTGTTTGTAGTTTTCTTGCTGATGGTTTTTCTGACAAGTGTGAGCTGATACCTCTTTTTGGTTGAATTCTCATGTGCCTCATAATCCGTTGAAACTGAGCTTTAAGGCATATCCTTTTTATTTTTCAAGCTGTGATTACCCCTTAGTTCTTCAAAGTGTTCTCTTAAAGTATGTGTCACATTTTGAAATGTTTTGGCCATTACCTCCCTCAAGACATATTGAGGGCATGTTTCATTTACAGTCCTGCATTACTCCTTCCTATGAAATGACCATTAGCACAGGCCTTAAAGCTGTTTTTGCAGGTAACTGCCAGAGGGTCGCAGCCTTTCTATGTTCCCCACCCTGGTAACTAGGGAAATGCCCTTGCGGCCTGTGGTGTTTCTCGGTTATAAATTAGAGTGGAGTGTGTCCGGACAAACCCACACAAGCTGATGTCTCTTTACTTTTGTTGGATTTTTAAATTTAATTTTTATTTTTTATTGGAGTAATTTTCCACTGTGTACGTGGACCACATCTACTTTGTGCATTCCTCGGTTGATAGACATTTTCATTGCTTCCAAGTGTTGGCTATGGTCAGTATTGTTGGAGTGCAGGATTGCCAGCCTGTGACTTTTTTTTTTTAATATTTATTTATTTATTTATTTATTTATTTTTGGCTGTGTTGGATCTTCGTTTGTGTGCGAGGGCTTTCTGTAGTTGCGGCGAGCGGGGGCCACTCTTCATCGCGGTGCGTGGGTCTCTCACTATCGCGGCCTCTCTTTTTGCGGAGCACAGGCTCTCGGCGCGCAGGCTCAGTGGTTGTGGCTCACGGGCCCAGTTCCTCCGCGGCATGTGGGATCTTCCCAGACCGGGGCTCGAACCCGTGTGCCCTGCATTGGCAGGCAGACTCTCAACCACTGCACCACCAGGGAAGCCCCAAGCCTGTGACTTTTTGATTCTCATTTTCTCAGGTGATAGGCCCAGCAGTGGGTGTGATTGATTGACTGGTAGCACCGTGTTACCCTTATCAAAGCACCTTCTTTGTGTTTTCATTAGTGGCTCTTACCACGTCCCCCTTAGAATCGAGGGTACGCATTTCTCCACAATCGCTTCAGCATTTATTGTTTGCAGCATTAATGCTAATGGCCCTTCTGGCTGGTGTGAGCTGATAGGTTTTTGTACTTTGGGTTTGCATGTCTTTGAAAATTCATAAAACTCATCATTTTTCTCCACCGTTTTCTTTTCTGTTAAAAAAAGGAAACAGTCGGGAGTACAATATAACTCTTGAAATTGTCTTCTTGGAAGCTCGCCCTCTGTTAAATTTTTTGGTCGATTTTCCAGCCCAGAAATTTTTTAGAGAGCAGGTGTCATTTACCGAACTGCAAGTTTGTTGAATATTTAGTGACCTTTAGCAATGGGTTAAAAGTTGCTGTTGTGGGAATTGGCCTCAAGCAGGCAGCATTCCTCCATTCCCGAACCTGGGTACTAGGACAGCAGAGCCTTGCTGGAAGTCGTGTTCCTAGGTTGTAAATTATATTGGAATGTGCATGGAGAAACCACCATACGTTTATGTCTCATTATTTCTTCTTGGTTTTAAAAATTATTTTAATTGGGGTAAAGCTTAGAATATTGTTTGTCCGAGGTGTACACAACCTGGTTCATTTATACATTATATATGTCTATTCAAGTACAGATCCCCTTCCCATGTAAAATGTTACAGAGCGTTCCGCACACCTCCCTTCTATATGGTCGGTCTTTTTGAGATATGTATATAATATATGTTTGTATACATATAGTAACACTAACCTTAATTTTTCCACTCCCCCCACCTTTCCTTTTAGATGAGCATAGTTTGTTTTCTACGTCTGTGAGTGTCTTTCTCTGTGGAAATATATTCATTTGTGTCAGTTATTAGATAACGCCTATAAGTGATATCATAGAATATAGGTCTTTTGCTTTCGGACTTACCTCATGTTTCGTGATTATCTCCAGACTCATTTGTGGTGCCTCAAAGAACAATGGTTCATTGTTTTCCATGGCTAATATTCCATTGTGTACATGGACCACTTCTTTATCCATTCACCTGTTGTTGGACATTTTGATTCCTTCACTGTCTTGGCTATTGTGAATAAGGCTGCACTGAAGCTTTTGCGGCCTGTGTCTTCTCGATTCTTGTCTTCTCCGGTGAGAGGTCCAATGGTGCGCCTGCTGGATTGAATGGTACCTCCATTTTTACTTTTAAACACAGCTCCTTTCTGTTCTCATTATTGGCCGTTACCCCTTTACGTCTCACCAGCAGGTAGAGGGTACACAGTTCTCTAAAACCCCTTCAGCATTTATTGTTTGTAGACTTTTTGCTGATGGTCAGTCGACTGGTGTAAGTTGAAACTTTTTGTAGATTAGATTGCATGGGTCTAACACTCCCTGAGGTTGAGCTTTTATCCATTTTCCTTTGTTTTAAAAGAGCGTGAGTAAAACGTTAATATTCATACTCTCTTCTGGAAACATTTGCCTGTTTTGAAATTTTTGTCCATTCCCTACTTCAGCACAATTTTTTAGGGCAGGTGTCCTTTACAGCCCTGAGTCCTTGTGCATGTTAAGTGACCATTAGCTGTGAGTTTAAAGCTGCTCTTGCAGGAAACGGCCACAAGGTGGCATCATTTCTCCTTTACCAAATTTGGTAACTGGGGAAACAGAGCCTTAATGGAAGTGGTGTTCTAGGTTGTAAATTAGAATGGAATGTGCCAGGAAAAAGCCCTTTATGTTTATGTCTCATTACTTGTTGTTCATATTTATAATTTACTTTTTATTTTTTATCCAAGCAAATTTGATTACAATGGTTTGTTTGTTCTAGGTGTGCAAATGTGGTTCTTTCACACATATACGTGTATCTATTCTTCCTCGCATCCTTTTCCCATATAGGTTATGACACAATGTTGAGTAGTCTTCTCCTGGTCTTCCGTACGTCTTTGGTGATTATATATTTCACATGGTTTGTATATCTCTGTTAACCCCAATATGGTAAATTATCCAATCCTCATCCCTTTCTATTTGATGAACCATAAGTTTTTTAATGAATCTGTGATTGCCTTTCTCTGTGGAAATATCTTCATTAGTATCAATTTTTATGTAACTCCTAAAAGTGATATGATAGGATATGTGTCTTTTACTTTCTCACTTACTACAGGTGGTGTGATTACGTCTAGACTCATCTATGGTGCTGCAAATGGCATTGTTTCATTTTTTTCACTAGCGAATATTCCATCTATACATGGAGGAGTTCTTCTTTGTCCACCCATCTGTTGGTGGACTTTTTGGTTACCTCCATATCTTGGCTATTGTAATACTGTGCAATGCAGATTTGCCTGCCTGTGTCTTTCCAATTCTCTCTTCTTAGATTATAGGTCGAGGAGTGGGCCTGCTGGATCATATGGTAGCTCAATGTTTACCTTTTTAAGGCACCTCCATTCTGTTCTCATTCGTGGCCCTTTCCAAGTTACGTCCCCCTTGAAGTTGAGGGTATGCATTTCTCCACAACAGCTTCAGCATTTATTGTTTGTAGTTTTCTTGCTGATGGTTTTTCTGACAAGTGTGAGCTGATACCTCTTTTTGGTTGAATTCTCATGTGCCTCATAATCCGTTGAAACTGAGCTTTAAGGCATATCCTTTTTATTTTTCAAGCTGTGATTACCCCTTAGTTCTTCAAAGTGTTCTCTTAAAGTATGTGTCACATTTTGAAATGTTTTGGCCATTACCTCCCTCAAGACATATTGAGGGCATGTTTCATTTACCGTCCTGCATTACTCCTTCCTATGAAATGACCATTAGCACAGGCCTTAAAGCTGTTTTTGCAGGTAACTGCCAGAGGGTCGCAGCCTTTCTATGTTCCCCACCCTGGTAACTAGGGAAATGCCCTTGCGGCCTGTGGTGTTTCTCGGTTATAAATTAGAGTGGAGTGTGTCCGGACAAACCCACACAAGCTGATGTCTCTTTACTTTTGTTGGATTTTTAAATTTAATTTTTATTTTTTATTGGAGTAATTTTCCACTGTGTACGTGGACCACATCTACTTTGTGCATTCCTCGGTTGATAGACATTTTCATTGCTTCCAAGTGTTGGCTATGGTCAGTATTGTTGGAGTGCAGGATTGCCAGCCTGTGACTTTTTTTTTTTAATATTTATTTATTTATTTATTTATTTATTTTTGGCTGTGTTGGATCTTCGTTTGTGCGCGAGGGCTTTCTGTAGTTGCGGCGAGCGGGGGCCACTCTTCATCGCGGTGCGTGGGTCTCTCACTATCGCGGCCTCTCTTTTTGCGGAGCACAGGCTCTCGGCGCGCAGGCTCAGTGGTTGTGGCTCACGGGCCCAGTTCCTCCGCGGCATGTGGGATCTTCCCAGACCGGGGCTCGAACCCGTGTGCCCTGCATTGGCAGGCAGACTCTCAACCACTGCACCACCAGGGAAGCCCCAAGCCTGTGACTTTTTGATTCTCATTTTCTCAGGTGATAGGCCCAGCAGTGGGTGTGATTGATTGACTGGTAGCACCGTGTTACCCTTATCAAAGCACCTTCTTTGTGTTTTCATTAGTGGCTCTTACCACGTCCCCCTTAGAATCGAGGGTACGCATTTCTCCACAATCGCTTCAGCATTTATTGTTTGCAGCATTAATGCTAATGGCCCTTCTGGCTGGTGTGAGCTGATAGGTTTTTGTACTTTGGGTTTGCATGTCTTTGAAAATTCATAAAACTCATCATTTTTCTCCACCGTTTTCTTTTCTGTTAAAAAAAGGAAACAGTCGGGAGTACAATATAACTCTTGAAATTGTCTTCTTGGAAGCTCGCCCTCTGTTAAATTTTTTGGTCGATTTTCCAGCCCAGAAATTTTTTAGAGAGCAGGTGTCATTTACCGAACTGCAAGTTTGTTGAATATTTAGTGACCTTTAGCAATGGGTTAAAAGTTGCTGTTGTGGGAATTGGCCTCAAGCAGGCAGCATTCCTCCATTCCCGAACCTGGGTACTAGGACAGCAGAGCCTTGCTGGAAGTCGTGTTCCTAGGTTGTAAATTATATTGGAATGTGCATGGAGAAACCACCATACGTTTATGTCTCATTATTTCTTCTTGGTTTTAAAAATTATTTTAATTGGGGTAAAGCTTAGAATATTGTTTGTCCGAGGTGTACACAACCTGGTTCATTTATACATTATATATGTCTATTCAAGTACAGATCCCCTTCCCATGTAAAATGTTACAGAGCGTTCCGCACACCTCCCTTCTATATGGTCGGTCTTTTTGAGATATGTATATAATATATGTTTGTATACATATAGTAACACTAACCTTAATTTTTCCACTCCCCCCACCTTTCCTTTTAGATGAGCATAGTTTGTTTTCTACGTCTGTGAGTGTCTTTCTCTGTGGAAATATATTCATTTGTGTCAGTTATTAGATAACGCCTATAAGTGATATCATAGAATATAGGTCTTTTGCTTTCGGACTTACCTCATGTTTCGTGATTATCTCCAGACTCATTTGTGGTGCCTCAAAGAACAATGGTTCATTGTTTTCCATGGCTAATATTCCATTGTGTACATGGACCACTTCTTTATCCATTCACCTGTTGTTGGACATTTTGATTCCTTCACTGTCTTGGCTATTGTGAATAAGGCTGCACTGAAGCTTTTGCGGCCTGTGTCTTCTCGATTCTTGTCTTCTCCGGTGAGAGGTCCAATGGTGCGCCTGCTGGATTGAATGGTACCTCCATTTTTACTTTTAAACACAGCTCCTTTCTGTTCTCATTATTGGCCGTTACCCCTTTACGTCTCACCAGCAGGTAGAGGGTACACAGTTCTCTAAAACCCCTTCAGCATTTATTGTTTGTAGACTTTTTGCTGATGGTCAGTCGACTGGTGTAAGTTGAAACTTTTTGTAGATTAGATTGCATGGGTCTAACACTCCCTGAGGTTGAGCTTTTATCCATTTTCCTTTGTTTTAAAAGAGCGTGAGTAAAACGTTAATATTCATACTCTCTTCTGGAAACATTTGCCTGTTTTGAAATTTTTGTCCATTCCCTACTTCAGCACAATTTTTTAGGGCAGGTGTCCTTTACAGCCCTGAGTCCTTGTGCATGTTAAGTGACCATTAGCTGTGAGTTTAAAGCTGCTCTTGCAGGAAACGGCCACAAGGTGGCATCATTTCTCCTTTACCAAATTTGGTAACTGGGGAAACAGAGCCTTAATGGAAGTGGTGTTCTAGGTTGTAAATTAGAATGGAATGTGCCAGGAAAAAGCCCTTTATGTTTATGTCTCATTACTTGTTGTTCATATTTATAATTTACTTTTTATTTTTTATCCAAGCAAATTTGATTACAATGGTTTGTTTGTTCTAGGTGTGCAAATGTGGTTCTTTCACACATATACGTGTATCTATTCTTCCTCGCATCCTTTTCCCATATAGGTTATGACACAATGTTGAGTAGTCTTCTCCTGGTCTTCCGTACGTCTTTGGTGATTATATATTTCACATGGTTTGTATATCTCTGTTAACCCCAATATGGTAAATTATCCAATCCTCATCCCTTTCTATTTGATGAACCATAAGTTTTTTAATGAATCTGTGATTGCCTTTCTCTGTGGAAATATCTTCATTAGTATCAATTTTTATGTAACTCCTAAAAGTGATATGATAGGATATGTGTCTTTTACTTTCTCACTTACTACAGGTGGTGTGATTACGTCTAGACTCATCTATGGTGCTGCAAATGGCATTGTTTCATTTTTTTCACTAGCGAATATTCCATCTATACATGGAGGAGTTCTTCTTTGTCCACCCATCTGTTGGTGGACTTTTTGGTTACCTCCATATCTTGGCTATTGTAATACTGTGCAATGCAGATTTGCCTGCCTGTGTCTTTCCAATTCTCTCTTCTTAGATTATAGGTCGAGGAGTGGGCCTGCTGGATCATATGGTAGCTCAATGTTTACCTTTTTAAGGCACCTCCATTCTGTTCTCATTCGTGGCCCTTTCCAAGTTACGTCCCCCTTGAAGTTGAGGGTATGCATTTCTCCACAACAGCTTCAGCATTTATTGTTTGTAGTTTTCTTGCTGATGGTTTTTCTGACAAGTGTGAGCTGATACCTCTTTTTGGTTGAATTCTCATGTGCCTCATAATCCGTTGAAACTGAGCTTTAAGGCATATCCTTTTTATTTTTCAAGCTGTGATTACCCCTTAGTTCTTCAAAGTGTTCTCTTAAAGTATGTGTCACATTTTGAAATGTTTTGGCCATTACCTCCCTCAAGACATATTGAGGGCATGTTTCATTTACAGTCCTGCATTACTCCTTCCTATGAAATGACCATTAGCACAGGCCTTAAAGCTGTTTTTGCAGGTAACTTCCAGAGAGCGGCAGCCTTTCTATGTTCCCCACCCTGGTAAGTAGGGAAAAGCCCTTGCGGCCTGTGGTGTTTCTCGGTTATAAATTAGAGTGGAGTGTGCCCGGACAAACCCACACAAGCTGATGTCTCTTTACTTTTGTTGGATTTTTAAATTTAATTTTTATTTTTTATTGGAGTAATTTTCCACTGTGTACGTGGACCACTTCTACTTTGTGCATTCCTCGGTTGATGGATATTTTCATTGCTTCCAAGTGTTGGCTATGGTCAGTATTGTTGGAGTGCAGGATTGCCAGCCTGTGACTTTTTTTTTTTAATATTTATTTATTTATTTATTTATTTATTTTTGGCTGTGTTGGATCTTCGTTTGTGCGCGAGGGCTTTCTGTAGTTGAGGCGAGCGGGGGCCACTCTTCATCGCGGTGCGTGGGTCTCTCACTATCGCGGCCTCTCTTGTTGCCGAGCACAGGCTCCATGCGCGCAGGCTCAGTGGTTGTGGCTCACGGGCCCAGTTGCTCCGCGGCATGTGGGATCTTCCCAGACCGGGGCTCGAACCCGTGTGCCCTGCATTGGCAGGCAGACTCTCAACCACTGCACCACCAGGGAAGCCCCAAGCCTGTGACTTTTTGATTCTCATTTTCTCAGGTGATAGGCCCAGCAGTGGGTGTGATTGATTGACTGGTAGCACCGTGTTACCCTTATCAAAGCACCTTCTTTGTGTTTTCATTAGTGGCTCTTACCACGTCCCCCTTAGAATCGAGGGTACGCATTTCTCCACAATCGCTTCAGCATTTATTGTTTGCAGCATTTATGCTAATGGCCCTTCTGGCTGGTGTGAGCTGATAGGTTTTTGTACTTTGGGTTTTCATGTCTTTGAAAGTTCATAAAACTCATCATTTTTCTCTGCCGTTTTCTTTTCTGCTAAAAAAAGGAAACAGTTGGGAGTACAATATAATTCTTGAAATTGTCTTCTTGGAAGCTTGCCCTCTGTTAAATTTTTTGGTCGATTTTCCAGCCCAGAATTTTTTTAGAGAGCAGGTCTCATTTCCCGAACTGCAAGTGTGGTGCATATTTAGTGACCTTTAGTAATGGGTTAAAAGCTGCTGTTGTGGGAAGTGGCCTCAAGCAGGCAGCATTCCTCCATTCCCAAATCTGGGTACTAGGGCAGCAGAGCCTTTCTGGAAGTCGTGTTCCTAGGTTGTAAATTATATTGGAATGTGCATGGAGAAACCCCCATAAGTTTATGTCTCATTATTTCTTCTTGGTTTTAAAATTTTTTTTAATTGGAGTAAAGCTTAGAATATTGTTTGTCCGAGGTGTACACAATCTGGTTCATTTGTACATTATATATGTCTATTCAAGTACAGATCCCCTTCCCATGTAAAATGTTACAGAGCGTTCCGCACACCTCCCTTCTATATGGTAGGTCTTTTTGAGATATGTATATAATATGTGTTTGTATACATATAGTAACACTAACCTTAATTTATCCACTCCCCCCACCTTTCCTTTTAGATGAGCATAGTTTGTTTTCTAAATCTGTGAGTGTCTTTCTCTTTGGAAATATGTTCATTTGTGTCAGTTATTAGATAACGCCTGTAAGTGATATCATAGAATATAGGTCTTTTGCTTTCGGACTTACCTCATGTTTCGTGATTATCTCCAGACTCATTTGTGGTGCCTCAAAGAACAATGGTTCATTGTTTTCCATGGCTAATATTCCATTGTGTACATGGACCACTTCTTCTTTATCTATTCACCTGTTGTTGGACATTTTGATTCCTTCACTGTCTTGGCTATTGTGAATAAGGCTGCACTGAAGCTTTTGCGGCCTGTGTCTTCTCGATTCTTGTCTTCTCCGGTGAGAGGTCCAATGGTGCGCCTGCTGGATTGAATGGTACCTCCATTTTTACTTTTAAACACAGCTCCTTTCTGTTCTCATTATTGGCCGTTACCCCTTTAGGTCTCACCAGCAGGGAGAGGGTACACAGTTCTCTAAAACCCCGTCAGCATTTATTGTTTGTAGACTTTTTGCTGATGGTCAGTCGACTGGTGTAAGTTGAAACTTTTTGTAGATTAGATTTCATGGGTCTAACACTCCCTGAGGTTGAGCTTTTATCCATTTTCCTTTTTTTTAAAAGAGCGTGAGTAAAACGTTAATATTCATACTCTCTTCTGGAAACATTTGCCTGTTTTGAAATTTTTGTCCATTCCCTACTTCAGCACAATTTTTTAGGGCAGGTGTCCTTTACAGCCCTGAGTCCTTGTGAATGTTAAGTGACCCTTAGCTGTGAGTTTAAAGCTGCTCTTGCAGGAAACGGCCACAAGGTGGCATCATTTCTCCTTTACCAAATTTGGTAACTGGGGAAACAGAGCCTTAATGGAAGTGGTGTTCTAGGTTGTAAATTAGAATGGAATGTGCCAGGAAAAAGCCCTTTATGTTTATGTCTCATTACTTGTTGTTCATATTTATAATTTACTTTTTATTTTTTATCCAAGCAAATTTGATTACAATGGTTTGTTTGTTCTAGGTGGGCAAATGTGGTTCTTTCACACATATACGTGTATCTATTCTTTCTCGCATCCTTTTCCCATATAGGTTATGACACAATGTTGAGTAGTCTTCTCCTGGTCTTCCGTACGTCTTTGGTGATTATATATTTCACATGGTTTATATATCTCTGTTAACCCCAATATGGTAAATTATCCAATCCTCATCCCTTTCTATTTGATGAACCATAAGTTTTTTCATGAATCTGTGATTGCCTTTCTCTGTGGAAATATCTTCATTAGTATCAATTTTTATGTAACTCCTAAAAGTGATATGATAGGATATGTGTCTTTTACTTTCTCACTTACTACAGGTGGTGTGATTACGTCTAGACTCATCTATGGTGCTGCAAATGGCATTGTTTCATTTTTTTCACTAGCGAATATTCCATCTATACATGGAGGAGTTCTTCTTTGTCCACCCATCTGTTGGTGGACTTTTTGGTTACCTCCATATCTTGGCTATTGTAATACTGAGCAATGCAGATTTGCCTGCCAGTGTCTTTCCAATTCTCTCTTCTTAGATTATAGGTCGAGGAGTGGGCCTGCTGGATCATATGGTAGCTCAATGTTTACCTTTTTAAGGCACCTCCATTCTGTTCTCATTTGTGGCCCTTTCCAAGTTACGTCCCCCTTGAAGTTGAGGGTATGCATTTCTCCACATCAGCTTCAGCGTTTATTGTTTGTAGTTTTCTTGCTGATGGTTTTTCTGACAAGTGTGAGCTGATACCTCTTTTTGGTTGAATTCGCATGTGCCTCATAATCCGTTGAAACTGAGCTTTAAGGCATATCCTTTTTATTTTTCAAGCTGTGATTACCCCTTAGTTCTTCAAAGTGTTCTCTTAAAGTATGTGTCACATTTTGAAATGTTTTGGCCATTACCTCCCTCAAGACATATTGAGGGCATGTTTCATTTACAGTCCTGCATTAATTCTTCCTATGAAATGACCATTAGCACAGGCCTTAAAGCTGTTTTTGCAGGTAACTGCCAGAGGGTGGCAGCCTTTCTATGTTCCCCACCCTGGTAACTAGGGAAATGCCCTTGCGGCCTGTGGTGTTACTCGGTTATAAATTAGAGTGGAGTGTGCCCGGAGAAACCCACACAAGCTGATGTCTCTTTACTTTTGTTGGATTTTTAAATTTAATTTTTATTTTTTATTGGAATAATTTTCCACTGAGTACTTGGACCACTTCTACTTTGTGCATTCCTCAGTTGATGGACATTTTCATTGCTTCCAAGTGTTGGCTATGGTAAATATTGTTGGAGTGCAGGATTGCCAGCCTGTGACTTTTTTTTTTAATATTTATTTATTTATTTATTTATTTATTTATTTATTTATTTATTTATTTTTGGCTGTGTTGGATCTTCGTTTGTGCGCGAGGGCTTTCTGTAGTTGCGGCGAGCGGGGGCCACTCTTCATCGCGGTGCGTGGGTCTCTCACTATCGCGGCCTCTCTTTTTGCGGAGCACAGGCTCTCGGCGCGCAGGCTCAGTGGTTGTGGCTCACGGGCCCAGTTCCTCCGCGGCATGTGGGATCTTCCCAGACCGGGGCTCGAACCCGTGTGCCCTGCATTGGCAGGCAGACTCTCAACCACTGCACCACCAGGGAAGCCCCAAGCCTGTGACTTTTTGATTCTCATTTTCTCAGGTGATAGGCCCAGCAGTGGGTGTGATTGATTGACTGGTAGCACCGTGTTACCCTTATCAAAGCACCTTCTTTGTGTTTTCATTAGTGGCTCTTACCACGTCCCCCTTAGAATCGAGGGTACGCATTTCTCCACAATCGCTTCAGCATTTATTGTTTGCAGCATTAATGCTAATGGCCCTTCTGGCTGGTGTGAGCTGATAGGTTTTTGTACTTTGGGTTTGCATGTCTTTGAAAATTCATAAAACTCATCATTTTTCTCCACCGTTTTCTTTTCTGTTAAAAAAAGGAAACAGTCGGGAGTACAATATAACTCTTGAAATTGTCTTCTTGGAAGCTCGCCCTCTGTTAAATTTTTTGGTCGATTTTCCAGCCCAGAAATTTTTTAGAGAGCAGGTGTCATTTACCGAACTGCAAGTTTGTTGAATATTTAGTGACCTTTAGCAATGGGTTAAAAGTTGCTGTTGTGGGAATTGGCCTCAAGCAGGCAGCATTCCTCCATTCCCGAACCTGGGTACTAGGACAGCAGAGCCTTGCTGGAAGTCGTGTTCCTAGGTTGTAAATTATATTGGAATGTGCATGGAGAAACCACCATACGTTTATGTCTCATTATTTCTTCTTGGTTTTAAAAATTATTTTAATTGGGGTAAAGCTTAGAATATTGTTTGTCCGAGGTGTACACAACCTGGTTCATTTATACATTATATATGTCTATTCAAGTACAGATCCCCTTCCCATGTAAAATGTTACAGAGCGTTCCGCACACCTCCCTTCTATATGGTCGGTCTTTTTGAGATATGTATATAATATATGTTTGTATACATATAGTAACACTAACCTTAATTTATCCACTCCCCCCACCTTTCCTTTTAGATGAGCATAGTTTGTTTTCTACGTCTGTGAGTGTCTTTCTCTGTGGAAATATATTCATTTGTGTCAGTTATTAGATAACGCCTATAAGTGATATCATAGAATATAGGTCTTTTGCTTTCGGACTTACCTCATGTTTCGTGATTATCTCCAGACTCATTTGTGGTGCCTCAAAGAACAATGGTTCATTGTTTTCCATGGCTAATATTCCATTGTGTACATGGACCACTTCTTCTTTATCCATTCACCTGTTGTTGGACATTTTGATTCCTTCACTGTCTTGGCTATTGTGAATAAGGCTGCACTGAAGCTTTTGCGGCCTGTGTCTTCTCGATTCTTGTCTTCTCCGGTGAGAGGTCCAATGGTGCGCCTGCTGGATTGAATGGTACCTCCATTTTTACTTTTAAACACAGCTCCTTTCTGTTCTCATTATTGGCCGTTACCCCTTTACGTCTCACCAGCAGGTAGAGGGTACACAGTTCTCTAAAACCCCGTCAGCATTTATTGTTTGTAGACTTTTTGCTGATGGTCAGTCGACTGGTGTAAGTTGAAACTTTTTGTAGATTAGATTGCATGGGTCTAACACTCCCTGAGGTTGAGCTTTTATCCATTTTCCTTTGTTTTAAAAGAGCGTGAGTAAAACGTTAATATTCATACTCTCTTCTGGAAACATTTGCCTGTTTTGAAATTTTTGTCCATTCCCTACATCAGCACAATTTTTTAGGGCAGGTGTCCTTTACAGCCCTGAGTCCTTGTGCATGTTAAGTGACCATTAGCTGTGAGTTTAAAGCTGCTCTTGCAGGAAACGGCCACAAGGTGGCATCATTTCTCCTTTACCAAATTTGGTAACTGGGGAAACAGAGCCTTAATGGAAGTGGTGTTCTAGGTTGTAAATTAGAATGGAATGTGCCAGGAAAAAGCCCTTTATGTTTATGTCTCATTACTTGTTGTTCATATTTATAATTTACTTTTTATTTTTTATCCCAGCAAATTTGATTACAATGGTTTGTTTGTTCTAGGTGTGCAAATGTGGTTCTTTCACACATATACGTGTATCTATTCTTCCTCGCATCCTTTTCCCATATAGGTTATGACACAATGTTGAGTAGTCTTCTCCTGGTCTTCCGTACGTCTTTGGTGATTATATATTTCACATGGTTTGTATATCTCTGTTAACCCCAATATGGTAAATTATCCAATCCTCATCCCTTTCTATTTGGTGAACCATAAGTTTTTTAATGAATCTGTGATTGCCTTTCTCTGTGGAAATATCTTCATTGGTATCAATTTTTAAGTAACTCCTAAAAGTGATATGATAGGATATGTGTCTTTTACTTTCTCACTTACTACAGGTGGTGTGATTACGTCTAGACTCATCTATGGTGCTGCAAATGGCATTGTTTCATTTTTTTCACTAGCGAATATTCCATCTATACATGGAGGAGTTCTTCTTTGTCCACCCATCTGTTGGTGGACTTTTTGGTTACCTCCATATCTTGGCTATTGTAATACTGTGCAATGCAGATTTGCCTGCCTGTGTCTTTCCAATTCTCTCTTCTTAGATTATAGGTCGAGGAGTGGGCCTGCTGGATCATATGGTAGCTCAATGTTTACCTTTTTAAGGCACCTCCATTCTGTTCTCATTTGTGGCCCTTTCCAAGTTACGGCCCCCTTGAAGTTGAGGGTATGCATTTCTCCACAACAGCTTCAGCATTTATTGTTTGTAGTTTTCTTGCTGATGGTTTTTCTGACAAGTGTGAGCTGATACCTCTTTTTGGTTGAATTCTCATGTGCCTCATAATCCGTTGAAACTGAGCTTTAAGGCATATCCTTTTTATTTTTCAAGCTGTGATTACCCCTTAGTTCTTCAAAGTGTTCTCTTAAAGTATGTGTCACATTTTGAAATGTTTTGGCCATTACCTCCCTCAAGACATATTGAGGGCATGTTTCATTTACAGTCCTGCATTACTCCTTCCTATGAAATGACCATTAGCACAGGCCTTAAAGCTGTTTTTGCAGGTAACTGCCAGAGGGTCGCAGCCTTTCTATGTTCCCCACCCTGGTAACTAGGGAAATGCCCTTGCGGCCTGTGGTGTTTCTCGGTTATAAATTAGAGTGGAGTGTGTCCGGACAAACCCACACAAGCTGATGTCTCTTTACTTTTGTTGGATTTTTAAATTTAATTTTTATTTTTTATTGGAGTAATTTTCCACTGTGTACGTGGACCACATCTACTTTGTGCATTCCTCGGTTGATAGACATTTTCATTGCTTCCAAGTGTTGGCTATGGTCAGTATTGTTGGAGTGCAGGATTGCCAGCCTGTGACTTTTTTTTTTTTAATATTTATTTATTTATTTATTTATTTATTTTTGGCTGTGTTGGATCTTCGTTTGTGCGCGAGGGCTTTCTGTAGTTGCGGCGAGCGGGGGCCACTCTTCATCGCGGTGCGTGGGTCTCTCACTATCGCGGCCTCTCTTGTTGCGGAGCAGAGGCTCCAGGCGCGCAGGCTCAGTGGTTGTGGCTCACGGGCCCAGTTCCTCCGCGGCATGTGGGATCTTCCCAGACCGGGGCTCGAACCCGTGTGCCCTGCATTGGCAGGCAGACTCTCAACCACTGCACCACCAGGGAAGCCCCAAGCCTGTGACTTTTTGATTCTCATTTTCTCAGGTGATAGGCCCAGCAGTGGGTGTGATTGATTGACTGGTAGCACCGTGTTACCCTTATCAAAGCACCTTCTTTGTGTTTTCATTAGTGGCTCTTACCACGTCCCCCTTAGAATCGAGGGTACGCATTTCTCCACAATCGCTTCAGCATTTATTGTTTGCAGCATTAATGCTAATGGCCCTTCTGGCTGGTGTGAGCTGATAGGTTTTTGTACTTTGGGTTTGCATGTCTTTGAAAATTCATAAAACTCATCATTTTTCTCCACCGTTTTCTTTTCTGTTAAAAAAAGGAAACAGTCGGGAGTACAATATAACTCTTGAAATTGTCTTCTTGGAAGCTCGCCCTCTGTTAAATTTTTTGGTCGATTTTCCAGCCCAGAAATTTTTTAGAGAGCAGGTGTCATTTACCGAACTGCAAGTTTGTTGAATATTTAGTGACCTTTAGCAATGGGTTAAAAGTTGCTGTTGTGGGAATTGGCCTCAAGCAGGCAGCATTCCTCCATTCCCGAACCTGGGTACTAGGACAGCAGAGCCTTGCTGGAAGTCGTGTTCCTAGGTTGTAAATTATATTGGAATGTGCATGGAGAAACCACCATACGTTTATGTCTCATTATTTCTTCTTGGTTTTAAAAATTATTTTAATTGGGGTAAAGCTTAGAATATTGTTTGTCCGAGGTGTACACAACCTGGTTCATTTATACATTATATATGTCTATTCAAGTACAGATCCCCTTCCCATGTAAAATGTTACAGAGCGTTCCGCACACCTCCCTTCTATATGGTCGGTCTTTTTGAGATATGTATATAATATATGTTTGTATACATATAGTAACACTAACCTTAATTTATCCACTCCCCCCACCTTTCCTTTTAGATGAGCATAGTTTGTTTTCTACGTCTGTGAGTGTCTTTCTCTGTGGAAATATATTCATTTGTGTCAGTTATTAGATAACGCCTATAAGTGATATCATAGAATATAGGTCTTTTGCTTTCGGACTTACCTCATGTTTCGTGATTATCTCCAGACTCATTTGTGGTGCCTCAAAGAACAATGGTTCATTGTTTTCCATGGCTAATATTCCATTGTGTACATGGACCACTTCTTCTTTATCCATTCACCTGTTGTTGGACATTTTGATTCCTTCACTGTCTTGGCTATTGTGAATAAGGCTGCACTGAAGCTTTTGCGGCCTGTGTCTTCTCGATTCTTGTCTTCTCCGGTGAGAGGTCCAATGGTGCGCCTGCTGGATTGAATGGTACCTCCATTTTTACTTTTAAACACAGCTCCTTTCTGTTCTCATTATTGGCCGTTACCCCTTTACGTCTCACCAGCAGGTAGAGGGTACACAGTTCTCTAAAACCCCGTCAGCATTTATTGTTTGTAGACTTTTTGCTGATGGTCAGTCGACTGGTGTAAGTTGAAACTTTTTGTAGATTAGATTGCATGGGTCTAACACTCCCTGAGGTTGAGCTTTTATCCATTTTCCTTTGTTTTAAAAGAGCGTGAGTAAAACGTTAATATTCATACTCTCTTCTGGAAACATTTGCCTGTTTTGAAATTTTTGTCCATTCCCTACATCAGCACAATTTTTTAGGGCAGGTGTCCTTTACAGCCCTGAGTCCTTGTGCATGTTAAGTGACCATTAGCTGTGAGTTTAAAGCTGCTCTTGCAGGAAACGGCCACAAGGTGGCATCATTTCTCCTTTACCAAATTTGGTAACTGGGGAAACAGAGCCTTAATGGAAGTGGTGTTCTAGGTTGTAAATTAGAATGGAATGTGCCAGGAAAAAGCCCTTTATGTTTATGTCTCATTACTTGTTGTTCATATTTATAATTTACTTTTTATTTTTTATCCCAGCAAATTTGATTACAATGGTTTGTTTGTTCTAGGTGTGCAAATGTGGTTCTTTCACACATATACGTGTATCTATTCTTCCTCGCATCCTTTTCCCATATAGGTTATGACACAATGTTGAGTAGTCTTCTCCTGGTCTTCCGTACGTCTTTGGTGATTATATATTTCACATGGTTTGTATATCTCTGTTAACCCCAATATGGTAAATTATCCAATCCTCATCCCTTTCTATTTGGTGAACCATAAGTTTTTTAATGAATCTGTGATTGCCTTTCTCTGTGGAAATATCTTCATTGGTATCAATTTTTAAGTAACTCCTAAAAGTGATATGATAGGATATGTGTCTTTTACTTTCTCACTTACTACAGGTGGTGTGATTACGTCTAGACTCATCTATGGTGCTGCAAATGGCATTGTTTCATTTTTTTCACTAGCGAATATTCCATCTATACATGGAGGAGTTCTTCTTTGTCCACCCATCTGTTGGTGGACTTTTTGGTTACCTCCATATCTTGGCTATTGTAATACTGTGCAATGCAGATTTGCCTGCCTGTGTCTTTCCAATTCTCTCTTCTTAGATTATAGGTCGAGGAGTGGGCCTGCTGGATCATATGGTAGCTCAATGTTTACCTTTTTAAGGCACCTCCATTCTGTTCTCATTTGTGGCCCTTTCCAAGTTACGGCCCCCTTGAAGTTGAGGGTATGCATTTCTCCACAACAGCTTCAGCATTTATTGTTTGTAGTTTTCTTGCTGATGGTTTTTCTGACAAGTGTGAGCTGATACCTCTTTTTGGTTGAATTCTCATGTGCCTCATAATCCGTTGAAACTGAGCTTTAAGGCATATCCTTTTTATTTTTCAAGCTGTGATTACCCCTTAGTTCTTCAAAGTGTTCTCTTAAAGTATGTGTCACATTTTGAAATGTTTTGGCCATTACCTCCCTCAAGACATATTGAGGGCATGTTTCATTTACAGTCCTGCATTACTCCTTCCTATGAAATGACCATTAGCACAGGCCTTAAAGCTGTTTTTGCAGGTAACTGCCAGAGGGTCGCAGCCTTTCTATGTTCCCCACCCTGGTAACTAGGGAAATGCCCTTGCGGCCTGTGGTGTTTCTCGGTTATAAATTAGAGTGGAGTGTGTCCGGACAAACCCACACAAGCTGATGTCTCTTTACTTTTGTTGGATTTTTAAATTTAATTTTTATTTTTTATTGGAGTAATTTTCCACTGTGTACGTGGACCACATCTACTTTGTGCATTCCTCGGTTGATAGACATTTTCATTGCTTCCAAGTGTTGGCTATGGTCAGTATTGTTGGAGTGCAGGATTGCCAGCCTGTGACTTTTTTTTTTTTAATATTTATTTATTTATTTATTTATTTATTTTTGGCTGTGTTGGATCTTCGTTTGTGCGCGAGGGCTTTCTGTAGTTGCGGCGAGCGGGGGCCACTCTTCATCGCGGTGCGTGGGTCTCTCACTATCGCGGCCTCTCTTTTTGCGGAGCACAGGCTCTCGGCGCGCAGGCTCAGTGGTTGTGGCTCACGGGCCCAGTTCCTCCGCGGCATGTGGGATCTTCCCAGACCGGGGCTCGAACCCGTGTGCCCTGCATTGGCAGGCAGACTCTCAACCACTGCACCACCAGGGAAGCCCCAAGCCTGTGACTTTTTGATTCTCATTTTCTCAGGTGATAGGCCCAGCAGTGGGTGTGATTGATTGACTGGTAGCACCGTGTTACCCTTATCAAAGCACCTTCTTTGTGTTTTCATTAGTGGCTCTTACCACGTCCCCCTTAGAATCGAGGGTACGCATTTCTCCACAATCGCTTCAGCATTTATTGTTTGCAGCATTAATGCTAATGGCCCTTCTGGCTGGTGTGAGCTGATAGGTTTTTGTACTTTGGGTTTGCATGTCTTTGAAAATTCATAAAACTCATCATTTTTCTCCACCGTTTTCTTTTCTGTTAAAAAAAGGAAACAGTCGGGAGTACAATATAACTCTTGAAATTGTCTTCTTGGAAGCTCGCCCTCTGTTAAATTTTTTGGTCGATTTTCCAGCCCAGAAATTTTTTAGAGAGCAGGTGTCATTTACCGAACTGCAAGTTTGTTGAATATTTAGTGACCTTTAGCAATGGGTTAAAAGTTGCTGTTGTGGGAATTGGCCTCAAGCAGGCAGCATTCCTCCATTCCCGAACATGGGTACTAGGACAGCAGAGCCTTGCTGGAAGTCGTGTTCCTAGGTTGTAAATTATATTGGAATGTGCATGGAGAAACCACCATACGTTTATGTCTCATTATTTCTTCTTGGTTTTAAAAATTATTTTAATTGGGGTAAAGCTTAGAATATTGTTTGTCCGAGGTGTACACAACCTGGTTCATTTATACATTATATATGTCTATTCAAGTACAGATCCCCTTCCCATGTAAAATGTTACAGAGCGTTCCGCACACCTCCCTTCTATATGGTCGGTCTTTTTGAGATATGTATATAATATATGTTTGTATACATATAGTAACACTAACCTTAATTTATCCACTCCCCCCACCTTTCCTTTCAGATGAGCATAGTTTGTTTTCTACGTCTGTGAGTGTCTTTCTCTGTGGAAATATATTCATTTGTGTCAGTTATTAGATAACGCCTATAAGTGATATCATAGAATATAGGTCTTTTGCTTTCGGACTTACCTCATGTTTCGTGATTATCTCCAGACTCATTTGTGGTGCCTCAAAGAACAATGGTTCATTGTTTTCCATGGCTAATATTCCATTGTGTACATGGACCACTTCTTCTTTATCCATTCACCTGTTGTTGGACATTTTGATTCCTTCACTGTCTTGGCTATTGTGAATAAGGCTGCACTGAAGCTTTTGCGGCCTGTGTCTTCTCGATTCTTGTCTTCTCCGGTGAGAGGTCCAATGGTGCGCCTGCTGGATTGAATGGTACCTCCATTTTTACTTTTAAACACAGCTCCTTTCTGTTCTCATTATTGGCCGTTACCCCTTTACGTCTCACCAGCAGGTAGAGGGTACACAGTTCTCTAAAACCCCGTCAGCATTTATTGTTTGTAGACTTTTTGCTGATGGTCAGTCGACTGGTGTAAGTTGAAACTTTTTGTAGATTAGATTGCATGGGTCTAACACTCCCTGAGGTTGAGCTTTTATCCATTTTCCTTTGTTTTAAAAGAGCGTGAGTAAAACGTTAATATTCATACTCTCTTCTGGAAACATTTGCCTGTTTTGAAATTTTTGTCCATTCCCTCCTTCAGCACAATTTTTTAGGGCAGGTGTCCTTTACAGCCCTGAGTCCTTGTGCATGTTAAGTGACCATTAGCTGTGAGTTTAAAGCTGCTCTTGCAGGAAACGGCCACAAGGTGGCATCATTTCTCCTTTACCAAATTTGGTAACTGGGGAAACAGAGCCTTAATGGAAGTGGTGTTCTAGGTTGTAAATTAAAATGGAATGTGCCAGGAAAAAGCCCTTTATGTTTATGTCTCATTACTTGTTGTTCATATTTATAATTTACTTTTTATTTTTTATCCAAGCAAATTTGATTACAATGGTTTGTTTGTTCTAGGTGTGCAAATGTGGTTCTTTCACACATATACGTGTATCTATTCTTCCTCGCATCCTTTTCCCATAGAGATTATGACACAATGTTGAGTAGTCTTCTCCTGGTCTTCCGTACGTCTTTGGTGATTATATATTTCACATGGTTTGTATATCTCTGTTAACCCCAATATGGTAAATTATCCAATCCTCATCCCTTTCTATTTGATGAACCATAAGTTTTTTAATGAATCTGTGATTGCCTTTCTCTGTGGAAATATCTTCATTAGTATCAATTTTTATGTAACTCCTAAAAGTGATATGATAGGATATGTGTCTTTTACTTTCTCACTTACTACAGGTGGTGTGATTACGTCTAGACTCATCTATGGTGCTGCAAATGGCATTGTTTCATTTTTTTCACTAGCGAATATTCCATCTATACATGGAGGAGTTCTTCTTTGTCCACCCATCTGTTAGTGGACTTTTTGGTTACCTCCATATCTTGGCTATTGTAATACTGTGCAATGCAGATTTGCCTGCCTGTGTCTTTCCAATTCTCTCTTCTTAGATTATAGGTCGAGGAGTGGGCCTGCTGGATCATATGGTAGCTCAATGTTTACCTTTTTAAGGCACCTCCATTCTGTTCTCATTTGTGGCCCTTTCCAAGTTACGTCCCCCTTGAAGTTGAGGGTATGCATTTCTCCACAACAGCTTCAGCATTTATTGTTTGTAGTTTTCTTGCTGATGGTTTTTCTGACAAGTGTGAGCTGATACCTCTTTTTGGTTGAATTCTCATGTGCCTCATAATCCGTTGAAACTGAGCTTTAAGGCATATCCTTTTTATTTTTCAAGCTGTGATTACCCCTTAGTTCTTCAAAGTGTTCTCTTAAAGTATGTGTCACATTTTGAAATGTTTTGGCCATTACCTCCCTCAAGACATATTGAGGGCATGTTTCATTTACAGTCCTGCATTACTCCTTCCTATGAAATGACCATTAGCACAGGCCTTAAAGCTGTTTTTGCAGGTAACTGCCAGAGGGTCGCAGCCTTTCTATGTTCCCCACCCTGGTAACTAGGGAAATGCCCTTGCGGCCTGTGGTGTTTCTCGGTTATAAATTAGAGTGGAGTGTGTCCGGACAAACCCACACAAGCTGATGTCTCTTTACTTTTGTTGGATTTTTAAATTTAATTTTTATTTTTTATTGGAGTAATTTTCCACTGTGTACGTGGACCACATCTACTTTGTGCATTCCTCGGTTGATAGACATTTTCATTGCTTCCAAGTGTTGGCTATGGTCAGTATTGTTGGAGTGCAGGATTGCCAGCCTGTGACTTTTCTTTTTTAATATTTATTTATTTATTTATTTATTTATTTTTGGCTGTGTTGGATCTTCGTTTGTGCGCGAGGGCTTTCTGTAGTTGCGGCGAGCGGGGGCCACTCTTCATCGCGGTGCGTGGGTCTCTCACTATCGCGGCCTCTCTTTTTGCGGAGCACAGGCTCTCGGCGCGCAGGCTCAGTGGTTGTGGCTCACGGGCCCAGTTCCTCCGCGGCATGTGGGATCTTCCCAGACCGGGGCTCGAACCCGTGTGCCCTGCATTGGCAGGCAGACTCTCAACCACTGCACCACCAGGGAAGCCCCAAGCCTGTGACTTTTTGATTCTCATTTTCTCAGGTGATAGGCCCAGCAGTGGGTGTGATTGATTGACTGGTAGCACCGTGTTACCCTTATCAAAGCACCTTCTTTGTGTTTTCATTAGTGGCTCTTACCACATCCCCCTTAGAATCGAGGGTACGCATTTCTCCACAATCGATTCAGCATTTATTGTTTGCAGCATTAATGCTAATGGCCCTTCTGGCTGGTGTGAGCTGATAGGTTTTTGTACTTTGGGTTTGCATGTCTTTGAAAATTCATAAAACTCATCATTTTTCTCCACCGTTTTCTTTTCTGTTAAAAAAAGGAAACAGTCGGGAGTACAATATAACTCTTGAAATTGTCTTCTTGGAAGCTCGCCCTCTGTTAAATTTTTTGGTCGATTTTCCAGCCCAGAATTTTTTTAGAGAGCAGGTGTCATTTACCGAACTGCAAGTTTGTTGAATATTTAGTGACCTTTAGCAATGGGTTAAAAGCTGCTGTTGTAGGAATTGGCCTCAAGCAGGCAGCATTCCTCCATTCCCGAACCTGGGTACTAGGACAGCAGAGCCTTGCTGGAAGTCGTGTTCCTAGGTTGTAAATTATATTGGAATGTGCATGGAGAAACCACCATACGTTTATGTCTCATTATTTCTTCTTGGTTTTAAAAATTATATTAAATGGGGTAAAGCTTAGAATATTGTTTGTCCGAGGTGTACACAACCTGGTTCATTTATACATTATATATGTCTATTCAAGTACAGATCCCCTTCCCATGTAAAATGTTACAGAGCGTTCCGCACACCTCCCTTCTATATGGTCGGTCTTTTTGAGATATGTATATAATATGTGTTTGTATACATATAGTAACACTAACCTTAATTTATCCACTCCCCCCACCTTTCCTTTCAGATGAGCATAGTTTGTTTTCTAAGTCTGTGAGTGTCTTTCTCTGTGGAAATATATTCATTTGTGTCAGTTATTAGATAACGCCTATAAGTGATATCATAGAATATAGGTCTTTTGCTTTCGGACTTACCTCATGTTTCGTGATTATCTCCAGACTCATTTGTGGTGCCTCAAAGAACAATGGTTCATTGTTTTCCATGGCTAATATTCCATTGTGTACATGGACCACTTCTTCTTTATCCATTCACCTGTTGTTGGACATTTTGATTCCTTCACTGTCTTGGCTATTGTGAATAAGGCTGCACTGAAGCTTTTGCGGCCTGTGTCTTCTCGTTTCTTGTCTTCTCCGGTGAGAGGTCCAATGGTGCGCCTGCTGGATTGAATGGTACCTCCATTTTTACTTTTAAACACAGCTCCTTTCTGTTTTCATTATTGGCCGTTACCCCTTTACGTCTCACCAGCAGGTAGAGGGTACTCAGTTCTCTAAAACCCCGTCAGCATTTATTGTTTGTAGACTTTTTGCTGATGGTCAGTCGACTGGTGTAAGTTGAAACTTTTTGTAGATTAGATTGCATGGGTCTAACACTCCCTGAGGTTGAGCTTTTATCCGTTTTCCTTTGTTTTAAAAGAGCGTGAGTAAAACGTTAATATTCATACTCTCTTCTGGAAACATTTGCCTGCTTTGAATTTTTTGTCCATTCCCTACTTCAGCACAATTTTTTAGGGCAGGTGTCCTTTACAGCCCTGAGTCCTTGTGCATGTTAAGTGACCATTAGCTGTGAGTTTAAAGCTGCTCTTGCAGGAATCGGCCACAAGGTGGCATCATTTCTCCTTTACCAAATTTGGTAACTGGGGAAACAGAGCCTTACTGGAAGTGGTGTTCTAGGTTGTAAATTAGAATGGAATGTGCCAGGAAAAACCCTTTATATTTATGTCTCATTACTTCTTGTTCTTATTTATAATTTACTTTTTATTTTTTTATCCAAGCAAATTTGATTACAATGGTTTGTTTGTTCTAGGCGTGCAAATGTGGTTGTTTCACACATATACGTGTATCTATTCTTCCTCGCATCCTTTTCCCATATAGGTTATGACACAATGTTGAGTAGTCTTCTCCTGGTCTTCCGTACGTCTTTGGTGATTATATATTTCACATGGTTTGTATATCTCTGTTAACCCCAATATGGTAAATTATCCAATCCTCATCCCTTTCTATTTGATGAACCATAAGTTTTTTAATGAATCTGTGATTGCCTTTCTCTGTGGAAATATCTTCATTAGTATCAATTTTTATGTAACTCCTAAAAGTGATATGATAGGATATGTGTCTTTTACTTTCTCACTTACTACAGGTGGTGTGATTACGTCTAGACTCATCTATGGTGCTGCAAATGGCATTGTTTCATTTTGTTCACTAGCGAATATTCCATCTATACATGGAGGAGTTCTTCTTTGTCCACCCATCTGTTGGTGGACTTTTTGGTTACCTCCATATCTTGGCTATTGTAATACTGTGCAATGCAGATTTGCCTGCCTGTGTCTTTCCAATTCTCTCTTCTTAGATTATAGGTCGAGGAGTGGGCCTGCTGGATCATATGGTAGCTCAATGTTTACCTTTTTAAGGCACCTCCATTCTGTTCTCATTTGTGGCCCTTTCCAAGTTACGTCCCCCTTGAAGTTGAGGGTATGCATTTCTCCACAACAGCTTCAGCATTTATTGTTTGTAGTTTTCTTGCTGATGGTTTTTCTGACAAGTGTGAGCTGATACCTCTTTTTGGTTGAATTCTCATGTGCCTCATAATCCGTTGAAACTGAGCTTTAAGGCATATCCTTTTTATTTTTCAAGCTGTGATTACCCCTTAGTTCTTCAAAGTGTTCTCTTAAAGTATGTGTCACATTTTGAAATGTTTTGGCCATTACCTCCCTCAAGACATATTGAGGGCATGTTTCATTTACAGTCCTGCATTACTCCTTCCTATGAAATGACCATTAGCACAGGCCTTAAAGCTGTTTTTGCAGGTAACTGCCAGAGGGTCGCAGCCTTTCTATGTTCCCCACCCTGGTAACTAGGGAAATGCCCTTGCGGCCTGTGGTGTTTCTCGGTTATAAATTAGAGTGGAGTGTGTCCGGACAAACCCACACAAGCTGATGTCTCTTTACTTTTGTTGGATTTTTAAATTTAATTTTTATTTTTTATTGGAGTAATTTTCCACTGTGTACGTGGACCACATCTACTTTGTGCATTCCTCGGTTGATAGACATTTTCATTGCTTCCAAGTGTTGGCTATGGTCAGTATTGTTGGAGTGCAGGATTGCCAGCCTGTGACTTTTTTTTTTTAATATTTATTTATTTATTTATTTATTTATTTTTGGCTGTGTTGGATCTTCGTTTGTGTGCGAGGGCTTTCTGTAGTTGCGGCGAGCGGGGGCCACTCTTCATCGCGGTGCGTGGGTCTCTCACTATCGCGGCCTCTCTTTTTGCGGAGCACAGGCTCTCGGCGCGCAGGCTCAGTGGTTGTGGCTCACGGGCCCAGTTCCTCCGCGGCATGTGGGATCTTCCCAGACCGGGGCTCGAACCCGTGTGCCCTGCATTGGCAGGCAGACTCTCAACCACTGCACCACCAGGGAAGCCCCAAGCCTGTGACTTTTTGATTCTCATTTTCTCAGGTGATAGGCCCAGCAGTGGGTGTGATTGATTGACTGGTAGCACCGTGTTACCCTTATCAAAGCACCTTCTTTGTGTTTTCATTAGTGGCTCTTACCACGTCCCCCTTAGAATCGAGGGTACGCATTTCTCCACAATCGCTTCAGCATTTATTGTTTGCAGCATTAATGCTAATGGCCCTTCTGGCTGGTGTGAGCTGATAGGTTTTTGTACTTTGGGTTTGCATGTCTTTGAAAATTCATAAAACTCATCATTTTTCTCCACCGTTTTCTTTTCTGTTAAAAAAAGGAAACAGTCGGGAGTACAATATAACTCTTGAAATTGTCTTCTTGGAAGCTCGCCCTCTGTTAAATTTTTTGGTCGATTTTCCAGCCCAGAAATTTTTTAGAGAGCAGGTGTCATTTACCGAACTGCAAGTTTGTTGAATATTTAGTGACCTTTAGCAATGGGTTAAAAGTTGCTGTTGTGGGAATTGGCCTCAAGCAGGCAGCATTCCTCCATTCCCGAACCTGGGTACTAGGACAGCAGAGCCTTGCTGGAAGTCGTGTTCCTAGGTTGTAAATTATATTGGAATGTGCATGGAGAAACCACCATACGTTTATGTCTCATTATTTCTTCTTGGTTTTAAAAATTATTTTAATTGGGGTAAAGCTTAGAATATTGTTTGTCCGAGGTGTACACAACCTGGTTCATTTATACATTATATATGTCTATTCAAGTACAGATCCCCTTCCCATGTAAAATGTTACAGAGCGTTCCGCACACCTCCCTTCTATATGGTCGGTCTTTTTGAGATATGTATATAATATATGTTTGTATACATATAGTAACACTAACCTTAATTTTTCCACTCCCCCCACCTTTCCTTTTAGATGAGCATAGTTTGTTTTCTACGTCTGTGAGTGTCTTTCTCTGTGGAAATATATTCATTTGTGTCAGTTATTAGATAACGCCTATAAGTGATATCATAGAATATAGGTCTTTTGCTTTCGGACTTACCTCATGTTTCGTGATTATCTCCAGACTCATTTGTGGTGCCTCAAAGAACAATGGTTCATTGTTTTCCATGGCTAATATTCCATTGTGTACATGGACCACTTCTTTATCCATTCACCTGTTGTTGGACATTTTGATTCCTTCACTGTCTTGGCTATTGTGAATAAGGCTGCACTGAAGCTTTTGCGGCCTGTGTCTTCTCGATTCTTGTCTTCTCCGGTGAGAGGTCCAATGGTGCGCCTGCTGGATTGAATGGTACCTCCATTTTTACTTTTAAACACAGCTCCTTTCTGTTCTCATTATTGGCCGTTACCCCTTTACGTCTCACCAGCAGGTAGAGGGTACACAGTTCTCTAAAACCCCTTCAGCATTTATTGTTTGTAGACTTTTTGCTGATGGTCAGTCGACTGGTGTAAGTTGAAACTTTTTGTAGATTAGATTGCATGGGTCTAACACTCCCTGAGGTTGAGCTTTTATCCATTTTCCTTTGTTTTAAAAGAGCGTGAGTAAAACGTTAATATTCATACTCTCTTCTGGAAACATTTGCCTGTTTTGAAATTTTTGTCCATTCCCTACTTCAGCACAATTTTTTAGGGCAGGTGTCCTTTACAGCCCTGAGTCCTTGTGCATGTTAAGTGACCATTAGCTGTGAGTTTAAAGCTGCTCTTGCAGGAAACGGCCACAAGGTGGCATCATTTCTCCTTTACCAAATTTGGTAACTGGGGAAACAGAGCCTTAATGGAAGTGGTGTTCTAGGTTGTAAATTAGAATGGAATGTGCCAGGAAAAAGCCCTTTATGTTTATGTCTCATTACTTGTTGTTCATATTTATAATTTACTTTTTATTTTTTATCCAAGCAAATTTGATTACAATGGTTTGTTTGTTCTAGGTGTGCAAATGTGGTTCTTTCACACATATACGTGTATCTATTCTTCCTCGCATCCTTTTCCCATATAGGTTATGACACAATGTTGAGTAGTCTTCTCCTGGTCTTCCGTACGTCTTTGGTGATTATATATTTCACATGGTTTGTATATCTCTGTTAACCCCAATATGGTAAATTATCCAATCCTCATCCCTTTCTATTTGATGAACCATAAGTTTTTTAATGAATCTGTGATTGCCTTTCTCTGTGGAAATATCTTCATTAGTATCAATTTTTATGTAACTCCTAAAAGTGATATGATAGGATATGTGTCTTTTACTTTCTCACTTACTACAGGTGGTGTGATTACGTCTAGACTCATCTATGGTGCTGCAAATGGCATTGTTTCATTTTTTTCACTAGCGAATATTCCATCTATACATGGAGGAGTTCTTCTTTGTCCACCCATCTGTTGGTGGACTTTTTGGTTACCTCCATATCTTGGCTATTGTAATACTGTGCAATGCAGATTTGCCTGCCTGTGTCTTTCCAATTCTCTCTTCTTAGATTATAGGTCGAGGAGTGGGCCTGCTGGATCATATGGTAGCTCAATGTTTACCTTTTTAAGGCACCTCCATTCTGTTCTCATTCGTGGCCCTTTCCAAGTTACGTCCCCATTGAAGTTGAGGGTATGCATTTCTCCACAACAGCTTCAGCATTTATTGTTTGTAGTTTTCTTGCTGATGGTTTTTCTGACAAGTGTGAGCTGATACCTCTTTTTGGTTGAATTCTCATGTGCCTCATAATCCGTTGAAACTGAGCTTTAAGGCATATCCTTTTTATTTTTCAAGCTGTGATTACCCCTTAGTTCTTCAAAGTGTTCTCTTAAAGTATGTGTCACATTTTGAAATGTTTTGGCCATTACCTCCCTCAAGACATATTGAGGGCATGTTTCATTTACCGTCCTGCATTACTCCTTCCTATGAAATGACCATTAGCACAGGCCTTAAAGCTGTTTTTGCAGGTAACTGCCAGAGGGTCGCAGCCTTTCTATGTTCCCCACCCTGGTAACTAGGGAAATGCCCTTGCGGCCTGTGGTGTTTCTCGGTTATAAATTAGAGTGGAGTGTGTCCGGACAAACCCACACAAGCTGATGTCTCTTTACTTTTGTTGGATTTTTAAATTTAATTTTTATTTTTTATTGGAGTAATTTTCCACTGTGTACGTGGACCACATCTACTTTGTGCATTCCTCGGTTGATAGACATTTTCATTGCTTCCAAGTGTTGGCTATGGTCAGTATTGTTGGAGTGCAGGATTGCCAGCCTGTGACTTTTTTTTTTTAATATTTATTTATTTATTTATTTATTTATTTTTGGCTGTGTTGGATCTTCGTTTGTGCGCGAGGGCTTTCTGTAGTTGCGGCGAGCGGGGGCCACTCTTCATCGCGGTGCGTGGGTCTCTCACTATCGCGGCCTCTCTTTTTGCGGAGCACAGGCTCTCGGCGCGCAGGCTCAGTGGTTGTGGCTCACGGGCCCAGTTCCTCCGCGGCATGTGGGATCTTCCCAGACCGGGGCTCGAACCCGTGTGCCCTGCATTGGCAGGCAGACTCTCAACCACTGCACCACCAGGGAAGCCCCAAGCCTGTGACTTTTTGATTCTCATTTTCTCAGGTGATAGGCCCAGCAGTGGGTGTGATTGATTGACTGGTAGCACCGTGTTACCCTTATCAAAGCACCTTCTTTGTGTTTTCATTAGTGGCTCTTACCACGTCCCCCTTAGAATCGAGGGTACGCATTTCTCCACAATCGCTTCAGCATTTATTGTTTGCAGCATTAATGCTAATGGCCCTTCTGGCTGGTGTGAGCTGATAGGTTTTTGTACTTTGGGTTTGCATGTCTTTGAAAATTCATAAAACTCATCATTTTTCTCCACCGTTTTCTTTTCTGTTAAAAAAAGGAAACAGTCGGGAGTACAATATAACTCTTGAAATTGTCTTCTTGGAAGCTCGCCCTCTGTTAAATTTTTTGGTCGATTTTCCAGCCCAGAAATTTTTTAGAGAGCAGGTGTCATTTACCGAACTGCAAGTTTGTTGAATATTTAGTGACCTTTAGCAATGGGTTAAAAGTTGCTGTTGTGGGAATTGGCCTCAAGCAGGCAGCATTCCTCCATTCCCGAACCTGGGTACTAGGACAGCAGAGCCTTGCTGGAAGTCGTGTTCCTAGGTTGTAAATTATATTGGAATGTGCATGGAGAAACCACCATACGTTTATGTCTCATTATTTCTTCTTGGTTTTAAAAATTATTTTAATTGGGGTAAAGCTTAGAATATTGTTTGTCCGAGGTGTACACAACCTGGTTCATTTATACATTATATATGTCTATTCAAGTACAGATCCCCTTCCCATGTAAAATGTTACAGAGCGTTCCGCACACCTCCCTTCTATATGGTCGGTCTTTTTGAGATATGTATATAATATATGTTTGTATACATATAGTAACACTAACCTTAATTTTTCCACTCCCCCCACCTTTCCTTTTAGATGAGCATAGTTTGTTTTCTACGTCTGTGAGTGTCTTTCTCTGTGGAAATATATTCATTTGTGTCAGTTATTAGATAACGCCTATAAGTGATATCATAGAATATAGGTCTTTTGCTTTCGGACTTACCTCATGTTTCGTGATTATCTCCAGACTCATTTGTGGTGCCTCAAAGAACAATGGTTCATTGTTTTCCATGGCTAATATTCCATTGTGTACATGGACCACTTCTTTATCCATTCACCTGTTGTTGGACATTTTGATTCCTTCACTGTCTTGGCTATTGTGAATAAGGCTGCACTGAAGCTTTTGCGGCCTGTGTCTTCTCGATTCTTGTCTTCTCCGGTGAGAGGTCCAATGGTGCGCCTGCTGGATTGAATGGTACCTCCATTTTTACTTTTAAACACAGCTCCTTTCTGTTCTCATTATTGGCCGTTACCCCTTTACGTCTCACCAGCAGGTAGAGGGTACACAGTTCTCTAAAACCCCTTCAGCATTTATTGTTTGTAGACTTTTTGCTGATGGTCAGTCGACTGGTGTAAGTTGAAACTTTTTGTAGATTAGATTGCATGGGTCTAACACTCCCTGAGGTTGAGCTTTTATCCATTTTCCTTTGTTTTAAAAGAGCGTGAGTAAAACGTTAATATTCATACTCTCTTCTGGAAACATTTGCCTGTTTTGAAATTTTTGTCCATTCCCTACTTCAGCACAATTTTTTAGGGCAGGTGTCCTTTACAGCCCTGAGTCCTTGTGCATGTTAAGTGACCATTAGCTGTGAGTTTAAAGCTGCTCTTGCAGGAAACGGCCACAAGGTGGCATCATTTCTCCTTTACCAAATTTGGTAACTGGGGAAACAGAGCCTTAATGGAAGTGGTGTTCTAGGTTGTAAATTAGAATGGAATGTGCCAGGAAAAAGCCCTTTATGTTTATGTCTCATTACTTGTTGTTCATATTTATAATTTACTTTTTATTTTTTATCCAAGCAAATTTGATTACAATGGTTTGTTTGTTCTAGGTGTGCAAATGTGGTTCTTTCACACATATACGTGTATCTATTCTTCCTCGCATCCTTTTCCCATATAGGTTATGACACAATGTTGAGTAGTCTTCTCCTGGTCTTCCGTACGTCTTTGGTGATTATATATTTCACATGGTTTGTATATCTCTGTTAACCCCAATATGGTAAATTATCCAATCCTCATCCCTTTCTATTTGATGAACCATAAGTTTTTTAATGAATCTGTGATTGCCTTTCTCTGTGGAAATATCTTCATTAGTATCAATTTTTATGTAACTCCTAAAAGTGATATGATAGGATATGTGTCTTTTACTTTCTCACTTACTACAGGTGGTGTGATTACGTCTAGACTCATCTATGGTGCTGCAAATGGCATTGTTTCATTTTTTTCACTAGCGAATATTCCATCTATACATGGAGGAGTTCTTCTTTGTCCACCCATCTGTTGGTGGACTTTTTGGTTACCTCCATATCTTGGCTATTGTAATACTGAGCAATGCAGATTTGCCTGCCAGTGTCTTTCCAATTCTCTCTTCTTAGATTATAGGTCGAGGAGTGGGCCTGCTGGATCATATGGTAGCTCAATGTTTACCTTTTTAAGGCACCTCCATTCTGTTCTCATTCGTGGCCCTTTCCAAGTTACGTCCCCCTTGAAGTTGAGGGTATGCATTTCTCCACAACAGCTTCAGCATTTATTGTTTGTAGTTTTCTTGCTGATGGTTTTTCTGACAAGTGTGAGCTGATACCTCTTTTTGGTTGAATTCTCATGTGCCTCATAATCCGTTGAAACTGAGCTTTAAGGCATATCCTTTTTATTTTTCAAGCTGTGATTACCCCTTAGTTCTTCAAAGTGTTCTCTTAAAGTATGTGTCACATTTTGAAATGTTTTGGCCATTACCTCCCTCAAGACATATTGAGGGCATGTTTCATTTACAGTCCTGCATTACTCCTTCCTATGAAATGACCATTAGCACAGGCCTTAAAGCTGTTTTTGCAGGTAACTTCCAGAGAGCGGCAGCCTTTCTATGTTCCCCACCCTGGTAAGTAGGGAAAAGCCCTTGCGGCCTGTGGTGTTTCTCGGTTATAAATTAGAGTGGAGTGTGCCCGGACAAACCCACACAAGCTGATGTCTCTTTACTTTTGTTGGATTTTTAAATTTAATTTTTATTTTTTATTGGAGTAATTTTCCACTGTGTACGTGGACCACTTCTACTTTGTGCATTCCTCGGTTGATGGATATTTTCATTGCTTCCAAGTGTTGGCTATGGTCAGTATTGTTGGAGTGCAGGATTGCCAGCCTGTGACTTTTTTTTTTTAATATTTATTTATTTATTTATTTATTTATTTTTGGCTGTGTTGGATCTTCGTTTGTGCGCGAGGGCTTTCTGTAGTTGAGGCGAGCGGGGGCCACTCTTCATCGCGGTGCGTGGGTCTCTCACTATCGCGGCCTCTCTTGTTGCCGAGCACAGGCTCCATGCGCGCAGGCTCAGTGGTTGTGGCTCACGGGCCCAGTTGCTCCGCGGCATGTGGGATCTTCCCAGACCGGGGCTCGAACCCGTGTGCCCTGCATTGGCAGGCAGACTCTCAACCACTGCACCACCAGGGAAGCCCCAAGCCTGTGACTTTTTGATTCTCATTTTCTCAGGTGATAGGCCCAGCAGTGGGTGTGATTGATTGACTGGTAGCACCGTGTTACCCTTATCAAAGCACCTTCTTTGTGTTTTCATTAGTGGCTCTTACCACGTCCCCCTTAGAATCGAGGGTACGCATTTCTCCACAATCGCTTCAGCATTTATTGTTTGCAGCATTTATGCTAATGGCCCTTCTGGCTGGTGTGAGCTGATAGGTTTTTGTACTTTGGGTTTTCATGTCTTTGAAAGTTCATAAAACTCATCATTTTTCTCTGCCGTTTTCTTTTCTGCTAAAAAAAGGAAACAGTTGGGAGTACAATATAATTCTTGAAATTGTCTTCTTGGAAGCTTGCCCTCTGTTAAATTTTTTGGTCGATTTTCCAGCCCAGAATTTTTTTAGAGAGCAGGTCTCATTTCCCGAACTGCAAGTGTGGTGCATATTTAGTGACCTTTAGTAATGGGTTAAAAGCTGCTGTTGTGGGAAGTGGCCTCAAGCAGGCAGCATTCCTCCATTCCCAAATCTGGGTACTAGGGCAGCAGAGCCTTTCTGGAAGTCGTGTTCCTAGGTTGTAAATTATATTGGAATGTGCATGGAGAAACCCCCATAAGTTTATGTCTCATTATTTCTTCTTGGTTTTAAAATTTTTTTTAATTGGAGTAAAGCTTAGAATATTGTTTGTCCGAGGTGTACACAATCTGGTTCATTTGTACATTATATATGTCTATTCAAGTACAGATCCCCTTCCCATGTAAAATGTTACAGAGCGTTCCGCACACCTCCCTTCTATATGGTAGGTCTTTTTGAGATATGTATATAATATGTGTTTGTATACATATAGTAACACTAACCTTAATTTATCCACTCCCCCCACCTTTCCTTTTAGATGAGCATAGTTTGTTTTCTAAATCTGTGAGTGTCTTTCTCTTTGGAAATATGTTCATTTGTGTCAGTTATTAGATAACGCCTGTAAGTGATATCATAGAATATAGGTCTTTTGCTTTCGGACTTACCTCATGTTTCGTGATTATCTCCAGACTCATTTGTGGTGCCTCAAAGAACAATGGTTCATTGTTTTCCATGGCTAATATTCCATTGTGTACATGGACCACTTCTTCTTTATCTATTCACCTGTTGTTGGACATTTTGATTCCTTCACTGTCTTGGCTATTGTGAATAAGGCTGCACTGAAGCTTTTGCGGCCTGTGTCTTCTCGATTCTTGTCTTCTCCGGTGAGAGGTCCAATGGTGCGCCTGCTGGATTGAATGGTACCTCCATTTTTACTTTTAAACACAGCTCCTTTCTGTTCTCATTATTGGCCGTTACCCCTTTAGGTCTCACCAGCAGGGAGAGGGTACACAGTTCTCTAAAACCCCGTCAGCATTTATTGTTTGTAGACTTTTTGCTGATGGTCAGTCGACTGGTGTAAGTTGAAACTTTTTGTAGATTAGATTTCATGGGTCTAACACTCCCTGAGGTTGAGCTTTTATCCATTTTCCTTTTTTTTAAAAGAGCGTGAGTAAAACGTTAATATTCATACTCTCTTCTGGAAACATTTGCCTGTTTTGAAATTTTTGTCCATTCCCTACTTCAGCACAATTTTTTAGGGCAGGTGTCCTTTACAGCCCTGAGTCCTTGTGAATGTTAAGTGACTCTTAGCTGTGAGTTTAAAGCTGCTCTTGCAGGAAACGGCCACAAGGTGGCATCATTTCTCCTTTACCAAATTTGGTAACTGGGGAAACAGAGCCTTAATGGAAGTGGTGTTCTAGGTTGTAAATTAGAATGGAATGTGCCAGGAAAAAGCCCTTTATGTTTATGTCTCATTACTTGTTGTTCATATTTATAATTTACTTTTTATTTTTTATCCAAGCAAATTTGATTACAATGGTTTGTTTGTTCTAGGTGGGCAAATGTGGTTCTTTCACACATATACGTGTATCTATTCTTTCTCGCATCCTTTTCCCATATAGGTTATGACACAATGTTGAGTAGTCTTCTCCTGGTCTTCCGTACGTCTTTGGTGATTATATATTTCACATGGTTTATATATCTCTGTTAACCCCAATATGGTAAATTATCCAATCCTCATCCCTTTCTATTTGATGAACCATAAGTTTTTTCATGAATCTGTGATTGCCTTTCTCTGTGGAAATATCTTCATTAGTATCAATTTTTATGTAACTCCTAAAAGTGATATGATAGGATATGTGTCTTTTACTTTCTCACTTACTACAGGTGGTGTGATTACGTCTAGACTCATCTATGGTGCTGCAAATGGCATTGTTTCATTTTTTTCACTAGCGAATATTCCATCTATACATGGAGGAGTTCTTCTTTGTCCACCCATCTGTTGGTGGACTTTTTGGTTACCTCCATATCTTGGCTATTGTAATACTGAGCAATGCAGATTTGCCTGCCAGTGTCTTTCCAATTCTCTCTTCTTAGATTATAGGTCGAGGAGTGGGCCTGCTGGATCATATGGTAGCTCAATGTTTACCTTTTTAAGGCACCTCCATTCTGTTCTCATTTGTGGCCCTTTCCAAGTTACGTCCCCCTTGAAGTTGAGGGTATGCATTTCTCCACATCAGCTTCAGCGTTTATTGTTTGTAGTTTTCTTGCTGATGGTTTTTCTGACAAGTGTGAGCTGATACCTCTTTTTGGTTGAATTCGCATGTGCCTCATAATCCGTTGAAACTGAGCTTTAAGGCATATCCTTTTTATTTTTCAAGCTGTGATTACCCCTTAGTTCTTCAAAGTGTTCTCTTAAAGTATGTGTCACATTTTGAAATGTTTTGGCCATTACCTCCCTCAAGACATATTGAGGGCATGTTTCATTTACAGTCCTGCATTAATTCTTCCTATGAAATGACCATTAGCACAGGCCTTAAAGCTGTTTTTGCAGGTAACTGCCAGAGGGTGGCAGCCTTTCTATGTTCCCCACCCTGGTAACTAGGGAAATGCCCTTGCGGCCTGTGGTGTTACTCGGTTATAAATTAGAGTGGAGTGTGCCCGGAGAAACCCACACAAGCTGATGTCTCTTTACTTTTGTTGGATTTTTAAATTTAATTTTTATTTTTTATTGGAATAATTTTCCACTGAGTACTTGGACCACTTCTACTTTGTGCATTCCTCAGTTGATGGACATTTTCATTGCTTCCAAGTGTTGGCTATGGTAAATATTGTTGGAGTGCAGGATTGCCAGCCTGTGACTTTTTTTTTTAATATTTATTTATTTATTTATTTATTTATTTATTTATTTATTTATTTATTTTTGGCTGTGTTGGATCTTCGTTTGTGCGCGAGGGCTTTCTGTAGTTGCGGCGAGCGGGGGCCACTCTTCATCGCGGTGCGTGGGTCTCTCACTATCGCGGCCTCTCTTGTTGCCGAGCACAGGCTCCATGCGCGCAGGCTCAGTGGTTGTGGCTCACGGGCCCAGTTGCTCCGCGGCATGTGGGATCTTCCCAGACCGGGGCTCGAACCCGTGTGCCCTGCATTGGCAGGCAGACTCTCAACCACTGCACCACCAGGGAAGCCCCAAGCCTGTGACTTTTTGATTCTCATTTTCTCAGGTGATAGGCCCAGCAGTGGGTGTGATTGATTGACTGGTAGCACCGTGTTACCCTTATCAAAGCACCTTCTTTGTGTTTTCATTAGTGGCTCTTACCACGTCCCCCTTAGAATCGAGGGTACGCATTTCTCCACAATCGCTTCAGCATTTATTGTTTGCAGCATTTATGCTAATGGCCCTTCTGGCTGGTGTGAGCTGATAGGTTTTTGTACTTTGGGTTTTCATGTCTTTGAAAATTCATAAAACTCATCATTTTTCTCTGCCGTTTTCTTTTCTGCTAAAAAAAGGAAACAGTTGGGAGTAAAATATAATTCTTGAAATTGTCTTCTTGGAAGCTTGCCCTCTGTTAAATTTTTTGGTCGATTTTCCAGCCCAGAATTTTTTTAGAGAGCAGGTCTCATTTCCCGAACTGCAAGTGTGGTGCATATTTAGTGACCTTTAGTAATGGGTTAAAAGCTGCTGTTGTGGGAAGTGGCCTCAAGCAGGCAGCATTCCTCCATTCCCAAATCTGGGTACTAGGGCAGCAGAGCCTTTCTGGAAGTCGTGTTCCTAGGTTGTAAATTATATTGGAATGTGCATGGAGAAACCCCCATAAGTTTATGTCTCATTATTTCTTCTTGGTTTTAAAATTTTTTTTAATTGGAGTAAAGCTTAGAATATTGTTTGTCCGAGGTGTACACAATCTGGTTCATTTGTACATTATATATGTCTATTCAAGTACAGATCCCCTTCCCATGTAAAATGTTACAGAGGGTTCCGCACACCTCCCTTCTATATGGTAGGTCTTTTTGAGATATGTATATAATATGTGTTTGTATACATATAGTAACACTAACCTTAATTTATCCACTCCCCCCACCTTTCCTTTTAGATGAGCATAGTTTGTTTTCTAAATCTGTGAGTGTCTTTCTCTTTGGAAATATGTTCATTTGTGTCAGTTATTAGATAACGCCTGTAAGTGATATCATAGAATATAGGTCTTTTGCTTTCGGACTTACCTCATGTTTCGTGATTATCTCCAGACTCATTTGTGGTGCCTCAAAGAACAATGGTTCATTGTTTTCCATGGCTAATATTCCATTGTGTACATGGACCACTTCTTCTTTATCTATTCACCTGTTGTTGGACATTTTGATTCCTTCACTGTCTTGGCTATTGTGAATAAGGCTGCACTGAAGCTTTTGCGGCCTGTGTCTTCTCGATTCTTGTCTTCTCCGGTGAGAGGTTCAATGGTGCGCCTGCTGGATTGAATGGTACCTCCATTTTTACTTTTAAACACTGCTCCTTTCTGTTCTCATTATTGGCCGTTACCTCTTTAGGTCTCACCAGCAGGGAGAGGGTACACAGTTCTCTAAAACCCCGTCAGCATTTATTGTTTGTAGACTTTTTGCTGATGGTCAGTCGACTGGTGTAAGTAGAAACTTTTTGTAGATTAGATTTCATGGGTCTAACACTCCCTGAGGTTGAGCTTTTATCCATTTTCCTTTTTTTTAAAAGAGCGTGAGTAAAACGTTAATATTCATACTCTCTTCTGGAAACATTTGCCTGTTTTGAAATTTTTGTCCATTCCCTACTTCAGCACAATTTTTTAGGGCAGGTGTCCTTTACAGCCCTGAGTCCTTGTGAATGTTAAGTGACCCTTAGCTGTGAGTTTAAAGCTGCTCTTGCAGGAAACGGCCACAAGGTGGCATCATTTCTCCTTTACCAAATTTGGTAACTGGGGAAACAGAGCCTTAATGGAAGTGGTGTTCTAGGTTGTAAATTAGAATGGAATGTGCCAGGAAAAAGCCCTTTATGTTTATGTCTCATTACTTGTTGTTCATATTTATAATTTACTTTTTATTTTTTATCCAAGCAAATTTGATTACAATGGTTTGTTTGTTCTAGGTGTGCAAATGTGGTTCTTTCACACATATACGTGTATCTATTCTTCCTCGCATCCTTTTCCCATAGAGATTATGACACAATGTTGAGTAGTCTTCTCCTGGTCTTCCGTACGTCTTTGGTGATTATATATTTCACATGGTTTGTATATCTCTGTTAACCCCAATATGGTAAATTATCCAATCCTCATCCCTTTCTATTTGATGAACCATAAGTTTTTTAATGAATCTGTGATTGCCTTTCTCTGTGGAAATATCTTCATTAGTATCAATTTTTATGTAACTCCTAAAAGTGATATGATAGGATATGTGTCTTTTACTTTCTCACTTACTACAGGTGGTGTGATTACGTCTAGACTCATCTATGGTGCTGCAAATGGCATTGTTTCATTTTTTTCACTAGCGAATATTCCATCTATACATGGAGGAGTTCTTCTTTGTCCACCCATCTGTTAGTGGACTTTTTGGTTACCTCCATATCTTGGCTATTGTAATACTGTGCAATGCAGATTTGCCTGCCTGTGTCTTTCCAATTCTCTCTTCTTAGATTATAGGTCGAGGAGTGGGCCTGCTGGATCATATGGTAGCTCAATGTTTACCTTTTTAAGGCACCTCCATTCTGTTCTCATTCGTGGCCCTTTCCAAGTTACGTCCCCCTTGAAGTTGAGGGTATGCATTTCTCCACAACAGCTTCAGCATTTATTGTTTGTAGTTTTCTTGCTGATGGTTTTTCTGACAAGTGTGAGCTGATACCTCTTTTTGGTTGAATTCTCATGTGCCTCATAATCCGTTGAAACTGAGCTTTAAGGCATATCCTTTTTATTTTTCAAGCTGTGATTACCCCTTAGTTCTTCAAAGTGTTCTCTTAAAGTATGTGTCACATTTTGAAATGTTTTGGCCATTACCTCCCTCAAGACATATTGAGGGCATGTTTCATTTACAGTCCTGCATTACTCCTTCCTATGAAATGACCATTAGCACAGGCCTTAAAGCTGTTTTTGCAGGTAACTGCCAGAGGGTCGCAGCCTTTCTATGTTCCCCACCCTGGTAACTAGGGAAATGCCCTTGCGGCCTGTGGTGTTTCTCGGTTATAAATTAGAGTGGAGTGTGTCCGGACAAACCCACACAAGCTGATGTCTCTTTACTTTTGTTGGATTTTTAAATTTAATTTTTATTTTTTATTGGAGTAATTTTCCACTGTGTACGTGGACCACATCTACTTTGTGCATTCCTCGGTTGATAGACATTTTCATTGCTTCCAAGTGTTGGCTATGGTCAGTATTGTTGGAGTGCAGGATTGCCAGCCTGTGACTTTTTTTTTTTAATATTTATTTATTTATTTATTTATTTATTTTTGGCTGTGTTGGATCTTCGTTTGTGTGCGAGGGCTTTCTGTAGTTGCGGCGAGCGGGGGCCACTCTTCATCGCGGTGCGTGGGTCTCTCACTATCGCGGCCTCTCTTTTTGCGGAGCACAGGCTCTCGGCGCGCAGGCTCAGTGGTTGTGGCTCACGGGCCCAGTTCCTCCGCGGCATGTGGGATCTTCCCAGACCGGGGCTCGAACCCGTGTGCCCTGCATTGGCAGGCAGACTCTCAACCACTGCACCACCAGGGAAGCCCCAAGCCTGTGACTTTTTGATTCTCATTTTCTCAGGTGATAGGCCCAGCAGTGGGTGTGATTGATTGACTGGTAGCACCGTGTTACCCTTATCAAAGCACCTTCTTTGTGTTTTCATTAGTGGCTCTTACCACGTCCCCCTTAGAATCGAGGGTACGCATTTCTCCACAATCGCTTCAGCATTTATTGTTTGCAGCATTAATGCTAATGGCCCTTCTGGCTGGTGTGAGCTGATAGGTTTTTGTACTTTGGGTTTGCATGTCTTTGAAAATTCATAAAACTCATCATTTTTCTCCACCGTTTTCTTTTCTGTTAAAAAAAGGAAACAGTCGGGAGTACAATATAACTCTTGAAATTGTCTTCTTGGAAGCTCGCCCTCTGTTAAATTTTTTGGTCGATTTTCCAGCCCAGAAATTTTTTAGAGAGCAGGTGTCATTTACCGAACTGCAAGTTTGTTGAATATTTAGTGACCTTTAGCAATGGGTTAAAAGTTGCTGTTGTGGGAATTGGCCTCAAGCAGGCAGCATTCCTCCATTCCCGAACCTGGGTACTAGGACAGCAGAGCCTTGCTGGAAGTCGTGTTCCTAGGTTGTAAATTATATTGGAATGTGCATGGAGAAACCACCATACGTTTATGTCTCATTATTTCTTCTTGGTTTTAAAAATTATTTTAATTGGGGTAAAGCTTAGAATATTGTTTGTCCGAGGTGTACACAACCTGGTTCATTTATACATTATATATGTCTATTCAAGTACAGATCCCCTTCCCATGTAAAATGTTACAGAGCGTTCCGCACACCTCCCTTCTATATGGTCGGTCTTTTTGAGATATGTATATAATATATGTTTGTATACATATAGTAACACTAACCTTAATTTTTCCACTCCCCCCACCTTTCCTTTTAGATGAGCATAGTTTGTTTTCTACGTCTGTGAGTGTCTTTCTCTGTGGAAATATATTCATTTGTGTCAGTTATTAGATAACGCCTATAAGTGATATCATAGAATATAGGTCTTTTGCTTTCGGACTTACCTCATGTTTCGTGATTATCTCCAGACTCATTTGTGGTGCCTCAAAGAACAATGGTTCATTGTTTTCCATGGCTAATATTCCATTGTGTACATGGACCACTTCTTTATCCATTCACCTGTTGTTGGACATTTTGATTCCTTCACTGTCTTGGCTATTGTGAATAAGGCTGCACTGAAGCTTTTGCGGCCTGTGTCTTCTCGATTCTTGTCTTCTCCGGTGAGAGGTCCAATGGTGCGCCTGCTGGATTGAATGGTACCTCCATTTTTACTTTTAAACACAGCTCCTTTCTGTTCTCATTATTGGCCGTTACCCCTTTACGTCTCACCAGCAGGTAGAGGGTACACAGTTCTCTAAAACCCCTTCAGCATTTATTGTTTGTAGACTTTTTGCTGATGGTCAGTCGACTGGTGTAAGTTGAAACTTTTTGTAGATTAGATTGCATGGGTCTAACACTCCCTGAGGTTGAGCTTTTATCCGTTTTCCTTTGTTTTAAAAGAGCGTGAGTAAAACGTTAATATTCATACTCTCTTCTGGAAACATTTGCCTGTTTTGAAATTTTTGTCCATTCCCTACTTCAGCACAATTTTTTAGGGCAGGTGTCCTTTACAGCCCTGAGTCCTTGTGCATGTTAAGTGACCATTAGCTGTGAGTTTAAAGCTGCTCTTGCAGGAAACGGCCACAAGGTGGCATCATTTCTCCTTTACCAAATTTGGTAACTGGGGAAACAGAGCCTTAATGGAAGTGGTGTTCTAGGTTGTAAATTAGAATGGAATGTGCCAGGAAAAAGCCCTTTATGTTTATGTCTCATTACTTGTTGTTCATATTTATAATTTACTTTTTATTTTTTATCCAAGCAAATTTGATTACAATGGTTTGTTTGTTCTAGGTGTGCAAATGTGGTTCTTTCACACATATACGTGTATCTATTCTTCCTCGCATCCTTTTCCCATATAGGTTATGACACAATGTTGAGTAGTCTTCTCCTGGTCTTCCGTACGTCTTTGGTGATTATATATTTCACATGGTTTGTATATCTCTGTTAACCCCAATATGGTAAATTATCCAATCCTCATCCCTTTCTATTTGATGAACCATAAGTTTTTTAATGAATCTGTGATTGCCTTTCTCTGTGGAAATATCTTCATTAGTATCAATTTTTATGTAACTCCTAAAAGTGATATGATAGGATATGTGTCTTTTACTTTCTCACTTACTACAGGTGGTGTGATTACGTCTAGACTCATCTATGGTGCTGCAAATGGCATTGTTTCATTTTTTTCACTAGCGAATATTCCATCTATACATGGAGGAGTTCTTCTTTGTCCACCCATCTGTTGGTGGACTTTTTGGTTACCTCCATATCTTGGCTATTGTAATACTGTGCAATGCAGATTTGCCTGCCTGTGTCTTTCCAATTCTCTCTTCTTAGATTATAGGTCGAGGAGTGGGCCTGCTGGATCATATGGTAGCTCAATGTTTACCTTTTTAAGGCACCTCCATTCTGTTCTCATTCGTGGCCCTTTCCAAGTTACGTCCCCCTTGAAGTTGAGGGTATGCATTTCTCCACAACAGCTTCAGCATTTATTGTTTGTAGTTTTCTTGCTGATGGTTTTTCTGACAAGTGTGAGCTGATACCTCTTTTTGGTTGAATTCTCATGTGCCTCATAATCCGTTGAAACTGAGCTTTAAGGCATATCCTTTTTATTTTTCAAGCTGTGATTACCCCTTAGTTCTTCAAAGTGTTCTCTTAAAGTATGTGTCACATTTTGAAATGTTTTGGCCATTACCTCCCTCAAGACATATTGAGGGCATGTTTCATTTACAGTCCTGCATTACTCCTTCCTATGAAATGACCATTAGCACAGGCCTTAAAGCTGTTTTTGCAGGTAACTTCCAGAGAGCGGCAGCCTTTCTATGTTCCCCACCCTGGTAAGTAGGGAAAAGCCCTTGCGGCCTGTGGTGTTTCTCGGTTATAAATTAGAGTGGAGTGTGCCCGGACAAACCCACACAAGCTGATGTCTCTTTACTTTTGTTGGATTTTTAAATTTAATTTTTATTTTTTATTGGAGTAATTTTCCACTGTGTACGTGGACCACTTCTACTTTGTGCATTCCTCGGTTGATGGATATTTTCATTGCTTCCAAGTGTTGGCTATGGTCAGTATTGTTGGAGTGCAGGATTGCCAGCCTGTGACTTTTTTTTTTAATATTTATTTATTTATTTATTTATTTATTTTTGGCTGTGTTGGATCTTCGTTTGTGCGCGAGGGCTTTCTGTAGTTGAGGCGAGCGGGGGCCACTCTTCATCGCGGTGCGTGGGTCTCTCACTATCGCGGCCTCTCTTGTTGCCGAGCACAGGCTCCATGCGCGCAGGCTCAGTGGTTGTGGCTCACGGGCCCAGTTGCTCCGCGGCATGTGGGATCTTCCCAGACCGGGGCTCGAACCCGTGTGCCCTGCATTGGCAGGCAGACTCTCAACCACTGCACCACCAGGGAAGCCCCAAGCCTGTGACTTTTTGATTCTCATTTTCTCAGGTGATAGGCCCAGCAGTGGGTGTGATTGATTGACTGGTAGCACCGTGTTACCCTTATCAAAGCACCTTCTTTGTGTTTTCATTAGTGGCTCTTACCACGTCCCCCTTAGAATCGAGGGTACGCATTTCTCCACAATCGCTTCAGCATTTATTGTTTGCAGCATTTATGCTAATGGCCCTTCTGGCTGGTGTGAGCTGATAGGTTTTTGTACTTTGGGTTTTCATGTCTTTGAAAGTTCATAAAACTCATCATTTTTCTCTGCCGTTTTCTTTTCTGCTAAAAAAAGGAAACAGTTGGGAGTACAATATAATTCTTGAAATTGTCTTCTTGGAAGCTTGCCCTCTGTTAAATTTTTTGGTCGATTTTCCAGCCCAGAATTTTTTTAGAGAGCAGGTCTCATTTCCCGAACTGCAAGTGTGGTGCATATTTAGTGACCTTTAGTAATGGGTTAAAAGCTGCTGTTGTGGGAAGTGGCCTCAAGCAGGCAGCATTCCTCCATTCCCAAATCTGGGTACTAGGGCAGCAGAGCCTTTCTGGAAGTCGTGTTCCTAGGTTGTAAATTATATTGGAATGTGCATGGAGAAACCCCCATAAGTTTATGTCTCATTATTTCTTCTTGGTTTTAAAATTTTTTTTAATTGGAGTAAAGCTTAGAATATTGTTTGTCCGAGGTGTACACAATCTGGTTCATTTGTACATTATATATGTCTATTCAAGTACAGATCCCCTTCCCATGTAAAATGTTACAGAGGGTTCCGCACACCTCCCTTCTATATGGTAGGTCTTTTTGAGATATGTATATAATATGTGTTTGTATACATATAGTAACACTAACCTTAATTTATCCACTCCCCCCACCTTTCCTTTTAGATGAGCATAGTTTGTTTTCTAAATCTGTGAGTGTCTTTCTCTTTGGAAATATGTTCATTTGTGTCAGTTATTAGATAACGCCTGTAAGTGATATCATAGAATATAGGTCTTTTGCTTTCGGACTTACCTCATGTTTCGTGATTATCTCCAGACTCATTTGTGGTGCCTCAAAGAACAATGGTTCATTGTTTTCCATGGCTAATATTCCATTGTGTACATGGACCACTTCTTCTTTATCTATTCACCTGTTGTTGGACATTTTGATTCCTTCACTGTCTTGGCTATTGTGAATAAGGCTGCACTGAAGCTTTTGCGGCCTGTGTCTTCTCGATTCTTGTCTTCTCCGGTGAGAGGTCCAATGGTGCGCCTGCTGGATTGAATGGTACCTCCATTTTTACTTTTAAACACAGCTCCTTTCTGTTCTCATTATTGGCCGTTACCCCTTTAGGTCTCACCAGCAGGGAGAGGGTACACAGTTCTCTAAAACCCCGTCAGCATTTATTGTTTGTAGACTTTTTGCTGATGGTCAGTCGACTGGTGTAAGTTGAAACTTTTTGTAGATTAGATTTCATGGGTCTAACACTCCCTGAGGTTGAGCTTTTATCCATTTTCCTTTTTTTTAAAAGAGCGTGAGTAAAACGTTAATATTCATACTCTCTTCTGGAAACATTTGCCTGTTTTGAAATTTTTGTCCATTCCCTACTTCAGCACAATTTTTTAGGGCAGGTGTCCTTTACAGCCCTGAGTCCTTGTGAATGTTAAGTGACCCTTAGCTGTGAGTTTAAAGCTGCTCTTGCAGGAAACGGCCACAAGGTGGCATCATTTCTCCTTTACCAAATTTGGTAACTGGGGAAACAGAGCCTTAATGGAAGTGGTGTTCTAGGTTGTAAATTAGAATGGAATGTGCCAGGAAAAAGCCCTTTATGTTTATGTCTCATTACTTGTTGTTCATATTTATAATTTACTTTTTATTTTTTATCCAAGCAAATTTGATTACAATGGTTTGTTTGTTCTAGGTGGGCAAATGTGGTTCTTTCACACATATACGTGTATCTATTCTTTCTCGCATCCTTTTCCCATATAGGTTATGACACAATGTTGAGTAGTCTTCTCCTGGTCTTCCGTACGTCTTTGGTGATTATATATTTCACATGGTTTATATATCTCTGTTAACCCCAATATGGTAAATTATCCAATCCTCATCCCTTTCTATTTGATGAACCATAAGTTTTTTCATGAATCTGTGATTGCCTTTCTCTGTGGAAATATCTTCATTAGTATCAATTTTTATGTAACTCCTAAAAGTGATATGATAGGATATGTGTCTTTTACTTTCTCACTTACTACAGGTGGTGTGATTACGTCTAGACTCATCTATGGTGCTGCAAATGGCATTGTTTCATTTTTTTCACTAGCGAATATTCCATCTATACATGGAGGAGTTCTTCTTTGTCCACCCATCTGTTGGTGGACTTTTTGGTTACCTCCATATCTTGGCTATTGTAATACTGAGCAATGCAGATTTGCCTGCCAGTGTCTTTCCAATTCTCTCTTCTTAGATTATAGGTCGAGGAGTGGGCCTGCTGGATCATATGGTAGCTCAATGTTTACCTTTTTAAGGCACCTCCATTCTGTTCTCATTTGTGGCCCTTTCCAAGTTACGTCCCCCTTGAAGTTGAGGGTATGCATTTCTCCACATCAGCTTCAGCGTTTATTGTTTGTAGTTTTCTTGCTGATGGTTTTTCTGACAAGTGTGAGCTGATACCTCTTTTTGGTTGAATTCGCATGTGCCTCATAATCCGTTGAAACTGAGCTTTAAGGCATATCCTTTTTATTTTTCAAGCTGTGATTACCCCTTAGTTCTTCAAAGTGTTCTCTTAAAGTATGTGTCACATTTTGAAATGTTTTGGCCATTACCTCCCTCAAGACATATTGAGGGCATGTTTCATTTACAGTCCTGCATTAATTCTTCCTATGAAATGACCATTAGCACAGGCCTTAAAGCTGTTTTTGCAGGTAACTGCCAGAGGGTGGCAGCCTTTCTATGTTCCCCACCCTGGTAACTAGGGAAATGCCCTTGCGGCCTGTGGTGTTACTCGGTTATAAATTAGAGTGGAGTGTGCCCGGAGAAACCCACACAAGCTGATGTCTCTTTACTTTTGTTGGATTTTTAAATTTAATTTTTATTTTTTATTGGAATAATTTTCCACTGAGTACTTGGACCACTTCTACTTTGTGCATTCCTCAGTTGATGGACATTTTCATTGCTTCCAAGTGTTGGCTATGGTAAATATTGTTGGAGTGCAGGATTGCCAGCCTGTGACTTTTTTTTTTAATATTTATTTATTTATTTATTTATTTATTTATTTATTTATTTTTGGCTGTGTTGGATCTTCGTTTGTGCGCGAGGGCTTTCTGTAGTTGCGGCGAGCGGGGGCCACTCTTCATCGCGGTGCGTGGGTCTCTCACTATCGCGGCCTCTCTTGTTGCGGAGCACAGGCTCCATGCGCGCAGGCTCAGTGGTTGTGGCTCACGGGCCCAGTTGCTCCGCGGCATGTGGGATCTTCCCAGACCGGGGCTCGAACCCGTGTGCCCTGCATTGGCAGGCAGACTCTCAACCACTGCACCACCAGGGAAGCCCCAAGCCTGTGACTTTTTGATTCTCATTTTCTCAGGTGATAGGCCCAGCAGTGGGTGTGATTGATTGACTGGTAGCACCGTGTTACCCTTATCAAAGCACCTTCTTTGTGTTTTCATTAGTGGCTCTTACCACGTCCCCCTTAGAATCGAGGGTACGCATTTCTCCACAATCGCTTCAGCATTTATTGTTTGCAGCATTTATGCTAATGGCCCTTCTGGCTGGTGTGAGCTGATAGGTTTTTGTACTTTGGGTTTTCATGTCTTTGAAAATTCATAAAACTCATCATTTTTCTCTGCCGTTTTCTTTTCTGCTAAAAAAAGGAAACAGTTGGGAGTACAATATAATTCTTGAAATTGTCTTCTTGGAAGCTTGCCCTCTGTTAAATTTTTTGGTCGATTTTCCAGCCCAGAATTTTTTTAGAGAGCAGGTCTCATTTCCCGAACTGCAAGTGTGGTGCATATTTAGTGACCTTTAGTAATGGGTTAAAAGCTGCTGTTGTGGGAAGTGGCCTCAAGCAGGCAGCATTCCTCCATTCCCAAATCTGGGTACTAGGGCAGCAGAGCCTTTCTGGAAGTCGTGTTCCTAGGTTGTAAATTATATTGGAATGTGCATGGAGAAACCCCCATAAGTTTATGTCTCATTATTTCTTCTTGGTTTTAAAATTTTTTTTAATTGGAGTAAAGCTTAGAATATTGTTTGTCCGAGGTGTACACAATCTGGTTCATTTGTACATTATATAAGTCTATTCAAGTACAGATCCCCTTCCCATGTAAAATGTTACAGAGGGTTCCGCACACCTCCCTTCTATATGGTAGGTCTTTTTGAGATATGTATATAATATGTGTTTGTATACATATAGTAACACTAACCTTAATTTATCCACTCCCCCCACCTTTCCTTTTAGATGAGCATAGTTTGTTTTCTAAATCTGTGAGTGTCTTTCTCTTTGGAAATATGTTCATTTGTGTCAGTTATTAGATAACGCCTGTAAGTGATATCATAGAATATAGGTCTTTTGCTTTCGGACTTACCTCATGTCTCGTGATTATCTCCAGACTCATTTGTGGTGCCTCAAAGAACAATGGTTCATTGTTTTCCATGGCTAATATTCCATTGTGTACATGGACCACTTCTTCTTTATCTATTCACCTGTTGTTGGACATTTTGATTCCTTCACTGTCTTGGCTATTGTGAATAAGGCTGCACTGAAGCTTTTGCGGCCTGTGTCTTCTCGATTCTTGTCTTCTCCGGTGAGAGGTCCAATGGTGCGCCTGCTGGATTGAATGGTACCTCCATTTTTACTTTTAAACACAGCTCCTTTCTGTTCTCATTATTGGCCGTTACCCCTTTACGTCTCACCAGCAGGGAGAGGGTACACAGTTCTCTAAAACCCCGTCAGCATTTATTGTTTGTAGACTTTTTGCTGATGGTCAGTCGACTGGTGTAAGTTGAAACTTTTTGTAGATTAGATTTCATGGGTCTAACACTCCCTGAGGTTGAGCTTTTATCCATTTTCCTTTTTTTTAAAAGAGCGTGAGTAAAACGTTAATATTCATACTCTCTTCTGGAAACATTTGCCTGTTTTGAAATTTTTGTCCATTCCCTACTTCAGCACAATTTTTTAGGGCAGGTGTCCTTTACAGCCCTGAGTCCTTGTGAATGTTAAGTGACCCTTAGCTGTGAGTTTAAAGCTGCTCTTGCAGGAAACGGCCACAAGGTGGCATCATTTCTCCTTTACCAAATTTGGTAACTGGGGAAACAGAGCCTTAATGGAAGTGGTGTTCTAGGTTGTAAATTAGAATGGAATGTGCCAGGAAAAAGCCCTTTATGTTTATGTCTCATTACTTGTTGTTCATATTTATAATTTACTTTTTATTTTTTATCCAAGCAAATTTGATTACAATGGTTTGTTTGTTCTAGGTGGGCAAATGTGGTTCTTTCACACATATACGTGTATCTATTCTTTCTCGCATCCTTTTCCCATATAGGTTATGACACAATGTTGAGTAGTCTTCTCCTGGTCTTCCGTACGTCTTTGGTGATTATATATTTCACATGGTTTATATATCTCTGTTAACCCCAATATGGTAAATTATCCAATCCTCATCCCTTTCTATTTGATGAACCATAAGTTTTTTCATGAATCTGTGATTGCCTTTCTCTGTGGAAATATCTTCATTAGTATCAATTTTTATGTAACTCCTAAAAGTGATATGATAGGATATGTGTCTTTTACTTTCTCACTTACTACAGGTGGTGTGATTACGTCTAGACTCATCTATGGTGCTGCAAATGGCATTGTTTCATTTTTTTCACTAGCGAATATTCCATCTATACATGGAGGAGTTCTTCTTTGTCCACCCATCTGTTGGTGGACTTTTTGGTTACCTCCATATCTTGGCTATTGTAATACTGAGCAATGCAGATTTGCCTGCCAGTGTCTTTCCAATTCTCTCTTCTTAGATTATAGGTCGAGGAGTGGGCCTGCTGGATCATATGGTAGCTCAATGTTTACCTTTTTAAGGCACCTCCATTCTGTTCTCATTTGTGGCCCTTTCCAAGTTACGTCCCCCTTGAAGTTGAGGGTATGCATTTCTCCACATCAGCTTCAGCGTTTATTGTTTGTAGTTTTCTTGCTGATGGTTTTTCTGACAAGTGTGAGCTGATACCTCTTTTTGGTTGAATTCACATGTGCCTCATAATCCGTTGAAACTGAGCTTTAAGGCATATCCTTTTTATTTTTCAAGCTGTGATTACCCCTTAGTTCTTCAAAGTGTTCTCTTAAAGTATGTGTCACATTTTGAAATGTTTTGGCCATTACCTCCCTCAAGACATATTGAGGGCATGTTTCATTTACAGTCCTGCATTAATTCTTCCTATGAAATGACCATTAGCACAGGCCTTAAAGCTGTTTTTGCAGGTAACTGCCAGAGGGTGGCAGCCTTTCTATGTTCCCCACCCTGGTAACTAGGGAAATGCCCTTGCGGCCTGTGGTGTTACTCGGTTATAAATTAGAGTGGAGTGTGCCCGGAGAAACCCACACAAGCTGATGTCTCTTTACTTTTGTTGGATTTTTAAATTTAATTTTTATTTTTTATTGGAATAATTTTCCACTGAGTACTTGGACCACTTCTACTTTGTGCATTCCTCAGTTGATGGACATTTTCATTGCTTCCAAGTGTTGGCTATGGTAAATATTGTTGGAGTGCAGGATTGCCAGCCTGTGACTTTTTTTTTTAATATTTATTTATTTATTTATTTATTTATTTATTTATTTATTTTTGGCTGTGTTGGATCTTCGTTTGTGCGCGAGGGCTTTCTGTAGTTGCGGCGAGCGGGGGCCACTCTTCATCGCGGTGCGTGGGTCTCTCACTATCGCGGCCTCTCTTGTTGCCGAGCACAGGCTCCATGCGCGCAGGCTCAGTGGTTGTGGCTCACGGGCCCAGTTGCTCCGCGGCATGTGGGATCTTCCCAGACCGGGGCTCGAACCCGTGTGCCCTGCATTGGCAGGCAGACTCTCAACCACTGCACCACCAGGGAAGCCCCAAGCCTGTGACTTTTTGATTCTCATTTTCTCAGGTGATAGGCCCAGCAGTGGGTGTGATTGATTGACTGGTAGCACCGTGTTACCCTTATCAAAGCACCTTCTTTGTGTTTTCATTAGTGGCTCTTACCACGTCCCCCTTAGAATCGAGGGTACGCATTTCTCCACAATCGCTTCAGCATTTATTGTTTGCAGCATTTATGCTAATGGCCCTTCTGGCTGGTGTGAGCTGATAGGTTTTTGTACTTTGGGTTTTCATGTCTTTGAAAATTCATAAAACTCATCATTTTTCTCTGCCGTTTTCTTTTCTGCTAAAAAAAGGAAACAGTTGGGAGTACAATATAATTCTTGAAATTGTCTTCTTGGAAGCTTGCCCTCTGTTAAATTTTTTGGTCGATTTTCCAGCCCAGAATTTTTTTAGAGAGCAGGTCTCATTTCCCGAACTGCAAGTGTGGTGCATATTTAGTGACCTTTAGTAATGGGTTAAAAGCTGCTGTTGTGGGAAGTGGCCTCAAGCAGGCAGCATTCCTCCATTCCCAAATCTGGGTACTAGGGCAGCAGAGCCTTTCTGGAAGTCGTGTTCCTAGGTTGTAAATTATATTGGAATGTGCATGGAGAAACCCCCATAAGTTTATGTCTCATTATTTCTTCTTGGTTTTAAAATTTTTTTTAATTGGAGTAAAGCTTAGAATATTGTTTGTCCGAGGTGTACACAATCTGGTTCATTTGTACATTATATATGTCTATTCAAGTACAGATCCCCTTCCCATGTAAAATGTTACAGAGGGTTCCGCACACCTCCCTTCTATATGGTAGGTCTTTTTGAGATATGTATATAATATGTGTTTGTATACATATAGTAACACTAACCTTAATTTATCCACTCCCCCCACCTTTCCTTTTAGATGAGCATAGTTTGTTTTCTAAATCTGTGAGTGTCTTTCTCTTTGGAAATATGTTCATTTGTGTCAGTTATTAGATAACGCCTGTAAGTGATATCATAGAATATAGGTCTTTTGCTTTCGGACTTACCTCATGTTTCGTGATTATCTCCAGACTCATTTGTGGTGCCTCAAAGAACAATGGTTCATTGTTTTCCATGGCTAATATTCCATTGTGTACATGGACCACTTCTTCTTTATCTATTCACCTGTTGTTGGACATTTTGATTCCTTCACTGTCTTGGCTATTGTGAATAAGGCTGCACTGAAGCTTTTGCGGCCTGTGTCTTCTCGATTCTTGTCTTCTCCGGTGAGAGGTCCAATGGTGCGCCTGCTGGATTGAATGGTACCTCCATTTTTACTTTTAAACACTGCTCCTTTCTGTTCTCATTATTGGCCGTTACCCCTTTAGGTCTCACCAGCAGGGAGAGGGTACACAGTTCTCTAAAACCCCGTCAGCATTTATTGTTTGTAGACTTTTTGCTGATGGTCAGTCGACTGGTGTAAGTAGAAACTTTTTGTAGATTAGATTTCATGGGTCTAACACTCCCTGAGGTTGAGCTTTTATCCATTTTCCTTTTTTTTAAAAGAGCGTGAGTAAAACGTTAATATTCATACTCTCTTCTGGAAACATTTGCCTGTTTTGAAATTTTTGTCCATTCCCTACTTCAGCACAATTTTTTAGGGCAGGTGTCCTTTACAGCCCTGAGTCCTTGTGAATGTTAAGTGACCCTTAGCTGTGAGTTTAAAGCTGCTCTTGCAGGAAACGGCCACAAGGTGGCATCATTTCTCCTTTACCAAATTTGGTAACTGGGGAAACAGAGCCTTAATGGAAGTGGTGTTCTAGGTTGTAAATTAGAATGGAATGTGCCAGGAAAAAGCCCTTTATGTTTATGTCTCATTACTTGTTGTTCATATTTATAATTTACTTTTATTTTTTATCCAAGCAAATTTGATTACAATGGTTTGTTTGTTCTAGGTGGGCAAATGTGGTTCTTTCACACATATACGTGTATCTATTCTTCCTCGCATCCTTTTCCCATATAGGTTATGACACAATGTTGAGTAGTCTTCTCCTGGTCTTCCGTACGTCTTTGGTGATTATATATTTCACATGGTTTGTATATCTCTGTTAACCCCAATATGGTAAATTATCCAATCCTCATCCCTTTCTATTTGATGAACCATAAGTTTTTTCATGAATCTGTGATTGCCTTTCTCTGTGGAAATATCTTCATTAATATCAATTTTTATGTAACTCCTAAAAGTGATATGATAGGATATGTGTCTTTTACTTTCTCACTTACTACAGGTGGTGTGATTACGTCTAGACTCATCTATGGTGCTGCAAATGGCATTGTTTCATTTTTTTCACTAGCGAATATTCCATCTATACATGGAGGAGTTCTTCTTTGTCCACCCATCTGTTGGTGGACTTTTTGGTTACCTCCATATCTTGGCTATTGTAATACTGAGCAATGCAGATTTGCCTGCCAGTGTCTTTCCAATTCTCTCTTCTTAGATTATAGGTCGAGGAGTGGGCCTGCTGGATCATATGGTAGCTCAATGTTTACCTTTTTAAGGCACCTCCATTCTGTTCTCATTTGTGGCCCTTTCCAAGTTACGTCCCCCTTGAAGTTGAGGGTATGCATTTCTCCACATCAGCTTCAGCGTTTATTGTTTGTAGTTTTCTTGCTGATGGTTTTTCTGACAAGTGTGAGCTGATACCTCTTTTTGGTTGAATTCGCATGTGCCTCATAATCCGTTGAAACTGAGCTTTAAGGCATATCCTTTTTATTTTTCAAGCTGTGATTACCCCTTAGTTCTTCAAAGTGTTCTCTTAAAGTATGTGTCACATTTTGAAATGTTTTGGCCATTACCTCCCTCAAGACATATTGAGGGCATGTTTCATTTACAGTCCTGCATTAATTCTTCCTATGAAATGACCATTAGCACAGGCCTTAAAGCTGTTTTTGCAGGTAACTGCCAGAGGGTGGCAGCCTTTCTATGTTCCCCACCCTGGTAACTAGGGAAATGCCCTTGCGGCCTGTGGTGTTACTCGGTTATAAATTAGAGTGGAGTGTGCCCGGAGAAACCCACACAAGCTGATGTCTCTTTACTTTTGTTGGATTTTTAAATTTAATTTTTATTTTTTATTGGAATAATTTTCCACTGAGTACTTGGACCACTTCTACTTTGTGCATTCCTCAGTTGATGGACATTTTCATTGCTTCCAACTGTTGGCTATGGTAAATATTGTTGGAGTGCAGGATTGCCAGCCTGTGACTTTTTTTTTTAATATTTATTTATTTATTTATTTATTTATTTATTTATTTATTTTTGGCTGTGTTGGATCTTCGTTTGTGCGCGAGGGCTTTCTGTAGTTGCGGCGAGCGGGGGCCACTCTTCATCGCGGTGCGTGGGTCTCTCACTATCGCGGCCTCTCTTGTTGCCGAGCACAGGCTCCATGCGCGCAGGCTCAGTGGTTGTGGCTCACGGGCCCAGTTGCTCCGCGGCATGTGGGATCTTCCCAGACCGGGGCTCGAACCCGTGTGCCCTGCATTGGCAGGCAGACTCTCAACCACTGCACCACCAGGGAAGCCCCAAGCCTGTGACTTTTTGATTCTCATTTTCTCAGGTGATAGGCCCAGCAGTGGGTGTGATTGATTGACTGGTAGCACCGTGTTACCCTTATCAAAGCACCTTCTTTGTGTTTTCATTAGTGGCTCTTACCACGTCCCCCTTAGAATCGAGGGTACGCATTTCTCCACAATCGCTTCAGCATTTATTGTTTGCAGCATTTATGCTAATGGCCCTTCTGGCTGGTGTGAGCTGATAGGTTTTTGTACTTTGGGTTTTCATGTCTTTGAAAATTCATAAAACTTATCATTTTTCTCTGCCGTTTTCTTTTCTGCTAAAAAAAGGAAACAGTTGGGAGTACAATATAATTCTTGAAATTGTCTTCTTGGAAGCTTGCCCTCTGTTAAATTTTTTGGTCGATTTTCCAGCCCAGAATTTTTTTAGAGAGCAGGTCTCATTTCCCGAACTGCAAGTGTGGTGCATATTTAGTGACCTTTAGTAATGGGTTAAAAGCTGCTGTTGTGGGAAGTGGCCTCAAGCAGGCAGCATTCCTCCATTCCCAAATCTGGGTACTAGGGCAGCAGAGCCTTTCTGGAAGTCGTGTTCCTAGGTTGTAAATTATATTGGAATGTGCATGGAGAAACCCCCATAAGTTTATGTCTCATTATTTCTTCTTGGTTTTAAAATTTTTTTTAATTGGAGTAAAGCTTAGAATATTGTTTGTCCGAGGTGTACACAATCTGGTTCATTTGTACATTATATATGTCTATTCAAGTACAGATCCCCTTCCCATGTAAAATGTTACAGAGGGTTCCGCACACCTCCCTTCTATATGGTAGGTCTTTTTGAGATATGTATATAATATGTGTTTGTATACATATAGTAACACTAACCTTAATTTATCCACTCCCCCCACCTTTCCTTTTAGATGAGCATAGTTTGTTTTCTAAATCTGTGAGTGTCTTTCTCTTTGGAAATATGTTCATTTGTGTCAGTTATTAGATAACGCCTGTAAGTGATATCATAGAATATAGGTCTTTTGCTTTCGGACTTACCTCATGTTTCGTGATTATCTCCAGACTCATTTGTGGTGCCTCAAAGAACAATGGTTCATTGTTTTCCATGGCTAATATTCCATTGTGTACATGGACCACTTCTTCTTTATCTATTCACCTGTTGTTGGACATTTTGATTCCTTCACTGTCTTGGCTATTGTGAATAAGGCTGCACTGAAGCTTTTGCGGCCTGTGTCTTCTCGATTCTTGTCTTCTCCGGTGAGAGGTCCAATGGTGCGCCTGCTGGATTGAATGGTACCTCCATTTTTACTTTTAAACACTGCTCCTTTCTGTTCTCATTATTGGCCGTTACCCCTTTAGGTCTCACCAGCAGGGAGAGGGTACACAGTTCTCTAAAACCCCGTCAGCATTTATTGTTTGTAGACTTTTTGCTGATGGTCAGTCGACTGGTGTAAGTAGAAACTTTTTGTAGATTAGATTTCATGGGTCTAACACTCCCTGAGGTTGAGCTTTTATCCATTTTCCTTTTTTTTAAAAGAGCGTGAGTAAAACGTTAATATTCATACTCTCTTCTGGAAACATTTGCCTGTTTTGAAATTTTTGTCCATTCCCTACTTCAGCACAATTTTTTAGGGCAGGTGTCCTTTACAGCCCTGAGTCCTTGTGAATGTTAAGTGACCCTTAGCTGTGAGTTTAAAGCTGCTCTTGCAGGAAACGGCCACAAGGTGGCATCATTTCTCCTTTACCAAATTTGGTAACTGGGGAAACAGAGCCTTAATGGAAGTGGTGTTCTAGGTTGTAAATTAGAATGGAATGTGCCAGGAAAAAGCCCTTTATGTTTATGTCTCATTACTTGTTGTTCATATTTATAATTTACTTTTTATTTTTTATCCAAGCAAATTTGATTACAATGGTTTGTTTGTTCTAGGTGGGCAAATGTGGTTCTTTCACACATATACGTGTATCTATTCTTTCTCGCATCCTTTTCCCATATAGGTTATGACACAATGTTGAGTAGTCTTCTCCTGGTCTTCCGTACGTCTTTGGTGATTATATATTTCACATGGTTTGTATATCTCTGTTAACCCCAATATGGTAAATTATCCAATCCTCATCCCTTTCTATTTGATGAACCATAAGTTTTTTCATGAATCTGTGATTGCCTTTCTCTGTGGAAATATCTTCATTAGTATCAATTTTTATGTAACTCCTAAAAGTGATATGATAGGATATGTGTGTTTTACTTTCTCACTTACTACAGGTGGTGTGATTACGTCTAGACTCATCTATGGTGCTGCAAATGGCATTGTTTCATTTTTTTCACTAGCGAATATTCCATCTATACATGGAGGAGTTCTTCTTTGTCCACCCATCTGTTGGTGGACTTTTTGGTTACCTCCATATCTTGGCTATTGTAATACTGAGCAATGCAGATTTGCCTGCCAGTGTCTTTCCAATTCTCTCTTCTTAGATTATAGGTCGAGGAGTGGGCCTGCTGGATCATATGGTAGCTCAATGTTTACCTTTTTAAGGCACCTCCATTCTGTTCTCATTTGTGGCCCTTTCCAAGTTACGTCCCCCTTGAAGTTGAGGGTATGCATTTCTCCACATCAGCTTCAGCGTTTATTGTTTGTAGTTTTCTTGCTGATGGTTTTTCTGACAAGTGTGAGCTGATACCTCTTTTTGGTTGAATTCACATGTGCCTCATAATCCGTTGAAACTGAGCTTTAAGGCATATCCTTTTTATTTTTCAAGCTGTGATTACCCCTTAGTTCTTCAAAGTGTTCTCTTAAAGTATGTGTCACATTTTGAAATGTTTTGGCCATTACCTCCCTCAAGACATATTGAGGGCATGTTTCATTTACAGTCCTGCATTAATTCTTCCTATGAAATGACCATTAGCACAGGCCTTAAAGCTGTTTTTGCAGGTAACTGCCAGAGGGTGGCAGCCTTTCTATGTTCCCCACCCTGGTAACTAGGGAAATGCCCTTGCGGCCTGTGGTGTTACTCGGTTATAAATTAGAGTGGAGTGTGCCCGGAGAAACCCACACAAGCTGATGTCTCTTTACTTTTGTTGGATTTTTAAATTTAATTTTTATTTTTTATTGGAATAATTTTCCACTGAGTACTTGGACCACTTCTACTTTGTGCATTCCTCAGTTGATGGACATTTTCATTGCTTCCAAGTGTTGGCTATGGTAAATATTGTTGGAGTGCAGGATTGCCAGCCTGTGACTTTTTTTTTTAATATTTATTTATTTATTTATTTATTTATTTATTTATTTATTTTTGGCTGTGTTGGATCTTCGTTTGTGCGCGAGGGCTTTCTGTAGTTGCGGCGAGCGGGGGCCACTCTTCATCGCGGTGCGTGGGTCTCTCACTATCGCGGCCTCTCTTGTTGCCGAGCACAGGCTCCATGCGCGCAGGCTCAGTGGTTGTGGCTCACGGGCCCAGTTGCTCCGCGGCATGTGGGATCTTCCCAGACCGGGGCTCGAACCCGTGTGCCCTGCATTGGCAGGCAGACTCTCAACCACTGCACCACCAGGGAAGCCCCAAGCCTGTGACTTTTTGATTCTCATTTTCTCAGGTGATAGGCCCAGCAGTGGGTGTGATTGATTGACTGGTAGCACCGTGTTACCCTTATCAAAGCACCTTCTTTGTGTTTTCATTAGTGGTTCTTACCACGTCCCCCTTAGAATCGAGGGTACGCATTTCTCCACAATCGCTTCAGCATTTATTGTTTGCAGCATTTATGCTAATGGCCCTTCTGGCTGGTGTGAGCTGATAGGTTTTTGTACTTTGGGTTTTCATGTCTTTGAAAATTCATAAAACTCATCATTTTTCTCTGCCGTTTTCTTTTCTGCTAAAAAAAGGAAACAGTTGGGAGTACAATATAATTCTTGAAATTGTCTTCTTGGAAGCTTGCCCTCTGTTAAATTTTTTGGTCGATTTTCCAGCCCAGAATTTTTTTAGAGAGCAGGTCTCATTTCCCGAACTGCAAGTGTGGTGCATATTTAGTGACCTTTAGTAATGGGTTAAAAGCTGCTGTTGTGGGAAGTGGCCTCAAGCAGGCAGCATTCCTCCATTCCCAAATCTGGGTACTAGGGCAGCAGAGCCTTTCTGGAAGTCGTGTTCCTAGGTTGTAAATTATATTGGAATGTGCATGGAGAAACCCCCATAAGTTTATGTCTCATTATTTCTTCTTGGTTTTAAAATTTTTTTTAATTGGAGTAAAGCTTAGAATATTGTTTGTCCGAGGTGTACACAATCTGGTTCATTTGTACATTATATATGTCTATTCAAGTACAGATCCCCTTCCCATGTAAAATGTTACAGAGGGTTCCGCACACCTCCCTTCTATATGGTAGGTCTTTTTGAGATATGTATATAATATGTGTTTGTATACATATAGTAACACTAACCTTAATTTATCCACTCCCCCCACCTTTCCTTTTAGATGAGCATAGTTTGTTTTCTAAATCTGTGAGTGTCTTTCTCTTTGGAAATATGTTCATTTGTGTCAGTTATTAGATAACGCCTGTAAGTGATATCATAGAATATAGGTCTTTTGCTTTCGGACTTACCTCATGTTTCGTGATTATCTCCAGACTCATTTGTGGTGCCTCAAAGAACAATGGTTCATTGTTTTCCATGGCTAATATTCCATTGTGTACATGGACCACTTCTTCTTTATCTATTCACCTGTTGTTGGACATTTTGATTCCTTCACTGTCTTGGCTATTGTGAATAAGGCTGCACTGAAGCTTTTGCGGCCTGTGTCTTCTCGATTCTTGTCTTCTCCGGTGAGAGGTCCAATGGTGCGCCTGCTGGATTGAATGGTACCTCCATTTTTACTTTTAAACACTGCTCCTTTCTGTTCTCATTATTGGCCGTTACCCCTTTAGGTCTCACCAGCAGGGAGAGGGTACACAGTTCTCTAAAACCCCGTCAGCATTTATTGTTTGTAGACTTTTTGCTGATGGTCAGTCGACTGGTGTAAGTAGAAACTTTTTGTAGATTAGATTTCATGGGTCTAACACTCCCTGAGGTTGAGCTTTTATCCATTTTCCTTTTTTTTAAAAGAGCGTGAGTAAAACGTTAATATTCATACTCTCTTCTGGAAACATTTGCCTGTTTTGAAATTTTTGTCCATTCCCTACTTCAGCACAATTTTTTAGGGCAGGTGTCCTTTACAGCCCTGAGTCCTTGTGAATGTTAAGTGACCCTTAGCTGTGAGTTTAAAGCTGCTCTTGCAGGAAACGGCCACAAGGTGGCATCATTTCTCCTTTACCAAATTTGGTAACTGGGGAAACAGAGCCTTAATGGAAGTGGTGTTCTAGGTTGTAAATTAGAATGGAATGTGCCAGGAAAAAGCCCTTTATGTTTATGTCTCATTACTTCTTGTTCATATTTATAATTTACTTTTATTTTTTATCCAAGCAAATTTGATTACAATGGTTTGTTTGTTCTAGGTGGGCAAATGTGGTTCTTTCACACATATACGTGTATCTATTCTTCCTCGCATCCTTTTCCCATATAGGTTATGACACAATGTTGAGTAGTCTTCTCCTGGTCTTCCGTACGTCTTTGGTGATTATATATTTCACATGGTTTGTATATCTCTGTTAACCCCAATATGGTAAATTATCCAATCCTCATCCCTTTCTATTTGATGAACCATAAGTTTTTTCATGAATCTGTGATTGCCTTTCTCTGTGGAAATATCTTCATTAATATCAATTTTTATGTAACTCCTAAAAGTGATATGATAGGATATGTGTCTTTTACTTTCTCACTTACTACAGGTGGTGTGATTACGTCTAGACTCATCTATGGTGCTGCAAATGGCATTGTTTCATTTTTTTCACTAGCGAATATTCCATCTATACATGGAGGAGTTCTTCTTTGTCCACCCATCTGTTGGTGGACTTTTTGGTTACCTCCATATCTTGGCTATTGTAATACTGAGCAATGCAGATTTGCCTGCCAGTGTCTTTCCAATTCTCTCTTCTTAGATTATAGGTCGAGGAGTGGGCCTGCTGGATCATATGGTAGCTCAATGTTTACCTTTTAAAGGCACCTCCATTCTGTTCTCATTTGTGGCCCTTTCCAAGTTACGTCCCCCTTGAAGTTGAGGGTATGCATTTCTCCACAACAGCTTCAGCATTTATTGTTTGTAGTTTTCTTGCTGATGGTTTTTCTGACAAGTGTGAGCTGATACCTCTTTTTGGTTGAATTCACATGTGCCTCATAATCCGTTGAAACTGAGCTTTAAGGCATATCCTTTTTATTTTTCAAGCTGTGATTACCCCTTAGTTCTTCAAAGTGTTCTCTTAAAGTATGTGTCACATTTTGAAATGTTTTGGCCATTACCTCCCTCAAGACATATTGAGGGCATGTTTCATTTACAGTCCTGCATTAATTCTTCCTATGAAATGACCATTAGCACAGGCCTTAAAGCTGTTTTTGCAGGTAACTGCCAGAGGGTGGCAGCCTTTCTATGTTCCCCACCCTGGTAACTAGGGAAATGCCCTTGCGGCCTGTGGTGTTACTCGGTTATAAATTAGAGTGGAGTGTGCCCGGAGAAACCCACACAAGCTGATGTCTCTTTACTTTTGTTGGATTTTTAAATTTAATTTTTATTTTTTATTGGAATAATTTTCCACTGAGTACTTGGACCACTTCTACTTTGTGCATTCCTCAGTTGATGGACATTTTCATTGCTTCCAAGTGTTGGCTATGGTAAATATTGTTGGAGTGCAGGATTGCCAGCCTGTGACTTTTTTTTTTAATATTTATTTATTTATTTATTTATTTATTTATTTATTTATTTATTTATTTATTTTTGGCTGTGTTGGATCTTCGTTTGTGCGCGAGGGCTTTCTGTAGTTGCGGCGAGCGGGGGCCACTCTTCATCGCGGTGCGTGGGTCTCTCACTATCGCGGCCTCTCTTGTTGCGGAGCACAGGCTCCATGCGCGCAGGCTCAGTGGTTGTGGCTCACGGGCCCAGTTGCTCCGCGGCATGTGGGATCTTCCCAGACCGGGGCTCGAACCCGTGTGCCCTGCATTGGCAGGCAGACTCTCAACCACTGCACCACCAGGGAAGCCCCAAGCCTGTGACTTTTTGATTCTCATTTTCTCAGGTGATAGGCCCAGCAGTGGGTGTGATTGATTGACTGGTAGCACCGTGTTACCCTTATCAAAGCACCTTCTTTGTGTTTTCATTAGTGGCTCTTACCACGTCCCCCTTAGAATCGAGGGTACGCATTTCTCCACAATCGCTTCAGCATTTATTGTTTGCAGCATTTATGCTAATGGCCCTTCTGGCTGGTGTGAGCTGATAGGTTTTTGTACTTTGGGTTTTCATGTCTTTGAAAATTCATAAAACTCATCATTTTTCTCTGCCGTTTTCTTTTCTGCTAAAAAAAGGAAACAGTTGGGAGTACAATATAATTCTTGAAATTGTCTTCTTGGAAGCTTGCCCTCTGTTAAATTTTTTGGTCGATTTTCCAGCCCAGAATTTTTTTAGAGAGCAGGTCTCATTTCCCGAACTGCAAGTGTGGTGCATATTTAGTGACCTTTAGTAATGGGTTAAAAGCTGCTGTTGTGGGAAGTGGCCTCAAGCAGGCAGCATTCCTCCATTCCCAAATCTGGGTACTAGGGCAGCAGAGCCTTTCTGGAAGTCGTGTTCCTAGGTTGTAAATTATATTGGAATGTGCATGGAGAAACCCCCATAAGTTTATGTCTCATTATTTCTTCTTGGTTTTAAAATTTTTTTTAATTGGAGTAAAGCTTAGAATATTGTTTGTCCGAGGTGTACACAATCTGGTTCATTTGTACATTATATATGTCTATTCAAGTACAGATCCCCTTCCCATGTAAAATGTTACAGAGGGTTCCGCACACCTCCCTTCTATATGGTAGGTCTTTTTGAGATATGTATATAATATGTGTTTGTATACATATAGTAACACTAACCTTAATTTATCCACTCCCCCCACCTTTCCTTTTAGATGAGCATAGTTTGTTTTCTAAATCTGTGAGTGTCTTTCTCTTTGGAAATATGTTCATTTGTGTCAGTTATTAGATAACGCCTGTAAGTGATATCATAGAATATAGGTCTTTTGCTTTCGGACTTACCTCATGTTTCGTGATTATCTCCAGACTCATTTGTGGTGCCTCAAAGAACAATGGTTCATTGTTTTCCATGGCTAATATTCCATTGTGTACATGGACCACTTCTTCTTTATCTATTCACCTGTTGTTGGACATTTTGATTCCTTCACTGTCTTGGCTATTGTGAATAAGGCTGCACTGAAGCTTTTGCGGCCTGTGTCTTCTCGATTCTTGTCTTCTCCGGTGAGAGGTCCAATGGTGCGCCTGCTGGATTGAATGGTACCTCCATTTTTACTTTTAAACACTGCTCCTTTCTGTTCTCATTATTGGCCGTTACCCCTTTAGGTCTCACCAGCAGGGAGAGGGTACACAGTTCTCTAAAACCCCGTCAGCATTTATTGTTTGTAGACTTTTTGCTGATGGTCAGTCGACTGGTGTAAGTAGAAACTTTTTGTAGATTAGATTTCATGGGTCTAACACTCCCTGAGGTTGAGCTTTTATCCATTTTCCTTTTTTTTAAAAGAGCGTGAGTAAAACGTTAATATTCATACTCTCTTCTGGAAACATTTGCCTGTTTTGAAATTTTTGTCCATTCCCTACTTCAGCACAATTTTTTAGGGCAGGTGTCCTTTACAGCCCTGAGTCCTTGTGAATGTTAAGTGACCCTTAGCTGTGAGTTTAAAGCTGCTCTTGCAGGAAACGGCCACAAGGTGGCATCATTTCTCCTTTACCAAATTTGGTAACTGGGGAAACAGAGCCTTAATGGAAGTGGTGTTCTAGGTTGTAAATTAGAATGGAATGTGCCAGGAAAAAGCCCTTTATGTTTATGTCTCATTACTTGTTGTTCATATTTATAATTTACTTTTTATTTTTTATCCAAGCAAATTTGATTACAATGGTTTGTTTGTTCTAGGTGGGCAAATGTGGTTCTTTCACACATATACGTGTATCTATTCTTCCTCGCATCCTTTTCCCATATAGGTTATGACAAAATGTTGAGTAGTCTTCTCCTGGTCTTCCGTACGTCTTTGGTGATTATATATTTCACATGGTTTGTATATCTCTGTTAACCCCAATATGGTAAATTATCCAATCCTCATCCCTTTCTATTTGATGAACCATAAGTTTTTTCATGAATCTGTGATTGCCTTTCTCTGTGGAAATATCTTCATTAGTATCAATTTTTATGTAACTCCTAAAAGTGATATGATAGGATATGTGTCTTTTACTTTCTCAGTTACTACAGGTGGTGTGATTACGTCTAGACTCATCTATGGTGCTGCAAATGGCATTGTTTCATTTTTTTCACTAGCGAATATTCCATCTATACATGGAGGAGTTCTTCTTTGTCCACCCATCTGTTGGTGGACTTTTTGGTTACCTCCATATCTTGGCTATTGTAATACTGAGCAATGCAGATTTGCCTGCCAGTGTCTTTCCAATTCTCTCTTCTTAGATTATAGGTCGAGGAGTGGGCCTGCTGGATCATATGGTAGCTCAATGTTTACCTTTTTAAGGCACCTCCATTCTGTTCTCATTTGTGGCCCTTTCCAAGTTACGTCCCCCTTGAAGTTGAGGGTATGCATTTCTCCACAACAGCTTCAGCATTTATTGTTTGTAGTTTTCTTGCTGATGGTTTTTCTGACAAGTGTGAGCTGATACCTCTTTTTGGTTGAATTCACATGTGCCTCATAATCCGTTGAAACTGAGCTTTAAGGCATATCCTTTTTATTTTTCAAGCTGTGATTACCCCTTAGTTCTTCAAAGTGTTCTCTTAAAGTATGTGTCACATTTTGAAATGTTTTGGCCATTACCTCCCTCAAGACATATTGAGGGCATGTTTCATTTACAGTCCTGCATTAATTCTTCCTATGAAATGACCATTAGCACAGGCCTTAAAGCTGTTTTTGCAGGTAACTGCCAGAGGGTGGCAGCCTTTCTATGTTCCCCACCCTGGTAACTAGGGAAATGCCCTTGCGGCCTGTGGTGTTACTCGGTTATAAATTAGAGTGGAGTGTGCCCGGAGAAACCCACACAAGCTGATGTCTCTTTACTTTTGTTGGATTTTTAAATTTAATTTTTATTTTTTATTGGAATAATTTTCCACTGAGTACTTGGACCACTTCTACTTTGTGCATTCCTCAGTTGATGGACATTTTCATTGCTTCCAAGTGTTGGCTATGGTAAATATTGTTGGAGTGCAGGATTGCCAGCCTGTGACTTTTTTTTTTAATATTTATTTATTTATTTATTTATTTATTTATTTATTTATTTATTTATTTATTTTTGGCTGTGTTGGATCTTCGTTTGTGCGCGAGGGCTTTCTGTAGTTGCGGCGAGCGGGGGCCACTCTTCATCGCGGTGCGTGGGTCTCTCACTATCGCGGCCTCTCTTGTTGCGGAGCACAGGCTCCATGCGCGCAGGCTCAGTGGTTGTGGCTCACGGGCCCAGTTGCTCCGCGGCATGTGGGATCTTCCCAGACCGGGGCTCGAACCCGTGTGCCCTGCATTGGCAGGCAGACTCTCAACCACTGCACCACCAGGGAAGCCCCAAGCCTGTGACTTTTTGATTCTCATTTTCTCAGGTGATAGGCCCAGCAGTGGGTGTGATTGATTGACTGGTAGCACCGTGTTACCCTTATCAAAGCACCTTCTTTGTGTTTTCATTAGTGGCTCTTACCACGTCCCCCTTAGAATCGAGGGTACGCATTTCTCCACAATCGCTTCAGCATTTATTGTTTGCAGCATTTATGCTAATGGCCCTTCTGGCTGGTGTGAGCTGATAGGTTTTTGTACTTTGGGTTTTCATGTCTTTGAAAATTCATAAAACTCATCATTTTTCTCTGCCGTTTTCTTTTCTGCTAAAAAAAGGAAACAGTTGGGAGTGCAATATAATTCTTGAAATTGTCTTCTTGGAAGCTTGCCCTCTGTTAAATTTTTTGGTCGATTTTCCAGCCCAGAATTTTTTTAGAGAGCAGGTCTCATTTCCCGAACTGCAAGTGTGGTGCATATTTAGTGACCTTTAGTAATGGGTTAAAAGCTGCTGTTGTGGGAAGTGGCCTCAAGCAGGCAGCATTCCTCCATTCCCAAATCTGGGTACTAGGGCAGCAGAGCCTTTCTGGAAGTCGTGTTCCTAGGTTGTAAATTATATTGGAATGTGCATGGAGAAACCCCCATAAGTTTATGTCTCATTATTTCTTCTTGGTTTTAAAATTTTTTTTAATTGGAGTAAAGCTTAGAATATTGTTTGTCCGAGGTGTACACAATCTGGTTCATTTGTACATTATATATGTCTATTCAAGTACAGATCCCCTTCCCATGTAAAATGTTACAGAGGGTTCCGCACACCTCCCTTCTATATGGTAGGTCTTTTTGAGATATGTATATAATATGTGTTTGTATACATATAGTAACACTAACCTTAATTTATCCACTCCCCCCACCTTTCCTTTTAGATGAGCATAGTTTGTTTTCTAAATCTGTGAGTGTCTTTCTCTTTGGAAATATGTTCATTTGTGTCAGTTATTAGATAACGCCTGTAAGTGATATCATAGAATATAGGTCTTTTGCTTTCGGACTTACCTCATGTTTCGTGATTATCTCCAGACTCATTTGTGGTGCCTCAAAGAACAATGGTTCATTGTTTTCCATGGCTAATATTCCATTGTGTACATGGACCACTTCTTCTTTATCTATTCACCTGTTGTTGGACATTTTGATTCCTTCACTGTCTTGGCTATTGTGAATAAGGCTGCACTGAAGCTTTTGCGGCCTGTGTCTTCTCGATTCTTGTCTTCTCCGGTGAGAGGTCCAATGGTGCGCCTGCTGGATTGAATGGTACCTCCATTTTTACTTTTAAACACTGCTCCTTTCTGTTCTCATTATTGGCCGTTACCCCTTTAGGTCTCACCAGCAGGGAGAGGGTACACAGTTCTCTAAAACCCCGTCAGCATTTATTGTTTGTAGACTTTTTGCTGATGGTCAGTCGACTGGTGTAAGTAGAAACTTTTTGTAGATTAGATTTCATGGGTCTAACACTCCCTGAGGTTGAGCTTTTATCCATTTTCCTTTTTTTTAAAAGAGCGTGAGTAAAACGTTAATATTCATACTCTCTTCTGGAAACATTTGCCTGTTTTGAAATTTTTGTCCATTCCCTACTTCAGCACAATTTTTTAGGGCAGGTGTCCTTTACAGCCCTGAGTCCTTGTGAATGTTAAGTGACCCTTAGCTGTGAGTTTAAAGCTGCTCTTGCAGGAAACGGCCACAAGGTGGCATCATTTCTCCTTTACCAAATTTGGTAACTGGGGAAACAGAGCCTTAATGGAAGTGGTGTTCTAGGTTGTAAATTAGAATGGAATGTGCCAGGAAAAAGCCCTTTATGTTTATGTCTCATTACTTGTTGTTCATATTTATAATTTACTTTTTATTTTTTATCCAAGCAAATTTGATTACAATGGTTTGTTTGTTCTAGGTGGGCAAATGTGGTTCTTTCACACATATACGTGTATCTATTCTTCCTCGCATCCTTTTCCCATATAGGTTATGACAAAATGTTGAGTAGTCTTCTCCTGGTCTTCCGTACGTCTTTGGTGATTATATATTTCACATGGTTTGTATATCTCTGTTAACCCCAATATGGTAAATTATCCAATCCTCATCCCTTTCTATTTGATGAACCATAAGTTTTTTCATGAATCTGTGATTGCCTTTCTCTGTGGAAATATCTTCATTAGTATCAATTTTTATGTAACTCCTAAAAGTGATATGATAGGATATGTGTCTTTTACTTTCTCACTTACTACAGGTGGTGTGATTACGTCTAGACTCATCTATGGTGCTGCAAATGGCATTGTTTCATTTTTTTCACTAGCGAATATTCCATCTATACATGGAGGAGTTCTTCTTTGTCCACCCATCTGTTGGTGGACTTTTTGGTTACCTCCATATCTTGGCTATTGTAATACTGAGCAATGCAGATTTGCCTGCCAGTGTCTTTCCAATTCTCTCTTCTTAGATTATAGGTCGAGGAGTGGGCCTGCTGGATCATATGGTAGCTCAATGTTTACCTTTTTAAGGCACCTCCATTCTGTTCTCATTTGTGGCCCTTTCCAAGTTACGTCCCCCTTGGAGTTGAGGGTATGCATTTCTCCACAACAGCTTCAGCATTTATTGTTTGTAGTTTTCTTGCTGATGGTTTTTCTGACAAGTGTGAGCTGATACCTCTTTTTGGTTGAATTCGCATGTGCCTCATAATCCGTTGAAACTGAGCTTTAAGGCATATCCTTTTTATTTTTCAAGCTGTGATTACCCCTTAGTTCTTCAAAGTGTTCTCTTAAAGTATGTGTCACATTTTGAAATGTTTTGGCCATTACCTCCCTCAAGACATATTGAGGGCATGTTTCATTTACAGTCCTGCATTAATTCTTCCTATGAAATGACCATTAGCACAGGCTTTAAAGCTGTTTTTGCAGGTAACTGCCAGAGGGTGGCAGCCTTTCTATGTTCCCCACCCTGGTAACTAGGGAAATGCCCTTGCGGCCTGTGGTGTTACTCGGTTATAAATTAGAGTGGAGTGTGCCCGGAGAAACCCACACAAGCTGATGTCTCTTTACTTTTGTTGGATTTTTAAATTTAATTTTTATTTTTTATTGGAATAATTTTCCACTGTGTACTTGGACCACTTCTACTTTGTGCATTCCTCAGTTGATGGACATTTTCATTGCTTCCAAGTGTTGGCTATGGTAAATATTGTTGGAGTGCAGGATTGCCAGCCTGTGACTTTTTTTTTTAATATTTATTTATTTATTTATTTATTTATTTATTTATTTATTTATTTATTTATTTTTGGCTGTGTTGGATCTTCGTTTGTGCGCGAGGGCTTTCTGTAGTTGCGGCGAGCGGGGGCCACTCTTCATCGCGGTGCGTGGGTCTCTCACTATCGCGGCCTCTCTTGTTGCGGAGCACAGGCTCCATGCGCGCAGGCTCAGTGGTTGTGGCTCACGGGCCCAGTTGCTCCGCGGCATGTGGGATCTTCCCAGACCGGGGCTCGAACCCGTGTGCCCTGCATTGGCAGGCAGACTCTCAACCACTGCACCACCAGGGAAGCCCCAAGCCTGTGACTTTTTGATTCTCATTTTCTCAGGTGATAGGCCCAGCAGTGGGTGTGATTGATTGACTGGTAGCACCGTGTTACCCTTATCAAAGCACCTTCTTTGTGTTTTCATTAGTGGCTCTTACCACGTCCCCCTTAGAATCGAGGGTACGCATTTCTCCACAATCGCTTCAGCATTTATTGTTTGCAGCATTTATGCTAATGGCCCTTCTGGCTGGTGTGAGCTGATAGGTTTTTGTACTTTGGGTTTTCATGTCTTTGAAAATTCATAAAACTCATCATTTTTCTCTGCCGTTTTCTTTTCTGCTAAAAAAAGGAAACAGTTGGGAGTACAATATAATTCTTGAAATTGTCTTCTTGGAAGCTTGCCCTCTGTTAAATTTTTTGGTCGATTTTCCAGCCCAGAATTTTTTTAGAGAGCAGGTCTCATTTCCCGAACTGCAAGTGTGGTGCATATTTAGTGACCTTTAGTAATGGGTTAAAAGCTGCTGTTGTGGGAAGTGGCCTCAAGCAGGCAGCATTCCTCCATTCCCAAATCTGGGTACTAGGGCAGCAGAGCCTTTCTGGAAGTCGTGTTCCTAGGTTGTAAATTATATTGGAATGTGCATGGAGAAACCCCCATAAGTTTATGTCTCATTATTTCTTCTTGGTTTTAAAAATTTCTTTAATTGGAGTAAAGCTTAGAATATTGTTTGTCCGAGGTGTACACAATCTGGTTCATTTGTACATTATATATGTCTATTCAAGTACAGATCCCCTTCCCATGTAAAATGTTACAGAGGGTTCCGCACACCTCCCTTCTATATGGTAGGTCTTTTTGAGATATGTATATAATATGTGTTTGTATACATATAGTAACACTAACCTTAATTTATCCACTCCCCCCACCTTTCCTTTTAGATGAGCATAGTTTGTTTTCTAAATCTGTGAGTGTCTTTCTCTTTGGAAATATGTTCATTTGTGTCAGTTATTAGATAACGCCTGTAAGTGATATCATAGAATATAGGTCTTTTGCTTTCGGACTTACCTCATGTTTCGTGATTATCTCCAGACTCATTTGTGGTGCCTCAAAGAACAATGGTTCATTGTTTTCCATGGCTAATATTCCATTGTGTACATGGACCACTTCTTCTTTATCTATTCACCTGTTGTTGGACATTTTGATTCCTTCACTGTCTTGGCTATTGTGAATAAGGCTGCACTGAAGCTTTTGCGGCCTGTGTCTTCTCGATTCTTGTCTTCTCCGGTGAGAGGTCCAATGGTGCGCCTGCTGGATTGAATGGTACCTCCATTTTTACTTTTAAACACAGCTCCTTTCTGTTCTCATTATTGGCCGTTACCCCTTTACGTCTCACCAGCAGGGAGAGGGTACACAGTTCTCTAAAACCCCGTCAGCATTTATTGTTTGTAGACTTTTTGCTGATGGTCAGTCGACTGGTGTAAGTTGAAACTTTTTGTAGATTAGATTTCATGGGTCTAACACTCCCTGAGGTTGAGCTTTTATCCATTTTCCTTTTTTTTAAAAGAGCGTGAGTAAAACGTTAATATTCATACTCTCTTCTGGAAACATTTGCCTGTTTTGAAATTTTTGTCCATTCCCTACTTCAGCACAATTTTTTAGGGCAGGTGTCCTTTACAGCCCTGAGTCCTTGTGAATGTTAAGTGACCCTTAGCTGTGAGTTTAAAGCTGCTCTTGCAGGAAACGGCCACAAGGTGGCATCATTTCTCCTTTACCAAATTTGGTAACTGGGGAAACAGAGCCTTAATGGAAGTGGTGTTCTAGGTTGTAAATTAGAATGGAATGTGCCAGGAAAAAGCCCTTTATGTTTATGTCTCATTACTTGTTGTTCATATTTATAATTTACTTTTTATTTTTTATCCAAGCAAATTTGATTACAATGGTTTGTTTGTTCTAGGTGGGCAAATGTGGTTCTTTCACACATATACGTGTATCTATTCTTCCTCGCATCCTTTTCCCATGTAGGTTATGACACAATGTTGAGTAGTCTTCTCCTGGTCTTCCGTACGTCTTTGGTGATTATATATTTCACATGGTTTGTATATCTCTGTTAACCCCAATATGGTAAATTATCCAATCCTCATCCCTTTCTATTTGGTGAACCATAAGTTTTTTAATGAATCTGTGATTGCCTTTCTCTGTGGAAATATCTTCATTGGTATCAATTTTTATGTAACTCCTAAAAGTGATATGATAGGATATGTGTCTTTTACTTTCTCACTTACTACAGGTGGTGTGATTTCGTCTAGACTCATCTATGGTGCTGCAAATGGCATTGTTTCATTTTTTTCACTGGCGAATATTCCATCTATACATGGAGGAGTTCTTCTTTGTCCACCCATCTGTTGGTGGACTTTTTGGTTACCTCCATATCTTGGCTATTGTAATACTGAGCAATGCAGATTTGCCTGCCAGTGTCTTTCCAATTCTCTCTTCTTAGATTATAGGTCGAGGAGTGGGCCTGCTGGATCATATGGTAGCTCAATGTTTACCTTTTTAAGGCACCTCCATTCTGTTCTCATTCGTGGCCCTTTCCAAGTTACGTCCCCCTTGAAGTTGAGGGTATGCATTTCTCCACAACAGCTTCAGCATTTATTGTTTGTAGTTTTCTTGCTGATGGTTTTTCTGACAAGTGTGAGCTGATACCTCTTTTTGGTTGAATTCGCATGTGCCTCATAATCCGTTGAAACTGAGCTTTAAGGCATATCCTTTTTATTTTTCAAGCTGTGATTACCCCTTAGTTCTTCAAAGTGTTCTCTTAAAGTATGTGTCACATTTTGAAATGTTTTGGCCATTACCTCCCTCAAGACATATTGAGGGCATGTTTCATTTACGGTCCTGCATTAATTCTTCCTATGAAATGACCATTAGCACAGGCCTTAAAGCTGTTTTTGCAGGTAACTGCCAGAGGGTGGCAGCCTTTCTATGTTCCCCACCCTGGTAACTAGGGAAATGCCCTTGCGGCCTGTGGTGTTACTCGGTTATAAATTAGAGTGGAGTGTGCCCGGAGAAACCCACACAAGCTGATGTCTCTTTACTTTTGTTGGATTTTTAAATTTAATTTTTATTTTTTATTGGAATAATTTTCCACTGAGTACTTGGACCACTTCTACTTTGTGCATTCCTCAGTTGATGGACATTTTCATTGCTTCCAAGTGTTGGCTATGGTAAATATTGTTGGAGTGCAGGATTGCCAGCCTGTGACTTTTTTTTTTAATATTTATTTATTTATTTATTTATTTATTTATTTATTTATTTATTTTTGGCTGTGTTGGATCTTCGTTTGTGCGCGAGGGCTTTCTGTAGTTGCGGCGAGCGGGGGCCACTCTTCATCGCGGTGCGTGGGTCTCTCACTATCGCGGCCTCTCTTGTTGCGGAGCACAGGCTCCATGCGCGCAGGCTCAGTGGTTGTGGCTCACGGGCCCAGTTGCTCCGCGGCATGTGGGATCTTCCCAGACCGGGGCTCGAACCCATGTGCCCTGCATTGGCAGGCAGACTCTCAACCACTGCACCACCAGGGAAGCCCCAAGCCTGTGACTTTTTGATTCTCATTTTCTCAGGTGATAGGCCCAGCAGTGGGTGTGATTGATTGACTGGTAGCACCGTGTTACCCTTATCAAAGCACCTTCTTTGTGTTTTCATTAGTGGCTCTTACCACGTCCCCCTTAGAATCGAGGGTACGCATTTCTCCACAATCGCTTCAGCATTTATTGTTTGCAGCATTTATGCTAATGGCCCTTCTGGCTGGTGTGAGCTGATAGGTTTTTGTACTTTGGGTTTTCATGTCTTTGAAAATTCATAAAACTCATCATTTTTCTCTGCCGTTTTCTTTTCTGCTAAAAAAAGGAAACAGTTGGGAGTACAATATAATTCTTGAAATTGTCTTCTTGGAAGCTTGCCCTCTGTTAAATTTTTTGGTCGATTTTCCAGCCCAGAATTTTTTTAGAGAGCAGGTCTCATTTCCCGAACTGCAAGTGTGGTGCATATTTAGTGACCTTTAGTAATGGGTTAAAAGCTGCTGTTGTGGGAAGTGGCCTCAAGCAGGCAGCATTCCTCCATTCCCAAATCTGGGTACTAGGGCAGCAGAGCCTTTCTGGAAGTCGTGTTCCTAGGTTGTAAATTATATTGGAATGTGCATGGAGAAACCCCCATAAGTTTATGTCTCATTATTTCTTCTTGGTTTTAAAAATTTCTTTAATTGGAGTAAAGCTTAGAATATTGTTTGTCCGAGGTGTACACAATCTGGTTCATTTGTACATTATATATGTCTATTCAAGTACAGATCCCCTTCCCATGTAAAATGTTACAGAGGGTTCCGCACACCTCCCTTCTATATGGTAGGTCTTTTTGAGATATGTATATAATATGTGTTTGTATACATATAGTAACACTAACCTTAATTTATCCACTCCCCCCACCTTTCCTTTTAGATGAGCATAGTTTGTTTTCTAAATCTGTGAGTGTCTTTCTCTTTGGAAATATGTTCATTTGTGTCAGTTATTAGATAACGCCTGTAAGTGATATCATAGAATATAGGTCTTTTGCTTTCGGACTTACCTCATGTTTCGTGATTATCTCCAGACTCATTTGTGGTGCCTCAAAGAACAATGGTTCATTGTTTTCCATGGCTAATATTCCATTGTGTACATGGACCACTTCTTCTTTATCTATTCACCTGTTGTTGGACATTTTGATTCCTTCACTGTCTTGGCTATTGTGAATAAGGCTGCACTGAAGCTTTTGCGGCCTGTGTCTTCTCGATTCTTGTCTTCTCCGGTGAGAGGTCCAATGGTGCGCCTGCTGGATTGAATGGTACCTCCATTTTTACTTTTAAACACAGCTCCTTTCTGTTCTCATTATTGGCCTTTACCCCTTTAGGTCTCACCAGCAGGGAGAGGGTACACAGTTCTCTAAAACCCCGTCAGCATTTATTGTTTGTAGACTTTTTGCTGATGGTCAGTCGACTGGTGTAAGTAGAAACTTTTTGTAGATTAGATTTCATGGGTCTAACACTCCCTGAGGTTGAGCTTTTATCCATTTTCCTTTTTTTTAAAAGAGCGTGAGTAAAACGTTAATATTCATACTCTCTTCTGGAAACATTTGCCTGTTTTGAAATTTTTGTCCATTCCCTACTTCAGCACAATTTTTTAGGGCAGGTGTCCTTTACAGCCCTGAGTCCTTGTGAATGTTAAGTGACCCTTAGCTGTGAGTTTAAAGCTGCTCTTGCAGGAAACGGCCACAAGGTGGCATCATTTCTCCTTTACCAAATTTGGTAACTGGGGAAACAGAGCCTTAATGGAAGTGGTGTTCTAGGTTGTAAATTAGAATGGAATGTGCCAGGAAAAAGCCCTTTATGTTTATGTCTCATTACTTGTTGTTCATATTTATAATTTACTTTTTATTTTTTATCCAAGCAAATTTGATTACAATGGTTTGTTTGTTCTAGGTGGGCAAATGTGGTTCTTTCACACATATACGTGTATCTATTCTTCCTCGCATCTTTTTCCCATATAGGTTATGACACAATGTTGAGTAGTCTTCTCCTGGTCTTCCGTACGTCTTTGGTGATTATATATTTCACATGGTTTGTATATCTCTGTTAACCCCAATATGGTAAATTATCCAATCCTCATCCCTTTCTATTTGGTGAACCATAAGTTTTTTAATGAATCTGTGATTGCCTTTCTCTGTGGAAATATCTTCATTGGTATCAATTTTTTTGTAACTCCTAAAAGTGATATGATAGGATATGTGTCTTTTACTTTCTCACTTACTACAGGTGGTGTGATTTCGTCTAGACTCATCTATGGTGCTGCAAATGGCATTGTTTCATTTTTTTCACTGGCGAATATTCCATCTATACATGGAGGAGTTCTTCTTTGTCCACCCATCTGTTGGTGGACTTTTTGGTTACCTCCATATCTTGGCTATTGTAATACTGTGCAATGCAGATTTGCCTGCCTGTGTCTTTCCAATTCTCTCTTCTTAGATTATAGGTCGAGGAGTGGGCCTGCTGGATCATATGGTAGCTCAATGTTTACCTTTTTAAGGCACCTCCATTCTGTTCTCATTCGTGGCCCTTTCCAAGTTACGTCCCCCTTGAAGTTGAGGGTATGCATTTCTCCACATCAGCTTCAGCATTTATTGTTTGTAGTTTTCTTGCTGATGGTTTTTCTGACAAGTGTGAGCTGATACCTCTTTTTGGTTGAATTCGCATGTGCCTCATAATCCGTTGAAACTGAGCTTTAAGGCATATCCTTTTTATTTTTCAAGCTGTGATTACCCCTTAGTTCTTCAAAGTGTTCTCTTAAAGTATGTGTCACATTTTGAAATGTTTTGGCCATTACCTCCCTCAAGACATATTGAGGGCATGTTTCATTTACGGTCCTGCATTACTTCTTCCTATGAAATGACCATTAGCACAGGCCTTAAAGCTGTTTTTGCAGGTAACTGCCAGAGGGTGGCAGCCTTTCTATGTTCCCCACCCTGGTAACTAGGGAAATGCCCTTGCGGCCTGTGGTGTTACTCGGTTATAAATTAGAGTGGAGTGTGCCCGGACAAACCCACACAAGCTGATGTGTCTTTACTTTTGTTCGATTTTTAAATTTAATTTTTATTTTTCATTGGAGTAATCTTCCACTGTGTACTTGGACCACTTCTACTTTGTGCATTCCTCAGTTGATGGACATTTTCATTGCTTCCAAGTGTTGGCTATGGTAAATATTGTTGGAGTGCAGGATTGCCAGCCTGTGACTTTTTTTTTTAATATTTATTTATTTATTTATTTATTTATTTATTTATTTATTTTTGGCTGTGTTGGATCTTCGTTTGTGCGCGAGGGCTTTCTGTAGTTGAGGCGAGCGGGGGCCACTCTTCATCACGGTGCGTGGGTCTCTCACTATCGCGGCCTCTCTTGTTGCCGAGCACAGGCTCCATGCGCGCAGGCTCAGTGGTTGTGGCTCACGGGCCCAGTTGCTCCGCGGCATGTGGGATCTTCCCAGACTGGGGCTCGAACCCGTGTGCCCTGCATTGGCAGGCAGACTCTCAACCACTGCACCACCAGGGAAGCCCCAAGCCTGTGACTTTTTGATTCTCATTTTCTCAGGTGATAGGCCCAGCAGTGGGTGTGATTGATTGACTGGTAGCACCGTGTTACCCTTATCAAAGCACCTTCTTTGTGTTTTCATTAGTGGCTCTTACCACGTCCCCCTTAGAATCGAGGGTACGCATTTCTCCACAATCGCTTCAGCATTTATTGTTTGCAGCATTTATGCTAATGGCCCTTCTGGCTGGTGTGAGCTGATAGGTTTTTGTACTTTGGGTTTTCATGTCTTTGAAAATTCATAAAACTCATCATTTTTCTCTGCCGTTTTCTTTTCTGCTAAAAAAAGGAAACAGTTGGGAGTACAATATAATTCTTGAAATTGTCTTCTTGGAAGCTTGCCCTCTGTTAAATTTTTTGGTCGATTTTCCAGCCCAGAATTTTTTTAGAGAGCAGGTCTCATTTCCCGAACTGCAAGTGTGGTGCATATTTAGTGACCTTTAGTAATGGGTTAAAAGCTGCTGTTGTGGGAAGTGGCCTCAAGCAGGCAGCATTCCTCCATTCCCAAATCTGGGTACTAGGGCAGCAGAGCCTTTCTGGAAGTCGTGTTCCTAGGTTGTAAATTATATTGGAATGTGCATGGAGAAACCCCCATAAGTTTATGTCTCATTATTTCTTCTTGGTTTTAAAAATTTCTTTAATTGGAGTAAAGCTTAGAATATTGTTTGTCCGAGGTGTACACAATCTGGTTCATTTGTACATTATATATGTCTATTCAAGTACAGATCCCCTTCCCATGTAAAATGTTACAGAGGGTTCCGCACACCTCCCTTCTATATGGTAGGTCTTTTTGAGATATGTATATAATAGGTGTTTGTATACATATAGTAACACTAACCTTAATTTATCCACTCCCCCCACCTTTCCTTTTAGATGAGCATAGTTTGTTTTCTAAATCTGTGAGTGTCTTTCTCTTTGGAAATATGTTCATTTGTGTCAGTTATTAGATAACGCCTGTAAGTGATATCATAGAATATAGGTCTTTTGCTTTCGGACTTACCTCATGTTTCGTGATTATCTCCAGACTCATTTGTGGTGCCTCAAAGAACAATGGTTCATTGTTTTCCATGGCTAATATTCCATTGTGTACATGGACCACTTCTTCTTTATCTATTCACCTGTTGTTGGACATTTTGATTCCTTCACTGTCTTGGCTATTGTGAATAAGGCTGCACTGAAGCTTTTGCGGCCTGTGTCTTCTCGATTCTTGTCTTCTCCGGTGAGAGGTCCAATGGTGCGCCTGCTGGATTGAATGGTACCTCCATTTTTACTTTTAAACACAGCTCCTTTCTGTTCTCATTATTGGCCGTTACCCCTTTACGTCTCACCAGCAGGGAGAGGGTACACAGTTCTCTAAAACCCCGTCAGCATTTATTGTTTGTAGACTTTTTGCTGATGGTCAGTCGACTGGTGTAAGTTGAAACTTTTTGTAGATTAGATTTCATGGGTCTAACACTCCCTGAGGTTGAGCTTTTATCCATTTTCCTTTTTTTTAAAAGAGCGTGAGTAAAACGTTAATATTCATACTCTCTTCTGGAAACATTTGCCTGTTTTGAAATTTTTGTCCATTCCCTACTTCAGCACAATTTTTTAGGGCAGGTGTCCTTTACAGCCCTGAGTCCTTGTGAATGTTAAGTGACCCTTAGCTGTGAGTTTAAAGCTGCTCTTGCAGGAAACGGCCACAAGGTGGCATCATTTCTCCTTTACCAAATTTGGTAACTGGGGAAACAGAGCCTTAATGGAAGTGGTGTTCTAGGTTGTAAATTAGAATGGAATGTGCCAGGAAAAAGCCCTTTATGTTTATGTCTCATTACTTGTTGTTCATATTTATAATTTACTTTTTATTTTTTATCCAAGCAAATTTGATTACAATGGTTTGTTTGTTCTAGGTGGGCAAATGTGGTTCTTTCACACATATACGTGTATCTATTCTTCCTCGCATCCTTTTCCCATGTAGGTTATGACACAATGTTGAGTAGTCTTCTCCTGGTCTTCCGTACGTCTTTGGTGATTATATATTTCACATGGTTTGTATATCTCTGTTAACCCCAATATGGTAAATTATCCAATCCTCATCCCTTTCTATTTGGTGAACCATAAGTTTTTTAATGAATCTGTGATTGCCTTTCTCTGTGGAAATATCTTCATTGGTATCAATTTTTATGTAACTCCTAAAAGTGATATGATAGGATATGTGTCTTTTACTTTCTCACTTACTACAGGTGGTGTGATTTCGTCTAGACTCATCTATGGTGCTGCAAATGGCATTGTTTCATTTTTTTCACTGGCGAATATTCCATCTATACATGGAGGAGTTCTTCTTTGTCCACCCATCTGTTGGTGGACTTTTTGGTTACCTCCATATCTTGGCTATTGTAATACTGAGCAATGCAGATTTGCCTGCCAGTGTCTTTCCAATTCTCTCTTCTTAGATTATAGGTCGAGGAGTGGGCCTGCTGGATCATATGGTAGCTCAATGTTTACCTTTTTAAGGCACCTCCATTCTGTTCTCATTCGTGGCCCTTTCCAAGTTACGTCCCCCTTGAAGTTGAGGGTATGCATTTCTCCACAACAGCTTCAGCATTTATTGTTTGTAGTTTTCTTGCTGATGGTTTTTCTGACAAGTGTGAGCTGATACCTCTTTTTGGTTGAATTCGCATGTGCCTCATAATCCGTTGAAACTGAGCTTTAAGGCATATCCTTTTTATTTTTCAAGCTGTGATTACCCCTTAGTTCTTCAAAGTGTTCTCTTAAAGTATGTGTCACATTTTGAAATGTTTTGGCCATTACCTCCCTCAAGACATATTGAGGGCATGTTTCATTTATGGTCCTGCATTAATTCTTCCTATGAAATGACCATTAGCACAGGCCTTAAAGCTGTTTTTGCAGGTAACTGCCAGAGGGTGGCAGCCTTTCTATGTTCCCCACCCTGGTAACTAGGGAAATGCCCTTGCGGCCTGTGGTGTTACTCGGTTATAAATTAGAGTGGAGTGTGCCCGGAGAAACCCACACAAGCTGATGTCTCTTTACTTTTGTTGGATTTTTAAATTTAATTTTTATTTTTTATTGGAATAATTTTCCACTGAGTACTTGGACCACTTCTACTTTGTGCATTCCTCAGTTGATGGACATTTTCATTGCTTCCAAGTGTTGGCTATGGTAAATATTGTTGGAGTGCAGGATTGCCAGCCTGTGACTTTTTTTTTAATATTTATTTATTTATTTATTTATTTATTTATTTATTTATTTATTTTTGGCTGTGTTGGATCTTCGTTTGTGCGCGAGGGCTTTCTGTAGTTGCGGCGAGCGGGGGCCACTCTTCATCGCGGTGCGTGGGTCTCTCACTATCGCGGCCTCTCTTGTTGCGGAGCACAGGCTCCATGCGCGCAGGCTCAGTGGTTGTGGCTCACGGGCCCAGTTGCTCCGCGGCATGTGGGATCTTCCCAGACCGGGGCTCGAACCCGTGTGCCCTGCATTGGCAGGCAGACTCTCAACCACTGCACCACCAGGGAAGCCCCAAGCCTGTGACTTTTTGATTCTCATTTTCTCAGGTGATAGGCCCAGCAGTGGGTGTGATTGATTGACTGGTAGCACTGTGTTACCCTTATCAAAGCACCTTCTTTGTGTTTTCGTTAGTGGCTCTTACCACGTCCCCCTTAGAATCGAGGGTACGCATTTCTCCACAATCGCTTCAGCATTTATTGTTTGCAGCATTTATGCTAATGGCCCTTCTGGCTGGTATGAGCTGATAGGTTTTTGTACTTTGGGTTTTCATGTCTTTGAAAATTCATAAAACTCATCATTTTTCTCTGCCGTTTTCTTTTCTGCTAAAAAAAGGAAACAGTTGGGAGTACAATATAATTCTTGAAATTGTCTTCTTGGAAGCTTGCCCTCTGTTAAATTTTTTGGTCGATTTTCCAGCCCAGAATTTTTTTAGAGAGCAGGTCTCATTTCCCGAACTGCAAGTGTGGTGCATATTTAGTGACCTTTAGTAATGGGTTAAAAGCTGCTGTTGTGGGAAGTGGCCTCAAGCAGGCAGCATTCCTCCATTCCCAAATCTGGGTACTAGGGCAGCAGAGCCTTTCTGGAAGTCGTGTTCCTAGGTTGTAAATTATATTGGAATGTGCATGGAGAAACCCCCATAAGTTTATGTCTCATTATTTCTTCTTGGTTTAAAAATTTTTTTTAATTGGAGTAAAGCTTAGAATATTGTTTGTCCGAGGTGTACACAATCTGGTTCATTTGTACATTATATATGTCTATTCAAGTACAGATCCCCTTCCCATGTAAAATGTTACAGAGGGTTCCGCACACCTCCCTTCTATATGGTAGGTCTTTTTGAGATATGTATATAATATGTGTTTGTATACATATAGTAACACTAACCTTAATTTATCCACTCCCCCCACCTTTCCTTTTAGATGAGCATAGTTTGTTTTCTAAATCTGTGAGTGTCTTTCTCTTTGGAAATATGTTCATTTGTGTCAGTTATTAGATAACGCCTGTAAGTGATATCATAGAATATAGGTCTTTTGCTTTCGGACTTACCTCATGTTTCGTGATTATCTCCAGACTCATTTGTGGTGCCTCAAAGAACAATGGTTCATTGTTTTCCATGGCTAATATTCCATTGTGTACATGGACCACTTCTTCTTTATCTATTCACCTGTTGTTGGACATTTTGATTCCTTCACTGTCTTGGCTATTGTGAATAAGGCTGCACTGAAGCTTTTGCGGCCTGTGTCTTCTCGATTCTTGTCTTCTCCGGTGAGAGGTCCAATGGTGCGCCTGCTGGATTGAATGGTACCTCCATTTTTACTTTTAAACACAGCTCCTTTCTGTTCTCATTATTGGCCGTTACCCCTTTACGTCTCACCAGCAGGGAGAGGGTACACAGTTCTCTAAAACCCCGTCAGCATTTATTGTTTGTAGACTTTTTGCTGATGGTCAGTCGACTGGTGTAAGTTGAAACTTTTTGTAGATTAGATTGCATGGGTCTAACACTCCCTGAGGTTGAGCTTTTATCCATTTTCCTTTTTTTTAAAAGAGCGTGAGTAAAACGTTAATATTCATACTCTCTTCTGGAAACATTTGCCTGTTTTGAAATTTTTGTCCATTCCCTACTTCAGCACAATTTTTTAGGGCAGGTGTCCTTTACAGCCCTGAGTCCTTGTGAATGTTAAGTGACCCTTAGCTGTGAGTTTAAAGCTGCTCTTGCAGGAAACGGCCACAAGGTGGCATCATTTCTCCTTTACCAAATTTGGTAACTGGGGAAACAGAGCCTTAATGGAAGTGGTGTTCTAGGTTGTAAATTAGAATGGAATGTGCCAGGAAAAAGCCCTTTATGTTTATGTCTCATTACTTGTTGTTCATATTTATAATTTACTTTTTATTTTTTATCCAAGCAAATTTGATTACAATGGTTTGTTTGTTCTAGGTGGGCAAATGTGGTTCTTTCACACATATACGTGTATCTATTCTTCCTCGCATCCTTTTCCCATGTAGGTTATGACACAATGTTGAGTAGTCTTCTCCTGGTCTTCCGTACGTCTTTGGTGATTATATATTTCACATGGTTTGTATATCTCTGTTAACCCCAATATGGTAAATTATCCAATCCTCATCCCTTTCTATTTGGTGAACCATAAGTTTTTTAATGAATCTGTGATTGCCTTTCTCTGTGGAAATATCTTCATTGGTATCAATTTTTATGTAACTCCTAAAAGTGATATGATAGGATATGTGTCTTTTACTTTCTCACTTACTACAGGTGGTGTGATTTCGTCTAGACTCATCTATGGTGCTGCAAATGGCATTGTTTCATTTTTTTCACTGGCGAATATTCCATCTATACATGGAGGAGTTCTTCTTTGTCCACCCATCTGTTGGTGGACTTTTTGGTTACCTCCATATCTTGGCTATTGTAATACTGTGCAATGCAGATTTGCCTGCCTGTGTCTTTCCAATTCTCTCTTCTTAGATTATAGGTCGAGGAGTGGGCCTGCTGGATCATATGGTAGCTCAATGTTTACCTTTTTAAGGCACCTCCATTCTGTTCTCATTCGTGGCCCTTTCCAAGTTACGTCCCCCTTGAAGTTGAGGGTATGCATTTCTCCACATCAGCTTCAGCATTTATTGTTTGTAGTTTTCTTGCTGATGGTTTTTCTGACAAGTGTGAGCTGATACCTCTTTTTGGTTGAATTCGCATGTGCCTCATAATCCGTTGAAACTGAGCTTTAAGGCATATCCTTTTTATTTTTCAAGCTGTGATTACCCCTTAGTTCTTCAAAGTGTTCTCTTAAAGTATGTGTCACATTTTGAAATGTTTTGGCCATTACCTCCCTCAAGACATATTGAGGGCATGTTTCATTTACGGTCCTGCATTACTTCTTCCTATGAAATGACCATTAGCACAGGCCTTAAAGCTGTTTTTGCAGGTAACTGCCAGAGGGTGGCAGCCTTTCTATGTTCCCCACCCTGGTAACTAGGGAAATGCCCTTGCGGCCTGTGGTGTTTCTCGGTTATAAATTAGAGTGGAGTGTGCCCGGACAAACCCACACAAGCTGATGTGTCTTTACTTTTGTTCGATTTTTAAATTTAATTTTTATTTTTCATTGGAGTAATCTTCCACTGTGTACTTGGACCACTTCTACTTTGTGCATTCCTCAGTTGATGGACATTTTCATTGCTTCCAAGTGTTGGCTATGGTAAATATTGTTGGAGTGCAGGATTGCCAGCCTGTGACTTTTTTTTTAATATTTATTTATTTATTTATTTATTTATTTATTTATTTATTTATTTTTGGCTGTGTTGGATCTTCGTTTGTGCGCGAGGGCTTTCTGTAGTTGAGGCGAGCGGGGGCCACTCTTCATCACGGTGCGTGGGTCTCTCACTATCGCGGCCTCTCTTGTTGCGGAGCACAGGCTCCATGCGCGCAGGCTCAGTGGTTGTGGCTCACGGGCCCAGTTGCTCCGCGGCATGTGGGATCTTCCCAGACCGGGGCTCGAACCCGTGTGCCCTGCATTGGCAGGCAGACTCTCAACCACTGCACCACCAGGGAAGCCCCAAGCCTGTGACTTTTTGATTCTCATTTTCTCAGGTGATAGGCCCAGCAGTGGGTGTGATTGATTGACTGGTAGCACCGTGTTACCCTTATCAAAGCACCTTCTTTGTGTTTTCATTAGTGGCTCTTACCACGTCCCCCTTAGAATCGAGGGTACGCATTTCTCCACAATCGCTTCAGCATTTATTGTTTGCAGCATTTATGCTAATGGCCCTTCTGGCTGGTGTGAGCTGATAGGTTTTTGTACTTTGGGTTTTCATGTCTTTGAAAATTCATAAAACTCATCATTTTTCTCTGCCGTTTTCTTTTCTGCTAAAAAAAGGAAACAGTTGGGAGTACAATATAATTCTTGAAATTGTCTTCTTGGAAGCTTGCCCTCTGTTAAATTTTTTGGTCGATTTTCCAGCCCAGAATTTTTTTAGAGAGCAGGTCTCATTTCCCGAACTGCAAGTGTGGTGCATATTTAGTGACCTTTAGTAATGGGTTAAAAGCTGCTGTTGTGGGAAGTGGCCTCAAGCAGGCAGCATTCCTCCATTCCCAAATCTGGGTACTAGGGCAGCAGAGCCTTTCTGGAAGTCGTGTTCCTAGGTTGTAAATTATATTGGAATGTGCATGGAGAAACCCCCATAAGTTTATGTCTCATTATTTCTTCTTGGTTTTAAAAATTTTTTTAATTGGAGTAAAGCTTAGAATATTGTTTGTCCGAGGTGTACACAATCTGGTTCATTTGTACATTATATATGTCTATTCAAGTACAGATCCCCTTCCCATGTAAAATGTTACAGAGGGTTCCGCACACCTCCCTTCTATATGGTAGGTCTTTTTGAGATATGTATATAATATGTGTTTGTATACATATAGTAACACTAACCTTAATTTATCCACTCCCCCCACCTTTCCTTTTAGATGAGCATAGTTTGTTTTCTAAATCTGTGAGTGTCTTTCTCTTTGGAAATATGTTCATTTGTGTCAGTTATTAGATAACGCCTGTAAGTGATATCATAGAATATAGGTCTTTTGCTTTCGGACTTACCTCATGTTTCGTGATTATCTCCAGACTCATTTGTGGTGCCTCAAAGAACAATGGTTCATTGTTTTCCATGGCTAATATTCCATTGTGTACATGGACCACTTCTTCTTTATCTATTCACCTGTTGTTGGACATTTTGATTCCTTCACTGTCTTGGCTATTGTGAATAAGGCTGCACTGAAGCTTTTGCGGCCTGTGTCTTCTCGATTCTTGTCTTCTCCGGTGAGAGGTCCAATGGTGCGCCTGCTGGATTGAATGGTACCTCCATTTTTACTTTTAAACACAGCTCCTTTCTGTTCTCATTATTGGCCGTTACCCCTTTACGTCTCACCAGCAGGGAGAGGGTACACAGTTCTCTAAAACCCCATCAGCATTTATTGTTTGTAGACTTTTTGCTGATGGTCAGTCGACTGGTGTAAGTTGAAACTTTTTGTAGATTAGATTTCATGGGTCTAACACTCCCTGAGGTTGAGCTTTTATCCATTTTCCTTTTTTTTAAAAGAGCGTGAGTAAAACGTTAATATTCATACTCTCTTCTGGAAACATTTGCCTGTTTTGAAATTTTTGTCCATTCCCTACTTCAGCACAATTTTTTAGGGCAGGTGTCCTTTACAGCCCTGAGTCCTTGTGAATGTTAAGTGACCCTTAGCTGTGAGTTTAAAGCTGCTCTTGCAGGAAACGGCCACAAGGTGGCATCATTTCTCCTTTACCAAATTTGGTAACTGGGGAAACAGAGCCTTAATGGAAGTGGTGTTCTAGGTTGTAAATTAGAATGGAATGTGCCAGGAAAAAGCCCTTTATGTTTATGTCTCATTACTTGTTGTTCATATTTATAATTTACTTTTTATTTTTTATCCAAGCAAATTTGATTACAATGGTTTGTTTGTTCTAGGTGGGCAAATGTGGTTCTTTCACACATATACGTGTATCTATTCTTCCTCGCATCCTTTTCCCATGTAGGTTATGACACAATGTTGAGTAGTCTTCTCCTGGTCTTCCGTACGTCTTTGGTGATTATATATTTCACATGGTTTGTATATCTCTGTTAACCCCAATATGGTAAATTATCCAATCCTCATCCCTTTCTATTTGGTGAACCATAAGTTTTTTAATGAATCTGTGATTGCCTTTCTCTGTGGAAATATCTTCATTGGTATCAATTTTTATGTAACTCCTAAAAGTGATATGATAGGATATGTGTCTTTTACTTTCTCACTTACTACAGGTGGTGTGATTTCGTCTAGACTCATCTATGGTGCTGCAAATGGCATTGTTTCATTTTTTTCACTGGCAAATATTCCATCTATACATGGAGGAGTTCTTCTTTGTCCACCCATCTGTTGGTGGACTTTTTGGTTACCTCCATATCTTGGCTATTGTAATACTGAGCAATGCAGATTTGCCTGCCTGTGTCTTTCCAATTCTCTCTTCTTAGATTATAGGTCGAGGAGTGGGCCTGCTGGATCATATGGTAGCTCAATGTTTACCTTTTTAAGGCACCTCCATTCTGTTCTCATTCGTGGCCCTTTCCAAGTTACGTCCCCCTTGAAGTTGAGGGTATGCATTTCTCCACATCAGCTTCAGCATTTATTGTTTGTAGTTTTCTTGCTGATGGTTTTTCTGACAAGTGTGAGCTGATACCTCTTTTTGGTTGAATTCGCATGTGCCTCATAATCCGTTGAAACTGAGCTTTAAGGCATATCCTTTTTATTTTTCAAGCTGTGATTACCCCTTAGTTCTTCAAAGTGTTCTCTTAAAGTATGTGTCACATTTTGAAATGTTTTGGCCATTACCTCCCTCAAGACATATTGAGGGCATGTTTCATTTACGGTCATGCATTACTTCTTCCTATGAAATGACCATTAGCACAGGCCTTAAAGCTGTTTTTGCAGGTAACTGCCAGAGGGTGGCAGCCTTTCTATGTTCCCCACCCTGGTAACTAGGGAAATGCAGTTGTGGCCTGTGGTGTTTCTCGGTTATAAATTAGAGTGGAGTGTGCCCGGACAAACCCACACAAGCTGATGTGTCTTTACTTTTGTTCGATTTTTAAATTTAATTTTTATTTTTCATTGGAGTAATCTTCCACTGTGTACTTGGACCACTTCTACTTTGTGCATTCCTCAGTTGATGGACATTTTCATTGCTTCCAAGTGTTGGCTATGGTAAATATTGTTGGAGTGCAGGATTGCCAGCCTGTGACTTTTTTTTTAATATTTATTTATTTATTTATTTATTTATTTATTTATTTATTTATTTATTTTTGGCTGTGTTGGATCTTCGTTTGTGCGCGAGGGCTTTCTGTAGTTGCGGCGAGCGGGGGCCACTCTTCATCACGGTGCGTGGGTCTCTCACTATCGCGTCCTCTCTTGTTGCCGAGCACATGCTCCATGCGCACAGGCTCAGTGGTTGTGGCTCACGGGCCCAGTTGCTCCGCGGCATGTGGGATCTTCCCAGACCGGGGCTCGAACCCGTGTGCCCTGCATTGGCAGGCAGACTCTCAACCACTGCACCACCAGGGAAGCACCAAGCCTGTGACTTTTTGATTCTCATTTTCTCAGGTGATAGGCCCAGCAGTGGGTGTGATTGATTGACTGGTAGCACCGTGTTACCCTTATCAAAGCACCTTCTTTGTGTTTTCATTAGTGGCTCTTACCACGTCCCCCTTAGAATCGAGGGTACGCATTTCTCCACAATCGCTTCAGCATTTATTGTTTGCAGCATTTATGCTAATGGCCCTTCTGGCTGGTGTGAGCTGATAGGTTTTTGTACTTTGGGTTTTCATGTCTTTGAAAATTCATAAAACTCATCATTTTTCTCTGCCGTTTTCTTTTCTGCTAAAAAAAGGAAACAGTTGGGAGTACAATATAATTCTTGAAATTGTCTTCTTGGAAGCTTGCCCTCTGTTAAATTTTTTGGTCGATTTTCCAGCCCAGAATTTTTTTAGAGAGCAGGTCTCATTTCCCGAACTGCAAGTGTGGTGCATATTTAGTGACCTTTAGTAATGGGTTAAAAGCTGCTGTTGTGGGAAGTGGCCTCAAGCAGGCAGCATTCCTCCATTCCCAAATCTGGGTACTAGGGCAGCAGAGCCTTTCTGGAAGTCTTGTTCCTAGGTTGTAAATTATATTGGAATGTGCATGGAGAAACCCCCATAAGTTTATGTCTCATTATTTCTTCTTGGTTTTAAAAATTTCTTTAATTGGAGTAAAGCTTAGAATATTGTTTGTCCGAGGTGTACACAATCTGGTTCATTTGTACATTATATATGTCTATTCAAGTACAGATCCCCTTCCCATGTAAAATGTTACAGAGGGTTCCGCACACCTCCCTTCTATATGGTAGGTCTTTTTGAGATATGTATATAATATGTGTTTGTATACATATAGTAACACTAACCTTAATTTATCCACTCCCCCCACCTTTCCTTTTAGATGAGCATAGTTTGTTTTCTAAATCTGTGAGTGTCTTTCTCTTTGGAAATATGTTCATTTGTGTCAGTTATTAGATAACGCCTGTAAGTGATATCATAGAATATAGGTCTTTTGCTTTCGGACTTACCTCATGTTTCGTGATTATCTCCAGACTCATTTGTGGTGCCTCAAAGAACAATGGTTCATTGTTTTCCATGGCTAATATTCCATTGTGTACATGGACCACTTCTTCTTTATCTATTCACCTGTTGTTGGACATTTTGATTCCTTCACTGTCTTGGCTATTGTGAATAAGGCTGCACTGAAGCTTTTGCGGCCTGTGTCTTCTCGATTCTTGTCTTCTCCGGTGAGAGGTCCAATGGTGCGCCTGCTGGATTGAATGGTACCTCCATTTTTACTTTTAAACACAGCTCCTTTCTGTTCTCATTATTGGCCGTTACCCCTTTACGTCTCACCAGCAGGGAGAGGGTACACAGTTCTCTAAAACCCCGTCAGCATTTATTGTTTGTAGACTTTTTGCTGATGGTCAGTCGACTGGTGTAAGTTGAAACTTTTTGTAGATTAGATTTCATGGGTCTAACACTCCCTGAGGTTGAGCTTTTATCCATTTTCCTTTTTTTTAAAAGAGCGTGAGTAAAACGTTAATATTCATACTCTCTTCTGGAAACATTTGCCTGTTTTGAAATTTTTGTCCATTCCCTACTTCAGCACAATTTTTTAGGGCAGGTGTCCTTTACAGCCCTGAGTCCTTGTGAATGTTAAGTGACCCTTAGTTGTGAGTTTAAAGCTGCTCTTGCAGGAAACGGCCACAAGGTGGCATCATTTCTCCTTTACCAAATTTGGTAACTGGGGAAACAGAGCCTTAATGGAAGTGGTGTTCTAGGTTGTGAATTAGAATGGAATGTGCCAGGAAAAAGCCCTTTATGTTTATGTCTCATTACTTTTTGTTCATATTTATAATTTACTTTTTATTTTTTATCCAAGCAAATTTGATTACAATGGTTTGTTTGTTCTAGGTGGGCAAATGTGGTTCTTTCACACATATACGTGTATCTATTCTTCCTCGCATCCTTTTCCCATGTAGGTTATGACACAATGTTGAGTAGTCTTCTCCTGGTCTTTCGTACGTCTTTGGTGATTATATATTTCACATGGTTTGTATATCTCTGTTAACCCCAATATGGTAAATTATCCAATCCTCATCCCTTTCTATTTGGTGAACCATAAGTTTTTTAATGAATCTGTGATTGCCTTTCTCTGTGGAAATATCTTCATTGGTATCAATTTTTATGTAACTCCTAAAAGTGATATGATAGGATATGTGTCTTTTACTTTCTCACTTACTACAGGTGGTGTGATTTCGTCTAGACTCATCTATGGTGCTGCAAATGGCATTGTTTCATTTTTTTCACTGGCGAATATTCCATCTATACATGGAGGAGTTCTTCTTTGTCCACCCATCTGTTGGTGGACTTTTTGGTTACCTCCATATCTTGGCTATTGTAATACTGTGCAATGCAGATTTGCCTGCCTGTGTCTTTCCAATTCTCTCTTCTTAGATTATAGGTCGAGGAGTGGGCCTGCTGGATCATATGGTAGCTCAATGTTTACCTTTTTAAGGCACCTCCATTCTGTTCTCATTCGTGGCCCTTTCCAAGTTACGTCCCCCTTGAAGTTGAGGGTATGCATTTCTCCACATCAGCTTCAGCGTTTATTGTTTGTAGTTTTCTTGCTGATGGTTTTTCTGACAAGTGTGAGCTGATACCTCTTTTTGGTTGAATTCGCATGTGCCTCATAATCCGTTGAAACTGAGCTTTAAGGCATATCCTTTTTATTTTTCAAGCTGTGATTACCCCTTAGTTCTTCAAAGTGTTCTCTTAAAGTATGTGTCACATTTTGAAATGTTTTGGCCATTACCTCCCTCAAGACATATTGAGGGCATGTTTCATTTACGGTCCTGCATTACTTCTTCCTATGAAATGACCATTAGCACAGGCCTTAAAGCTGTTTTTGCAGGTAACTGCCAGAGGGTGGCAGCCTTTCTATGTTCCCCACCCTGGTAACTAGGGAAATGCCCTTGCGGCCTGTGGTGTTTCTCGGTTATAAATTAGAGTGGAGTGTGCCCGGACAAACCCACACAAGCTGATGTGTCTTTACTTTTGTTTGATTTTTAAATTTAATTTTTATTTTTCATTGGAGTAATCTTCCACTGTGTACTTGGACCACTTCTACTTTGTGCATTCCTCAGTTGATGGACATTTTCATTGCTTCCAAGTGTTGGCTATGGTAAATATTGTTGGAGTGCAGGATTGCCAGCCTGTGACTTTTTTTTTTAATATTTATTTATTTATTTATTTATTTATTTATTTATTTATTTATTTATTTTTGGCTGTGTTGGATCTTCGTTTGTGCGCGAGGGCTTTCTGTAGTTGAGGCGAGCGGGGGCCACTCTTCATCACGGTGCGTGGGTCTCTCACTATCGCGGCCTCTCTTGTTGCGGAGCACAGGCTCCATGCGCGCAGGATCAGTGGTTGTGGCTCACGGGCCCAGTTGCTCCGCGGCATGTGGGATCTTCCCAGACCGGGGCTCGAACCCGTGTGCCCTGCATTGGCAGGCAGACTCTCAACCACTGCACCACCAGGGAAGCCCCAAGCCTGTGACTTTTTGATTCTCATTTTCTCAGGTGATAGGCCCAGCAGTGGGTGTGATTGATTGACTGGTAGCACCGTGTTACCCTTATCAAAGCACCTTCTTTGTGTTTTCATTAGTGGCTCTTACCACGTCCCCCTTAGAATCGAGGGTACGCATTTCTCCACAATCGCTTCAGCATTTATTGTTTGCAGCATTTATGCTAATGGCCCTTCTGGCTGGTGTGAGCTGATAGGTTTTTGTACTTTGGGTTTTCATGTCTTTGAAAATTCATAAAACTCATCATTTTTCTCTGCCGTTTTCTTTTCTGCTAAAAAAAGGAAACAGTTGGGAGTACAATATAATTCTTGAAATTGTCTTCTTGGAAGCTTGCCCTCTGTTAAATTTTTTGGTCGATTTTCCAGCCCAGAATTTTTTTAGAGAGCAGGTCTCATTTCCCGAACTGCAAGTGTGGTGCATATTTAGTGACCTTTAGTAATGGGTTAAAAGCTGCTGTTGTGGGAAGTGGCCTCAAGCAGGCAGCATTCCTCCATTCCCAAATCTGGGTACTAGGGCAGCAGAGCCTTTCTGGAAGTCGTGTTCCTAGGTTGTAAATTATATTGGAATGTGCATGGAGAAACCCCCATAAGTTTATGTCTCATTATTTCTTCTTGGTTTTAAAAATTTCTTTAATTGGAGTAAAGCTTAGAATATTGTTTGTCCGAGGTGTACACAATCTGGTTCATTTGTACATTATATATGTCTATTCAAGTACAGATCCCCTTCCCATGTAAAATGTTACAGAGGGTTCCGCACACCTCCCTTCTATATGGTAGGTCTTTTTGAGATATGTATATAATAGGTGTTTGTATACATATAGTAACACTAACCTTAATTTATCCACTCCCCCCACCTTTCCTTTTAGATGAGCATAGTTTGTTTTCTAAATCTGTGAGTGTCTTTCTCTTTGGAAATATGTTCATTTGTGTCAGTTATTAGATAACGCCTGTAAGTGATATCATAGAATATAGGTCTTTTGCTTTCGGACTTACCTCATGTTTCGTGATTATCTCCAGACTCATTTGTGGTGCCTCAAAGAACAATGGTTCATTGTTTTCCATGGCTAATATTCCATTGTGTACATGGACCACTTCTTCTTTATCTATTCACCTGTTGTTGGACATTTTGATTCCTTCACTGTCTTGGCTATTGTGAATAAGGCTGCACTGAAGCTTTTGCGGCCTGTGTCTTCTCGATTCTTGTCTTCTCCGGTGAGAGGTCCAATGGTGCGCCTGCTGGATTGAATGGTACCTCCATTTTTACTTTTAAACACTGCTCCTTTCTGTTCTCATTATTGGCCGTTACCCCTTTAGGTCTCACCAGCAGGGAGAGGGTACACAGTTCTCTAAAACCCCGTCAGCATTTATTGTTTGTAGACTTTTTGCTGATGGTCAGTCGACTGGTGTAAGTAGAAACTTTTTGTAGATTAGATTTCATGGGTCTAACACTCCCTGAGGTTGAGCTTTTATCCATTTTCCTTTTTTTTAAAAGAGCGTGAGTAAAACGTTAATATTCATACTCTCTTCTGGAAACATTTGCCTGTTTTGAAATTTTTGTCCATTCCCTACTTCAGCACAATTTTTTAGGGCAGGTGTCCTTTACAGCCCTGAGTCCTTGTGAATGTTAAGTGACCCTTAGCTGTGAGTTTAAAGCTGCTCTTGCAGGAAACGGCCACAAGGTGGCATCATTTCTCCTTTACCAAATTTGGTAACTGGGGAAACAGAGCCTTAATGGAAGTGGTGTTCTAGGTTGTAAATTAGAATGGAATGTGCCAGGAAAAAGCCCTTTATGTTTATGTCTCATTACTTCTTGTTCATATTTATAATTTACTTTTATTTTTTATCCAAGCAAATTTGATTACAATGGTTTGTTTGTTCTAGGTGGGCAAATGTGGTTCTTTCACACATATACGTGTATCTATTCTTCCTCGCATCCTTTTCCCATATAGGTTATGACACAATGTTGAGTAGTCTTCTCCTGGTCTTCCGTACGTCTTTGGTGATTATATATTTCACATGGTTTGTATATCTCTGTTAACCCCAATATGGTAAATTATCCAATCCTCATCCCTTTCTATTTGATGAACCATAAGTTTTTTCATGAATCTGTGATTGCCTTTCTCTGTGGAAATATCTTCATTAATATCAATTTTTATGTAACTCCTAAAAGTGATATGATAGGATATGTGTCTTTTACTTTCTCACTTACTACAGGTGGTGTGATTACGTCTAGACTCATCTATGGTGCTGCAAATGGCATTGTTTCATTTTTTTCACTAGCGAATATTCCATCTATACATGGAGGAGTTCTTCTTTGTCCACCCATCTGTTGGTGGACTTTTTGGTTACCTCCATATCTTGGCTATTGTAATACTGAGCAATGCAGATTTGCCTGCCAGTGTCTTTCCAATTCTCTCTTCTTAGATTATAGGTCGAGGAGTGGGCCTGCTGGATCATATGGTAGCTCAATGTTTACCTTTTAAAGGCACCTCCATTCTGTTCTCATTTGTGGCCCTTTCCAAGTTACGTCCCCCTTGAAGTTGAGGGTATGCATTTCTCCACAACAGCTTCAGCATTTATTGTTTGTAGTTTTCTTGCTGATGGTTTTTCTGACAAGTGTGAGCTGATACCTCTTTTTGGTTGAATTCACATGTGCCTCATAATCCGTTGAAACTGAGCTTTAAGGCATATCCTTTTTATTTTTCAAGCTGTGATTACCCCTTAGTTCTTCAAAGTGTTCTCTTAAAGTATGTGTCACATTTTGAAATGTTTTGGCCATTACCTCCCTCAAGACATATTGAGGGCATGTTTCATTTACAGTCCTGCATTAATTCTTCCTATGAAATGACCATTAGCACAGGCCTTAAAGCTGTTTTTGCAGGTAACTGCCAGAGGGTGGCAGCCTTTCTATGTTCCCCACCCTGGTAACTAGGGAAATGCCCTTGCGGCCTGTGGTGTTACTCGGTTATAAATTAGAGTGGAGTGTGCCCGGAGAAACCCACACAAGCTGATGTCTCTTTACTTTTGTTGGATTTTTAAATTTAATTTTTATTTTTTATTGGAATAATTTTCCACTGAGTACTTGGACCACTTCTACTTTGTGCATTCCTCAGTTGATGGACATTTTCATTGCTTCCAAGTGTTGGCTATGGTAAATATTGTTGGAGTGCAGGATTGCCAGCCTGTGACTTTTTTTTTTAATATTTATTTATTTATTTATTTATTTATTTATTTATTTATTTATTTATTTATTTTTGGCTGTGTTGGATCTTCGTTTGTGCGCGAGGGCTTTCTGTAGTTGCGGCGAGCGGGGGCCACTCTTCATCGCGGTGCGTGGGTCTCTCACTATCGCGGCCTCTCTTGTTGCGGAGCACAGGCTCCATGCGCGCAGGCTCAGTGGTTGTGGCTCACGGGCCCAGTTGCTCCGCGGCATGTGGGATCTTCCCAGACCGGGGCTCGAACCCGTGTGCCCTGCATTGGCAGGCAGACTCTCAACCACTGCACCACCAGGGAAGCCCCAAGCCTGTGACTTTTTGATTCTCATTTTCTCAGGTGATAGGCCCAGCAGTGGGTGTGATTGATTGACTGGTAGCACCGTGTTACCCTTATCAAAGCACCTTCTTTGTGTTTTCATTAGTGGCTCTTACCACGTCCCCCTTAGAATCGAGGGTACGCATTTCTCCACAATCGCTTCAGCATTTATTGTTTGCAGCATTTATGCTAATGGCCCTTCTGGCTGGTGTGAGCTGATAGGTTTTTGTACTTTGGGTTTTCATGTCTTTGAAAATTCATAAAACTCATCATTTTTCTCTGCCGTTTTCTTTTCTGCTAAAAAAAGGAAACAGTTGGGAGTACAATATAATTCTTGAAATTGTCTTCTTGGAAGCTTGCCCTCTGTTAAATTTTTTGGTCGATTTTCCAGCCCAGAATTTTTTTAGAGAGCAGGTCTCATTTCCCGAACTGCAAGTGTGGTGCATATTTAGTGACCTTTAGTAATGGGTTAAAAGCTGCTGTTGTGGGAAGTGGCCTCAAGCAGGCAGCATTCCTCCATTCCCAAATCTGGGTACTAGGGCAGCAGAGCCTTTCTGGAAGTCGTGTTCCTAGGTTGTAAATTATATTGGAATGTGCATGGAGAAACCCCCATAAGTTTATGTCTCATTATTTCTTCTTGGTTTTAAAATTTTTTTTAATTGGAGTAAAGCTTAGAATATTGTTTGTCCGAGGTGTACACAATCTGGTTCATTTGTACATTATATATGTCTATTCAAGTACAGATCCCCTTCCCATGTAAAATGTTACAGAGGGTTCCGCACACCTCCCTTCTATATGGTAGGTCTTTTTGAGATATGTATATAATATGTGTTTGTATACATATAGTAACACTAACCTTAATTTATCCACTCCCCCCACCTTTCCTTTTAGATGAGCATAGTTTGTTTTCTAAATCTGTGAGTGTCTTTCTCTTTGGAAATATGTTCATTTGTGTCAGTTATTAGATAACGCCTGTAAGTGATATCATAGAATATAGGTCTTTTGCTTTCGGACTTACCTCATGTTTCGTGATTATCTCCAGACTCATTTGTGGTGCCTCAAAGAACAATGGTTCATTGTTTTCCATGGCTAATATTCCATTGTGTACATGGACCACTTCTTCTTTATCTATTCACCTGTTGTTGGACATTTTGATTCCTTCACTGTCTTGGCTATTGTGAATAAGGCTGCACTGAAGCTTTTGCGGCCTGTGTCTTCTCGATTCTTGTCTTCTCCGGTGAGAGGTCCAATGGTGCGCCTGCTGGATTGAATGGTACCTCCATTTTTACTTTTAAACACTGCTCCTTTCTGTTCTCATTATTGGCCGTTACCCCTTTAGGTCTCACCAGCAGGGAGAGGGTACACAGTTCTCTAAAACCCCGTCAGCATTTATTGTTTGTAGACTTTTTGCTGATGGTCAGTCGACTGGTGTAAGTAGAAACTTTTTGTAGATTAGATTTCATGGGTCTAACACTCCCTGAGGTTGAGCTTTTATCCATTTTCCTTTTTTTTAAAAGAGCGTGAGTAAAACGTTAATATTCATACTCTCTTCTGGAAACATTTGCCTGTTTTGAAATTTTTGTCCATTCCCTACTTCAGCACAATTTTTTAGGGCAGGTGTCCTTTACAGCCCTGAGTCCTTGTGAATGTTAAGTGACCCTTAGCTGTGAGTTTAAAGCTGCTCTTGCAGGAAACGGCCACAAGGTGGCATCATTTCTCCTTTACCAAATTTGGTAACTGGGGAAACAGAGCCTTAATGGAAGTGGTGTTCTAGGTTGTAAATTAGAATGGAATGTGCCAGGAAAAAGCCCTTTATGTTTATGTCTCATTACTTCTTGTTCATATTTATAATTTACTTTTATTTTTTATCCAAGCAAATTTGATTACAATGGTTTGTTTGTTCTAGGTGGGCAAATGTGGTTCTTTCACACATATACGTGTATCTATTCTTCCTCGCATCCTTTTCCCATATAGGTTATGACACAATGTTGAGTAGTCTTCTCCTGGTCTTCCGTACGTCTTTGGTGATTATATATTTCACATGGTTTGTATATCTCTGTTAACCCCAATATGGTAAATTATCCAATCCTCATCCCTTTCTATTTGATGAACCATAAGTTTTTTCATGAATCTGTGATTGCCTTTCTCTGTGGAAATATCTTCATTAATATCAATTTTTATGTAACTCCTAAAAGTGATATGATAGGATATGTGTCTTTTACTTTCTCACTTACTACAGGTGGTGTGATTACGTCTAGACTCATCTATGGTGCTGCAAATGGCATTGTTTCATTTTTTTCACTAGCGAATATTCCATCTATACATGGAGGAGTTCTTCTTTGTCCACCCATCTGTTGGTGGACTTTTTGGTTACCTCCATATCTTGGCTATTGTAATACTGAGCAATGCAGATTTGCCTGCCAGTGTCTTTCCAATTCTCTCTTCTTAGATTATAGGTCGAGGAGTGGGCCTGCTGGATCATATGGTAGCTCAATGTTTACCTTTTTAAGGCACCTCCATTCTGTTCTCATTTGTGGCCCTTTCCAAGTTACGTCCCCCTTGAAGTTGAGGGTATGCATTTCTCCACAACAGCTTCAGCATTTATTGTTTGTAGTTTTCTTGCTGATGGTTTTTCTGACAAGTGTGAGCTGATACCTCTTTTTGGTTGAATTCACATGTGCCTCATAATCCGTTGAAACTGAGCTTTAAGGCATATCCTTTTTATTTTTCAAGCTGTGATTACCCCTTAGTTCTTCAAAGTGTTCTCTTAAAGTATGTGTCACATTTTGAAATGTTTTGGCCATTACCTCCCTCAAGACATATTGAGGGCATGTTTCATTTACAGTCCTGCATTAATTCTTCCTATGAAATGACCATTAGCACAGGCCTTAAAGCTGTTTTTGCAGGTAACTGCCAGAGGGTGGCAGCCTTTCTATGTTCCCCACCCTGGTAACTAGGGAAATGCCCTTGCGGCCTGTGGTGTTACTCGGTTATAAATTAGAGTGGAGTGTGCCCGGAGAAACCCACACAAGCTGATGTCTCTTTACTTTTGTTGGATTTTTAAATTTAATTTTTATTTTTTATTGGAATAATTTTCCACTGAGTACTTGGACCACTTCTACTTTGTGCATTCCTCAGTTGATGGACATTTTCATTGCTTCCAAGTGTTGGCTATGGTAAATATTGTTGGAGTGCAGGATTGCCAGCCTGTGACTTTTTTTTTTAATATTTATTTATTTATTTATTTATTTATTTATTTATTTATTTATTTATTTATTTTTGGCTGTGTTGGATCTTCGTTTGTGCGCGAGGGCTTTCTGTAGTTGCGGCGAGCGGGGGCCACTCTTCATCGCGGTGCGTGGGTCTCTCACTATCGCGGCCTCTCTTGTTGCGGAGCACAGGCTCCATGCGCGCAGGCTCAGTGGTTGTGGCTCACGGGCCCAGTTGCTCCGCGGCATGTGGGATCTTCCCAGACCGGGGCTCGAACCCGTGTGCCCTGCATTGGCAGGCAGACTCTCAACCACTGCACCACCAGGGAAGCCCCAAGCCTGTGACTTTTTGATTCTCATTTTCTCAGGTGATAGGCCCAGCAGTGGGTGTGATTGATTGACTGGTAGCACCGTGTTACCCTTATCAAAGCACCTTCTTTGTGTTTTCATTAGTGGCTCTTACCACGTCCCCCTTAGAATCGAGGGTACGCATTTCTCCACAATCGCTTCAGCATTTATTGTTTGCAGCATTTATGCTAATGGCCCTTCTGGCTGGTGTGAGCTGATAGGTTTTTGTACTTTGGGTTTTCATGTCTTTGAAAATTCATAAAACTCATCATTTTTCTCTGCCGTTTTCTTTTCTGCTAAAAAAAGGAAACAGTTGGGAGTACAATATAATTCTTGAAATTGTCTTCTTGGAAGCTTGCCCTCTGTTAAATTTTTTGGTCGATTTTCCAGCCCAGAATTTTTTTAGAGAGCAGGTCTCATTTCCCGAACTGCAAGTGTGGTGCATATTTAGTGACCTTTAGTAATGGGTTAAAAGCTGCTGTTGTGGGAAGTGGCCTCAAGCAGGCAGCATTCCTCCATTCCCAAATCTGGGTACTAGGGCAGCAGAGCCTTTCTGGAAGTCGTGTTCCTAGGTTGTAAATTATATTGGAATGTGCATGGAGAAACCCCCATAAGTTTATGTCTCATTATTTCTTCTTGGTTTTAAAATTTTTTTTAATTGGAGTAAAGCTTAGAATATTGTTTGTCCGAGGTGTACACAATCTGGTTCATTTGTACATTATATATGTCTATTCAAGTACAGATCCCCTTCCCATGTAAAATGTTACAGAGGGTTCCGCACACCTCCCTTCTATATGGTAGGTCTTTTTGAGATATGTATATAATATGTGTTTGTATACATATAGTAACACTAACCTTAATTTATCCACTCCCCCCACCTTTCCTTTTAGATGAGCATAGTTTGTTTTCTAAATCTGTGAGTGTCTTTCTCTTTGGAAATATGTTCATTTGTGTCAGTTATTAGATAACGCCTGTAAGTGATATCATAGAATATAGGTCTTTTGCTTTCGGACTTACCTCATGTTTCGTGATTATCTCCAGACTCATTTGTGGTGCCTCAAAGAACAATGGTTCATTGTTTTCCATGGCTAATATTCCATTGTGTACATGGACCACTTCTTCTTTATCTATTCACCTGTTGTTGGACATTTTGATTCCTTCACTGTCTTGGCTATTGTGAATAAGGCTGCACTGAAGCTTTTGCGGCCTGTGTCTTCTCGATTCTTGTCTTCTCCGGTGAGAGGTCCAATGGTGCGCCTGCTGGATTGAATGGTACCTCCATTTTTACTTTTAAACACTGCTCCTTTCTGTTCTCATTATTGGCCGTTACCCCTTTAGGTCTCACCAGCAGGGAGAGGGTACACAGTTCTCTAAAACCCCGTCAGCATTTATTGTTTGTAGACTTTTTGCTGATGGTCAGTCGACTGGTGTAAGTAGAAACTTTTTGTAGATTAGATTTCATGGGTCTAACACTCCCTGAGGTTGAGCTTTTATCCATTTTCCTTTTTTTTAAAAGAGCGTGAGTAAAACGTTAATATTCATACTCTCTTCTGGAAACATTTGCCTGTTTTGAAATTTTTGTCCATTCCCTACTTCAGCACAATTTTTTAGGGCAGGTGTCCTTTACAGCCCTGAGTCCTTGTGAATGTTAAGTGACCCTTAGCTGTGAGTTTAAAGCTGCTCTTGCAGGAAACGGCCACAAGGTGGCATCATTTCTCCTTTACCAAATTTGGTAACTGGGGAAACAGAGCCTTAATGGAAGTGGTGTTCTAGGTTGTAAATTAGAATGGAATGTGCCAGGAAAAAGCCCTTTATGTTTATGTCTCATTACTTGTAGTTCATATTTATAATTTACTTTTTATTTTTTATCCAAGCAAATTTGATTACAATGGTTTGTTTGTTCTAGGTGGGCAAATGTGGTTCTTTCACACATATACGTGTATCTATTCTTTCTCGCATCCTTTTCCCATATAGGTTATGACACAATGTTGAGTAGTCTTCTCCTGGTCTTCCGTACGTCTTTGGTGATTATATATTTCACATGGTTTGTATATCTCTGTTAACCCCAATATGGTAAATTATCCAATCCTCATCCCTTTCTATTTGATGAACCATAAGTTTTTTCATGAATCTGTGATTGCCTTTCTCTGTGGAAATATCTTCATTAGTATCAATTTTTATGTAACTCCTAAAAGTGATATGATAGGATATGTGTCTTTTACTTTCTCACTTACTACAGGTGGTGTGATTACGTCTAGACTCATCTATGGTGCTGCAAATGGCATTGTTTCATTTTTTTCACTAGCGAATATTCCATCTATACATGGAGGAGTTCTTCTTTGTCCACCCATCTGTTGGTGGACTTTTTGGTTACCTCCATATCTTGGCTATTGTAATACTGAGCAATGCAGATTTGCCTGCCAGTGTCTTTCCAATTCTCTCTTCTTAGATTATAGGTCGAGGAGTGGGCCTGCTGGATCATATGGTAGCTCAATGTTTACCTTTTTAAGGCACCTCCATTCTGTTCTCATTTGTGGCCCTTTCCAAGTTACGTCCCCCTTGAAGTTGAGGGTATGCATTTCTCCACATCAGCTTCAGCGTTTATTGTTTGTAGTTTTCTTGCTGATGGTTTTTCTGACAAGTGTGAGCTGATACCTCTTTTTGGTTGAATTCACATGTGCCTCATAATCCGTTGAAACTGAGCTTTAAGGCATATCCTTTTTATTTTTCAAGCTGTGATTACCCCTTAGTTCTTCAAAGTGTTCTCTTAAAGTATGTGTCACATTTTGAAATGTTTTGGCCATTACCTCCCTCAAGACATATTGAGGGCATGTTTCATTTACAGTCCTGCATTAATTCTTCCTATGAAATGACCATTAGCACAGGCCTTAAAGCTGTTTTTGCAGGTAACTGCCAGAGGGTGGCAGCCTTTCTATGTTCCCCACCCTGGTAACTAGGGAAATGCCCTTGCGGCCTGTGGTGTTACTCGGTTATAAATTAGAGTGGAGTGTGCCCGGAGAAACCCACACAAGCTGATGTCTCTTTACTTTTGTTGGATTTTTAAATTTAATTTTTATTTTTTATTGGAATAATTTTCCACTGAGTACTTGGACCACTTCTACTTTGTGCATTCCTCAGTTGATGGACATTTTCATTGCTTCCAAGTGTTGGCTATGGTAAATATTGTTGGAGTGCAGGATTGCCAGCCTGTGACTTTTTTTTTTAATATTTATTTATTTATTTATTTATTTATTTATTTATTTATTTTTGGCTGTGTTGGATCTTCGTTTGTGCGCGAGGGCTTTCTGTAGTTGCGGCGAGCGGGGGCCACTCTTCATCGCGGTGCGTGGGTCTCTCACTATCGCGGCCTCTCTTGTTGCCGAGCACAGGCTCCATGCGCGCAGGCTCAGTGGTTGTGGCTCACGGGCCCAGTTGCTCCGCGGCATGTGGGATCTTCCCAGACCGGGGCTCGAACCCGTGTGCCCTGCATTGGCAGGCAGACTCTCAACCACTGCACCACCAGGGAAGCACCAAGCCTGTGACTTTTTGATTCTCATTTTCTCAGGTGATAGGCCCAGCAGTGGGTGTGATTGATTGACTGGTAGCACCGTGTTACCCTTATCAAAGCACCTTCTTTGTGTTTTCATTAGTGGCTCTTACCACGTCCCCCTTAGAATCGAGGGTACGCATTTCTCCACAATCGCTTCAGCATTTATTGTTTGCAGCATTTATGCTAATGGCCCTTCTGGCTGGTGTGAGCTGATAGGTTTTTGTACTTTGGGTTTTCATGTCTTTGAAAATTCATAAAACTCATCATTTTTCTCTGCCGTTTTCTTTTCTGCTAAAAAAAGGAAACAGTTGGGAGTACAATATAATTCTTGAAATTGTCTTCTTGGAAGCTTGCCCTCTGTTAAATTTTTTGGTCGATTTTCCAGCCCAGAATTTTTTTAGAGAGCAGGTCTCATTTCCCGAACTGCAAGTGTGGTGCATATTTAGTGACCTTTAGTAATGGGTTAAAAGCTGCTGTTGTGGGAAGTGGCCTCAAGCAGGCAGCATTCCTCCATTCCCAAATCTGGGTACTAGGGCAGCAGAGCCTTTCTGGAAGTCGTGTTCCTAGGTTGTAAATTATATTGGAATGTGCATGGAGAAACCCCCATAAGTTTATGTCTCATTATTTCTTCTTGGTTTTAAAATTTTTTTTAATTGGAGTAAAGCTTAGAATATTGTTTGTCCGAGGTGTACACAATCTGGTTCATTTGTACATTATATATGTCTATTCAAGTACAGATCCCCTTCCCATGTAAAATGTTACAGAGGGTTCCGCACACCTCCCTTCTATATGGTAGGTCTTTTTGAGATATGTATATAATATGTGTTTGTATACATATAGTAACACTAACCTTAATTTATCCACTCCCCCCACCTTTCCTTTTAGATGAGCATAGTTTGTTTTCTAAATCTGTGAGTGTCTTTCTCTTTGGAAATATGTTCATTTGTGTCAGTTATTAGATAACGCCTGTAAGTGATATCATAGAATATAGGTCTTTTGCTTTCGGACTTACCTCATGTTTCGTGATTATCTCCAGACTCATTTGTGGTGCCTCAAAGAACAATGGTTCATTGTTTTCCATGGCTAATATTCCATTGTGTACATGGACCACTTCTTCTTTATCTATTCACCTGTTGTTGGACATTTTGATTCCTTCACTGTCTTGGCTATTGTGAATAAGGCTGCACTGAAGCTTTTGCGGCCTGTGTCTTCTCGATTCTTGTCTTCTCCGGTGAGAGGTCCAATGGTGCGCCTGCTGGATTGAATGGTACCTCCATTTTTACTTTTAAACACTGCTCCTTTCTGTTCTCATTATTGGCCGTTACCCCTTTAGGTCTCACCAGCAGGGAGAGGGTACACAGTTCTCTAAAACCCCGTCAGCATTTATTGTTTGTAGACTTTTTGCTGATGGTCAGTCGACTGGTGTAAGTAGAAACTTTTTGTAGATTAGATTTCATGGGTCTAACACTCCCTGAGGTTGAGCTTTTATCCATTTTCCTTTTTTTTAAAAGAGCGTGAGTAAAACGTTAATATTCATACTCTCTTCTGGAAACATTTGCCTGTTTTGAAATTTTTGTCCATTCCCTACTTCAGCACAATTTTTTAGGGCAGGTGTCCTTTACAGCCCTGAGTCCTTGTGAATGTTAAGTGACCCTTAGCTGTGAGTTTAAAGCTGCTCTTGCAGGAAACGGCCACAAGGTGGCATCATTTCTCCTTTACCAAATTTGGTAACTGGGGAAACAGAGCCTTAATGGAAGTGGTGTTCTAGGTTGTAAATTAGAATGGAATGTGCCAGGAAAAAGCCCTTTATGTTTATGTCTCATTACTTCTTGTTCATATTTATAATTTACTTTTATTTTTTATCCAAGCAAATTTGATTACAATGGTTTGTTTGTTCTAGGTGGGCAAATGTGGTTCTTTCACACATATACGTGTATCTATTCTTCCTCGCATCCTTTTCCCATATAGGTTATGACACAATGTTGAGTAGTCTTCTCCTGGTCTTCCGTACGTCTTTGGTGATTATATATTTCACATGGTTTGTATATCTCTGTTAACCCCAATATGGTAAATTATCCAATCCTCATCCCTTTCTATTTGATGAACCATAAGTTTTTTCATGAATCTGTGATTGCCTTTCTCTGTGGAAATATCTTCATTAATATCAATTTTTATGTAACTCCTAAAAGTGATATGATAGGATATGTGTCTTTTACTTTCTCACTTACTACAGGTGGTGTGATTACGTCTAGACTCATCTATGGTGCTGCAAATGGCATTGTTTCATTTTTTTCACTAGCGAATATTCCATCTATACATGGAGGAGTTCTTCTTTGTCCACCCATCTGTTGGTGGACTTTTTGGTTACCTCCATATCTTGGCTATTGTAATACTGAGCAATGCAGATTTGCCTGCCAGTGTCTTTCCAATTCTCTCTTCTTAGATTATAGGTCGAGGAGTGGGCCTGCTGGATCATATGGTAGCTCAATGTTTACCTTTTTAAGGCACCTCCATTCTGTTCTCATTTGTGGCCCTTTCCAAGTTACGTCCCCCTTGAAGTTGAGGGTATGCATTTCTCCACAACAGCTTCAGCATTTATTGTTTGTAGTTTTCTTGCTGATGGTTTTTCTGACAAGTGTGAGCTGATACCTCTTTTTGGTTGAATTCACATGTGCCTCATAATCCGTTGAAACTGAGCTTTAAGGCATATCCTTTTTATTTTTCAAGCTGTGATTACCCCTTAGTTCTTCAAAGTGTTCTCTTAAAGTATGTGTCACATTTTGAAATGTTTTGGCCATTACCTCCCTCAAGACATATTGAGGGCATGTTTCATTTACAGTCCTGCATTAATTCTTCCTATGAAATGACCATTAGCACAGGCCTTAAAGCTGTTTTTGCAGGTAACTGCCAGAGGGTGGCAGCCTTTCTATGTTCCCCACCCTGGTAACTAGGGAAATGCCCTTGCGGCCTGTGGTGTTACTCGGTTATAAATTAGAGTGGAGTGTGCCCGGAGAAACCCACACAAGCTGATGTCTCTTTACTTTTGTTGGATTTTTAAATTTAATTTTTATTTTTTATTGGAATAATTTTCCACTGAGTACTTGGACCACTTCTACTTTGTGCATTCCTCAGTTGATGGACATTTTCATCGCTTCCAAGTGTTGGCTATGGTAAATATTGTTGGAGTGCAGGATTGCCAGCCTGTGACTTTTTTTTTTAATATTTATTTATTTATTTATTTATTTATTTATTTATTTATTTATTTATTTATTTTTGGCTGTGTTGGATCTTCGTTTGTGCGCGAGGGCTTTCTGTAGTTGCGGCGAGCGGGGGCCACTCTTCATCGCGGTGCGTGGGTCTCTCACTATCGCGGCCTCTCTTGTTGCGGAGCACAGGCTCCATGCGCGCAGGCTCAGTGGTTGTGGCTCACGGGCCCAGTTGCTCCGCGGCATGTGGGATCTTCCCAGACCGGGGCTCGAACCCGTGTGCCCTGCATTGGCAGGCAGACTCTCAACCACTGCACCACCAGGGAAGCCCCAAGCCTGTGACTTTTTGATTCTCATTTTCTCAGGTGATAGGCCCAGCAGTGGGTGTGATTGATTGACTGGTAGCACCGTGTTACCCTTATCAAAGCACCTTCTTTGTGTTTTCATTAGTGGCTCTTACCACGTCCCCCTTAGAATCGAGGGTACGCATTTCTCCACAATCGCTTCAGCATTTATTGTTTGCAGCATTTATGCTAATGGCCCTTCTGGCTGGTGTGAGCTGATAGGTTTTTGTACTTTGGGTTTTCATGTCTTTGAAAATTCATAAAACTCATCATTTTTCTCTGCCGTTTTCTTTTCTGCTAAAAAAAGGAAACAGTTGGGAGTACAATATAATTCTTGAAATTGTCTTCTTGGAAGCTTGCCCTCTGTTAAATTTTTTGGTCGATTTTCCAGCCCAGAATTTTTTTAGAGAGCAGGTCTCATTTCCCGAACTGCAAGTGTGGTGCATATTTAGTGACCTTTAGTAATGGGTTAAAAGCTGCTGTTGTGGGAAGTGGCCTCAAGCAGGCAGCATTCCTCCATTCCCAAATCTGGGTACTAGGGCAGCAGAGCCTTTCTGGAAGTCGTGTTCCTAGGTTGTAAATTATATTGGAATGTGCATGGAGAAACCCCCATAAGTTTATGTCTCATTATTTCTTCTTGGTTTTAAAATTTTTTTTAATTGGAGTAAAGCTTAGAATATTGTTTGTCCGAGGTGTACACAATCTGGTTCATTTGTACATTATATATGTCTATTCAAGTACAGATCCCCTTCCCATGTAAAATGTTACAGAGGGTTCCGCACACCTCCCTTCTATATGGTAGGTCTTTTTGAGATATGTATATAATATGTGTTTGTATACATATAGTAACACTAACCTTAATTTATCCACTCCCCCCACCTTTCCTTTTAGATGAGCATAGTTTGTTTTCTAAATCTGTGAGTGTCTTTCTCTTTGGAAATATGTTCATTTGTGTCAGTTATTAGATAACGCCTGTAAGTGATATCATAGAATATAGGTCTTTTGCTTTCGGACTTACCTCATGTTTCGTGATTATCTCCAGACTCATTTGTGGTGCCTCAAAGAACAATGGTTCATTGTTTTCCATGGCTAATATTCCATTGTGTACATGGACCACTTCTTCTTTATCTATTCACCTGTTGTTGGACATTTTGATTCCTTCACTGTCTTGGCTATTGTGAATAAGGCTGCACTGAAGCTTTTGCGGCCTGTGTCTTCTCGATTCTTGTCTTCTCCGGTGAGAGGTCCAATGGTGCGCCTGCTGGATTGAATGGTACCTCCATTTTTACTTTTAAACACTGCTCCTTTCTGTTCTCATTATTGGCCGTTACCCCTTTAGGTCTCACCAGCAGGGAGAGGGTACACAGTTCTCTAAAACCCCGTCAGCATTTATTGTTTGTAGACTTTTTGCTGATGGTCAGTCGACTGGTGTAAGTAGAAACTTTTTGTAGATTAGATTTCATGGGTCTAACACTCCCTGAGGTTGAGCTTTTATCCATTTTCCTTTTTTTTAAAAGAGCGTGAGTAAAACGTTAATATTCATACTCTCTTCTGGAAACATTTGCCTGTTTTGAAATTTTTGTCCATTCCCTACTTCAGCACAATTTTTTAGGGCAGGTGTCCTTTACAGCCCTGAGTCCTTGTGAATGTTAAGTGACCCTTAGCTGTGAGTTTAAAGCTGCTCTTGCAGGAAACGGCCACAAGGTGGCATCATTTCTCCTTTACCAAATTTGGTAACTGGGGAAACAGAGCCTTAATGGAAGTGGTGTTCTAGGTTGTAAATTAGAATGGAATGTGCCAGGAAAAAGCCCTTTATGTTTATGTCTCATTACTTGTTGTTCATATTTATAATTTACTTTTTATTTTTTATCCAAGCAAATTTGATTACAATGGTTTGTTTGTTCTAGGTGGGCAAATGTGGTTCTTTCACACATATACGTGTATCTATTCTTCCTCGCATCCTTTTCCCATATAGGTTATGACAAAATGTTGAGTAGTCTTCTCCTGGTCTTCCGTACGTCTTTGGTGATTATATATTTCACATGGTTTGTATATCTCTGTTAACCCCAATATGGTAAATTATCCAATCCTCATCCCTTTCTATTTGATGAACCATAAGTTTTTTCATGAATCTGTGATTGCCTTTCTCTGTGGAAATATCTTCATTAGTATCAATTTTTATGTAACTCCTAAAAGTGATATGATAGGATATGTGTCTTTTACTTTCTCAGTTACTACAGGTGGTGTGATTACGTCTAGACTCATCTATGGTGCTGCAAATGGCATTGTTTCATTTTTTTCACTAGCGAATATTCCATCTATACATGGAGGAGTTCTTCTTTGTCCACCCATCTGTTGGTGGACTTTTTGGTTACCTCCATATCTTGGCTATTGTAATACTGAGCAATGCAGATTTGCCTGCCAGTGTCTTTCCAATTCTCTCTTCTTAGATTATAGGTCGAGGAGTGGGCCTGCTGGATCATATGGTAGCTCAATGTTTACCTTTTTAAGGCACCTCCATTCTGTTCTCATTTGTGGCCCTTTCCAAGTTACGTCCCCCTTGGAGTTGAGGGTATGCATTTCTCCACAACAGCTTCAGCATTTATTGTTTGTAGTTTTCTTGCTGCTGGTTTTTCTGACAAGTGTGAGCTGATACCTCTTTTTGGTTGAATTCGCATGTGCCTCATAATCCGTTGAAACTGAGCTTTAAGGCATATCCTTTTTATTTTTCAAGCTGTGATTACCCCTTAGTTCTTCAAAGTGTTCTCTTAAAGTATGTGTCACATTTTGAAATGTTTTGGCCATTACCTCCCTCAAGACATATTGAGGGCATGTTTCATTTACAGTCCTGCATTAATTCTTCCTATGAAATGACCATTAGCACAGGCTTTAAAGCTGTTTTTGCAGGTAACTGCCAGAGGGTGGCAGCCTTTCTATGTTCCCCACCCTGGTAACTAGGGAAATGCCCTTGCGGCCTGTGGTGTTACTCGGTTATAAATTAGAGTGGAGTGTGCCCGGAGAAACCCACACAAGCTGATGTCTCTTTACTTTTGTTGGATTTTTAAATTTAATTTTTATTTTTTATTGGAATAATTTTCCACTGTGTACTTGGACCACTTCTACTTTGTGCATTCCTCAGTTGATGGACATTTTCATTGCTTCCAAGTGTTGGCTATGGTAAATATTGTTGGAGTGCAGGATTGCCAGCCTGTGACTTTTTTTTTTAATATTTATTTATTTATTTATTTATTTATTTATTTATTTATTTATTTATTTATTTTTGGCTGTGTTGGATCTTCGTTTGTGCGCGAGGGCTTTCTGTAGTTGCGGCGAGCGGGGGCCACTCTTCATCGCGGTGCGTGGGTCTCTCACTATCGCGGCCTCTCTTGTTGCGGAGCACAGGCTCCATGCGCGCAGGCTCAGTGGTTGTGGCTCACGGGCCCAGTTGCTCCGCGGCATGTGGGATCTTCCCAGACCGGGGCTCGAACCCGTGTGCCCTGCATTGGCAGGCAGACTCTCAACCACTGCACCACCAGGGAAGCCCCAAGCCTGTGACTTTTTGATTCTCATTTTCTCAGGTGATAGGCCCAGCAGTGGGTGTGATTGATTGACTGGTAGCACCGTGTTACCCTTATCAAAGCACCTTCTTTGTGTTTTCATTAGTGGCTCTTACCACGTCCCCCTTAGAATCGAGGGTACGCATTTCTCCACAATCGCTTCAGCATTTATTGTTTGCAGCATTTATGCTAATGGCCCTTCTGGCTGGTGTGAGCTGATAGGTTTTTGTACTTTGGGTTTTCATGTCTTTGAAAATTCATAAAACTCATCATTTTTCTCTGCCGTTTTCTTTTCTGCTAAAAAAAGGAAACAGTTGGGAGTACAATATAATTCTTGAAATTGTCTTCTTGGAAGCTTGCCCTCTGTTAAATTTTTTGGTCGATTTTCCAGCCCAGAATTTTTTTAGAGAGCAGGTCTCATTTCCCGAACTGCAAGTGTGGTGCATATTTAGTGACCTTTAGTAATGGGTTAAAAGCTGCTGTTGTGGGAAGTGGCCTCAAGCAGGCAGCATTCCTCCATTCCCAAATCTGGGTACTAGGGCAGCAGAGCCTTTCTGGAAGTCGTGTTCCTAGGTTGTAAATTATATTGGAATGTGCATGGAGAAACCCCCATAAGTTTATGTCTCATTATTTCTTCTTGGTTTTAAAAATTTCTTTAATTGGAGTAAAGCTTAGAATATTGTTTGTCCGAGGTGTACACAATCTGGTTCATTTGTACATTATATATGTCTATTCAAGTACAGATCCCCTTCCCATGTAAAATGTTACAGAGGGTTCCGCACACCTCCCTTCTATATGGTAGGTCTTTTTGAGATATGTATATAATATGTGTTTGTATACATATAGTAACACTAACCTTAATTTATCCACTCCCCCCACCTTTCCTTTTAGATGAGCATAGTTTGTTTTCTAAATCTGTGAGTGTCTTTCTCTTTGGAAATATGTTCATTTGTGTCAGTTATTAGATAACGCCTGTAAGTGATATCATAGAATATAGGTCTTTTGCTTTCGGACTTACCTCATGTTTCGTGATTATCTCCAGACTCATTTGTGGTGCCTCAAAGAACAATGGTTCATTGTTTTCCATGGCTAATATTCCATTGTGTACATGGACCACTTCTTCTTTATCTATTCACCTGTTGTTGGACATTTTGATTCCTTCACTGTCTTGGCTATTGTGAATAAGGCTGCACTGAAGCTTTTGCGGCCTGTGTCTTCTCGATTCTTGTCTTCTCCGGTGAGAGGTCCAATGGTGCGCCTGCTGGATTGAATGGTACCTCCATTTTTACTTTTAAACACAGCTCCTTTCTGTTCTCATTATTGGCCGTTACCCCTTTACGTCTCACCAGCAGGGAGAGGGTACACAGTTCTCTAAAACCCCGTCAGCATTTATTGTTTGTAGACTTTTTGCTGATGGTCAGTCGACTGGTGTAAGTTGAAACTTTTTGTAGATTAGATTTCATGGGTCTAACACTCCCTGAGGTTGAGCTTTTATCCATTTTCCTTTTTTTTAAAAGAGCGTGAGTAAAACGTTAATATTCATACTCTCTTCTGGAAACATTTGCCTGTTTTGAAATTTTTGTCCATTCCCTACTTCAGCACAATTTTTTAGGGCAGGTGTCCTTTACAGCCCTGAGTCCTTGTGAATGTTAAGTGACCCTTAGCTGTGAGTTTAAAGCTGCTCTTGCAGGAAACGGCCACAAGGTGGCATCATTTCTCCTTTACCAAATTTGGTAACTGGGGAAACAGAGCCTTAATGGAAGTGGTGTTCTAGGTTGTAAATTAGAATGGAATGTGCCAGGAAAAAGCCCTTTATGTTTATGTCTCATTACTTGTTGTTCATATTTATAATTTACTTTTTATTTTTTATCCAAGCAAATTTGATTACAATGGTTTGTTTGTTCTAGGTGGGCAAATGTGGTTCTTTCACACATATACGTGTATCTATTCTTCCTCGCATCCTTTTCCCATGTAGGTTATGACACAATGTTGAGTAGTCTTCTCCTGGTCTTCCGTACGTCTTTGGTGATTATATATTTCACATGGTTTGTATATCTCTGTTAACCCCAATATGGTAAATTATCCAATCCTCATCCCTTTCTATTTGGTGAACCATAAGTTTTTTAATGAATCTGTGATTGCCTTTCTCTGTGGAAATATCTTCATTGGTATCAATTTTTATGTAACTCCTAAAAGTGATATGATAGGATATGTGTCTTTTACTTTCTCACTTACTACAGGTGGTGTGATTTCGTCTAGACTCATCTATGGTGCTGCAAATGGCATTGTTTCATTTTTTTCACTGGCGAATATTCCATCTATACATGGAGGAGTTCTTCTTTGTCCACCCATCTGTTGGTGGACTTTTTGGTTACCTCCATATCTTGGCTATTGTAATACTGAGCAATGCAGATTTGCCTGCCAGTGTCTTTCCAATTCTCTCTTCTTAGATTATAGGTCGAGGAGTGGGCCTGCTGGATCATATGGTAGCTCAATGTTTACCTTTTTAAGGCACCTCCATTCTGTTCTCATTCGTGGCCCTTTCCAAGTTACGTCCCCCTTGAAGTTGAGGGTATGCATTTCTCCACAACAGCTTCAGCATTTATTGTTTGTAGTTTTCTTGCTGATGGTTTTTCTGACAAGTGTGAGCTGATACCTCTTTTTGGTTGAATTCGCATGTGCCTCATAATCCGTTGAAACTGAGCTTTAAGGCATATCCTTTTTATTTTTCAAGCTGTGATTACCCCTTAGTTCTTCAAAGTGTTCTCTTAAAGTATGTGTCACATTTTGAAATGTTTTGGCCATTACCTCCCTCAAGACATATTGAGGGCATGTTTCATTTACGGTCCTGCATTAATTCTTCCTATGAAATGACCATTAGCACAGGCCTTAAAGCTGTTTTTGCAGGTAACTGCCAGAGGGTGGCAGCCTTTCTATGTTCCCCACCCTGGTAACTAGGGAAATGCCCTTGCGGCCTGTGGTGTTACTCGGTTATAAATTAGAGTGGAGTGTGCCCGGAGAAACCCACACAAGCTGATGTCTCTTTACTTTTGTTGGATTTTTAAATTTAATTTTTATTTTTTATTGGAATAATTTTCCACTGAGTACTTGGACCACTTCTACTTTGTGCATTCCTCAGTTGATGGACATTTTCATTGCTTCCAAGTGTTGGCTATGGTAAATATTGTTGGAGTGCAGGATTGCCAGCCTGTGACTTTTTTTTTTAATATTTATTTATTTATTTATTTATTTATTTATTTATTTATTTATTTTTGGCTGTGTTGGATCTTCGTTTGTGCGCGAGGGCTTTCTGTAGTTGCGGCGAGCGGGGGCCACTCTTCATCGCGGTGCGTGGGTCTCTCACTATCGCGGCCTCTCTTGTTGCGGAGCACAGGCTCCATGCGCGCAGGCTCAGTGGTTGTGGCTCACGGGCCCAGTTGCTCCGCGGCATGTGGGATCTTCCCAGACCGGGGCTCGAACCCATGTGCCCTGCATTGGCAGGCAGACTCTCAACCACTGCACCACCAGGGAAGCCCCAAGCCTGTGACTTTTTGATTCTCATTTTCTCAGGTGATAGGCCCAGCAGTGGGTGTGATTGATTGACTGGTAGCACCGTGTTACCCTTATCAAAGCACCTTCTTTGTGTTTTCATTAGTGGCTCTTACCACGTCCCCCTTAGAATCGAGGGTACGCATTTCTCCACAATCGCTTCAGCATTTATTGTTTGCAGCATTTATGCTAATGGCCCTTCTGGCTGGTGTGAGCTGATAGGTTTTTGTACTTTGGGTTTTCATGTCTTTGAAAATTCATAAAACTCATCATTTTTCTCTGCCGTTTTCTTTTCTGCTAAAAAAAGGAAACAGTTGGGAGTACAATATAATTCTTGAAATTGTCTTCTTGGAAGCTTGCCCTCTGTTAAATTTTTTGGTCGATTTTCCAGCCCAGAATTTTTTTAGAGAGCAGGTCTCATTTCCCGAACTGCAAGTGTGGTGCATATTTAGTGACCTTTAGTAATGGGTTAAAAGCTGCTGTTGTGGGAAGTGGCCTCAAGCAGGCAGCATTCCTCCATTCCCAAATCTGGGTACTAGGGCAGCAGAGCCTTTCTGGAAGTCGTGTTCCTAGGTTGTAAATTATATTGGAATGTGCATGGAGAAACCCCCATAAGTTTATGTCTCATTATTTCTTCTTGGTTTTAAAAATTTCTTTAATTGGAGTAAAGCTTAGAATATTGTTTGTCCGAGGTGTACACAATCTGGTTCATTTGTACATTATATATGTCTATTCAAGTACAGATCCCCTTCCCATGTAAAATGTTACAGAGGGTTCCGCACACCTCCCTTCTATATGGTAGGTCTTTTTGAGATATGTATATAATATGTGTTTGTATACATATAGTAACACTAACCTTAATTTATCCACTCCCCCCACCTTTCCTTTTAGATGAGCATAGTTTGTTTTCTAAATCTGTGAGTGTCTTTCTCTTTGGAAATATGTTCATTTGTGTCAGTTATTAGATAACGCCTGTAAGTGATATCATAGAATATAGGTCTTTTGCTTTCGGACTTACCTCATGTTTCGTGATTATCTCCAGACTCATTTGTGGTGCCTCAAAGAACAATGGTTCATTGTTTTCCATGGCTAATATTCCATTGTGTACATGGACCACTTCTTCTTTATCTATTCACCTGTTGTTGGACATTTTGATTCCTTCACTGTCTTGGCTATTGTGAATAAGGCTGCACTGAAGCTTTTGCGGCCTGTGTCTTCTCGATTCTTGTCTTCTCCGGTGAGAGGTCCAATGGTGCGCCTGCTGGATTGAATGGTACCTCCATTTTTACTTTTAAACACAGCTCCTTTCTGTTCTCATTATTGGCCTTTACCCCTTTAGGTCTCACCAGCAGGGAGAGGGTACACAGTTCTCTAAAACCCCGTCAGCATTTATTGTTTGTAGACTTTTTGCTGATGGTCAGTCGACTGGTGTAAGTAGAAACTTTTTGTAGATTAGATTTCATGGGTCTAACACTCCCTGAGGTTGAGCTTTTATCCATTTTCCTTTTTTTTAAAAGAGCGTGAGTAAAACGTTAATATTCATACTCTCTTCTGGAAACATTTGCCTGTTTTGAAATTTTTGTCCATTCCCTACTTCAGCACAATTTTTTAGGGCAGGTGTCCTTTACAGCCCTGAGTCCTTGTGAATGTTAAGTGACCCTTAGCTGTGAGTTTAAAGCTGCTCTTGCAGGAAACGGCCACAAGGTGGCATCATTTCTCCTTTACCAAATTTGGTAACTGGGGAAACAGAGCCTTAATGGAAGTGGTGTTCTAGGTTGTAAATTAGAATGGAATGTGCCAGGAAAAAGCCCTTTATGTTTATGTCTCATTACTTGTTGTTCATATTTATAATTTACTTTTTATTTTTTATCCAAGCAAATTTGATTACAATGGTTTGTTTGTTCTAGGTGGGCAAATGTGGTTCTTTCACACATATACGTGTATCTATTCTTCCTCGCATCTTTTTCCCATATAGGTTATGACACAATGTTGAGTAGTCTTCTCCTGGTCTTCCGTACGTCTTTGGTGATTATATATTTCACATGGTTTGTATATCTCTGTTAACCCCAATATGGTAAATTATCCAATCCTCATCCCTTTCTATTTGGTGAACCATAAGTTTTTTAATGAATCTGTGATTGCCTTTCTCTGTGGAAATATCTTCATTGGTATCAATTTTTTTGTAACTCCTAAAAGTGATATGATAGGATATGTGTCTTTTACTTTCTCACTTACTACAGGTGGTGTGATTTCGTCTAGACTCATCTATGGTGCTGCAAATGGCATTGTTTCATTTTTTTCACTGGCGAATATTCCATCTATACATGGAGGAGTTCTTCTTTGTCCACCCATCTGTTGGTGGACTTTTTGGTTACCTCCATATCTTGGCTATTGTAATACTGTGCAATGCAGATTTGCCTGCCTGTGTCTTTCCAATTCTCTCTTCTTAGATTATAGGTCGAGGAGTGGGCCTGCTGGATCATATGGTAGCTCAATGTTTACCTTTTTAAGGCACCTCCATTCTGTTCTCATTCGTGGCCCTTTCCAAGTTACGTCCCCCTTGAAGTTGAGGGTATGCATTTCTCCACATCAGCTTCAGCATTTATTGTTTGTAGTTTTCTTGCTGATGGTTTTTCTGACAAGTGTGAGCTGATACCTCTTTTTGGTTGAATTCGCATGTGCCTCATAATCCGTTGAAACTGAGCTTTAAGGCATATCCTTTTTATTTTTCAAGCTGTGATTACCCCTTAGTTCTTCAAAGTGTTCTCTTAAAGTATGTGTCACATTTTGAAATGTTTTGGCCATTACCTCCCTCAAGACATATTGAGGGCATGTTTCATTTACGGTCCTGCATTACTTCTTCCTATGAAATGACCATTAGCACAGGCCTTAAAGCTGTTTTTGCAGGTAACTGCCAGAGGGTGGCAGCCTTTCTATGTTCCCCACCCTGGTAACTAGGGAAATGCCCTTGCGGCCTGTGGTGTTACTCGGTTATAAATTAGAGTGGAGTGTGCCCGGACAAACCCACACAAGCTGATGTGTCTTTACTTTTGTTCGATTTTTAAATTTAATTTTTATTTTTCATTGGAGTAATCTTCCACTGTGTACTTGGACCACTTCTACTTTGTGCATTCCTCAGTTGATGGACATTTTCATTGCTTCCAAGTGTTGGCTATGGTAAATATTGTTGGAGTGCAGGATTGCCAGCCTGTGACTTTTTTTTTTAATATTTATTTATTTATTTATTTATTTATTTATTTATTTATTTTTGGCTGTGTTGGATCTTCGTTTGTGCGCGAGGGCTTTCTGTAGTTGAGGCGAGCGGGGGCCACTCTTCATCACGGTGCGTGGGTCTCTCACTATCGCGGCCTCTCTTGTTGCCGAGCACAGGCTCCATGCGCGCAGGCTCAGTGGTTGTGGCTCACGGGCCCAGTTGCTCCGCGGCATGTGGGATCTTCCCAGACTGGGGCTCGAACCCGTGTGCCCTGCATTGGCAGGCAGACTCTCAACCACTGCACCACCAGGGAAGCCCCAAGCCTGTGACTTTTTGATTCTCATTTTCTCAGGTGATAGGCCCAGCAGTGGGTGTGATTGATTGACTGGTAGCACCGTGTTACCCTTATCAAAGCACCTTCTTTGTGTTTTCATTAGTGGCTCTTACCACGTCCCCCTTAGAATCGAGGGTACGCATTTCTCCACAATCGCTTCAGCATTTATTGTTTGCAGCATTTATGCTAATGGCCCTTCTGGCTGGTGTGAGCTGATAGGTTTTTGTACTTTGGGTTTTCATGTCTTTGAAAATTCATAAAACTCATCATTTTTCTCTGCCGTTTTCTTTTCTGCTAAAAAAAGGAAACAGTTGGGAGTACAATATAATTCTTGAAATTGTCTTCTTGGAAGCTTGCCCTCTGTTAAATTTTTTGGTCGATTTTCCAGCCCAGAATTTTTTTAGAGAGCAGGTCTCATTTCCCGAACTGCAAGTGTGGTGCATATTTAGTGACCTTTAGTAATGGGTTAAAAGCTGCTGTTGTGGGAAGTGGCCTCAAGCAGGCAGCATTCCTCCATTCCCAAATCTGGGTACTAGGGCAGCAGAGCCTTTCTGGAAGTCGTGTTCCTAGGTTGTAAATTATATTGGAATGTGCATGGAGAAACCCCCATAAGTTTATGTCTCATTATTTCTTCTTGGTTTTAAAAATTTCTTTAATTGGAGTAAAGCTTAGAATATTGTTTGTCCGAGGTGTACACAATCTGGTTCATTTGTACATTATATATGTCTATTCAAGTACAGATCCCCTTCCCATGTAAAATGTTACAGAGGGTTCCGCACACCTCCCTTCTATATGGTAGGTCTTTTTGAGATATGTATATAATAGGTGTTTGTATACATATAGTAACACTAACCTTAATTTATCCACTCCCCCCACCTTTCCTTTTAGATGAGCATAGTTTGTTTTCTAAATCTGTGAGTGTCTTTCTCTTTGGAAATATGTTCATTTGTGTCAGTTATTAGATAACGCCTGTAAGTGATATCATAGAATATAGGTCTTTTGCTTTCGGACTTACCTCATGTTTCGTGATTATCTCCAGACTCATTTGTGGTGCCTCAAAGAACAATGGTTCATTGTTTTCCATGGCTAATATTCCATTGTGTACATGGACCACTTCTTCTTTATCTATTCACCTGTTGTTGGACATTTTGATTCCTTCACTGTCTTGGCTATTGTGAATAAGGCTGCACTGAAGCTTTTGCGGCCTGTGTCTTCTCGATTCTTGTCTTCTCCGGTGAGAGGTCCAATGGTGCGCCTGCTGGATTGAATGGTACCTCCATTTTTACTTTTAAACACAGCTCCTTTCTGTTCTCATTATTGGCCGTTACCCCTTTACGTCTCACCAGCAGGGAGAGGGTACACAGTTCTCTAAAACCCCGTCAGCATTTATTGTTTGTAGACTTTTTGCTGATGGTCAGTCGACTGGTGTAAGTTGAAACTTTTTGTAGATTAGATTTCATGGGTCTAACACTCCCTGAGGTTGAGCTTTTATCCATTTTCCTTTTTTTTAAAAGAGCGTGAGTAAAACGTTAATATTCATACTCTCTTCTGGAAACATTTGCCTGTTTTGAAATTTTTGTCCATTCCCTACTTCAGCACAATTTTTTAGGGCAGGTGTCCTTTACAGCCCTGAGTCCTTGTGAATGTTAAGTGACCCTTAGCTGTGAGTTTAAAGCTGCTCTTGCAGGAAACGGCCACAAGGTGGCATCATTTCTCCTTTACCAAATTTGGTAACTGGGGAAACAGAGCCTTAATGGAAGTGGTGTTCTAGGTTGTAAATTAGAATGGAATGTGCCAGGAAAAAGCCCTTTATGTTTATGTCTCATTACTTGTTGTTCATATTTATAATTTACTTTTTATTTTTTATCCAAGCAAATTTGATTACAATGGTTTGTTTGTTCTAGGTGGGCAAATGTGGTTCTTTCACACATATACGTGTATCTATTCTTCCTCGCATCCTTTTCCCATGTAGGTTATGACACAATGTTGAGTAGTCTTCTCCTGGTCTTCCGTACGTCTTTGGTGATTATATATTTCACATGGTTTGTATATCTCTGTTAACCCCAATATGGTAAATTATCCAATCCTCATCCCTTTCTATTTGGTGAACCATAAGTTTTTTAATGAATCTGTGATTGCCTTTCTCTGTGGAAATATCTTCATTGGTATCAATTTTTATGTAACTCCTAAAAGTGATATGATAGGATATGTGTCTTTTACTTTCTCACTTACTACAGGTGGTGTGATTTCGTCTAGACTCATCTATGGTGCTGCAAATGGCATTGTTTCATTTTTTTCACTGGCGAATATTCCATCTATACATGGAGGAGTTCTTCTTTGTCCACCCATCTGTTGGTGGACTTTTTGGTTACCTCCATATCTTGGCTATTGTAATACTGAGCAATGCAGATTTGCCTGCCAGTGTCTTTCCAATTCTCTCTTCTTAGATTATAGGTCGAGGAGTGGGCCTGCTGGATCATATGGTAGCTCAATGTTTACCTTTTTAAGGCACCTCCATTCTGTTCTCATTCGTGGCCCTTTCCAAGTTACGTCCCCCTTGAAGTTGAGGGTATGCATTTCTCCACAACAGCTTCAGCATTTATTGTTTGTAGTTTTCTTGCTGATGGTTTTTCTGACAAGTGTGAGCTGATACCTCTTTTTGGTTGAATTCGCATGTGCCTCATAATCCGTTGAAACTGAGCTTTAAGGCATATCCTTTTTATTTTTCAAGCTGTGATTACCCCTTAGTTCTTCAAAGTGTTCTCTTAAAGTATGTGTCACATTTTGAAAAGTTTTGGCCATTACCTCCCTCAAGACATATTGAGGGCATGTTTCATTTATGGTCCTGCATTAATTCTTCCTATGAAATGACCATTAGCACAGGCCTTAAAGCTGTTTTTGCAGGTAACTGCCAGAGGGTGGCAGCCTTTCTATGTTCCCCACCCTGGTAACTAGGGAAATGCCCTTGCGGCCTGTGGTGTTACTCGGTTATAAATTAGAGTGGAGTGTGCCCGGAGAAACCCACACAAGCTGATGTCTCTTTACTTTTGTTGGATTTTTAAATTTAATTTTTATTTTTTATTGGAATAATTTTCCACTGAGTACTTGGACCACTTCTACTTTGTGCATTCCTCAGTTGATGGACATTTTCATTGCTTCCAAGTGTTGGCTATGGTAAATATTGTTGGAGTGCAGGATTGCCAGCCTGTGACTTTTTTTTTAATATTTATTTATTTATTTATTTATTTATTTATTTATTTATTTATTTTTGGCTGTGTTGGATCTTCGTTTGTGCGCGAGGGCTTTCTGTAGTTGCGGCGAGCGGGGGCCACTCTTCATCGCGGTGCGTGGGTCTCTCACTATCGCGGCCTCTCTTGTTGCGGAGCACAGGCTCCATGCGCGCAGGCTCAGTGGTTGTGGCTCACGGGCCCAGTTGCTCCGCGGCATGTGGGATCTTCCCAGACCGGGGCTCGAACCCGTGTGCCCTGCATTGGCAGGCAGACTCTCAACCACTGCACCACCAGGGAAGCCCCAAGCCTGTGACTTTTTGATTCTCATTTTCTCAGGTGATAGGCCCAGCAGTGGGTGTGATTGATTGACTGGTAGCACCGTGTTACCCTTATCAAAGCACCTTCTTTGTGTTTTCGTTAGTGGCTCTTACCACGTCCCCCTTAGAATCGAGGGTACGCATTTCTCCACAATCGCTTCAGCATTTATTGTTTGCAGCATTTATGCTAATGGCCCTTCTGGCTGGTATGAGCTGATAGGTTTTTGTACTTTGGGTTTTCATGTCTTTGAAAATTCATAAAACTCATCATTTTTCTCTGCCGTTTTCTTTTCTGCTAAAAAAAGGAAACAGTTGGGAGTACAATATAATTCTTGAAATTGTCTTCTTGGAAGCTTGCCCTCTGTTAAATTTTTTGGTCGATTTTCCAGCCCAGAATTTTTTTAGAGAGCAGGTCTCATTTCCCGAACTGCAAGTGTGGTGCATATTTAGTGACCTTTAGTAATGGGTTAAAAGCTGCTGTTGTGGGAAGTGGCCTCAAGCAGGCAGCATTCCTCCATTCCCAAATCTGGGTACTAGGGCAGCAGAGCCTTTCTGGAAGTCGTGTTCCTAGGTTGTAAATTATATTGGAATGTGCATGGAGAAACCCCCATAAGTTTATGTCTCATTATTTCTTCTTGGTTTAAAAATTTTTTTTAATTGGAGTAAAGCTTAGAATATTGTTTGTCCGAGGTGTACACAATCTGGTTCATTTGTACATTATATATGTCTATTCAAGTACAGATCCCCTTCCCATGTAAAATGTTACAGAGGGTTCCGCACACCTCCCTTCTATATGGTAGGTCTTTTTGAGATATGTATATAATATGTGTTTGTATACATATAGTAACACTAACCTTAATTTATCCACTCCCCCCACCTTTCCTTTTAGATGAGCATAGTTTGTTTTCTAAATCTGTGAGTGTCTTTCTCTTTGGAAATATGTTCATTTGTGTCAGTTATTAGATAACGCCTGTAAGTGATATCATAGAATATAGGTCTTTTGCTTTCGGACTTACCTCATGTTTCGTGATTATCTCCAGACTCATTTGTGGTGCCTCAAAGAACAATGGTTCATTGTTTTCCATGGCTAATATTCCATTGTGTACATGGACCACTTCTTCTTTATCTATTCACCTGTTGTTGGACATTTTGATTCCTTCACTGTCTTGGCTATTGTGAATAAGGCTGCACTGAAGCTTTTGCGGCCTGTGTCTTCTCGATTCTTGTCTTCTCCGGTGAGAGGTCCAATGGTGCGCCTGCTGGATTGAATGGTACCTCCATTTTTACTTTTAAACACAGCTCCTTTCTGTTCTCATTATTGGCCGTTACCCCTTTACGTCTCACCAGCAGGGAGAGGGTACACAGTTCTCTAAAACCCCGTCAGCATTTATTGTTTGTAGACTTTTTGCTGATGGTCAGTCGACTGGTGTAAGTTGAAACTTTTTGTAGATTAGATTGCATGGGTCTAACACTCCCTGAGGTTGAGCTTTTATCCATTTTCCTTTTTTTTAAAAGAGCGTGAGTAAAACGTTAATATTCATACTCTCTTCTGGAAACATTTGCCTGTTTTGAAATTTTTGTCCATTCCCTACTTCAGCACAATTTTTTAGGGCAGGTGTCCTTTACAGCCCTGAGTCCTTGTGAATGTTAAGTGACCCTTAGCTGTGAGTTTAAAGCTGCTCTTGCAGGAAACGGCCACAAGGTGGCATCATTTCTCCTTTACCAAATTTGGTAACTGGGGAAACAGAGCCTTAATGGAAGTGGTGTTCTAGGTTGTAAATTAGAATGGAATGTGCCAGGAAAAAGCCCTTTATGTTTATGTCTCATTACTTGTTGTTCATATTTATAATTTACTTTTTATTTTTTATCCAAGCAAATTTGATTACAATGGTTTGTTTGTTCTAGGTGGGCAAATGTGGTTCTTTCACACATATACGTGTATCTATTCTTCCTCGCATCCTTTTCCCATGTAGGTTATGACACAATGTTGAGTAGTCTTCTCCTGGTCTTCCGTACGTCTTTGGTGATTATATATTTCACATGGTTTGTATATCTCTGTTAACCCCAATATGGTAAATTATCCAATCCTCATCCCTTTCTATTTGGTGAACCATAAGTTTTTTAATGAATCTGTGATTGCCTTTCTCTGTGGAAATATCTTCATTGGTATCAATTTTTATGTAACTCCTAAAAGTGATATGATAGGATATGTGTCTTTTACTTTCTCACTTACTACAGGTGGTGTGATTTCGTCTAGACTCATCTATGGTGCTGCAAATGGCATTGTTTCATTTTTTTCACTGGCGAATATTCCATCTATACATGGAGGAGTTCTTCTTTGTCCACCCATCTGTTGGTGGACTTTTTGGTTACCTCCATATCTTGGCTATTGTAATACTGTGCAATGCAGATTTGCCTGCCTGTGTCTTTCCAATTCTCTCTTCTTAGATTATAGGTCGAGGAGTGGGCCTGCTGGATCATATGGTAGCTCAATGTTTACCTTTTTAAGGCACCTCCATTCTGTTCTCATTCGTGGCCCTTTCCAAGTTACGTCCCCCTTGAAGTTGAGGGTATGCATTTCTCCACATCAGCTTCAGCATTTATTGTTTGTAGTTTTCTTGCTGATGGTTTTTCTGACAAGTGTGAGCTGATACCTCTTTTTGGTTGAATTCGCATGTGCCTCATAATCCGTTGAAACTGAGCTTTAAGGCATATCCTTTTTATTTTTCAAGCTGTGATTACCCCTTAGTTCTTCAAAGTGTTCTCTTAAAGTATGTGTCATATTTTGAAATGTTTTGGCCATTACCTCCCTCAAGACATATTGAGGGCATGTTTCATTTACGGTCCTGCATTACTTCTTCCTATGAAATGACCATTAGCACAGGCCTTAAAGCTGTTTTTGCAGGTAACTGCCAGAGGGTGGCAGCCTTTCTATGTTCCCCACCCTGGTAACTAGGGAAATGCCCTTGCGGCCTGTGGTGTTTCTCGGTTATAAATTAGAGTGGAGTGTGCCCGGACAAACCCACACAAGCTGATGTGTCTTTACTTTTGTTCGATTTTTAAATTTAATTTTTATTTTTCATTGGAGTAATCTTCCACTGTGTACTTGGACCACTTCTACTTTGTGCATTCCTCAGTTGATGGACATTTTCATTGCTTCCAAGTGTTGGCTATGGTAAATATTGTTGGAGTGCAGGATTGCCAGCCTGTGACTTTTTTTTTAATATTTATTTATTTATTTATTTATTTATTTATTTATTTATTTATTTATTTTTGGCTGTGTTGGATCTTCGTTTGTGCGCGAGGGCTTTCTGTAGTTGAGGCGAGCGGGGGCCACTCTTCATCACGGTGCGTGGGTCTCTCACTATCGCGGCCTCTCTTGTTGCGGAGCACAGGCTCCATGCGCGCAGGCTCAGTGGTTGTGGCTCACGGGCCCAGTTGCTCCGCGGCATGTGGGATCTTCCCAGACCGGGGCTCGAACCCGTGTGCCCTGCATTGGCAGGCAGACTCTCAACCACTGCACCACCAGGGAAGCCCCAAGCCTGTGACTTTTTGATTCTCATTTTCTCAGGTGATAGGCCCAGCAGTGGGTGTGATTGATTGACTGGTAGCACCGTGTTACCCTTATCAAAGCACCTTCTTTGTGTTTTCATTAGTGGCTCTTACCACGTCCCCCTTAGAATCGAGGGTACGCATTTCTCCACAATCGCTTCAGCATTTATTGTTTGCAGCATTTATGCTAATGGCCCTTCTGGCTGGTGTGAGCTGATAGGTTTTTGTACTTTGGGTTTTCATGTCTTTGAAAATTCATAAAACTCATCATTTTTCTCTGCCGTTTTCTTTTCTGCTAAAAAAAGGAAACAGTTGGGAGTACAATATAATTCTTGAAATTGTCTTCTTGGAAGCTTGCCCTCTGTTAAATTTTTTGGTCGATTTTCCAGCCCAGAATTTTTTTAGAGAGCAGGTCTCATTTCCCGAACTGCAAGTGTGGTGCATATTTAGTGACCTTTAGTAATGGGTTAAAAGCTGCTGTTGTGGGAAGTGGCCTCAAGCAGGCAGCATTCCTCCATTCCCAAATCTGGGTACTAGGGCAGCAGAGCCTTTCTGGAAGTCGTGTTCCTAGGTTGTAAATTATATTGGAATGTGCATGGAGAAACCCCCATAAGTTTATGTCTCATTATTTCTTCTTGGTTTTAAAAATTTTTTTAATTGGAGTAAAGCTTAGAATATTGTTTGTCCGAGGTGTACACAATCTGGTTCATTTGTACATTATATATGTCTATTCAAGTACAGATCCCCTTCCCATGTAAAATGTTACAGAGGGTTCCGCACACCTCCCTTCTATATGGTAGGTCTTTTTGAGATATGTATATAATAGGTGTTTGTATACATATAGTAACACTAACCTTAATTTATCCACTCCCCCCACCTTTCCTTTTAGATGAGCATAGTTTGTTTTCTAAATCTGTGAGTGTCTTTCTCTTTGGAAATATGTTCATTTGTGTCAGTTATTAGATAACGCCTGTAAGTGATATCATAGAATATAGGTCTTTTGCTTTCGGACTTACCTCATGTTTCGTGATTATCTCCAGACTCATTTGTGGTGCCTCAAAGAACAATGGTTCATTGTTTTCCATGGCTAATATTCCATTGTGTACATGGACCACTTCTTCTTTATCTATTCACCTGTTGTTGGACATTTTGATTCCTTCACTGTCTTGGCTATTGTGAATAAGGCTGCACTGAAGCTTTTGCGGCCTGTGTCTTCTCGATTCTTGTCTTCTCCGGTGAGAGGTCCAATGGTGCGCCTGCTGGATTGAATGGTACCTCCATTTTTACTTTTAAACACAGCTCCTTTCTGTTCTCATTATTGGCCGTTACCCCTTTACGTCTCACCAGCAGGGAGAGGGTACACAGTTCTCTAAAACCCCGTCAGCATTTATTGTTTGTAGACTTTTTGCTGATGGTCAGTCGACTGGTGTAAGTTGAAACTTTTTGTAGATTAGATTTCATGGGTCTAACACTCCCTGAGGTTGAGCTTTTATCCATTTTCCTTTTTTTTAAAAGAGCGTGAGTAAAACGTTAATATTCATACTCTCTTCTGGAAACATTTGCCTGTTTTGAAATTTTTGTCCATTCCCTACTTCAGCACAATTTTTTAGGGCAGGTGTCCTTTACAGCCCTGAGTCCTTGTGAATGTTAAGTGACCCTTAGCTGTGAGTTTAAAGCTGCTCTTGCAGGAAACGGCCACAAGGTGGCATCATTTCTCCTTTACCAAATTTGGTAACTGGGGAAACAGAGCCTTAATGGAAGTGGTGTTCTAGGTTGTAAATTAGAATGGAATGTGCCAGGAAAAAGCCCTTTATGTTTATGTCTCATTACTTGTTGTTCATATTTATAATTTACTTTTTATTTTTTATCCAAGCAAATTTGATTACAATGGTTTGTTTGTTCTAGGTGGGCAAATGTGGTTCTTTCACACATATACGTGTATCTATTCTTCCTCGCATCCTTTTCCCATGTAGGTTATGACACAATGTTGAGTAGTCTTCTCCTGGTCTTCCGTACGTCTTTGGTGATTATATATTTCACATGGTTTGTATATCTCTGTTAACCCCAATATGGTAAATTATCCAATCCTCATCCCTTTCTATTTGGTGAACCATAAGTTTTTTAATGAATCTGTGATTGCCTTTCTCTGTGGAAATATCTTCATTGGTATCAATTTTTATGTAACTCCTAAAAGTGATATGATAGGATATGTGTCTTTTACTTTCTCACTTACTACAGGTGGTGTGATTTCGTCTAGACTCATCTATGGTGCTGCAAATGGCATTGTTTCATTTTTTTCACTGGCAAATATTCCATCTATACATGGAGGAGTTCTTCTTTGTCCACCCATCTGTTGGTGGACTTTTTGGTTACCTCCATATCTTGGCTATTGTAATACTGAGCAATGCAGATTTGCCTGCCTGTGTCTTTCCAATTCTCTCTTCTTAGATTATAGGTCGAGGAGTGGGCCTGCTGGATCATATGGTAGCTCAATGTTTACCTTTTTAAGGCACCTCCATTCTGTTCTCATTCGTGGCCCTTTCCAAGTTACGTCCCCCTTGAAGTTGAGGGTATGCATTTCTCCACATCAGCTTCAGCATTTATTGTTTGTAGTTTTCTTGCTGATGGTTTTTCTGACAAGTGTGAGCTGATACCTCTTTTTGGTTGAATTCGCATGTGCCTCATAATCCGTTGAAACTGAGCTTTAAGGCATATCCTTTTTATTTTTCAAGCTGTGATTACCCCTTAGTTCTTCAAAGTGTTCTCTTAAAGTATGTGTCACATTTTGAAATGTTTTGGCCATTACCTCCCTCAAGACATATTGAGGGCATGTTTCATTTACGGTCATGCATTACTTCTTCCTATGAAATGACCATTAGCACAGGCCTTAAAGCTGTTTTTGCAGGTAACTGCCAGAGGGTGGCAGCCTTTCTATGTTCCCCACCCTGGTAACTAGGGAAATGCAGTTGTGGCCTGTGGTGTTTCTCGGTTATAAATTAGAGTGGAGTGTGCCCGGACAAACCCACACAAGCTGATGTGTCTTTACTTTTGTTCGATTTTTAAATTTAATTTTTATTTTTCATTGGAGTAATCTTCCACTGTGTACTTGGACCACTTCTACTTTGTGCATTCCTCAGTTGATGGACATTTTCATTGCTTCCAAGTGTTGGCTATGGTAAATATTGTTGGAGTGCAGGATTGCCAGCCTGTGACTTTTTTTTTAATATTTATTTATTTATTTATTTATTTATTTATTTATTTATTTATTTATTTTTGGCTGTGTTGGATCTTCGTTTGTGCGCGAGGGCTTTCTGTAGTTGCGGCGAGCGGGGGCCACTCTTCATCACGGTGCGTGGGTCTCTCACTATCGCGTCCTCTCTTGTTGCCGAGCACATGCTCCATGCGCACAGGCTCAGTGGTTGTGGCTCACGGGCCCAGTTGCTCCGCGGCATGTGGGATCTTCCCAGACCGGGGCTCGAACCCGTGTGCCCTGCATTGGCAGGCAGACTCTCAACCACTGCACCACCAGGGAAGCACCAAGCCTGTGACTTTTTGATTCTCATTTTCTCAGGTGATAGGCCCAGCAGTGGGTGTGATTGATTGACTGGTAGCACCGTGTTACCCTTATCAAAGCACCTTCTTTGTGTTTTCATTAGTGGCTCTTACCACGTCCCCCTTAGAATCGAGGGTACGCATTTCTCCACAATCGCTTCAGCATTTATTGTTTGCAGCATTTATGCTAATGGCCCTTCTGGCTGGTGTGAGCTGATAGGTTTTTGTACTTTGGGTTTTCATGTCTTTGAAAATTCATAAAACTCATCATTTTTCTCTGCCGTTTTCTTTTCTGCTAAAAAAAGGAAACAGTTGGGAGTACAATATAATTCTTGAAATTGTCTTCTTGGAAGCTTGCCCTCTGTTAAATTTTTTGGTCGATTTTCCAGCCCAGAATTTTTTTAGAGAGCAGGTCTCATTTCCCGAACTGCAAGTGTGGTGCATATTTAGTGACCTTTAGTAATGGGTTAAAAGCTGCTGTTGTGGGAAGTGGCCTCAAGCAGGCAGCATTCCTCCATTCCCAAATCTGGGTACTAGGGCAGCAGAGCCTTTCTGGAAGTCTTGTTCCTAGGTTGTAAATTATATTGGAATGTGCATGGAGAAACCCCCATAAGTTTATGTCTCATTATTTCTTCTTGGTTTTAAAAATTTCTTTAATTGGAGTAAAGCTTAGAATATTGTTTGTCCGAGGTGTACACAATCTGGTTCATTTGTACATTATATATGTCTATTCAAGTACAGATCCCCTTCCCATGTAAAATGTTACAGAGGGTTCCGCACACCTCCCTTCTATATGGTAGGTCTTTTTGAGATATGTATATAATATGTGTTTGTATACATATAGTAACACTAACCTTAATTTATCCACTCCCCCCACCTTTCCTTTTAGATGAGCATAGTTTGTTTTCTAAATCTGTGAGTGTCTTTCTCTTTGGAAATATGTTCATTTGTGTCAGTTATTAGATAACGCCTGTAAGTGATATCATAGAATATAGGTCTTTTGCTTTCGGACTTACCTCATGTTTCGTGATTATCTCCAGACTCATTTGTGGTGCCTCAAAGAACAATGGTTCATTGTTTTCCATGGCTAATATTCCATTGTGTACATGGACCACTTCTTCTTTATCTATTCACCTGTTGTTGGACATTTTGATTCCTTCACTGTCTTGGCTATTGTGAATAAGGCTGCACTGAAGCTTTTGCGGCCTGTGTCTTCTCGATTCTTGTCTTCTCCGGTGAGAGGTCCAATGGTGCGCCTGCTGGATTGAATGGTACCTCCATTTTTACTTTTAAACACAGCTCCTTTCTGTTCTCATTATTGGCCGTTACCCCTTTACGTCTCACCAGCAGGGAGAGGGTACACAGTTCTCTAAAACCCCGTCAGCATTTATTGTTTGTAGACTTTTTGCTGATGGTCAGTCGACTGGTGTAAGTTGAAACTTTTTGTAGATTAGATTTCATGGGTCTAACACTCCCTGAGGTTGAGCTTTTATCCATTTTCCTTTTTTTTAAAAGAGCGTGAGTAAAACGTTAATATTCATACTCTCTTCTGGAAACATTTGCCTGTTTTGAAATTTTTGTCCATTCCCTACTTCAGCACAATTTTTTAGGGCAGGTGTCCTTTACAGCCCTGAGTCCTTGTGAATGTTAAGTGACCCTTAGTTGTGAGTTTAAAGCTGCTCTTGCAGGAAACGGCCACAAGGTGGCATCATTTCTCCTTTACCAAATTTGGTAACTGGGGAAACAGAGCCTTAATGGAAGTGGTGTTCTAGGTTGTGAATTAGAATGGAATGTGCCAGGAAAAAGCCCTTTATGTTTATGTCTCATTACTTTTTGTTCATATTTATAATTTACTTTTTATTTTTTATCCAAGCAAATTTGATTACAATGGTTTGTTTGTTCTAGGTGGGCAAATGTGGTTCTTTCACACATATACGTGTATCTATTCTTCCTCGCATCCTTTTCCCATGTAGGTTATGACACAATGTTGAGTAGTCTTCTCCTGGTCTTCCGTACGTCTTTGGTGATTATATATTTCACATGGTTTGTATATCTCTGTTAACCCCAATATGGTAAATTATCCAATCCTCATCCCTTTCTATTTGGTGAACCATAAGTTTTTTAATGAATCTGTGATTGCCTTTCTCTGTGGAAATATCTTCATTGGTATCAATTTTTATGTAACTCCTAAAAGTGATATGATAGGATATGTGTCTTTTACTTTCTCACTTACTACAGGTGGTGTGATTTCGTCTAGACTCATCTATGGTGCTGCAAATGGCATTGTTTCATTTTTTTCACTGGCGAATATTCCATCTATACATGGAGGAGTTCTTCTTTGTCCACCCATCTGTTGGTGGACTTTTTGGTTACCTCCATATCTTGGCTATTGTAATACTGTGCAATGCAGATTTGCCTGCCTGTGTCTTTCCAATTCTCTCTTCTTAGATTATAGGTCGAGGAGTGGGCCTGCTGGATCATATGGTAGCTCAATGTTTACCTTTTTAAGGCACCTCCATTCTGTTCTCATTCGTGGCCCTTTCCAAGTTACGTCCCCCTTGAAGTTGAGGGTATGCATTTCTCCACATCAGCTTCAGCGTTTATTGTTTGTAGTTTTCTTGCTGATGGTTTTTCTGACAAGTGTGAGCTGATACCTCTTTTTGGTTGAATTCGCATGTGCCTCATAATCCGTTGAAACTGAGCTTTAAGGCATATCCTTTTTATTTTTCAAGCTGTGATTACCCCTTAGTTCTTCAAAGTGTTCTCTTAAAGTATGTGTCACATTTTGAAATGTTTTGGCCATTACCTCCCTCAAGACATATTGAGGGCATGTTTCATTTACGGTCCTGCATTACTTCTTCCTATGAAATGACCATTAGCACAGGCCTTAAAGCTGTTTTTGCAGGTAACTGCCAGAGGGTGGCAGCCTTTCTATGTTCCCCACCCTGGTAACTAGGGAAATGCCCTTGCGGCCTGTGGTGTTTCTCGGTTATAAATTAGAGTGGAGTGTGCCCGGACAAACCCACACAAGCTGATGTGTCTTTACTTTTGTTCGATTTTTAAATTTAATTTTTATTTTTCATTGGAGTAATCTTCCACTGTGTACTTGGACCACTTCTACTTTGTGCATTCCTCAGTTGATGGACATTTTCATTGCTTCCAAGTGTTGGCTATGGTAAATATTGTTGGAGTGCAGGATTGCCAGCCTGTGACTTTTTTTTTTAATATTTATTTATTTATTTATTTATTTATTTATTTATTTATTTTTGGCTGTGTTGGATCTTCGTTTGTGCGCGAGGGCTTTCTGTAGTTGAGGCGAGCGGGGGCCACTCTTCATCACGGTGCGTGGGTCTCTCACTATCGTGGCCTCTCTTGTTGCGGAGCACAGGCTCCATGCGCGCAGGCTCAGTGGTTGTGGCTCACGGGCCCAGTTGCTCCGCGGCATGTGGGATCTTCCCAGACCGGGGCTCGAACCCGTGTGCCCTGCATTGGCAGGCAGACTCTCAACCACTGCACCACCAGGGAAGCCCCAAGCCTGTGACTTTTTGATTCTCATTTTCTCAGGTGATAGGCCCAGCAGTGGGTGTGATTGATTGACTGGTAGCACCGTGTTACCCTTATCAAAGCACCTTCTTTGTGTTTTCATTAGTGGCTCTTACCACGTCCCCCTTAGAATCGAGGGTACGCATTTCTCCACAATCGCTTCAGCATTTATTGTTTGCAGCATTTATGCTAATGGCCCTTCTGGCTGGTGTGAGCTGATAGGTTTTTGTACTTTGGGTTTTCATGTCTTTGAAAATTCATAAAACTCATCATTTTTCTCTGCCGTTTTCTTTTCTGCTAAAAAAAGGAAACAGTTGGGAGTACAATATAATTCTTGAAATTGTCTTCTTGGAAGCTTGCCCTCTGTTAAATTTTTTGGTCGATTTTCCAGCCCAGAATTTTTTTAGAGAGCAGGTCTCATTTCCCGAACTGCAAGTGTGGTGCATATTTAGTGACCTTTAGTAATGGGTTAAAAGCTGCTGTTGTGGGAAGTGGCCTCAAGCAGGCAGCATTCCTCCATTCCCAAATCTGGGTACTAGGGCAGCAGAGCCTTTCTGGAAGTCGTGTTCCTAGGTTGTAAATTATATTGGAATGTGCATGGAGAAACCCCCATAAGTTTATGTCTCATTATTTCTTCTTGGTTTTAAAAATTTCTTTAATTGGAGTAAAGCTTAGAATATTGTTTGTCCGAGGTGTACACAATCTGGTTCATTTGTACATTATATATGTCTATTCAAGTACAGATCCCCTTCCCATGTAAAATGTTACAGAGGGTTCCGCACACCTCCCTTCTATATGGTAGGTCTTTTTGAGATATGTATATAATAGGTGTTTGTATACATATAGTAACACTAACCTTAATTTATCCACTCCCCCCACCTTTCCTTTTAGATGAGCATAGTTTGTTTTCTAAATCTGTGAGTGTCTTCTCTTTGGAAATATGTTCATTTGTGTCAGTTATTAGATAACGCCTGTAAGTGATATCATAGAATATAGGTCTTTTGCTTTCGGACTTACCTCATGTTTCGTGATTATCTCCAGACTCATTTGTGGTGCCTCAAAGAACAATGGTTCATTGTTTTCCATGGCTAATATTCCATTGTGTACATGGACCACTTCTTCTTTATCTATTCACCTGTTGTTGGACATTTTGATTCCTTCACTGTCTTGGCTATTGTGAATAAGGCTGCACTGAAGCTTTTGCGGCCTGTGTCTTCTCGATTCTTGTCTTCTCCGGTGAGAGGTCCAATGGTGCGCCTGCTGGATTGAATGGTACCTCCATTTTTACTTTTAAACACAGCTCCTTTCTGTTCTCATTATTGGCCGTTACCCCTTTACGTCTCACCAGCAGGGAGAGGGTACACAGTTCTCTAAAACCCCGTCAGCATTTATTGTTTGTAGACTTTTTGCTGATGGTCAGTCGACTGGTGTAAGTTGAAACTTTTTGTAGATTAGATTTCATGGGTCTAACACTCCCTGAGGTTGAGCTTTTATCCATTTTCCTTTTTTTTAAAAGAGCGTGAGTAAAACGTTAATATTCATACTCTCTTCTGGAAACATTTGCCTGTTTTGAAATTTTTGTCCATTCCCTACTTCAGCACAATTTTTTAGGGCAGGTGTCCTTTACAGCCCTGAGTCCTTGTGAATGTTAAGTGACCCTTAGCTGTGAGTTTAAAGCTGCTCTTGCAGGAAACGGCCACAAGGTGGCATCATTTCTCCTTTACCAAATTTGGTAACTGGGGAAACAGAGCCTTAATGGAAGTGGTGTTCTAGGTTGTAAATTAGAATGGAATGTGCCAGGAAAAAGCCCTTTATGTTTATGTCTCATTACTTGTTGTTCATATTTATAATTTACTTTTTATTTTTTATCCAAGCAAATTTGATTACAATGGTTTGTTTGTTCTAGGTGGGCAAATGTGGTTCTTTCACACATATACGTGTATCTATTCTTCCTCGCATCCTTTTCCCATGTAGGTTATGACACAATGTTGAGTAGTCTTCTCCTGGTCTTCCGTACGTCTTTGGTGATTATATATTTCACATGGTTTGTATATCTCTGTTAACCCCAATATGGTAAATTATCCAATCCTCATCCCTTTCTATTTGGTGAACCATAAGTTTTTTAATGAATCTGTGATTGCCTTTCTCTGTGGAAATATCTTCATTGGTATCAATTTTTATGTAACTCCTAAAAGTGATATGATAGGATATGTGTCTTTTACTTTCTCACTTACTACAGGTGGTGTGATTTCGTCTAGACTCATCTATGGTGCTGCAAATGGCATTGTTTCATTTTTTTCACTGGCGAATATTCCATCTATACATGGAGGAGTTCTTCTTTGTCCACCCATCTGTTGGTGGACTTTTTGGTTACCTCCATATCTTGGCTATTGTAATACTGAGCAATGCAGATTTGCCTGCCAGTGTCTTTCCAATTCTCTCTTCTTAGATTATAGGTCGAGGAGTGGGCCTGCTGGATCATATGGTAGCTCAATGTTTACCTTTTTAAGGCACCTCCATTCTGTTCTCATTCGTGGCCCTTTCCAAGTTACGTCCCCCTTGAAGTTGAGGGTATGCATTTCTCCACAACAGCTTCAGCATTTATTGTTTGTAGTTTTCTTGCTGATGGTTTTTCTGACAAGTGTGAGCTGATACCTCTTTTTGGTTGAATTCGCATGTGCCTCATAATCCGTTGAAACTGAGCTTTAAGGCATATCCTTTTTATTTTTCAAGCTGTGATTACCCCTTAGTTCTTCAAAGTGTTCTCTTAAAGTATGTGTCACATTTTGAAATGTTTTGGCCATTACCTCCCTCAAGACATATTGAGGGCATGTTTCATTTACGGTCCTGCATTAATTCTTCCTATGAAATGACCATTAGCACAGGCCTTAAAGCTGTTTTTGCAGGTAACTGCCAGAGGGTGGCAGCCTTTCTATGTTCCCCACCCTGGTAACTAGGGAAATGCCCTTGCGGCCTGTGGTGTTACTCGGTTATAAATTAGAGTGGAGTGTGCCCGGAGAAACCCACACAAGCTGATGTCTCTTAACTTTTGTTGGATTTTTAAATTTAATTTTTATTTTTTATTGGAATAATTTTCCACTGAGTACTTGGACAACTTCTACTTTGTGCATTCCTCAGTTGATGGACATTTTCATTGCTTCCAAGTGTTGGCTATGGTAAATATTGTTGGAGTGCAGGATTGCCAGCCTGTGACTTTTTTTTTTAATATTTATTTATTTATTTATTTATTTATTTATTTATTTATTTATTTTTGGCTGTGTTGGATCTTCGTTTGTGCGCGAGGGCTTTCTGTAGTTGCGGCGAGCGGGGGCCACTCTTCATCGCGGTGCGTGGGTCTCTCACTATCGCGGCCTCTCTTGTTGCGGAGCACAGGCTCCATGCGCGCAGGCTCAGTGGTTGTGGCTCACGGGCCCAGTTGCTCCGCGGCATGTGGGATCTTCCCAGACCGGGGCTCGAACCCGTGTGCCCTGCATTGGCAGGCAGACTCTCAACCACTGCACCACCAGGGAAGCCCCAAGCCTGTGACTTTTTGATTCTCATTTTCTCAGGTGATAGGCCCAGCAGTGGGTGTGATTGATTGACTGGTAGCACCGTGTTACCCTTATCAAAGCACCTTCTTTGTGTTTTCATTAGTGGCTCTTACCACGTCCCCCTTAGAATCGAGGGTACGCATTTCTCCACAATCGCTTCAGCATTTATTGTTTGCAGCATTTATGCTAATGGCCCTTCTGGCTGGTGTGAGCTGATAGGTTTTTGTACTTTGGGTTTTCATGTCTTTGAAAATTCATAAAACTCATCATTTTTCTCTGCCGTTTTCTTTTCTGCTAAAAAAAGGAAACAGTTGGGAGTACAATATAATTCTTGAAATTGTCTTCTTGGAAGCTTGCCCTCTGTTAAATTTTTTGGTCGATTTTCCAGCCCAGAATTTTTTTAGAGAGCAGGTCTCATTTCCCGAACTGCAAGTGTGGTGCATATTTAGTGACCTTTAGTAATGGGTTAAAAGCTGCTGTTGTGGGAAGTGGCCTCAAGCAGGCAGCATTCCTCCATTCCCAAATCTGGGTACTAGGGCAGCAGAGCCTTTCTGGAAGTCGTGTTCCTAGGTTGTAAATTATATTGGAATGTGCATGGAGAAACCCCCATAAGTTTATGTCTCATTATTTCTTCTTGGTTTTAAAAATTTCTTTAATTGGAGTAAAGCTTAGAATATTGTTTGTCCGAGGTGTACACAATCTGGTTCATTTGTACATTATATATGTCTATTCAAGTACAGATCCCCTTCCCATGTAAAATGTTACAGAGGGTTCCGCACACCTCCCTTCTATATGGTAGGTCTTTTTGAGATATGTATATAATAGGTGTTTGTATACATATAGTAACACTAACCTTAATTTATCCACTCCCCCCACCTTTCCTTTTAGATGAGCATAGTTTGTTTTCTAAATCTGTGAGTGTCTTTCTCTTTGGAAATATGTTCATTTGTGTCAGTTATTAGATAACGCCTGTAAGTGATATCATAGAATATAGGTCTTTTGCTTTCGGACTTACCTCATGTTTCGTGATTATCTCCAGACTCATTTGTGGTGCCTCAAAGAACAATGGTTCATTGTTTTCCATGGCTAATATTCCATTGTGTACATGGACCACTTCTTCTTTATCTATTCACCTGTTGTTGGACATTTTGATTCCTTCACTGTCTTGGCTATTGTGAATAAGGCTGCACTGAAGCTTTTGCGGCCTGTGTCTTCTCGATTCTTGTCTTCTCCGGTGAGAGGTCCAATGGTGCGCCTGCTGGATTGAATGGTACCTCCATTTTTACTTTTAAACACAGCTCCTTTCTGTTCTCATTATTGGCCGTTACCCCTTTACGTCTCACCAGCAGGGAGAGGGTACACAGTTCTCTAAAACCCCGTCAGCATTTATTGTTTGTAGACTTTTTGCTGATGGTCAGTCGACTGGTGTAAGTTGAAACTTTTTGTAGATTAGAATGCATGGGTCTAACTCTCCCTGAGGTTGAGCTTTTATCCATTTTCCTTTTTTTTAAAAGAGCGTGAGTAAAACGTTAATATTCATACTCTCTTCTGGAAACATTTGCCTGTTTTGAAATTTTTGTCCATTCCCTACTTCAGCACAATTTTTTAGGGCAGGTGTCCTTTACAGCCCTGAGTCCTTGTGAATGTTAAGTGACCCTTAGCTGTGAGTTTAAAGCTGCTCTTGCAGGAAACGGCCACAAGGTGGCATCATTTCTCCTTTACCAAATTTGGTAACTGGGGAAACAGAGCCTTAATGGAAGTGGTGTTCTAGGTTGTAAATTAGAATGGAATGTGCCAGGAAAAAGCCCTTTATGTTTATGTCTCATTACTTGTTGTTCATATTTATAATTTACTTTTTATTTTTTATCCAAGCAAATTTGATTACAATGGTTTGTTTGTTCTAGGTGGGCAAATGTGGTTCTTTCACACATATACGTGTATCTATTCTTCCTCGCATCCTTTTCCCATGTAGGTTATGACACAATGTTGAGTAGTCTTCTCCTGGTCTTCCGTACGTCTTTGGTGATTATATATTTCACATGGTTTGTATATCTCTGTTAACCCCAATATGGTAAATTATCCAATCCTCATCCCTTTCTATTTGGTGAACCATAAGTTTTTTAATGAATCTGTGATTGCCTTTCTCTGTGGAAATATCTTCATTGGTATCAATTTTTATGTAACTCCTAAAAGTGATATGATAGGATATGTGTCTTTTACTTTCTCACTTACTACAGGTGGTGTGATTTCGTCTAGACTCATCTATGGTGCTGCAAATGGCATTGTTTCATTTTTTTCACTGGCAAATATTCCATCTATACATGGAGGAGTTCTTCTTTGTCCACCCATCTGTTGGTGGACTTTTTGGTTACCTCCATATCTTGGCTATTGTAATACTGAGCAATGCAGATTTGCCTGCCTGTGTCTTTCCAATTCTCTCTTCTTAGATTATAGGTCGAGGAGTGGGCCTGCTGGATCATATGGTAGCTCAATGTTTACCTTTTTAAGGCACCTCCATTCTGTTCTCATTCGTGGCCCTTTCCAAGTTACGTCCCCCTTGAAGTTGAGGGTATGCATTTCTCCACATCAGCTTCAGCATTTATTGTTTGTAGTTTTCTTGCTGATGGTTTTTCTGACAAGTGTGAGCTGATACCTCTTTTTGGTTGAATTCGCATGTGCCTCATAATCCGTTGAAACTGAGCTTTAAGGCATATCCTTTTTATTTTTCAAGCTGTGATTACCCCTTAGTTCTTCAAAGTGTTCTCTTAAAGTATGTGTCACATTTTGAAATGTTTTGGCCATTACCTCCCTCAAGACATATTGAGGGCATGTTTCATTTACGGTCATGCATTACTTCTTCCTATGAAATGACCATTAGCACAGGCCTTAAAGCTGTTTTTGCAGGTAACTGCCAGAGGGTGGCAGCCTTTCTATGTTCCCCACCCTGGTAACTAGGGAAATGCAGTTGTGGCCTGTGGTGTTTCTCGGTTATAAATTAGAGTGGAGTGTGCCCGGACAAACCCACACAAGCTGATGTGTCTTTACTTTTGTTCGATTTTTAAATTTAATTTTTATTTTTCATTGGAGTAATCTTCCACTGTGTACTTGGACCACTTCTACTTTGTGCATTCCTCAGTTGATGGACATTTTCATTGCTTCCAAGTGTTGGCTATGGTAAATATTGTTGGAGTGCAGGATTGCCAGCCTGTGACTTTTTTTTTAATATTTATTTATTTATTTATTTATTTATTTATTTATTTATTTATTTATTTATTTTTGGCTGTGTTGGATCTTCGTTTGTGCGCGAGGGCTTTCTGTAGTTGCGGCGAGCGGGGGCCACTCTTCATCACGGTGCGTGGGTCTCTCACTATCGCGTCCTCTCTTGTTGCCGAGCACATGCTCCATGCGCACAGGCTCAGTGGTTGTGGCTCACGGGCCCAGTTGCTCCGCGGCATGTGGGATCTTCCCAGACCGGGGCTCGAACCCGTGTGCCCTGCATTGGCAGGCAGACTCTCAACCACTGCACCACCAGGGAAGCACCAAGCCTGTGACTTTTTGATTCTCATTTTCTCAGGTGATAGGCCCAGCAGTGGGTGTGATTGATTGACTGGTAGCACCGTGTTACCCTTATCAAAGCACCTTCTTTGTGTTTTCATTAGTGGCTCTTACCACGTCCCCCTTAGAATCGAGGGTACGCATTTCTCCACAATCGCTTCAGCATTTATTGTTTGCAGCATTTATGCTAATGGCCCTTCTGGCTGGTGTGAGCTGATAGGTTTTTGTACTTTGGGTTTTCATGTCTTTGAAAATTCATAAAACTCATCATTTTTCTCTGCCGTTTTCTTTTCTGCTAAAAAAAGGAAACAGTTGGGAGTACAATATAATTCTTGAAATTGTCTTCTTGGAAGCTTGCCCTCTGTTAAATTTTTTGGTCGATTTTCCAGCCCAGAATTTTTTTAGAGAGCAGGTCTCATTTCCCGAACTGCAAGTGTGGTGCATATTTAGTGACCTTTAGTAATGGGTTAAAAGCTGCTGTTGTGGGAAGTGGCCTCAAGCAGGCAGCATTCCTCCATTCCCAAATCTGGGTACTAGGGCAGCAGAGCCTTTCTGGAAGTCTTGTTCCTAGGTTGTAAATTATATTGGAATGTGCATGGAGAAACCCCCATAAGTTTATGTCTCATTATTTCTTCTTGGTTTTAAAAATTTCTTTAATTGGAGTAAAGCTTAGAATATTGTTTGTCCGAGGTGTACACAATCTGGTTCATTTGTACATTATATATGTCTATTCAAGTACAGATCCCCTTCCCATGTAAAATGTTACAGAGGGTTCCGCACACCTCCCTTCTATATGGTAGGTCTTTTTGAGATATGTATATAATATGTGTTTGTATACATATAGTAACACTAACCTTAATTTATCCACTCCCCCCACCTTTCCTTTTAGATGAGCATAGTTTGTTTTCTAAATCTGTGAGTGTCTTTCTCTTTGGAAATATGTTCATTTGTGTCAGTTATTAGATAACGCCTGTAAGTGATATCATAGAATATAGGTCTTTTGCTTTCGGACTTACCTCATGTTTCGTGATTATCTCCAGACTCATTTGTGGTGCCTCAAAGAACAATGGTTCATTGTTTTCCATGGCTAATATTCCATTGTGTACATGGACCACTTCTTCTTTATCTATTCACCTGTTGTTGGACATTTTGATTCCTTCACTGTCTTGGCTATTGTGAATAAGGCTGCACTGAAGCTTTTGCGGCCTGTGTCTTCTCGATTCTTGTCTTCTCCGGTGAGAGGTCCAATGGTGCGCCTGCTGGATTGAATGGTACCTCCATTTTTACTTTTAAACACAGCTCCTTTCTGTTCTCATTATTGGCCGTTACCCCTTTACGTCTCACCAGCAGGGAGAGGGTACACAGTTCTCTAAAACCCCGTCAGCATTTATTGTTTGTAGACTTTTTGCTGATGGTCAGTCGACTGGTGTAAGTTGAAACTTTTTGTAGATTAGATTTCATGGGTCTAACACTCCCTGAGGTTGAGCTTTTATCCATTTTCCTTTTTTTTAAAAGAGCGTGAGTAAAACGTTAATATTCATACTCTCTTCTGGAAACATTTGCCTGTTTTGAAATTTTTGTCCATTCCCTACTTCAGCACAATTTTTTAGGGCAGGTGTCCTTTACAGCCCTGAGTCCTTGTGAATGTTAAGTGACCCTTAGTTGTGAGTTTAAAGCTGCTCTTGCAGGAAACGGCCACAAGGTGGCATCATTTCTCCTTTACCAAATTTGGTAACTGGGGAAACAGAGCCTTAATGGAAGTGGTGTTCTAGGTTGTGAATTAGAATGGAATGTGCCAGGAAAAAGCCCTTTATGTTTATGTCTCATTACTTTTTGTTCATATTTATAATTTACTTTTTATTTTTTATCCAAGCAAATTTGATTACAATGGTTTGTTTGTTCTAGGTGGGCAAATGTGGTTCTTTCACACATATACGTGTATCTATTCTTCCTCGCATCCTTTTCCCATGTAGGTTATGACACAATGTTGAGTAGTCTTCTCCTGGTCTTCCGTACGTCTTTGGTGATTATATATTTCACATGGTTTGTATATCTCTGTTAACCCCAATATGGTAAATTATCCAATCCTCATCCCTTTCTATTTGGTGAACCATAAGTTTTTTAATGAATCTGTGATTGCCTTTCTCTGTGGAAATATCTTCATTGGTATCAATTTTTATGTAACTCCTAAAAGTGATATGATAGGATATGTGTCTTTTACTTTCTCACTTACTACAGGTGGTGTGATTTCGTCTAGACTCATCTATGGTGCTGCAAATGGCATTGTTTCATTTTTTTCACTGGCGAATATTCCATCTATACATGGAGGAGTTCTTCTTTGTCCACCCATCTGTTGGTGGACTTTTTGGTTACCTCCATATCTTGGCTATTGTAATACTGTGCAATGCAGATTTGCCTGCCTGTGTCTTTCCAATTCTCTCTTCTTAGATTATAGGTCGAGGAGTGGGCCTGCTGGATCATATGGTAGCTCAATGTTTACCTTTTTAAGGCACCTCCATTCTGTTCTCATTCGTGGCCCTTTCCAAGTTACGTCCCCCTTGAAGTTGAGGGTATGCATTTCTCCACATCAGCTTCAGCGTTTATTGTTTGTAGTTTTCTTGCTGATGGTTTTTCTGACAAGTGTGAGCTGATACCTCTTTTTGGTTGAATTCGCATGTGCCTCATAATCCGTTGAAACTGAGCTTTAAGGCATATCCTTTTTATTTTTCAAGCTGTGATTACCCCTTAGTTCTTCAAAGTGTTCTCTTAAAGTATGTGTCACATTTTGAAATGTTTTGGCCATTACCTCCCTCAAGACATATTGAGGGCATGTTTCATTTACGGTCCTGCATTACTTCTTCCTATGAAATGACCATTAGCACAGGCCTTAAAGCTGTTTTTGCAGGTAACTGCCAGAGGGTGGCAGCCTTTCTATGTTCCCCACCCTGGTAACTAGGGAAATGCCCTTGCGGCCTGTGGTGTTTCTCGGTTATAAATTAGAGTGGAGTGTGCCCGGACAAACCCACACAAGCTGATGTGTCTTTACTTTTGTTCGATTTTTAAATTTAATTTTTATTTTTCATTGGAGTAATCTTCCACTGTGTACTTGGACCACTTCTACTTTGTGCATTCCTCAGTTGATGGACATTTTCATTGCTTCCAAGTGTTGGCTATGGTAAATATTGTTGGAGTGCAGGATTGCCAGCCTGTGACTTTTTTTTTTAATATTTATTTATTTATTTATTTATTTATTTATTTATTTATTTTTGGCTGTGTTGGATCTTCGTTTGTGCGCGAGGGCTTTCTGTAGTTGAGGCGAGCGGGGGCCACTCTTCATCACGGTGCGTGGGTCTCTCACTATCGCGGCCTCTCTTGTTGCGGAGCACAGGCTCCATGCGCGCAGGCTCAGTGGTTGTGGCTCACGGGCCCAGTTGCTCCGCGGCATGTGGGATCTTCCCAGACCGGGGCTCGAACCCGTGTGCCCTGCATTGGCAGGCAGACTCTCAACCACTGCACCACCAGGGAAGCCCCAAGCCTGTGACTTTTTGATTCTCATTTTCTCAGGTGATAGGCCCAGCAGTGGGTGTGATTGATTGACTGGTAGCACCGTGTTACCCTTATCAAAGCACCTTCTTTGTGTTTTCATTAGTGGCTCTTACCACGTCCCCCTTAGAATCGAGGGTACGCATTTCTCCACAATCGCTTCAGCATTTATTGTTTGCAGCATTTATGCTAATGGCCCTTCTGGCTGGTGTGAGCTGATAGGTTTTTGTACTTTGGGTTTTCATGTCTTTGAAAATTCATAAAACTCATCATTTTTCTCTGCCGTTTTCTTTTCTGCTAAAAAAAGGAAACAGTTGGGAGTACAATATAATTCTTGAAATTGTCTTCTTGGAAGCTTGCCCTCTGTTAAATTTTTTGGTCGATTTTCCAGCCCAGAATTTTTTTAGAGAGCAGGTCTCATTTCCCGAACTGCAAGTGTGGTGCATATTTAGTGACCTTTAGTAATGGGTTAAAAGCTGCTGTTGTGGGAAGTGGCCTCAAGCAGGCAGCATTCCTCCATTCCCAAATCTGGGTACTAGGGCAGCAGAGCCTTTCTGGAAGTCGTGTTCCTAGGTTGTAAATTATATTGGAATGTGCATGGAGAAACCCCCATAAGTTTATGTCTCATTATTTCTTCTTGGTTTTAAAAATTTCTTTAATTGGAGTAAAGCTTAGAATATTGTTTGTCCGAGGTGTACACAATCTGGTTCATTTGTACATTATATATGTCTATTCAAGTACAGATCCCCTTCCCATGTAAAATGTTACAGAGGGTTCCGCACACCTCCCTTCTATATGGTAGGTCTTTTTGAGATATGTATATAATAGGTGTTTGTATACATATAGTAACACTAACCTTAATTTATCCACTCCCCCCACCTTTCCTTTTAGATGAGCATAGTTTGTTTTCTAAATCTGTGAGTGTCTTTCTCTTTGGAAATATGTTCATTTGTGTCAGTTATTAGATAACGCCTGTAATTGATATCATAGAATATAGGTCTTTTGCTTTCGGACTTACCTCATGTTTCGTGATTATCTCCAGACTCATTTGTGGTGCCTCAAAGAACAATGGTTCATTGTTTTCCATGGCTAATATTCCATTGTGTACATGGACCACTTCTTCTTTATCTATTCACCTGTTGTTGGACATTTTGATTCCTTCACTGTCTTGGCTATTGTGAATAAGGCTGCACTGAAGCTTTTGCGGCCTGTGTCTTCTCGATTCTTGTCTTCTCCGGTGAGAGGTCCAATGGTGCGCCTGCTGGATTGAATGGTACCTCCATTTTTACTTTTAAACACAGCTCCTTTCTGTTCTCATTATTGGCCGTTACCCCTTTACGTCTCACCAGCAGGGAGAGGGTACACAGTTCTCTAAAACCCCGTCAGCATTTATTGTTTGTAGACTTTTTGCTGATGGTCAGTCGACTGGTGTAAGTTGAAACTTTTTGTAGATTAGATTTCATGGGTCTAACACTCCCTGAGGTTGAGCTTTTATCCATTTTCCTTTTTTTTAAAAGAGCGTGAGTAAAACGTTAATATTCATACTCTCTTCTGGAAACATTTGCCTGTTTTGAAATTTTTGTCCATTCCCTACTTCAGCACAATTTTTTAGGGCAGGTGTCCTTTACAGCCCTGAGTCCTTGTGAATGTTAAGTGACCCTTAGCTGTGAGTTTAAAGCTGCTCTTGCAGGAAACGGCCACAAGGTGGCATCATTTCTCCTTTACCAAATTTGGTAACTGGGGAAACAGAGCCTTAATGGAAGTGGTGTTCTAGGTTGTAAATTAGAATGGAATGTGCCAGGAAAAAGCCCTTTATGTTTATGTCTCATTACTTGTTGTTCATATTTATAATTTACTTTTTATTTTTTATCCAAGCAAATTTGATTACAATGGTTTGTTTGTTCTAGGTGGGCAAATGTGGTTCTTTCACACATATACGTGTATCTATTCTTCCTCGCATCCTTTTCCCATGTAGGTTATGACACAATGTTGAGTAGTCTTCTCCTGGTCTTCCGTACATCTTTGGTGATTATATATTTCACATGGTTTGTATATCTCTGTTAACCCCAATATGGTAAATTATCCAATCCTCATCCCTTTCTATTTGGTGAACCATAAGTTTTTTAATGAATCTGTGATTGCCTTTCTCTGTGGAAATATCTTCATTGGTATCAATTTTTATGTAACTCCTAAAAGTGATATGATAGGATATGTGTCTTTTACTTTCTCACTTACTACAGGTGGTGTGATTTCGTCTAGACTCATCTATGGTGCTGCAAATGGCATTGTTTCATTTTTTTCACTGGCGAATATTCCATCTATACATGGAGGAGTTCTTCTTTGTCCACCCATCTGTTGGTGGACTTTTTGGTTACCTCCATATCTTGGCTATTGTAATACTGAGCAATGCAGATTTGCCTGCCAGTGTCTTTCCAATTCTCTCTTCTTAGATTATAGGTCGAGGAGTGGGCCTGCTGGATCATATGGTAGCTCAATGTTTACCTTTTTAAGGCACCTCCATTCTGTTCTCATTCGTGGCCCTTTCCAAGTTACGTCCCCCTTGAAGTTGAGGGTATGCATTTCTCCACAACAGCTTCAGCATTTATTGTTTGTAGTTTTCTTGCTGATGGTTTTTCTGACAAGTGTGAGCTGATACCTCTTTTTGGTTGAATTCGCATGTGCCTCATAATCCGTTGAAACTGAGCTTTAAGGCATATCCTTTTTATTTTTCAAGCTGTGATTACCCCTTAGTTCTTCAAAGTGTTCTCTTAAAGTATGTGTCACATTTTGAAATGTTTTGGCCATTACCTCCCTCAAGACATATTGAGGGCATGTTTCATTTACGGTCCTGCATTAATTCTTCCTATGAAATGACCATTAGCACAGGCCTTAAAGCTGTTTTTGCAGGTAACTGCCAGAGGGTGGCAGCCTTTCTATGTTCCCCACCCTGGTAACTAGGGAAATGCCCTTGCGGCCTGTGGTGTTACTCGGTTATAAATTAGAGTGGAGTGTGCCCGGAGAAACCCACACAAGCTGATGTCTCTTAACTTTTGTTGGATTTTTAAATTTAATTTTTATTTTTCATTGGAGTAATCTTCCACTGAGTACTTGGACAACTTCTACTTTGTGCATTCCTCAGTTGATGGACATTTTCATTGCTTCCAAGTGTTGGCTATGGTAAATATTGTTGGAGTGCAGGATTGCCAGCCTGTGACTTTTTTTTTTAATATTTATTTATTTATTTATTTATTTATTTATTTATTTATTTATTTTTGGCTGTGTTGGATCTTCGTTTGTGCGCGAGGGCTTTCTGTAGTTGCGGCGAGCGGGGGCCACTCTTCATCGCGGTGCGTGGGTCTCTCACTATCGCGGCCTCTCTTGTTGCGGAGCACAGGCTCCATGCGCGCAGGCTCAGTGGTTGTGGCTCACGGGCCCAGTTGCTCCGCGGCATGTGGGATCTTCCCAGACCGGGGCTCGAACCCGTGTGCCCTGCATTGGCAGGCAGACTCTCAACCACTGCACCACCAGGGAAGCCCCAAGCCTGTGACTTTTTGATTCTCATTTTCTCAGGTGATAGGCCCAGCAGTGGGTGTGATTGATTGACTGGTAGCACCGTGTTACCCTTATCAAAGCACCTTCTTTGTGTTTTCATTAGTGGCTCTTACCACGTCCCCCTTAGAATCGAGGGTACGCATTTCTCCACAATCGCTTCAGCATTTATTGTTTGCAGCATTTATGCTAATGGCCCTTCTGGCTGGTGTGAGCTGATAGGTTTTTGTACTTTGGGTTTTCATGTCTTTGAAAATTCATAAAACTCATCATTTTTCTCTGCCGTTTTCTTTTCTGCTAAAAAAAGGAAACAGTTGGGAGTACAATATAATTCTTGAAATTGTCTTCTTGGAAGCTTGCCCTCTGTTAAATTTTTTGGTCGATTTTCCAGCCCAGAATTTTTTTAGAGAGCAGGTCTCATTTCCCGAACTGCAAGTGTGGTGCATATTTAGTGACCTTTAGTAATGGGTTAAAAGCTGCTGTTGTGGGAAGTGGCCTCAAGCAGGCAGCATTCCTCCATTCCCAAATCTGGGTACTAGGGCAGCAGAGCCTTTCTGGAAGTCGTGTTCCTAGGTTGTAAATTATATTGGAATGTGCATGGAGAAACCCCCATAAGTTTATGTCTCATTATTTCTTCTTGGTTTTAAAAATTTCTTTAATTGGAGTAAAGCTTAGAATATTGTTTGTCCGAGGTGTACACAATCTGGTTCATTTGTACATTATATATGTCTATTCAAGTACAGATCCCCTTCCCATGTAAAATGTTACAGAGGGTTCCGCACACCTCCCTTCTATATGGTAGGTCTTTTTGAGATATGTATATAATAGGTGTTTGTATACATATAGTAACACTAACCTTAATTTATCCACTCCCCCCACCTTTCCTTTTAGATGAGCATAGTTTGTTTTCTAAATCTGTGAGTGTCTTTCTCTTTGGAAATATGTTCATTTGTGTCAGTTATTAGATAACGCCTGTAAGTGATATCATAGAATATAGGTCTTTTGCTTTCGGACTTACCTCATGTTTCGTGATTATCTCCAGACTCATTTGTGGTGCCTCAAAGAACAATGGTTCATTGTTTTCCATGGCTAATATTCCATTGTGTACATGGACCACTTCTTCTTTATCTATTCACCTGTTGTTGGACATTTTGATTCCTTCACTGTCTTGGCTATTGTGAATAAGGCTGCACTGAAGCTTTTGCGGCCTGTGTCTTCTCGATTCTTGTCTTCTCCGGTGAGAGGTCCAATGGTGCGCCTGCTGGATTGAATGGTACCTCCATTTTTACTTTTAAACACAGCTCCTTTCTGTTCTCATTATTGGCCGTTACCCCTTTACGTCTCACCAGCAGGGAGAGGGTACACAGTTCTCTAAAACCCCGTCAGCATTTATTGTTTGTAGACTTTTTGCTGATGGTCAGTCGACTGGTGTAAGTTGAAACTTTTTGTAGATTAGAATGCATGGGTCTAACTCTCCCTGAGGTTGAGCTTTTATCCATTTTCCTTTTTTTTAAAAGAGCGTGAGTAAAACGTTAATATTCATACTCTCTTCTGGAAACATTTGCCTGTTTTGAAATTTTTGTCCATTCCCTACTTCAGCACAATTTTTTAGGGCAGGTGTCCTTTACAGCCCTGAGTCCTTGTGAATGTTAAGTGACCCTTAGCTGTGAGTTTAAAGCTGCTCTTGCAGGAAACGGCCACAAGGTGGCATCATTTCTCCTTTACCAAATTTGGTAACTGGGGAAACAGAGCCTTAATGGAAGTGGTGTTCTAGGTTGTAAATTAGAATGGAATGTGCCAGGAAAAAGCCCTTTATGTTTATGTCTCATTACTTGTTGTTCATATTTATAATTTACTTTTTATTTTTTATCCAAGCAAATTTGATTACAATGGTTTGTTTGTTCTAGGTGGGCAAATGTGGTTCTTTCACACATATACGTGTATCTATTCTTCCTCGCATCCTTTTCCCATGTAGGTTATGACACAATGTTGAGTAGTCTTCTCCTGGTCTTCCGTACGTCTTTGGTGATTATATATTTCACATGGTTTGTATATCTCTGTTAACCCCAATATGGTAAATTATCCAATCCTCATCCCTTTCTATTTGGTGAACCATAAGTTTTTTAATGAATCTGTGATTGCCTTTCTCTGTGGAAATATCTTCATTGGTATCAATTTTTATGTAACTCCTAAAAGTGATATGATAGGATATGTGTCTTTTACTTTCTCACTTACTACAGGTGGTGTGATTTCGTCTAGACTCATCTATGGTGCTGCAAATGGCATTGTTTCATTTTTTTCACTGGCAAATATTCCATCTATACATGGAGGAGTTCTTCTTTGTCCACCCATCTGTTGGTGGACTTTTTGGTTACCTCCATATCTTGGCTATTGTAATACTGTGCAATGCAGATTTGCCTGCCTGTGTCTTTCCAATTCTCTCTTCTTAGACTATAGGTCGAGGAGTGGGCCTGCTGGATCATATGGTAGCTCAATGTTTACCTTTTTAAGGCACCTCCATTCTGTTCTCATTCGTGGCCCTTTCCAAGTTACGTCCCCCTTGAAGTTGAGGGTATGCATTTCTCCACATCAGCTTCAGCATTTATTGTTTGTAGTTTTCTTGCTGATGGTTTTTCTGACAAGTGTGAGCTGATACCTCTTTTTGGTTGAATTCGCATGTGCCTCATAATCCGTTGAAACTGAGCTTTAAGGCATATCCTTTTTATTTTTCAAGCTGTGATTACCCCTTAGTTCTTCAAAGTGTTCTCTTAAAGTATGTGTCACATTTTGAAATGTTTTGGCCATTACCTCCCTCAAGACATATTGAGGGCATGTTTCATTTACGGTCATGCATTACTTCTTCCTATGAAATGACCATTAGCACAGGCCTTAAAGCTGTTTTTGCAGGTAACTGCCAGAGGGTGGCAGCCTTTCTATGTTCCCCACCCTGGTAACTAGGGAAATGCCCTTGTGGCCTGTGGTGTTTCTCGGTTATAAATTAGAGTGGAGTGTGCCCGGACAAACCCACACAAGCTGATGTGTCTTTACTTTTGTTCGATTTTTAAATTTAATTTTTATTTTTCATTGGAGTAATCTTCCACTGTGTACTTGGACCACTTCTACTTTGTGCATTCCTCAGTTGATGGACATTTTCATTGCTTCCAAGTGTTGGCTATGGTAAATATTGTTGGAGTGCAGGATTGCCAGCCTGTGACTTTTTTTTTAATATTTATTTATTTATTTATTTATTTATTTATTTATTTATTTATTTATTTTTGGCTGTGTTGGATCTTCGTTTGTGCGCGAGGGCTTTCTGTAGTTGCGGCGAGCGGGGGCCACTCTTCATCACGGTGCGTGGGTCTCTCACTATCGCGTCCTCTCTTGTTGCCGAGCACAGGCTCCATGCGCGCAGGCTCAGTGGTTGTGGCTCACGGGCCCAGTTGCTCCGCGGCATGTGGGATCTTCCCAGACCGGGGCTCGAACCCGTGTGCCCTGCATTGGCAGGCAGACTCTCAACCACTGCACCACCAGGGAAGCACCAAGCCTGTGACTTTTTGATTCTCATTTTCTCAGGTGATAGGCCCAGCAGTGGGTGTGATTGATTGACTGGTAGCACCGTGTTACCCTTATCAAAGCACCTTCTTTGTGTTTTCATTAGTGGCTCTTACCACGTCCCCCTTAGAATCGAGGGTACGCATTTCTCCACAATCGCTTCAGCATTTATTGTTTGCAGCATTTATGCTAATGGCCCTTCTGGCTGGTGTGAGCTGATAGGTTTTTGTACTTTGGGTTTTCATGTCTTTGAAAATTCATAAAACTCATCATTTTTCTCTGCCGTTTTCTTTTCTGCTAAAAAAAGGAAACAGTTGGGAGTACAATATAATTCTTGAAATTGTCTTCTTGGAAGCTTGCCCTCTGTTAAATTTTTTGGTCGATTTTCCAGCCCAGAATTTTTTTAGAGAGCAGGTCTCATTTCCCGAACTGCAAGTGTGGTGCATATTTAGTGACCTTTAGTAATGGGTTAAAAGCTGCTGTTGTGGGAAGTGGCCTCAAGCAGGCAGCATTCCTCCATTCCCAAATCTGGGTACTAGGGCAGCAGAGCCTTTCTGGAAGTCGTGTTCCTAGGTTGTAAATTATATTGGAATGTGCATGGAGAAACCCCCATAAGTTTATGTCTCATTATTTCTTCTTGGTTTTAAAAATTTCTTTAATTGGAGTAAAGCTTAGAATATTGTTTGTCCGAGGTGTACACAATCTGGTTCATTTGTACATTATATATGTCTATTCAAGTACAGATCCCCTTCCCATGTAAAATGTTACAGAGGGTTCCGCACACCTCCCTTCTATATGGTAGGTCTTTTTGAGATATGTATATAATATGTGTTTGTATACATATAGTAACACTAACCTTAATTTATCCACTCCCCCCACCTTTCCTTTTAGATGAGCATAGTTTGTTTTCTAAATCTGTGAGTGTCTTTCTCTTTGGAAATATGTTCATTTGTGTCAGTTATTAGATAACGCCTGTAAGTGATATCATAGAATATAGGTCTTTTGCTTTCGGACTTACCTCATGTTTCGTGATTATCTCCAGACTCATTTGTGGTGCCTCAAAGAACAATGGTTCATTGTTTTCCATGGCTAATATTCCATTGTGTACATGGACCACTTCTTCTTTATCTATTCACCTGTTGTTGGACATTTTGATTCCTTCACTGTCTTGGCTATTGTGAATAAGGCTGCACTGAAGCTTTTGCGGCCTGTGTCTTCTCGATTCTTGTCTTCTCCGGTGAGAGGTCCAATGGTGCGCCTGCTGGATTGAATGGTACCTCCATTTTTACTTTTAAACACAGCTCCTTTCTGTTCTCATTATTGGCCGTTACCCCTTTACGTCTCACCAGCAGGGAGAGGGTACACAGTTCTCTAAAACCCCGTCAGCATTTATTGTTTGTAGACTTTTTGCTGATGGTCAGTCGACTGGTGTAAGTTGAAACTTTTTGTAGATTAGATTGCATGGGTCTAACACTCCCTGAGGTTGAGCTTTTATCCATTTTCCTTTTTTTTAAAAGAGCGTGAGTAAAACGTTAATATTCATACTCTCTTCTGGAAACATTTGCCTGTTTTGAAATTTTTGTCCATTCCCTACTTCAGCACAATTTTTTAGGGCAGGTGTCCTTTACAGCCCTGAGTCCTTGTGAATGTTAAGTGACCCTTAGCTGTGAGTTTAAAGCTGCTCTTGCAGGAAACGGCCACAAGGTGGCATCATTTCTCCTTTACCAAATTTGGTAACTGGGGAAACAGAGCCTTAATGGAAGTGGTGTTCTAGGTTGTAAATTAGAATGGAATGTGCCAGGAAAAAGCCCTTTATGTTTATGTCTCATTACTTGTTGTTCATATTTATAATTTACTTTTTATTTTTTATCCAAGCAAATTTGATTACAATGGTTTGTTTGTTCTAGGTGGGCAAATGTGGTTCTTTCACACATATACGTGTATCTATTCTTCCTCGCATCCTTTTCCCATGTAGGTTATGACACAATGTTGAGTAGTCTTCTCCTGGTCTTCCGTACGTCTTTGGTGATTATATATTTCACATGGTTTGTATATCTCTGTTAACCCCAATATGGTAAATTATCCAATCCTCATCCCTTTCTATTTGGTGAACCATAAGTTTTTTAATGAATCTGTGATTGCCTTTCTCTGTGGAAATATCTTCATTGGTATCAATTTTTATGTAACTCCTAAAAGTGATATGATAGGATATGTGTCTTTTACTTTCTCACTTACTACAGGTGGTGTGATTTCGTCTAGACTCATCTATGGTGCTGCAAATGGCATTGTTTCATTTTTTTCACTGGCGAATATTCCATCTATACATGGAGGAGTTCTTCTTTGTCCACCCATCTGTTGGTGGACTTTTTGGTTACCTCCATATCTTGGCTATTGTAATACTGTGCAATGCAGATTTGCCTGCCTGTGTCTTTCCAATTCTCTCTTCTTAGATTATAGGTCGAGGAGTGGGCCTGCTGGATCATATGGTAGCTCAATGTTTACCTTTTTAAGGCACCTCCATTCTGTTCTCATTCGTGGCCCTTTCCAAGTTACGTCCCCCTTGAAGTTGAGGGTATGCATTTCTCCACATCAGCTTCAGCATTTATTGTTTGTAGTTTTCTTGCTGATGGTTTTTTTAAAGTGTGAGCTGATACCTCTTTTTGGTTGAATTCGCATGTGCCTCATAATCCGTTGAAACTGAGCTTTAAGGCATATCCTTTTTATTTTTCAAGCTGTGATTACCCCTTAGTTCTTCAAAGTGTTCTCTTAAAGTATGTGTCACATTTTGAAATGTTTTGGCCATTACCTCCCTCAAGACATATTGAGGGCATGTTTCATTTACGGTCCTGCATTACTTCTTCCTATGAAATGACCATTAGCACAGGCCTTAAAGCTGTTTTTGCAGGTAACTGCCAGAGGGTGGCAGCCTTTCTATGTTCCCCACCCTGGTAACTAGGGAAATGCCCTTGCGGCCTGTGGTGTTTCTCGGTTATAAATTAGAGTGGAGTGTGCCCGGACAAACCCACACAAGCTGATGTGTCTTTACTTTTGTTCGATTTTTAAATTTAATTTTTATTTTTCATTGGAGTAATCTTCCACTGTGTACTTGGACCACTTCTACTTTGTGCATTCCTCAGTTGATGGACATTTTCATTGCTTCCAAGTGTTGGCTATGGTAAATATTGTTGGAGTGCAGGATTGCCAGCCTGTGACTTTTTTTTTTAATATTTATTTATTTATTTATTTATTTATTTATTTATTTATTTTTGGCTGTGTTGGATCTTCGTTTGTGCGCGAGGGCTTTCTGTAGTTGAGGCGAGCGGGGGCCAATCTTCATCACGGTGCGTGGGTCTCTCACTATCGCGGCCTCTCTTGTTGCCGAGCACAGGCTCCATGCGCGCAGGCTCAGTGGTTGTGGCTCACGGGCCCAGTTGCTCCGCGGCATGTGGGATCTTCCCAGACTGGGGCTCGAACCCGTGTGCCCTGCATTGGCAGGCAGACTCTCAACCACTGCACCACCAGGGAAGCCCCAAGCCTGTGACTTTTTGATTCTCATTTTCTCAGGTGATAGGCCCAGCAGTGGGTGTGATTGATTGACTGGTAGCACCGTGTTACCCTTATCAAAGCACCTTCTTTGTGTTTTCATTAGTGGCTCTTACCACGTCCCCCTTAGAATCGAGGGTACGCATTTCTCCACAATCGCTTCAGCATTTATTGTTTGCAGCATTTATGCTAATGGCCCTTCTGGCTGGTGTGAGCTGATAGGTTTTTGTAATTTGGGTTTTCATGTCTTTGAAAATTCATAAAACTCATCATTTTTCTCTGCCGTTTTCTTTTCTGCTAAAAAAAGGAAACAGTTGGGAGTACAATATAATTCTTGAAATTGTCTTCTTGGAAGCTTGCCCTCTGTTAAATTTTTTGGTCGATTTTCCAGCCCAGAATTTTTTTAGAGAGCAGGTCTCATTTCCCGAACTGCAAGTGTGGTGCATATTTAGTGACCTTTAGTAATGGGTTAAAAGCTGCTGTTGTGGGAAGTGGCCTCAAGCAGGCAGCATTCCTCCATTCCCAAATCTGGGTACTAGGGCAGCAGAGCCTTTCTGGAAGTCGTGTTCCTAGGTTGTAAATTATATTGGAATGTGCATGGAGAAACCCCCATAAGTTTATGTCTCATTATTTCTTCTTGGTTTTAAAAATTTCTTTAATTGGAGTAAAGCTTAGAATATTGTTTGTCCGAGGTGTACACAATCTGGTTCATTTGTACATTATATATGTCTATTCAAGTACAGATCCCCTTCCCATGTAAAATGTTACAGAGGGTTCCGCACACCTCCCTTCTATATGGTAGGTCTTTTTGAGATATGTATATAATAGGTGTTTGTATACATATAGTAACACTAACCTTAATTTATCCACTCCCCCCACCTTTCCTTTTAGATGAGCATAGTTTGTTTTCTAAATCTGTGAGTGTCTTTCTCTTTGGAAATATGTTCATTTGTGTCAGTTATTAGATAACGCCTGTAAGTGATATCATAGAATATAGGTCTTTTGCTTTCGGACTTACCTCATGTTTCGTGATTATCTCCAGACTCATTTGTGGTGCCTCAAAGAACAATGGTTCATTGTTTTCCATGGCTAATATTCCATTGTGTACATGGACCACTTCTTCTTTATCTATTCACCTGTTGTTGGACATTTTGATTCCTTCACTGTCTTGGCTATTGTGAATAAGGCTGCACTGAAGCTTTTGCGGCCTGTGTCTTCTCGATTCTTGTCTTCTCCGGTGAGAGGTCCAATGGTGCGCCTGCTGGATTGAATGGTACCTCCATTTTTACTTTTAAACACAGCTCCTTTCTGTTCTCATTATTGGCCGTTACCCCTTTACGTCTCACCAGCAGGGAGAGGGTACACAGTTCTCTAAAACCCCGTCAGCATTTATTGTTTGTAGACTTTTTGCTGATGGTCAGTCGACTGGTGTAAGTTGAAACTTTTTGTAGATTAGATTTCATGGGTCTAACACTCCCTGAGGTTGAGCTTTTATCCATTTTCCTTTTTTTTAAAAGAGCGTGAGTAAAACGTTAATATTCATACTCTCTTCTGGAAACATTTGCCTGTTTTGAAATTTTTGTCCATTCCCTACTTCAGCACAATTTTTTAGGGCAGGTGTCCTTTACAGCCCTGAGTCCTTGTGAATGTTAAGTGACCCTTAGCTGTGAGTTTAAAGCTGCTCTTGCAGGAAACGGCCACAAGGTGGCATCATTTCTCCTTTACCAAATTTGGTAACTGGGGAAACAGAGCCTTAATGGAAGTGGTGTTCTAGGTTGTAAATTAGAATGGAATGTGCCAGGAAAAAGCCCTTTATGTTTATGTCTCATTACTTGTTGTTCATATTTATAATTTACTTTTTATTTTTTATCCAAGCAAATTTGATTACAATGGTTTGTTTGTTCTAGGTGGGCAAATGTGGTTCTTTCACACATATACATGTATCTATTCTTCCTCGCATCCTTTTCCCATGTAGGTTATGACACAATGTTGAGTAGTCTTCTCCTGGTCTTCCGTACGTCTTTGGTGATTATATATTTCACATGGTTTGTATATCTCTGTTAACCCCAATATGGTAAATTATCCAATCCTCATCCCTTTCTATTTGGTGAACCATAAGTTTTTTAATGAATCTGTGATTGCCTTTCTCTGTGGAAATATCTTCATTGGTATCAATTTTTATGTAACTCCTAAAAGTGATATGATAGGATATGTGTCTTTTACTTTCTCACTTACTACAGGTGGTGTGATTTCGTCTAGACTCATCTATGGTGCTGCAAATGGCATTGTTTCATTTTTTTCACTGGCGAATATTCCATCTATACATGGAGGAGTTCTTCTTTGTCCACCCATCTGTTGGTGGACTTTTTGGTTACCTCCATATCTTGGCTATTGTAATACTGAGCAATGCAGATTTGCCTGCCAGTGTCTTTCCAATTCTCTCTTCTTAGATTATAGGTCGAGGAGTGGGCCTGCTGGATCATATGGTAGCTCAATGTTTACCTTTTTAAGGCACCTCCATTCTGTTCTCATTCGTGGCCCTTTCCAAGTTACGTCCCCCTTGAAGTTGAGGGTATGCATTTCTCCACAACAGCTTCAGCATTTATTGTTTGTAGTTTTCTTGCTGATGGTTTTTCTGACAAGTGTGAGCTGATACCTCTTTTTGGTTGAATTCGCATGTGCCTCATAATCCGTTGAAACTGAGCTTTAAGGCATATCCTTTTTATTTTTCAAGCTGTGATTACCCCTTAGTTCTTCAAAGTGTTCTCTTAAAGTATGTGTCACATTTTGAAATGTTTTGGCCATTACCTCCCTCAAGACATATTGAGGGCATGTTTCATTTATGGTCCTGCATTAATTCTTCCTATGAAATGACCATTAGCACAGGCCTTAAAGCTGTTTTTGCAGGTAACTGCCAGAGGGTGGCAGCCTTTCTATGTTCCCCACCCTGGTAACTAGGGAAATGCCCTTGCGGCCTGTGGTGTTACTCGGTTATAAATTAGAGTGGAGTGTGCCCGGACAAACCCACACAAGCTGATGTCTCTTTACTTTTGTTGGATTTTTAAATTTAATTTTTATTTTTTATTGGAATAATTTTCCACTGAGTACTTGGACCACTTCTACTTTGTGCATTCCTCAGTTGATGGACATTTTCATTGCTTCCAAGTGTTGGCTATGGTAAATATTGTTGGAGTGCAGGATTGCCAGCCTGTGACTTTTTTTTTAATATTTATTTATTTATTTATTTATTTATTTATTTATTTATTTATTTTTGGCTGTGTTGGATCTTCGTTTGTGCGCGAGGGCTTTCTGTAGTTGCGGCGAGCGGGGGCCACTCTTCATCGCGGTGCGTGGGTCTCTCACTATCGCGGCCTCTCTTGTTGCGGAGCACAGGCTCCATGCGCGCAGGCTCAGTGGTTGTGGCTCACGGGCCCAGTTGCTCCGCGGCATGTGGGATCTTCCCAGACCGGGGCTCGAACCCGTGTGCCCTGCATTGGCAGGCAGACTCTCAACCACTGCACCACCAGGGAAGCCCCAAGCCTGTGACTTTTTGATTCTCATTTTCTCAGGTGATAGGCCCAGCAGTGGGTGTGATTGATTGACTGGTAGCACCGTGTTACCCTTATCAAAGCACCTTCTTTGTGTTTTCATTAGTGGCTCTTACCACGTCCCCCTTAGAATCGAGGGTACGCATTTCTCCACAATCGCTTCAGCATTTATTGTTTGCAGCATTTATGCTAATGGCCCTTCTGGCTGGTATGAGCTGATAGGTTTTTGTACTTTGGGTTTTCATGTCTTTGAAAATTCATAAAACTCATCATTTTTCTCTGCCGTTTTCTTTTCTGCTAAAAAAAGGAAACAGTTGGGAGTACAATATAATTCTTGAAATTGTCTTCTTGGAAGCTTGCCCTCTGTTAAATTTTTTGGTCGATTTTCCAGCCCAGAATTTTTTTAGAGAGCAGGTCTCATTTCCCGAACTGCAAGTGTGGTGCATATTTAGTGACCTTTAGTAATGGGTTAAAAGCTGCTGTTGTGGGAAGTGGCCTCAAGCAGGCAGCATTCCTCCATTCCCAAATCTGGGTACTAGGGCAGCAGAGCCTTTCTGGAAGTCGTGTTCCTAGGTTGTAAATTATATTGGAATGTGCATGGAGAAACCCCCATAAGTTTATGTCTCATTATTTCTTCTTGGTTTAAAAATTTTTTTTAATTGGAGTAAAGCTTAGAATATTGTTTGTCCGAGGTGTACACAATCTGGTTCATTTGTACATTATATATGTCTATTCAAGTACAGATCCCCTTCCCATGTAAAATGTTACAGAGGGTTCCGCACACCTCCCTTCTATATGGTAGGTCTTTTTGAGATATGTATATAATATGTGTTTGTATACATATAGTAACACTAACCTTAATTTATCCACTCCCCCCACCTTTCCTTTTAGATGAGCATAGTTTGTTTTCTAAATCTGTGAGTGTCTTTCTCTTTGGAAATATGTTCATTTGTGTCAGTTATTAGATAACGCCTGTAAGTGATATCATAGAATACAGGTCTTTTGCTTTCGGACTTACCTCATGTTTCGTGATTATCTCCAGACTCATTTGTGGTGCCTCAAAGAACAATGGTTCATTGTTTTCCATGGCTAATATTCCATTGTGTACATGGACCACTTCTTCTTTATCTATTCACCTGTTGTTGGACATTTTGATTCCTTCACTGTCTTGGCTATTGTGAATAAGGCTGCACTGAAGCTTTTGCGGCCTGTGTCTTCTCGATTCTTGTCTTCTCCGGTGAGAGGTCCAATGGTGCGCCTGCTGGATTGAATGGTACCTCCATTTTTACTTTTAAACACAGCTCCTTTCTGTTCTCATTATTGGCCGTTACCCCTTTACGTCTCACCAGCAGGGAGAGGGTACACAGTTCTCTAAAACCCCGTCAGCATTTATTGTTTGTAGACTTTTTGCTGATGGTCAGTCGACTGGTGTAAGTTGAAACTTTTTGTAGATTAGATTTCATGGGTCTAACACTCCCTGAGGTTGAGCTTTTATCCATTTTCCTTTTTTTTAAAAGAGCGTGAGTAAAACGTTAATATTCATACTCTCTTCTGGAAACATTTGCCTGTTTTGAAATTTTTGTCCATTCCCTACTTCAGCACAATTTTTTAGGGCAGGTGTCCTTTACAGCCCTGAGTCCTTGTGAATGTTAAGTGACCCTTAGCTGTGAGTTTAAAGCTGCTCTTGCAGGAAACGGCCACAAGGTGGCATCATTTCTCCTTTACCAAATTTGGTAACTGGGGAAACAGAGCCTTAATGGAAGTGGTGTTCTAGGTTGTAAATTAGAATGGAATGTGCCAGGAAAAAGCCCTTTATGTTTATGTCTCATTACTTGTTGTTCATATTTATAATTTACTTTTTATTTTTTATCCAAGCAAATTTGATTACAATGGTTTGTTTGTTCTAGGTGGGCAAATGTTGTTCTTTCACACATATACGTGTATCTATTCTTCCTCGCATCCTTTTCCCATGTAGGTTATGACACAATGTTGAGTAGTCTTCTCCTGGTCTTCCGTACGTCTTTGGTGATTATATATTTCACATGGTTTGTATATCTCTGTTAACCCCAATATGGTAAATTATCCAATCCTCATCCCTTTCTATTTGGTGAACCATAAGTTTTTTAATGAATCTGTGATTGCCTTTCTCTGTGGAAATATCTTCATTGGTATCAATTTTTATGTAACTCCTAAAAGTGATATGATAGGATATGTGTCTTTTACTTTCTCACTTACTACAGGTGGTGTGATTTCGTCTAGACTCATCTATGGTGCTGCAAATGGCATTGTTTCATTTTTTTCACTGGCGAATATTCCATCTATACATGGAGGAGTTCTTCTTTGTCCACCCATCTGTTGGTGGACTTTTTGGTTACCTCCATATCTTGGCTATTGTAATACTGTGCAATGCAGATTTGCCTGCCTGTGTCTTTCCAATTCTCTCTTCTTAGATTATAGGTCGAGGAGTGGGCCTGCTGGATCATATGGTAGCTCAATGTTTACCTTTTTAAGGCACCTCCATTCTGTTCTCATTCGTGGCCCTTTCCAAGTTACGTCCCCCTTGAAGTTGAGGGTATGCATTTCTCCACATCAGCTTCAGCATTTATTGTTTGTAGTTTTCTTGCTGATGGTTTTTCTGACAAGTGTGAGCTGATACCTCTTTTTGGTTGAATTCGCATGTGCCTCATAATCCGTTGAAACTGAGCTTTAAGGCATATCCTTTTTATTTTTCAAGCTGTGATTACCCCTTAGTTCTTCAAAGTGTTCTCTTAAAGTATGTGTCACATTTTGAAATGTTTTGGCCATTACCTCCCTCAAGACATATTGAGGGCATGTTTCATTTACGGTCCTGCATTACTTCTTCCTATGAAATGACCATTAGCACAGGCCTTAAAGCTGTTTTTGCAGGTAACTGCCAGAGGGTGGCAGCCTTTCTATGTTCCCCACCCTGGTAACTAGGGAAATGCCCTTGCGGCCTGTGGTGTTTCTCGGTTATAAATTAGAGTGGAGTGTGCCCGGACAAACCCACACAAGCTGATGTGTCTTTACTTTTGTTCGATTTTTAAATTTAATTTTTATTTTTCATTGGAGTAATCTTCCACTGTGTACTTGGACCACTTCTACTTTGTGCATTCCTCAGTTGATGGACATTTTCATTGCTTCCAAGTGTTGGCTATGGTAAATATTGTTGGAGTGCAGGATTGCCAGCCTGTGACTTTTTTTTTTAATATTTATTTATTTATTTATTTATTTATTTATTTATTTATTTTTGGCTGTGTTGGATCTTCGTTTGTGCGCGAGGGCTTTCTGTAGTTGAGGCGAGCGGGGGCCACTCTTCATCACGGTGCGTGGGTCTCTCACTATCGCGGCCTCTCTTGTTGCGGAGCACAGGCTCCATGCGCGCAGGCTCAGTGGTTGTGGCTCACGGGCCCAGTTACTCCGCGGCATGTGGGATCTTCCCAGACCGGGGCTCGAACCCGTGTGCCCTGCATTGGCAGGCAGACTCTCAACCACTGCACCACCAGGGAAGCCCCAAGCCTGTGACTTTTTGATTCTCATTTTCTCAGGTGATAGGCCCAGCAGTGGGTGTGATTGATTGACTGGTAGCACCGTGTTACCCTTATCAAAGCACCTTCTTTGTGTTTTCATTAGTGGCTCTTACCACGTCCCCCTTAGAATCGAGGGTACGCATTTCTCCACAATCGCTTCAGCATTTATTGTTTGCAGCATTTATGCTAATGGCCCTTCTGGCTGGTGTGAGCTGATAGGTTTTTGTACTTTGGGTTTTCATGTCTTTGAAAATTCATAAAACTCATCATTTTTCTCTGCCGTTTTCTTTTCTGCTAAAAAAAGGAAACAGTTGGGAGTACAATATAATTCTTGAAATTGTCTTCTTGGAAGCTTGCCCTCTGTTAAATTTTTTGGTCGATTTTCCAGCCCAGAATTTTTTTAGAGAGCAGGTCTCATTTCCCGAACTGCAAGTGTGGTGCATATTTAGTGACCTTTAGTAATGGGTTAAAAGCTGCTGTTGTGGGAAGTGGCCTCAAGCAGGCAGCATTCCTCCATTCCCAAATCTGGGTACTAGGGCAGCAGAGCCTTTCTGGAAGTCGTGTTCCTAGGTTGTAAATTATATTGGAATGTGCATGGAGAAACCCCCATAAGTTTATGTCTCATTATTTCTTCTTGGTTTTAAAAATGTTTTTAATTGGAGTAAAGCTTAGAATATTGTTTGTCCGAGGTGTACACAATCTGGTTCATTTGTACATTATATATGTCTATTCAAGTACAGATCCCCTTCCCATGTAAAATGTTACAGAGGGTTCCGCACACCTCCCTTCTATATGGTAGGTCTTTTTGAGATATGTATATAATATGTGTTTGTATACATATAGTAACACTAACCTTAATTTATCCACTCCCCCCACCTTTCCTTTTAGATGAGCATAGTTTGTTTTCTAAATCTGTGAGTGTCTTTCTCTTTGGAAATATGTTCATTTGTGTCAGTTATTAGATAACGCCTGTAAGTGATATCATAGAATATAGGTCTTTTGCTTTCGGACTTACCTCATGTTTCGTGATTATCTCCAGACTCATTTGTGGTGCCTCAAAGAACAATGGTTCATTGTTTTCCATGGCTAATATTCCATTGTGTACATGGACCACTTCTTCTTTATCTATTCACCTGTTGTTGGACATTTTGATTCCTTCACTGTCTTGGCTATTGTGAATAAGGCTGCACTGAAGCTTTTGCGGCCTGTGTCTTCTCGATTCTTGTCTTCTCCGGTGAGAGGTCCAATGGTGCGCCTGCTGGATTGAATGGTACCTCCATTTTTACTTTTAAACACAGCTCCTTTCTGTTCTCATTATTGGCCGTTACCCCTTTACGTCTCACCAGCAGGGAGAGGGTACACAGTTCTCTAAAACCCCGTCAGCATTTATTGTTTGTAGACTTTTTGCTGATGGTCAGTCGACTGGTGTAAGTTGAAACTTTTTGTAGATTAGATTTCATGGGTCTAACACTCCCTGAGGTTGAGCTTTTATCCATTTTCCTTTTTTTTAAAAGAGCGTGAGTAAAACGTTAATATTCATACTCTCTTCTGGAAACATTTGCCTGTTTTGAAATTTTTGTCCATTCCCTACTTCAGCACAATTTTTTAGGGCAGGTGTCCTTTACAGCCCTGAGTCCTTGTGAATGTTAAGTGACCCTTAGCTGTGAGTTTAAAGCTGCTCTTGCAGGAAACGGCCACAAGGTGGCATCATTTCTCCTTTACCAAATTTGGTAACTGGGGAAACAGAGCCTTAATGGAAGTGGTGTTCTAGGTTGTAAATTAGAATGGAATGTGCCAGGAAAAAGCCCTTTATGTTTATGTCTCATTACTTGTTGTTCATATTTATAATTTACTTTTTATTTTTTATCCAAGCAAATTTGATTACAATGGTTTGTTTGTTCTAGGTGGGCAAATGTGGTTCTTTCACACATATACGTGTATCTATTCTTCCTCGCATCCTTTTCCCATGTAGGTTATGACACAATGTTGAGTAGTCTTCTCCTGGTCTTCCGTACGTCTTTGGTGATTATATATTTCACATGGTTTGTATATCTCTGTTAACCCCAATATGGTAAATTATCCAATCCTCATCCCTTTCTATTTGGTGAACCATAAGTTTTTTAATGAATCTGTGATTGCCTTTCTCTGTGGAAATATCTTCATTGGTATCAATTTTTATGTAACTCCTAAAAGTGATATGATAGGATATGTGTCTTTTACTTTCTCACTTACTACAGGTGGTGTGATTTCGTCTAGACTCATCTATGGTGCTGCAAATGGCATTGTTTCATTTTTTTCACTGGCAAATATTCCATCTATACATGGAGGAGTTCTTCTTTGTCCACCCATCTGTTGGTGGACTTTTTGGTTACCTCCATATCTTGGCTATTGTAATACTGAGCAATGCAGATTTGCCTGCCTGTGTCTTTCCAATTCTCTCTTCTTAGATTATAGGTCGAGGAGTGGGCCTGCTGGATCATATGGTAGCTCAATGTTTACCTTTTTAAGGCACCTCCATTCTGTTCTCATTCGTGGCCCTTTCCAAGTTACGTCCCCCTTGAAGTTGAGGGTATGCATTTCTCCACATCAGCTTCAGCATTTATTGTTTGTAGTTTTCTTGCTGATGGTTTTTCTGACAAGTGTGAGCTGATACCTCTTTTTGGTTGAATTCGCATGTGCCTCATAATCCGTTGAAACTGAGCTTTAAGGCATATCCTTTTTATTTTTCAAGCTGTGATTACCCCTTAGTTCTTCAAAGTGTTCTCTTAAAGTATGTGTCACATTTTGAAATGTTTTGGCCATTACCTCCCTCAAGACATATTGAGGGCATGTTTCATTTACGGTCATGCATTACTTCTTCCTATGAAATGACCATTAGCACAGGCCTTAAAGCTGTTTTTGCAGGTAACTGCCAGAGGGTGGCAGCCTTTCTATGTTCCCCACCCTGGTAACTAGGGAAATGCCCTTGTGGCCTGTGGTGTTTCTCGGTTATAAATTAGAGTGGAGTGTGCCCGGACAAACCCACACAAGCTGATGTGTCTTTACTTTTGTTCGATTTTTAAATTTAATTTTTATTTTTCATTGGAGTAATCTTCCACTGTGTACTTGGACCACTTCTACTTTGTGCATTCCTCAGTTGATGGACATTTTCATTGCTTCCAAGTGTTGGCTATGGTAAATATTGTTGGAGTGCAGGATTGCCAGCCTGTGACTTTTTTTTTAATATTTATTTATTTATTTATTTATTTATTTATTTATTTATTTATTTTTGGCTGTGTTGGATCTTCGTTTGTGCGCGAGGGCTTTCTGTAGTTGCGGCGAGCGGGGGCCACTCTTCATCACGGTGCGTGGGTCTCTCACTATCGCGTCCTCTCTTGTTGCCGAGCACATGCTCCATGCGCACAGGCTCAGTGGTTGTGGCTCACGGGCCCAGTTGCTCCGCGGCATGTGGGATCTTCCCAGACCGGGGCTCGAACCCGTGTGCCCTGCATTGGCAGGCAGACTCTCAACCACTGCACCACCAGGGAAGCACCAAGCCTGTGACTTTTTGATTCTCATTTTCTCAGGTGATAGGCCCAGCAGTGGGTGTGATTGATTGACTGGTAGCACCGTGTTACCCTTATCAAAGCACCTTCTTTGTGTTTTCATTAGTGGCTCTTACCACGTCCCCCTTAGAATCGAGGGTACGCATTTCTCCACAATCGCTTCAGCATTTATTGTTTGCAGCATTTATGCTAATGGCCCTTCTGGCTGGTGTGAGCTGATAGGTTTTTGTACTTTGGGTTTTCATGTCTTTGAAAATTCATAAAACTCATCATTTTTCTCTGCCGTTTTCTTTTCTGCTAAAAAAAGGAAACAGTTGGGAGTACAATATAATTCTTGAAATTGTCTTCTTGGAAGCTTGCCCTCTGTTAAATTTTTTGGTCGATTTTCCAGCCCAGAATTTTTTTAGAGAGCAGGTCTCATTTCCCGAACTGCAAGTGTGGTGCATATTTAGTGACCTTTAGTAATGGGTTAAAAGCTGCTGTTGTGGGAAGTGGCCTCAAGCAGGCAGCATTCCTCCATTCCCAAATCTGGGTACTAGGGCAGCAGAGCCTTTCTGGAAGTCTTGTTCCTAGGTTGTAAATTATATTGGAATGTGCATGGAGAAACCCCCATAAGTTTATGTCTCATTATTTCTTCTTGGTTTTAAAAATTTCTTTAATTGGAGTAAAGCTTAGAATATTGTTTGTCCGAGGTGTACACAATCTGGTTCATTTGTACATTATATATGTCTATTCAAGTACAGATCCCCTTCCCATGTAAAATGTTACAGAGGGTTCCGCACACCTCCCTTCTATATGGTAGGTCTTTTTGAGATATGTATATAATAGGTGTTTGTATACATATAGTAACACTAACCTTAATTTATCCACTCCCCCCACCTTTCCTTTTAGATGAGCATAGTTTGTTTTCTAAATCTGTGAGTGTCTTTCTCTTTGGAAATATGTTCATTTGTGTCAGTTATTAGATAACGCCTGTAAGTGATATCATAGAATATAGGTCTTTTGCTTTCGGACTTACCTCATGTTTCGTGATTATCTCCAGACTCATTTGTGGTGCCTCAAAGAACAATGGTTCATTGTTTTCCATGGCTAATATTCCATTGTGTACATGGACCACTTCTTCTTTATCTATTCACCTGTTGTTGGACATTTTGATTCCTTCACTGTCTTGGCTATTGTGAATAAGGCTGCACTGAAGCTTTTGCGGCCTGTGTCTTCTCGATTCTTGTCTTCTCCGGTGAGAGGTCCAATGGTGCGCCTGCTGGATTGAATGGTACCTCCATTTTTACTTTTAAACACAGCTCCTTTCTGTTCTCATTATTGGCCGTTACCCCTTTACGTCTCACCAGCAGGGAGAGGGTACACAGTTCTCTAAAACCCCGTCAGCATTTATTGTTTGTAGACTTTTTGCTGATGGTCAGTCGACTGGTGTAAGTTGAAACTTTTTGTAGATTAGATTTCATGGGTCTAACACTCCCTGAGGTTGAGCTTTTATCCATTTTCCTTTTTTTTAAAAGAGCGTGAGTAAAACGTTAATATTCATACTCTCTTCTGGAAACATTTGCCTGTTTTGAAATTTTTGTCCATTCCCTACTTCAGCACAATTTTTTAGGGCAGGTGTCCTTTACAGCCCTGAGTCCTTGTGAATGTTAAGTGACCCTTAGCTGTGAGTTTAAAGCTGCTCTTGCAGGAAACGGCCACAAGGTGGCATCATTTCTCCTTTACCAAATTTGGTAACTGGGGAAACAGAGCCTTAATGGAAGTGGTGTTCTAGGTTGTAAATTAGAATGGAATGTGCCAGGAAAAAGCCCTTTATGTTTATGTCTCATTACTTGTTGTTCATATTTATAATTTACTTTTTATTTTTTATCCAAGCAAATTTGATTACAATGGTTTGTTTGTTCTAGGTGGGCAAATGTGGTTCTTTCACACATATACGTGTATCTATTCTTCCTCGCATCCTTTTCCCATGTAGGTTATGACACAATGTTGAGTAGTCTTCTCCTGGTCTTCCGTACGTCTTTGGTGATTATATATTTCACATGGTTTGTATATCTCTGTTAACCCCAATATGGTAAATTATCCAATCCTCATCCCTTTCTATTTGGTGAACCATAAGTTTTTTAATGAATCTGTGATTGCCTTTCTCTGTGGAAATATCTTCATTGGTATCAATTTTTATGTAACTCCTAAAAGTGATATGATAGGATATGTGTCTTTTACTTTCTCACTTACTACAGGTGGTGTGATTTCGTCTAGACTCATCTATGGTGCTGCAAATGGCATTGTTTCATTTTTTTCACTGGCGAATATTCCATCTATACATGGAGGAGTTCTTCTTTGTCCACCCATCTGTTGGTGGACTTTTTGGTTACCTCCATATCTTGGCTATTGTAATACTGTGCAATGCAGATTTGCCTGCCTGTGTCTTTCCAATTCTCTCTTCTTAGATTATAGGTCGAGGAGTGGGCCTGCTGGATCATATGGTAGCTCAGTGTTTACCTTTTTAAGGCACCTCCATTCTGTTCTCATTCGTGGCCCTTTCCAAGTTACGTCCCCCTTGAAGTTGAGGGTATGCATTTCTCCACATCAGCTTCAGCGTTTATTGTTTGTAGTTTTCTTGCTGATGGTTTTTCTGACAAGTGTGAGCTGATACCTCTTTTTGGTTGAATTCGCATGTGCCTCATAATCCGTTGAAACTGAGCTTTAAGGCATATCCTTTTTATTTTTCAAGCTGTGATTACCCCTTAGTTCTTCAAAGTGTTCTCTTAAAGTATGTGTCACATTTTGAAATGTTTTGGCCATTACCTCCCTCAAGACATATTGAGGGCATGTTTCATTTACGGTCCTGCATTACTTCTTCCTATGAAATGACCATTAGCACAGGCCTTAAAGCTGTTTTTGCAGGTAACTGCCAGAGGGTGGCAGCCTTTCTATGTTCCCCACCCTGGTAACTAGGGAAATGCCCTTGCGGCCTGTGGTGTTTCTCGGTTATAAATTAGAGTGGAGTGTGCCCGGACAAACCCACACAAGCTGATGTGTCTTTACTTTTGTTCGATTTTTAAATTTAATTTTTATTTTTCATTGGAGTAATCTTCCACTGTGTACTTGGACCACTTCTACTTTGTGCATTCCTCAGTTGATGGACATTTTCATTGCTTCCAAGTGTTGGCTATGGTAAATATTGTTGGAGTGCAGGATTGCCAGCCTGTGACTTTTTTTTTTAATATTTATTTATTTATTTATTTATTTATTTATTTATTTATTTTTGGCTGTGTTGGATCTTCGTTTGTGCGCGAGGGCTTTCTGTAGTTGCGGCGAGCGGGGGCCACTCTTCATCACGGTGCGTGGGTCTCTCACTATCGCGGCCTCTCTTGTTGCGGAGCACAGGCTCCATGCGCGCAGGCTCAGTGGTTGTGGCTCACGGGCCCAGTTGCTCCGCGGCATGTGGGATCTTCCCAGACCGGGGCTCGAACCCGTGTGCCCTGCATTGGCAGGCAGACTCTCAACCACTGCACCACCAGGGAAGCCCCAAGCCTGTGACTTTTTGATTCTCATTTTCTCAGGTGATAGGCCCAGCAGTGGGTGTGATTGATTGACTGGTAGCACCGTGTTACCCTTATCAAAGCACCTTCTTTGTGTTTTCATTAGTGGCTCTTACCACGTCCCCCTTAGAATCGAGGGTACGCATTTCTCCACAATCGCTTCAGCATTTATTGTTTGCAGCATTTATGCTAATGGCCCTTCTGGCTGGTGTGAGCTGATAGGTTTTTGTACTTTGGGTTTTCATGTCTTTGAAAATTCATAAAACTCATCATTTTTCTCTGCCGTTTTCTTTTCTGCTAAAAAAAGGAAACAGTTGGGAGTACAATATAATTCTTGAAATTGTCTTCTTGGAAGCTTGCCCTCTGTTAAATTTTTTGGTCGATTTTCCAGCCCAGAATTTTTTTAGAGAGCAGGTCTCATTTCCCGAACTGCAAGTGTGGTGCATATTTAGTGACCTTTAGTAATGGGTTAAAAGCTGCTGTTGTGGGAAGTGGCCTCAAGCAGGCAGCATTCCTCCATTCCCAAATCTGGGTACTAGGGCAGCAGAGCCTTTCTGGAAGTCTTGTTCCTAGGTTGTAAATTATATTGGAATGTGCATGGAGAAACCCCCATAAGTTTATGTCTCATTATTTCTTCTTGGTTTTAAAAATTTCTTTAATTGGAGTAAAGCTTAGAATATTGTTTGTCCGAGGTGTACACAATCTGGTTCATTTGTACATTATATATGTCTATTCAAGTACAGATCCCCTTCCCATGTAAAATGTTACAGAGGGTTCCGCACACCTCCCTTCTATATGGTAGGTCTTTTTGAGATATGTATATAATAGGTGTTTGTATACATATAGTAACACTAACCTTAATTTATCCACTCCCCCCACCTTTCCTTTTAGATGAGCATAGTTTGTTTTCTAAATCTGTGAGTGTCTTTCTCTTTGGAAATATGTTCATTTGTGTCAGTTATTAGATAACGCCTGTAAGTGATATCATAGAATATAGGTCTTTTGCTTTCGGACTTACCTCATGTTTCGTGATTATCTCCAGACTCATTTGTGGTGCCTCAAAGAACAATGGTTCATTGTTTTCCATGGCTAATATTCCATTGTGTACATGGACCACTTCTTCTTTATCTATTCACCTGTTGTTGGACATTTTGATTCCTTCACTGTCTTGGCTATTGTGAATAAGGCTGCACTGAAGCTTTTGCGGCCTGTGTCTTCTCGATTCTTGTCTTCTCCGGTGAGAGGTCCAATGGTGCGCCTGCTGGATTGAATGGTACCTCCATTTTTACTTTTAAACACAGCTCCTTTCTGTTCTCATTATTGGCCGTTACCCCTTTACGTCTCACCAGCAGGGAGAGGGTACACAGTTCTCTAAAACCCCGTCAGCATTTATTGTTTGTAGACTTTTTGCTGATGGTCAGTCGACTGGTGTAAGTTGAAACTTTTTGTAGATTAGATTTCATGGGTCTAACACTCCCTGAGGTTGAGCTTTTATCCATTTTCCTTTTTTTTAAAAGAGCGTGAGTAAAACGTTAATATTCATACTCTCTTCTGGAAACATTTGCCTGTTTTGAAATTTTTGTCCATTCCCTACTTCAGCACAATTTTTTAGGGCAGGTGTCCTTTACAGCCCTGAGTCCTTGTGAATGTTAAGTGACCCTTAGCTGTGAGTTTAAAGCTGCTCTTGCAGGAAACGGCCACAAGGTGGCATCATTTCTCCTTTACCAAATTTGGTAACTGGGGAAACAGAGCCTTAATGGAAGTGGTGTTCTAGGTTGTAAATTAGAATGGAATGTGCCAGGAAAAAGCCCTTTATGTTTATGTCTCATTACTTGTTGTTCATATTTATAATTTACTTTTTATTTTTTATCCAAGCAAATTTGATTACAATGGTTTGTTTGTTCTAGGTGGGCAAATGTGGTTCTTTCACACATATACGTGTATCTATTCTTCCTCGCATCCTTTTCCCATGTAGGTTATGACACAATGTTGAGTAGTCTTCTCCTGGTCTTCCGTACGTCTTTGGTGATTATATATTTCACATGGTTTGTATATCTCTGTTAACCCCAATATGGTAAATTATCCAATCCTCATCCCTTTCTATTTGGTGAACCATAAGTTTTTTAATGAATCTGTGATTGCCTTTCTCTGTGGAAATATCTTCATTGGTATCAATTTTTATGTAACTCCTAAAAGTGATATGATAGGATATGTGTCTTTTACTTTCTCACTTACTACAGGTGGTGTGATTTCGTCTAGACTCATCTATGGTGCTGCAAATGGCATTGTTTCATTTTTTTCACTGGCGAATATTCCATCTATACATGGAGGAGTTCTTCTTTGTCCACCCATCTGTTGGTGGACTTTTTGGTTACCTCCATATCTTGGCTATTGTAATACTGTGCAATGCAGATTTGCCTGCCTGTGTCTTTCCAATTCTCTCTTCTTAGATTATAGGTCGAGGAGTGGGCCTGCTGGATCATATGGTAGCTCAGTGTTTACCTTTTTAAGGCACCTCCATTCTGTTCTCATTCGTGGCCCTTTCCAAGTTACGTCCCCCTTGAAGTTGAGGGTATGCATTTCTCCACATCAGCTTCAGCGTTTATTGTTTGTAGTTTTCTTGCTGATGGTTTTTCTGACAAGTGTGAGCTGATACCTCTTTTTGGTTGAATTCGCATGTGCCTCATAATCCGTTGAAACTGAGCTTTAAGGCATATCCTTTTTATTTTTCAAGCTGTGATTACCCCTTAGTTCTTCAAAGTGTTCTCTTAAAGTATGTGTCACATTTTGAAATGTTTTGGCCATTACCTCCCTCAAGACATATTGAGGGCATGTTTCATTTACGGTCCTGCATTACTTCTTCCTATGAAATGACCATTAGCACAGGCCTTAAAGCTGTTTTTGCAGGTAACTGCCAGAGGGTGGCAGCCTTTCTATGTTCCCCACCCTGGTAACTAGGGAAATGCCCTTGCGGCCTGTGGTGTTTCTCGGTTATAAATTAGAGTGGAGTGTGCCCGGACAAACCCACACAAGCTGATGTGTCTTTACTTTTGTTCGATTTTTAAATTTAATTTTTATTTTTCATTGGAGTAATCTTCCACTGTGTACTTGGACCACTTCTACTTTGTGCATTCCTCAGTTGATGGACATTTTCATTGCTTCCAAGTGTTGGCTATGGTAAATATTGTTGGAGTGCAGGATTGCCAGCCTGTGACTTTTTTTTTAATATTTATTTATTTATTTATTTATTTATTTATTTATTTATTTTTGGCTGTGTTGGATCTTCGTTTGTGCGCGAGGGCTTTCTGTAGTTGCGGCGAGCGGGGGCCACTCTTCATCACGGTGCGTGGGTCTCTCACTATCGCGGCCTCTCTTGTTGCGGAGCACAGGCTCCATGCGCGCAGGCTCAGTGGTTGTGGCTCACGGGCCCAGTTGCTCCGCGGCATGTGGGATCTTCCCAGACCGGGGCTCGAACCCGTGTGCCCTGCATTGGCAGGCAGACTCTCAACCACTGCACCACCAGGGAAGCCCCAAGCCTGTGACTTTTTGATTCTCATTTTCTCAGGTGATAGGCCCAGCAGTGGGTGTGATTGATTGACTGGTAGCACCGTGTTACCCTTATCAAAGCACCTTCTTTGTGTTTTCATTAGTGGCTCTTACCACGTCCCCCTTAGAATCGAGGGTACGCATTTCTCCACAATCGCTTCAGCATTTATTGTTTGCAGCATTTATGCTAATGGCCCTTCTGGCTGGTGTGAGCTGATAGGTTTTTGTACTTTGGGTTTTCATGTCTTTGAAAATTCATAAAACTCATCATTTTTCTCTGCCGTTTTCTTTTCTGCTAAAAAAAGGAAACAGTTGGGAGTACAATATAATTCTTGAAATTGTCTTCTTGGAAGCTTGCCCTCTGTTAAATTTTTTGGTCGATTTTCCAGCCCAGAATTTTTTTAGAGAGCAGGTCTCATTTCCCGAACTGCAAGTGTGGTGCATATTTAGTGACCTTTAGTAATGGGTTAAAAGCTGCTGTTGTGGGAAGTGGCCTCAAGCAGGCAGCATTCCTCCATTCCCAAATCTGGGTACTAGGGCAGCAGAGCCTTTCTGGAAGTCGTGTTCCTAGGTTGTAAATTATATTGGAATGTGCATGGAGAAACCCCCATAAGTTTATGTCTCATTATTTCTTCTTGGTTTTAAAAATTTCTTTAATTGGAGTAAAGCTTAGAATATTGTTTGTCCGAGGTGTACACAATCTGGTTCATTTGTACATTATATATGTCTATTCAAGTACAGATCCCCTTCCCATGTAAAATCTTACAGAGGGTTCCGCACACCTCCCTTCTATATGGTAGGTCTTTTTGAGATATGTATATAATAGGTGTTTGTATACATATAGTAACACTAACCTTAATTTATCCACTCCCCCCACCTTTCCTTTTAGATGAGCATAGTTTGTTTTCTAAATCTGTGAGTGTCTTTCTCTTTGGAAATATGTTCATTTGTGTCAGTTATTAGATAACGCCTGTAAGTGATATCATAGAATATAGGTCTTTTGCTTTCGGACTTACCTCATGTTTCGTGATTATCTCCAGACTCATTTGTGGTGCCTCAAAGAACAATGGTTCATTGTTTTCCATGGCTAATATTCCATTGTGTACATGGACCACTTCTTCTTTATCTATTCACCTGTTGTTGGACATTTTGATTCCTTCACTGTCTTGGCTATTGTGAATAAGGCTGCACTGAAGCTTTTGCGGCCTGTGTCTTCTCGATTCTTGTCTTCTCCGGTGAGAGGTCCAATGGTGCGCCTGCTGGATTGAATGGTACCTCCATTTTTACTTTTAAACACAGCTCCTTTCTGTTCTCATTATTGGCCGTTACCCCTTTACGTCTCACCAGCAGGGAGAGGGTACACAGTTCTCTAAAACCCCGTCAGCATTTATTGTTTGTAGACTTTTTGCTGATGGTCAGTCGACTGGTGTAAGTTGAAACTTTTTGTAGATTAGATTGCATGGGTCTAACACTCCCTGAGGTTGAGCTTTTATCCATTTTCCTTTTTTTTAAAAGAGCGTGAGTAAAACGTTAATATTCATACTCTCTTCTGGAAACATTTGCCTGTTTTGAAATTTTTGTCCATTCCCTACTTCAGCACAATTTTTTAGGGCAGGTGTCCTTTACAGCCCTGAGTCCTTGTGAATGTTAAGTGACCCTTAGCTGTGAGTTTAAAGCTGCTCTTGCAGGAAACGGCCACAAGGTGGCATCATTTCTCCTTTACCAAATTTGGTAACTGGGGAAACAGAGCCTTAATGGAAGTGGTGTTCTAGGTTGTAAATTAGAATGGAATGTGCCAGGAAAAAGCCCTTTATGTTTATGTCTCATTACTTGTTGTTCATATTTATAATTTACTTTTTATTTTTTATCCAAGCAAATTTGATTACAATGGTTTGTTTGTTCTAGGTGGGCAAATGTGGTTCTTTCACACATATACGTGTATCTATTCTTCCTCGCATCCTTTTCCCATGTAGGTTATGACACAATGTTGAGTAGTCTTCTCCTGGTCTTCCGTACGTCTTTGGTGATTATATATTTCACATGGTTTGTATATCTCTGTTAACCCCAATATGGTAAATTATCCAATCCTCATCCCTTTCTATTTGGTGAACCATAAGTTTTTTAATGAATCTGTGATTGCCTTTCTCTGTGGAAATATCTTCATTGGTATCAATTTTTATGTAACTCCTAAAAGTGATATGATAGGATATGTGTCTTTTACTTTCTCACTTACTACAGGTGGTGTGATTTCGTCTAGACTCATCTATGGTGCTGCAAATGGCATTGTTTCATTTTTTTCACTGGCAAATATTCCATCTATACATGGAGGAGTTCTTCTTTGTCCACCCATCTGTTGGTGGACTTTTTGGTTACCTCCATATCTTGGCTATTGTAATACTGTGCAATGCAGATTTGCCTGCCTGTGTCTTTCCAATTCTCTCTTCTTAGATTATAGGTCGAGGAGTGGGCCTGCTGGATCATATGGTAGCTCAATGTTTACCTTTTTAAGGCACCTCCATTCTGTTCTCATTCGTGGCCCTTTCCAAGTTACGTCCCCCTTGAAGTTGAGGGTATGCATTTCTCCACATCAGCTTCAGCATTTATTGTTTGTAGTTTTCTTGCTGATGGTTTTTCTGACAAGTGTGAGCTGATACCTCTTTTTGGTTGAATTCGCATGTGCCTCATAATCCGTTGAAACTGAGCTTTAAGGCATATCCTTTTTATTTTTCAAGCTGTGATTACCCCTTAGTTCTTCAAAGTGTTCTCTTAAAGTATGTGTCACATTTTGAAATGTTTTGGCCATTACCTCCCTCAAGACATATTGAGGGCATGTTTCATTTACGGTCATGCATTACTTCTTCCTATGAAATGACCATTAGCACAGGCCTTAAAGCTGTTTTTGCAGGTAACTGCCAGAGGGTGGCAGCCTTTCTATGTTCCCCACCCTGGTAACTAGGGAAATGCCCTTGTGGCCTGTGGTGTTTCTCGGTTATAAATTAGAGTGGAGTGTGCCCGGACAAACCCACACAAGCTGATGTGTCTTTACTTTTGTTCGATTTTTAAATTTAATTTTTATTTTTCATTGGAGTAATCTTCCACTGTGTACTTGGACCACTTCTACTTTGTGCATTCCTCAGTTGATGGACATTTTCATTGCTTCCAAGTGTTGGCTATGGTAAATATTGTTGGAGTGCAGGATTGCCAGCCTGTGACTTTTTTTTTAATATTTATTTATTTATTTATTTATTTATTTATTTATTTATTTATTTATTTTTGGCTGTGTTGGATCTTCGTTTGTGCGCGAGGGCTTTCTGTAGTTGCGGCGAGCGGGGGCCACTCTTCATCACGGTGCGTGGGTCTCTCACTATCGCGTCCTCTCTTGTTGCCGAGCACAGGCTCCATGCGCGCAGGCTCAGTGGTTGTGGCTCACGGGCCCAGTTGCTCCGCGGCATGTGGGATCTTCCCAGACCGGGGCTCGAACCCGTGTGCCCTGCATTGGCAGGCAGACTCTCAACCACTGCACCACCAGGGAAGCACCAAGCCTGTGACTTTTTGATTCTCATTTTCTCAGGTGATAGGCCCAGCAGTGGGTGTGATTGATTGACTGGTAGCACCGTGTTACCCTTATCAAAGCACCTTCTTTGTGTTTTCATTAGTGGCTCTTACCACGTCCCCCTTAGAATCGAGGGTACGCATTTCTCCACAATCGCTTCAGCATTTATTGTTTGCAGCATTTATGCTAATGGCCCTTCTGGCTGGTGTGAGCTGATAGGTTTTTGTACTTTGGGTTTTCATGTCTTTGAAAATTCATAAAACTCATCATTTTTCTCTGCCGTTTTCTTTTCTGCTAAAAAAAGGAAACAGTTGGGAGTACAATATAATTCTTGAAATTGTCTTCTTGGAAGCTTGCCCTCTGTTAAATTTTTTGGTCGATTTTCCAGCCCAGAATTTTTTTAGAGAGCAGGTCTCATTTCCCGAACTGCAAGTGTGGTGCATATTTAGTGACCTTTAGTAATGGGTTAAAAGCTGCTGTTGTGGGAAGTGGCCTCAAGCAGGCAGCATTCCTCCATTCCCAAATCTGGGTACTAGGGCAGCAGAGCCTTTCTGGAAGTCGTGTTCCTAGGTTGTAAATTATATTGGAATGTGCATGGAGAAACCCCCATAAGTTTATGTCTCATTATTTCTTCTTGGTTTTAAAAATTTCTTTAATTGGAGTAAAGCTTAGAATATTGTTTGTCCGAGGTGTACACAATCTGGTTCATTTGTACATTATATATGTCTATTCAAGTACAGATCCCCTTCCCATGTAAAATGTTACAGAGGGTTCCGCACACCTCCCTTCTATATGGTAGGTCTTTTTGAGATATGTATATAATATGTGTTTGTATACATATAGTAACACTAACCTTAATTTATCCACTCCCCCCACCTTTCCTTTTAGATGAGCATAGTTTGTTTTCTAAATCTGTGAGTGTCTTTCTCTTTGGAAATATGTTCATTTGTGTCAGTTATTAGATAACGCCTGTAAGTGATATCATAGAATATAGGTCTTTTGCTTTCGGACTTACCTCATGTTTCGTGATTATCTCCAGACTCATTTGTGGTGCCTCAAAGAACAATGGTTCATTGTTTTCCATGGCTAATATTCCATTGTGTACATGGACCACTTCTTCTTTATCTATTCACCTGTTGTTGGACATTTTGATTCCTTCACTGTCTTGGCTATTGTGAATAAGGCTGCACTGAAGCTTTTGCGGCCTGTGTCTTCTCGATTCTTGTCTTCTCCGGTGAGAGGTCCAATGGTGCGCCTGCTGGATTGAATGGTACCTCCATTTTTACTTTTAAACACAGCTCCTTTCTGTTCTCATTATTGGCCGTTACCCCTTTACGTCTCACCAGCAGGGAGAGGGTACACAGTTCTCTAAAACCCCGTCAGCATTTATTGTTTGTAGACTTTTTGCTGATGGTCAGTCGACTGGTGTAAGTTGAAACTTTTTGTAGATTAGATTGCATGGGTCTAACACTCCCTGAGGTTGAGCTTTTATCCATTTTCCTTTTTTTTAAAAGAGCGTGAGTAAAACGTTAATATTCATACTCTCTTCTGGAAACATTTGCCTGTTTTGAAATTTTTGTCCATTCCCTACTTCAGCACAATTTTTTAGGGCAGGTGTCCTTTACAGCCCTGAGTCCTTGTGAATGTTAAGTGACCCTTAGCTGTGAGTTTAAAGCTGCTCTTGCAGGAAACGGCCACAAGGTGGCATCATTTCTCCTTTACCAAATTTGGTAACTGGGGAAACAGAGCCTTAATGGAAGTGGTGTTCTAGGTTGTAAATTAGAATGGAATGTGCCAGGAAAAAGCCCTTTATGTTTATGTCTCATTACTTGTTGTTCATATTTATAATTTACTTTTTATTTTTTATCCAAGCAAATTTGATTACAATGGTTTGTTTGTTCTAGGTGGGCAAATGTGGTTCTTTCACACATATACGTGTATCTATTCTTCCTCGCATCCTTTTCCCATGTAGGTTATGACACAATGTTGAGTAGTCTTCTCCTGGTCTTCCGTACGTCTTTGGTGATTATATATTTCACATGGTTTGTATATCTCTGTTAACCCCAATATGGTAAATTATCCAATCCTCATCCCTTTCTATTTGGTGAACCATAAGTTTTTTAATGAATCTGTGATTGCCTTTCTCTGTGGAAATATCTTCATTGGTATCAATTTTTATGTAACTCCTAAAAGTGATATGATAGGATATGTGTCTTTTACTTTCTCACTTACTACAGGTGGTGTGATTTCGTCTAGACTCATCTATGGTGCTGCAAATGGCATTGTTTCATTTTTTTCACTGGCGAATATTCCATCTATACATGGAGGAGTTCTTCTTTGTCCACCCATCTGTTGGTGGACTTTTTGGTTACCTCCATATCTTGGCTATTGTAATACTGTGCAATGCAGATTTGCCTGCCTGTGTCTTTCCAATTCTCTCTTCTTAGATTATAGGTCGAGGAGTGGGCCTGCTGGATCATATGGTAGCTCAATGTTTACCTTTTTAAGGCACCTCCATTCTGTTCTCATTCGTGGCCCTTTCCAAGTTACGTCCCCCTTGAAGTTGAGGGTATGCATTTCTCCACATCAGCTTCAGCATTTATTGTTTGTAGTTTTCTTGCTGATGGTTTTTCTGACAAGTGTGAGCTGATACCTCTTTTTGGTTGAATTCGCATGTGCCTCATAATCCGTTGAAACTGAGCTTTAAGGCATATCCTTTTTATTTTTCAAGCTGTGATTACCCCTTAGTTCTTCAAAGTGTTCTCTTAAAGTATGTGTCACATTTTGAAATGTTTTGGCCATTACCTCCCTCAAGACATATTGAGGGCATGTTTCATTTACGGTCATGCATTACTTCTTCCTATGAAATGACCATTAGCACAGGCCTTAAAGCTGTTTTTGCAGGTAACTGCCAGAGGGTGGCAGCCTTTCTATGTTCCCCACCCTGGTAACTAGGGAAATGCCCTTGTGGCCTGTGGTGTTTCTCGGTTATAAATTAGAGTGGAGTGTGCCCGGACAAACCCACACAAGCTGATGTGTCTTTACTTTTGTTCGATTTTTAAATTTAATTTTTATTTTTCATTGGAGTAATCTTCCACTGTGTACTTGGACCACTTCTACTTTGTGCATTCCTCAGTTGATGGACATTTTCATTGCTTCCAAGTGTTGGCTATGGTAAATATTGTTGGAGTGCAGGATTGCCAGCCTGTGACTTTTTTTTTAATATTTATTTATTTATTTATTTATTTATTTATTTATTTATTTTTGGCTGTGTTGGATCTTCGTTTGTGCGCGAGGGCTTTCTGTAGTTGCGGCGAGCGGGGGCCACTCTTCATCACGGTGCGTGGGTCTCTCACTATCGCGGCCTCTCTTGTTGCCGAGCACAGGCTCCATGCGCGCAGGCTCAGTGGTTGTGGCTCACGGGCCCAGTTGCTCCGCGGCATGTGGGATCTTCCCAGACCGGGGCTCGAACCCGTGTGCCCTGCATTGGCAGGCAGACTCTCAACCACTGCACCACCAGGGAAGCACCAAGCCTGTGACTTTTTGATTCTCATTTTCTCAGGTGATAGGCCCAGCAGTGGGTGTGATTGATTGACTGGTAGCACCGTGTTACCCTTATCAAAGCACCTTCTTTGTGTTTTCATTAGTGGCTCTTACCACGTCCCCCTTAGAATCGAGGGTACGCATTTCTCCACAATCGCTTCAGCATTTATTGTTTGCAGCATTTATGCTAATGGCCCTTCTGGCTGGTGTGAGCTGATAGGTTTTTGTACTTTGGGTTTTCATGTCTTTGAAAATTCATAAAACTCATCATTTTTCTCTGCCGTTTTCTTTTCTGCTAAAAAAAGGAAACAGTTGGGAGTACAATATAATTCTTGAAATTGTCTTCTTGGAAGCTTGCCCTCTGTTAAATTTTTTGGTCGATTTTCCAGCCCAGAATTTTTTTAGAGAGCAGGTCTCATTTCCCGAACTGCAAGTGTGGTGCATATTTAGTGACCTTTAGTAATGGGTTAAAAGCTGCTGTTGTGGGAAGTGGCCTCAAGCAGGCAGCATTCCTCCATTCCCAAATCTGGGTACTAGGGCAGCAGAGCCTTTCTGGAAGTCGTGTTCCTAGGTTGTAAATTATATTGGAATGTGCATGGAGAAACCCCCATAAGTTTATGTCTCATTATTTCTTCTTGGTTTTAAAAATTTCTTTAATTGGAGTAAAGCTTAGAATATTGTTTGTCCGAGGTGTACACAATCTGGTTCATTTGTACATTATATATGTCTATTCAAGTACAGATCCCCTTCCCATGTAAAATGTTACAGAGGGTTCCGCACACCTCCCTTCTATATGGTAGGTCTTTTTGAGATATGTATATAATAGGTGTTTGTATACATATAGTAACACTAACCTTAATTTATCCACTCCCCCCACCTTTCCTTTTAGATGAGCATAGTTTGTTTTCTAAATCTGTGAGTGTCTTTCTCTTTGGAAATATGTTCATTTGTGTCAGTTATTAGATAACGCCTGTAAGTGATATCATAGAATATAGGTCTTTTGCTTTCGGACTTACCTCATGTTTCGTGATTATCTCCAGACTCATTTGTGGTGCCTCAAAGAACAATGGTTCATTGTTTTCCATGGCTAATATTCCATTGTGTACATGGACCACTTCTTCTTTATCTATTCACCTGTTGTTGGACATTTTGATTCCTTCACTGTCTTGGCTATTGTGAATAAGGCTGCACTGAAGCTTTTGCGGCCTGTGTCTTCTCGATTCTTGTCTTCTCCGGTGAGAGGTCCAATGGTGCGCCTGCTGGATTGAATGGTACCTCCATTTTTACTTTTAAACACAGCTCCTTTCTGTTCTCATTATTGGCCGTTACCCCTTTACGTCTCACCAGCAGGGAGAGGGTACACAGTTCTCTAAAACCCCGTCAGCATTTATTGTTTGTAGACTTTTTGCTGATGGTCAGTCGACTGGTGTAAGTTGAAACTTTTTGTAGATTAGATTGCATGGGTCTAACACTCCCTGAGGTTGAGCTTTTATCCATTTTCCTTTTTTTTAAAAGAGCGTGAGTAAAACGTTAATATTCATACTCTCTTCTGGAAACATTTGCCTGTTTTGAAATTTTTGTCCATTCCCTACTTCAGCACAATTTTTTAGGGCAGGTGTCCTTTACAGCCCTGAGTCCTTGTGAATGTTAAGTGACCCTTAGCTGTGAGTTTAAAGCTGCTCTTGCAGGAAACGGCCACAAGGTGGCATCATTTCTCCTTTACCAAATTTGGTAACTGGGGAAACAGAGCCTTAATGGAAGTGGTGTTCTAGGTTGTAAATTAGAATGGAATGTGCCAGGAAAAAGCCCTTTATGTTTATGTCTCATTACTTGTTGTTCATATTTATAATTTACTTTTTATTTTTTATCCAAGCAAATTTGATTACAATGGTTTGTTTGTTCTAGGTGGGCAAATGTGGTTCTTTCACACATATACGTGTATCTATTCTTCCTCGCATCCTTTTCCCATGTAGGTTATGACACAATGTTGAGTAGTCTTCTCCTGGTCTTCCGTACGTCTTTGGTGATTATATATTTCACATGGTTTGTATATCTCTGTTAACCCCAATATGGTAAATTATCCAATCCTCATCCCTTTCTATTTGGTGAACCATAAGTTTTTTAATGAATCTGTGATTGCCTTTCTCTGTGGAAATATCTTCATTGGTATCAATTTTTATGTAACTCCTAAAAGTGATATGATAGGATATGTGTCTTTTACTTTCTCACTTACTACAGGTGGTGTGATTTCGTCTAGACTCATCTATGGTGCTGCAAATGGCATTGTTTCATTTTTTTCACTGGCGAATATTCCATCTATACATGGAGGAGTTCTTCTTTGTCCACCCATCTGTTGGTGGACTTTTTGGTTACCTCCATATCTTGGCTATTGTAATACTGAGCAATGCAGATTTGCCTGCCAGTGTCTTTCCAATTCTCTCTTCTTAGATTATAGGTCGAGGAGTGGGCCTGCTGGATCATATGGTAGCTCAATGTTTACCTTTTTAAGGCACCTCCATTCTGTTCTCATTCGTGGCCCTTTCCAAGTTACGTCCCCCTTGAAGTTGAGGGTATGCATTTCTCCACAACAGCTTCAGCATTTATTGTTTGTAGTTTTCTTGCTGATGGTTTTTCTGACAAGTGTGAGCTGATACCTCTTTTTGGTTGAATTCGCATGTGCCTCATAATCCGTTGAAACTGAGCTTTAAGGCATATCCTTTTTATTTTTCAAGCTGTGATTACCCCTTAGTTCTTCAAAGTGTTCTCTTAAAGTATGTGTCACATTTTGAAATGTTTTGGCCATTACCTCCCTCAAGACATATTGAGGGCATGTTTCATTTACGGTCCTGCATTAATTCTTCCTATGAAATGACCATTAGCACAGGCCTTAAAGCTGTTTTTGCAGGTAACTGCCAGAGGGTGGCAGCCTTTCTATGTTCCCCACCCTGGTAACTAGGGAAATGCCCTTGCGGCCTGTGGTGTTACTCGGTTATAAAGTAGAGTGGAGTGTGCCCGGAGAAACCCACACAAGCTGATGTCTCTTTACTTTTGTTGGATTTTTAAATTTAATTTTTATTTTTTATTGGAATAATTTTCCACTGAGTACTTGGACCACTTCTACTTTGTGCATTCCTCAGTTGATGGACATTTTCATTGCTTCCAAGTGTTGGCTATGGTAAATATTGTTGGAGTGCAGGATTGCCAGCCTGTGACTTTTTTTTTTAATATTTATTTATTTATTTATTTATTTATTTATTTATTTATTTATTTTTGGCTGTGTTGGATCTTCGTTTGTGCGCGAGGGCTTTCTGTAGTTGAGGCGAGCGGGGGCCACTCTTCATCACGGTGCGTGGGTCTCTCACTATCGCGGCCTCTCTTGTTGCCGAGCACAGGCTCCATGCGCGCAGGCTCAGTGGTTGTGGCTCACGGGCCCAGTTGCTCCGCGGCATGTGGGATCTTCCCAGACCGGGGCTCGAACCCGTGTGCCCTGCATTGGCAGGCAGACTCTCAACCACTGCACCACCAGGGAAGCCCCAAGCCTGTGACTTTTTGATTCTCATTTTCTCAGGTGATAGGCCCAGCAGTGGGTGTGATTGATTGACTGGTAGCACCGTGTTACCCTTATCAAAGCACCTTCTTTGTGTTTTCATTAGTGGCTCTTACCACGTCCCCCTTAGAATCGAGGGTACGCATTTCTCCACAATCGCTTCAGCATTTATTGTTTGCAGCATTTATGCTAATGGCCCTTCTGGCTGGTGTGAGCTGATAGGTTTTTGTACTTTGGGTTTTCATGTCTTTGAAAATTCATAAAACTCATCATTTTTCTCTGCCGTTTTCTTTTCTGCTAAAAAAAGGAAACAGTTGGGAGTACAATATAATTCTTGAAATTGTCTTCTTGGAAGCTTGCCCTCTGTTAAATTTTTTGGTCGATTTTCCAGCCCAGAATTTTTTTAGAGAGCAGGTCTCATTTCCCGAACTGCAAGTGTGGTGCATATTTAGTGACCTTTAGTAATGGGTTAAAAGCTGCTGTTGTGGGAAGTGGCCTCAAGCAGGCAGCATTCCTCCATTCCCAAATCTGGGTACTAGGGCAGCAGAGCCTTTCTGGAAGTCGTGTTCCTAGGTTGTAAATTATATTGGAATGTGCATGGAGAAACCCCCATAAGTTTATGTCTCATTATTTCTTCTTGGTTTTAAAAATTTCTTTAATTGGAGTAAAGCTTAGAATATTGTTTGTCCGAGGTGTACACAATCTGGTTCATTTGTACATTATATATGTCTATTCAAGTACAGATCCCCTTCCCATGTAAAATGTTACAGAGGGTTCCGCACACCTCCCTTCTATATGGTAGGTCTTTTTGAGATATGTATATAATAGGTGTTTGTATACATATAGTAACACTAACCTTAATTTATCCACTCCCCCCACCTTTCCTTTTAGATGAGCATAGTTTGTTTTCTAAATCTGTGAGTGTCTTTCTCTTTGGAAATATGTTCATTTGTGTCAGTTATTAGATAACGCCTGTAAGTGATATCATAGAATATAGGTCTTTTGCTTTCGGACTTACCTCATGTTTCGTGATTATCTCCAGACTCATTTGTGGTGCCTCAAAGAACAATGGTTCATTGTTTTCCATGGCTAATATTCCATTGTGTACATGGACCACTTCTTCTTTATCTATTCACCTGTTGTTGGACATTTTGATTCCTTCACTGTCTTGGCTATTGTGAATAAGGCTGCACTGAAGCTTTTGCGGCCTGTGTCTTCTCGATTCTTGTCTTCTCCGGTGAGAGGTCCAATGGTGCGCCTGCTGGATTGAATGGTACCTCCATTTTTACTTTTAAACACAGCTCCTTTCTGTTCTCATTATTGGCCGTTACCCCTTTACGTCTCACCAGCAGGGAGAGGGTACACAGTTCTCTAAAACCCCGTCAGCATTTATTGTTTGTAGACTTTTTGCTGATGGTCAGTCGACTGGTGTAAGTTGAAACTTTTTGTAGATTAGAATGCATGGGTCTAACACTCCCTGAGGTTGAGCTTTTATCCATTTTCCTTTTTTTTAAAAGAGCGTGAGTAAAACGTTAATATTCATACTCTCTTCTGGAAACATTTGCCTGTTTTGAAATTTTTGTCCATTCCCTACTTCAGCACAATTTTTTAGGGCAGGTGTCCTTTACAGCCCTGAGTCCTTGTGAATGTTAAGTGACCCTTAGCTGTGAGTTTAAAGCTGCTCTTGCAGGAAACGGCCACAAGGTGGCATCATTTCTCCTTTACCAAATTTGGTAACTGGGGAAACAGAGCCTTAATGGAAGTGGTGTTCTAGGTTGTAAATTAGAATGGAATGTGCCAGGAAAAAGCCCTTTATGTTTATGTCTCATTACTTGTTGTTCATATTTATAATTTACTTTTTATTTTTTATCCAAGCAAATTTGATTACAATGGTTTGTTTGTTCTAGGTGGGCAAATGTGGTTCTTTCACACATATACGTGTATCTATTCTTCCTCGCATCCTTTTCCCATGTAGGTTATGACACAATGTTGAGTAGTCTTCTCCTGGTCTTCCGTACGTCTTTGGTGATTATATATTTCACATGGTTTGTATATCTCTGTTAACCCCAATATGGTAAATTATCCAATCCTCATCTCTTTCTATTTGGTGAACCATAAGTTTTTTAATGAATCTGTGATTGCCTTTCTCTGTGGAAATATCTTCATTGGTATCAATTTTTATGTAACTCCTAAAAGTGATATGATAGGATATGTGTCTTTTACTTTCTCACTTACTACAGGTGGTGTGATTTCGTCTAGACTCATCTATGGTGCTGCAAATGGCATTGTTTCATTTTTTTCACTGGCGAATATTCCATCTATACATGGAGGAGTTCTTCTTTGTCCACCCATCTGTTGGTGGACTTTTTGGTTACCTCCATATCTTGGCTATTGTAATACTGTGCAATGCAGATTTGCCTGCCTGTGTCTTTCCAATTCTCTCTTCTTAGATTATAGGTCGAGGAGTGGGCCTGCTGGATCATATGGTAGCTCAATGTTTACCTTTTTAAGGCACCTCCATTCTGTTCTCATTCGTGGCCCTTTCCAAGTTACGTCCCCCTTGAAGTTGAGGGTATGCATTTCTCCACATCAGCTTCAGCGTTTATTGTTTGTAGTTTTCTTGCTGATGGTTTTTCTGACAAGTGTGAGCTGATACCTCTTTTTGGTTGAATTCGCATGTGCCTCATAATCCGTTGAAACTGAGCTTTAAGGCATATCCTTTTTATTTTTCAAGCTGTGATTACCCCTTAGTTCTTCAAAGTGTTCTCTTAAAGTATGTGTCACATTTTGAAATGTTTTGGCCATTACCTCCCTCAAGACATATTGAGGGCATGTTTCATTTACGGTCCTGCATTACTTCTTCCTATGAAATGACCATTAGCACAGGCCTTAAAGCTGTTTTTGCAGGTAACTGCCAGAGGGTGGCAGCCTTTCTATGTTCCCCACCCTGGTAACTAGGGAAATGCCCTTGCGGCCTGTGGTGTTTCTCGGTTATAAATTAGAGTGGAGTGTGCCCGGACAAACCCACACAAGCTGATGTGTCTTTACTTTTGTTCGATTTTTAAATTTAATTTTTATTTTTCATTGGAGTAATCTTCCACTGTGTACTTGGACCACTTCTACTTTGTGCATTCCTCAGTTGATGGACATTTTCATTGCTTCCAAGTGTTGGCTATGGTAAATATTGTTGGAGTGCAGGATTGCCAGCCTGTGACTTTTTTTTTTAATATTTATTTATTTATTTATTTATTTATTTATTTATTTATTTTTGGCTGTGTTGGATCTTCGTTTGTGCGCGAGGGCTTTCTGTAGTTGAGGCGAGCGGGGGCCACTCTTCATCGCGGTGCGTGGGTCTCTCACTATCGCGGCCTCTCTTGTTGCGGAGCACAGGCTCCATGCGCGCAGGCTCAGTGGTTGTGGCTCACGGGCCCAGTTGCTCCGCGGCATGTGGGATCTTCCCAGACCGGGGCTCGAACCCGTGTGCCCTGCATTGGCAGGCAGACTCTCAACCACTGCACCACCAGGGAAGCCCCAAGCCTGTGACTTTTTGATTCTCATTTTCTCAGGTGATAGGCCCAGCAGTGGGTGTGATTGATTGACTGGTAGCACCGTGTTACCCTTATCAAAGCACCTTCTTTGTGTTTTCATTAGTGGCTCTTACCACGTCCCCCTTAGAATCGAGGGTACGCATTTCTCCACAATCGCTTCAGCATTTATTGTTTGCAGCATTTATGCTAATGGCCCTTCTGGCTGGTGTGAGCTGATAGGTTTTTGTACTTTGGGTTTTCATGTCTTTGAAAATTCATAAAACTCATCATTTTTCTCTGCCGTTTTCTTTTCTGCTAAAAAAAGGAAACAGTTGGGAGTACAATATAATTCTTGAAATTGTCTTCTTGGAAGCTTGCCCTCTGTTAAATTTTTTGGTCGATTTTCCAGCCCAGAATTTTTTTAGAGAGCAGGTCTCATTTCCCGAACTGCAAGTGTGGTGCATATTTAGTGACCTTTAGTAATGGGTTAAAAGCTGCTGTTGTGGGAAGTGGCCTCAAGCAGGCAGCATTCCTCCATTCCCAAATCTGGGTACTAGGGCAGCAGAGCCTTTCTGGAAGTCGTGTTCCTAGGTTGTAAATTATATTGGAATGTGCATGGAGAAACCCCCATAAGTTTATGTCTCATTATTTCTTCTTGGTTTTAAAAATTTCTTTAATTGGAGTAAAGCTTAGAATATTGTTTGTCCGAGGTGTACACAATCTGGTTCATTTGTACATTATATATGTCTATTCAAGTACAGATCCCCTTCCCATGTAAAATGTTACAGAGGGTTCCGCACACCTCCCTTCTATATGGTAGGTCTTTTTGAGATATGTATATAATAGGTGTTTGTATACATATAGTAACACTAACCTTAATTTATCCACTCCCCCCACCTTTCCTTTTAGATGAGCATAGTTTGTTTTCTAAATCTGTGAGTGTCTTTCTCTTTGGAAATATGTTCATTTGTGTCAGTTATTAGATAACGCCTGTAAGTGATATCATAGAATATAGGTCTTTTGCTTTCGGACTTACCTCATGTTTCGTGATTATCTCCAGACTCATTTGTGGTGCCTCAAAGAACAATGGTTCATTGTTTTCCATGGCTAATATTCCATTGTGTACATGGACCACTTCTTCTTTATCTATTCACCTGTTGTTGGACATTTTGATTCCTTCACTGTCTTGGCTATTGTGAATAAGGCTGCACTGAAGCTTTTGCGGCCTGTGTCTTCTCGATTCTTGTCTTCTCCGGTGAGAGGTCCAATGGTGCGCCTGCTGGATTGAATGGTACCTCCATTTTTACTTTTAAACACAGCTCCTTTCTGTTCTCATTATTGGCCGTTACCCCTTTACGTCTCACCAGCAGGGAGAGGGTACACAGTTCTCTAAAACCCCGTCAGCATTTATTGTTTGTAGACTTTTTGCTGATGGTCAGTCGACTGGTGTAAGTTGAAACTTTTTGTAGATTAGATTTCATGGGTCTAACACTCCCTGAGGTTGAGCTTTTATCCATTTTCCTTTTTTTTAAAAGAGCGTGAGTAAAACGTTAATATTCATACTCTCTTCTGGAAACATTTGCCTGTTTTGAAATTTTTGTCCATTCCCTACTTCAGCACAATTTTTTAGGGCAGGTGTCCTTTACAGCCCTGAGTCCTTGTGAATGTTAAGTGACCCTTAGCTGTGAGTTTAAAGCTGCTCTTGCAGGAAACGGCCACAAGGTGGCATCATTTCTCCTTTACCAAATTTGGTAACTGGGGAAACAGAGCCTTAATGGAAGTGGTGTTCTAGGTTGTAAATTAGAATGGAATGTGCCAGGAAAAAGCCCTTTATGTTTATGTCTCATTACTTGTTGTTCATATTTATAATTTACTTTTTATTTTTTATCCAAGCAAATTTGATTACAATGGTTTGTTTGTTCTAGGTGGGCAAATGTGGTTCTTTCACACATATACGTGTATCTATTCTTCCTCGCATCCTTTTCCCATGTAGGTTATGACACAATGTTGAGTAGTCTTCTCCTGGTCTTCCGTACGTCTTTGGTGATTATATATTTCACATGGTTTGTATATCTCTGTTAACCCCAATATGGTAAATTATCCAATCCTCATCCCTTTCTATTTGGTGAACCATAAGTTTTTTAATGAATCTGTGATTGCCTTTCTCTGTGGAAATATCTTCATTGGTATCAATTTTTATGTAACTCCTAAAAGTGATATGATAGGATATGTGTCTTTTACTTTCTCACTTACTACAGGTGGTGTGATTTCGTCTAGACTCATCTATGGTGCTGCAAATGGCATTGTTTCATTTTTTTCACTGGCGAATATTCCATCTATACATGGAGGAGTTCTTCTTTGTCCACCCATCTGTTGGTGGACTTTTTGGTTACCTCCATATCTTGGCTATTGTAATACTGAGCAATGCAGATTTGCCTGCCAGTGTCTTTCCAATTCTCTCTTCTTAGATTATAGGTCGAGGAGTGGGCCTGCTGGATCATATGGTAGCTCAATGTTTACCTTTTTAAGGCACCTCCATTCTGTTCTCATTCGTGGCCCTTTCCAAGTTACGTCCCCCTTGAAGTTGAGGGTATGCATTTCTCCACAACAGCTTCAGCATTTATTGTTTGTAGTTTTCTTGCTGATGGTTTTTCTGACAAGTGTGAGCTGATACCTCTTTTTGGTTGAATTCGCATGTGCCTCATAATCCGTTGAAACTGAGCTTTAAGGCATATCCTTTTTATTTTTCAAGCTGTGATTACCCCTTAGTTCTTCAAAGTGTTCTCTTAAAGTATGTGTCACATTTTGAAATGTTTTGGCCATTACCTCCCTCAAGACATATTGAGGGCATGTTTCATTTACGGTCCTGCATTAATTCTTCCTATGAAATGACCATTAGCACAGGCCTTAAAGCTGTTTTTGCAGGTAACTGCCAGAGGGTGGCAGCCTTTCTATGTTCCCCACCCTGGTAACTAGGGAAATGCCCTTGCGGCCTGTGGTGTTACTCGGTTATAAAGTAGAGTGGAGTGTGCCCGGAGAAACCCACACAAGCTGATGTCTCTTTACTTTTGTTGGATTTTTAAATTTAATTTTTATTTTTTATTGGAATAATTTTCCACTGAGTACTTGGACCACTTCTACTTTGTGCATTCCTCAGTTGATGGACATTTTCATTGCTTCCAAGTGTTGGCTATGGTAAATATTGTTGGAGTGCAGGATTGCCAGCCTGTGACTTTTTTTTTTAATATTTATTTATTTATTTATTTATTTATTTATTTATTTATTTATTTTTGGCTGTGTTGGATCTTCGTTTGTGCGCGAGGGCTTTCTGTAGTTGAGGCGAGCGGGGGCCACTCTTCATCACGGTGCGTGGGTCTCTCACTATCGCGGCCTCTCTTGTTGCCGAGCACAGGCTCCATGCGCGCAGGCTCAGTGGTTGTGGCTCACGGGCCCAGTTGCTCCGCGGCATGTGGGATCTTCCCAGACCGGGGCTCGAACCCGTGTGCCCTGCATTGGCAGGCAGACTCTCAACCACTGCACCACCAGGGAAGCCCCAAGCCTGTGACTTTTTGATTCTCATTTTCTCAGGTGATAGGCCCAGCAGTGGGTGTGATTGATTGACTGGTAGCACCGTGTTACCCTTATCAAAGCACCTTCTTTGTGTTTTCATTAGTGGCTCTTACCACGTCCCCCTTAGAATCGAGGGTACGCATTTCTCCACAATCGCTTCAGCATTTATTGTTTGCAGCATTTATGCTAATGGCCCTTCTGGCTGGTGTGAGCTGATAGGTTTTTGTACTTTGGGTTTTCATGTCTTTGAAAATTCATAAAACTCATCATTTTTCTCTGCCGTTTTCTTTTCTGCTAAAAAAAGGAAACAGTTGGGAGTACAATATAATTCTTGAAATTGTCTTCTTGGAAGCTTGCCCTCTGTTAAATTTTTTGGTCGATTTTCCAGCCCAGAATTTTTTTAGAGAGCAGGTCTCATTTCCCGAACTGCAAGTGTGGTGCATATTTAGTGACCTTTAGTAATGGGTTAAAAGCTGCTGTTGTGGGAAGTGGCCTCAAGCAGGCAGCATTCCTCCATTCCCAAATCTGGGTACTAGGGCAGCAGAGCCTTTCTGGAAGTCGTGTTCCTAGGTTTTAAATTATATTGGAATGTGCATGGAGAAACCCCCATAAGTTTATGTCTCATTATTTCTTCTTGGTTTTAAAAATTTCTTTAATTGGAGTAAAGCTTAGAATATTGTTTGTCCGAGGTGTACACAATCTGGTTCATTTGTACATTATATATGTCTATTCAAGTACAGATCCCCTTCCCATGTAAAATGTTACAGAGGGTTCCGCACACCTCCCTTCTATATGGTAGGTCTTTTTGAGATATGTATATAATAGGTGTTTGTATACATATAGTAACACTAACCTTAATTTATCCACTCCCCCCACCTTTCCTTTTAGATGAGCATAGTTTGTTTTCTAAATCTGTGAGTGTCTTTCTCTTTGGAAATATGTTCATTTGTGTCAGTTATTAGATAACGCCTGTAAGTGATATCATAGAATATAGGTCTTTTGCTTTCGGACTTACCTCATGTTTCGTGATTATCTCCAGACTCATTTGTGGTGCCTCAAAGAACAATGGTTCATTGTTTTCCATGGCTAATATTCCATTGTGTACATGGACCACTTCTTCTTTATCTATTCACCTGTTGTTGGACATTTTGATTCCTTCACTGTCTTGGCTATTGTGAATAAGGCTGCACTGAAGCTTTTGCGGCCTGTGTCTTCTCGATTCTTGTCTTCTCCGGTGAGAGGTCCAATGGTGCGCCTGCTGGATTGAATGGTACCTCCATTTTTACTTTTAAACACAGCTCCTTTCTGTTCTCATTATTGGCCGTTACCCCTTTACGTCTCACCAGCAGGGAGAGGGTACACAGTTCTCTAAAACCCCGTCAGCATTTATTGTTTGTAGACTTTTTGCTGATGGTCAGTCGACTGGTGTAAGTTGAAACTTTTTGTAGATTAGAATGCATGGGTCTAACACTCCCTGAGGTTGAGCTTTTATCCATTTTCCTTTTTTTTAAAAGAGCGTGAGTAAAACGTTAATATTCATACTCTCTTCTGGAAACATTTGCCTGTTTTGAAATTTTTGTCCATTCCCTACTTCAGCACAATTTTTTAGGGCAGGTGTCCTTTACAGCCCTGAGTCCTTGTGAATGTTAAGTGACCCTTAGCTGTGAGTTTAAAGCTGCTCTTGCAGGAAACGGCCACAAGGTGGCATCATTTCTCCTTTACCAAATTTGGTAACTGGGGAAACAGAGCCTTAATGGAAGTGGTGTTCTAGGTTGTAAATTAGAATGGAATGTGCCAGGAAAAAGCCCTTTATGTTTATGTCTCATTACTTGTTGTTCATATTTATAATTTACTTTTTATTTTTTATCCAAGCAAATTTGATTACAATGGTTTGTTTGTTCTAGGTGGGCAAATGTGGTTCTTTCACACATATACGTGTATCTATTCTTCCTCGCATCCTTTTCCCATGTAGGTTATGACACAATGTTGAGTAGTCTTCTCCTGGTCTTCCGTACGTCTTTGGTGATTATATATTTCACATGGTTTGTATATCTCTGTTAACCCCAATATGGTAAATTATCCAATCCTCATCCCTTTCTATTTGGTGAACCATAAGTTTTTTAATGAATCTGTGATTGCCTTTCTCTGTGGAAATATCTTCATTGGTATCAATTTTTATGTAACTCCTAAAAGTGATATGATAGGATATGTGTCTTTTACTTTCTCACTTACTACAGGTGGTGTGATTTCGTCTAGACTCATCTATGGTGCTGCAAATGGCATTGTTTCATTTTTTTCACTGGCGAATATTCCATCTATACATGGAGGAGTTCTTCTTTGTCCACCCATCTGTTGGTGGACTTTTTGGTTACCTCCATATCTTGGCTATTGTAATACTGTGCAATGCAGATTTGCCTGCCTGTGTCTTTCCAATTCTCTCTTCTTAGATTATAGGTCGAGGAGTGGGCCTGCTGGATCATATGGTAGCTCAATGTTTACCTTTTTAAGGCACCTCCATTCTGTTCTCATTCGTGGCCCTTTCCAAGTTACGTCCCCCTTGAAGTTGAGGGTATGCATTTCTCCACATCAGCTTCAGCATTTATTGTTTGTAGTTTTCTTGCTGATGGTTTTTCTGACAAGTGTGAGCTGATACCTCTTTTTGGTTGAATTCGCATGTGCCTCATAATCCGTTGAAACTGAGCTTTAAGGCATATCCTTTTTATTTTTCAAGCTGTGATTACCCCTTAGTTCTTCAAAGTGTTCTCTTAAAGTATGTGTCACATTTTGAAATGTTTTGGCCATTACCTCCCTCAAGACATATTGAGGGCATGTTTCATTTACGGTCCTGCATTACTTCTTCCTATGAAATGACCATTAGCACAGGCCTTAAAGCTGTTTTTGCAGGTAACTGCCAGAGGGTGGCAGCCTTTCTATGTTCCCCACCCTGGTAACTAGGGAAATGCCCTTGCGGCCTGTGGTGTTACTCGGTTATAAATTAGAGTGGAGTGTGCCCGGAGAAACCCACACAAGCTGATGTCTCTTTACTTTTGTTGGATTTTTAAATTTAATTTTTATTTTTTATTGGAGTAATCTTCCACTGTGTACTTGGACCACTTCTACTTTGTGCATTCCTCAGTTGATGGACATTTTCATTGCTTCCAAGTGTTGGCTATGGTAAATATTGTTGGAGTGCAGGATTGCCAGCCCGTGACTTTTTTTTTAATATTTATTTATTTATTTATTTATTTATTTATTTATTTATTTATTTTTGGCTGTGTTGGATCTTCGTTTGTGCGCGAGGGCTTTCTGTAGTTGAGGCGAGCGGGGGCCACTCTTCATCGCGGTGCGTGGGTCTCTCACTATCGCGGCCTCTCTTGTTGCCGAGCACAGGCTCCATGCGCGCAGGCTCAGTGGTTGTGGCTCACGGGCCCAGTTGCTCCGCGGCATGTGGGATCTTCCCAGACCGGGGCTCGAACCCGTGTGCCCTGCATTGGCAGGCAGACTCTCAACCACTGCACCACCAGGGAAGCCCCAAGCCTGTGACTTTTTGATTCTCATTTTCTCAGGTGATAGGCCCAGCAGTGGGTGTGATTGATTGACTGGTAGCACCGTGTTACCCTTATCAAAGCACCTTCTTTGTGTTTTCATTAGTGGCTCTTACCACGTACCCCTTAGAATCGAGGGTACGCATTTCTCCTCAATCGCTTCAGCATTTATTGTTTGCAGCATTTATGCTAATGGCCCTTCTGGCTGGTGTGAGCTGATAGGTTTTTGTACTTTGGGTTTTCATGTCTTTGAAAATTCATAAAACTCATCATTTTTCTCTGCCGTTTTCTTTTCTGCTAAAAAACGGAAACAGTTGGGAGTACAATATAATTCTTGAAATTGTCTTCTTGGAAGCTTGCCCTCTGTTAAATTTTTTGGTCGATTTTCCAGCCCAGAATTTTTTTAGAGAGCAGGTCTCATTTCCCGAACTGCAAGTGTGGTGCATATTTAGTGACCTTTAGTAATGGGTTAAAAGCTGCTGTTGTGGGAAGTGGCCTCAAGCAGGCAGCATTCCTCCATTCCCAAATCTGGGTACTAGGGCAGCAGAGCCTTTCTGGAAGTCGTGTTCCTAGGTTGTAAATTATATTGGAATGTGCATGGAGAAACCCCCATAAGTTTATGTCTCATTATTTCTTCTTGGTTTTAAAAATTTTTTTAATTGGAGTAAAGCTTAGAATATTGTTTGTCCGAGGTGTACACAATCTGGTTCATTTGTACATTATATATGTCTATTCAAGTACAGATCCCCTTCCCATGTAAAATGTTACAGAGGGTTCCGCACACCTCCCTTCTATATGGTAGGTCTTTTTGAGATATGTATATAATAGGTGTTTGTATACATATAGTAACACTAACCTTAATTTATCCACTCCCCCCACCTTTCCTTTTAGATGAGCATAGTTTGTTTTCTAAATCTGTGAGTGTCTTTCTCTTTGGAAATATGTTCATTTGTGTCAGTTATTAGATAACGCCTGTAAGTGATATCATAGAATATAGGTCTTTTGCTTTCGGACTTACCTCATGTTTCGTGATTATCTCCAGACTCATTTGTGGTGCCTCAAAGAACAATGGTTCATTGTTTTCCATGGCTAATATTCCATTGTGTACATGGACCACTTCTTCTTTATCTATTCACCTGTTGTTGGACATTTTGATTCCTTCACTGTCTTGGCTATTGTGAATAAGGCTGCACTGAAGCTTTTGCGGCCTGTGTCTTCTCGATTCTTGTCTTCTCCGGTGAGAGGTCCAATGGTGCGCCTGCTGGATTGAATGGTACCTCCATTTTTACTTTTAAACACAGCTCCTTTCTGTTCTCATTATTGGCCGTTACCCCTTTACGTCTCACCAGCAGGGAGAGGGTACACAGTTCTCTAAAACCCCGTCAGCATTTATTGTTTGTAGACTTTTTGCTGATGGTCAGTCGACTGGTGTAAGTTGAAACTTTTTGTAGATTAGATTGCATGGGTCTAACACTCCCTGAGGTTGAGCTTTTATCCATTTTCCTTTTTTTTAAAAGAGCGTGAGTAAAACGTTAATATTCATACTCTCTTCTGGAAACATTTGCCTGTTTTGAAATTTTTGTCCATTCCCTACTTCAGCACAATTTTTTAGGGCAGGTGTCCTTTACAGCCCTGAGTCCTTGTGAATGTTAAGTGACCCTTAGCTGTGAGTTTAAAGCTGCTCTTGCAGGAAACGGCCACAAGGTGGCATCATTTCTCCTTTACCAAATTTGGTAACTGGGGAAACAGAGCCTTAATGGAAGTGGTGTTCTAGGTTGTAAATTAGAATGGAATGTGCCAGGAAAAAGCCCTTTATGTTTATGTCTCATTACTTGTTGTTCATATTTATAATTTACTTTTTATTTTTTATCCAAGCAAATTTGATTACAATGGTTTGTTTGTTCTAGGTGGGCAAATGTGGTTCTTTCACACATATACGTGTATCTATTCTTCCTCGCATCCTTTTCCCATGTAGGTTATGACACAATGTTGAGTAGTCTTCTCCTGGTCTTCCGTACGTCTTTGGTGATTATATATTTCACATGGTTTGTATATCTCTGTTAACCCCAATATGGTAAATTATCCAATCCTCATCCCTTTCTATTTGGTGAACCATAAGTTTTTTAATGAATCTGTGATTGCCTTTCTCTGTGGAAATATCTTCATTGGTATCAATTTTTATGTAACTCCTAAAAGTGATATGATAGGATATGTGTCTTTTACTTTCTCACTTACTACAGGTGGTGTGATTTCGTCTAGACTCATCTATGGTGCTGCAAATGGCATTGTTTCATTTTTTTCACTGGCGAATATTCCATCTATACATGGAGGAGTTCTTCTTTGTCCACCCATCTGTTGGTGGACTTTTTGGTTACCTCCATATCTTGGCTATTGTAATACTGTGCAATGCAGATTTGCCTGCCTGTGTCTTTCCAATTCTCTCTTCTTAGATTATAGGTCGAGGAGTGGGCCTGCTGGATCATATGGTAGCTCAATGTTTACCTTTTTAAGGCACCTCCATTCTGTTCTCATTCGTGGCCCTTTCCAAGTTACGTCCCCCTTGAAGTTGAGGGTATGCATTTCTCCACATCAGCTTCAGCATTTATTGTTTGTAGTTTTCTTGCTGATGGTTTTTCTGACAAGTGTGAGCTGATACCTCTTTTTGGTTGAATTCGCATGTGCCTCATAATCCGTTGAAACTGAGCTTTAAGGCATATCCTTTTTATTTTTCAAGCTGTGATTACCCCTTAGTTCTTCAAAGTGTTCTCTTAAAGTATGTGTCACATTTTGAAATGTTTTGGCCATTACCTCCCTCAAGACATATTGAGGGCATGTTTCATTTACGGTCCTGCATTACTTCTTCCTATGAAATGACCATTAGCACAGGCCTTAAAGCTGTTTTTGCAGGTAACTGCCAGAGGGTGGCAGCCTTTCTATGTTCCCCACCCTGGTAACTAGGGAAATGCCCTTGCGGCCTGTGGTGTTACTCGGTTATAAATTAGAGTGGAGTGTGCCCGGAGAAACCCACACAAGCTGATGTCTCTTTACTTTTGTTGGATTTTTAAATTTAATTTTTATTTTTTATTGGAGTAATCTTCCACTGTGTACTTGGACCACTTCTACTTTGTGCATTCCTCAGTTGATGGACATTTTCATTGCTTCCAAGTGTTGGCTATGGTAAATATTGTTGGAGTGCAGGATTGCCAGCCCGTGACTTTTTTTTTAATATTTATTTATTTATTTATTTATTTATTTATTTATTTATTTATTTTTGGCTGTGTTGGATCTTCGTTTGTGCGCGAGGGCTTTCTGTAGTTGAGGCGAGCGGGGGCCACTCTTCATCGCGGTGCGTGGGTCTCTCACTATCGCGGCCTCTCTTGTTGCCGAGCACAGGCTCCATGCGCGCAGGCTCAGTGGTTGTGGCTCACGGGCCCAGTTGCTCCGCGGCATGTGGGATCTTCCCAGACCGGGGCTCGAACCCGTGTGCCCTGCATTGGCAGGCAGACTCTCAACCACTGCACCACCAGGGAAGCCCCAAGCCTGTGACTTTTTGATTCTCATTTTCTCAGGTGATAGGCCCAGCAGTGGGTGTGATTGATTGACTGGTAGCACCGTGTTACCCTTATCAAAGCACCTTCTTTGTGTTTTCATTAGTGGCTCTTACCACGTCCCCCTTAGAATCGAGGGTACGCATTTCTCCTCAATCGCTTCAGCATTTATTGTTTGCAGCATTTATGCTAATGGCCCTTCTGGCTGGTGTGAGCTGATAGGTTTTTGTACTTTGGGTTTTCATGTCTTTGAAAATTCATAAAACTCATCATTTTTCTCTGCCGTTTTCTTTTCTGCTAAAAAACGGAAACAGTTGGGAGTACAATATAATTCTTGAAATTGTCTTCTTGGAAGCTTGCCCTCTGTTAAATTTTTTGGTCGATTTTCCAGCCCAGAATTTTTTTAGAGAGCAGGTCTCATTTCCCGAACTGCAAGTGTGGTGCATATTTAGTGACCTTTAGTAATGGGTTAAAAGCTGCTGTTGTGGGAAGTGGCCTCAAGCAGGCAGCATTCCTCCATTCCCAAATCTGGGTACTAGGGCAGCAGAGCCTTTCTGGAAGTCGTGTTCCTAGGTTGTAAATTATATTGGAATGTGCATGGAGAAACCCCCATAAGTTTATGTCTCATTATTTCTTCTTGGTTTTAAAAATTTTTTTAATTGGAGTAAAGCTTAGAATATTGTTTGTCCGAGGTGTACACAATCTGGTTCATTTGTACATTATATATGTCTATTCAAGTACAGATCCCCTTCCCATGTAAAATGTTACAGAGGGTTCCGCACACCTCCCTTCTATATGGTAGGTCTTTTTGAGATATGTATATAATAGGTGTTTGTATACATATAGTAACACTAACCTTAATTTATCCACTCCCCCCACCTTTCCTTTTAGATGAGCATAGTTTGTTTTCTAAATCTGTGAGTGTCTTTCTCTTTGGAAATATGTTCATTTGTGTCAGTTATTAGATAACGCCTGTAAGTGATATCATAGAATATAGGTCTTTTGCTTTCGGACTTACCTCATGTTTCGTGATTATCTCCAGACTCATTTGTGGTGCCTCAAAGAACAATGGTTCATTGTTTTCCATGGCTAATATTCCATTGTGTACATGGACCACTTCTTCTTTATCTATTCACCTGTTGTTGGACATTTTGATTCCTTCACTGTCTTGGCTATTGTGAATAAGGCTGCACTGAAGCTTTTGCGGCCTGTGTCTTCTCGATTCTTGTCTTCTCCGGTGAGAGGTCCAATGGTGCGCCTGCTGGATTGAATGGTACCTCCATTTTTACTTTTAAACACAGCTCCTTTCTGTTCTCATTATTGGCCGTTACCCCTTTACGTCTCACCAGCAGGGAGAGGGTACACAGTTCTCTAAAACCCCGTCAGCATTTATTGTTTGTAGACTTTTTGCTGATGGTCAGTCGACTGGTGTAAGTTGAAACTTTTTGTAGATTAGATTGCATGGGTCTAACACTCCCTGAGGTTGAGCTTTTATCCATTTTCCTTTTTTTTAAAAGAGCGTGAGTAAAACGTTAATATTCATACTCTCTTCTGGAAACATTTGCCTGTTTTGAAATTTTTGTCCATTCCCTACTTCAGCACAATTTTTTAGGGCAGGTGTCCTTTACAGCCCTGAGTCCTTGTGAATGTTAAGTGACCCTTAGCTGTGAGTTTAAAGCTGCTCTTGCAGGAAACGGCCACAAGGTGGCATCATTTCTCCTTTACCAAATTTGGTAACTGGGGAAACAGAGCCTTAATGGAAGTGGTGTTCTAGGTTGTAAATTAGAATGGAATGTGCCAGGAAAAAGCCCTTTATGTTTATGTCTCATTACTTGTTGTTCATATTTATAATTTACTTTTTATTTTTTATCCAAGCAAATTTGATTACAATGGTTTGTTTGTTCTAGGTGGGCAAATGTGGTTCTTTCACACATATACGTGTATCTATTCTTCCTCGCATCCTTTTCCCATGTAGGTTATGACACAATGTTGAGTAGTCTTCTCCTGGTCTTCCGTACGTCTTTGGTGATTATATATTTCACATGGTTTGTATATCTCTGTTAACCCCAATATGGTAAATTATCCAATCCTCATCCCTTTCTATTTGGTGAACCATAAGTTTTTTAATGAATCTGTGATTGCCTTTCTCTGTGGAAATATCTTCATTGGTATCAATTTTTATGTAACTCCTAAAAGTGATATGATAGGATATGTGTCTTTTACTTTCTCACTTACTACAGGTGGTGTGATTTCGTCTAGACTCATCTATGGTGCTGCAAATGGCATTGTTTCATTTTTTTCACTGGCGAATATTCCATCTATACATGGAGGAGTTCTTCTTTGTCCACCCATCTGTTGGTGGACTTTTTGGTTACCTCCATATCTTGGCTATTGTAATACTGTGCAATGCAGATTTGCCTGCCTGTGTCTTTCCAATTCTCTCTTCTTAGATTATAGGTCGAGGAGTGGGCCTGCTGGATCATATGGTAGCTCAATGTTTACCTTTTTAAGGCACCTCCATTCTGTTCTCATTCGTGGCCCTTTCCAAGTTACGTCCCCCTTGAAGTTGAGGGTATGCATTTCTCCACATCAGCTTCAGCATTTATTGTTTGTAGTTTTCTTGCTGATGGTTTTTCTGACAAGTGTGAGCTGATACCTCTTTTTGGTTGAATTCGCATGTGCCTCATAATCCGTTGAAACTGAGCTTTAAGGCATATCCTTTTTATTTTTCAAGCTGTGATTACCCCTTAGTTCTTCAAAGTGTTCTCTTAAAGTATGTGTCACATTTTGAAATGTTTTGGCCATTACCTCCCTCAAGACATATTGAGGGCATGTTTCATTTACGGTCCTGCATTACTTCTTCCTATGAAATGACCATTAGCACAGGCCTTAAAGCTGTTTTTGCAGGTAACTGCCAGAGGGTGGCAGCCTTTCTATGTTCCCCACCCTGGTAACTAGGGAAATGCCCTTGCGGCCTGTGGTGTTACTCGGTTATAAATTAGAGTGGAGTGTGCCCGGAGAAACCCACACAAGCTGATGTCTCTTTACTTTTGTTGGATTTTTAAATTTAATTTTTATTTTTTATTGGAGTAATCTTCCACTGTGTACTTGGACCACTTCTACTTTGTGCATTCCTCAGTTGATGGACATTTTCATTGCTTCCAAGTGTTGGCTATGGTAAATATTGTTGGAGTGCAGGATTGCCAGCCCGTGACTTTTTTTTTAATATTTATTTATTTATTTATTTATTTATTTATTTATTTATTTATTTTTGGCTGTGTTGGATCTTCGTTTGTGCGCGAGGGCTTTCTGTAGTTGAGGCGAGCGGGGGCCACTCTTCATCGCGGTGCGTGGGTCTCTCACTATCGCGGCCTCTCTTGTTGCCGAGCACAGGCTCCATGCGCGCAGGCTCAGTGGTTGTGGCTCACGGGCCCAGTTGCTCCGCGGCATGTGGGATCTTCCCAGACCGGGGCTCGAACCCGTGTGCCCTGCATTGGCAGGCAGACTCTCAACCACTGCACCACCAGGGAAGCACCAAGCCTGTGACTTTTTGATTCTCATTTTCTCAGGTGATAGGCCCAGCAGTGGGTGTGATTGATTGACTGGTAGCACCGTGTTACCCTTATCAAAGCACCTTCTTTGTGTTTTCATTAGTGGCTCTTACCACGTCCCCCTTAGAATCGAGGGTACGCATTTCTCCTCAATCGCTTCAGCATTTATTGTTTGCAGCATTTATGCTAATGGCCCTTCTGGCTGGTGTGAGCTGATAGGTTTTTGTACTTTGGGTTTTCATGTCTTTGAAAATTCATAAAACTCATCATTTTTCTCTGCCGTTTTCTTTTCTGCTAAAAAACGGAAACAGTTGGGAGTACAATATAATTCTTGAAATTGTCTTCTTGGAAGCTTGCCCTCTGTTAAATTTTTTGGTCGATTTTCCAGCCCAGAATTTTTTTAGAGAGCAGGTCTCATTTCCCGAACTGCAAGTGTGGTGCATATTTAGTGACCTTTAGTAATGGGTTAAAAGCTGCTGTTGTGGGAAGTGGCCTCAAGCAGGCAGCATTCCTCCATTCCCAAATCTGGGTACTAGGGCAGCAGAGCCTTTCTGGAAGTCGTGTTCCTAGGTTGTAAATTATATTGGAATGTGCATGGAGAAACCCCCATAAGTTTATGTCTCATTATTTCTTCTTGGTTTTAAAAATTTTTTTAATTGGAGTAAAGCTTAGAATATTGTTTGTCCGAGGTGTACACAATCTGGTTCATTTGTACATTATATATGTCTATTCAAGTACAGATCCCCTTCCCATGTAAAATGTTACAGAGGGTTCCGCACACCTCCCTTCTATATGGTAGGTCTTTTTGAGATATGTATGTAATAGGTGTTTGTATACATATAGTAACACTAACCTTAATTTATCCACTCCCCCCACCTTTCCTTTTAGATGAGCATAGTTTGTTTTCTAAATCTGTGAGTGTCTTTCTCTTTGGAAATATGTTCATTTGTGTCAGTTATTAGATAACGCCTGTAAGTGATATCATAGAATATAGGTCTTTTGCTTTCGGACTTACCTCATGTTTCGTGATTATCTCCAGACTCATTTGTGGTGCCTCAAAGAACAATGGTTCATTGTTTTCCATGGCTAATATTCCATTGTGTACATGGACCACTTCTTCTTTATCTATTCACCTGTTGTTGGACATTTTGATTCCTTCACTGTCTTGGCTATTGTGAATAAGGCTGCACTGAAGCTTTTGCGGCCTGTGTCTTCTCGATTCTTGTCTTCTCCGGTGAGAGGTCCAATGGTGCGCCTGCTGGATTGAATGGTACCTCCATTTTTACTTTTAAACACAGCTCCTTTCTGTTCTCATTATTGGCCGTTACCCCTTTACGTCTCACCAGCAGGGAGAGGGTACACAGTTCTCTAAAACCCCGTCAGCATTTATTGTTTGTAGACTTTTTGCTGATGGTCAGTCGACTGGTGTAAGTTGAAACTTTTTGTAGATTAGATTGCATGGGTCTAACACTCCCTGAGGTTGAGCTTTTATCCATTTTCCTTTTTTTTAAAAGAGCGTGAGTAAAACGTTAATATTCATACTCTCTTCTGGAAACATTTGCCTGTTTTGAAATTTTTGTCCATTCCCTACTTCAGCACAATTTTTTAGGGCAGGTGTCCTTTACAGCCCTGAGTCCTTGTGAATGTTAAGTGACCCTTAGCTGTGAGTTTAAAGCTGCTCTTGCAGGAAACGGCCACAAGGTGGCATCATTTCTCCTTTACCAAATTTGGTAACTGGGGAAACAGAGCCTTAATGGAAGTGGTGTTCTAGGTTGTAAATTAGAATGGAATGTGCCAGGAAAAAGCCCTTTATGTTTATGTCTCATTACTTGTTGTTCATATTTATAATTTACTTTTTATTTTTTATCCAAGCAAATTTGATTACAATGGTTTGTTTGTTCTAGGTGGGCAAATGTGGTTCTTTCACACATATACGTGTATCTATTCTTCCTCGCATCCTTTTCCCATGTAGGTTATGACACAATGTTGAGTAGTCTTCTCCTGGTCTTCCGTACGTCTTTGGTGATTATATATTTCACATGGTTTGTATATCTCTGTTAACCCCAATATGGTAAATTATCCAATCCTCATCCCTTTCTATTTGGTGAACCATAAGTTTTTTAATGAATCTGTGATTGCCTTTCTCTGTGGAAATATCTTCATTGGTATCAATTTTTATGTAACTCCTAAAAGTGATATGATAGGATATGTGTCTTTTACTTTCTCACTTACTACAGGTGGTGTGATTTCGTCTAGACTCATCTATGGTGCTGCAAATGGTATTGTTTCATTTTTTTCACTGGCGAATATTCCATCTATACATGGAGGAGTTCTTCTTTGTCCACCCATCTGTTGGTGGACTTTTTGGTTACCTCCATATCTTGGCTATTGTAATACTGTGCAATGCAGATTTGCCTGCCTGTGTCTTTCCAATTCTCTCTTCTTAGATTATAGGTCGAGGAGTGGGCCTGCTGGATCATATGGTAGCTCAGTGTTTACCTTTTTAAGGCACCTCCATTCTGTTCTCATTCGTGGCCCTTTCCAAGTTACGTCCCCCTTGAAGTTGAGGGTATGCATTTCTCCACATCAGCTTCAGCGTTTATTGTTTGTAGTTTTCTTGCTGATGGTTTTTCTGACAAGTGTGAGCTGATACCTCTTTTTGGTTGAATTCGCATGTGCCTCATAATCCGTTGAAACTGAGCTTTAAGGCATATCCTTTTTATTTTTCAAGCTGTGATTACCCCTTAGTTCTTCAAAGTGTTCTCTTAAAGTATGTGTCACATTTTGAAATGTTTTGGCCATTACCTCCCTCAAGACATATTGAGGGCATGTTTCATTTACGGTCCTGCATTACTTCTTCCTATGAAATGACCATTAGCACAGGCCTTAAAGCTGTTTTTGCAGGTAACTGCCAGAGGGTGGCAGCCTTTCTATGTTCCCCACCCTGGTAACTAGGGAAATGCCCTTGCGGCCTGTGGTGTTTCTCGGTTATAAATTAGAGTGGAGTGTGCCCGGACAAACCCACACAAGCTGATGTGTCTTTACTTTTGTTCGATTTTTAAATTTAATTTTTATTTTTCATTGGAGTAATCTTCCACTGTGTACTTGGACCACTTCTACTTTGTGCATTCCTCAGTTGATGGACATTTTCATTGCTTCCAAGTGTTGGCTATGGTAAATATTGTTGGAGTGCAGGATTGCCAGCCCGTGACTTTTTTTTTTAATATTTATTTATTTATTTATTTATTTATTTATTTATTTATTTTTGGCTGTGTTGGATCTTCGTTTGTGCGCGAGGGCTTTCTGTAGTTGAGGCGAGCGGGGGCCACTCTTCATCACGGTGCGTGGGTCTCTCACTATCGCGGCCTCTCTTGTTGCGGAGCACAGGCTCCATGCGCGCAGGCTCAGTGGTTGTGGCTCACGGGCCCAGTTGCTCCGCGGCATGTGGGATCTTCCCAGACCGGGGCTCGAACCCGTGTGCCCTGCATTGGCAGGCAGACTCTCAACCACTGCACCACCAGGGAAGCCCCAAGCCTGTGACTTTTTGATTCTCATTTTCTCAGGTGATAGGCCCAGCAGTGGGTGTGATTGATTGACTGGTAGCACCGTGTTACCCTTATCAAAGCACCTTCTTTGTGTTTTCATTAGTGGCTCTTACCACGTCCCCCTTAGAATCGAGGGTACGCATTTCTCCACAATCGCTTCAGCATTTATTGTTTGCAGCATTTATGCTAATGGCCCTTCTGGCTGGTGTGAGCTGATAGGTTTTTGTACTTTGGGTTTTCATGTCTTTGAAAATTCATAAAACTCATCATTTTTCTCTGCCGTTTTCTTTTCTGCTAAAAAAAGGAAACAGTTGGGAGTACAATATAATTCTTGAAATTGTCTTCTTGGAAGCTTGCCCTCTGTTAAATTTTTTGGTCGATTTTCCAGCCCAGAATTTTTTTAGAGAGCAGGTCTCATTTCCCGAACTGCAAGTGTGGTGCATATTTAGTGACCTTTAGTAATGGGTTAAAAGCTGCTGTTGTGGGAAGTGGCCTCAAGCAGGCAGCATTCCTCCATTCCCAAATCTGGGTACTAGGGCAGCAGAGCCTTTCTGGAAGTCGTGTTCCTAGGTTGTAAATTATATTGGAATGTGCATGGAGAAACCCCCATAAGTTTATGTCTCATTATTTCTTCTTGGTTTTAAAAATTTCTTTAATTGGAGTAAAGCTTAGAATATTGTTTGTCCGAGGTGTACACAATCTGGTTCATTTGTACATTATATATGTCTATTCAAGTACAGATCCCCTTCCCATGTAAAATGTTACAGAGGGTTCCGCACACCTCCCTTCTATATGGTAGGTCTTTTTGAGATATGTATATAATAGGTGTTTGTATACATATAGTAACACTAACCTTAATTTATCCACTCCCCCCACCTTTCCTTTTAGATGAGCATAGTTTGTTTTCTAAATCTGTGAGTGTCTTTCTCTTTGGAAATATGTTCATTTGTGTCAGTTATTAGATAACGCCTGTAAGTGATATCATAGAATATAGGTCTTTTGCTTTCGGACTTACCTCATGTTTCGTGATTATCTCCAGACTCATTTGTGGTGCCTCAAAGAACAATGGTTCATTGTTTTCCATGGCTAATATTCCATTGTGTACATGGACCACTTCTTCTTTATCTATTCACCTGTTGTTGGACATTTTGATTCCTTCACTGTCTTGGCTATTGTGAATAAGGCTGCACTGAAGCTTTTGCGGCCTGTGTCTTCTCGATTCTTGTCTTCTCCGGTGAGAGGTCCAATGGTGCGCCTGCTGGATTGAATGGTACCTCCATTTTTACTTTTAAACACAGCTCCTTTCTGTTCTCATTATTGGCCGTTACCCCTTTACGTCTCACCAGCAGGGATAGGGTACACAGTTCTCTAAAACCCCGTCAGCATTTATTGTTTGTAGACTTTTTGCTGATGGTCAGTCGACTGGTGTAAGTTGAAACTTTTTGTAGATTAGATTTCATGGGTCTAACACTCCCTGAGGTTGAGCTTTTATCCATTTTCCTTTTTTTTAAAAGAGCGTGAGTAAAACGTTAATATTCATACTCTCTTCTGGAAACATTTGCCTGTTTTGAAATTTTTGTCCATTCCCTACTTCAGCACAATTTTTTAGGGCAGGTGTCCTTTACAGCCCTGAGTCCTTGTGAATGTTAAGTGACCCTTAGCTGTGAGTTTAAAGCTGCTCTTGCAGGAAACGGCCACAAGGTGGCATCATTTCTCCTTTACCAAATTTGGTAACTGGGGAAACAGAGCCTTAATGGAAGTGGTGTTCTAGGTTGTAAATTAGAATGGAATGTGCCAGGAAAAAGCCCTTTATGTTTATGTCTCATTACTTGTTGTTCATATTTATAATTTACTTTTTATTTTTTATCCAAGCAAATTTGATTACAATGGTTTGTTTGTTCTAGGTGGGCAAATGTGGTTCTTTCACACATATACGTGTATCTATTCTTCCTCGCATCCTTTTCCCATGTAGGTTATGACACAATGTTGAGTAGTCTTCTCCTGGTCTTCCGTACGTCTTTGGTGATTATATATTTCACATGGTTTGTATATCTCTGTTAACCCCAATATGGTAAATTATCCAATCCTCATCCCTTTCTATTTGGTGAACCATAAGTTTTTTAATGAATCTGTGATTGCCTTTCTCTGTGGAAATATCTTCATTGGTATCAATTTTTATGTAACTCCTAAAAGTGATATGATAGGATATGTGTCTTTTACTTTCTCACTTACTACAGGTGGTGTGATTTCGTCTAGACTCATCTATGGTGCTGCAAATGGCATTGTTTCATTTTTTTCACTGGCAAATATTCCATCTATACATGGAGGAGTTCTTCTTTGTCCACCCATCTGTTGGTGGACTTTTTGGTTACCTCCATATCTTGGCTATTGTAATACTGTGCAATGCAGATTTGCCTGCCTGTGTCTTTCCAATTCTCTCTTCTTAGATTATAGGTCGAGGAGTGGGCCTGCTGGATCATATGGTAGCTCAATGTTTACCTTTTTAAGGCACCTCCATTCTGTTCTCATTCGTGGCCCTTTCCAAGTTACGTCCCCCTTGAAGTTGAGGGTATGCATTTCTCCACATCAGCTTCAGCATTTATTGTTTGTAGTTTTCTTGCTGATGGTTTTTCTGACAAGTGTGAGCTGATACCTCTTTTTGGTTGAATTCGCATGTGCCTCATAATCCGTTGAAACTGAGCTTTAAGGCATATCCTTTTTATTTTTCAAGCTGTGATTACCCCTTAGTTCTTCAAAGTGTTCTCTTAAAGTATGTGTCACATTTTGAAATGTTTTGGCCATTACCTCCCTCAAGACATATTGAGGGCATGTTTCATTTACGGTCATGCATTACTTCTTCCTATGAAATGACCATTAGCACAGGCCTTAAAGCTGTTTTTGCAGGTAACTGCCAGAGGGTGGCAGCCTTTCTATGTTCCCCACCCTGGTAACTAGGGAAATGCCCTTGTGGCCTGTGGTGTTTCTCGGTTATAAATTAGAGTGGAGTGTGCCCGGACAAACCCACACAAGCTGATGTGTCTTTACTTTTGTTCGATTTTTAAATTTAATTTTTATTTTTCATTGGAGTAATCTTCCACTGTGTACTTGGACCACTTCTACTTTGTGCATTCCTCAGTTGATGGACATTTTCATTGCTTCCAAGTGTTGGCTATGGTAAATATTGTTGGAGTGCAGGATTGCCAGCCTGTGACTTTTTTTTTAATATTTATTTATTTATTTATTTATTTATTTATTTATTTATTTATTTATTTTTGGCTGTGTTGGATCTTCGTTTGTGCGCGAGGGCTTTCTGTAGTTGCGGCGAGCGGGGGCCACTCTTCATCACGGTGCGTGGGTCTCTCACTATCGCGTCCTCTCTTGTTGCCGAGCACAGGCTCCATGCGCGCAGGCTCAGTGGTTGTGGCTCACGGGCCCAGTTGCTCCGCGGCATGTGGGATCTTCCCAGACCGGGGCTCGAACCCGTGTGCCCTGCATTGGCAGGCAGACTCTCAACCACTGCACCACCAGGGAAGCACCAAGCCTGTGACTTTTTGATTCTCATTTTCTCAGGTGATAGGCCCAGCAGTGGGTGTGATTGATTGACTGGTAGCACCGTGTTACCCTTATCAAAGCACCTTCTTTGTGTTTTCATTAGTGGCTCTTACCACGTCCCCCTTAGAATCGAGGGTACGCATTTCTCCACAATCGCTTCAGCATTTATTGTTTGCAGCATTTATGCTAATGGCCCTTCTGGCTGGTGTGAGCTGATAGGTTTTTGTACTTTGGGTTTTCATGTCTTTGAAAATTCATAAAACTCATCATTTTTCTCTGCCGTTTTCTTTTCTGCTAAAAAAAGGAAACAGTTGGGAGTACAATATAATTCTTGAAATTGTCTTCTTGGAAGCTTGCCCTCTGTTAAATTTTTTGGTCGATTTTCCAGCCCAGAATTTTTTTAGAGAGCAGGTCTCATTTCCCGAACTGCAAGTGTGGTGCATATTTAGTGACCTTTAGTAATGGGTTAAAAGCTGCTGTTGTGGGAAGTGGCCTCAAGCAGGCAGCATTCCTCCATTCCCAAATCTGGGTACTAGGGCAGCAGAGCCTTTCTGGAAGTCGTGTTCCTAGGTTGTAAATTATATTGGAATGTGCATGGAGAAACCCCCATAAGTTTATGTCTCATTATTTCTTCTTGGTTTTAAAAATTTCTTTAATTGGAGTAAAGCTTAGAATATTGTTTGTCCGAGGTGTACACAATCTGGTTCATTTGTACATTATATATGTCTATTCAAGTACAGATCCCCTTCCCATGTAAAATGTTACAGAGGGTTCCGCACACCTCCCTTCTATATGGTAGGTCTTTTTGAGATATGTATATAATAGGTGTTTGTATACATATAGTAACACTAACCTTAATTTATCCACTCCCCCCACCTTTCCTTTTAGATGAGCATAGTTTGTTTTCTAAATCTGTGAGTGTCTTTCTCTTTGGAAATATGTTCATTTGTGTCAGTTATTAGATAACGCCTGTAAGTGATATCATAGAATATAGGTCTTTTGCTTTCGGACTTACCTCATGTTTCGTGATTATCTCCAGACTCATTTGTGGTGCCTCAAAGAACAATGGTTCATTGTTTTCCATGGCTAATATTCCATTGTGTACATGGACCACTTCTTCTTTATCTATTCACCTGTTGTTGGACATTTTGATTCCTTCACTGTCTTGGCTATTGTGAATAAGGCTGCACTGAAGCTTTTGCGGCCTGTGTCTTCTCGATTCTTGTCTTCTCCGGTGAGAGGTCCAATGGTGCGCCTGCTGGATTGAATGGTACCTCCATTTTTACTTTTAAACACAGCTCCTTTCTGTTCTCATTATTGGCCGTTACCCCTTTACGTCTCACCAGCAGGGAGAGGGTACACAGTTCTCTAAAACCCCGTCAGCATTTATTGTTTGTAGACTTTTTGCTGATGGTCAGTCGACTGGTGTAAGTTGAAACTTTTTGTAGATTAGATTGCATGGGTCTAACACTCCCTGAGGTTGAGCTTTTATCCATTTTCCTTTTTTTTAAAAGAGCGTGAGTAAAACGTTAATATTCATACTCTCTTCTGGAAACATTTGCCTGTTTTGAAATTTTTGTCCATTCCCTACTTCAGCACAATTTTTTAGGGCAGGTGTCCTTTACAGCCCTGAGTCCTTGTGAATGTTAAGTGACCCTTAGCTGTGAGTTTAAAGCTGCTCTTGCAGGAAACGGCCACAAGGTGGCATCATTTCTCCTTTACCAAATTTGGTAACTGGGGAAACAGAGCCTTAATGGAAGTGGTGTTCTAGGTTGTAAATTAGAATGGAATGTGCCAGGAAAAAGCCCTTTATGTTTATGTCTCATTACTTGTTGTTCATATTTATAATTTACTTTTTATTTTTTATCCAAGCAAATTTGATTACAATGGTTTGTTTGTTCTAGGTGGGCAAATGTGGTTCTTTCACACATATACGTGTATCTATTCTTCCTCGCATCCTTTTCCCATGTAGGTTATGACACAATGTTGAGTAGTCTTCTCCTGGTCTTCCGTACGTCTTTGGTGATTATATATTTCACATGGTTTGTATATCTCTGTTAACCCCAATATGGTAAATTATCCAATCCTCATCCCTTTCTATTTGGTGAACCATAAGTTTTTTAATGAATCTGTGATTGCCTTTCTCTGTGGAAATATCTTCATTGGTATCAATTTTTATGTAACTCCTAAAAGTGATATGATAGGATATGTGTCTTTTACTTTCTCACTTACTACAGGTGGTGTGATTTCGTCTAGACTCATCTATGGTGCTGCAAATGGCATTGTTTCATTTTTTTCACTGGCGAATATTCCATCTATACATGGAGGAGTTCTTCTTTGTCCACCCATCTGTTGGTGGACTTTTTGGTTACCTCCATATCTTGGCTATTGTAATACTGTGCAATGCAGATTTGCCTGCCTGTGTCTTTCCAATTCTCTCTTCTTAGATTATAGGTCGAGGAGTGGGCCTGCTGGATCATATGGTAGCTCAATGTTTACCTTTTTAAGGCACCTCCATTCTGTTCTCATTCGTGGCCCTTTCCAAGTTACGTCCCCCTTGAAGTTGAGGGTATGCATTTCTCCACATCAGCTTCAGCGTTTATTGTTTGTAGTTTTCTTGCTGATGGTTTTTCTGACAAGTGTGAGCTGATACCTCTTTTTGGTTGAATTCGCATGTGCCTCATAATCCGTTGAAACTGAGCTTTAAGGCATATCCTTTTTATTTTTCAAGCTGTGATTACCCCTTAGTTCTTCAAAGTGTTCTCTTAAAGTATGTGTCACATTTTGAAATGTTTTGGCCATTACCTCCCTCAAGACATATTGAGGGCATGTTTCATTTACGGTCCTGCATTACTTCTTCCTATGAAATGACCATTAGCACAGGCCTTAAAGCTGTTTTTGCAGGTAACTGCCAGAGGGTGGCAGCCTTTCTATGTTCCCCACCCTGGTAACTAGGGAAATGCCCTTGCGGCCTGTGGTGTTTCTCGGTTATAAATTAGAGTGGAGTGTGCCCGGACAAACCCACACAAGCTGATGTGTCTTTACTTTTGTTCGATTTTTAAATTTAATTTTTATTTTTCATTGGAGTAATCTTCCACTGTGTACTTGGACCACTTCTACTTTGTGCATTCCTCAGTTGATGGACATTTTCATTGCTTCCAAGTGTTGGCTATGGTAAATATTGTTGGAGTGCAGGATTGCCAGCCTGTGACTTTTTTTTTTAATATTTATTTATTTATTTATTTATTTATTTATTTATTTATTTTTGGCTGTGTTGGATCTTCGTTTGTGCGCGAGGGCTTTCTGTAGTTGCGGCGAGCGGGGGCCACTCTTCATCACGGTGCGTGGGTCTCTCACTATCGCGTCCTCTCTTGTTGCCGAGCACAGGCTCCATGCGCGCAGGCTCAGTGGTTGTGGCTCACGGGCCCAGTTGCTCCGCGGCATGTGGGATCTTCCCAGACCGGGGCTCGAACCCGTGTGCCCTGCATTGGCAGGCAGACTCTCAACCACTGCACCACCAGGGAAGCACCAAGCCTGTGACTTTTTGATTCTCATTTTCTCAGGTGATAGGCCCAGCAGTGGGTGTGATTGATTGACTGGTAGCACCGTGTTACCCTTATCAAAGCACCTTCTTTGTGTTTTCATTAGTGGCTCTTACCACGTCCCCCTTAGAATCGAGGGTACGCATTTCTCCACAATCGCTTCAGCATTTATTGTTTGCAGCATTTATGCTAATGGCCCTTCTGGCTGGTGTGAGCTGATAGGTTTTTGTACTTTGGGTTTTCATGTCTTTGAAAATTCATAAAACTCATCATTTTTCTCTGCCGTTTTCTTTTCTGCTAAAAAAAGGAAACAGTTGGGAGTACAATATAATTCTTGAAATTGTCTTCTTGGAAGCTTGCCCTCTGTTAAATTTTTTGGTCGATTTTCCAGCCCAGAATTTTTTTAGAGAGCAGGTCTCATTTCCCGAACTGCAAGTGTGGTGCATATTTAGTGACCTTTAGTAATGGGTTAAAAGCTGCTGTTGTGGGAAGTGGCCTCAAGCAGGCAGCATTCCTCCATTCCCAAATCTGGGTACTAGGGCAGCAGAGCCTTTCTGGAAGTCGTGTTCCTAGGTTGTAAATTATATTGGAATGTGCATGGAGAAACCCCCATAAGTTTATGTCTCATTATTTCTTCTTGGTTTTAAAAATTTCTTTAATTGGAGTAAAGCTTAGAATATTGTTTGTCCGAGGTGTACACAATCTGGTTCATTTGTACATTATATATGTCTATTCAAGTACAGATCCCCTTCCCATGTAAAATGTTACAGAGGGTTCCGCACACCTCCCTTCTATATGGTAGGTCTTTTTGAGATATGTATATAATAGGTGTTTGTATACATATAGTAACACTAACCTTAATTTATCCACTCCCCCCACCTTTCCTTTTAGATGAGCATAGTTTGTTTTCTAAATCTGTGAGTGTCTTTCTCTTTGGAAATATGTTCATTTGTGTCAGTTATTAGATAACGCCTGTAAGTGATATCATAGAATATAGGTCTTTTGCTTTCGGACTTACCTCATGTTTCGTGATTATCTCCAGACTCATTTGTGGTGCCTCAAAGAACAATGGTTCATTGTTTTCCATGGCTAATATTCCATTGTGTACATGGACCACTTCTTCTTTATCTATTCACCTGTTGTTGGACATTTTGATTCCTTCACTGTCTTGGCTATTGTGAATAAGGCTGCACTGAAGCTTTTGCGGCCTGTGTCTTCTCGATTCTTGTCTTCTCCGGTGAGAGGTCCAATGGTGCGCCTGCTGGATTGAATGGTACCTCCATTTTTACTTTTAAACACAGCTCCTTTCTGTTCTCATTATTGGCCGTTACCCCTTTACGTCTCACCAGCAGGGAGAGGGTACACAGTTCTCTAAAACCCCGTCAGCATTTATTGTTTGTAGACTTTTTGCTGATGGTCAGTCGACTGGTGTAAGTTGAAACTTTTTGTAGATTAGATTGCATGGGTCTAACACTCCCTGAGGTTGAGCTTTTATCCATTTTCCTTTTTTTTAAAAGAGCGTGAGTAAAACGTTAATATTCATACTCTCTTCTGGAAACATTTGCCTGTTTTGAAATTTTTGTCCATTCCCTACTTCAGCACAATTTTTTAGGGCAGGTGTCCTTTACAGCCCTGAGTCCTTGTGAATGTTAAGTGACCCTTAGCTGTGAGTTTAAAGCTGCTCTTGCAGGAAACGGCCACAAGGTGGCATCATTTCTCCTTTACCAAATTTGGTAACTGGGGAAACAGAGCCTTAATGGAAGTGGTGTTCTAGGTTGTAAATTAGAATGGAATGTGCCAGGAAAAAGCCCTTTATGTTTATGTCTCATTACTTGTTGTTCATATTTATAATTTACTTTTTATTTTTTATCCAAGCAAATTTGATTACAATGGTTTGTTTGTTCTAGGTGGGCAAATGTGGTTCTTTCACACATATACGTGTATCTATTCTTCCTCGCATCCTTTTCCCATGTAGGTTATGACACAATGTTGAGTAGTCTTCTCCTGGTCTTCCGTACGTCTTTGGTGATTATATATTTCACATGGTTTGTATATCTCTGTTAACCCCAATATGGTAAATTATCCAATCCTCATCCCTTTCTATTTGGTGAACCATAAGTTTTTTAATGAATCTGTGATTGCCTTTCTCTGTGGAAATATCTTCATTGGTATCAATTTTTATGTAACTCCTAAAAGTGATATGATAGGATATGTGTCTTTTACTTTCTCACTTACTACAGGTGGTGTGATTTCGTCTAGACTCATCTATGGTGCTGCAAATGGCATTGTTTCATTTTTTTCACTGGCGAATATTCCATCTATACATGGAGGAGTTCTTCTTTGTCCACCCATCTGTTGGTGGACTTTTTGGTTACCTCCATATCTTGGCTATTGTAATACTGTGCAATGCAGATTTGCCTGCCTGTGTCTTTCCAATTCTCTCTTCTTAGATTATAGGTCGAGGAGTGGGCCTGCTGGATCATATGGTAGCTCAATGTTTACCTTTTTAAGGCACCTCCATTCTGTTCTCATTCGTGGCCCTTTCCAAGTTACGTCCCCCTTGAAGTTGAGGGTATGCATTTCTCCACATCAGCTTCAGCGTTTATTGTTTGTAGTTTTCTTGCTGATGGTTTTTCTGACAAGTGTGAGCTGATACCTCTTTTTGGTTGAATTCGCATGTGCCTCATAATCCGTTGAAACTGAGCTTTAAGGCATATCCTTTTTATTTTTCAAGCTGTGATTACCCCTTAGTTCTTCAAAGTGTTCTCTTAAAGTATGTGTCACATTTTGAAATGTTTTGGCCATTACCTCCCTCAAGACATATTGAGGGCATGTTTCATTTACGGTCCTGCATTACTTCTTCCTATGAAATGACCATTAGCACAGGCCTTAAAGCTGTTTTTGCAGGTAACTGCCAGAGGGTGGCAGCCTTTCTATGTTCCCCACCCTGGTAACTAGGGAAATGCCCTTGCGGCCTGTGGTGTTTCTCGGTTATAAATTAGAGTGGAGTGTGCCCGGACAAACCCACACAAGCTGATGTGTCTTTACTTTTGTTCGATTTTTAAATTTAATTTTTATTTTTCATTGGAGTAATCTTCCACTGTGTACTTGGACCACTTCTACTTTGTGCATTCCTCAGTTGATGGACATTTTCATTGCTTCCAAGTGTTGGCTATGGTAAATATTGTTGGAGTGCAGGATTGCCAGCCTGTGACTTTTTTTTTTAATATTTATTTATTTATTTATTTATTTATTTATTTATTTATTTTCGGCTGTGTTGGATCTTCGTTTGTGCGCGAGGGCTTTCTGTAGTTGAGGCGAGCGGGGGCCACTCTTCATCGCGGTGCGTGGGTCTCTCACTATCGCGGCCTCTCTTGTTGCGGAGCACAGGCTCCATGCGCGCAGGCTCAGTGGTTGTGGCTCACGGGCCCAGTTGCTCCGCGGCATGTGGGATCTTCCCAGACCGGGGCTCGAACCCGTGTGCCCTGCATTGGCAGGCAGACTCTCAACCACTGCACCACCAGGGAAGCCCCAAGCCTGTGACTTTTTGATTCTCATTTTCTCAGGTGATAGGCCCAGCAGTGGGTGTGATTGATTGACTGGTAGCACCGTGTTACCCTTATCAAAGCACCTTCTTTGTGTTTTCATTAGTGGCTCTTACCACGTCCCCCTTAGAATCGAGGGTACGCATTTCTCCACAATCGCTTCAGCATTTATTGTTTGCAGCATTTATGCTAATGGCCCTTCTGGCTGGTGTGAGCTGATAGGTTTTTGTACTTTGGGTTTTCATGTCTTTGAAAATTCATAAAACTCATCATTTTTCTCTGCCGTTTTCTTTTCTGCTAAAAAAAGGAAACAGTTGGGAGTACAATATAATTCTTGAAATTGTCTTCTTGGAAGCTTGCCCTCTGTTAAATTTTTTGGTCGATTTTCCAGCCCAGAATTTTTTTAGAGAGCAGGTCTCATTTCCCGAACTGCAAGTGTGGTGCATATTTAGTGACCTTTAGTAATGGGTTAAAAGCTGCTGTTGTGGGAAGTGGCCTCAAGCAGGCAGCATTCCTCCATTCCCAAATCTGGGTACTAGGGCAGCAGAGCCTTTCTGGAAGTCGTGTTCCTAGGTTGTAAATTATATTGGAATGTGCATGGAGAAACCCCCATAAGTTTATGTCTCATTATTTCTTCTTGGTTTTAAAAATTTCTTTAATTGGAGTAAAGCTTAGAATATTGTTTGTCCGAGGTGTACACAATCTGGTTCATTTGTACATTATATATGTCTATTCAAGTACAGATCCCCTTCCCATGTAAAATGTTACAGAGGGTTCCGCACACCTCCCTTCTATATGGTAGGTCTTTTTGAGATATGTATATAATAGGTGTTTGTATACATATAGTAACACTAACCTTAATTTATCCACTCCCCCCACCTTTCCTTTTAGATGAGCATAGTTTGTTTTCTAAATCTGTGAGTGTCTTTCTCTTTGGAAATATGTTCATTTGTGTCAGTTATTAGATAACGCCTGTAAGTGATATCATAGAATATAGGTCTTTTGCTTTCGGACTTACCTCATGTTTCGTGATTATCTCCAGACTCATTTGTGGTGCCTCAAAGAACAATGGTTCATTGTTTTCCATGGCTAATATTCCATTGTGTACATGGACCACTTCTTCTTTATCTATTCACCTGTTGTTGGACATTTTGATTCCTTCACTGTCTTGGCTATTGTGAATAAGGCTGCACTGAAGCTTTTGCGGCCTGTGTCTTCTCGATTCTTGTCTTCTCCGGTGAGAGGTCCAATGGTGCGCCTGCTGGATTGAATGGTACCTCCATTTTTACTTTTAAACACAGCTCCTTTCTGTTCTCATTATTGGCCGTTACCCCTTTACGTCTCACCAGCAGGGAGAGGGTACACAGTTCTCTAAAACCCCGTCAGCATTTATTGTTTGTAGACTTTTTGCTGATGGTCAGTCGACTGGTGTAAGTTGAAACTTTTTGTAGATTAGATTTCATGGGTCTAACACTCCCTGAGGTTGAGCTTTTATCCATTTTCCTTTTTTTTAAAAGAGCGTGAGTAAAACGTTAATATTCATACTCTCTTCTGGAAACATTTGCCTGTTTTGAAATTTTTGTCCATTCCCTACTTCAGCACAATTTTTTAGGGCAGGTGTCCTTTACAGCCCTGAGTCCTTGTGAATGTTAAGTGACCCTTAGCTGTGAGTTTAAAGCTGCTCTTGCAGGAAACGGCCACAAGGTGGCATCATTTCTCCTTTACCAAATTTGGTAACTGGGGAAACAGAGCCTTAATGGAAGTGGTGTTCTAGGTTGTAAATTAGAATGGAATGTGCCAGGAAAAAGCCCTTTATGTTTATGTCTCATTACTTGTTGTTCATATTTATAATTTACTTTTTATTTTTTATCCAAGCAAATTTGATTACAATGGTTTGTTTGTTCTAGGTGGGCAAATGTGGTTCTTTCACACATATACGTGTATCTATTCTTCCTCGCATCCTTTTCCCATGTAGGTTATGACACAATGTTGAGTAGTCTTCTCCTGGTCTTCCGTACGTCTTTGGTGATTATATATTTCACATGGTTTGTATATCTCTGTTAACCCCAATATGGTAAATTATCCAATCCTCATCCCTTTCTATTTGGTGAACCATAAGTTTTTTAATGAATCTGTGATTGCCTTTCTCTGTGGAAATATCTTCATTGGTATCAATTTTTATGTAACTCCTAAAAGTGATATGATAGGATATGTGTCTTTTACTTTCTCACTTACTACAGGTGGTGTGATTTCGTCTAGACTCATCTATGGTGCTGCAAATGGCATTGTTTCATTTTTTTCACTGGCGAATATTCCATCTATACATGGAGGAGTTCTTCTTTGTCCACCCATCTGTTGGTGGACTTTTTGGTTACCTCCATATCTTGGCTATTGTAATACTGAGCAATGCAGATTTGCCTGCCAGTGTCTTTCCAATTCTCTCTTCTTAGATTATAGGTCGAGGAGTGGGCCTGCTGGATCATATGGTAGCTCAATGTTTACCTTTTTAAGGCACCTCCATTCTGTTCTCATTCGTGGCCCTTTCCAAGTTACGTCCCCCTTGAAGTTGAGGGTATGCATTTCTCCACAACAGCTTCAGCATTTATTGTTTGTAGTTTTCTTGCTGATGGTTTTTCTGACAAGTGTGAGCTGATACCTCTTTTTGGTTGAATTCGCATGTGCCTCATAATCCGTTGAAACTGAGCTTTAAGGCATATCCTTTTTATTTTTCAAGCTGTGATTACCCCTTAGTTCTTCAAAGTGTTCTCTTAAAGTATGTGTCACATTTTGAAATGTTTTGGCCATTACCTCCCTCAAGACATATTGAGGGCATGTTTCATTTACGGTCCTGCATTAATTCTTCCTATGAAATGACCATTAGCACAGGCCTTAAAGCTGTTTTTGCAGGTAACTGCCAGAGGGTGGCAGCCTTTCTATGTTCCCCACCCTGGTAACTAGGGAAATGCCCTTGCGGCCTGTGGTGTTACTCGGTTATAAATTAGAGTGGAGTGTGCCCGGAGAAACCCACACAAGCTGATGTCTCTTTACTTTTGTTGGATTTTTAAATTTAATTTTTATTTTTTATTGGAATAATTTTCCACTGAGTACTTGGACCACTTCTACTTTGTGCATTCCTCAGTTGATGGACATTTTCATTGCTTCCAAGTGTTGGCTATGGTAAATATTGTTGGAGTGCAGGATTGCCAGCCTGTGACTTTTTTTTTTAATATTTATTTATTTATTTATTTATTTATTTATTTATTTATTTATTTTTGGCTGTGTTGGATCTTCGTTTGTGCGCGAGGGCTTTCTGTAGTTGAGGCGAGCGGGGGCCACTCTTCATCACGGTGCGTGGGTCTCTCACTATCGCGGCCTCTCTTGTTGCGGAGCACAGGCTCCATGCGCGCAGGCTCAGTGGTTGTGGCTCACGGGCCCAGTTGCTCCGCGGCATGTGGGATCTTCCCAGACCGGGGCTCGAACCCGTGTGCCCTGCATTGGCAGGCAGACTCTCAACCACTGCACCACCAGGGAAGCCCCAAGCCTGTGACTTTTTGATTCTCATTTTCTCAGGTGATAGGCCCAGCAGTGGGTGTGATTGATTGACTGGTAGCACCGTGTTACCCTTATCAAAGCACCTTCTTTGTGTTTTCATTAGTGGCTCTTACCACGTCCCCCTTAGAATCGAGGGTACGCATTTCTCCACAATCGCTTCAGCATTTATTGTTTGCAGCATTTATGCTAATGGCCCTTCTGGCTGGTGTGAGCTGATAGGTTTTTGTACTTTGGGTTTTCATGTCTTTGAAAATTCATAAAACTCATCATTTTTCTCTGCCGTTTTCTTTTCTGCTAAAAAAAGGAAACAGTTGGGAGTACAATATAATTCTTGAAATTGTCTTCTTGGAAGCTTGCCCTCTGTTAAATTTTTTGGTCGATTTTCCAGCCCAGAATTTTTTTAGAGAGCAGGTCTCATTTCCCGAACTGCAAGTGTGGTGCATATTTAGTGACCTTTAGTAATGGGTTAAAAGCTGCTGTTGTGGGAAGTGGCCTCAAGCAGGCAGCATTCCTCCATTCCCAAATCTGGGTACTAGGGCAGCAGAGCCTTTCTGGAAGTCGTGTTCCTAGGTTGTAAATTATATTGGAATGTGCATGGAGAAACCCCCATAAGTTTATGTCTCATTATTTCTTCTTGGTTTTAAAAATTTCTTTAATTGGAGTAAAGCTTAGAATATTGTTTGTCCGAGGTGTACACAATCTGGTTCATTTGTACATTATATATGTCTATTCAAGTACAGATCCCCTTCCCATGTAAAATGTTACAGAGGGTTCCGCACACCTCCCTTCTATATGGTAGGTCTTTTTGAGATATGTATATAATAGGTGTTTGTATACATATAGTAACACTAACCTTAATTTATCCACTCCCCCCACCTTTCCTTTTAGATGAGCATAGTTTGTTTTCTAAATCTGTGAGTGTCTTTCTCTTTGGAAATATGTTCATTTGTGTCAGTTATTAGATAACGCCTGTAAGTGATATCATAGAATATAGGTCTTTTGCTTTCGGACTTACCTCATGTTTCGTGATTATCTCCAGACTCATTTGTGGTGCCTCAAAGAACAATGGTTCATTGTTTTCCATGGCTAATATTCCATTGTGTACATGGACCACTTCTTCTTTATCTATTCACCTGTTGTTGGACATTTTGATTCCTTCACTGTCTTGGCTATTGTGAATAAGGCTGCACTGAAGCTTTTGCGGCCTGTGTCTTCTCGATTCTTGTCTTCTCCGGTGAGAGGTCCAATGGTGCGCCTGCTGGATTGAATGGTACCTCCATTTTTACTTTTAAACACAGCTCCTTTCTGTTCTCATTATTGGCCGTTACCCCTTTACGTCTCACCAGCAGGGAGAGGGTACACAGTTCTCTAAAACCCCGTCAGCATTTATTGTTTGTAGACTTTTTGCTGATGGTCAGTCGACTGGTGTAAGTTGAAACTTTTTGTAGATTAGATTTCATGGGTCTAACACTCCCTGAGGTTGAGCTTTTATCCATTTTCCTTTTTTTTAAAAGAGCGTGAGTAAAACGTTAATATTCATACTCTCTTCTGGAAACATTTGCCTGTTTTGAAATTTTTGTCCATTCCCTACTTCAGCACAATTTTTTAGGGCAGGTGTCCTTTACAGCCCTGAGTCCTTGTGAATGTTAAGTGACCCTTAGCTGTGAGTTTAAAGCTGCTCTTGCAGGAAACGGCCACAAGGTGGCATCATTTCTCCTTTACCAAATTTGGTAACTGGGGAAACAGAGCCTTAATGGAAGTGGTGTTCTAGGTTGTAAATTAGAATGGAATGTGCCAGGAAAAAGCCCTTTATGTTTATGTCTCATTACTTGTTGTTCATATTTATAATTTACTTTTTATTTTTTATCCAAGCAAATTTGATTACAATGGTTTGTTTGTTCTAGGTGGGCAAATGTGGTTCTTTCACACATATACGTGTATCTATTCTTCCTCGCATCCTTTTCCCATGTAGGTTATGACACAATGTTGAGTAGTCTTCTCCTGGTCTTCCGTACGTCTTTGGTGATTATATATTTCACATGGTTTGTATATCTCTGTTAACCCCAATATGGTAAATTATCCAATCCTCATCCCTTTCTATTTGGTGAACCATAAGTTTTTTAATGAATCTGTGATTGCCTTTCTCTGTGGAAATATCTTCATTGGTATCAATTTTTATGTAACTCCTAAAAGTGATATGATAGGATATGTGTCTTTTACTTTCTCACTTACTACAGGTGGTGTGATTTCGTCTAGACTCATCTATGGTGCTGCAAATGGCATTGTTTCATTTTTTTCACTGGCGAATATTCCATCTATACATGGAGGAGTTCTTCTTTGTCCACCCATCTGTTGGTGGACTTTTTGGTTACCTCCATATCTTGGCTATTGTAATACTGAGCAATGCAGATTTGCCTGCCAGTGTCTTTCCAATTCTCTCTTCTTAGATTATAGGTCGAGGAGTGGGCCTGCTGGATCATATGGTAGCTCAATGTTTACCTTTTTAAGGCACCTCCATTCTGTTCTCATTCGTGGCCCTTTCCAAGTTACGTCCCCCTTGAAGTTGAGGGTATGCATTTCTCCACAACAGCTTCAGCATTTATTGTTTGTAGTTTTCTTGCTGATGGTTTTTCTGACAAGTGTGAGCTGATACCTCTTTTTGGTTGAATTCGCATGTGCCTCATAATCCGTTGAAACTGAGCTTTAAGGCATATCCTTTTTATTTTTCAAGCTGTGATTACCCCTTAGTTCTTCAAAGTGTTCTCTTAAAGTATGTGTCACATTTTGAAATGTTTTGGCCATTACCTCCCTCAAGACATATTGAGGGCATGTTTCATTTACGGTCCTGCATTAATTCTTCCTATGAAATGACCATTAGCACAGGCCTTAAAGCTGTTTTTGCAGGTAACTGCCAGAGGGTGGCAGCCTTTCTATGTTCCCCACCCTGGTAACTAGGGAAATGCCCTTGCGGCCTGTGGTGTTACTCGGTTATAAATTAGAGTGGAGTGTGCCCGGAGAAACCCACACAAGCTGATGTCTCTTTACTTTTGTTGGATTTTTAAATTTAATTTTTATTTTTTATTGGAATAATTTTCCACTGAGTACTTGGACCACTTCTACTTTGTGCATTCCTCAGTTGATGGACATTTTCATTGCTTCCAAGTGTTGGCTATGGTAAATATTGTTGGAGTGCAGGATTGCCAGCCTGTGACTTTTTTTTTTAATATTTATTTATTTATTTATTTATTTATTTATTTATTTATTTATTTTTGGCTGTGTTGGATCTTCGTTTGTGCGCGAGGGCTTTCTGTAGTTGAGGCGAGCGGGGGCCACTCTTCATCACGGTGCGTGGGTCTCTCACTATCGCGGCCTCTCTTGTTGCGGAGCACAGGCTCCATGCGCGCAGGCTCAGTGGTTGTGGCTCACGGGCCCAGTTGCTCCGCGGCATGTGGGATCTTCCCAGACCGGGGCTCGAACCCGTGTGCCCTGCATTGGCAGGCAGACTCTCAACCACTGCACCACCAGGGAAGCCCCAAGCCTGTGACTTTTTGATTCTCATTTTCTCAGGTGATAGGCCCAGCAGTGGGTGTGATTGATTGACTGGTAGCACCGTGTTACCCTTATCAAAGCACCTTCTTTGTGTTTTCATTAGTGGCTCTTACCACGTCCCCCTTAGAATCGAGGGTACGCATTTCTCCACAATCGCTTCAGCATTTATTGTTTGCAGCATTTATGCTAATGGCCCTTCTGGCTGGTGTGAGCTGATAGGTTTTTGTACTTTGGGTTTTCATGTCTTTGAAAATTCATAAAACTCATCATTTTTCTCTGCCGTTTTCTTTTCTGCTAAAAAAAGGAAACAGTTGGGAGTACAATATAATTCTTGAAATTGTCTTCTTGGAAGCTTGCCCTCTGTTAAATTTTTTGGTCGATTTTCCAGCCCAGAATTTTTTTAGAGAGCAGGTCTCATTTCCCGAACTGCAAGTGTGGTGCATATTTAGTGACCTTTAGTAATGGGTTAAAAGCTGCTGTTGTGGGAAGTGGCCTCAAGCAGGCAGCATTCCTCCATTCCCAAATCTGGGTACTAGGGCAGCAGAGCCTTTCTGGAAGTCGTGTTCCTAGGTTGTAAATTATATTGGAATGTGCATGGAGAAACCCCCATAAGTTTATGTCTCATTATTTCTTCTTGGTTTTAAAAATTTCTTTAATTGGAGTAAAGCTTAGAATATTGTTTGTCCGAGGTGTACACAATCTGGTTCATTTGTACATTATATATGTCTATTCAAGTACAGATCCCCTTCCCATGTAAAATGTTACAGAGGGTTCCGCACACCTCCCTTCTATATGGTAGGTCTTTTTGAGATATGTATATAATAGGTGTTTGTATACATATAGTAACACTAACCTTAATTTATCCACTCCCCCCACCTTTCCTTTTAGATGAGCATAGTTTGTTTTCTAAATCTGTGAGTGTCTTTCTCTTTGGAAATATGTTCATTTGTGTCAGTTATTAGATAACGCCTGTAAGTGATATCATAGAATATAGGTCTTTTGCTTTCGGACTTACCTCATGTTTCGTGATTATCTCCAGACTCATTTGTGGTGCCTCAAAGAACAATGGTTCATTGTTTTCCATGGCTAATATTCCATTGTGTACATGGACCACTTCTTCTTTATCTATTCACCTGTTGTTGGACATTTTGATTCCTTCACTGTCTTGGCTATTGTGAATAAGGCTGCACTGAAGCTTTTGCGGCCTGTGTCTTCTCGATTCTTGTCTTCTCCGGTGAGAGGTCCAATGGTGCGCCTGCTGGATTGAATGGTACCTCCATTTTTACTTTTAAACACAGCTCCTTTCTGTTCTCATTATTGGCCGTTACCCCTTTACGTCTCACCAGCAGGGAGAGGGTACACAGTTCTCTAAAACCCCGTCAGCATTTATTGTTTGTAGACTTTTTGCTGATGGTCAGTCGACTGGTGTAAGTTGAAACTTTTTGTAGATTAGATTTCATGGGTCTAACACTCCCTGAGGTTGAGCTTTTATCCATTTTCCTTTTTTTTAAAAGAGCGTGAGTAAAACGTTAATATTCATACTCTCTTCTGGAAACATTTGCCTGTTTTGAAATTTTTGTCCATTCCCTACTTCAGCACAATTTTTTAGGGCAGGTGTCCTTTACAGCCCTGAGTCCTTGTGAATGTTAAGTGACCCTTAGCTGTGAGTTTAAAGCTGCTCTTGCAGGAAACGGCCACAAGGTGGCATCATTTCTCCTTTACCAAATTTGGTAACTGGGGAAACAGAGCCTTAATGGAAGTGGTGTTCTAGGTTGTAAATTAGAATGGAATGTGCCAGGAAAAAGCCCTTTATGTTTATGTCTCATTACTTGTTGTTCATATTTATAATTTACTTTTTATTTTTTATCCAAGCAAATTTGATTACAATGGTTTGTTTGTTCTAGGTGGGCAAATGTGGTTCTTTCACACATATACGTGTATCTATTCTTCCTCGCATCCTTTTCCCATGTAGGTTATGACACAATGTTGAGTAGTCTTCTCCTGGTCTTCCGTACGTCTTTGGTGATTATATATTTCACATGGTTTGTATATCTCTGTTAACCCCAATATGGTAAATTATCCAATCCTCATCCCTTTCTATTTGGTGAACCATAAGTTTTTTAATGAATCTGTGATTGCCTTTCTCTGTGGAAATATCTTCATTGGTATCAATTTTTATGTAACTCCTAAAAGTGATATGATAGGATATGTGTCTTTTACTTTCTCACTTACTACAGGTGGTGTGATTTCGTCTAGACTCATCTATGGTGCTGCAAATGGCATTGTTTCATTTTTTTCACTGGCGAATATTCCATCTATACATGGAGGAGTTCTTCTTTGTCCACCCATCTGTTGGTGGACTTTTTGGTTACCTCCATATCTTGGCTATTGTAATACTGAGCAATGCAGATTTGCCTGCCAGTGTCTTTCCAATTCTCTCTTCTTAGATTATAGGTCGAGGAGTGGGCCTGCTGGATCATATGGTAGCTCAATGTTTACCTTTTTAAGGCACCTCCATTCTGTTCTCATTCGTGGCCCTTTCCAAGTTACGTCCCCCTTGAAGTTGAGGGTATGCATTTCTCCACAACAGCTTCAGCATTTATTGTTTGTAGTTTTCTTGCTGATGGTTTTTCTGACAAGTGTGAGCTGATACCTCTTTTTGGTTGAATTCGCATGTGCCTCATAATCCGTTGAAACTGAGCTTTAAGGCATATCCTTTTTATTTTTCAAGCTGTGATTACCCCTTAGTTCTTCAAAGTGTTCTCTTAAAGTATGTGTCACATTTTGAAATGTTTTGGCCATTACCTCCCTCAAGACATATTGAGGGCATGTTTCATTTACGGTCCTGCATTAATTCTTCCTATGAAATGACCATTAGCACAGGCCTTAAAGCTGTTTTTGCAGGTAACTGCCAGAGGGTGGCAGCCTTTCTATGTTCCCCACCCTGGTAACTAGGGAAATGCCCTTGCGGCCTGTGGTGTTACTCGGTTATAAATTAGAGTGGAGTGTGCCCGGAGAAACCCACACAAGCTGATGTCTCTTTACTTTTGTTGGATTTTTAAATTTAATTTTTATTTTTTATTGGAATAATTTTCCACTGAGTACTTGGACCACTTCTACTTTGTGCATTCCTCAGTTGATGGACATTTTCATTGCTTCCAAGTGTTGGCTATGGTAAATATTGTTGGAGTGCAGGATTGCCAGCCTGTGACTTTTTTTTTTAATATTTATTTATTTATTTATTTATTTATTTATTTATTTATTTATTTTTGGCTGTGTTGGATCTTCGTTTGTGCGCGAGGGCTTTCTGTAGTTGAGGCGAGCGGGGGCCACTCTTCATCACGGTGCGTGGGTCTCTCACTATCGCGGCCTCTCTTGTTGCGGAGCACAGGCTCCATGCGCGCAGGCTCAGTGGTTGTGGCTCACGGGCCCAGTTGCTCCGCGGCATGTGGGATCTTCCCAGACCGGGGCTCGAACCCGTGTGCCCTGCATTGGCAGGCAGACTCTCAACCACTGCACCACCAGGGAAGCCCCAAGCCTGTGACTTTTTGATTCTCATTTTCTCAGGTGATAGGCCCAGCAGTGGGTGTGATTGATTGACTGGTAGCACCGTGTTACCCTTATCAAAGCACCTTCTTTGTGTTTTCATTAGTGGCTCTTACCACGTCCCCCTTAGAATCGAGGGTACGCATTTCTCCACAATCGCTTCAGCATTTATTGTTTGCAGCATTTATGCTAATGGCCCTTCTGGCTGGTGTGAGCTGATAGGTTTTTGTACTTTGGGTTTTCATGTCTTTGAAAATTCATAAAACTCATCATTTTTCTCTGCCGTTTTCTTTTCTGCTAAAAAAAGGAAACAGTTGGGAGTACAATATAATTCTTGAAATTGTCTTCTTGGAAGCTTGCCCTCTGTTAAATTTTTTGGTCGATTTTCCAGCCCAGAATTTTTTTAGAGAGCAGGTCTCATTTCCCGAACTGCAAGTGTGGTGCATATTTAGTGACCTTTAGTAATGGGTTAAAAGCTGCTGTTGTGGGAAGTGGCCTCAAGCAGGCAGCATTCCTCCATTCCCAAATCTGGGTACTAGGGCAGCAGAGCCTTTCTGGAAGTCGTGTTCCTAGGTTGTAAATTATATTGGAATGTGCATGGAGAAACCCCCATAAGTTTATGTCTCATTATTTCTTCTTGGTTTTAAAAATTTCTTTAATTGGAGTAAAGCTTAGAATATTGTTTGTCCGAGGTGTACACAATCTGGTTCATTTGTACATTATATATGTCTATTCAAGTACAGATCCCCTTCCCATGTAAAATGTTACAGAGGGTTCCGCACACCTCCCTTCTATATGGTAGGTCTTTTTGAGATATGTATATAATAGGTGTTTGTATACATATAGTAACACTAACCTTAATTTATCCACTCCCCCCACCTTTCCTTTTAGATGAGCATAGTTTGTTTTCTAAATCTGTGAGTGTCTTTCTCTTTGGAAATATGTTCATTTGTGTCAGTTATTAGATAACGCCTGTAAGTGATATCATAGAATATAGGTCTTTTGCTTTCGGACTTACCTCATGTTTCGTGATTATCTCCAGACTCATTTGTGGTGCCTCAAAGAACAATGGTTCATTGTTTTCCATGGCTAATATTCCATTGTGTACATGGACCACTTCTTCTTTATCTATTCACCTGTTGTTGGACATTTTGATTCCTTCACTGTCTTGGCTATTGTGAATAAGGCTGCACTGAAGCTTTTGCGGCCTGTGTCTTCTCGATTCTTGTCTTCTCCGGTGAGAGGTCCAATGGTGCGCCTGCTGGATTGAATGGTACCTCCATTTTTACTTTTAAACACAGCTCCTTTCTGTTCTCATTATTGGCCGTTACCCCTTTACGTCTCACCAGCAGGGAGAGGGTACACAGTTCTCTAAAACCCCGTCAGCATTTATTGTTTGTAGACTTTTTGCTGATGGTCAGTCGACTGGTGTAAGTTGAAACTTTTTGTAGATTAGAATGCATGGGTCTAACACTCCCTGAGGTTGAGCTTTTATCCATTTTCCTTTTTTTTAAAAGAGCGTGAGTAAAACGTTAATATTCATACTCTCTTCTGGAAACATTTGCCTGTTTTGAAATTTTTGTCCATTCCCTACTTCAGCACAATTTTTTAGGGCAGGTGTCCTTTACAGCCCTGAGTCCTTGTGAATGTTAAGTGACCCTTAGCTGTGAGTTTAAAGCTGCTCTTGCAGGAAACGGCCACAAGGTGGCATCATTTCTCCTTTACCAAATTTGGTAACTGGGGAAACAGAGCCTTAATGGAAGTGGTGTTCTAGGTTGTAAATTAGAATGGAATGTGCCAGGAAAAAGCCCTTTATGTTTATGTCTCATTACTTGTTGTTCATATTTATAATTTACTTTTTATTTTTTATCCAAGCAAATTTGATTACAATGGTTTGTTTGTTCTAGGTGGGCAAATGTGGTTCTTTCACACATATACGTGTATCTATTCTTCCTCGCATCCTTTTCCCATGTAGGTTATGACACAATGTTGAGTAGTCTTCTCCTGGTCTTCCGTACGTCTTTGGTGATTATATATTTCACATGGTTTGTATATCTCTGTTAACCCCAATATGGTAAATTATCCAATCCTCATCCCTTTCTATTTGGTGAACCATAAGTTTTTTAATGAATCTGTGATTGCCTTTCTCTGTGGAAATATCTTCATTGGTATCAATTTTTATGTAACTCCTAAAAGTGATATGATAGGATATGTGTCTTTTACTTTCTCACTTACTACAGGTGGTGTGATTTCGTCTAGACTCATCTATGGTGCTGCAAATGGCATTGTTTCATTTTTTTCACTGGCGAATATTCCATCTATACATGGAGGAGTTCTTCTTTGTCCACCCATCTGTTGGTGGACTTTTTGGTTACCTCCATATCTTGGCTATTGTAATACTGTGCAATGCAGATTTGCCTGCCTGTGTCTTTCCAATTCTCTCTTCTTAGATTATAGGTCGAGGAGTGGGCCTGCTGGATCATATGGTAGCTCAATGTTTACCTTTTTAAGGCACCTCCATTCTGTTCTCATTCGTGGCCCTTTCCAAGTTACGTCCCCCTTGAAGTTGAGGGTATGCATTTCTCCACATCAGCTTCAGCGTTTATTGTTTGTAGTTTTCTTGCTGATGGTTTTTCTGACAAGTGTGAGCTGATACCTCTTTTTGGTTGAATTCGCATGTGCCTCATAATCCGTTGAAACTGAGCTTTAAGGCATATCCTTTTTATTTTTCAAGCTGTGATTACCCCTTAGTTCTTCAAAGTGTTCTCTTAAAGTATGTGTCACATTTTGAAATGTTTTGGCCATTACCTCCCTCAAGACATATTGAGGGCATGTTTCATTTACGGTCCTGCATTACTTCTTCCTATGAAATGACCATTAGCACAGGCCTTAAAGCTGTTTTTGCAGGTAACTGCCAGAGGGTGGCAGCCTTTCTATGTTCCCCACCCTGGTAACTAGGGAAATGCCCTTGCGGCCTGTGGTGTTTCTCGGTTATAAATTAGAGTGGAGTGTGCCCGGACAAACCCACACAAGCTGATGTGTCTTTACTTTTGTTCGATTTTTAAATTTAATTTTTATTTTTCATTGGAGTAATCTTCCACTGTGTACTTGGACCACTTCTACTTTGTGCATTCTTCAGTTGATGGACATTTTCATTGCTTCCAAGTGTTGGCTATGGTAAATATTGTTGGAGTGCAGGATTGCCAGCCTGTGACTTTTTTTTTTAATATTTATTTATTTATTTATTTATTTATTTATTTATTTATTTTTGGCTGTGTTGGATCTTCGTTTGTGCGCGAGGGCTTTCTGTAGTTGAGGCGAGCGGGGGCCACTCTTCATCGCGGTGCGTGGGTCTCTCACTATCGCGGCCTCTCTTGTTGCGGAGCACAGGTTCCATGCGCGCAGGCTCAGTGGTTGTGGCTCACGGGCCCAGTTGCTCCGCGGCATGTGGGATCTTCCCAGACCGGGGCTCGAACCCGTGTGCCCTGCATTGGCAGGCAGACTCTCAACCACTGCACCACCAGGGAAGCCCCAAGCCTGTGACTTTTTGATTCTCATTTTCTCAGGTGATAGGCCCAGCAGTGGGTGTGATTGATTGACTGGTAGCACCGTGTTACCCTTATCAAAGCACCTTCTTTGTGTTTTCATTAGTGGCTCTTACCACGTCCCCCTTAGAATCGAGGGTACGCATTTCTCCACAATCGCTTCAGCATTTATTGTTTGCAGCATTTATGCTAATGGCCCTTCTGGCTGGTGTGAGCTGATAGGTTTTTGTACTTTGGGTTTTCATGTCTTTGAAAATTCATAAAACTCATCATTTTTCTCTGCCGTTTTCTTTTCTGCTAAAAAAAGGAAACAGTTGGGAGTACAATATAATTCTTGAAATTGTCTTCTTGGAAGCTTGCCCTCTGTTAAATTTTTTGGTCGATTTTCCAGCCCAGAATTTTTTTAGAGAGCAGGTCTCATTTCCCGAACTGCAAGTGTGGTGCATATTTAGTGACCTTTAGTAATGGGTTAAAAGCTGCTGTTGTGGGAAGTGGCCTCAAGCAGGCAGCATTCCTCCATTCCCAAATCTGGGTACTAGGGCAGCAGAGCCTTTCTGGAAGTCGTGTTCCTAGGTTGTAAATTATATTGGAATGTGCATGGAGAAACCCCCATAAGTTTATGTCTCATTATTTCTTCTTGGTTTTAAAAATTTCTTTAATTGGAGTAAAGCTTAGAATATTGTTTGTCCGAGGTGTACACAATCTGGTTCATTTGTACATTATATATGTCTATTCAAGTACAGATCCCCTTCCCATGTAAAATGTTACAGAGGGTTCCGCACACCTCCCTTCTATATGGTAGGTCTTTTTGAGATATGTATATAATAGGTGTTTGTATACATATAGTAACACTAACCTTAATTTATCCACTCCCCCCACCTTTCCTTTTAGATGAGCATAGTTTGTTTTCTAAATCTGTGAGTGTCTTTCTCTTTGGAAATATGTTCATTTGTGTCAGTTATTAGATAACGCCTGTAAGTGATATCATAGAATATAGGTCTTTTGCTTTCGGACTTACCTCATGTTTCGTGATTATCTCCAGACTCATTTGTGGTGCCTCAAAGAACAATGGTTCATTGTTTTCCATGGCTAATATTCCATTGTGTACATGGACCACTTCTTCTTTATCTATTCACCTGTTGTTGGACATTTTGATTCCTTCACTGTCTTGGCTATTGTGAATAAGGCTGCACTGAAGCTTTTGCGGCCTGTGTCTTCTCGATTCTTGTCTTCTCCGGTGAGAGGTCCAATGGTGCGCCTGCTGGATTGAATGGTACCTCCATTTTTACTTTTAAACACAGCTCCTTTCTGTTCTCATTATTGGCCGTTACCCCTTTACGTCTCACCAGCAGGGAGAGGGTACACAGTTCTCTAAAACCCCGTCAGCATTTATTGTTTGTAGACTTTTTGCTGATGGTCAGTCGACTGGTGTAAGTTGAAACTTTTTGTAGATTAGATTTCATGGGTCTAACACTCCCTGAGGTTGAGCTTTTATCCATTTTCCTTTTTTTTAAAAGAGCGTGAGTAAAACGTTAATATTCATACTCTCTTCTGGAAACATTTGCCTGTTTTGAAATTTTTGTCCATTCCCTACTTCAGCACAATTTTTTAGGGCAGGTGTCCTTTACAGCCCTGAGTCCTTGTGAATGTTAAGTGACCCTTAGCTGTGAGTTTAAAGCTGCTCTTGCAGGAAACGGCCACAAGGTGGCATCATTTCTCCTTTACCAAATTTGGTAACTGGGGAAACAGAGCCTTAATGGAAGTGGTGTTCTAGGTTGTAAATTAGAATGGAATGTGCCAGGAAAAAGCCCTTTATGTTTATGTCTCATTACTTGTTGTTCATATTTATAATTTACTTTTTATTTTTTATCCAAGCAAATTTGATTACAATGGTTTGTTTGTTCTAGGTGGGCAAATGTGGTTCTTTCACACATATACGTGTATCTATTCTTCCTCGCATCCTTTTCCCATGTAGGTTATGACACAATGTTGAGTAGTCTTCTCCTGGTCTTCCGTACGTCTTTGGTGATTATATATTTCACATGGTTTGTATATCTCTGTTAACCCCAATATGGTAAATTATCCAATCCTCATCCCTTTCTATTTGGTGAACCATAAGTTTTTTAATGAATCTGTGATTGCCTTTCTCTGTGGAAATATCTTCATTGGTATCAATTTTTATGTAACTCCTAAAAGTGATATGATAGGATATGTGTCTTTTACTTTCTCACTTACTACAGGTGGTGTGATTTCGTCTAGACTCATCTATGGTGCTGCAAATGGCATTGTTTCATTTTTTTCACTGGCGAATATTCCATCTATACATGGAGGAGTTCTTCTTTGTCCACCCATCTGTTGGTGGACTTTTTGGTTACCTCCATATCTTGGCTATTGTAATACTGAGCAATGCAGATTTGCCTGCCAGTGTCTTTCCAATTCTCTCTTCTTAGATTATAGGTCGAGGAGTGGGCCTGCTGGATCATATGGTAGCTCAATGTTTACCTTTTTAAGGCACCTCCATTCTGTTCTCATTCGTGGCCCTTTCCAAGTTACGTCCCCCTTGAAGTTGAGGGTATGCATTTTTCCACAACAGCTTCAGCATTTATTGTTTGTAGTTTTCTTGCTGATGGTTTTTCTGACAAGTGTGAGCTGATACCTCTTTTTGGTTGAATTCGCATGTGCCTCATAATCCGTTGAAACTGAGCTTTAAGGCATATCCTTTTTATTTTTCAAGCTGTGATTACCCCTTAGTTCTTCAAAGTGTTCTCTTAAAGTATGTGTCACATTTTGAAATGTTTTGGCCATTACCTCCCTCAAGACATATTGAGGGCATGTTTCATTTACGGTCCTGCATTAATTCTTCCTATGAAATGACCATTAGCACAGGCCTTAAAGCTGTTTTTGCAGGTAACTGCCAGAGGGTGGCAGCCTTTCTATGTTCCCCACCCTGGTAACTAGGGAAATGCCCTTGCGGCCTGTGGTGTTACTCGGTTATAAATTAGAGTGGAGTGTGCCCGGAGAAACCCACACAAGCTGATGTCTCTTTACTTTTGTTGGATTTTTAAATTTAATTTTTATTTTTTATTGGAATAATTTTCCACTGAGTACTTGGACCACTTCTACTTTGTGCATTCCTCAGTTGATGGACATTTTCATTGCTTCCAAGTGTTGGCTATGGTAAATATTGTTGGAGTGCAGGATTGCCAGCCTGTGACTTTTTTTTTTAATATTTATTTATTTATTTATTTATTTATTTATTTATTTATTTATTTTTGGCTGTGTTGGATCTTCGTTTGTGCGCGAGGGCTTTCTGTAGTTGAGGCGAGCGGGGGCCACTCTTCATCACGGTGCGTGGGTCTCTCACTATCGCGGCCTCTCTTGTTGCCGAGCACAGGCTCCATGCGCGCAGGCTCAGTGGTTGTGGCTCACGGGCCCAGTTGCTCCGCGGCATGTGGGATCTTCCCAGACCGGGGCTCGAACCCGTGTGCCCTGCATTGGCAGGCAGACTCTCAACCACTGCACCACCAGGGAAGCCCCAAGCCTGTGACTTTTTGATTCTCATTTTCTCAGGTGATAGGCCCAGCAGTGGGTGTGATTGATTGACTGGTAGCACCGTGTTACCCTTATCAAAGCACCTTCTTTGTGTTTTCATTAGTGGCTCTTACCACGTCCCCCTTAGAATCGAGGGTACGCATTTCTCCACAATCGCTTCAGCATTTATTGTTTGCAGCATTTATGCTAATGGCCCTTCTGGCTGGTGTGAGCTGATAGGTTTTTGTACTTTGGGTTTTCATGTCTTTGAAAATTCATAAAACTCATCATTTTTCTCTGCCGTTTTCTTTTCTGCTAAAAAAAGGAAACAGTTGGGAGTACAATATAATTCTTGAAATTGTCTTCTTGGAAGCTTGCCCTCTGTTAAATTTTTTGGTCGATTTTCCAGCCCAGAATTTTTTTAGAGAGCAGGTCTCATTTCCCGAACTGCAAGTGTGGTGCATATTTAGTGACCTTTAGTAATGGGTTAAAAGCTGCTGTTGTGGGAAGTGGCCTCAAGCAGGCAGCATTCCTCCATTCCCAAATCTGGGTACTAGGGCAGCAGAGCCTTTCTGGAAGTCGTGTTCCTAGGTTGTAAATTATATTGGAATGTGCATGGAGAAACCCCCATAAGTTTATGTCTCATTATTTCTTCTTGGTTTTAAAAATTTCTTTAATTGGAGTAAAGCTTAGAATATTGTTTGTCCGAGGTGTACACAATCTGGTTCATTTGTACATTATATATGTCTATTCAAGTACAGATCCCCTTCCCATGTAAAATGTTACAGAGGGTTCCGCACACCTCCCTTCTATATGGTAGGTCTTTTTGAGATATGTATATAATAGGTGTTTGTATACATATAGTAACACTAACCTTAATTTATCCACTCCCCCCACCTTTCCTTTTAGATGAGCATAGTTTGTTTTCTAAATCTGTGAGTGTCTTTCTCTTTGGAAATATGTTCATTTGTGTCAGTTATTAGATAACGCCTGTAAGTGATATCATAGAATATAGGTCTTTTGCTTTCGGACTTACCTCATGTTTCGTGATTATCTCCAGACTCATTTGTGGTGCCTCAAAGAACAATGGTTCATTGTTTTCCATGGCTAATATTCCATTGTGTACATGGACCACTTCTTCTTTATCTATTCACCTGTTGTTGGACATTTTGATTCCTTCACTGTCTTGGCTATTGTGAATAAGGCTGCACTGAAGCTTTTGCGGCCTGTGTCTTCTCGATTCTTGTCTTCTCCGGTGAGAGGTCCAATGGTGCGCCTGCTGGATTGAATGGTACCTCCATTTTTACTTTTAAACACAGCTCCTTTCTGTTCTCATTATTGGCCGTTACCCCTTTACGTCTCACCAGCAGGGAGAGGGTACACAGTTCTCTAAAACCCCGTCAGCATTTATTGTTTGTAGACTTTTTGCTGATGGTCAGTCGACTGGTGTAAGTTGAAACTTTTTGTAGATTAGAATGCATGGGTCTAACACTCCCTGAGGTTGAGCTTTTATCCATTTTCCTTTTTTTTAAAAGAGCGTGAGTAAAACGTTAATATTCATACTCTCTTCTGGAAACATTTGCCTGTTTTGAAATTTTTGTCCATTCCCTACTTCAGCACAATTTTTTAGGGCAGGTGTCCTTTACAGCCCTGAGTCCTTGTGAATGTTAAGTGACCCTTAGCTGTGAGTTTAAAGCTGCTCTTGCAGGAAACGGCCACAAGGTGGCATCATTTCTCCTTTACCAAATTTGGTAACTGGGGAAACAGAGCCTTAATGGAAGTGGTGTTCTAGGTTGTAAATTAGAATGGAATGTGCCAGGAAAAAGCCCTTTATGTTTATGTCTCATTACTTGTTGTTCATATTTATAATTTACTTTTTATTTTTTATCCAAGCAAATTTGATTACAATGGTTTGTTTGTTCTAGGTGGGCAAATGTGGTTCTTTCACACATATACGTGTATCTATTCTTCCTCGCATCCTTTTCCCATGTAGGTTATGACACAATGTTGAGTAGTCTTCTCCTGGTCTTCCGTACGTCTTTGGTGATTATATATTTCACATGGTTTGTATATCTCTGTTAACCCCAATATGGTAAATTATCCAATCCTCATCCCTTTCTATTTGGTGAACCATAAGTTTTTTAATGAATCTGTGATTGCCTTTCTCTGTGGAAATATCTTCATTGGTATCAATTTTTATGTAACTCCTAAAAGTGATATGATAGGATATGTGTCTTTTACTTTCTCACTTACTACAGGTGGTGTGATTTCGTCTAGACTCATCTATGGTGCTGCAAATGGCATTGTTTCATTTTTTTCACTGGCGAATATTCCATCTATACATGGAGGAGTTCTTCTTTGTCCACCCATCTGTTGGTGGACTTTTTGGTTACCTCCATATCTTGGCTATTGTAATACTGTGCAATGCAGATTTGCCTGCCTGTGTCTTTCCAATTCTCTCTTCTTAGATTATAGGTCGAGGAGTGGGCCTGCTGGATCATATGGTAGCTCAATGTTTACCTTTTTAAGGCACCTCCATTCTGTTCTCATTCGTGGCCCTTTCCAAGTTACGTCCCCCTTGAAGTTGAGGGTATGCATTTCTCCACATCAGCTTCAGCATTTATTGTTTGTAGTTTTCTTGCTGATGGTTTTTCTGACAAGTGTGAGCTGATACCTCTTTTTGGTTGAATTCGCATGTGCCTCATAATCCGTTGAAACTGAGCTTTAAGGCATATCCTTTTTATTTTTCAAGCTGTGATTACCCCTTAGTTCTTCAAAGTGTTCTCTTAAAGTATGTGTCACATTTTGAAATGTTTTGGCCATTACCTCCCTCAAGACATATTGAGGGCATGTTTCATTTACGGTCCTGCATTACTTCTTCCTATGAAATGACCATTAGCACAGGCCTTAAAGCTGTTTTTGCAGGTAACTGCCAGAGGGTGGCAGCCTTTCTATGTTCCCCACCCTGGTAACTAGGGAAATGCCCTTGCGGCCTGTGGTGTTACTCGGTTATAAATTAGAGTGGAGTGTGCCCGGAGAAACCCACACAAGCTGATGTCTCTTTACTTTTGTTGGATTTTTAAATTTAATTTTTATTTTTTATTGGAGTAATCTTCCACTGTGTACTTGGACCACTTCTACTTTGTGCATTCCTCAGTTGATGGACATTTTCATTGCTTCCAAGTGTTGGCTATGGTAAATATTGTTGGAGTGCAGGATTGCCAGCCCGTGACTTTTTTTTTAATATTTATTTATTTATTTATTTATTTATTTATTTATTTATTTATTTATTTTTGGCTGTGTTGGATCTTCGTTTGTGCGCGAGGGCTTTCTGTAGTTGAGGCGAGCGGGGGCCACTCTTCATCGCGGTGCGTGGGTCTCTCACTATCGCGGCCTCTCTTGTTGCCGAGCACAGGCTCCATGCGCGCAGGCTCAGTGGTTGTGGCTCACGGGCCCAGTTGCTCCGCGGCATGTGGGATCTTCCCAGACCGGGGCTCGAACCCGTGTGCCCTGCATTGGCAGGCAGACTCTCAACCACTGCACCACCAGGGAAGCACCAAGCCTGTGACTTTTTGATTCTCATTTTCTCAGGTGATAGGCCCAGCAGTGGGTGTGATTGATTGACTGGTAGCACCGTGTTACCCTTATCAAAGCACCTTCTTTGTGTTTTCATTAGTGGCTCTTACCACGTCCCCCTTAGAATCGAGGGTACGCATTTCTCCTCAATCGCTTCAGCATTTATTGTTTGCAGCATTTATGCTAATGGCCCTTCTGGCTGGTGTGAGCTGATAGGTTTTTGTACTTTGGGTTTTCATGTCTTTGAAAATTCATAAAACTCATCATTTTTCTCTGCCGTTTTCTTTTCTGCTAAAAAACGGAAACAGTTGGGAGTACAATATAATTCTTGAAATTGTCTTCTTGGAAGCTTGCCCTCTGTTAAATTTTTTGGTCGATTTTCCAGCCCAGAATTTTTTTAGAGAGCAGGTCTCATTTCCCGAACTGCAAGTGTGGTGCATATTTAGTGACCTTTAGTAATGGGTTAAAAGCTGCTGTTGTGGGAAGTGGCCTCAAGCAGGCAGCATTCCTCCATTCCCAAATCTGGGTACTAGGGCAGCAGAGCCTTTCTGGAAGTCGTGTTCCTAGGTTGTAAATTATATTGGAATGTGCATGGAGAAACCCCCATAAGTTTATGTCTCATTATTTCTTCTTGGTTTTAAAAATTTTTTTAATTGGAGTAAAGCTTAGAATATTGTTTGTCCGAGGTGTACACAATCTGGTTCATTTGTACATTATATATGTCTATTCAAGTACAGATCCCCTTCCCATGTAAAATGTTACAGAGGGTTCCGCACACCTCCCTTCTATATGGTAGGTCTTTTTGAGATATGTATATAATAGGTGTTTGTATACATATAGTAACACTAACCTTAATTTATCCACTCCCCCCACCTTTCCTTTTAGATGAGCATAGTTTGTTTTCTAAATCTGTGAGTGTCTTTCTCTTTGGAAATATGTTCATTTGTGTCAGTTATTAGATAACGCCTGTAAGTGATATCATAGAATATAGGTCTTTTGCTTTCGGACTTACCTCATGTTTCGTGATTATCTCCAGACTCATTTGTGGTGCCTCAAAGAACAATGGTTCATTGTTTTCCATGGCTAATATTCCATTGTGTACATGGACCACTTCTTCTTTATCTATTCACCTGTTGTTGGACATTTTGATTCCTTCACTGTCTTGGCTATTGTGAATAAGGCTGCACTGAAGCTTTTGCGGCCTGTGTCTTCTCGATTCTTGTCTTCTCCGGTGAGAGGTCCAATGGTGCGCCTGCTGGATTGAATGGTACCTCCATTTTTACTTTTAAACACAGCTCCTTTCTGTTCTCATTATTGGCCGTTACCCCTTTACGTCTCACCAGCAGGGAGAGGGTACACAGTTCTCTAAAACCCCGTCAGCATTTATTGTTTGTAGACTTTTTGCTGATGGTCAGTCGACTGGTGTAAGTTGAAACTTTTTGTAGATTAGATTGCATGGGTCTAACACTCCCTGAGGTTGAGCTTTTATCCATTTTCCTTTTTTTTAAAAGAGCGTGAGTAAAACGTTAATATTCATACTCTCTTCTGGAAACATTTGCCTGTTTTGAAATTTTTGTCCATTCCCTACTTCAGCACAATTTTTTAGGGCAGGTGTCCTTTACAGCCCTGAGTCCTTGTGAATGTTAAGTGACCCTTAGCTGTGAGTTTAAAGCTGCTCTTGCAGGAAACGGCCACAAGGTGGCATCATTTCTCCTTTACCAAATTTGGTAACTGGGGAAACAGAGCCTTAATGGAAGTGGTGTTCTAGGTTGTAAATTAGAATGGAATGTGCCAGGAAAAAGCCCTTTATGTTTATGTCTCATTACTTGTTGTTCATATTTATAATTTACTTTTTATTTTTTATCCAAGCAAATTTGATTACAATGGTTTGTTTGTTCTAGGTGGGCAAATGTGGTTCTTTCACACATATACGTGTATCTATTCTTCCTCGCATCCTTTTCCCATGTAGGTTATGACACAATGTTGAGTAGTCTTCTCCTGGTCTTCCGTACGTCTTTGGTGATTATATATTTCACATGGTTTGTATATCTCTGTTAACCCCAATATGGTAAATTATCCAATCCTCATCCCTTTCTATTTGGTGAACCATAAGTTTTTTAATGAATCTGTGATTGCCTTTCTCTGTGGAAATATCTTCATTGGTATCAATTTTTATGTAACTCCTAAAAGTGATATGATAGGATATGTGTCTTTTACTTTCTCACTTACTACAGGTGGTGTGATTTCGTCTAGACTCATCTATGGTGCTGCAAATGGCATTGTTTCATTTTTTTCACTGGCGAATATTCCATCTATACATGGAGGAGTTCTTCTTTGTCCACCCATCTGTTGGTGGACTTTTTGGTTACCTCCATATCTTGGCTATTGTAATACTGTGCAATGCAGATTTGCCTGCCTGTGTCTTTCCAATTCTCTCTTCTTAGATTATAGGTCGAGGAGTGGGCCTGCTGGATCATATGGTAGCTCAATGTTTACCTTTTTAAGGCACCTCCATTCTGTTCTCATTCGTGGCCCTTTCCAAGTTACGTCCCCCTTGAAGTTGAAGGTATGCATTTCTCCACATCAGCTTCAGCATTTATTGTTTGTAGTTTTCTTGCTGATGGTTTTTCTGACAAGTGTGAGCTGATACCTCTTTTTGGTTGAATTCGCATGTGCCTCATAATCCGTTGAAACTGAGCTTTAAGGCATATCCTTTTTATTTTTCAAGCTGTGATTACCCCTTAGTTCTTCAAAGTGTTCTCTTAAAGTATGTGTCACATTTTGAAATGTTTTGGCCATTACCTCCCTCAAGACATATTGAGGGCATGTTTCATTTACGGTCCTGCATTACTTCTTCCTATGAAATGACCATTAGCACAGGCCTTAAAGCTGTTTTTGCAGGTAACTGCCAGAGGGTGGCAGCCTTTCTATGTTCCCCACCCTGGTAACTAGGGAAATGCCCTTGCGGCCTGTGGTGTTACTCGGTTATAAATTAGAGTGGAGTGTGCCCGGAGAAACCCACACAAGCTGATGTCTCTTTACTTTTGTTGGATTTTTAAATTTAATTTTTATTTTTTATTGGAGTAATCTTCCACTGTGTACTTGGACCACTTCTACTTTGTGCATTCCTCAGTTGATGGACATTTTCATTGCTTCCAAGTGTTGGCTATGGTAAATATTGTTGGAGTGCAGGATTGCCAGCCCGTGACTTTTTTTTTTAATATTTATTTATTTATTTATTTATTTATTTATTTATTTATTTTTGGCTGTGTTGGATCTTCGTTTGTGCGCGAGGGCTTTCTGTAGTTGAGGCGAGCGGGGGCCACTCTTCATCGCGGTGCGTGGGTCTCTCACTATCGCGGCCTCTCTTGTTGCCGAGCACAGGCTCCATGCGCGCAGGCTCAGTGGTTGTGGCTCACGGGCCCAGTTTCTCCGCGGCATGTGGGATCTTCCCAGACCGGGGCTCGAACCCGTGTGCCCTGCATTGGCAGGCAGACTCTCAACCACTGCACCACCAGGGAAGCCCCAAGCCTGTGACTTTTTGATTCTCATTTTCTCAGGTGATAGGCCCAGCAGTGGGTGTGATTGATTGACTGGTAGCACCGTGTTACCCTTATCAAAGCACCTTCTTTGTGTTTTCATTAGTGGCTCTTACCACGTCCCCCTTAGAATCGAGGGTACGCATTTCTCCTCAATCGCTTCAGCATTTATTGTTTGCAGCATTTATGCTAATGGCCCTTCTGGCTGGTGTGAGCTGATAGGTTTTTGTACTTTGGGTTTTCATGTCTTTGAAAATTCATAAAACTCATCATTTTTCTCTGCCGTTTTCTTTTCTGCTAAAAAACGGAAACAGTTGGGAGTACAATATAATTCTTGAAATTGTCTTCTTGGAAGCTTGCCCTCTGTTAAATTTTTTGGTCGATTTTCCAGCCCAGAATTTTTTTAGAGAGCAGGTCTCATTTCCCGAACTGCAAGTGTGGTGCATATTTAGTGACCTTTAGTAATGGGTTAAAAGCTGCTGTTGTGGGAAGTGGCCTCAAGCAGGCAGCATTCCTCCATTCCCAAATCTGGGTACTAGGGCAGCAGAGCCTTTCTGGAAGTCGTGTTCCTAGGTTGTAAATTATATTGGAATGTGCATGGAGAAACCCCCATAAGTTTATGTCTCATTATTTCTTCTTGGTTTTAAAAATTTTTTTAATTGGAGTAAAGCTTAGAATATTGTTTGTCCGAGGTGTACACAATCTGGTTCATTTGTACATTATATATGTCTATTCAAGTACAGATCCCCTTCCCATGTAAAATGTTACAGAGGGTTCCGCACACCTCCCTTCTATATGGTAGGTCTTTTTGAGATATGTATATAATAGGTGTTTGTATACATATAGTAACACTAACCTTAATTTATCCACTCCCCCCACCTTTCCTTTTAGATGAGCATAGTTTGTTTTCTAAATCTGTGAGTGTCTTTCTCTTTGGAAATATGTTCATTTGTGTCAGTTATTAGATAACGCCTGTAAGTGATATCATAGAATATAGGTCTTTTGCTTTCGGACTTACCTCATGTTTCGTGATTATCTCCAGACTCATTTGTGGTGCCTCAAAGAACAATGGTTCATTGTTTTCCATGGCTAATATTACATTGTGTACATGGACCACTTCTTCTTTATCTATTCACCTGTTGTTGGACATTTTGATTCCTTCACTGTCTTGGCTATTGTGAATAAGGCTGCACTGAAGCTTTTGCGGCCTGTGTCTTCTCGATTCTTGTCTTCTCCGGTGAGAGGTCCAATGGTGCGCCTGCTGGATTGAATGGTACCTCCATTTTTACTTTTAAACACAGCTCCTTTCTGTTCTCATTATTGGCCGTTACCCCTTTACGTCTCACCAGCAGGGAGAGGGTACACAGTTCTCTAAAACCCCGTCAGCATTTATTGTTTGTAGACTTTTTGCTGATGGTCAGTCGACTGGTGTAAGTTGAAACTTTTTGTAGATTAGATTGCATGGGTCTAACACTCCCTGAGGTTGAGCTTTTATCCATTTTCCTTTTTTTTAAAAGAGCGTGAGTAAAACGTTAATATTCATACTCTCTTCTGGAAACATTTGCCTGTTTTGAAATTTTTGTCCATTCCCTACTTCAGCACAATTTTTTAGGGCAGGTGTCCTTTACAGCCCTGAGTCCTTGTGAATGTTAAGTGACCCTTAGCTGTGAGTTTAAAGCTGCTCTTGCAGGAAACGGCCACAAGGTGGCATCATTTCTCCTTTACCAAATTTGGTAACTGGGGAAACAGAGCCTTAATGGAAGTGGTGTTCTAGGTTGTAAATTAGAATGGAATGTGCCAGGAAAAAGCCCTTTATGTTTATGTCTCATTACTTGTTGTTCATATTTATAATTTACTTTTTATTTTTTATCCAAGCAAATTTGATTACAATGGTTTGTTTGTTCTAGGTGGGCAAATGTGGTTCTTTCACACATATACGTGTATCTATTCTTCCTCGCATCCTTTTCCCATGTAGGTTATGACACAATGTTGAGTAGTCTTCTCCTGGTCTTCCGTACGTCTTTGGTGATTATATATTTCACATGGTTTGTATATCTCTGTTAACCCCAATATGGTAAATTATCCAATCCTCATCCCTTTCTATTTGGTGAACCATAAGTTTTTTAATGAATCTGTGATTGCCTTTCTCTGTGGAAATATCTTCATTGGTATCAATTTTTATGTAACTCCTAAAAGTGATATGATAGGATATGTGTCTTTTACTTTCTCACTTACTACAGGTGGTGTGATTTCGTCTAGACTCATCTATGGTGCTGCAAATGGCATTGTTTCATTTTTTTCACTGGCGAATATTCCATCTATACATGGAGGAGTTCTTCTTTGTCCACCCATCTGTTGGTGGACTTTTTGGTTACCTCCATATCTTGGCTATTGTAATACTGTGCAATGCAGATTTGCCTGCCTGTGTCTTTCCAATTCTCTCTTCTTAGATTATAGGTCGAGGAGTGGGCCTGCTGGATCATATGGTAGCTCAATGTTTACCTTTTTAAGGCACCTCCATTCTGTTCTCATTCGTGGCCCTTTCCAAGTTACGTCCCCCTTGAAGTTGAGGGTATGCATTTCTCCACATCAGCTTCAGCATTTATTGTTTGTAGTTTTCTTGCTGATGGTTTTTCTGACAAGTGTGAGCTGATACCTCTTTTTGGTTGAATTCGCATGTGCCTCATAATCCGTTGAAACTGAGCTTTAAGGCATATCCTTTTTATTTTTCAAGCTGTGATTACCCCTTAGTTCTTCAAAGTGTTCTCTTAAAGTATGTGTCACATTTTGAAATGTTTTGGCCATTACCTCCCTCAAGACATATTGAGGGCATGTTTCATTTACGGTCCTGCATTACTTCTTCCTATGAAATGACCATTAGCACAGGCCTTAAAGCTGTTTTTGCAGGTAACTGCCAGAGGGTGGCAGCCTTTCTATGTTCCCCACCCTGGTAACTAGGGAAATGCCCTTGCGGCCTGTGGTGTTTCTCGGTTATAAATTAGAGTGGAGTGTGCCCGGACAAACCCACACAAGCTGATGTGTCTTTACTTTTGTTCGAATTTTAAATTTAATTTTTATTTTTTATTGGAGTAATCTTCCACTGTGTACTTGGACCACTTCTACTTTGTGCATTCCTCAGTTGATGGACATTTTCATTGCTTCCAAGTGTTGGCTATGGTAAATATTGTTGGAGTGCAGGATTGCCAGCCCGTGACTTTTTTTTTTTAATATTTATTTATTTATTTATTTATTTATTTATTTATTTATTTTTGGCTGTGTTGGATCTTCGTTTGTGCGCGAGGGCTTTCTGTAGTTGAGGCGAGCGGGGGCCACTCTTCATCGCGGTGCGTGGGTCTCTCACTATCGCGGCCTCTCTTGTTGCGGAGCACAGGCTCCATGCGCGCAGGCTCAGTGGTTGTGGCTCACGGGCCCAGTTGCTCCGCGGCATGTGGGATCTTCCCAGACCGGGGCTCGAACCCGTGTGCCCTGCATTGGCAGGCAGACTCTCAACCACTGCACCACCAGGGAAGCCCCAAGCCTGTGACTTTTTGATTCTCATTTTCTCAGGTGATAGGCCCAGGAGTGGGTGTGATTGATTGACTGGTAGCACCGTGTTACCCTTATCAAAGCACCTTCTTTGTGTTTTCATTAGTGGCTCTTACCACGTCCCCCTTAGAATCGAGGGTACGCATTTCTCCACAATCGCTTCAGCATTTATTGTTTGCAGCATTTATGCTAATGGCCCTTCTGGCTGGTGTGAGCTGATAGGTTTTTGTACTTTGGGTTTTCATGTCTTTGAAAATTCATAAAACTCATCATTTTTCTCTGCTGTTTTCTTTTCTGCTAAAAAACGGAAACAGTTGGGAGTACAATATAATTCTTGAAATTGTCTTCTTGGAAGCTTGCCCTCTGTTAAATTTTTTGGTCGATTTTCCAGCCCAGAATTTTTTTAGAGAGCAGGTCTCATTTCCCGAACTGCAAGTGTGGTGCATATTTAGTGACCTTTAGTAATGGGTTAAAAGCTGCTGTTGTGGGAAGTGGCCTCAAGCAGGCAGCATTCCTCCATTCCCAAATCTGGGTACTAGGGCAGCAGAGCCTTTCTGGAAGTCGTGTTCCTAGGTTGTAAATTATATTGGAATGTGCATGGAGAAACCCCCATAAGTTTATGTCTCATTATTTCTTCTTGGTTTTAAAAATTTTTTTAATTGGAGTAAAGCTTAGAATATTGTTTGTCCGAGGTGTACACAATCTGGTTCATTTGTACATTATATATGTCTATTCAAGTACAGATCCCCTTCCCATGTAAAATGTTACAGAGGGTTCCGCACACCTCCCTTCTATATGGTAGGTCTTTTTGAGATATGTATATAATAGGTGTTTGTATACATATAGTAACACTAACCTTAATTTATCCACTCCCCCCACCTTTCCTTTTAGATGAGCATAGTTTGTTTTCTAAATCTGTGAGTGTCTTTCTCTTTGGAAATATGTTCATTTGTGTCAGTTATTAGATAACGCCTGTAAGTGATATCATAGAATATAGGTCTTTTGCTTTCGGACTTACCTCATGTTTCGTGATTATCTCCAGACTCATTTGTGGTGCCTCAAAGAACAATGGTTCATTGTTTTCCATGGCTAATATTCCATTGTGTACATGGACCACTTCTTCTTTATCTATTCACCTGTTGTTGGACATTTTGATTCCTTCACTGTCTTGGCTATTGTGAATAAGGCTGCACTGAAGCTTTTGCGGCCTGTGTCTTCTCGATTCTTGTCTTCTCCGGTGAGAGGTCCAATGGTGCGCCTGCTGGATTGAATGGTACCTCCATTTTTACTTTTAAACACAGCTCCTTTCTGTTCTCATTATTGGCCGTTACCCCTTTACGTCTCACCAGCAGGGAGAGGGTACACAGTTCTCTAAAACCCCGTCAGCATTTATTGTTTGTAGACTTTTTGCTGATGGTCAGTCGACTGGTGTAAGTTGAAACTTTTTGTAGATTAGATTGCATGGGTCTAACACTCCCTGAGGTTGAGCTTTTATCCATTTTCCTTTTTTTTAAAAGAGCGTGAGTAAAACGTTAATATTCATACTCTCTTCTGGAAACATTTGCCTGTTTTGAAATTTTTGTCCATTCCCTACTTCAGCACAATTTTTTAGGGCAGGTGTCCTTTACAGCCCTGAGTCCTTGTGAATGTTAAGTGACCCTTAGCTGTGAGTTTAAAGCTGCTCTTGCAGGAAACGGCCACAAGGTGGCATCATTTCTCCTTTACCAAATTTGGTAACTGGGGAAACAGAGCCTTAATGGAAGTGGTGTTCTAGGTTGTAAATTAGAATGGAATGTGCCAGGAAAAAGCCCTTTATGTTTATGTCTCATTACTTGTTGTTCATATTTATAATTTACTTTTTATTTTTTATCCAAGCAAATTTGATTACAATGGTTTGTTTGTTCTAGGTGGGCAAATGTGGTTCTTTCACACATATACGTGTATCTATTCTTCCTCGCATCCTTTTCCCATGTAGGTTATGACACAATGTTGAGTAGTCTTCTCCTGGTCTTCCGTACGTCTTTGGTGATTATATATTTCACATGGTTTGTATATCTCTGTTAACCCCAATATGGTAAATTATCCAATCCTCATCCCTTTCTATTTGGTGAACCATAAGTTTTTTAATGAATCTGTGATTGCCTTTCTCTGTGGAAATATCTTCATTGGTATCAATTTTTATGTAACTCCTAAAAGTGATATGATAGGATATGTGTCTTTTACTTTCTCACTTACTACAGGTGGTGTGATTTCGTCTAGACTCATCTATGGTGCTGCAAATGGCATTGTTTCATTTTTTTCACTGGCGAATATTCCATCTATACATGGAGGAGTTCTTCTTTGTCCACCCATCTGTTGGTGGACTTTTTGGTTACCTCCATATCTTGGCTATTGTAATACTGTGCAATGCAGATTTGCCTGCCTGTGTCTTTCCAATTCTCTCTTCTTAGATTATAGGTCGAGGAGTGGGCCTGCTGGATCATATGGTAGCTCAATGTTTACCTTTTTAAGGCACCTCCATTCTGTTCTCATTCGTGGCCCTTTCCAAGTTACGTCCCCCTTGAAGTTGAGGGTATGCATTTCTCCACATCAGCTTCAGCATTTATTGTTTGTAGTTTTCTTGCTGATGGTTTTTCTGACAAGTGTGAGCTGATACCTCTTTTTGGTTGAATTCGCATGTGCCTCATAATCCGTTGAAACTGAGCTTTAAGGCATATCCTTTTTATTTTTCAAGCTGTGATTACCCCTTAGTTCTTCAAAGTGTTCTCTTAAAGTATGTGTCACATTTTGAAATGTTTTGGCCATTACCTCCCTCAAGACATATTGAGGGCATGTTTCATTTACGGTCCTGCATTACTTCTTCCTATGAAATGACCATTAGCACAGGCCTTAAAGCTGTTTTTGCAGGTAACTGCCAGAGGGTGGCAGCCTTTCTATGTTCCCCACCCTGGTAACTAGGGAAATGCCCTTGCGGCCTGTGGTGTTACTCGGTTATAAATTAGAGTGGAGTGTGCCCGGAGAAACCCACACAAGCTGATGTCTCTTTACTTTTGTTGGATTTTTAAATTTAATTTTTATTTTTTATTGGAGTAATCTTCCACTGTGTACTTGGACCACTTCTACTTTGTGCATTCCTCAGTTGATGGACATTTTCATTGCTTCCAAGTGTTGGCTATGGTAAATATTGTTGGAGTGCAGGATTGCCAGCCCGTGACTTTTTTTTTAATATTTATTTATTTATTTATTTATTTATTTATTTATTTATTTATTTTTGGCTGTGTTGGATCTTCGTTTGTGCGCGAGGGCTTTCTGTAGTTGAGGCGAGCGGGGGCCACTCTTCATCGCGGTGCGTGGGTCTCTCACTATCGCGGCCTCTCTTGTTGCCGAGCACAGGCTCCATGCGCGCAGGCTCAGTGGTTGTGGCTCACGGGCCCAGTTGCTCCGCGGCATGTGGGATCTTCCCAGACCGGGGCTCGAACCCGTGTGCCCTGCATTGGCAGGCAGACTCTCAACCACTGCACCACCAGGGAAGCACCAAGCCTGTGACTTTTTGATTCTCATTTTCTCAGGTGATAGGCCCAGCAGTGGGTGTGATTGATTGACTGGTAGCACCGTGTTACCCTTATCAAAGCACCTTCTTTGTGTTTTCATTAGTGGCTCTTACCACGTCCCCCTTAGAATCGAGGGTACGCATTTCTCCTCAATCGCTTCAGCATTTATTGTTTGCAGCATTTATGCTAATGGCCCTTCTGGCTGGTGTGAGCTGATAGGTTTTTGTACTTTGGGTTTTCATGTCTTTGAAAATTCATAAAACTCATCATTTTTCTCTGCCGTTTTCTTTTCTGCTAAAAAACGGAAACAGTTGGGAGTACAATATAATTCTTGAAATTGTCTTCTTGGAAGCATGCCCTCTGTTAAATTTTTTGGTCGATTTTCCAGCCCAGAATTTTTTTAGAGAGCAGGTCTCATTTCCCGAACTGCAAGTGTGGTGCATATTTAGTGACCTTTAGTAATGGGTTAAAAGCTGCTGTTGTGGGAAGTGGCCTCAAGCAGGCAGCATTCCTCCATTCCCAAATCTGGGTACTAGGGCAGCAGAGCCTTTCTGGAAGTCGTGTTCCTAGGTTGTAAATTATATTGGAATGTGCATGGAGAAACCCCCATAAGTTTATGTCTCATTATTTCTTCTTGGTTTTAAAAATTTTTTTAATTGGAGTAAAGCTTAGAATATTGTTTGTCCGAGGTGTACACAATCTGGTTCATTTGTACATTATATATGTCTATTCAAGTACAGATCCCCTTCCCATGTAAAATGTTACAGAGGGTTCCGCACACCTCCCTTCTATATGGTAGGTCTTTTTGAGATATGTATGTAATAGGTGTTTGTATACATATAGTAACACTAACCTTAATTTATCCACTCCCCCCACCTTTCCTTTTAGATGAGCATAGTTTGTTTTCTAAATCTGTGAGTGTCTTTCTCTTTGGAAATATGTTCATTTGTGTCAGTTATTAGATAACGCCTGTAAGTGATATCATAGAATATAGGTCTTTTGCTTTCGGACTTACCTCATGTTTCGTGATTATCTCCAGACTCATTTGTGGTGCCTCAAAGAACAATGGTTCATTGTTTTCCATGGCTAATATTCCATTGTGTACATGGACCACTTCTTCTTTATCTATTCACCTGTTGTTGGACATTTTGATTCCTTCACTGTCTTGGCTATTGTGAATAAGGCTGCACTGAAGCTTTTGCGGCCTGTGTCTTCTCGATTCTTGTCTTCTCCGGTGAGAGGTCCAATGGTGCGCCTGCTGGATTGAATGGTACCTCCATTTTTACTTTTAAACACAGCTCCTTTCTGTTCTCATTATTGGCCGTTACCCCTTTACGTCTCACCAGCAGGGAGAGGGTACACAGTTCTCTAAAACCCCGTCAGCATTTATTGTTTGTAGACTTTTTGCTGATGGTCAGTCGACTGGTGTAAGTTGAAACTTTTTGTAGATTAGATTGCATGGGTCTAACACTCCCTGAGGTTGAGCTTTTATCCATTTTCCTTTTTTTTAAAAGAGCGTGAGTAAAACGTTAATATTCATACTCTCTTCTGGAAACATTTGCCTGTTTTGAAATTTTTGTCCATTCCCTACTTCAGCACAATTTTTTAGGGCAGGTGTCCTTTACAGCCCTGAGTCCTTGTGAATGTTAAGTGACCCTTAGCTGTGAGTTTAAAGCTGCTCTTGCAGGAAACGGCCACAAGGTGGCATCATTTCTCCTTTACCAAATTTGGTAACTGGGGAAACAGAGCCTTAATGGAAGTGGTGTTCTAGGTTGTAAATTAGAATGGAATGTGCCAGGAAAAAGCCCTTTATGTTTATGTCTCATTACTTGTTGTTCATATTTATAATTTACTTTTTATTTTTTATCCAAGCAAATTTGATTACAATGGTTTGTTTGTTCTAGGTGGGCAAATGTGGTTCTTTCACACATATACGTGTATCTATTCTTCCTCGCATCCTTTTCCCATGTAGGTTATGACACAATGTTGAGTAGTCTTCTCCTGGTCTTCCGTACGTCTTTGGTGATTATATATTTCACATGGTTTGTATATCTCTGTTAACCCCAATATGGTAAATTATCCAATCCTCATCCCTTTCTATTTGGTGAACCATAAGTTTTTTAATGAATCTGTGATTGCCTTTCTCTGTGGAAATATCTTCATTGGTATCAATTTTTATGTAACTCCTAAAAGTGATATGATAGGATATGTGTCTTTTACTTTCTCACTTACTACAGGTGGTGTGATTTCGTCTAGACTCATCTATGGTGCTGCAAATGGCATTGTTTCATTTTTTTCACTGGCGAATATTCCATCTATACATGGAGGAGTTCTTCTTTGTCCACCCATCTGTTGGTGGACTTTTTGGTTACCTCCATATCTTGGCTATTGTAATACTGTGCAATGCAGATTTGCCTGCCTGTGTCTTTCCAATTCTCTCTTCTTAGATTATAGGTCGAGGAGTGGGCCTGCTGGATCATATGGTAGCTCAATGTTTACCTTTTTAAGGCACCTCCATTCTGTTCTCATTCGTGGCCCTTTCCAAGTTACGTCCCCCTTGAAGTTGAGGGTATGCATTTCTCCACATCAGCTTCAGCATTTATTGTTTGTAGTTTTCTTGCTGATGGTTTTTCTGACAAGTGTGAGCTGATACCTCTTTTTGGTTGAATTCGCATGTGCCTCATAATCCGTTGAAACTGAGCTTTAAGGCATATCCTTTTTATTTTTCAAGCTGTGATTACCCCTTAGTTCTTCAAAGTGTTCTCTTAAAGTATGTGTCACATTTTGAAATGTTTTGGCCATTACCTCCCTCAAGACATATTGAGGGCATGTTTCATTTACGGTCCTGCATTACTTCTTCCTATGAAATGACCATTAGCACAGGCCTTAAAGCTGTTTTTGCAGGTAACTGCCAGAGGGTGGCAGCCTTTCTATGTTCCCCACCCTGGTAACTAGGGAAATGCCCTTGCGGCCTGTGGTGTTTCTCGGTTATAAATTAGAGTGGAGTGTGCCCGGACAAACCCACACAAGCTGATGTGTCTTTACTTTTGTTCGATTTTTAAATTTAATTTTTATTTTTCATTGGAGTAATCTTCCACTGTGTACTTGGACCACTTCTACTTTGTGCATTCCTCAGTTGATGGACATTTTCATTGCTTCCAAGTGTTGGCTATGGTAAATATTGTTGGAGTGCAGGATTGCCAGCCTGTGACTTTTTTTTTTAATATTTATTTATTTATTTATTTATTTATTTATTTATTTATTTATTTTTGGCTGTGTTGGATCTTCGTTTGTGCGCGAGGGCTTTCTGTAGTTGAGGCGAGCGGGGGCCACTCTTCATCACGGTGCGTGGGTCTCTCACTATCGCGGCCTCTCTTGTTGCCGAGCACAGGCTCCATGCGCGCAGGCTCAGTGGTTGTGGCTCACGGGCCCAGTTGCTCCGCGGCATGTGGGATCTTCCCAGACCGGGGCTCGAACCCGTGTGCCCTGCATTGGCAGGCAGACTCTCAACCACTGCACCACCAGGGAAGCACCAAGCCTGTGACTTTTTGATTCTCATTTTCTCAGGTGATAGGCCCAGCAGTGGGTGTGATTGATTGACTGGTAGCACCGTGTTACCCTTATCAAAGCACCTTCTTTGTGTTTTCATTAGTGGCTCTTACCACGTCCCCCTTAGAATCGAGGGTACGCATTTCTCCACAATCGCTTCAGCATTTATTGTTTGCAGCATTTATGCTAATGGCCCTTCTGGCTGGTGTGAGCTGATAGGTTTTTGTACTTTGGGTTTTCATGTCTTTGAAAATTCATAAAACTCATCATTTTTCTCTGCCGTTTTCTTTTCTGCTAAAAAACGGAAACAGTTGGGAGTACAATATAATTCTTGAAATTGTCTTCTTGGAAGCTTGCCCTCTGTTAAATTTTTTGGTCGATTTTCCAGCCCAGAATTTTTTTAGAGAGCAGGTCTCATTTCCCGAACTGCAAGTGTGGTGCATATTTAGTGACCTTTAGTAATGGGTTAAAAGCTGCTGTTGTGGGAAGTGGCCTCAAGCAGGCAGCATTCCTCCATTCCCAAATCTGGGTACTAGGGCAGCAGAGCCTTTCTGGAAGTCGTGTTCCTAGGTTGTAAATTATATTGGAATGTGCATGGAGAAACCCCCATAAGTTTATGTCTCATTATTTCTTCTTGGTTTTAAAAATTTCTTTAATTGGAGTAAAGCTTAGAATATTGTTTGTCCGAGGTGTACACAATCTGGTTCATTTGTACATTATATATGTCTATTCAAGTACAGATCCCCTTCCCATGTAAAATGTTACAGAGGGTTCCGCACACCTCCCTTCTATATGGTAGGTCTTTTTGAGATATGTATATAATATGTGTTTGTATACATATAGTAACACTAACCTTAATTTATCCACTCCCCCCACCTTTCCTTTTAGATGAGCATAGTTTGTTTTCTAAATCTGTGAGTGTCTTTCTCTTTGGAAATATGTTCATTTGTGTCAGTTATTAGATAACGCCTGTAAGTGATATCATAGAATATAGGTCTTTTGCTTTCGGACTTACCTCATGTTTCGTGATTATCTCCAGACTCATTTGTCGTGCCTCAAAGAACAATGGTTCATTGTTTTCCATGGCTAATATTACATTGTGTACATGGACCACTTCTTCTTTATCTATTCACCTGTTGTTGGACATTTTGATTCCTTCACTGTCTTGGCTATTGTGAATAAGGCTGCACTGAAGCTTTTGCAGCCTGTGTCTTCTCGATTCTTGTCTTCTCCGGTGAGAGGTCCAATGGTGCGCCTGCTGGATTGAATGGTACCTCCATTTTTACTTTTAAACACAGCTCCTTTCTGTTCTCATTATTGGCCGTTACCCCTTTACGTCTCACCAGCAGGGAGAGGGTACACAGTTCTCTAAAACCCCGTCAGCATTTATTGTTTGTAGACTTTTTGCTGATGGTCAGTCGACTGGTGTAAGTTGAAACTTTTTGTAGATTAGATTGCATGGGTCTAACACTCCCTGAGGTTGAGCTTTTATCCATTTTCCTTTTTTTTAAAAGAGCGTGAGTAAAACGTTAATATTCATACTCTCTTCTGGAAACATTTGCCTGTTTTGAAATTTTTGTCCATTCCCTACTTCAGCACAATTTTTTAGGGCAGGTGTCCTTTACAGCCCTGAGTCCTTGTGAATGTTAAGTGACCATTAGCTGTGAGTTTAAAGCTGCTCTTGCAGGAAACGGCCACAAGGTGGCATCATTTCTCCTTTACCAAATTTGGTAACTGGGGAAACAGAGCCTTAATGGAAGTGGTGTTCTAGGTTGTAAATTAGAATGGAATGTGCCAGGAAAAAGCCCTTTATGTTTATGTCTCATTACTTGTTGTTCATATTTATAATTTACTTTTTATTTTTTATCCAAGCAAATTTGATTACAATGGTTTGTTTGTTCTAGGTGGGCAAATGTGGTTCTTTCACACATATACGTGTATCTATTCTTCCTCGCATCCTTTTCCCATGTAGGTTATGACACAATGTTGAGTAGTCTTCTCCTGGTCTTCCGTACGTCTTTGGTGATTATATATTTCACATGGTTTGTATATCTCTGTTAACCCCAATATGGTAAATTATCCAATCCTCATCCCTTTCTATTTGGTGAACCATAAGTTTTTTAATGAATCTGTGATTGCCTTTCTCTGTGGAAATATCTTCATTGGTATCAATTTTTATGTAACTCCTAAAAGTGATATGATAGGATATGTGTCTTTTACTTTCTCACTTACTACAGGTGGTGTGATTTCGTCTAGACTCATCTATGGTGCTGCAAATGGCATTGTTTCATTTTTTTCACTGGCGAATATTCCATCTATACATGGAGGAGTTCTTCTTTGTCCACCCATCTGTTGGTGGACTTTTTGGTTACCTCCATATCTTGGCTATTGTAATACTGTGCAATGCAGATTTGCCTGCCTGTGTCTTTCCAATTCTCTCTTCTTAGATTATAGGTCGAGGAGTGGGCCTGCTGGATCATATGGTAGCTCAATGTTTACCTTTTTAAGGCACCTCCATTCTGTTCTCATTCGTGGCCCTTTCCAAGTTACGTCCCCCTTGAAGTTGAGGGTATGCATTTCTCCACATCAGCTTCAGCATTTATTGTTTGTAGTTTTCTTGCTGATGGTTTTTCTGACAAGTGTGAGCTGATACCTCTTTTTGGTTGAATTCGCATGTGCCTCATAATCCGTTGAAACTGAGCTTTAAGGCATATCCTTTTTATTTTTCAAGCTGTGATTACCCCTTAGTTCTTCAAAGTGTTCTCTTAAAGTATGTGTCACATTTTGAAATGTTTTGGCCATTACCTCCCTCAAGACATATTGAGGGCATGTTTCATTTACGGTCCTGCATTACTTCTTCCTATGAAATGACCATTAGCACAGGCCTTAAAGCTGTTTTTGCAGGTAACTGCCAGAGGGTGGCAGCCTTTCTATGTTCCCCACCCTGGTAACTAGGGAAATGCCCTTGCGGCCTGTGGTGTTTCTCGGTTATAAATTAGAGTGGAGTGTGCCCGGACAAACCCACACAAGCTGATGTGTCTTTACTTTTGTTCGATTTTTAAATTTAATTTTTATTTTTCATTGGAGTAATCTTCCACTGTGTACTTGGACCACTTCTACTTTGTGCATTCCTCAGTTGATGGACATTTTCATTGCTTCCAAGTGTTGGCTATGGTAAATATTGTTGGAGTGCAGGATTGCCAGCCTGTGACTTTTTTTTTTAATATTTATTTATTTATTTATTTATTTATTTATTTATTTATTTATTTTTGGCTGTGTTGGATCTTCGTTTGTGCGCGAGGGCTTTCTGTAGTTGAGGCGAGCGGGGGCCACTCTTCATCACGGTGCGTGGGTCTCTCACTATCGCGGCCTCTCTTGTTGCCGAGCACAGGCTCCATGCGCGCAGGCTCAGTGGTTGTGGCTCACGGGCCCAGTTGCTCCGCGGCATGTGGGATCTTCCCAGACCGGGGCTCGAACCCGTGTGCCCTGCATTGGCAGGCAGACTCTCAACCACTGCACCACCAGGGAAGCCCCAAGCCTGTGACTTTTTGATTCTCATTTTCTCAGGTGATAGGCCCAGCAGTGGGTGTGATTGATTGACTGGTAGCACCGTGTTACCCTTATCAAAGCACCTTCTTTGTGTTTTCATTAGTGGCTCTTACCACGTCCCCCTTAGAATCGAGGGTACGCATTTCTCCACAATCGCTTCAGCATTTATTGTTTTCAGCATTTATGCTAATGGCCCTTCTGGCTGGTGTGAGCTGATAGGTTTTTGTACTTTGGGTTTTCATGTCTTTGAAAATTCATAAAACTCATCATTTTTCTCTGCCGTTTTCTTTTCTGCTAAAAAAAGGAAACAGTTGGGAGTACAATATAATTCTTGAAATTGTCTTCTTGGAAGCTTGCCCTCTGTTACATTTTTTGGTCGATTTTCCAGCCCAGAATTTTTTTAGAGAGCAGGTCTCATTTCCCGAACTGCAAGTGTGGTGCATATTTAGTGACCTTTAGTAATGGGTTAAAAGCTGCTGTTGTGGGAAGTGGCCTCAAGCAGGCAGCATTCCTCCATTCCCAAATCTGGGTACTAGGGCAGCAGAGCCTTTCTGGAAGTCGTGTTCCTAGGTTGTAAATTATATTGGAATGTGCATGGAGAAACCCCCATAAGTTTATGTCTCATTATTTCTTCTTGGTTTTAAAAATTTCTTTAATTGGAGTAAAGCTTAGAATATTGTTTGTCCGAGGTGTACACAATCTGGTTCATTTGTACATTATATATGTCTATTCAAGTACAGATCCCCTTCCCATGTAAAATGTTACAGAGGGTTCCGCACACCTCCCTTCTATATGGTAGGTCTTTTTGAGATATGTATATAATATGTGTTTGTATACATATAGTAACACTAACCTTAATTTATCCACTCCCCCCACCTTTCCTTTTAGATGAGCATAGTTTGTTTTCTAAATCTGTGAGTGTCTTTCTCTTTGGAAATATGTTCATTTGTGTCAGTTATTAGATAACGCCTGTAAGTGATATCATAGAATATAGGTCTTTTGCTTTCGGACTTACCTCATGTTTCGTGATTATCTCCAGACTCATTTGTGGTGCCTCAAAGAACAATGGTTCATTGTTTTCCATGGCTAATATTCCATTGTGTACATGGACCACTTCTTCTTTATCTATTCACCTGTTGTTGGACATTTTGATTCCTTCACTGTCTTGGCTATTGTGAATAAGGCTGCACTGAAGCTTTTGCGGCCTGTGTCTTCTCGATTCTTGTCTTCTCCGGTGAGAGGTCCAATGGTGCGCCTGCTGGATTGAATGGTACCTCCATTTTTACTTTTAAACACAGCTCCTTTCTGTTCTCATTATTGGCCGTTACCCCTTTACGTCTCACCAGCAGGGAGAGGGTACACAGTTCTCTAAAACCCCGTCAGCATTTATTGTTTGTAGACTTTTTGCTGATGGTCAGTCGACTGGTGTAAGTTGAAACTTTTTGTAGATTAGATTTCATGGGTCTAACACTCCCTGAGGTTGAGCTTTTATCCATTTTCCTTTTTTTTAAAAGAGCGTGAGTAAAACGTTAATATTCATACTCTCTTCTGGAAACATTTGCCTGTTTTGAAATTTTTGTCCATTCCCTACTTCAGCACAATTTTTTAGGGCAGGTGTCCTTTACAGCCCTGAGTCCTTGTGAATGTTAAGTGACCCTTAGCTGTGAGTTTAAAGCTGCTCTTGCAGGAAACGGCCACAAGGTGGCATCATTTCTCCTTTACCAAATTTGGTAACTGGGGAAACAGAGCCTTAATGGAAGTGGTGTTCTAGGTTGTAAATTAGAATGGAATGTGCCAGGAAAAAGCCCTTTATGTTTATGTCTCATTACTTGTTGTTCATATTTATAATTTACTTTTTATTTTTTATCCAAGCAAATTTGATTACAATGGTTTGTTTGTTCTAGGTGGGCAAATGTGGTTCTTTCACACATATACGTGTATCTATTCTTCCTCGCATCCTTTTCCCATGTAGGTTATGACACAATGTTGAGTAGTCTTCTCCTGGTCTTCCGTACGTCTTTGGTGATTATATATTTCACATGGTTTGTATATCTCTGTTAACCCCAATATGGTAAATTATCCAATCCTCATCCCTTTCTATTTGGTGAACCATAAGTTTTTTAATGAATCTGTGATTGCCTTTCTCTGTGGAAATATCTTCATTGGTATCAATTTTTATGTAACTCCTAAAAGTGATATGATAGGATATGTGTCTTTTACTTTCTCACTTACTACAGTTGGTGTGATTTCGTCTAGACTCATCTGTGGTGCTGCAAATGGCATTGTTTCATTTTTTTCACTGGCGAATATTCCATCTGTACATGGAGGAGTTCTTCTTTGTCCACCCATCTGTTGGTGGACTTTTTGGTTGCCTCCATATCTTGGCTATTGTAATACTGTGCAATGCAGATTTGCCTGCCTGTGTCTTTCCAATTCTCTCTTCTTAGATTATAGGTCGAGGAGTGGGCCTGCTGAATCATATGGTAGCTCAATGTTTACCTTTTTAAGGCACCTCCATTCTGTTCTCATTCGTGGCCCTTTCCAAGTTACGTCCCCCTTGAAGTTGAGGGTATGCATTTCTCCACATCAGCTTCAGCATTTATTGTTTGTAGTTTTCTTGCTGATGGTTTTTCTGACAAGTGTGAGCTGATACCTCTTTTTGGTTGAATTCGCATGTGCCTCATAATCCGTTGAAACTGAGCTTTAAGGCATATCCTTTTTATTTTTCAAGCTGTGATTACCCCTTAGTTCTGCAAAGTGTTCTCTTAAAGTATGTGTCACATTTTGAAATGTTTTGGCCATTACCTCCCTCAAGACATTTTGAGGGCAGGTTTCATTTACAGTCCTGCATTACTTCTTCCTATGAAATGACCATTAGCACAGGCCTTAAAGCTGTTTTTGCAGGTAACTGCCAGAGGGTGGCAGCCTTTCTATGTTCCCCACCCTGGGAACTAGGGAAATGCCCTTGTGGCCTGTGGTGTTTTTCGGTTATAAATTAAAGTGGAGTGTGCCCGGAGAATCCCACACAAGCTGATGTCTCTTTACTTTGTTGGATTTTTAAAATTAATTTTTATTTTTTATTGGAGTAATTTTCCACTGTGTACGTGGACCACTTCTACTTTGTGCATTCCTCGGTTGATGGACATTTTCATTGCTTCCAAGTGTTGGCTATGGTAAATATTGTTGGAGTGCAGGATTGCCAGCCTGTGACTTTTTGCTTCTCATTTTCTAAGGTGATAGGCCCACCAGTGGTTGTGATTGACTGACTGGTAGCACCGTTTTTCCCTTTTCAAAGCACCTTCTTTGTGTTTTCATTAGTGGCACTTAGCACGTCCCCCTTAGAATCGAGGGTACACATTTCTCCACAATCGCTTCAGCATTTATTTTTTGCAACATTTACGCTAATGGCCCTACTGGCTGCTGTGAGCTGATAGGGTTTTGGAATTTGGGTTTGCATGGCTTTGAAAATTCGTAAAACTCATCATTTTTCACCGCCGTTTTCTTTTCTGTTAAAAAAAGGAAACAATTGGGAGTACAATATAACTCTTGATATTGTCTTCTTGGAAGGTTGCCCTCTTTTGAAGTTTTTGGTCGATTTTCCACCTCAGACTTTTTTTAGAGAGCAGGTGTCATTTACCGAACTGCAAGTTTGGTGAATATTTAGTGACCTTTAGCAATGGTTTTAAAGCTCCTGTTGTGGGAAGTGGCCTCACGCAGGCAGCATTCCTCCATTCACAAATCTGTGTACTAGGGCAGCAGAGCCTTTCTGGAAGTCATGTTCCTAGGTTGTAAATTACATTGGAATGTGCATGGAGAAACCCCCATAAGTTTATGTCTCATTATTTCTTCTTGGTTTAATTTTTTTTTTAATTGGGGTAAAGCTTAGAATATTGTTTGTCCTAGGTGTACACAATCTGGTTCATTTGTACATTATATATATCTATTCAACTACAGATCCTCTTCCCATGTAAAATGTTACAGAAGGTTCCGCAGACTTTCCTTGTTATATGGTCGGTCTTTTTGAGATATATATATATAATATGTGTTTGTATACATATAGTAACACTAATCTTAATTTATCCATCCCCCCCACCTTTCATTTTAGACGAGCATAGTTTGTTTTCTAAATCTGTGAGTGTCTTTCTCTGTGGAAATATGTTCATTTGTGTCAGTTATTAGTTAACGCCTATAAGTGATATCATAGAATACAGGTCTTTTGCTTTCCAACTTACCTCATCTTTCATGATTATCTGCAGACTCATTTGTGGTGCCTCAAAGAGCAATGGTTCATTGTCTTCCATTGCTAATATTCCATTGTGTACATGGACCACTTCTTCTTTGTCCATTCACCTGTTGTTGGACATTTTGATTCCTTCACTGTCTTGGCTATTGTGAATAAGGCTGCACTGCATCTTTTGCAGCCTGTGTCTTCTCGATTCTTGTCTTCACAGGTTAGAGGTCCAATTGTGCGCCTGGGGATTGAATGGTACCTCCATTTTTACTTTTAAACACAGCTCCTTTCTGTTCTCCTTATTGGCTGTTACCCCTTTATATCTCACCAGAAGGTAGAGGGTACACAGTTCTCTAAATCCCCTTCAGCATTTATTGTTTGTAGACTTTTTGCTGATGGTCAGTCGACTGGTGTAAGTTGAAACTTTTTGTAGATTAGATTGCATGGGTCTAACACACCTTGAGGTTGAGCTTTTATCCATTTTCCTTTTTTTTTTAGAGAGAGTGAGTAAAACATAAATCTTCATGCTCTCTTTTTGAAACATTTGCCTGTTTTGAATTTTTTTGTCCATTCACTACTTCAGCACAATTTTTTAGGGGAGGTGTCCTTTACAGCCCTGAGTCCTTGTGAATGTTAAGTAACCATTAGCTGTGAGTTTAAAGCTTCTCTTGCAGGAATCCGCCACAAGGTGTCAGCATTTCTTCTTTACCTAATTTGGTAACTGGGGAAACAGAGGCTTAACAGAAGTGGTGTTGTACGTTGTAAATTAGAATGGAATGTGCCAGGAAAAAGCCCTTAAAGTTTATGTCTCATTACTTCTTGTTCATATTTATAATTTTCTTTTTATTTTTTATCCCAGCTGATTTGATTACATTGTTTTTTTTGCTCTTGGTGTGCAATATGTGGGTCTTTCACACATATACGTGTATGTTTTCTTCCTTGCATCCTTTTCCCATGTAGGTTATGAAACAATGTTGAGTAGTCTTCTCCTGGTCTTCCATACGTCTTTGGTGGTTATATATTTCACATGGTTTGTATATCTCTGTTAACCCCAATATGGTAATGTATCCAATCCTCATCCCTTTCTATTTGGTGAACCATAAGTTTTTTAATGAATCTGTGATTGCCTTTCTCTGTGGAAATATCTTCATTGGTATCAATTTTTAAGTAACTCCTGAAAGTGATATCATAGGATATATGTATTTTGCTTTCTCACTGACTACATGTCACGTGATTACGTCTAGACTCATCTACGGCGCTGCAAAAGGCATTGTTTCATTTTTTTCACTAGCGAATATTCCAGTTGTACATGGAGGAGTTCTTCTTTGTCCACCCATCTGTTGGTGGACTTTTTGGTTACTTCCATATCTTGGCTATTGTAATACTGTGCCATGCAGATTTGCCTCCCTGTGTCTTTCCAATTCTCTCTTCTTAGATTATAGGTGGAGGAGTGGGCCTGCTGGATCATATGGTAGCTCAGTGTTAATGTTTTTAAATCACCTCCATTCTGTTCTAGTTCGTGGTCGGTTCCAACTTACGTCCCACTTGAAGTTGAGGGTATGCATTTCTCCACAACACCTTCAGCATTTATTGTTTGTAGTTTTCTTGCTGATGGTTATTCTGACAAGTGTGAGCTGATAAATCTTTGTGGTTGAATTCGCACGTGCCTCATAATCCGCTGAAATTGAGCTTTAAGGCATATCCTTTTTATTTTTCAAGCTGTGATTACCCCTTAGTTCTTCAAAGTGTTCTCTTAAAGTATGTGTGACATTTTGAAATGTTTTGGCCATTACTTCCCTGAAGACATTTTGAGGGCAGGTTTCATTTAGAGTTCTGCAGTACTTGTTCCTACGAAATGACCATTAGCACAAGCTTTAAAACTGCTTTTGCAGGTAACTGCCAGAGGGCGGTAGCCTTTCTATATTCCCCACCCTGGTAACTAGGGAAAAGCCCTTGCGGCCTGTGGTGTTTCTCGTTCATAAATTAGAGTGGAGTGTGCCCGGACAAACCCACACAAGCTGATGTCTCCTTACTTTTGTTGGATTTTTAAATTTAATTTTTATTTTTTATTGGAGTAATTTTCCACTGTGTACGTGGACCACTTCTTCTTTGTGCATTCCTCGGTTAATGGATATTTTCATTGCTTCCAAGTGTTGGCTATGGTAAATATTGTTGGAGTGCAGGATTGCCAGCCTGTGACTTTTTGATTCTCATTTTCTCAGGTGATAGGCCCAGCAGTGTGTGTGATTGACTGACTGGTAGCACCGTTTTTCCCTTTTCAAAGCACCTTCTTTGTGTTTTCATTAGTGGCACTTACCTCGTCCCCCTTAGAATCGTGGGTACGCATTTCTCCTCAATCGCTTCAGCATTTATTATTTGCAGCATTTATGCTAATGGCCCTACTGGCTGCTGTGAGCTGATAGGGTTTTGTAATATGGGTTTGCATGTCTTTGAAAATTCGTAAAACTCATCATTTTTCTCCGCCGTTTTCTTTTCTGTTAAAAAAAGGAAACAATTAGGAGTACAATATAACTCTTGAAATTGTCTTCTTGGAAGGTTGCCCTCTTTTGAATGTTTTGGTCGATTTTCCACCGCAGAGTTTTTTTTGAGAGCAGGTCTCATTTCCCGAACTGCAAGTTTGGTGCATATTTAGTGACCTTTAGCAATGGGTTTAAGGCTGCTGTTGTGGGAAGCGGCCTGAAGGAGGCAGCATTTCTCCATTCGCAAATCTGCGTAGTAGGGCACCAGAACCTTTCTGGAAGTCGTGTTCCTAGGTTGTAAATTACATTGGAATGTGCGTGGAGAAACCCCCATAAGTTTATGTCTCATTATTTCTTCTTGGTTTTTAAAAGTGTTTTAATTGGGGTAAATCTTAGAATATTGTTAGTTCTAGGTGTACGCAATCTGGTTCATTTGTACATTATATATGTCTATTCAAGTACAGATCCTCTGCCCATGTAAAATATTACAGAGTGTTCCACAGACCTCCCTTGCTATATGGTCTGTCTTTTTCAGATATGTATAAAATATGTGTTTGTATAAATATAGTAACACTAATCTTAATTTATCCATACCCCACACCTTTCCTTTTAGATGAGCATAGTTTGTTTTTTAAGTCTGTGAGTGTCTTTCTCTGTGGAAATATGTTCATTTGTGTCAGTTATTAGATAACGCCTATAAGTGACATCATAGAATATAGGTGTTTTGCTTTCGGACTTACCTCATATTTCGTGATTATCTCTAGACTCATTTGTGGTGCCTCCGAGAGCAATGGTTCGTTGTCTTCCATGGCTAATATTCCATTGTGTACATGGACCACTTATTCTTTATCCATTCACCTGTTGTTGGACACTTTGATTGCTTCACTGTCTTGGCTATTGTGAATAAGGCTGCCCTGCAGCTTTTGTGGCCTGTGTCTTCTCGATACTTGTCTTCTCTGGTGAGAGGTCCAGTGATGCGCCTGCTGGGTTGAATGGTACCTCTATTTTTACTTTTATACACAGCTCCTTTCTCTTCTCATTATTGGCTCTTACCCCTTTACGTCTCACCAGCAGGTAGAGGGTACACAGTTTTCTAAAACCCCTTCAGCATTTATTGTTTGTAGACTTTTTGCTGATGGTCAGTCGACTGGTGTAAGTTGAAACTTTTTGTAGATTAGATTGCATGGGTCTAACACTCCCTGAGGTTGAGCTTTTATCCATTTTCCTTTTTTTAAAAGAAGAGTGTAAGTAAAACTTAACTCTTCATAGTCTGTTCTTGAAACATTTGCCTGTTTTGAATTTTTTTGTCCATTCCCTACTTCAGCACAAATTTTTAGGGCAAGTGTCCTTTACAGCCCTGAGTCCTTGTGAATGTTAAGTGACCATTAGCTGTGGGTTAAAAGCTGCTCTTGCTGGAAACGGCCACAAGGCGGCAGCATTTCTCCTTTACCAGTCTGGTTACTAGGGCAACAGAGCCTTACTGGAAGTGGTGTTCTAGGTTGTAAATTAGAATGGAATGTGCCAGGAAAAAGACCCTGAAATTTATGTCTCATTACTTCTTGTTCATTATTGTAATTTTTAGAATATTGTTTTTCCTAGGTGTACACGTTCTGTTTCAATTGTACATTACATATATTTCTTCATGTACAGATCACCTTCTCATGTAAATTATATAGAGTGTTCCATAGACCTCCATTTCTATATGGTCGGTCTTTTCGATATATGTATTTAATATGTATTTCTATACGTATGCTCACTGTTATATTAAACATAAGCATAGTTTGTCTTCTAACTCTGTGAGTGTCTTTCTCTGTGGAAATATGTTCATTTGTGTCAGTTGTTAGATAATACCTATAAGTAATATCATAGTATATTTTTCTTTTGCTTTCCGAATTACCTCATGTTCTGTGATTATGTCTAGGCTCATCTACGGTGCTGCAAAGAGCAGTGTTTTATTGTTTCCCATGGCAAATATTCCATTGTGTACCCCAACCACTTCTTCTTTGTCTATTCATGTTGATGGGCATTTTGGTTGCTTCCTTGTCTTGCCTATTGTGAATACTGCTGCAGTGCAACTTTTGCAGCCTGTGTCTTCTCGATTCTGCTCTTCTCTGGTTATAGGCCCAGCTCTGGTCCTGCTGGATCAAATGGTGGCTAAATTTTTAGTTTTAAACGCAGCTCCTTTCTCTTCTCATTATTGGCTCTTACCACTTTACATCTCACCAGCCGCTACAGGGCACAGAGTTGGCTAAAACCCCTTCAGCATTTATTGTTCGTAGACGTTTTGCTAATGTTTATTTGACTGGTGCGAGTTGAAACTTTTTGTAGATTTGAATTGCATTAGTCTAATAATTCTTTATGTTTAGTTTATATCTATTTTCCTTTTTTAAAAAAAGTGAGTAAAACTTACCCCTTAAAAAAAAGTGAATAAAACTTACCAATGATCTTTTTGAAAAATTTGCTGTGTGTTGAGTTTTTTGCCCATTCCCTGCCCCAGGACATTTTTTGAGGACAGGTGTCCTTTACAGCCCTGAGTCCTTGTGAATATTAACTGACCATTAGCTGTGGGGTTAAAGCTGGTCTTGCATTAAATGGCCACAAGGAGGCAGCATTTCCAACTCTTGGCACTTGGGCAACAGAGCCTTCCTGGAAATCGTGTTAGTAGGCTGAAAATTAGAGTGGAATGTGCCAAGACAACACCCAACAGCTTATATCTCCTTACTTTCTGTTTGATTTTTAAATTTATTTTTTATTAGAGCAAATTTGATTAAAATGTTGTGTTTCTTCTAGGTGTACAGAATCTGGTTCATTATATATATGTATCTATAGATCTTTGGATCCTATCCCACGTAGGTTATTACAGAGTGTTCAGTAGACCTCTGTAGGTATAGCCTAGGTTTTGGTGATTTATATTTTTCATATGTATTAGTATAGGTCTGTCATCCAGCATATCCTAATTTATACATGCCTCACACATTTCCATTTGGTTAAATATAATTTTGTTTTCTTCATCCATTAGGGCCCTTGTCTTGGAAATAAGTTCATGTGTATCAATTTTTAGGTAAAACCTAAAAGTGATATCATAGGATATTTGTCTTTCAGTTTCTTCGTTACTTCAAGTTGTGTGATTATCTCTAGGTCTTTCTATGGTGTTGCAAACATCACTGTTTCACTCTTTTCCATGGCTAATATTCCACTGTGTACAATGAAAACTTCTTCTTTGTGCATTCATCTGTTGAAGAACATTTTGGTTCTTTCCAACTTTTGGCTATGGTAAATATTGCTGCAGTGCAGGATTGCCAGCCTGTGTCTTTTTGATTCTGGTCTTCTAAGGCGATAGTCCCAGCAGTGGGCTTTCCAGATCATATAGTAGCTCAATGTTTACCTTTAAACACACCTCCATTATGTTCTCACTACTGACTGTTACCAGTTTACATCCAATAGGCTGCTAGAGGGTACACAGTTCTCTTATACCCGTTCAGCATTTATCGTTTGTAGATTTTTTGGTGATGATCATTCTGACTGTTGTGAGGTAAATGTTTTTGTAGATTGGATTAGCATGTTTTATTAATTCAAGATGTTGAGAATTTTTCCATGCCCACTGCAGGGTCTATCACCTGAGAAGATGAGGATCAAAAAGACAGGAGTTGGCAATACTGCCCTCCAGCAACATTTACCATAGCCAATATTTGGAAGCAATGAATACGTGCATCACCAGAGGAATGCACAAAAAAGATGGGCTCCATGTACACAATGGAATATTACTCCAATAAAAAAAATTAAATTTAAAAAACAAACAAAAGGAAGGAGACATCAGCTTTTGTGGGTTTATCGGGGCACATTCCATGCTAATTTATAACCCAGGACCACCACTGGCCAGAAGGACTGTTTCCCTAGTTACCAGAGTGCGGAACGTTGAAAGGCTGCCACCCTCAGGCAGTTACCTGCAAAAGCAGGTTTAAAGCCTGAGCTAATGGTCACTTCATATGAACAAGTACTGCAGGGCTGTAAATGAAACCTGCCCTCAAAATGTCTTGAGGGAGATAATGGCCAAAATATTTCAAATGGTGACACATACTTTAAGAAAACACTTTGAAGAAATAAGCTCTAATCACAGCTGGAAAAATAAAAAGGACATGTCTTAAAGCTCAATTTCTACGCATTATGAGACACATGCAAATTCAACCACAAAGAGGTATCAGCTCACACCACTCAGAATAATCATCAGCAAAAACTACAAAGAATAAATCCTGAAGGTGCTGGGAAGAAATACAAGCCCTCCACTTTAAGTGGGACGTAACCTGGAAAGAGCCACTAAGGAGAACAGAACAGAGGTGCCTTTAAAAGGTAAACATTGAGCTACCATATGATCCAGCAGACCTATTCCTGGACCTATAAACTAAGAAGACAGAATTGGAAGGACACAGGCACACAAATCTGCATTGCATAGTATTACAATAGCCAAGATATGGAAGTAACCAAAAAGTCCACCGACAGATGGGTGGACAAAGAAGGACTGCTACCTGTACAGATGGAATATGAGCTAGTGAAAAAATGAAACAATGCCATTTGCAGCACCATAGATGAGTCTAGAAGTAATCACGCAACTTGGAGTAAGTGAGAAAGCGAAAGACACATATCCTATCATATCACATATAGGGGTTACCTAAAAAATGATACACACGAAGATATTTCCACAGACAAACACTATCATAGATTCATTAAAAAAACTTATGGTTCACCAAATGGAAAGGTGTGAGGATTGGATACATTACCATATTGAGGTTAACAGAGACATACAAAGACATGTGAAATATATAATCACCAAAGACCTACGCAATACCAAGGGAAGACTACTCAACATTGTGTCATAACCTACATGGGAAAAGGATCCGAAGAAGAATAGATATATGTATATGTGTGAAAGAGCCACATCTTGCACACCTAGAACAAACAAAACATTGTAATCAAGATTGCTGTGATAAAAAATAAAAATTAAGTTAAAAATACCAATAAGAAGTAATGAGATATAAACTTAAAGGGCTTTTTCCTCGCAAATTCCATTCTAATTTATAACCTAGAACACCACTTCCAGTAAGGCTCTGTTGCCCTAGTAACCAGATTTGGTAAAGGAGAAATGCTGCCGCCATGTGGCCAATTCCCGCAAGAGCAGCTTTTAACCCACAGCTTATGGACACTTACCATTCAAAATGACTCAAGGCTGTAAAGGACACCTGCCCTCAAAATTCTGCTGAGGTAGGGAATGGATAAAAAAAATTCAAAACAGGCAGAATTTTCAATAAGATAGTATGAAGAGGCAAGTTTTACTCACTCTCTTTTTAAAGAAAGGAAAATGGATAAAGGCTCAACCTCAGGAAGTATTATTAGACTCATGCAATCTAATCTACAAAAATTTTCAACTCACACCAGTCGACTGACCATTGGCAAAAGGACTACAAACAATAAATGCAGAAGTGGTTTTAGAGAACTGTGTACCCTCTAGCTGCTGGTGAGATGTAAGAGGGTTAAACGTTAATAATGAGAACAGAAAGGAGCTGCGTTTAAAAGGAAAAATTGAGGTACCATTCAATCAAGCAGGTGCACCAATGGTCCTCTCACCTGAGAAGACCAGAATGAAGAAGACCCGGGCTGAAAAAGCTGAACTGCAGCCTTATTCACAATAGAGAAGACAGGAAGCAACCAAAATGTCCATCAACAGATGAAAGGATAAAGAAGAAGTTGTCCATGTACACAATGAATACTAGCCATGGAAAACAATGAAACAGTGCTCTTTGAGGCACCATAGATGATCTTGGAGACAATCACAGAACATGAGGTAAGTCGGAAAGCAAAAGTCCTATATCCCATGATATCACTTATAGGCGTTATCTAATAACTGACACAAATGAACATATTTCCACAGAGAAAGTCAATCACAGATTTATTAAAAAAAAAAAAACTATGCTTATTTAAAGGAAAGGTGGGGGTAATGGATAAATGAAGATTAGCATTACCATATGTATACAAATACATATTATATACATATATCAAATAGACAGACCATATAGCAAGGAAAGATTACGGAACACTCTGTAATAATTTACACGGGAAGAGGATCTCTACATAAATAGGCATATAGGATATGTAGATGAACCAGAGTGCGTACACCTTGGACAAGCAACATTCTAACCATTACCCCAATTGAAAAAATTAAAACAACGAACTAGGAGTAATGAGACATAAACTTATGGGAGGTTTTCCTGGCACTTTCCATTCAAATTTACAACCTAGGCAAACGACTTCCAGAACGGCTCTGCTGCCCTAGTACCCAGATTTGGGAATGGAGAAATGCTGCATCCTTTTTGCCGTTTCCCACAACAGCAGCTTTAAAGCAAAGTCAAAAGGTCACTAAATATTCAGCAATTGCAGTTCTGTAAATGACACCTGCCTTCCAAAAAATACTGAGGTCGAAAATCGACCAAAAAATTCTAGAGTGCAACCTTTCAAAAAGAATATTTGAAGAGGTATATTATGCTAACACTTTTTTTCTTTTTTCTTTTAACAGAGAAGATAAAGCCGTGGAGAAATGATGAATTGTAGGAATTTTTATAGACATGTAAACCCAAATTACAAAAACCTGTCAGCTCACACCAGTCAGAATGGCCATCAACAAAAATGGTGCAAACAATAAATGCTGACGTGATTGTGGAGAAATGCGTATCCTCGATTCTAAGGGGGACGTGGTAAGAGCCACTAATAAAAGAATAATTGAGGTGCATTGAAAAGGTAAACGTTGAGCTACCATACCAGTCAATCAATCATACCCACTGCTGGGTCTATCACCTGAGAAAATGAAAATCAAAAATCACAGGCTGGCAATCCTGCAATCCAGCAATATTTACCATAGGCAACACTTGGAAGCAACGAAAATGTCCATCAACAGAGGAATGCACCAAGAAGAAGTGGTCCATGTACACAATGGAATATTAGCCATGGAAAACATTGAAGCACTGCTCTTTGAGGCACCATAGATGACCCTGGAGATAATCACAAATTATGAAGTAGGTCGGAAAGAAAAAGACCTATATCCTATATTATCACTTATGGCATTATCTAATAACTGACACAGAAGAACATATTTCCAAAGAGAAAGACACTCACAGGCTTAGAAAACAAACTATGCTCATCGAAAAGCAAAGGAGGGGGGAAATTGAGAAATGAAGATTAGTGTTACTATACATATACAAATACATATTATATACATGTATCAAAAAGACCGAACATATAGCAAGGGAGGTCGACGGAACACTGTAATATTTTACATGGGAAGAGGATCTGTACATTAATAAACATACATAATGTACAAATGAACCAGATTGTGTACACCTAGGACAAACAATATTCTAAACTTTACCCAGATTAAAAAAATTTTAAAAACCAAGAAGAAGTAATGAGACATAAACTTATGGGGAGTTCTCCTGGCAAATTCCATTCTAATTTACAACCTAGGACAATGACTTCCAGAAAGGCTCTGCTGCCCTAGTACCCAGATTGGGGAATGGAGAAATGCTACCTCCTTGTGGCCGTTTCCCACAACAGCAGCTTTGAACCCACTGCAAAAGGTCACTAAATTTTCACCAACTTGCAGTTCTGTAAATGACACCTGCCCTCAAGAAAATTTTTGGGGTCAAAAATCGTCCAAAAACTTCACAAGAAGGGCAACCTTCGAAGAAGACAATTTCAAGAGCTATATAGTACTCACTGGGTTTTATTTTAAAAGAACAGAAAAAGGGGTAGGAATATGATGAATTTAAAAAATTTTAATGACACGCATACCCATATTACAAAAACCTATCAGCTCACAGCAGTCAGAATGGCCATTAGGAAAAATGCTGCAAAAAATAAATGGTGAAGGGAGTATGGAGAAATGCGTACCCTCGGTTGTAAGGGGGGGCATGTAAAGAGCCACTAATGAAAACACAGTGTTGGTGCTTTGAAAAGGGAAACATTGAGCTACCAGTCAATCAATCACAACCACTGCTTGGCCTATCACCTGAGAAAATGAGAAACAAAAAGTCACAGGCTGGCAAACATGTACGCCAGCAAGATTTACCATAGCCAGCACTTGGAAGCAATGAAAATGTCCATCAACCGAGGAATGCACCAAGAAGAAGTGGTCCACCTACACAATGGAATATTACTCTAATAATAAATATAAATTAAATTTAAAAACAAACAAAAGCAAGGAGACATCAACATTTGTGGGTTTATCCGGGCACATTGCACTCTAATTTATAACCGAAGAGCACAACTGGCCGGTAGGTCTGTTTCCCTAGTACCAGCAAGGGGAATGTAGAAAGGCTGCCGCTCTCTGGCCGTTACCTGCAAAAGCAGGTTTAAAGCCTGAGCTAATGGTCACTTCATATGAACAAGTACTGCAGGGCTGTAAATGAAACCTGCCCTCAAAATGTATTGAGGGAGATAATGGCCAAAATATTTCAAATGTGACACATACTTTAAGAAAACACTTTGAAGAAATAAGCTCTAATCACAGCTGGAAAAATAAAAAGGATATGTCTTAAAGCTCAATTACAACGCATTATGAGACACATGCAAATTCAACCACAAAGAGGTATCAGCTCACACCACTCAGAATAACCCTCAGCAAAAACTATAAAGAATAAATGCTGAAGGTGCTGGGAAGAAATACATACCCTCCACTTTAAGTGGGACGTAACCTGGAAAGAGCCACTAAGGAGAACAGAACAGAGGTGCCTTTAAAAGGTAAACATTGAGCTACCATATGATCCAGCAGACCTATTCCTGGACCTACAACCTAAGAAGGCAAAATTGGAAGGACACAGGCACGCAAATCTGTATTGCATATTATTACAATAGCCAAGATATGGAAGTAACCAAAAAGTCCACCGACAGATGGGTGGACAAAGAAGAACTGCTATCTGTACAGATGGAATATGAGCTAGTGAAAAAATGAAACAATGTCATTTGCAGCACCATAGATGAGTCTAGAAGTAATCACACAACTTGGAGTAAGTGAGAAAGCGAAAGACACATATCCTATCATATCACATATAGGGGTTACCTAAGAAATGATACAAACAAAGATATTTCCACAGAGAAACACTATCATAGATTCATTAAAAATCTTGGGGCTTCCCTGGTGGCGCAGTGGTTGAGAATCTGCCTGCCAATGCAGGGGACAGGGTTTCGAGCCCTGGTCTGGGAAGATCCCACATGCCACGGAGCAACTGGGCCCGTGAGCCACAATTACTGAGCCTGCGCGTCTGGGGCCTGTGCTCCACAACAAGAGAGGCTACGATGGTGAGAGGCCTGTGCACCGCGATGAAGAGTGGTCCCCACTTGCCACAACTAGAGAAAGCCCTCGCACAGAAAAGAAGACCCAACACAGTCATAAATAAATAAATAAATAAATAAATAAAAGAACGTGAATTTCTAAAAAAAGAATCAGAATGTTAACAAACTTTAAAAAAAAATAAAATAAATAAATAAATAAATAAATAAATAAATAAATCTTATGGTTCACCAAATAGAAAGGTGTGAGGATTGGATACATTACCATATTGAGGTTAACAGAGAGATAGAAACACATGTGAAATATATAATCACCAAAGACCTACGCAATACCAAGAGAAGACTACTCAACACTGTGTCATAACCTACATGGGAAGAGGCTCCAAAGAAGAATAGATATATGTATATGTGTGAAAGAACCACATCTTGCACACCTAGAACAAACAAAACATTGTAATCAAGTTTGCTGTGATAAAAAATAAAATTTAAGTTAAAAATACCAACAAGAAGTAAGGAGACATACACTTAAAGGGCTTTTTCCTCGCACATTCCATTCTAATTTACAACCTAGAACACCACTTCCAGTAAGGCTCTGTTGCCCTAGTAACCAGATTTGGTAAAGCAGAAATGCTGCAGCCTTGTGGCCGATTCCCGCAAGAGAAGCTTTTAACCCGCAGCTAATGGTCACTTACCATTCACAAGGACTCAGGGCTCTAAAGGACACCTGCCTCCAAAATTGGCTGAGGTAAGGAATGGATAAAAAAAATTCAAAACAGGCAGAATTTTCAAGAACATAGTATGAAGAGGCAAGTTTTACTCACTCTCTTTTTAAAGAAAGGAAAATGGTTAAAGCTCAACCTCAGGAAGTGTTAGACTCATGCAATCTAATCTACTAAAACTTTTCAACTCACACCAGTCGACTGACCATTGGCAAAAAGTCTACAAGCAATAAATGCTGAAGAGGTTTTAGAGAACTGTATGCCCTCTAGCTGCTGGTGAGATGTAAAAGGGTTAAACGCTAATAATGAGAACAGAAAGGAGCTGCGTTTAAAAGGAAATATTGAGGTACCATTCAATCAAGCAGGTGAACCAATGGGCCTCTCACCTGAGAAGACCAGAATGCAGAAGACCCGGGCTGCAAAAGCTGCACTGCAGCCTTATTCACAATATACAAGACAGTGAAGCAACCAAAATGTCCATCAACAGATGAAAGGATAAAGAAGAAGTGGTCCGTGTACACAATGAATACTAGACATGGAAAACAATGAAACACTGCTCTTTGAGGCACCATAGATGATCTTGGAGATAATCACAGAACATGAGGTAAGTCGGAAAGCAAAAGTCCTATATCCTATGATATCACTTATAGGCGTTATCTAATAACTGACACAAATGAACATATTTCCACAGAGAAAGTCAATCACAAACTTATTAAAAAAAACTATGCTTATCTAAAAGGAAAGGTGGGGGGAATGGATAAATGAAGATTAGCATTACCATATGTATACAAATACATATTATATACATATATCAAAGAGACCGACCATATAGCAAGGAAGGTTTACGAAACACTCTGTAATAATTTACACGGGAAGAGGATCTCTACATAAATAGGTATATAGAATATGAAGATGAACCAGAGTGTGTACACCTTGCACAAGCAACATTCTAACCATTACCCCAATTGAAAAAATTAAAACAACGAACTAGGAGTAATGAGACATAAACTTATGGGGGGTTTTCCTGGCACATTCCATTCAAATTTACAACCTAGGCAAACGACTTCCAAAACAGCTCTGATGCCCTATTGCCCAGATTTTGTAATGGAGAAATGCTGCATCCTTGTGGCCGTTTCCCACAACAGCAGCTTTAAACCCACTGCAAAAGGTCACTAAATATTCACCAATTGCAGCTCTGTAAATGAAACGTGCCCTCCAAAAAATACTGAGGTCGAAATTCGACCAAAAAATTCTAGAGTGCAACCTTCAAAAAAGAAAATTTGAAGAGGTATATTATAGTCACATTTTTTGCTTTTTTCTTTTAACAGAAAAGAAAAAGCCGTGGAGAAATAATGAATTGTAGGAATTTTTACAGACATGTAAACCCAAATTACAAAAACCTATCAGCTCACTCCAGTCAGAATGGCCATCAACAAAAGTGCTGCAAACAACAAATGCTGACGTGATTGTGGAGAAATGCGTATCCTCGATTCTAAGGGGGACGTGGTAAGAGCCACTAATGAAAGCACAATTGAGTTGCCTTGAAAAGGTAAACGTCGAGCTACCATACCAGTCAATCAATCATACCCACTGCTGGGTCTATCACCTGAGAAAATGAAAATCAAAAATCACAGGCTGGCAATCCTGCACTCCAGCAATATTTACCATAGGCAATATTTGGAAGCAAAGAAAATGTCCATCAACAGAGGAATGCACCAAGAAGAAGTGGTCCATGTACACAATGGAATACTAGCCATGGAAAACATTGAAGCACTGCTCTTTGAGGCACCATAGATGAGCCTGGAGATAATCACAAAACATGAAGTAGGTCGGAAAGCAAAAGAGCTATATCCTATATTATCACTTATGGCATTATCTAATAACTGACACAGATGAACATATTTCCAAAGAGAAAGACACTCACAGGCTTAGAAAACAAACTATGCTCATCTGAAAGGAAAGGAGGGGGGAAATTGAGAAATGAAGATTAGTGTTACTATACATTTACAAATACATATTATATACATGTATCAAAAAGACTGAACATATAGCAAGGGAGGTCGACGGAACACTGTAATATTTTACATGGGAAGAGGATCTGTACATTAATAGACATACATAATGTACAAATGAACCAGATTGTGTACACCTAGGACAAACAATATTCTAAACTTTACCCAGATTAAAAAAATTTTAAAAACCAAGAAGAAGTAATGAGACATAAACTTATGGGGATTTCTCCTGGCAAATTCCATTCTAATTTACAACCTAAGACAATGACTTCCAGAAAGGCTCTGCTGCCCTAGTACCCAGATTGGGGAATGGAGAAATGCTACCTCCTTGTGGCCGTTTCCCACAACAGCAGCTTTGAACCCACTGCAAAAGGTCAGTAAATTTTCACCAACTTGCAGTTCTGTAAATGGCAACTGCCCTCAAGAAAATCTCTGGGGTCAAAAATCGACCAAAATCTTCAGAAGAGGGCAACCTTCGAAAAAGACAATTTCAAGAGCTATATTGTACTCACGGTTTTTTCTTTTAAGAGAAAAGAAAAAGGCGTAGGAATATGATGAATTTTAAAAATTTTAATGACACGCATACCCATATTACAAAAACCTATCAGCTCACAGCAGTCAGAATGGCCATTAGGAAAAATGCTGCAAAAAATAAATGGTGAAGGGAGTATGGAGAAATGCGTACCCTCGGTTGTAAGGGGGGACATGTAAAGAGCCACTAATGAAAACACAGTGTTGGTGCTTTGAAAAGGGAAACATTGAGCTACCAGTCAATCAATCACAACCACTGCTTGGCCTATCACCTGAGAAAATGAGAAACAAAAAGTCAAAGGCTGGCAAACCTGTACGCCAGCAAGATTTACCATAGCCAGCACTTGGAAGCAATGAAAATGTCCATCAACCGAGGAATGCACCAAGAAGAAGTGGTCCACCTACACAATGGAATATTACTCTAATAATAAATATAAATTAAATTTAAAAACAAACAAAAGAAAGGAGACATCAACATTTGTGGGTTTATCCGGGCACATTGCACTCTAATTTATAACCGAAGAGCACAACTGGCCGGTAGGTCTGTTTCCCTAGTACCAGCAAGGGGAATGTAGAAAGGCTGCCGCTCTCTGGCCGTTACCTGCAAAAGCAGGTTTAAAGCCTGAGCTAATGGTCACTTCATATGAACAAGTACTGCAGGGCTGTAAATGAAACCTGCCCTCAAAATGTATTGAGGGAGATAATGGCCAAAATATTTCAAATGTGACACATACTTTAAGAAAACACTTTGAAGAAATAAGCTCTAATCACAGCTGGAAAAATAAAAAGGATATGTCTTAAAGCTCAATTACAACGCATTATGAGACACATGCAAATTCAACCACAAAGAGGTATCAGCTCACACCACTCAGAATAACCCTCAGCAAAAACTATAAAGAATAAATGCTGAAGGTGCTGGGAAGAAATACATACCCTCCACTTTAAGTGGGACGTAACCTGGAAAGAGCCACTAAGGAGAACAGAACAGAGGTGCCTTTAAAAGGTAAACATTGAGCTACCATATGATCCAGCAGACCTATTCCTGGACCTACAACCTAAGAAGGCAAAATTGGAAGGACACAGGCACGCAAATCTGTATTGCATATTATTACAATAGCCAAGATATGGAAGTAACCAAAAAGTCCACCGACAGATGGGTGGACAAAGAAGAACTGCTATCTGTACAGATGGAATATGAGCTAGTGAAAAAATGAAACAATGTCATTTGCAGCACCATAGATGAGTCTAGAAGTAATCACACAACTTGGAGTAAGTGAGAAAGCGAAAGACACATATCCTATCATATCACATATAGGGGTTACCTAAGAAATGATACAAACAAAGATATTTCCACAGAGAAACACTATCATAGATTCATTAAAAATCTTGGGGCTTCCCTGGTGGCGCAGTGGTTGAGAATCTGCCTGCCAATGCAGGGGACAGGGTTTCGAGCCCTGGTCTGGGAAGATCCCACATGCCACGGAGCAACTGGGCCCGTGAGCCACAATTACTGAGCCTGCGCGTCTGGGGCCTGTGCTCCACAACAAGAGAGGCTACGATGGTGAGAGGCCTGTGCACCGCGATGAAGAGTGGTCCCCACTTGCCACAACTAGAGAAAGCCCTCGCACAGAAAAGAAGACCCAACACAGTCATAAATAAATAAATAAATAAATAAATAAAAGAACGTGAATTTCTAAAAAAAGAATCAGAATGTTAACAAACTTTAAAAAAAAATAAAATAAATAAATAAATAAATAAATAAATAAATAAATCTTATGGTTCACCAAATAGAAAGGTGTGAGGATTGGATACATTACCATATTGAGGTTAACAGAGAGATAGAAACACATGTGAAATATATAATCACCAAAGACCTACGCAATACCAAGAGAAGACTACTCAACACTGTGTCATAACCTACATGGGAAGAGGCTCCAAAGAAGAATAGATATATGTATATGTGTGAAAGAACCACATCTTGCACACCTAGAACAAACAAAACATTGTAATCAAGTTTGCTGTGATAAAAAATAAAATTTAAGTTAAAAATACCAACAAGAAGTAAGGAGACATACACTTAAAGGGCTTTTTCCTCGCACATTCCATTCTAATTTACAACCTAGAACACCACTTCCAGTAAGGCTCTGTTGCCCTAGTAACCAGATTTGGTAAAGCAGAAATGCTGCAGCCTTGTGGCCGATTCCCGCAAGAGAAGCTTTTAACCCGCAGCTAATGGTCACTTACCATTCACAAGGACTCAGGGCTCTAAAGGACACCTGCCTCCAAAATTGGCTGAGGTAAGGAATGGATAAAAAAAATTCAAAACAGGCAGAATTTTCAAGAACATAGTATGAAGAGGCAAGTTTTACTCACTCTCTTTTTAAAGAAAGGAAAATGGTTAAAGCTCAACCTCAGGAAGTGTTAGACTCATGCAATCTAATCTACTAAAACTTTTCAACTCACACCAGTCGACTGACCATTGGCAAAAAGTCTACAAGCAATAAATGCTGAAGAGGTTTTAGAGAACTGTATGCCCTCTAGCTGCTGGTGAGATGTAAAAGGGTTAAACGCTAATAATGAGAACAGAAAGGAGCTGCGTTTAAAAGGAAATATTGAGGTACCATTCAATCAAGCAGGTGAACCAATGGGCCTCTCACCTGAGAAGACCAGAATGCAGAAGACCCGGGCTGCAAAAGCTGCACTGCAGCCTTATTCACAATATACAAGACAGTGAAGCAACCAAAATGTCCATCAACAGATGAAAGGATAAAGAAGAAGTGGTCCGTGTACACAATGAATACTAGACATGGAAAACAATGAAACACTGCTCTTTGAGGCACCATAGATGATCTTGGAGATAATCACAGAACATGAGGTAAGTCGGAAAGCAAAAGTCCTATATCCTATGATATCACTTATAGGCGTTATCTAATAACTGACACAAATGAACATATTTCCACAGAGAAAGTCAATCACAAACTTATTAAAAAAAACTATGCTTATCTAAAAGGAAAGGTGGGGGGAATGGATAAATGAAGATTAGCATTACCATATGTATACAAATACATATTATATACATATATCAAAGAGACCGACCATATAGCAAGGAAGGTTTACGAAACACTCTGTAATAATTTACACGGGAAGAGGATCTCTACATAAATAGGTATATAGAATATGAAGATGAACCAGAGTGTGTACACCTTGCACAAGCAACATTCTAACCATTACCCCAATTGAAAAAATTAAAACAACGAACTAGGAGTAATGAGACATAAACTTATGGGGGGTTTTCCTGGCACATTCCATTCAAATTTACAACCTAGGCAAACGACTTCCAAAACAGCTCTGATGCCCTATTGCCCAGATTTTGTAATGGAGAAATGCTGCATCCTTGTGGCCGTTTCCCACAACAGCAGCTTTAAACCCACTGCAAAAGGTCACTAAATATTCACCAATTGCAGCTCTGTAAATGAAACGTGCCCTCCAAAAAATACTGAGGTCGAAATTCGACCAAAAAATTCTAGAGTGCAACCTTCAAAAAAGAAAATTTGAAGAGGTATATTATAGTCACATTTTTTGCTTTTTTCTTTTAACAGAAAAGAAAAAGCCGTGGAGAAATAATGAATTGTAGGAATTTTTACAGACATGTAAACCCAAATTACAAAAACCTATCAGCTCACTCCAGTCAGAATGGCCATCAACAAAAGTGCTGCAAACAACAAATGCTGACGTGATTGTGGAGAAATGCGTATCCTCGATTCTAAGGGGGACGTGGTAAGAGCCACTAATGAAAGCACAATTGAGTTGCCTTGAAAAGGTAAACGTCGAGCTACCATACCAGTCAATCAATCATACCCACTGCTGGGTCTATCACCTGAGAAAATGAAAATCAAAAATCACAGGCTGGCAATCCTGCACTCCAGCAATATTTACCATAGGCAATATTTGGAAGCAAAGAAAATGTCCATCAACAGAGGAATGCACCAAGAAGAAGTGGTCCATGTACACAATGGAATACTAGCCATGGAAAACATTGAAGCACTGCTCTTTGAGGCACCATAGATGAGCCTGGAGATAATCACAAAACATGAAGTAGGTCGGAAAGCAAAAGAGCTATATCCTATATTATCACTTATGGCATTATCTAATAACTGACACAGATGAACATATTTCCAAAGAGAAAGACACTCACAGGCTTAGAAAACAAACTATGCTCATCTGAAAGGAAAGGAGGGGGGAAATTGAGAAATGAAGATTAGTGTTACTATACATTTACAAATACATATTATATACATGTATCAAAAAGACTGAACATATAGCAAGGGAGGTCGACGGAACACTGTAATATTTTACATGGGAAGAGGATCTGTACATTAATAGACATACATAATGTACAAATGAACCAGATTGTGTACACCTAGGACAAACAATATTCTAAACTTTACCCAGATTAAAAAAATTTTAAAAACCAAGAAGAAGTAATGAGACATAAACTTATGGGGATTTCTCCTGGCAAATTCCATTCTAATTTACAACCTAAGACAATGACTTCCAGAAAGGCTCTGCTGCCCTAGTACCCAGATTGGGGAATGGAGAAATGCTACCTCCTTGTGGCCGTTTCCCACAACAGCAGCTTTGAACCCACTGCAAAAGGTCAGTAAATTTTCACCAACTTGCAGTTCTGTAAATGGCAACTGCCCTCAAGAAAATCTCTGGGGTCAAAAATCGACCAAAATCTTCAGAAGAGGGCAACCTTCGAAAAAGACAATTTCAAGAGCTATATTGTACTCACGGTTTTTTCTTTTAAGAGAAAAGAAAAAGGCGTAGGAATATGATGAATTTTAAAAATTTTAATGACACGCATACCCATATTACAAAAACCTATCAGCTCACAGCAGTCAGAATGGCCATTAGGAAAAATGCTGCAAAAAATAAATGGTGAAGGGAGTATGGAGAAATGCGTACCCTCGGTTGTAAGGGGGGACATGTAAAGAGCCACTAATGAAAACACAGTGTTGGTGCTTTGAAAAGGGAAACATTGAGCTACCAGTCAATCAATCACAACCACTGCTTGGCCTATCACCTGAGAAAATGAGAAACAAAAAGTCAAAGGCTGGCAAACCTGTACGCCAGCAAGATTTACCATAGCCAGCACTTGGAAGCAATGAAAATGTCCATCAACCGAGGAATGCACCAAGAAGAAGTGGTCCACCTACACAATGGAATATTACTCTAATAATAAATATAAATTAAATTTAAAAACAAACAAAAGAAAGGAGACATCAACATTTGTGGGTTTATCCGGGCACATTGCACTCTAATTTATAACCGAAGAGCACAACTGGCCGGTAGGTCTGTTTCCCTAGTACCAGCAAGGGGAATGTAGAAAGGCTGCCGCTCTCTGGCCGTTACCTGCAAAAGCAGGTTTAAAGCCTGAGCTAATGGTCACTTCATATGAACAAGTACTGCAGGGCTGTAAATGAAACCTGCCCTCAAAATGTATTGAGGGAGATAATGGCCAAAATATTTCAAATGGTGACACATACTTTAAGAAAACACTTTGAAGAAATAAGCTCTAATCACAGCTGGAAAAATAAAAAGGATATGTCTTAAAGCTCAATTACAACGCATTATGAGACACATGCAAATTCAACCACAAAGATGTATCAGCTCACACCACTCAGAATAACCATCAGCAAAAACTATAAAGAATAAATGCTGAAGGTGCTGGGAAGAAATACATACCCTCCACTTTAAGTGGGACGTAACCTGGAAAGAGCCACTAAGGAGAACAGAACAGAGGTGCCTTTAAAAGGTAAACATTGAGCTACCATATGATCCAGCAGACCTATTCCTGGACCTACAACCTAAGAAGGCAAAATTGGAAGGACACAGGCACGCAAATCTGTATTGCATATTATTACAATAGCCAAGATATGGAAGTAACCAAAAAGTCCACCGACAGATGGGTGGACAAAGAAGAACTGCTATCTGTACAGATGGAATATGAGCTAGTGAAAAAATGAAACAATGTCATTTGCAGCACCATAGATGAGTCTAGAAGTAATCACACAACTTGGAGTAAGTGAGAAAGCGAAAGACACATATCCTATCATATCACATATAGGGGTTACCTAAGAAATGATACAAACAAAGATATTTCCACAGAGAAACACTATCATAGATTCATTAAAAATCTTGGGGCTTCCCTGGTGGAGCAGTGGTTGAGAATCTGCCTGCCAATGCAGGGGACAGGGGTTCGAGCCCTGGTCTGGGAAGATCCCACATGCCACGGAGCAACTGGGCCCGTGAGCCACAATTACTGAGCCTGCGCGTCTGGGGCCTGTGCTCCACAACAAGAGAGGCTACGATGGTGAGAGGCCCGTGCACCGCGATGAAGAGTGGTCCCCACTTGCCACAACTAGAGAAAGCCCTCGCACAGAAAAGAAGACCCAACACAGTCATAAATAAATAAATAAATAAATAAATAAAAGAACGTGAATTTCTAAAAAAAGAATCTGAATGTTAACAAACTTTAAAAAAAAATAAAATAAAATAAATAAATAAATAAATAAATAAATAAATCTTATGGTTCACCAAATAGAAAGGTGTGAGGATTGGATACATTACCATATTGAGGTTAACAGAGAGATAGAAACACATGTGAAATATATAATCACCAAAGACCTATGCAATACCAAGAGAAGACTACTCAACACTGTGTCATAACCTACATGGGAAAAGGCTCCAAAGAAGAATAGATATATGTATATGTGTGAAAGAACCACATCTTGCACACCTAGAACAAACAAAACATTGTAATCAAGTTTGCTGTGATAAAAAATAAAATTTAAGTTAAAAATACCAACAAGAAGTAAGGAGACATACACTTAAAGGGCTTTTTCCTTGCACATTCCATTCTAATTTACAACCTAGAACAGCACTTCCAGTAAGGCTCTGTTGCCCTAGTAACCAGATTTGGTAAAGCAGAAATGCTGCCGCCTTGTGGCCGATTCCCGCAAGAGCAGCTTTTAACCCGCAGCTAATGGTCACTTACCATTCACAAGGACTCAGGGCTCTAAAGGACACCTGCCTCCAAAATTGGCTGAGGTAAGAAATGGATAAAAAAAATTCAAAACAGGCAGAATTTTCAAGAACATAGTATGAAGAGGCAAGTTTTACTCACTCTCTTTTTAAAGAAAGGAAAATGGTTAAAGCTCAACCTCAGGAAGTGTTAGACTCATGCAATCTAATCTACTAAAACTTTTCAACTCACACCAGTCGACTGACCATTGGCAAAAAGTCTACAAGCAATAAATGCTGAAGAGGTTTTAGAGAACTGTATGCCCTCTAGCTGCTGGTGAGATGTAAAAGGGTTAAACGCTAATAATGAGAACAGAAAGGAGCTGCGTTTAAAAGGAAATATTGAGGTACCATTCAATCCAGCAGGTGAACCAATGGGCCTCTCACCTGAGAAGACCAGAATGCAGAAGACCCGGGCTGCAAAAGCTGCACTGCAGACTTATTCACAATATACAAGACAGTGAAGCAACCAAAATGTACATCAACAGATGAAAGGATAAAGAAGAAGTGGTCCGTGTACACAATGAATACTAGACATGGAAAACAATGAAACACTGCTCTTTGAGGCACCATAGATGATCTTGGAGATAATCACAGAACATGAGGTAAGTCGGAAAGCAAAAGTCCTATATCCTATGATATCACTTATAGGCGTTATCTAATAACTGACACAAATGAACATATTTCCACAGAGAAAGTCAATCACAAACTTATTAAAAAAAACTATGCTTATCTAAAAGGAAAGGTGGGGGGAATGGATAAATGAAGATTAGCATTACCATATGTATACAAATACATATTATATACATATATCAAAGAGACCGACCATATAGCAAGGAAGGTTTACGAAACACTCTGTAATAATTTACACGGGAAGAGGATCTCTACATAAATAGGTATATAGAATATGAAGATGAACCAGAGTGTGTACACCTTGCACAAGCAACATTCTAACCATTACCCCAATTGAAAAAATTAAAACAACGAACTAGGAGTAATGAGACATAAACTTATGGGGGGTTTTCCTGGCACATTCCATTCAAATTTACAACCTAGGCAAACGACTTCCAAAACAGCTCTGATGCCCTATTGCCCAGATTTTGTAATGGAGAAATGCTGCATCCTTGTGGCCGTTTCCCACAACAGCAGCTTTAAACCCACTGCAAAAGGTCACTAAATATTCACCAATTGCAGCTCTGTAAATGAAACGTGCCCTCCAAAAAATACTGAGGTCGAAATTCGACCAAAAAATTCTAGAGTGCAACCTTCAAAAAAGAAAATTTGAAGAGGTATATTATAGTCACATTTTTTGCTTTTTTCTTTTAACAGAAAAGATAAAGCCGTGGAGAAATGATGAATTGTAGGAATTTTTATAGACATGTAAACCCAAATTACAAAAACCTGTCAGCTCACACCAGTCAGAATGGCCATCAACAAAAATGCTGCAAACAATAAATGCTGACGTGATTGAGGAGAAATGCGTACCCTCGATTCTAAGGGGGACGTGGTAACAGCCACTAATGAAAGAAAAATTGAGGTGCATTGAAAAGGTAAACGTTGAGCTACCATACTAGTCAATCAATCATACCCACTGCTGGGTCTATCACATGAGAAAATGAAAATCAAAAATCACAGGCTTGCAATCCTGCACTCCAGCATTATTTACCATAGGCAACACTTGGAAGCAACGAAAATGTCCATCAACAGAGGAATGCACCAAGAAGAAGTGGTCCATGTACACAATGGAATATTAGCCATGGAAAACATTGAAGCACTGCTCTTTGAGGCACCATAGATGAGCCTGGAGATAATCACAAAACATGAAGTAGGTCGGAAAGCAAAAGACCTATATCCTACATTATCACTTATGGCATTATCTAGTAACTGACACAGATGAACATATTTCCAAAGAGAAAGACACTCACAGGCTTAGAAAACAAACTATGCTCATCGAAAAGGAAAGGAGGGGGTAAATTGAGAAATGAAGATTAGTGTTACTATACATATACAAATACATATTATATACATGTATCAAAAAGACCGAATATATAGCAAGGGAGGTCGAGGGAACAGTGTAATAGTTTACATGGGAAGAGGATCTGTACATTAATAGACATGCAGAATGTACAAATGAACCAGATTGTGTACACCGAGGAAAAACAATATTCTAAACTTTTCCCAGATTAAAAAAAATTTAAAAACCAACAAGAAGTAATGAGACATAAACTTATGGGGAGTTCTCCTGGCAAATTCCATTCTAATTTACAACCTAGGACAATGACTTCCAGAAAGGCTCTGCTGCCCTAGTACCCAGATTGGGGAATGGAGAAATGCTACCTCCTTGTGGCCGTTTCCCACAACAGCAGCTTTGAACCCACTGCAAAAGGTCACTAAATTTTCACCAACTTGCTGTTCTGTAAATGACACTTGCCCTCCAGAAAATTTCTGGGGTCAAAAATCGACCAAAAACTTCACAAGAGGGCAACCTTCGAAGAAGACAATTTCAAGAGCTCTATTGTACTCACGGGTTTTTCTTTTAAGAGAAAAGAAAAAGGGGTAGGAATATGACGAATTTAAAAAAATTTAATGACATGCATACCCATAATACAAAAACCTATCAGCTCACAGCAGTCAGAATGGCCATTAGGAAAAATGCTGCAAAAAATAAATGGTGAAGGGAGTGTGGAGAAATGCGTACCGTCTTTTGTAAGGAGTGGCATGTAAAGAGCCACTAATGAAAACACAGTGTAGGTGCTTTGAAAAGGGAAACATTGAGCTACCAGTCAATCAATCACAACCACTGCTTGGCCTATCACCTGAGAAAATGAGAATCAAAAAGTCACAGGCTGGCAAACCTGTACGCCAGCAAGATTTACCATAGAAAGCACGTGGAAGCAATGAAAATGTCCATCAACCGAGGAATGCACCAAGAAGAAGTGGTCCACTTACAAAATGGAATATTACTCTAATAATAAATATAAATTAAATTTAAAAACAAACAAAAGCAAGGAGACATCAACATTTGTGGGTTTATCCGGGCACAGTGCACTCTAATTTATAACCGAAGAACACCACTGGCCGGTAGGTCTGTTTCCCTAGTACCAGCAATGGGAATGTAGAAAGGCTGCCGCTCTCTGGCCGTTACCTGCAAAAGCAGGTTTAAAGCCTGAGCTAATGTCACTTCATATGAACAAGTACTGCAGGGCTGTAAATGAAACGTGCCCTCAAAATGTCTTGAGGGAGATAATGGCCAAAATATTTCAAATGGTGACACATACTTTAAGAAAACACTTTGAAGAAATAAGCTCTAATCACAGCTGGAAAAATTAAAAGGACATGTCTTAAAGCTCAATTTCAACGCATTATGAGACACATGCAAATTCAACCACAAAGAAGTATCAGCTCACACCACTCAGAATAATCATCAGCAAAAACTACAAAGAATAAATCCTGAAGGTGCTGGGAAGAAATACATGCCCTCCACATTAAGTGGGACATAACCTGGAAAGAACCACTAAGGAGAACAGAACAGAGGTGCCTTTAAAAGGTAAACATTGAGCTAGCGTATGATCCAGCAGACCTATTCCTGGACCTATAAACTAAGAAGACAGAACTGGAAGGACACAGGCACGCAAATCTGCACTGCATAGTATTACAATAGCCAAGATATGGAAGTAACCAAAAAGTCCATCGACAGATGGGTGGACAAAGAAGAACTGCTACCTGTACAGATGGAATGTGAGCTACTGAAAAAATGATACAATGCCATTTGCAGCACCATAGATGAGTCTAGAAGTAATCATGCAACTTGGAGTAAGTGAGAAAGCGAAAGACACATATCCTATCATATCACATATAGGGGTTACCTAAAAAATGATACAAACAAAGATATTTCCACAAACACTATCATAGATTCATTAAAAAAACTTATGGTTCACCAAATGGACAGGTGTGAGGATTGGATACATTACCATATTGAGGTTAACAGAGAGATAGAAACACATGTGAAATATATAATCACCAAAGACCTACGCAATACCAAGAGAAGACTACTCAACATTGTGTCATACCCTACATGGGAAAAGGCTACAAAGAAGAATAGATATATGTATATGTGTGAAAGAACCACATCTTGCACACCTAGAACAAAGAAAACATTGTAATCAAGTTTGCTGTGATAAAAAATAAAAATTAAGTTAAAAATACCAACAAGAAGTAAGGAGACATACACTTAAAGGGCTTTTTTCTCGCACATTCCTTTGTAATTTACAACCTAGAACACCACTTCCAGTAAGGCTCTGTTGCCCTAGTAACCAGATTTGGTAAAGCAGAAATGCTGCCGCCTTGTCGCCGATTTCCGCAAGAGCAGCTTTTAACCCACAGCTAATGGTCACTTACCATTCACAAGGACTCAGGGCTCTAAAGGACACTGGCCCCCAAATTGGCTGAGGTAGGGAATGGATAAAATAATTCAAAACAGGCAAAATGTTCACGAAGATAGTATGAAGAGGTAAGTTTTACTCACTCTCTTTTTAAAGAAAGGAAAATGGTTAAAGCTCAACCTCAGGAAGTGTTAGACTCATGCAATCTAATCCACTAAAACTTTCCAACTCACACCAGTCGACTGACCATTGGCAAAAAGTCTACAAGCAATAAATGCTGAAGAGGTTTTAGAGAACTGTATGCCCTCTAGCTGCTGGTGAGATGTAAAAGGGTTAAACGCTAATAATGAGAACAGAAAGGAGCTGCGTTTAAAAGGAAATATTGAGGTACCATTCAATCCAGCAGGTGAACCAATGGGCCTCTCACCTGAGAAGACCAGAATGAAGAAGACCCGGGCTGCAAAAGCTGCACTGCAGCCTTATTCACAATAGACAAGACAGTGAAGCAACCAAAATGTCCATCAACAGATGAAAGGATAAAGAAGAAGAGGTCCGTGTACACAATGAATACTAGCCATGGAAAACAATGAAACACTGCTCTTTGAGGCACCATAGATGATCTTGGAGATAATCACAGAACATGAGGTAAGTCGGAAAGCAAAAGTCCTATATCCTATGATATCACTTATAGGCGTTATCTAATAACTGACAGAAATGAACATATTTCCACACAGAAAGTCAATCACAGACTTATTAGAAAAAAACTATGCTTATCTAAAAGGAAAGGTGGGGGGAATGGATAAAAGAAGATTAGCGTTACCATATGTATACAAATACATATTATATACATATATCAAAAAGACCGACCATATAGCAAGGAAGGATTACGGAACACTCTGTAATAATTTACACGGAAAGAGGATCTCTACATAAATAGTTATATACAATATGTAGATGAACCAGAGTGTGTACACCTTGGACGAGCAACATTCTAACCATTACCCCAATTGAAAAAATTAAAACAACGAACTAGGAGTAATGAGACATAAACTTATGGGGGGTTTTCCTGGCACATTCCATCCAAATTTAAAACCTAGGCAAACAACTTCCAGAACGGCTCTGCTGCCCTAGTACCCAGATTTGGGAATGGAGAAATGCTGCATCCTTGTGGCCGTTTCCCACAAGAGCAGCTTTAAACCCACTGCAAAAGGTCACTAAATATTCACCAATTGCAGCTCTGTAAATGACACCGGCCCTCCAAAAAATACTGAGGTCGAAAATCGACCAAAAAATTCCAGAGTGCAACCTTCCAAAAAGAAAATTTGAAGAGGTATATTATACTCACACTTTTTTTCTTTTTTCTTTTAACAGAAAAGAAAAAGGCGTGGAAAAATGATGAATTGTAGGAATTTTTACAGTCATGTAAACCCAAATTACAAAAACCTATCAGCTCACACCAGTCAGAACTGCCATCAACAAAAATGCTGCAAACAATAAATGCTGACGTGATTGTGGAGAAATGCGTACCCTCGATTCTAAGGGGGATGTGGTAAGAGCCACTAATGAAAGCACAATTGAGGTGCCTTGAAAAGGTAAACGTTGACCTACCATACCAGTCAATCAATCATACCCACTGCTGGGTCTATCACCTGAGAAAATGAAAATCAAAAATCACAGGCTGGCAATCCTGCACTCCAGCAATATTTACCATAGGCAACTCTTGGAAGCAATGAAAATGTCCATTAACAGAGGAATGCACCAAGAAGAAGTGGTCCATGTACACAATGGAATATTAGCCATGGAAAACATTGAAGCACTGCTCTTTGAGGCACCATAGATGAGCCTGGAGATAATCACAAAACATGAAGTAGGTCGGACAGCAAAACACCTATATCCTATATTATCACTTATGGCATTATCTAATAACTGACACAGATGAACATATTTCCAAAGAGAAAGACACTCACAGGCTTAGAAAACAAACTATGCTCATCTGAAAGGAAAGGAGGGGGGAAATTGAGAAATGAAGATTAGTGTTACTATACATATACAAACACATATTATATACATGTATCAAAAACACCGAACATACAGCAAGGGAGGTCGATGGAACACTGTAGTAATTTACATGGGAAGAGGATCTGTACATTAATAGACATACAGAATGTACAAATGAACCAGACTGCGTACACCAAAGACAAACAATATTCTAAACTTTACCCAGATTAAAAAAAATTTAAAAACCAAGAAGAAGTAATGAGACATAAACTTATGGGGAGTTCTCCTGGCAAATTCCATTCTAATTTACAACCTAGGACAATGACTTCCAGAAAGGCTCTGCTGCCCTAGTACCCAGATTGGGGAATGGAGAAATGCTACCTCCTTGTGGCCATTTCCCACAACAGCAGCTTTGAACCCACTGCAAAAGGTCACTAAATTTTCACCAACTTGCCGTTCTGTAAATGACACTTGCCCTCCAGAAAATTTCTGGGGTCAAAAATCGACCAAAAACTTCACAAGAGGGCAACCTTCGAAGAAGACAATTTCAAGAGCTCTATTGTACTCACGGGTTTTTCTTTTAAGAGAAAAGAAAAAGGGGTAGGAATATGACGAATTTAAAAAAAATTTAATGACATGCATACCCATAATACAAAAACCTATCAGCTCACAGCAGTCAGAAGGGCCATTAGGAAAAATGCTGCAAAAAATAAACGGTGAAGGGAGTGTGGAGAAATGCGTACCCTCTTTTGTAAGGGGTGGCATGTAAAGAGCCACTAATGAAAACACAGTGTAGGTGCTTTGAAAAGGGAAACATTGAGCTACCAGTCAATCAATCACAACCACTGCTTGGCCTATCACCTGAGAAAATGAGAATCAAAAAGTCACAGGCTGGCAAACCTGTACGCCAGCAAGATTTACCATAGAAAGCACGTGGAAGCAATGAAAATGTCCATCAACCGAGGAATGCACCAAGAAGAAGTGGTCCACTTACAAAATGGAATATTACTCTAATAATAAATATAAATTAAATTTAAAAACAAACAAAAGCAAGGAGACATCAACATTTGTGGGTTTATCCGGGCACATTGCACTCTAATTTATAACCGAAGAACACCACTGGCCGGTAGGTCTGTTTCCCTAGTACGAGCAAGGGGAATGTAGAAAGGCTGCCGCTCTCTGGCCGTTACCTGCAAAAGCAGGTTTAAAGCCTGAGCTAATGGTCACTTCATATGAACAAGTACTGCAGGGCTGTAAATGAAACCTGCCCTCAAAATGTCTTGAGGGAGATAATGGCCAAAGTATTTCAAATGGTGACACATACTTTAAGAAAACACTTTGAAGAAATAAGCTCTAATCACAGCTGGAAAAATTAAAAGGACATGTCTTAAAGCTCAATTTCAACGCATTATGAGACACATGCAAATTCAACCACAAAGAGGTATCAGCTCACACCACTCAGAATAATCATCAGCAACAACTACAAAGAATAAATCCTGAAGGTGCTGGGAAGAAATACATGCCCTCCACATTAAGTGGGACATAACCTGGAAAGAACCACTAAGGAGAACAGAACAGAGGTGCCTTTAAAAGGTAAACATTGAGCTACCATATGATCCAGCAGACCTATTCCTGGACCTATAAACTAAGAAGACAGAATTGGAAGGACACAGGCACGCAAATCTGCACTGCATAGTATTACAATAGCCAAGATATGGAAGTAACCAAAAAGTCCATCGACAGATGGGTGGACAAAGAAGAACTGCTACCTGTACAGATGGAATGTGAGCTACTGAAAAAATGATACAATGCCATTTGCAGCACCATAGATGAGTCTAGAAGTAATCATGCAATTTGGAGTAAGTGAGAAAGCGAAAGACACATATCCTATCATATCACATATAGGGGTTACCTAAAAAATGATACAAACAAAGATATTTCCACAAACACTATCATAGATTCATTAAAAAAACTTATGGTTCACCAAATGGACAGGTGTGAGGATTGGATACATTACCATATTGAGGTTAACAGAGAGATACAAACACATGTGAAATATATAATCACCAAAGACCTACGCAATACCAAGAGAAGACTACTCAACATTGTGTCATAACCTACATGGGAAAAGGATCCGAAGAAGAATAGATATATGTATATGTGTGAAAGAACCACATCTTGCACACCTAGAACAAACAAAACATTGTAATCAAGTTTGCTGTGATAAAAAATAAAAATTAAGTTAAAAATACCAACAAGAAATAATGAGACATAAACTTAAAGGGCTTTTTCCTCGCACATTCCATTCTAATTTACAACTTAGAACACCACTTCCAGTAAGGCTCTGTTGCCCTAGTAACCAGATTTGGTAAAGGAGAAATGCTGCCAACTTGTGGCCGATTCCCGCAAGACCAGCTTTTAACCCACAGCTAATGGTCACTTACCATTCACAAGGACTCAGGGCTGTAAAGGACACCTGCCTTCAAAATTGTGCTGAGGTAGGGAATGGATAAAATAATTCAAAACAGGCAAAATGTTCACGAAGATAGTATGAAGAGGTAAGTTTTACTCGCTCTCTTTTTTAAGAAAGGAAAATGGATAAAAGCTCAGCCTCAGGAAGTATTAGACTCATGCAATCTAATCTACAAAAACTTTTCAACTTCCACCAGTCGAATGACCTTTGGCAAAAAGTCTACAAACAATAAATGCTGAAGAGGTTTTAGAGAACTGTGTACCCTCTAGCTGCTGGTGAGATGTAAGAGGGTTAAACGCTAATAATTAGAACAGAAAGGAGCTGCGTTTAAAAGGAAAAATTGAGGTACCATTCAATCCAGCAGGGGCACCAATGGGCCTCGCACATGAGAAGACCAGAATGAAGAAGACCCGGGCTGCAAAAGCTGCACTGCAGCCTGATTCACAATAGACAAGGCAGTGAAGCAACCAAAATGTCCATCAACAGATGAAAGGATAAAGAAGAAGTGGTCCATGTACACAATGAATACTAGCCATGGAAAACAATGAAACACTGCTCTTTGAGGCACCATAGATGATCTTGGAGATAATCACAGAACATGAGGTAAGTCGGAAAGCAAAAGTCCTATATCCTATGATATCACTTATAGGCGTTATCTAATAACTGACAGAAATGAACATATTTCCACACAGAAAGTCAATCACAGACTTATTAGAAAAAAACTATGCTTATCTAAAAGGAAAGGTGGGGGGAATGGATAAAAGAAGATTAGCGTTACCATATGTATACAAATACATATTATATACATATATCAAAAAGACCGACCATATAGCAAGGAAGGATTACGGAACACTCTGTAATAATTTACACGGAAAGAGGATCTCTACATAAATAGTTATATACAATATGTAGATGAACCAGAGTGTGTACACCTTGGACGAGCAACATTCTAACCATTACCCCAATTGAAAAAATTAAAACAACGAACTAGGAGTAATGAGACATAAACTTATGGGGGGTTTTCCTGGCACATTCCATCCAAATTTAAAACCTAGGCAAACAACTTCCAGAACGGCTCTGCTGCCCTAGTACCCAGATTTGGGAATGGAGAAATGCTGCATCCTTGTGGCCGTTTCCCACAAGAGCAGCTTTAAACCCACTGCAAAAGGTCACTAAATATTCACCAATTGCAGCTCTGTAAATGACACCGGCCCTCCAAAAAATACTGAGGTCGAAAATCGACCAAAAAATTCCAGAGTGCAACCTTCCAAAAAGAAAATTTGAAGAGGTATATTATACTCACACTTTTTTTCTTTTTTCTTTTAACAGAAAAGAAAAAGGCGTGGAAAAATGATGAATTGTAGGAATTTTTACAGTCATGTAAACCCAAATTACAAAAACCTATCAGCTCACACCAGTCAGAACTGCCATCAACAAAAATGCTGCAAACAATAAATGCTGACGTGATTGTGGAGAAATGCGTACCCTCGATTCTAAGGGGGATGTGGTAAGAGCCACTAATGAAAGCACAATTGAGGTGCCTTGAAAAGGTAAACGTTGACCTACCATACCAGTCAATCAATCATACCCACTGCTGGGTCTATCACCTGAGAAAATGAAAATCAAAAATCACAGGCTGGCAATCCTGCACTCCAGCAATATTTACCATAGGCAACTCTTGGAAGCAATGAAAATGTCCATTAACAGAGGAATGCACCAAGAAGAAGTGGTCCATGTACACAATGGAATATTAGCCATGGAAAACATTGAAGCACTGCTCTTTGAGGCACCATAGATGAGCCTGGAGATAATCACAAAACATGAAGTAGGTCGGACAGCAAAACACCTATATCCTATATTATCACTTATGGCATTATCTAATAACTGACACAGATGAACATATTTCCAAAGAGAAAGACACTCACAGGCTTAGAAAACAAACTATGCTCATCTGAAAGGAAAGGAGGGGGGAAATTGAGAAATGAAGATTAGTGTTACTATACATATACAAACACATATTATATACATGTATCAAAAACACCGAACATACAGCAAGGGAGGTCGATGGAACACTGTAGTAATTTACATGGGAAGAGGATCTGTACATTAATAGACATACAGAATGTACAAATGAACCAGACTGCGTACACCAAAGACAAACAATATTCTAAACTTTACCCAGATTAAAAAAAATTTAAAAACCAAGAAGAAGTAATGAGACATAAACTTATGGGGAGTTTTCCTGGCAAATTCAATTCTAATTTACAACCTAGGACAATGACTTCCAGAAAGGCTCTGCTGCCCTAGTACCCAGATTGGGGAATGGAGAAATGCTACCTCCTTGTGGCCATTTCCCACAACAGCAGCTTTGAACCCACTGCAAAAGGTCACTAAATTTTCACCAACTTGCCGTTCTGTAAATGACACTTGCCCTCCAGAAAATTTCTGGGGTCAAAAATCGACCAAAAACTTCACAAGAGGGCAACCTTCGAAGAAGACAATTTCAAGAGCTCTATTGTACTCACGGGTTTTTCTTTTAAGAGAAAAGAAAAAGGGGTAGGAATATGACGAATTTAAAAAAAATTTAATGACATGCATACCCATAATACAAAAACCTATCAGCTCACAGCAGTCAGAAGGGCCATTAGGAAAAATGCTGCAAAAAATAAACGGTGAAGGGAGTGTGGAGAAATGCGTACCCTCTTTTGTAAGGGGTGGCATGTAAAGAGCCACTAATGAAAACACAGTGTAGGTGCTTTGAAAAGGGAAACATTGAGCTACCAGTCAATCAATCACAACCACTGCTTGGCCTATCACCTGAGAAAATGAGAATCAAAAAGTCACAGGCTGGCAAACCTGTACGCCAGCAAGATTTACCATAGAAAGCACGTGGAAGCAATGAAAATGTCCATCAACCGAGGAATGCACCAAGAAGAAGTGGTCCACTTACAAAATGGAATATTACTCTAATAATAAATATAAATTAAATTTAAAAACAAACAATAGCAAGGAGACATCAACATTTGTGGGTTTATCCGGGCACATTGCACTCTAATTTATAACCGAAGAACACCACTGGCCGGTAGGTCTGTTTCCCTAGTACGAGCAAGGGGAATGTAGAAAGGCTGCCGCTCTCTGGCCGTTACCTGCAAAAGCAGGTTTAAAGCCTGAGCTAATGGTCACTTCATATGAACAAGTACTGCAGGGCTGTAAATGAAACCTGCCCTCAAAATGTCTTGAGGGAGATAATGGCCAAAGTATTTCAAATGGTGACACATACTTTAAGAAAACACTTTGAAGAAATAAGCTCTAATCACAGCTGGAAAAATTAAAAGGACATGTCTTAAAGCTCAATTTCAACGCATTATGAGACACATGCAAATTCAACCACAAAGAGGTATCAGCTCACACCACTCAGAATAATCATCAGCAACAACTACAAAGAATAAATCCTGAAGGTGCTGGGAAGAAATACATGCCCTCCACATTAAGTGGGACATAACCTGGAAAGAACCACTAAGGAGAACAGAACAGAGGTGCCTTTAAAAGGTAAACATTGAGCTACCATATGATCCAGCAGACCTATTCCTGGACCTATAAACTAAGAAGACAGAATTGGAAGGACACAGGCACGCAAATCTGCACTGCATAGTATTACAATAGCCAAGATATGGAAGTAACCAAAAAGTCCATCGACAGATGGGTGGACAAAGAAGAACTGCTACCTGTACAGATGGAATGTGAGCTACTGAAAAAATGATACAATGCCATTTGCAGCACCATAGATGAGTCTAGAAGTAATCATGCAATTTGGAGTAAGTGAGAAAGCGAAAGACACATATCCTATCATATCACATATAGGGGTTACCTAAAAAATGATACAAACAAAGATATTTCCACAAACACTATCATAGATTCATTAAAAAAACTTATGGTTCACCAAATGGACAGGTGTGAGGATTGGATACATTACCATATTGAGGTTAACAGAGAGATACAAACACATGTGAAATATATAATCACCAAAGACCTACGCAATACCAAGAGAAGACTACTCAACATTGTGTCATAACCTACATGGGAAAAGGATCCGAAGAAGAATAGATATATGTATATGTGTGAAAGAACCACATCTTGCACACCTAGAACAAACAAAACATTGTAATCAAGTTTGCTGTGATAAAAAATAAAAATTAAGTTAAAAATACCAACAAGAAATAATGAGACATAAACTTAAAGGGCTTTTTCCTCGCACATTCCATTCTAATTTACAACTTAGAACACCACTTCCAGTAAGGCTCTGTTGCCCTAGTAACCAGATTTGGTAAAGGAGAAATGCTGCCAACTTGTGGCCGATTCCCGCAAGACCAGCTTTTAACCCACAGCTAATGGTCACTTACCATTCACAAGGACTCAGGGCTGTAAAGGACACCTGCCTTCAAAATTGTGCTGAGGTAGGGAATGGATAAAATAATTCAAAACAGGCAAAATGTTCACGAAGATAGTATGAAGAGGTAAGTTTTACTCGCTCTCTTTTTTAAGAAAGGAAAATGGATAAAAGCTCAGCCTCAGGAAGTATTAGACTCATGCAATCTAATCTACAAAAACTTTTCAACTTCCACCAGTCGAATGACCTTTGGCAAAAAGTCTACAAACAATAAATGCTGAAGAGGTTTTAGAGAACTGTGTACCCTCTAGCTGCTGGTGAGATGTAAGAGGGTTAAACGCTAATAATTAGAACAGAAAGGAGCTGCGTTTAAAAGGAAAAATTGAGGTACCATTCAATCCAGCAGGGGCACCAATGGGCCTCGCACATGAGAAGACCAGAATGAAGAAGACCCGGGCTGCAAAAGCTGCACTGCAGCCTGATTCACAATAGACAAGGCAGTGAAGCAACCAAAATGTCCATCAACAGATGAAAGGATAAAGAAGAAGTGGTCCATGTACACAATGAATACTAGCCATGGAAAACAATGAAACACTGCTCTTTGAGGCACCATAGATGATCTTGGAGATAATCACAGAACATGAGGTAAGTCGGAAAGCAAAAGTCCTATATCCTATGATATCACTTATAGGCGTTATCTAATAACTGACACAAATGAACATATTTCCACCCAGAAAGTCAATCTCAGACTTATTAGAAAAAAACTATGCTTATCTAAAAGGAAAGGTGGGGGGAATGGATAAAAGAAGATTAGCTTTACCATATGTATACAAATACATATTATATACATATATCAAAAAGACCGACCATATAGCAAGGAAGGATTATGGAACACTCTGTAATAATTTACACGGGAAGAGGATCTCTACATAAATAGTTACATACAATATGTAGATGAACAAGAGTGTGTACACCTTGGACGAGCAACATTCTAACCATTACCCCAATTGAAAAAATTAAAACAACGAACTAGGAGTAATGAGACATAAACTTATGGGGGGTTTTCCTGGCACATTCCATCCAAATTTAAAACCTAGGCAAACAACTTCCAGAACGGCTCTGCTGCCCTAGTACCCAGATTTGGGAATGGAGAAATGCTGCATCCTTGTGGCCGTTTCCCACAAGGGCAGCTTTAAACCCACTGCAAAATGTCACTAAATATTCTCCAATTGCAGGTCTGTAAATGACACCGGCCCTCCAAAAAATACTGAGGTCGAAAATCGACCAAAAAATTCCAGAGTGCAACCTTCCAAAAAGAAAATTTGAAGAGGTTTATTATAGTCACACTTTTTTGCTTTTTTCTTTTAACAGAAAAGAAAAAGGCGTGGAAAAATGATGAATTGTAGGAATTTTTACAGACATGTAAACCTAAATTACAAAAACCTATCAGCTCACACCAGTCAGAACGGCCATCAACAAAAATGCTGCAAACAATAAATGCTGACGTGATTTTGGAGAAATGCGTACCCTCGATTCTAAGGGGGACGTGGTAAGAGCCACTAATGAAAGCACAATTGAGGTGCCTTGAAAAGGTAAACGTTGACATACCATACCAGTCAATCAATCATACCCACTGCTGGGTCTATCACCTGAGAATGAAAATCAAAAATCACAGGCTGGCAATCCTGCACTCCAGCAATATTTACCATAGGCAACACTTGGAAGCAACGAAAATGTCCATCAACAGAGGAATGCACCAAGAAGAAGTGGTCCATGTACACAATGGAATATTAGCTATGGAAAACATTGAAGCACTGCTCTTTGAGGCACCATAGATGAGCCTGGAGATAATCACAAAACATGAAGTAGGTCGGACAGCAAAACACCTATATCCTATATTATCACTTATGGCATTATCTAATAACTGACACAGATGAACATATTTCCAAAGAGAAAGACACTCACAGGCTTAGAAATCAAACTATGCTCATCTGAAAGGAAAGGAGGGGGGAAATTGAGAAATGAAGAGTAGTGTTACTATACATATACAAATACATATTATATACATGTATCAAAAAGACCGAACATATAGCAAGGGAGGTCAACGGAACACTGTAATATTTTACATGGGAAGAGGATCTGTACATTAATAGACATACATAATGTACAAATGAACCAGACTGCGTACACCAAAGACAAACAATATTCTAAACTTTACCCAGATTAAAAAAAATTTAAAAACCAAGAAGAAGTAATGAGACATAAACTTATGGGGAGTTCTCCTGGCAAATTCCATTCTAATTTACAACCTAGGACAATGACTTCCAGAAAGGCTCTGCTGCCCTAGTACCCAGATTGGGGAATGGAGAAATGCTACCTCCTTGTGGCCGTTTCCCACAACAGCAGCTTTGAACCCACTGCAAAAGGTCACTAAATTTTCACCAACTTGCCATTCTGTAAATGACACTTGCCCTCCAGAAAATTTCTGGGGTCAAAAATCGACCAAAAACTTCACAAGAGGGCAACCTTCGAAGAAGACAATTTCAAGAGCTCTATTGTACTCACGGGTTTTTCTTTTAAGAGAAAAGAAAAAGGGGTAGGAATATGACGAATTTAAAAAAAATTTAATGACATGCATACCCATAATACAAAAACCTATCAGCTCACAGCAGTCAGAAGGGCCATTAGGAAAAATGCTGCAAAAAATAAACGGTGAAGGGAGTGTGGAGAAATGCGTACCCTCTTTTGTAAGGGGTGGCATGTAAAGAGCCACTAAGGAAAACACAGTGTAGGTGCTTTGAAAAGGGAAACATTGAGCTACCAGTCAATCAATCACAACCACTGCTTGGCCTATCACCTGAGAAAATGAGAATCAAAAAGTCACAGGCTGGCAAACCTGTACGCCAGCAAGATTTACCATAGCCAGCACGTGGAAGCAATGAAAATGTCCATCAACCGAGGAATGCACCAAGAAGAAGTGGTCCATGTACACAATGGAATATTAGCCATGGAAAACATTGAAGCACTGCTCTTTGAGGCACCATAGATGAGCCTGGAGATAATCACAAAACATGAAGTAGGTCGGAAAGCAAAAGACCTATATCCTACATTATCACTTATGGCATTATCTAGTAACTGACACAGATGAACATATTTCCAAAGAGAAAGACACTCACAGGCTTAGAAAACAAACTATGCTCATCGAAAAGGAAAGGAGGGGGTAAATTGAGAAATGAAGATTAGTGTTACTATACATATACAAATACATATTATATACATGTATCAAAAAGACCGAATATATAGCAAGGGAGGTCGAGGGAACAGTGTAATAGTTTACATGGGAAGAGGATCTGTACATTAATAGACATGCAGAATGTACAAATGAACCAGATTGTGTACACCGAGGACAAACAATATTCTAAACTTTACCCAGATTAAAAAAAATTTAAAAACCAACAAGAAGTAATGAGACATAAACTTATGGGGACTTCTCCTGGCAAATTCCATTCTAATTTACAAACTTGGACAATGACTTCCAGAAAGGCTCTGCTGCCCTAGTACCCAGATTGGGGAATGGAGAAATGCTACCTCCTTTGGCCGTTTCCCACAACAGCAGCTTTGAACCCACTGCAAAAGGTCACTAAATTTTCACCAACTTGCAGTTCTGTAAATGACACCTGCCCTCAAGAAAATTTTTGGGGTCAAAAATCGTCCAAAAACTTCACAAGAGGGCAACCTTCGAAGAAGACAATTTCAAGAGCTATATAGTACTCACTGGGTTTTATTTTAAAAGAAAAGAAAAAGGGGTAGGAATATGAGGAATTTAAAAAATTTTAATGACATGCATACCCATATTACAAAAACCTTTTCAGCTCACAGCAGTCAGAATGGCCATTAGGAAAAATGCTGCAAAAAATAAACGGTGAAGGGAGTGTGGAGAAATGCGTACCCTCGGTTGTAAGGGGGGGCATGTAAAGAGCCACTAATGAAAACACAGTGTTGGTGCTTTGAAAAGGGAAACATTGAGCTACCAGTCAATCAATCACAACAACTGCTTGGCCTATCACCTGAGAAAATGAGAAACAAAAAGTCACAGGCTGGCAAACCTGTACGCCAGCAAGATTTACCATAGCCAGCACTTGGAAGCAATGAAAATGTCCATCAACTGAGGAATGCACCAAGAAGAAGTGGTCTACGTACACAATGGTATATTACTCTAATAATAAATATAAATTAAATTTAAAAACAAACAAAAGCAAGGAGACATCAACATTTGTGGGTTTATCCGGGCACATTCACTCTAATTTATAACCGAAGAACACCACTGGACGGTAGGTCTGTTTGCCTAGTACCAGCAAGGGGAACATAGAAAGGCTGCCGCTCTTTGGCCGATACCTGCAAAAGCAGGTTTAAAGCCTGAGCTAATGGTCACTTCATATGAACAAGTACTGCAGGGCTGTAAATGAAACCTGCCCTCAAAATGTCTTGAGGGAGATAATGGCCAAAATATTTCAAAAGGTGACACATACTTTAAGAAAACACTTTGAAGAAATAAGCTCTAATCACATCTGGAAAAATAAAAAGGACATGTCTTAAAGCTCAATTTCAACACATTATGAGACACATGCAAATTCAACCACAAAGAGTTATCAGCTCACACCACTCAGAATAACCCTCAGCAAAAACTACAAAGAAAAAATGGTGAAGGTGCTGGGAAGAAATACATACCCTCCACTTTAAGTGGGACGTAACCTGGAAAGAGCCACTAAGGAGAACAGAATAGAGGTGCCTTTAAAAGGTAAACATTGAGCTACTGTATGATCCAGCAGTCCTATTCCTGGACCTATAACCTAAGAAGGCAAAATTGGAAGGACACCGGCAAGCAAATCTGTATTGCATATTATTACAATAGCCAAGATATGGAAGTAACCAAAAAGTCCACCGACAGATGGGTGGACAAAGAAGAACTGCTATCTGTACAGATGGAATATGAGCTAGTGAAAAAATGAAACAATGTCATTTGCACCACCATAGATGAGTCTAGAAGTAATCACACAACTTGGAGTAAGTGAGAAAGCGAAAGACACATATCCTATCATATCACCTATAGGGGTTACCTAAAAAATGATACAAACAAAGATATTTCCACAGAGAAACACTATCATAGATTCATTAAAAATCTTGGGGCTTCCCTTGTGGCGCAGTGGTTGAGAAGCTGCCTGCCAATGCAGGGGACACGGGTTCGAGCCCTGGTCTGGGAAGATCCCACATGCCTCGGAGCAACTGGGCCCGTGAGCCACAATTACTGAGCCTGCGCGTCTGGGGCCTGTGCTCCACAACAAGAGAGGCCACGATGGTGAGAGGCCCGCGCACCGCGATGAAGAGTGGTCCCCACTTGCCACAACTAGAGAAAGCCCTCGCACAGAAACGAAGACCCAACACAGTCATAAATAAATAAATAAATAAATAAAAGAACGTGAATTTCTAAAAAAAAATCAGAACGTTAACAAATTAAAAAAAATAAAATAAAATAAATAAATAAATAAATAAATAAATAAATCTTATGGTTCACCAAATAGAAAGGTGTGAGGATTGGATACATTACCATATTGAGGTTAACAGAGAGATAGAAACACATGTGAAATATATAATCACCAAAGACCTACGCAATACCAAGAGAAGACTACTCAACATTGTGTCATAACCTACATGGGAAAAGGCTACAAAGAAGAATAGATATATGTATATGTGTGAAAGAACCACATCTTGCACACCTAGAACAAAGAAAACATTGTAATCAAGTTTGCTGTGATAAAAAATAAAAATTAAGTTAAAAATACCAACAAGAAGTAAGGAGACATACACTTAAAGGGCTTTTTTCTCGCACATTCCATTGTAATTTACAACCTAGAACACCACTTCCAGTAAGGCTCTGTTGCCCTAGTAACCAGATTTGGTAAAGCAGAAATGCTGCCGCCTTGTCGCCGATTTCCGCAAGAGCAGCTTTTAACCCACAGCTAATGGTCACTTACCATTCACAAGGACTCAGGGCTCTAAAGGACACTGGCCCCCAAATTGGCTGAGGTAGGGAATGGATAAAAAAAATTCAAAACAGGCAGAATTTTCAAGAACATAGTATGAAGAGGCTAGTTTTACTCACTCTCTTTTTAAAGAAAGGAAAATGGTTAAAGCTCAACCTCAGGAAGTGTTAGACTCATGCAATCTAATCTACTAAAACTTTCCAACTCACACCAGTCGACTGACCATTGGCAAAAAGTCTACAAGCAATAAATGCTGAAGAGGTTTTAGAGAACTGTATGCCCTCTAGCTGCTGGTGAGATGTAAAAGGGTTAAACGCTAATAATGAGAACAGAAAGGAGCTGCGTTTAAAAGGAAATATTGAGGTACCATTCAATCCAGCAGGTGAACCAATGGGCCTCTCACCTGAGAAGACCAGAATGAAGAAGACCCGGGCTGCAAAAGCTGCACTGCAGCCTTATTCACAATAGACAAGACAGTGAAGCAACCAAAATGTCCATCAACAGATGAAAGGATAAAGAAGAAGAGGTCCGTGTACACAATGAATACTAGCCATGGAAAACAATGAAACACTGCTCTTTGAGGCACCATAGATGATCTTGGAGATAATCACAGAACATGAGGTAAGTCGGAAAGCAAAAGTCCTATATCCTATGATATCACTTATAGGCGTTATCTAATAACTGACACAAATGAACATATTTCCACACAGAAAGTCAATCACAGACTTATTAGAAAAAAACTATGCTTATCTAAAAGGAAAGGTGGGGGGAATGGATAAAAGAAGATTAGCGTTACCATATGTATACAAATACATATTATATACATATATCAAAAAGACCGACCATATAGCAAGGAAGGATTACGGAACACTCTGTAATAATTTACACGGAAAGAGGATCTCTACATAAATAGTTATATACAATATGTAGATGAACCAGAGTGTGTACACCTTGGACGAACAACATTCTAACCATTACCCCAATTGAAAAAATTAAAACAACGAACTAGGAGTAATGAGACATAAACTTATGGGGGGTTTTCCTGGCACATTCCATCCAAATTTAAAACCTAGGCAAACAACTTCCAGAATGGCTCTGCTGCCCTAGTACCCAGATTTGGGAATGGAGAAATGCTGCATCCTTGTGGCCGTTTCCCACAAGAGCAGCTTTAAACCCACTGCAAAAGGTCACTAAATATTCACCAATTGCAGCTCTGTAAATGACCCCGGCCCTCCAAAAAATACTGAGGTCGAAAATCGACCAAAAAATTCCAGAGTGCAACCTTCCAAAAAGAAAATTTGAAGAGGTATATTATACTCACACTTTTTTTCTTTTTTCTTTTAGCAGAAAAGAAAAAGGCGTGGAAAAATGATGAATTGTAGGAATTTTTACAGACATGTAAACCCAAATTACAAAAACCTATCAGCTCACACCAGTCAGAACGGCCATCAACAAAAATGCTGCAAACAATAAATGCTGACGTGATTGTGGAGAAATGCGTACCCTCGATTCTAAGGGGGACGTGGTAAGAGCCACTAATGAAAGCACAATTGAGGTGCCTTGAAAAGGTAAACGTTGACCTACCATACCAGTCAATCAATCATACCCACTGCTGGGTCTATCACCTGAGAAAATGAAAATCAAAAATCACAGGCTGGCAATCCTGCACTCCAGCAATATTTACCATAGGCAACTCTTGGAAGCAATGAAAATGTCCATTAACAGAGGAATGCACCAAGAAGAAGTGGTCCATGTACACAATGGAATATTAGCCATGGAAAACATTGAAGAACTGCTCTTTGAGGCACCATAGATGAGCCTGGAGATAATCACAAAACATGAAGTAGGTCGGAAAGCAAAACACCTATATCCTATATTATCACTTATGGCATTATCTAATAACTGACACAGATGAACATATTTCCAAAGAGAAAGACACTCACAGGCTTACAAAACAAACTATGCTCATCTGAAAGGAAAGGAGGGGGGAAATTGAGAAATGAAGATTAGTGTTACTATACATATACAAACACATATTATATACATGTATCAAAAACACCGAACATACAGCAAGGGAGGTCGATGGAACACTGTAGTATTTTACATGGGAAGAGGATCTGTACATTAATAGACATACATAATGTACAAATGAACCAGACTGCGTACACCAAAGACAAACAATATTCTAAACTTTACCCAGATTAAAAAAAATTTAAAAACCAAGAAGAAGTAATGAGACATAAACTTATGGGGAGTTCTCCTGGCAAATTCCATTCTAATTTACAACCTAGGACAATGACTTCCAGAAAGGCTCTGCTGCCCTAGTACCCAGATTGGGGAATGGAGAAATGCTACCTCCTTGTGGCCATTTCCCACAACAGCAGCTTTGAACCCACTGCAAAAGGTCACTAAATTTTCACCAACTTGCCGTTCTGTAAATGACACTTGCCCTCCAGAAAATTTCTGGGGTCAAAAATCGACCAAAAACTTCACAAGAGGGCAACCTTCGAAGAAGACAATTTCAAGAGCTCTATTGTACTCACGGGTTTTTCTTTTAAGAGAAAAGAAAAAGGGGTAGGAATATGACGAATTTAAAAAAAATTTAATGACATGCATACCCATAATACAAAAACCTATCAGCTCACAGCAGTCAGAAGGGCCATTAGGAAAAATGCTGCAAAAAATAAACGGTGAAGGGAGTGTGGAGAAATGCGTACCCTCTTTTGTAAGGGGTGGCATGTAAAGAGCCACTAATGAAAACACAGTGTAGGTGCTTTGAAAAGGGAAACATTGAGCTACCAGTCAATCAATCACAACCACTGCTTGGCCTATCACCTGAGAAAATGAGAATCAAAAAGTCACAGGCTGGCAAACCTGTACGCCAGCAAGATTTACCATAGCCAGCACGTGGAAGCAATGAAAATGTCCATCAACCGAGGAATGCACCAAGAAGAAGTGGTCCACTTACAAAATGGAATATTACTCTAATAATAAATATAAATTAAATTTAAAAACAAACAAAAGCAAGGAGACATCAACATTTGTGGGTTTATCCGGGCACATTGCACTCTAATTTATAACCGAAGAACACCACTGGCCGGTAGGTCTGTTTCCCTAGTACGAGCAAGGGGAATGTAGAAAGGCTGCCGCTCTCTGGCCGTTACCTGCAAAAGCAGGTTTAAAGCCTGAGCTAATGGTCACCTCATATGAACAAGTACTGCAGGGCTGTAAATGAAACCTGCCCTCAAAATGTCTTGAGGGAGATAATGGCCAAAATATTTCAAATGGTGACACATACTTTAAGAAAACACTTTGAAGAAATAAGCTCTAATCACAGCTGGAAAAATTAAAAGGACATGTCTTAAAGCTCAATTTCAACGCATTATGAGACACATGCAAATTCAACCACAAAGAGGTATCAGCTCACACCACTCAGAATAATCATCAGCAAAAACTACAAAGAATAAATCCTGAAGGTGCTGGGAAGAAATACATGCCCTCCACATTAAGTGGGACATAACCTGGAAAGAACCACTAAGGAGAACAGAACAGAGGTGCCTTTAAAAGGTAAACATTGAGCTAGCATATGATCCAGCAGACCTATTCCTGGACCTATAAACTAAGAAGACAGAATTGGAAGGACACAGGCACGCAAATCTGCACTGCATAGTATTACAATAGCCAAGATATGGAAGTAACCAAAAAGTCCATCGACAGATGGGTGGACAAAGAAGAACTGCTACCTGTACAGATGGAATGTGAGCTACTGAAAAAATGATACAATGCCATTTGCAGCACCATAGATGAGTCTAGAAGTAATCATGCAATTTGGAGTAAGTGAGAAAGCGAAAGACACATATCCTATCATATCACATATAGGGGTTACCTAAAAAATGATACAAACAAAGATATTTCCACAAACACTATCATAGATTCATTAAAAAAACTTATGGTTCACCAAATGGACAGGTGTGAGGATTGGATACATTACCATATTGAGGTTAACAGAGAGATACAAACATATGTGAAGTATATAATCACCAAAGACCTATGCAATACCAAGAGAAGACTACTCAACATTGTGTCATAACCTACATGGGAAAAGGATCCGAAGAAGAATAGATATATGTATATGTGTGAAAGAACCACATCTTGCACACCTAGAACAAACAAAACATTGTAATCAAGTTTGCTGTGATAAAAAATAAAAATTAAGTTAAAAATACCAACAAGAAATAATGAGACATAAACTTAAAGGGCTTTTTCCTCGCACATTCCATTCTAATTTACAACTTAGAACACCACTTCCAGTAAGGCTCTGTTGCCCTAGTAACCAGATTTGGTAAAGGAGAAATGCTGCCAACTTGTGGCCGATTCCCGCAAGACCAGCTTTTAACCCACAGCTAATGGTCACTTACCATTCACAAGGACTCAGGGCTGTAAAGGACACCTGCCTTCAAAATTGTGCTGAGGTAGGGAATGGATAAAATAATTCAAAACAGGCAAAATGTTCACGAAGATAGTATGAAGAGGTAAGTTTTACTCGCTCTCTTTTTAAAGAAAGGAAAATGGATAAAAGCTCAGCCTCAGGAAGTATTAGACTCATGCAATCTAATCTACAAAAACTTTTCAACTTCCACCAGTCGAATGACCTTTGGCAAAAAGTCTACAAACAATAAATGCTGAAGAGGTTTTAGAGAACTGTGTACCCTCTAGCTGCTGGTGAGATGTAAGAGGGTTAAACGCTAATAATTAGAACAGAAAGGAGCTGCGTTTAAAAGGAAAAATTGAGGTACCATTCAATCCAGCAGGGGCACCAATGGGCCTTGCACATGAGAAGACCAGAATGAAGAAGACCCGGGCTGCAAAAGCTGCACTGCAGCCTGATTCACAATAGACAAGGCAGTGAAGCAAACAAAATGTCCATCAACAGATGAAAGGATAAAGAAGAAGTGGTCCATGTACACAATGAATACTAGCCATGGAAAACAATGAAACACTGCTCTTTGAGGCACCATAGATGATCTTGGAGATAATCACAGAACATGAGGTAAGTCGGAAAGCAAAAGTCCTATATCCTATGATATCACTTATAGGCGTTATCTAATAACTGACACAAATGAACATATTTCCACCCAGAAAGTCAATCTCAGACTTATTAGAAAAAAACTATGCTTATCTAAAAGGAAAGGTGGGGGGAATGGATAAAAGAAGATTAGCGTTACCATATGTATACAAATACATATTATATACATATATCAAAAAGACCGACCATATAGCAAGGAAGGATTATGGAACACTCTGTAATAATTTACACGGGAAGAGGATCTCTACATAAATAGTTACATACAATATGTAGATGAACAAGAGTGTGTACACCTTGGACGAGCAACATTCTAACCATTACCCCAATTGAAAAAATTAAAACAACGAACTAGGAGTAATGAGACATAAACCTATGGGGGGTTTTCCTGGCACATTCCATCCAAATTTAAAACCTAGGCAAACAACTTCCAGAACGGCTCTGCTGCCCTAGTACCCAGATTTGGGAATGGAGAAATGCTGCATCCTTGTGGCCGTTTCCCACAAGGGCAGCTTTAAACCCACTGCAAAATGTCACTAAATATTCTCCAATTGCAGGTCTGTAAATGACACCGGCCCTCCAAAAAATACTGAGGTCGAAAATCGAGCAAAAAATTCCAGAGTGCAACCTTCCAAAAAGAAAATTTGAAGAGGTTTATTATAGTCACACTTTTTTGCTTTTTTCTTTTAACAGAAAAGAAAAAGGCGTGGAAAAATGATGAATAGTAGGAATTTTTACAGACATGTAAACCTAAATTACAAAACCTATCAGCTCACACCAGTCAGAACGGCCATCAACAAAAATGCTGCAAACAATAAATGCTGACGTGATTTTGGAGAAATGCGTACCCTCGATTCTAAGGGGGACGTGGTAAGAGCCACTAATGAAAGCACAATTGAGGTGCCTTGAAAAGGTAAACGTTGACATACCATACCAGTCAATCAATCATACCCACTGCTGGGTCTATCACCTGAGAATGAAAATCAAAAATCACAGGCTGGCAATCCTGCACTCCAGCAATATTTACCATAGGCAACACTTGGAAGCAACGAAAATGTCCATCAACAGAGGAATGCACCAAGAAGAAGTGGTCCATGTACACAATGGAATATTAGCTATGGAAAACATTGAAGCACTGCTCTTTGAGGCACCATAGATGAGCCTGGAGATAATCACAAAACATGAAGTAGGTCGGACAGCAAAACACCTATATCCTATATTATCACTTATGGCATTATCTAATAACTGACACAGATGAACATATTTCCAAAGAGAAAGACACTCACAGGCTTAGAAATCAAACTATGCTCATCTGAAAGGAAAGGAGGGGGGAAATTGAGAAATGAAGAGTAGTGTTACTATACATATACAAATACATATTATATACATGTATCAAAAAGACCGACATATAGCAAGGGAGGTCAACGGAACACTGTAATATTTTACATGGGAAGAGGATCTGTACATTAATAGACATACATAATGTACAAATGAACCAGACTGCGTACACCAAAGACAAACAATATTCTAAACTTTACCCAGATTAAAAAAAATTTAAAAACCAAGAAGAAGTAATGAGACATAAACTTATGGGGAGTTCTCCTGGCAAATTCCATTCTAATTTACAACCTAGGACAATGACTTCCAGAAAGGCTCTGCTGCCCTAGTACCCAGATTGGGGAATGGAGAAATGCTACCTCCTTGTGGCCGTTTCCCACAACAGCAGCTTTGAACCCACTGCAAAAGGTCACTAAATTTTCACCAACTTGCCATTCTGTAAATGACACTTGCCCTCCAGAAAATTTCTGGGGTCAAAAATCGACCAAAAACTTCACAAGAGGGCAACCTTCGAAGAAGACAATTTCAAGAGCTCTATTGTACTCACGGGTTTTTCTTTTAAGAGAAAAGAAAAAGGGGTAGGAATATGACGAATTTAAAAAAAATTTAATGACATGCATACCCATAATACAAAAACCTATCAGCTCACAGTAGTCAGAAGGGCCATTAGGAAAAATGCTGCAAAAAATAAACGGTGAAGGGAGTGTGGAGAAATGCGTACCCTCTTTTGTAAGGGGTGGCATGTAAAGAGCCACTAAGGAAAACACAGTGTAGGTGCTTTGAAAAGGGAAACATTGAGCTACCAGTCAATCAATCACAACCACTGCTTGGCCTATCACCTGAGAAAATGAGAATCAAAAAGTCACAGGCTGGCAAACCTGTACGCCAGCAAGATTTACCATAGCCAGCACGTGGAAGCAATGAAAATGTCCATCAACCGAGGAATGCACCAAGAAGAAGTGGTCCATGTACACAATGGAATATTAGCCATGGAAAACATTGAAGCACTGCTCTTTGAGGCACCATAGATGAGCCTGGAGATAATCACAAAACATGAAGTAGGTCGGAAAGCAAAAGACCTATATCCTACATTATCACTTATGGCATTATCTAGTAACTGACACAGATGAACATATTTCCAAAAAGAAAGACACTCACAGGCTTAGAAAACAAACTATGCTCATCGAAAAGGAAAGGAGGGGGTAAATTGAGAAATGAAGATTAGTGTTACTATATATATACAAATACATATTATATACATGTATCAAAAAGACCGAATATATAGCAAGGGAGGTCGAGGGAACAGTGTAATAGTTTACATGGGAAGAGGATCTGTACATTAATAGACATGCAGAATGTACAAATGAACCAGATTGTGTACACCGAGGACAAACAATATTCTAAACTTTACCCAGATTAAAAAAAATTTAAAAACCAACAAGAAGTAATGAGACATAAACTTATGGGGACTTCTCCTGGCAAATTCCATTCTAATTTACAAACTTGGACAATGACTTCCAGAAAGGCTCTGCTGCCCTAGTACCCAGATTGGGGAATGGAGAAATGCTACCTCCTTTGGCCGTTTCCCACAACAGCAGCTTTGAACCCACTGCAAAAGGTCACTAAATTTTCACCAACTTGCAGTTCTGTAAATGACACCTGCCCTCAAGAAAATTTTTGGGGTCAAAAATCGTCCAAAAACTTCACAAGAGGGCAACCTTCGAAGAAGACAATTTCAAGAGCTATATAGTACTCACTGGGTTTTATTTTAAAAGAAAAGAAAAAGGGGTAGGAATATGAGGAATTTAAAAAATTTTAATGACATGCATACCCATATTACAAAAACCTTTTCAGCTCACAGCAGTCAGAATGGCCATTAGGAAAAATGCTGCAAAAAATAAACGGTGAAGGGAGTGTGGAGAAATGCGTACCCTCGGTTGTAAGGGGGGGCATGTAAAGAGCCACTAATGAAAACACAGTGTTGGTGCTTTGAAAAGGGAAACATTGAGCTACCAGTCAATCAATCACAACAACTGCTTGGCCTATCACCTGAGAAAATGAGAAACAAAAAGTCACAGGCTGGCAAACCTGTACGCCAGCAAGATTTACCATAGCCAGCACTTGGAAGCAATGAAAATGTCCATCAACTGAGGAATGCACCAAGAAGAAGTGGTCTACGTACACAATGGTATATTACTCTAATAATAAATATAAATTAAATTTAAAAACAAACAAAAGCAAGGAGACATCAACATTTGTGGGTTTATCCGGGCACATTCACTCTAATTTATAACCGAAGAACACCACTGGACGGTAGGTCTGTTTGCCTAGTACCAGCAAGGGGAACATAGAAAGGCTGCCGCCCTTTGGCCGATACCTGCAAAAGCAGGTTTAAAGCCTGAGCTAATGGTCACTTCATATGAACAAGTACTGCAGGGCTGTAAATGAAACCTGCCCTCAAAATGTCTTGAGGGAGATAATGGCCAAAATATTTCAAATGGTCACACATACTTTAAGAAAACACTTTGAAGAAATAAGCTCTAATCACAGCTGGAAAAATTAAAAGGACATGTCTTAAAGCTCAATTTCAACGCATTATGAGACTCATGCAAATTCAACCACAAAGAGGTATCAGCTCACACCACTCAGAATAATCATCAGCAAAAACTACAAAGAATAAATCCTGAAGGTGCTGGGAAGAAATACATGCCCTCCACATTAAGTGGGACATAACCTGGAAAGAACCACTAAGGAGAACAGAACAGAGGTGCCTTTAAAAGGTAAACATTGAGCTAGCATATGATCCAGCAGACCTATTCCTGGACCTATAAACTAAGAAGACAGAATTGGAAGGACACAGGCACGCAAATCTGCATTGCATAGTATTACAATAGCCAAGATATGGAAGTAACCAAAAAGTCCACCGACAGATGGGTGGACAAAGAAGAACTGCTACCTGTACAGATGGAATATGAGCTACTGAAAAAATGATACAATGCCATTTGCAGCACCATAGATGAGTCTAGAAGTAATCATGCAACTTGGAGTAAGTGAGAAAGCGAAAGACACATATCCTATCATATCACATATAGGGGTTACCTAAAAAATGATACAAACAAAGATATTTCCACAAACACTATCATAGATTCATTAAAAAAACTTATGGTTCACCAAATGGACAGGTGTGAGGATTGGATACATTACCATATTGAGGTTAACAGAGAGATACAAACACATGTGAAATATATAATCACCAAAGACCTACGCAATACCAAGAGAAGACTACTCAACATTGTGTCATAACCTACATGGGAAAAGGATCCGAAGAAGAATAGATATATGTATATGTGTGAAAGAACCACATCTTGCACACCTAGAACAAACAAAACATTGTAATCAAGTTTGCTCTGATAAAAAATAAAAATTAAGTTAAAAATACCAACAAGAAATAATGAGACATAAACTTAAAGGGCTTTTTCCTCGCACATTCTATTCTAATTAACACCTAGAACACCACTTCCAGTAAGGCTCTGTTGCCCTAGTAACCAGATTTGGTAAAGGAGAAATGCTGCCGCCTTGTGGCCGATTCCCGCAAGAGCAACTTTTAACCCACAGCTAATAGTCACTTACCATTCATAAGCAAACAGGGCTGTAAAGGACACCTGCCCTCACAATTGTGCTGAGGTAGGGAATGGATAAAAGAATTCAAAACAGGCAAAATGTTCACGAAGATAGTATGAAGACGTAAGTTTTACTCACTCTCTTTTTAAAGAAAGGAAAATGGATAAAAGCTCAGCCTCAGGAAGTATTAGACTCATGCAATCTAATCTACAAAAACTTTTCAAATCACACCAATCGACTGACCATTGGCAAAAAGTCTACAAACAATAAATGCTGAAGAGGTTTTAGAGAACTGTGTACCCTCTAGCTGCTGGTGAGATGTAAGAGGGTTAAACGCAAATAATGACAACAGAAAGGAGCTGCGTTTAAAAGGAAAAATTGAGGTACCATTCCATCCAGCAGGCACACCAATGGGCCACTCACCTGAGAAGACCAGAATGAAGAGGACCCGGGCTGCAAAAGCTGCACTGCAGCCTGATTCACAATAGACAAGACAGTGAAGCAACCAAAATGTCCATCAACAGATGAAACGATAAAGAAGAAGTGGTCCATGTACACAATGAATACTAACCATGGAAAACAATGAAACACTGCTCTTTGAGGCACCATAGATGATCTTGGAGATAATCACAGAACATGAGGTAAGTCAGAAAGCAAAAGTCCTATATCCTATGATATCACTTATAGGCGTTATCTAATAACTGACACAAATGAACATATTTCCACACAGAAAGTCAATCACAGACTTATTAAAAAAAAACTATGCTTATCTAAAAGGAAAGGTGGGGGGAATGGATAAATGAAGATTAGCGTTACCATATGTATACAAATACATATTATATACATATATCAAAAAGACCAACCATATAGCAAGGAAGGATTACGGAACACTCTGTAATAATTTACACGGAAAGAGGATCTCTACATAAATAGTTATATACAATATGTAGATGAACCAGAGTGTGTACACCTTGGACGAACAACATTCTAACCATTACCCCAATTGAAAAAATTAAAACAACGAACTAGGAGTAATGAGACATAAACTTATGGGGGGTTTTCCTGGCACATTCCATCCAAATTTAAAACCTAGGCAAACAACTTCCAGAATGGCTCTGCTGCCCTAGTACCCAGATTTGGGAATGGAGAAATGCTGCATCCTTGTGGCCGTTTCCCACAAGAGCAGCTTTAAACCCACTGCAAAAGGTCACTAAATATTCACCAATTGCAGGTCTGTAAATGACACCGGCCCTCCAAAAAATACTGAGGCCGAAAATCGACCAAAAAATTCCAGAGTGCAACCTTCCAAAAAGAAAATTTGAAGAGGTATATTATACTCACACTTTTTTTCTTTTTTCTTTTAACAGAAAAGAAAAAGGCGTGGAAAAATGATGAATTGTAGGAACTTTTACAGACATGTAAACCCAAATTACAAAAACCAATCAGCTCACACCAGTCAGAACTGCCATCAACAAAAATGCTGCAAACAATAAATGCTGACGTGATTGTGGAGAAATGCGTACCCTCGATTCTAAGGGGGACGTGGTAAGAGCCACTAATGAAAGCACAATTGAGGTGCCTTGAAAAGGTAAACGTTGACCTACCATACCAGTCAATCAATCATACCCACTGCTGGGTCTATCACCTGAGAAAATGAAAATCAAAAATCACAGGCTGGCAATCCTGCACTCCAGCAATATTTACCATAGGCAACTCTTGGAAGCAATGAAAATGTCCATTAACAGAGGAATGCACCAAGAAGAAGTGGTCCATGTACACAATGGAATATTAGCCATGGAAAACATTGAAGCACTGCTCTTTGAGGCACCATAGATGAGCCTGGAGATAATCACAAAACATGAAGTAGGTCGGAAAGCAAAACACCTATATCCTATATTATCACTTATGGCATTATCTAATAACTGACACAGATGAACATATTTCCAAAGAGAAAGACACTCACAGGCTTAGAAATCAAACTATGCTCATCTGAAAGGAAAGGAGGGGGGAAATTGAGAAATGAAGAGTAGTGTTACTATACATATACAAATACATATTATATACATGTATCAAAAAGACCGAACATATAGCAAGGGAGGTCAACGGAACACTGTAATATTTTACATGGGAAGAGGATCTGTACATTAATAGACATACATAATGTACAAATGAACCAGACTGCATACACAAAAGACAAACAATATTCTAAACTTTACCCAGATTAAAAAAAATTTAAAAACCAAGAAGAAGTAATGAGACATAAACTTATGGGGAGTTCTCCTGGCAAATTCCATTCTAATTTACAACCTAGGACAATGACTTCCAGAAAGGCTCTGCTGCCCTAGTACCCAGATTGGGGAATGGAGAAATGCTACCTCCTTGTGGCCGTTTCCCACAACAGCAGCTTTGAACCTACTGCAAAAGGTCACTAAATTTTCACCAACTTGCCGTTCTGTAAATGACACTTGCCCTCCAGAAAATTTCTGGGGTCAAAAATCGACCAAAAACTTCACAAGAGGGCAACCTTCGAAGAAGACAATTTCAAGAGCTCTATTGTACTCACGGGTTTTTCTTTTAAGAGAAAAGAAAAATGGGTAGGAATATGACGAATTTAAAAAAAATTTAATGACATGCATACCCATAATACAAAAACCTATCAGCTCACAGCAGTCAGAAGGGCCATTAGGAAAAATGCTGCAAAAAATAAACGGTGAAGGGAGTGTGGAGAAATGCGTACCCTCTTTTGTAAGCTGTGGCATGTAAAGAGCCACTAATGAAAACACAGTGTAGGTGCTTTGAAAAGGGAAACATTGAGCTACCAGTCAATCAATCACAACCACTGCTTGGCCTATCACCTGAGAAAATGAGAATCAAAAAGTCACAGGCTGGCAAACCTGTACGCCAGCAAGATTTACCATAGCCAGCACGTGGAAGCAATGAAAATGTCCATCAACCGAGGAATGCACCAAGAAGAAGTGGTCCACTTACAAAATGGAATATTACTCTAATAATAAATATAAATTAAATTTAAAAACAAACAAAAGCAAGGAGACATCAACATTTGTGGGTTTATCCGGGCACATTGCACTCTAATTTATAACCGAAAAACACCACTGGCCGGTAGGTCTGTTTCCCTAGTACCAGCAAGGGGAATGTAGAAAGGCTGCCGCTCTCTGGCCGTTACCTGCAAAAGCAGGTTTAAAGCCTGAGCTAATGTCACTTCATATGAACAAGTACTGCAGGGCTGTAAATGAAACCTGCCCTCAAAATGTCTTGAGGGAGATAATGGCCAAAATATTTCAAATGGTGACACATACTTTAAGAAAACACTTTGAAGAAATAAGCTCTAATCACAGCTGGAAAAATTAAAAGGACATGTCTTAAAGCTCAATTTCAATGCATTATGAGACTCATGCAAATTCAACCACAAAGAGGTATCAGCTCACACCACTCAGAATAATCATCAGCAAAAACTACAAAGAATAAATCCTGAAGGTGCTGGGAAGAAATACATGCCCTCCACATTAAGTGGGACATAACCTGGAAAGAACCACTAAGGAGAACAGAACAGAGGTGCCTTTAAAAGGTAAACATTGAGCTAGCATATGATCCAGCAGACCTATTCCTGGACCTATAAACTAAGAAGACAGAATTGGAAGGACACAGGCACGCAAATCTGCATTGCATAGTATTACAATAGCCAAGATATGGAAGTAACCAAAAAGTCCACCGACAGATGGGTGGACAAAGAAGAACTGCTACCTGTACAGATGGAATATGAGCTACTGAAAAAATGATACAATGCCATTTGCAGCACCATAGATGAGTCTAGAAGTAATCATGCAACTTGGAGTAAGTGAGAAAGCGAAAGACACATATCCTATCATATCACATATAGGGGTTACCTAAAAAATGATACAAACAAAGATATTTCCACAAACACTATCATAGATTCATTAAAAAAACTTATGGTTCACCAAATGGACAGGTGTGAGGATTGGATACATTACCATATTGAGGTTAACAGAGAGATACAAACACATGTGAAATATATAATCACCAAAGACCTACGCAATACCAAGAGAAGACTACTCAACATTGTGTCATAACCTACATGGGAAAAGGATCCGAAGAAGAATAGATATATGTATATGTGTGAAAGAACCACATCTTGCACACCTAGAACAAACAAAACATTGTAATCAAGTTTGCTCTGATAAAAAATAAAAATTAAGTTAAAAATACCAACAAGAAATAATGAGACATAAACTTAAAGGGCTTTTTCCTCGCACATTCTATTCTAATTAACACCTAGAACACCACTTCCAGTAAGGCTCTGTTGCCCTAGTAACCAGATTTGGTAAAGGAGAAATGCTGCCGCCTTGTGGCCGATTCCCGCAAGAGCAACTTTTAACCCACAGCTAATAGTCACTTACCATTCATAAGCAAACAGGGCTGTAAAGGACACCTGCCCTCACAATTGTGCTGAGGTAGGGAATGGATAAAAGAATTCAAAACAGGCAAAATGTTCACGAAGATAGTATGAAGACGTAAGTTTTACTCACTCTCTTTTTAAAGAAAGGAAAATGGATAAAAGCTCAGCCTCAGGAAGTATTAGACTCATGCAATCTAATCTACAAAAACTTTTCAACTCACACCAATCGACTGACCATTGGCAAAAAGTCTACAAACAATAAATGCTGAAGAGGTTTTAGAGAACTGTGTACCCTCTAGCTGCTGGTGAGATGTAAGAGGGTTAAACGCAAATAATGACAACAGAAAGGAGCTGCGTTTAAAAGGAAAAATTGAGGTACCATTCCATCCAGCAGGCACACCAATGGGCCACTCACCTGAGAAGACCAGAATGAAGAAGACCCGGGCTGCAATAGCTGCACTGCAGCCTGATTCACAATAGACAAGACAGTGAAGCAACCAAAATGTCCATCAACAGATGAAACGATAAAGAAGAAGTGGTCCATGTACACAATGAATACTAGCCACGGAAAACAATGAAACACTGCTATTTGAGGCACCATAGATGATCTTGGAGATAATCACAGAACATGAGGTAAGTCGGAAAGCAAAAGTCCTATATCCTATGATATCACTTATAGGCGTTATCTAATAACTGACACAAATGAACATATTTCCACACAGAAAGTCAATCACAGACTTATTAAAAAAAAACTATGCTTATCTAAAAGGAAAGGTGGGGGGAATGGATAAATGAAGATTAGCGTTACCATATGTATACAAATACATATTATATACATATATCAAAAAGACCAACCATATAGCAAGGAAGGATTATGGAACACTCTGTAATAATTTACACGGAAAGAGGATCTCTACATAAATAGTTATATACAATATGTAGATGAACCAGAGTGTGTACACGTTGGACGAACAACATTCTTACCATTACCCCAGTTGAAAAAATTAAAACAACGAACTAGGAGTAATGAGACATAAACTTATGGGGGGTTTTCCTGGCACATTCCATCCAAATTTAAAACCTAGGCAAACAACTTCCAGAATGGCTCTGATGCCCTAGTAACCCAGATTTGGGAATGGAGAAATGCTGCATCCTGGTGGCCGTTTCCCACAAGAGCAGCTTTAAACCCACTGCAAAAGGTCACTAAATATTCACCAATTGCAGGTCTGTAAATGACACCGGCCCTCCAAAAAATACTGAGGTCGAAAATCGACCAAAAAATTCCAGAGTGCAACCTTCCAAAAAGAAAATTTGAAGAGGTATATTATACTCACACTTTTTTTCTTTTTTCTTTTAACAGAAAAGAAAAAGGCGTGGAAAAATGATGAATTGTAGGAATTTTTACAGACATGTAAACCCAAATTACAAAAACCTATCAGCTCACACCAGTCAGAACTGCCATCAACAAAAATGCTGCAAACAATAAATGCTGACGTGATTGTGGAGAAATGTGTACCCTCGATTCTAATGGGGATGTGGTAAGAGCCACTAATGAAAGCACAATTGAGGTGCCTTGAAAAGGTAAACGTTGACCTACCATACCAGTCAATCAATCATACCCACTGCTGGGTCTATCACCTGAGAAAATGAAAATCAAAAATCACAGGCTGGCAATCCTGCACTCCAGCAATATTTACCATAGGCAACACTTGGAAGCAACGAAAATGTCCATCAACAGAGGAATGCACCAAGAAGAAGTGGTCCATGTACACAATGGAATATTAGCCATGGAAAACATTGAAGCACTGCTCTTTGAGGCACCATAGATGAGCCTGGAGATAATCACAAAACATGAAGTAGGTCGGACAGCAAAACACCTATATACTATATTATCACTTATGGCATTATCTAATAACTGACACAGATGAACATATTTCCAAAGAGAAAGACACTCACAGGCTTAGAAATCAAACTATGCTCATCTGAAAGGAAAGGAGGGGGGAAATTGAGAAATGAAGATTAGTGTTACTATACATATACAAATACATATTATATACATGTATAAAAAAGACCGAACATATAGCAAGGGAGGTCAACGGAACACTGTAATATTTTACATGGGAAGAGGATCTGTACATTAATAGACATACATAATGTACAAAGGAACCAGACTGCGTACACCAAAGACAAACAATATTCTAACCTTTACCCAGATTAAAAAAATTTAAAAACCAAGAAGAAGTAATGAGACATAAACTTATGGGGACTTCTCCTGGCAAATTCCATTCTAATTTACAACCTAGGACAATGACTTCCAGAAAGGCTCTGCTGCCCTAGTACCCAGATTGGGGAATGGAGAAATGCTACCTCCTTGTGGCCGTTTCCCACAACAGCAGCTTTGAACCTACTGCAAAAGGTCACTAAATTTTCACCAACTTGCCGTTCTGTAAATGACACTTGCCCTCCAGAAAATTTCTGGGGTCAAAAATCGACCAAAAACTTCACAAGAGGGCAACCTTCGAAGCAGACAATTTCAAGAGCTATATTGTATTCACGGGTTTTTCTTTTAAGAGAAAAGAAAAAGGGGTAGGAATATGACGAATTAAAAAAAATTTAATGACATGCATACCCATAATACAAAAACCTATCAGCTCACAGCAGTCAGAATGGCCATTAGGAAAAATGCTGCAAAAAATAAATGGTGAAGGGAGTGTGGAGAAATGCGTACCCTCTTTTGTAAGGGGTGGCACGTAAAGAGCCACTAATGAAAACACAGTGTAGGTGCTTTGAAAAGGGAAACATTGAGCTACCAGTCAATCAATCACAACCACTGCTTGGCCTATCACCTGAGAAAATGAGAATCAAAAAGTCACAGGCTGGCAAACCTGTACGCCAGCAAGATTTACCATAACCAGCACGTGGAAGCAATGAAAATGTCCATCAACCGAGGAATGCACCAAGAAGAAGTGGTCCACTTACAAAATGGAATATTACTCTAATAATAAATATAAATTAAATTTAAAAACAAACAAAAGCAAGGAGACATCAACATTTGTGGGTTTATCCGGGCACATTGCACTCTAATTTATAACCGAAGAACACCACTGGCCGGTAGGTCTGTTTCCCTAGTACCAGCAAGGGGAATGTAGAAAGGCTGCCGCTCTCTGGCCGTTACCTGCAAAAGCAGGTTTAAAGCCTGAGCTAATGTCACTTCATATGAACAAGTACTGCAGGGCTGTAAATGAAACCTGCCCTCAAAATGTCTTGAGGGAGATAATGGCCAAAATATTTCAAATGGTGACACATACTTTAAGAAAACACTTTGAAGAAATAAGCTCTAATCACAGCTGGAAAAATTAAAAGGACATGTCTTAAAGCTCAATTTCAACGCATTATGAGACACATGCAAATTCAACCACAAAGAGGTATCAGCTCACACCACTCAGAATAATCATCAGCAAAAACTACAAAGAATAAATCCTGAAGGTGCTGGGAAGAAATACATGCCCTCCACATTAAGTGGGACATAACCTGGAAAGAACCACTAAGGAGAACAGAACAGAGGTGCCTTTAAAAGGTAAACATTGAGCTAGCATATGATCCAGCAGACCTATTCCTGGACCTATAAACTAAGAAGACAGAATTGGAAGGACACAGGCACGCAAATCTGCATTGCATAGTATTACAATAGCCAAGATATGGAAGTAACCAAAAAGTCCACCGACAGATGGGTGGACAAAGAAGAACTGCTACCTGTACAGATGGAATATGAGCTACTGAAAAAATGATACAATGCCATTTGCAGCACCATAGATGAGTCTAGAAGTAATCATGCAACTTGGAGTAAGTGAGAAAGCGAAAGACACATATCCTATCATATCACATATAGGGGTTACCTAAAAAATGATACAAACAAAGATATTTCCACAAACACTATCATAGATTCATTAAAAAAACTTATGGTTCACCAAATGGACAGGTGTGAGGATTGGATACATTACCATATTGAGGTTAACAGAGAGATACAAACACATGTGAAATATATAATCACCAAAGACCTACGCAATACCAAGAGAAGACTACTCAACATTGTGTCATAACCTACATGGGAAAAGGATCCGAAGAAGAATAGATATATGTATATGTGTGAAAGAACCACATCTTGCACACCTAGAACAAACAAAACATTGTAATCAAGTTTGCTGTGATAAAAAATAAAAATTAAGTTAAAAATACCAACAAGAAATAATGAGACATAAACTTAAAGGGCTTTTTCCTCGCACATTCTATTCTAATTAACACCTAGAACACCACTTCCAGTAAGGCTCTGTTGCCCTAGTAACCAGATTTGGTAAAGGAGAAATGCTGCCGCCTTGTGGCCGATTCCCGCAAGAGCAACTTTTAACCCACAGCTAATAGTCACTTACCATTCATAAGCAAACAGGGCTGTAAAGGACACCTGCCCTCAAAATTGTGCTGAGGTAGGGAATGGATAAAAGAATTCAAAACAGGCAAAATGTTCACGAAGATAGTATGAAGACGTAAGTTTTACTCACTCTCTTTTTAAAGAAAGGAAAATGGATAAAAGCTCAGCCTCAGGAAGTATTAGACTCATGCAATCTAATCTACAAAAACTTTTCAACTCACACCAATCGACTGACCATTGGCAAAAAGTCTACAAACAATAAATGCTGAAAAGTTTTAGAGAACTGTGTACCCTCTAGCTGCTGGTGAGATGTAAGAGGGTTAAACGCAAATAATGACAACAGAAAGGAGCTGCGTTTAAAAGGAAAAATTGAGGTACCATTCCATCCAGCAGGCACACCAATGGGCCACTCACCTGAGAAGACCAGAATGAAGAAGACCCGGGCTGCAAAAGCTGCACTGCAGCCTGATTCACAATAGACAAGACAGTGAAGCAACCAAAATGTCCATCAACAGATGAAACGATAAAGAAGAAGTGGTCCATGTACACAATGAATACTAGCCACGGAAAACAATGCAACACTGCTCTTTGAGGCACCATAGATGATCTTGGAGATAATCACAGAACATGAGGTAAGTCGGAAAGCAAAAGTCCTATATCCTATGATATCACTTATAGGCGTTATCTAATAACTGACACAAATGAACATATTTCCACACAGAAAGTCAATCACAGACTTATTAAAAAAAACTATGCTTATCTAAAAGGAAAGGTGGGGGGAATGGATAAATGAAGATTAGCGTTACCATATGTATACAAATACATATTATATACATATATCAAAAAGACCAACCATATAGCAAGGAAGGATTATGGAACACTCTGTAATAATTTACACGGAAAGAGGATCTCTACATAAATAGTTATATACAATATGTAGATGAACCAGAGTGTGTACACGTTGGACGAACAACATTCTTACCATTACCCCAGTTGAAAAAATTAAAACAACGAACTAGGAGTAATGAGACATAAACTTATGGGGGGTTTTCCTGGCACATTCCATCCAAATTTAAAACCTAGGCAAACAACTTCCAGAATGGCTCTGATGCCCTAGTAACCCAGATTTGGGAATGGAGAAATGCTGCATCCTGGTGGCCGTTTCCCACAAGAGCAGCTTTAAACCCACTGCAAAAGGTCACTAAATATTCACCAATTGCAGGTCTGTAAATGACACCGGCCCTCCAAAAAATACTGAGGTCGAAAATCGACCAAAAAATTCCAGAGTGCAACCTTCCAAAAAGAAAATTTGAAGAGGTATATTATACTCACACTTTTTTTCTTTTTTCTTTTAACAGAAAAGAAAAAGGCGTGGAAAAATGATGAATTGTAGGAATTTTTACAGACATGTAAACCCAAATTACAAAAACCTATCAGCTCACACCAGTCAGAACTGCCATCAACAAAAATGCTGCAAACAATAAATGCTGACGTGATTGTGGAGAAATGTGTACCCTCGATTCTAATGGGGATGTGGTAAGAGCCACTAATGAAAGCACAATTGAGGTGCCTTGAAAAGGTAAACGTTGACCTACCATACCAGTCAATCAATCATACCCACTGCTGGGTCTATCACCTGAGAAAATGAAAATCAAAAATCACAGGCTGGCAATCCTGCACTCCAGCAATATTTACCATAGGCAACACTTGGAAGCAACGAAAATGTCCATCAACAGAGGAATGCACCAAGAAGAAGTGGTCCATGTACACAATGGAATATTACCCATGGAAAACATTGAAGCACTGCTCTTTGAGGCACCATAGATGAGCCTGGAGATAATCACAAAACATGAAGTAGGTCGGACAGCAAAACACCTATATACTGTATTATCACTTATGGCATTATCTAATAACTGACACAGATGAACATATTTCCAAAGAGAAAGACACTCACAGGCTTAGAAATCAAACTATGCTCATCTGAAAGGAAAGGAGGGGGGAAATTGAGAAATGAAGATTAGTGTTACTATACATATACAAATACATATTATATACATGTATCAAAAAGACCGAACATATAGCAAGGGAGGTCAACGGAACACTGTAATATTTTACATGGGAAGAGGATCTGTACATTAATAGACATACATAATGTACAAAGGAACCAGACTGCGTACACCAAAGACAAACAATATTCTAAACTTTACCCAGATTAAAAAAATTTAAAAACCAAGAAGAAGTAATGAGACATAAACTTATGGGGACTTCTCCTGGCAAATTCCATTCTAATTTACAACCTAGGACAATGACTTCCAGAAAGGCTCTGCTGCCCTAGTACCCAGATTGGGGAATGGAGAAATGCTACCTCCTTGTGGCCGTTTCCCACAACAGCAGCTTTGAACCTACTGCAAAAGGTCACTAAATTTTCACCAACTTGCCGTTCTGTAAATGACACTTGCCCTCCAGAAAATTTCTGGGGTCAAAAATCGACCAAAAAAAAAAAAAAAAAATCGACCAAAAACTTCACAAGAGGGCAACCTTCGAAGCAGACAATTTCAAGAGCTCTATTGTACTCACGGGTTTTTCTTTTAAGAGAAAAGAAAAAGGGGTAGGAATATGACGAATTAAAAAAAATTTAATGACATGCATACCCATAATACAAAAACCTATCAGCTCACAGCAGTCAGAATGGCCATTAGGAAAAATGCTGCAAAAAATAAATGGTGAAGGGAGTGTGGAGAAATGCGTACCCTCTTTTGTAAGGGGTGGCATGTAAAGAGCCACTAATGAAAACACAGTGTAGGTGCTTTGAAAAGGGAAACATTGAGCTACCAGTCAATCAATCACAACCACTGCTTGGCCTATCACCTGAGAAAATGAGAATCAAAAAGTCACAGGCTGGCAAACCTGTACGCCAGCAAGATTTACCATAGCCAGCACGTGGAAGCAATGAAAATGTCCATCAACCGAGGAATGCACCAAGAAGAAGTGGTCCACTTACAAAATGGAATATTACTCTAATAATAAATATAAATTAAATTTAAAAACAAACAAAAGCAAGGAGACATCAACATTTGTGGGTTTATCCGGGCACATTGCACTCTAATTTATAACCGAAGAACACCACTGGCCGGTAGGTCTGTTTCCCTAGTACCAGCAAGGGGAATGTAGAAAGGCTGCCGCTCTCTGGCCGTTACCTGCAAAAGCAGGTTTAAAGCCTGAGCTAATGTCACTTCATATGAACAAGTACTGCAGGGCTGTAAATGAGACCTGCCCTCAAAATGTCTTGAGGGAGATAATGGCCAAAATATTTCAAATGGTGACACATACTTTAAGAAAACACTTTGAAGAAATAAGCTCTAATCACAGCTGGAAAAATTAAAAGGACATGTCTTAAAGCTCAATTTCAACGCATTATGAGACACATGCAAATTCAACCACAAAGAGGTATCAGCTCACACCACTCAGAATAATCATCAGCAAAAACTACAAAGAATAAATCCTGAAGGTGCTGGGAAGAAATACATGCCCTCCACATTAAGTGGGACATAACCTGGAAAGAACCACTAAGGAGAACAGAACAGAGGTGCCTTTAAAAGGTAAACATTGAGCTAGCGTATGATCCAGCAGATCTATTCCTGGACCTATAAACTAAGAAGACAGAATTGGAAGGACACAGGCACGCAAATCTGCACTGCATAGTATTACAATAGCCAAGATATGGAAGTAACCAAAAAGTCCATCGACAGATGGGTGGACAAAGAAGAACTGCTACCTGTACAGATGGAATGTGAGCTACTGAAAAAATGATACAATGCCATTTGCAGCACCATAGATGAGTCTAGAAGTAATCATGCAACTTGGAGTAAGTGAGAAAGCGAAAGACACATATCCTATCATATCACATATAGGGGTTACCTAAAAAATGATACAAACAAAGATATTTCCACAAACACTATCATAGATTCATTAAAAAAACTTATGGTTCACCAAATGGACAGGTGTGAGGATTGGATACATTACCATATTGAGGTTAACAGAGAGATACAAACACATGTGAAATATATAATCACCAAAGACCTACGCAATACCAAGAGAAGACTACTCAACATTGTGTCATAACCTACATGGGAAAAGGATCCGAAGAAGAATAGATATATGTGTATGTGTGAAAGAACCACATCTTGCACACCTAGAACAAACAAAACATTGTAATCAAGTTTGCTGTGATAAAAAATAAAAATTAAGTTAAAAATACCAACAAGAAATAATGAGACATAAACTTAAAGGGCTTTTTCCTCGCACATTCTATTCTAATTAACACCTAGAACACCACTTCCAGTAAGGCTCTGTTGCCCTAGTAACCAGATTTGGTAAAGGAGAAATGCTGCCGCCTTGTGGCCGATTCCCGCAAGAGCAACTTTTAACCCACAGCTAATAGTCACTTACCATTCATAAGCAAACAGGGCTGTAAAGGACACCTGCCCTCAAAATTGTGCTGAGGTAGGGAATGGATAAAAGAATTCAAAACAGGCAAAATGTTCACGAAGATAGTATGAAGACGTAAGTTTTACTCACTCTCTTTTTAAAGAAAGGAAAATGGATAAAAGCTCAGCCTCAGGAAGTATTAGACTCATGCAATCTAATCTACAAAAACTTTTCAACTCACACCAATCGACTGACCATTGGCAAAAAGTCTACAAACAATAAATGCTGAAAAGTTTTAGAGAACTGTGTACCCTCTAGCTGCTGGTGAGATGTAAGAGGGTTAAACGCAAATAATGACAACAGAAAGGAGCTGCGTTTAAAAGGAAAAATTGAGGTACCATTCCATCCAGCAGGCACACCAATGGGCCACTCACCTGAGAAGACCAGAATGAAGAAGACCCGGGCTGCAAAAGCTGCACTGCAGCCTGATTCACAATAGACAAGACAGTGAAGCAACCAAAATGTCCATCAACAGATGAAACGATAAAGAAGAAGTGGTCCATGTACACAATGAATACTAGCCACGGAAAACAATGCAACACTGCTCTTTGAGGCACCATAGATGATCTTGGAGATAATCACAGAACATGAGGTAAGTCGGAAAGCAAAAGTCCTATATCCTATGATATCACTTATAGGCGTTATCTAATAACTGACACAAATGAACATATTTCCACACAGAAAGTCAATCACAGACTTATTAAAAAAAACTATGCTTATCTAAAAGGAAAGGTGGGGGGAATGGATAAATGAAGATTAGCGTTACCATATGTATACAAATACATATTATATACATATATCAAAAAGACCAACCATATAGCAAGGAAGGATTATGGAACACTCTGTAATAATTTACACGGAAAGAGGATCTCTACATAAATAGTTATATACAATATGTAGATGAACCAGAGTGTGTACACGTTGGACGAACAACATTCTTACCATTACCCCAGTTGAAAAAATTAAAACAACGAACTAGGAGTAATGAGACATAAACTTATGGGGGGTTTTCCTGGCACATTCCATCCAAATTTAAAACCTAGGCAAACAACTTCCAGAATGGCTCTGATGCCCTAGTAACCCAGATTTGGGAATGGAGAAATGCTGCATCCTGGTGGCCGTTTCCCACAAGAGCAGCTTTAAACCCACTGCAAAAGGTCACTAAATATTCACCAATTGCAGGTCTGTAAATGACACCGGCCCTCCAAAAAATACTGAGGTCGAAAATCGACCAAAAAATTCCAGAGTGCAACCTTCCAAAAAGAAAATTTGAAGAGGTATATTATACTCACACTTTTTTTCTTTTTTCTTTTAACAGAAAAGAAAAAGGCGTGGAAAAATGATGAATTGTAGGAATTTTTACAGACATGTAAACCCAAATTACAAAAACCTATCAGCTCACACCAGTCAGAACTGCCATCAACAAAAATGCTGCAAACAATAAATGCTGACGTGATTGTGGAGAAATGTGTACCCTCGATTCTAATGGGGATGTGGTAAGAGCCACTAATGAAAGCACAATTGAGGTGCCTTGAAAAGGTAAACGTTGACCTACCATACCAGTCAATCAATCATACCCACTGCTGGGTCTATCACCTGAGAAAATGAAAATCAAAAATCACAGGCTGGCAATCCTGCACTCCAGCAATATTTACCATAGGCAACACTTGGAAGCAACGAAAATGTCCATCAACAGAGGAATGCACCAAGAAGAAGTGGTCCATGTACACAATGGAATATTACCCATGGAAAACATTGAAGCACTGCTCTTTGAGGCACCATAGATGAGCCTGGAGATAATCACAAAACATGAAGTAGGTCGGACAGCAAAACACCTATATACTGTATTATCACTTATGGCATTATCTAATAACTGACACAGATGAACATATTTCCAAAGAGAAAGACACTCACAGGCTTAGAAATCAAACTATGCTCATCTGAAAGGAAAGGAGGGGGGAAATTGAGAAATGAAGATTAGTGTTACTATACATATACAAATACATATTATATACATGTATCAAAAAGACCGAACATATAGCAAGGGAGGTCAACGGAACACTGTAATATTTTACATGGGAAGAGGATCTGTACATTAATAGACATACATAATGTACAAAGGAACCAGACTGCGTACACCAAAGACAAACAATATTCTAAACTTTACCCAGATTAAAAAAATTTAAAAACCAAGAAGAAGTAATGAGACATAAACTTATGGGGACTTCTCCTGGCAAATTCCATTCTAATTTACAACCTAGGACAATGACTTCCAGAAAGGCTCTGCTGCCCTAGTACCCAGATTGGGGAATGGAGAAATGCTACCTCCTTGTGGCCGTTTCCCACAACAGCAGCTTTGAACCTACTGCAAAAGGTCACTAAATTTTCACCAACTTGCCGTTCTGTAAATGACACTTGCCCTCCAGAAAATTTCTGGGGTCAAAAATCGACCAAAAAAAAAAAAAAAAAAATCGACCAAAAACTTCACAAGAGGGCAACCTTCGAAGCAGACAATTTCAAGAGCTCTATTGTACTCACGGGTTTTTCTTTTAAGAGAAAAGAAAAAGGGGTAGGAATATGACGAATTAAAAAAAATTTAATGACATGCATACCCATAATACAAAAACCTATCAGCTCACAGCAGTCAGAATGGCCATTAGGAAAAATGCTGCAAAAAATAAATGGTGAAGGGAGTGTGGAGAAATGCGTACCCTCTTTTGTAAGGGGTGGCATGTAAAGAGCCACTAATGAAAACACAGTGTAGGTGCTTTGAAAAGGGAAACATTGAGCTACCAGTCAATCAATCACAACCACTGCTTGGCCTATCACCTGAGAAAATGAGAATCAAAAAGTCACAGGCTGGCAAACCTGTACGCCAGCAAGATTTACCATAGCCAGCACGTGGAAGCAATGAAAATGTCCATCAACCGAGGAATGCACCAAGAAGAAGTGGTCCACTTACAAAATGGAATATTACTCTAATAATAAATATAAATTAAATTTAAAAACAAACAAAAGCAAGGAGACATCAACATTTGTGGGTTTATCCGGGCACATTGCACTCTAATTTATAACCGAAGAACACCACTGGCCGGTAGGTCTGTTTCCCTAGTACCAGCAAGGGGAATGTAGAAAGGCTGCCGCTCTCTGGCCGTTACCTGCAAAAGCAGGTTTAAAGCCTGAGCTAATGTCACTTCATATGAACAAGTACTGCAGGGCTGTAAATGAGACCTGCCCTCAAAATGTCTTGAGGGAGATAATGGCCAAAATATTTCAAATGGTGACACATACTTTAAGAAAACACTTTGAAGAAATAAGCTCTAATCACAGCTGGAAAAATTAAAAGGACATGTCTTAAAGCTCAATTTCAACGCATTATGAGACACATGCAAATTCAACCACAAAGAGGTATCAGCTCACACCACTCAGAATAATCATCAGCAAAAACTACAAAGAATAAATCCTGAAGGTGCTGGGAAGAAATACATGCCCTCCACATTAAGTGGGACATAACCTGGAAAGAACCACTAAGGAGAACAGAACAGAGGTGCCTTTAAAAGGTAAACATTGAGCTAGCGTATGATCCAGCAGATCTATTCCTGGACCTATAAACTAAGAAGACAGAATTGGAAGGACACAGGCACGCAAATCTGCACTGCATAGTATTACAATAGCCAAGATATGGAAGTAACCAAAAAGTCCATCGACAGATGGGTGGACAAAGAAGAACTGCTACCTGTACAGATGGAATGTGAGCTACTGAAAAAATGATACAATGCCATTTGCAGCACCATAGATGAGTCTAGAAGTAATCATGCAACTTGGAGTAAGTGAGAAAGCGAAAGACACATATCCTATCATATCACATATAGGGGTTACCTAAAAAATGATACAAACAAAGATATTTCCACAAACACTATCATAGATTCATTAAAAAAACTTATGGTTCACCAAATGGACAGGTGTGAGGATTGGATACATTACCATATTGAGGTTAACAGAGAGATACAAACACATGTGAAATATATAATCACCAAAGACCTACGCAATACCAAGAGAAGACTACTCAACATTGTGTCATAACCTACATGGGAAAAGGATCCGAAGAAGAATAGATATATGTGTATGTGTGAAAGAACCACATCTTGCACACCTAGAACAAACAAAACATTGTAATCAAGTTTGCTGTGATAAAAAATAAAAATTAAGTTAAAAATACCAACAAGAAATAATGAGACATAAACTTAAAGGGCTTTTTCCTCGCACATTCTATTCTAATTAACACCTAGAACACCACTTCCAGTAAGGCTCTGTTGCCCTAGTAACCAGATTTGGTAAAGGAGAAATGCTGCCGCCTTGTGGCCGATTCCCGCAAGAGCAACTTTTAACCCACAGCTAATAGTCACTTACCATTCATAAGCAAACAGGGCTGTAAAGGACACCTGCCCTCAAAATTGTGCTGAGGTAGGGAATGGATAAAAGAATTCAAAACAGGCAAAATGTTCACGAAGATAGTATGAAGACGTAAGTTTTACTCACTCTCTTTTTAAAGAAAGGAAAATGGATAAAAGCTCAGCCTCAGGAAGTATTAGACTCATGCAATCTAATCTACAAAAACTTTTCAACTCACACCAATCGACTGACCATTGGCAAAAAGTCTACAAACAATAAATGCTGAAGAGGTTTTAGAGAACTGTGTACCCTCTAGCTGCTGGTGAGATGTAAGAGGGTTAAACGCAAATAATGACAACAGAAAGGAGCTGCGTTTAAAAGGAAAAATTGAGGTACCATTCCATCCAGCAGGCACACCAATGGGCCACTCACCTGAGAAGACCAGAATGAAGAAGACCCGGGCTGCAAAAGCTGCACTGCAGCCTGATTCACAATAGACAAGACAGTGAAGCAACCAAAATGTCCATCAACAGATGAAACGATAAAGAAGAAGTGGTCCATGTACACAATGAATACTAGCCACGGAAAACAATGAAACACTGCTCTTTGAGGCACCATAGATGATCTTGGAGATAATCACAGAACATGAGGTAAGTCGGAAAGCAAAAGTCCTATATCCTATGATATCACTTATAGGCGTTATCTAATAACTGACACAAATGAACATATTTCCACACAGAAAGTCAATCACAGACTTATTAAAAAAAAACTATGCTTATCTAAAAGGAAAGGTGGGGGGAATGGATAAATGAAGATTAGCGTTACCATATGTATACAAATACATATTATATACATATATCAAAAAGACCAACCATATAGCAAGGAAGGATTATGGAACACTCTGTAATAATTTACACGGAAGGAGGATCTCTACATAAATAGTTATATACAATATGTAGATGAACCAGAGTGTGTACACGTTGGACGAACAACATTCTTACCATTACCCCAGTTGAAAAAATTAAAACAACGAACTAGGAGTAATGAGACATAAACTTATGGGGGGTTTTCCTGGCACATTCCATCCAAATTTAAAACCTAGGCAAACAACTTCCAGAATGGCTCTGATGCCCTAGTAACCCAGATTTGGGAATGGAGAAATGCTGCATCCTGGTTGCCGTTTCCCACAAGAGCAGCTTTAAACCCACTGCAAAAGGTCACTAAATATTCACCAATTGCAGGTCTGTAAATGACACCGGCCCTCCAAAAAATACTGAGGTCGAAAATCGACCAAAAAATTCCAGAGTGCAACCTTCCAAAAAGAAAATTTGAAGAGATATATTATACTCACACTTTTTTTCTTTTTTCTTTTAACAGAAAAGAAAAAGGCGTGGAAAAATGATGAATTGTAGGAATTTTTACAGACATGTAAACCCAAATTACAAAAACCTATCAGCTCACACCAGTCAGAACTGCCATCAACAAAAATGCTGCAAAAAATAAATGCTGACGTGATTGTGGAGAAATGTGTACCCTCGATTCTAATGGGGATGTGGTAAGAGCCACTAATGAAAGCACAATTGAGGTGCCTTGAAAAGGTAAACGTTGACCTACCATACCAGTCAATCAATCATACCCACTGCTGGGTCTATCACCTGAGAAAATGAAAATCAAAAATCACAGGCTGGCAATCCTGCACTCCAGCAATATTTACCATAGGCAACACTTGGAAGCAACGAAAATGTCCATCAACTGAGGAATGCACCAAGAAGAAGTGGTCCATGTACACAATGGAATATTAGCCATGGAAAACATTGAAGCACTGCTCTTTGAGGCACCATAGATGAGCCTGGAGATAATCACAAAACATGAAGTAGGTCGGACAGCAAAACACCTATATACTATATTATCACTTATGGCATTATCTAATAACTGACACAGATGAACATATTTCCAAAGAGAAAGACACTCACAGGCTTAGAAATCAAACTATGCTCATCTGAAAGGAAAGGAGGGGGGAAATTGAGAAATGAAGATTAGTGTTACTATACATATACAAATACATATTATATACATGTATCAAAAAGACCGAACATATAGCAAGGGAGGTCAACGGAACACTGTAATATTTTACATGGGAAGAGGATCTGTACATTAATAGACATACATAATGTACAAAGGAACCAGACTGCGTACACCAAAGACAAACAATATTCTAAACTTTACCCAGATTAAAAAAATTTAAAAACCAAGAAGAAGTAATGAGACATAAACTTATGGGGACTTCTCCTGGCAAATTCCATTCTAATTTACAACCTAGGACAATGACTTCCAGAAAGGCTCTGCTGCCCTAGTACCCAGATTGGGGAATGGAGAAATGCTACCTCCTTGTGGCCGTTTCCCACAACAGCAGCTTTGAACCTACTGCAAAAGGTCACTAAATTTTCACCAACTTGCCGTTCTGTAAATGACACTTGCCCTCCAGAAAATTTCTGGGGTCAAAAATCGACCAAAAACTTCACAAGAGGGCAACCTTCGAAGCAGACAATTTCAAGAGCTCTATTGTACTCACGGGTTTTTCTTTTAAGAGAAAAGAAAAAGGGGTAGGAATATGACGAATTTAAAAAAAATTTAATGACATGCATACCCATAATACAAAAACCTATCAGCTCACAGCAGTCAGAAGGGCCATTAGGAAAAATGCTGCAAAAAATAAACGGTGAAGGGAGTGTGGAGAAATGCGTACCCTCTTTTGTAAGCTGTGGCATGTAAAGAGCCACTAATGAAAACACAGTGTAGGTGCTTTGAAAAGGGAAACATTGAGCTACCAGTCAATCAATCACAACCACTGCTTGGCCTATCACCTGAGAAAATGAGAATCAAAAAGTCACAGGCTGGCAAACCTGTACGCCAGCAAGATTTACCATAGCCAGCACGTGGAAGCAATGAAAATGTCCATCAACCGAGGAATGCACCAAGAAGAAGTGGTCCACTTACAAAATGGAATATTACTCTAATAATAAATATAAATTAAATTTAAAAACAAACAAAAGCAAGGAGACATCAACATTTGTGGGTTTATCCGGGCACATTGCACTCTAATTTATAACCGAAAAACACCACTGGCCGGTAGGTCTGTTTCCCTAGTACCAGCAAGGGGAATGTAGAAAGGCTGCCGCTCTCTGGCCGTTACCTGCAAAAGCAGGTTTAAAGCCTGAGCTAATGTCACTTCATATGAACAAGTACTGCAGGGCTGTAAATGAAACCTGCCCTCAAAATGTCTTGAGGGAGATAATGGCCAAAATATTTCAAATGGTGACACATACTTTAAGAAAACACTTTGAAGAAATAAGCTCTAATCACAGCTGGAAAAATTAAAATGACATGTCTTAAAGCTCAATTTCAACGCATTATGAGACTCATGCAAATTCAACCACAAAGAGGTATCAGCTCACACCACTCAGAATAATCATCAGCAAAAACTACAAAGAATAAATCCTGAAGGTGCTGGGAAGAAATACATGCCCTCCACATTAAGTGGGACATAACCTGGAAAGAACCACTAAGGAGAACAGAACAGAGGTGCCTTTAAAAGGTAAACATTGAGCTAGCATATTATCCAGCAGACCTATTCCTGGACCTATAAACTAAGAAGACAGAATTGGAAGGACACAGGCACGCATATCTGCATTGCATAGTATTACAATAGCCAAGATATGGAAGTAACCAAAAAGTCCACCGACAGATGGGTGGACAAAGAAGAACTGCTACCTGTACAGATGGAATGTGAGCTACTGAAAAAATGATACAATGCCATTTGCAGCACCATAGATGAGTCTAGAAGTAATCATGCAACTTGGAGTAAGTGAGAAAGCGAAAGACACATATCCTATCATATCACATATAGGGGTTACCTAAAAAATGATACAAACAAAGATATTTCCACAAACACTATCATAGATTCATTAAAAAAACTTATGGTTCACCAAATGGACAGGTGTGAGGATTGGATACATTACCATATTGAGGTTAACAGAGAGATACAAACACATGTGAAATATATAATCACCAAAGACCTACGCAATACCAAGAGAAGACTACTCAACATTGTGTCATAACCTACATGGGAAAAGGATCCGAAGAAGAATAGATATATGTATATGTGTGAAAGAACCACATCTTGCACACCTAGAACAAACAAAACATTGTAATCAAGTTTGCTGTGATAAAAAATAAAAATTAAGTTAAAAATACCAACAAGAAATAATGAGACATAAACTTAAAGGGCTTTTTCCTCGCACATTCTATTCTAATTAACACCTAGAACACCACTTCCAGTAAGGCTCTGTTGCCCTAGTAACCAGATTTGGTAAAGGAGAAATGCTGCCGCCTTGTGGCCGATTCCCGCAAGAGCAACTTTTAACCCACAGCTAATAGTCACTTACCATTCATAAGCAAACAGGGCTGTAAAGGACACCTGCCCTCAAAATTGTGCTGAGGTAGGGAATGGATAAAAGAATTCAAAACAGGCAAAATGTTCACGAAGATAGTATGAAGACGTAAGTTTTACTCACTCTCTTTTTAAAGAAAGGAAAATGGATAAAAGCTCAGCCTCAGGAAGTATTAGACTCATGCAATCTAATCTACAAAAACTTTTCAACTCACACCAATCGATTGACCATTGGCAAAAAGTCTACAAACAATAAATGCTGAAGAGGTTTTAGAGAACTGTGTACCCTCTAGCTGCTGGTGAGATGTAAGAGGGTTAAACGCAAATAATGACAACAGAAAGGAGCTGCGTTTAAAAGGAAAAATTGAGGTACCATTCCATCCAGCAGGCACACCAATGGGCCACTCACCTGAGAAGACCAGAATGAAGAAGACCCGGGCTGCAAAAGCTGCACTGCAGCCTGATTCACAATAGACAAGACAGTGAAGCAACCAAAATGTCCATCAACAGATGAAACGATAAAGAAGAAGTGGTCCATGTACACAATGAATACTAGCCATGGAAAACAATGAAACACTGCTCTTTGAGGCACCATAGATGATCTTGGAGATAATCACAGAACATGAGGTAAGTCGGAAAGCAAAAGTCCTATATCCTATGATATCACTTATAGGCGTTATCTAATAACTGACACAAATGAACATATTTCCACACAGAAAGTCAATCACAGACTTATTAAAAAAAACTATGCTTATCTAAAATGAAAGGTGGGGGGAATGGATAAATGAAGATTAGCGTTACCATATGTATACAAATACATATTATATACATATATCAAAAAGACCAACCATATAGCAAGGAAGGATTATGGAACACTCTGTAATAATTTACACGGAAAGAGGATCTCTACATAAATAGTTATATACAATATGTAGATGAACCAGAGTGTGTACACCTTGGACGAACAACATTCTAACCATTACCCCAATTGAAAAAATTAAAACAACGAACTAGGAGTAATGAGACATAAACTTATGGGGGGTTTTCCTGGCACATTCCATCCAAATTTAAAACCTAGGCAAACAACTTCCAGAATGGCTCTGCTGCCCTAGTACCCAGATTTGGGAATGGAGAAATGCTGCATCCTTGTGGCCGTTTCCCACAAGAGCAGCTTTAAACCCACTGCAAAAGGTCACTAAATATTCACCAATTGCAGGTCTGTAAATGACACCGGCCCTCCAAAAAATACTGAGGTCGAAAATCGACCAAAAAATTCCAGAGTGCAACCTTCCAAAAAGAAAATTTGAAGAGGTATATTATACTCACACTTTTTTTCTTTTTTCTTTTAACAGAAAAGAAAAAGGCGTGGAAAAATGATGAATTGTAGGAACTTTTACAGACATGTAAACCCAAATTACAAAAACCAATCAGCTCACACCAGTCAGAACTGCCATCAACAAAAATGCTGCAAACAATAAATGCTGACGTGATTGTGGAGAAATGCGTACCCTCGATTCTAAGGGGGATGTGGTAAGAGCCACTAATGAAAGCACAATTGAGGTGCCTTGAAAAGGTAAACGTTGACCTACCATACCAGTCAATCAATCATACCCACTGCCTGGTCTATCACCTGAGAAAATGAAAATCAAAAATCACAGGCTGGCAATCCTGCACTCCAGCAATATTTACCATAGGCAACTCTTGGAAGCAATGAAAATGTCCATTAACAGAGGAATGCACCAAGAAGAAGTGGTCCATGTACACAATGGAATATTAGCCATGGAAAACATTGAAGCACTGCTCTTTGAGGCACCATAGATGAGCCTGGAGATAATCACAAAACATGAAGTAGGTCGGAAAGCAAAACACCTATATCCTATATTATCACTTATGGCATTATCTAATAACTGACACAGATGAACATATTTCCAAAGAGAAAGACACTCACAGGCTTAGAAAACAAACTATGCTCATCTGAAAGGAAAGGAGGGGGGAAATAGAGAAATGAAGATTAGTGTTACTATACATATACAAACACATATTATATACATGTATCAAAAACACCGAACATATAGCAAGGGAGGTCGATGGAACACTGTAGTATTTTACATGGGAAGAGGATCTGTACATTAATAGACATACAGAATGTACAAATGAACCAGATTGTGTACACCTAGGACAAACAATATTCTAAAATTTTCCCAGATTAAAAAAATTTTAAAAACCAAGAAGAAGTAATGAGACATAAACTTATGGGGATTTCTCCTGGAAAATTCCATTCTAATTTACAACCTAGGACAATGACTTCCAGAAAGGCTCTGCTGCCCTAGTACCCAGATTGGGGAATGGAGAATGCTACCTCCTTGTGGCCGTTTCCCACAACAGCAGCTTTGAACCCCCTGCAAATGGTCACTAAATTTTCACCAACTTGCCGTTCTGTAAATGACACTTGCCCTCCAGAAAATTTCTGGGGTCAAAAATCGACCAAAAACTTCACAAGAGGGCAACCTTCGAAGCAGACAATTTCAAGAGCTCTATTGTACTCACGGGTTTTTCTTTTAAGAGAAAAGAAAAAGGGGTAGGAATATGACGAATTAAAAAAAATTTAATGACATGCATACCCATAATACAAAAACCTATCAGCTCACAGCAGTCAGAATGGCCATTAGGAAAAATGCTGCAAAAAATAAATGGTGAAGGGAGTGTGGAGAAATGCGTACCCTCTTTTGTAAGGGGTGGCATGTAAAGAGCCACTAATGAAAACACAGTGTAGGTGCTTTGAAAAGGGAAACATTGAGCTACCAGTCAATCAATCACAACCACTGCTTGGCCTATCACCTGAGAAAATGAGAATCAAAAAGTCACAGGCTGGCAAACCTGTACGCCAGCAAGATTTACCATAGCCAGCACGTGGAAGCAATGAAAATGTCCATCAACCGAGGAATGCACCAAGAAGAAGTGGTCCACTTACAAAATGGAATATTACTCTAATAATAAATATAAATTAAATTTAAAAACAAACAAAAGCAAGGAGACATCAACATTTGTGGGTTTATCCGGGCACATTGCACTCTAATTTATAACCGAAGAACACCACTGGCCGGTAGGTCTGTTTCCCTAGTACCAGCAAGGGGAATGTAGAAAGGCTGCCGCTCTCTGGCCGTTACCTGCAAAAGCAGGTTTAAAGCCTGAGCTAATGTCACTTCATATGAACAAGTACTGCAGGGCTGTAAATGAAACCTGCCCTCAAAAGGTCTTGAGGGAGATAATGGCCAAAATATTTCAAATGGTGACACATACTTTAAGAAAACACTTTGAAGAAATAAGCTCTAATCACAGCTGGAAAAATTAAAAGGACATGTCTTAAAGCTCAATTTCAACGCATTATGAGACACATGCAAATTCAACCACAAAGAGGTATCAGCTCACACCACTCAGAATAATCATCAGCAAAAACTACAAAGAATAAATCCTGAAGGTGCTAGGAAGAAATACATGCCCTCCACATTAAGTGGGACATAACCTGGAAAGAACCACTAAGGAGAACAGAACAGAGGTGCCTTTAAAAGGTAAACATTGAGCTAGCGTATGATCCAGCAGATCTATTCCTGGACCTATAAACTAAGAAGACAGAATTGGAAGGACACAGGCACGCAAATCTACACTGCATAGTATTACAATAGCCAAGATATGGAAGTAACCAAAAAGTCCATCGACAGATGGGTGGACAAAGAAGAACTGCTACCTGTACAGATGGAATGTGAGCTACTGAAAAAATGATACAATGCCATTTGCAGCACCATAGATGAGTCTAGAAGTAATCATGCAACTTGGAGTAAGTGAGAAATCGAAAGACACATATCCTATCATATCACATATAGGGGTTACCTAAAAAATGATACAAACAAAGATATTTCCACAAACACTATCATAGATTCATTAAAAAAAACTTATGGTTCACCAAATGGACAGGTGTGAGGATTGGATACATTATCATATTGAGGTTAACAGAGAGATACAAACACATGTGAAATATATAATCACCAAAGACCTACGCAATACCAAGAGAAGACTACTCAACATTGTGTCATAACCTACATGGGAAAAGGATCCGAAGAAGAATAGATATATGTGTATGTGTGAAAGAACCACATCTTGCACACCTAGAACAAACAAAACATTGTAATCAAGTTTGCTGTGATAAAAAATAAAAATTAAGTTAAAAATACCAACAAGAAATAATGAGACATAAACTTAAAGGGCTTTTTCCTCGCACATTCTATTCTAATTAACACCTAGAACACCACTTCCAGTAAGGCTCTGTTGCCCTAGTAACCAGATTTGGTAAAGGAGAAATGCTGCCGCCTTGTGGCCGATTCCCGCAAGAGCAACTTTTAACCCACAGCTAATAGTCACTTACCATTCATAAGCAAACAGGGCTGTAAAGGACACCTGCCCTCAAAATTGTGCTGAGGTAGGGAATGGATAAAAGAATTCAAAACAGGCAAAATGTTCACGAAGATAGTATGAAGACGTAAGTTTTACTCACTCTCTTTTTAAAGAAAGGAAAATGGATAAAACCTCAGCCTCAGGAAGTATTAGACTCATGCAATCTAATCTACAAAAACTTTTCAACTCACACCAATCGACTGACCATTGGCAAAAAGTCTACAAACAATAAATGCTGAAGAGGTTTTAGAGAACTGTGTACCCTCTAGCTGCTGGTGAGATGTAAGAGGGTTAAACGCAAATAATGACAACAGAAAGGAGCTGCGTTTAAAAGGAAAAATTGAGGTACCATTCCATCCAGCAGGCACACCAATGGGCCACTCACCTGAGAAGACCAGAATGAAGAAGACCCGGGCTGCAAAAGCTGCACTGCAGCCTGATTCACAATAGACAAGACAGTGAAGCAACCAAAATATCCATCAACAGATGAAACGATAAAGAAGAAGTGGTCCATGTACACAATGAATACTAGCCATGGAAAACAATGAAACACTGCTCTTTGAGGCACCATAGATGATCTTGGAGATAATCACAGAACATGAGGTAAGTCGGAAAGCAAAAGTCCTATATCCTATGATATCACTTATAGGCGTTATCTAATAACTGACACAAATGAACATATTTCCACACAGAAAGTCAATCACAGACTTATTAAAAAAAAACTATGCTTATCTAAAAGGAAAGGTGGGGGGAATGGATAAATGAAGATTAGCGTTACCATATGTATAAAAATACATATTATATACATATATCAAAAAGACCAACCATATAGCAAGGAAGGATTACGGAACACTCTGTAATAATTTACACGGAAAGAGGATCTCTACATAAATAGTTATATACAATATGTAGATGAACCAGAGTGTGTACACCTTGGACGAACAACATTCTAACCATTACCCCAATTGAAAAAATTAAAACAACGAACTAGGAGTAATGAGACATAAACTTATGGGGGGTTTTCCTGGCACATTCCATCCAAATTTAAAACCTAGGCAAACAACTTCCAGAATGGCTCTGCTGCCCTTGTACCCAGATTTGGGAATGGAGAAATGCTGCATCCTTGTGGCCGTTTCCCACAAGAGCAGCTTTAAACCCACTGCAAAAGGTCACTAAATATTCTCCAATTGCTGGTCTGTAAATGACACCGGCCCTCCAAAAAATACTGAGGTCGAAAATCGAGCAAAAAATTCCAGAGTGCAACCTTCCAAAAAGAAAATTTGAAGAGGTTTATTATAGTCACACTTTTTTGCTTTTTTCTTTTAACAGAAAAGAAAAAGGCGTGGAAAAATGATGAATTGTAGGAATTTTTACAGACATGTAAACCTAAATTACAAAAACCTATCAGCTCACACCAGTCAGAACGGCCATCAACAAAAATGCTGCAAACAATAAATGCTGACGTGATTTTGGAGAAATGCGTACCCTCGATTCTAAGGGGGACGTGGTAAGAGCCACTAATGAAAGCACAATTGAGGTGCCTTGAAAAGGTAAACGTTGACATACCATACCAGTCAATCAATCATACCCACTGCTGGGTCTATCACCTGAGAATGAAAATCAAAAATCACAGGCTGGCAATCCTGCACTCCAGCAATATTTACCATAGGCAACACTTGGAAGCAACGAAAATGTCCATCAACAGAGGAATGCACCAAGAAGAAGTGGTCCATGTACACAATGGAATATTAGCCATGGAAAACATTGAAGCACTGCTCTTTGAGGCACCATAGATGAGCCTGGAAATAATCACAAAACATGAAGTAGGTCGGACAGCAAAACACCTATATCCTATATTATCACTTATGGCATTATCTAATAACTGACACAGATGAACATATTTCCAAAGAGAAAGACACTCACAGGCTTAGAAATCAAACTATGCTCATCTGAAAGGAAAGGAGGGGGGAAATTGAGAAATGAAGAGTAGTGTTACTATACATATACAAATACATATTATATACATGTATCAAAAAGACCGAACATATAGCAAGGGAGGTCAACGGAACACTGTAATATTTTACATGGGAAGAGGATCTGTACATTAATAGACATACATAATGTACAAATGAACCAGACTGCGTACACAAAAGACAAACAATATTTTAAACTTTACCCAGATTAAAAAAAAATTAAAAACCAAGAAGAAGTAATGAGACAAACTTATGGGGAGTTCTCCTGGCAAATTCCATTCTAATTTACAACCTAGGACAATGACTTCCAGAAAGGCTCTGCTGCCCTAGTACCCAGATTGGGGAATGGAGAAATGCTACCTCCTTGTGGCCGTTTCCCACAACAGCAGCTTTGAACCTACTGCAAAAGGTCACTAAATTTTCACCAACTTGCCGTTCTGTAAATGACACTTGCCCTCCAGAAAATTTCTGGGGTCAAAAATCGACCAAAAACTTCACAAGAGGGCAACCTTCGAAGCAGACAATTTCAAGAGCTCTATTGTACTCACGGGTTTTTCTTTTAAGAGAAAAGAAAAAGGGGTAGGAATATGACGAATTAAAAAAAATTTAATGACATGCATACCCATAATACAAAAACCTATCAGCTCACAGCAGTCAGAATGGCCATTAGGAAAAATGCTGCAAAAAATAAATGGTGAAGGGAGTGTGGAGAAATGCGTACCCTCTTTTGTAAGGGGTGGCATGTAAAGAGCCACTAATGAAAACACAGTGTAGGTGCTTTGAAAAGGGAAACATTGAGCTACCAGTCAATCAATCACAACCACTGCTTGGCCTATCACCTGAGAAAATGAGAATCAAAAAGTCACAGGCTGGCAAACCTGTACGCCAGCAAGATTTACCATAGCCAGCACGTGGAAGCAATGAAAATGTCCATCAACCGAGGAATGCACCAAGAAGAAGTGGTCCACTTACAAAATGGAATATTACTCTAATAATAAATATAAATTAAATTTAAAAACAAACAAAAGCAAGGAGACATCAACATTTGTGGGTTTATCCGGGCACATTGCACTCTAATTTATAACCGAAGAACACCACTGGCCGGTAGGTCTGTTTCCCTAGTACCAGCAAGGGGAATGTAGAAAGGCTGCCGCTCTCTGGCCGTTACCTGCAAAAGCAGGTTTAAAGCCTGAGCTAATGTCACTTCATATGAACAAGTACTGCAGGGCTGTAAATGAAACCTGCCCTCAAAATGTCTTGAGGGAGATAATGGCCAAAATATTTCAAATGGTGACACATACTTTAAGAAAACACTTTGAAGAAATAAGCTCTAATCACAGCTGGAAAAATTAAAAGGACATGTCTTAAAGCTCAATTTCAACGCATTATGAGACACATGCAAATTCAACCACAAAGAGGTATCAGCTCACACCACTCAGAATAATCATCAGCAAAAACTACAAAGAATAAATCCTGAAGGTGCTGGGAAGAAATACATGCCCTCCACATTAAGTGGGACATAACCTGGAAAGAACCACTAAGGAGAACAGAACAGAGGTGCCTTTAAAAGGTAAACATTGAGCTAGTGTATGATCCAGCAGATCTATTCCTGGACCTATAAACTAAGAAGACAGAATTGGAAGGACACAGGCACGCAAATCTGCACTGCATAGTATTACAATAGCCAAGATATGGAAGTAACCAAAAAGTCCATCGACAGATGGGTGGACAAAGAAGAACTGCTACCTGTACAGATGGAATGTGAGCTACTGAAAAAATGATACAATGCCATTTGCAGCACCATAGATGAGTCTAGAAGTAATCATGCAACTTGGAGTAAGTGAGAAAGCGAAAGACACATATCCTATCATATCACATATAGGGGTTACCTAAAAAATGATACAAACAAAGATATTTCCACAAACACTATCATAGATTCATTAAAAAAACTTATGGTTCACCAAATGGACAGGTGTGAGGATTGGATACATTACCATATTGAGGTTAACAGAGAGATACAAACACATGTGAAATATATAATCACCAAAGACCTACGCAATACCAAGAGAAGACTACTCAACATTGTGTCATAACCTACATGGGAAAAGGATCCGAAGAAGAATAGATATATGTGTATGTGTGAAAGAACCACATCTTGCACACCTAGAACAAACAAAACATTGTAATCAAGTTTGCTGTGATAAAAAATAAAAATTAAGTTAAAAATACCAACAAGAAATAATGAGACATAAACTTAAAGGGCTTTTTCCTCGCACATTCTATTCTAATTAACACCTAGAACACCACTTCCAGTAAGGCTCTGTTGCCCTAGTAACCAGATTTGGTAAAGGAGAAATGCTGCCGCCTTGTGGCCGATTCCCGCAAGAGCAACTTTTAACCCACAGCTAATAGTCACTTACCATTCATAAGCAAACAGGGCTGTAAAGGACACCTGCCCTCAAAATTGTGCTGAGGTAGGGAATGGATAAAAGAATTCAAAACAGGCAAAATGTTCACGAAGATAGTATGAAGACGTAAGTTTTACTCACTCTCTTTTTAAAGAAAGGAAAATGGATAAAACCTCAGCCTCAGGAAGTATTAGACTCATGCAATCTAATCTACAAAAACTTTTCAACTCACACCAATCGACTGACCATTGGCAAAAAGTCTACAAACAATAAATGCTGAAGAGGTTTTAGAGAACTGTGTACCCTCTAGCTGCTGGTGAGATGTAAGAGGGTTAAACGCAAATAATGACAACAGAAAGGAGCTGCGTTTAAAAGGAAAAATTGAGGTACCATTCCATCCAGCAGGCACACCAATGGGCCACTCACCTGAGAAGACCAGAATGAAGAAGACCCGGGCTGCAAAAGCTGCACTGCAGCCTGATTCACAATAGACAAGACAGTGAAGCAACCAAAATGTCCATCAACAGATGAAACGATAAAGAAGAAGTGGTCCATGTACACAATGAATACTAGCCACGGAAAACAATGAAACACTGCTCTTTGAGGCACCATAGATGATCTTGGAGATAATCACAGAACATGAGGTAAGTCGGAAAGCAAAAGTCCTATATCCTATGATATCACTTATAGGCGTTATCTAATAACTGACACAAATGAACATATTTCCACACAGAAAGTCAATCACAGACTTATTAAAAAAAAACTATGCTTATCTAAAAGGAAAGGTGGGGGGAATGGATAAATGAAGATTAGCGTTACCATATGTATACAAATACATATTATATACATATATCAAAAAGACCAACCATATAGCAAGGAAGGATTATGGAACACTCTGTAATAATTTACACGGAAAGAGGATCTCTACATAAATAGTTATATACAATATGTAGATGAACCAGAGTGTGTACACGTTGGACGAACAACATTCTTACCATTACCCCAGTTGAAAAAATTAAAACAACGAACTAGGAGTAATGAGACATAAACTTATGGGGGGTTTTCCTGGCACATTCCATCCAAATTTAAAACCTAGGCAAACAACTTCCAGAATGGCTCTGATGCCCTAGTAACCCAGATTTGGGAATGGAGAAATGCTGCATCCTGGTGGCCGTTTCCCACAAGAGCAGCTTTAAACCCACTGCAAAAGGTCACTAAATATTCACCAATTGCAGGTCTGTAAATGACACCGGCCCTCCAAAAAATACTGAGGTCGAAAATCGACCAAAAAATTCCAGAGTGCAACCTTCCAAAAAGAAAATTTGAAGAGATATATTATACTCACACTTTTTTTCTTTTTTCTTTTAACAGAAAAGAAAAAGGCGTGGAAAAATGATGAATTGTAGGAATTTTTACAGACATGTAAACCCAAATTACAAAAACCTATCAGCTCACACCAGTCAGAACTGCCATCAACAAAAATGCTGCAAACAATAAATGCTGACGTGATTGTGGAGAAATGTGTACCCTCGATTCTAATGGGGATGTGGTAAGAGCCACTAATGAAAGCACAATTGAGGTGCCTTGAAAAGGTAAACGTTGACCTACCATACCAGTCAATCAATCATACCCACTGCTGGGTCTATCACCTGAGAAAATGAAAATCAAAAATCACAGGCTGGCAATCCTGCACTCCAGCAATATTTACCATAGGCAACACTTGGAAGCAACGAAAATGTCCATCAACAGAGGAATGCACCAAGAAGAAGTGGTCCATGTACACAATGGAATATTAGCCATGGAAAACATTGAAGCACTGCTCTTTGAGGCACCATAGATGAGCCTGGAGATAATCACAAAACATGAAGTAGGTCGGACAGCAAAACACCTATATACTATATTATCACTTATGGCATTATCTAATAACTGACACAGATGAACATATTTCCAAAGAGAAAGACACTCACAGGCTTAGAAATCAAACTATGCTCATCTGAAAGGAAAGGAGGGGGGAAATTGAGAAATGAAGATTAGTGTTACTATACATATACAAATACATATTATATACATGTATCAAAAAGACCGAACATATAGCAAGGGAGGTCAACGGAACACTGTAATATTTTACATGGGAAGAGGATCTGTACATTAATAGACATACATAATGTACAAAGGAACCAGACTGCGTACACCAAAGACAAACAATATTCTAAACTTTACCCAGATTAAAAAAATTTAAAAACCAAGAAGAAGTAATGAGACATAAACTTATGGGGAGTTCTCCTGGCAAATTCCATTCTAATTTACAACCTAGGACAATGACTTCCAGAAAGGCTCTGCTGCCCTAGTACCCAGATTGGGGAATGGAGAAATGCTACCTCCTTGTGGCCGTTTCCCACAACAGCAGCTTTGAACCTACTGCAAAAGGTCACTAAATTTTCACCAACTTGCCGTTCTGTAAATGACACTTGCCCTCCAGAAAATTTCTGGGGTCAAAAATCGACCAAAAACTTCACAAGAGGGCAACCTTCGAAGCAGACAATTTCAAGAGCTATATTGTACTCACGGGTTTTTCTTTTAAGAGAAAAGAAAAAGGGGTAGGAATATGACGAATTAAAAAAAATTTAATGACATGCATACCCATAATACAAAAACCTATCAGCTCACAGCAGTCAGAATGGCCATTAGGAAAAATGCTGCAAAAAATAAATGGTGAAGGGAGTGTGGAGAAATGCGTACCCTCTTTTGTAAGGGGTGGCACGTAAAGAGCCACTAATGAAAACACAGTGTAGGTGCTTTGAAAAGGGAAACATTGAGCTACCAGTCAATCAATCACAACCACTGCTTGGCCTATCACCTGAGAGAATGAGAATCAAAAAGTCACAGGCTGGCAAACCTGTACGCCAGCAAGATTTACCATAGCCAGCACGTGGAAGCAATGAAAATGTCCATCAACCGAGGAATGCACCAAGAAGAAGTGGTCCACTTACAAAATGGAATATTACTCTAATAATAAATATAAATTAAATTTAAAAACAAACAAAAGCAAGGAGACATCAACATTTGTGGGTTTATCCGGGCACATTGCACTCTAATTTATAACCGAAGAACACCACTGGCCGGTAGGTCTGTTTCCCTAGTACCAGCAAGGGGAATGTAGAAAGGCTGCCGCTCTCTGGCCGTTACCTGCAAAAGCAGGTTTAAAGCCTGAGCTAATGTCACTTCATATGAACAAGTACTGCAGGGCTGTAAATGAAACCTGCCCTCAAAATGTCTTGAGGGAGATAATGGCCAAAATATTTCAAATGGTGACACATACTTTAAGAAAACACTTTGAAGAAATAAGCTCTAATCACAGCTGGAAAAATTAAAAGGACATGTCTTAAAGCTCAATTTCAACGCATTATGAGACACATGCAAATTCAACCACAAAGAGGTATCAGCTCACACCACTCAGAATAATCATCAGCAAAAACTACAAAGAATAAATCCTGAAGGTGCTGGGAAGAAATACATGCCCTCCACATTAAGTGGGACATAACCTGGAAAGAACCACTAAGGAGAACAGAACAGAGGTGCCTTTAAAAGGTAAACATTGAGCTAGCGTATGATCCAGCAGATCTATTCCTGGACCTATAAACTAAGAAGACAGAATTGGAAGGACACAGGCACGCAAATCTGCACTGCATAGTATTACAATAGCCAAGATATGGAAGTAACCAAAAAGTCCATCGACAGATGGGTGGACAAAGAAGAACTGCTACCTGTACAGATGGAATGTGAGCTACTGAAAAAATGATACAATGCCATTTGCAGCACCATAGATGAGTCTAGAAGTAATCATGCAACTTGGAGTAAGTGAGAAAGCGAAAGACACATATCCTATCATATCACATATAGGGGTTACCTAAAAAATGATACAAACAAAGATATTTCCACAAACACTATCATAGATTCATTAAAAAAACTTATGGTTCACCAAATTGACAGGTGTGAGGATTGGATACATTACCATATTGAGGTTAACAGAGAGATACAAACACATGTGAAATATATAATCACCAAAGACCTACGCAATACCAAGAGAAGACTACTCAACATTGTGTCATAACCTACATGGGAAAAGGATCCGAAGAAGAATAGATATATGTGTATGTGTGAAAGAACCACATCTTGCACACCTAGAACAAACAAAACATTGTAATCAAGTTTGCTGTGATAAAAAATAAAAATTAAGTTAAAAATACCAACAAGAAATAATGAGACATAAACTTAAAGGGCTTTTTCCTCGCACATTCTATTCTAATTAACACCTAGAACACCACTTCCAGTAAGGCTCTGTTGCCCTAGTAACCAGATTTGGTAAAGGAGAAATGCTGCCGCCTTGTGGCCGATTCCCGCAAGAGCAACTTTTAACCCACAGCTAATAGTCACTTACCATTCATAAGCAAACAGGGCTGTAAAGGACACCTGCCCTCAAAATTGTGCTGAGGTAGGGAATGGATAAAAGAATTCAAAACAGGCAAAATGTTCACGAAGATAGTATGAAGACGTAAGTTTTACTCACTCTCTTTTTAAAGAAAGGAAAATGGATAAAACCTCAGCCTCAGGAAGTATTAGACTCATGCAATCTAATCTACAAAAACTTTTCAACTCACACCAATCGACTGACCATTGGCAAAAAGTCTACAAACAATAAATGCTGAAGAGGTTTTAGAGAACTGTGTACCCTCTAGCTGCTGGTGAGATGTAAGAGGGTTAAACGCAAATAATGACAACAGAAAGGAGCTGCGTTTAAAAGGAAAAATTGAGGTACCATTCCATCCAGCAGGCACACCAATGGGCCACTCACCTGAGAAGACCAGAATGAAGAAGACCCGGGCTGCAAAAGCTGCACTGCAGCCTGATTCACAATAGACAAGACAGTGAAGCAACCAAAATGTCCATCAACAGATGAAACGATAAAGAAGAAGTGGTCCATGTACACAATGAATACTAGCCACGGAAAACAATGAAACACTGCTCTTTGAGGCACCATAGATGATCTTGGAGATAATCACAGAACATGAGGTAAGTCGGAAAGCAAAAGTCCTATATCCTATGATATCACTTATAGGCGTTATCTAATAACTGACACAAATGAACATATTTCCACACAGAAAGTCAATCACAGACTTATTAAAAAAAAACTATGCTTATCTAAAAGGAAAGGTGGGGGGAATGGATAAATGAAGATTAGCGTTACCATATGTATACAAATACATATTATATACATATATCAAAAAGACCAACCATATAGCAAGGAAGGATTATGGAACACTCTGTAATAATTTACACGGAAAGAGGATCTCTACATAAATAGTTATATACAATATGTAGATGAACCAGAGTGTGTACACGTTGGACGAACAACATTCTTACCATTACCCCAGTTGAAAAAATTAAAACAACGAACTAGGAGTAATGAGACATAAACTTATGGGGGGTTTTCCTGGCACATTCCATCCAAATTTAAAACCTAGGCAAACAACTTCCAGAATGGCTCTGATGCCCTAGTAACCCAGATTTGGGAATGGAGAAATGCTGCATCCTGGTGGCCGTTTCCCACAAGAGCAGCTTTAAACCCACTGCAAAAGGTCACTAAATATTCACCAATTGCAGGTCTGTAAATGACACTGGCCCTCCAAAAAATACTGAGGTCGAAAATCGACCAAAAAATTCCAGAGTGCAACCTTCCAAAAAGAAAATTTGAAGAGGTATATTATACTCACACTTTTTTTCTTTTTTCTTTTAACAGAAAAGAAAAAGGCGTGGAAAAATGATGAATTGTAGGAATTTTTACAGACATGTAAACCCAAATTACAAAAACCTATCAGCTCACACCAGTCAGAACTGCCATCAACAAAAATGCTGCAAACAATAAATGCTGACGTGATTGTGGAGAAATGTGTACCCTCGATTCTAATGGGGATGTGGTAAGAGCCACTAATGAAAGCACAATTGAGGTGCCTTGAAAAGGTAAACGTTGACCTACCATACCAGTCAATCAATCATACCCACTGCTGGGTCTATCACCTGAGAAAATGAAAATCAAAAATCACAGGCTGGCAATCCTGCACTCCAGCAATATTTACCATAGGCAACACTTGGAAGCAACGAAAATGTCCATCAACAGAGGAATGCACCAAGAAGAAGTGGTCCATGTACACAATGGAATATTAGCCATGGAAAACATTGAAGCACTGCTCTTTGAGGCACCATAGATGAGCCTGGAGATAATCACAAAACATGAAGTAGGTCGGACAGCAAAACACCTATATACTATATTATCACTTATGGCATTATCTAATAACTGACACAGATGAACATATTTCCAAAGAGAAAGACACTCACAGGCTTAGAAATCAAACTATGCTCATCTGAAAGGAAAGGAGGGGGGAAATTGAGAAATGAAGATTAGTGTTACTATACATATACAAATACATATTATATACATGTATCAAAAAGACCGAACATATAGCAAGGGAGGTCAACGGAACACTGTAATATTTTACATGGGAAGAGGATCTGTACATTAATAGACATACATAATGTACAAAGGAACCAGACTGCGTACACCAAAGACAAACAATATTCTAAACTTTACCCAGATTAAAAAAATTTAAAAACCAAGAAGAAGTAATGAGACATAAACTTATGGGGAGTTCTCCTGGCAAATTCCATTCTAATTTACAACCTAGGACAATGACTTCCAGAAAGGCTCTGCTGCCCTAGTACCCAGATTGGGGAATGGAGAAATGCTACCTCCTTGTGGCCGTTTCCCACAACAGCAGCTTTGAACCTACTGCAAAAGGTCACTAAATTTTCACCAACTTGCCGTTCTGTAAATGACACTTGCCCTCCAGAAAATTTCTGGGGTCAAAAATCGACCAAAAACTTCACAAGAGGGCAACCTTCGAAGCAGACAATTTCAAGAGCTATATTGTACTCACGGGTTTTTCTTTTAAGAGAAAAGAAAAAGGGGTAGGAATATGACGAATTAAAAAAAATTTAATGACATGCATACCCATAATACAAAAACCTATCAGCTCACAGCAGTCAGAATGGCCATTAGGAAAAATGCTGCAAAAAATAAATGGTGAAGGGAGTGTGGAGAAATGCGTACCCTCTTTTGTAAGGGGTGGCACGTAAAGAGCCACTAATGAAAACACAGTGTAGGTGCTTTGAAAAGGGAAACATTGAGCTACCAGTCAATCAATCACAACCACTGCTTGGCCTATCACCTGAGAGAATGAGAATCAAAAAGTCACAGGCTGGCAAACCTGTACGCCAGCAAGATTTACCATAGCCAGCACGTGGAAGCAATGAAAATGTCCATCAACCGAGGAATGCACCAAGAAGAAGTGGTCCACTTACAAAATGGAATATTACTCTAATAATAAATATAAATTAAATTTAAAAACAAACAAAAGCAAGGAGACATCAACATTTGTGGGTTTATCCGGGCACATTGCACTCTAATTTATAACCGAAGAACACCACTGGCCGGTAGGTCTGTTTCCCTAGTACCAGCAAGGGGAATGTAGAAAGGCTGCCGCTCTCTGGCCGTTACCTGCAAAAGCAGGTTTAAAGCCTGAGCTAATGTCACTTCATATGAACAAGTACTGCAGGGCTGTAAATGAAACCTGCCCTCAAAATGTCTTGAGGGAGATAATGGCCAAAATATTTCAAATGGTGACACATACTTTAAGAAAACACTTTGAAGAAATAAGCTCTAATCACAGCTGGAAAAATTAAAAGGACATGTCTTAAAGCTCAATTTCAACGCATTATGAGACACATGCAAATTCAACCACAAAGAGGTATCAGCTCACACCACTCAGAATAATCATCAGCAAAAACTACAAAGAATAAATCCTGAAGGTGCTGGGAAGAAATACATGCCCTCCACATTAAGTGGGACATAACCTGGAAAGAACCACTAAGGAGAACAGAACAGAGGTGCCTTTAAAAGGTAAACATTGAGCTAGCGTATGATCCAGCAGATCTATTCCTGGACCTATAAACTAAGAAGACAGAATTGGAAGGACACAGGCACGCAAATCTGCACTGCATAGTATTACAATAGCCAAGATATGGAAGTAACCAAAAAGTCCATCGACAGATGGGTGGACAAAGAAGAACTGCTACCTGTACAGATGGAATGTGAGCTACTGAAAAAATGATACAATGCCATTTGCAGCACCATAGATGAGTCTAGAAGTAATCATGCAACTTGGAGTAAGTGAGAAAGCGAAAGACACATATCCTATCATATCACATATAGGGGTTACCTAAAAAATGATACAAACAAAGATATTTCCACAAACACTATCATAGATTCATTAAAAAAACTTATGGTTCACCAAATGGACAGGTGTGAGGATTGGATACATTACCATATTGAGGTTAACAGAGAGATACAAACACATGTGAAATATATAATCACCAAAGACCTACGCAATACCAAGAGAAGACTACTCAACATTGTGTCATAACCTACATGGGAAAAGGATCCGAAGAAGAATAGATATATGTATATGTGTGAAAGAACCACATCTTGCACACCTAGAACAAACAAAACATTGTAATCAAGTTTGCTGTGATAAAAAATAAAAATTAAGTTAAAAATACCAACAAGAAATAATGAGACATAAACTTAAAGGGCTTTTTCCTCGCACATTCTATTCTAATTAACACCTAGAACACCACTTCCAGTAAGGCTCTGTTGCCCTAGTAACCAGATTTGGTAAAGGAGAAATGCTGCCGCCTTGTGGCCGATTCCCGCAAGAGCAACTTTTAACCCACAGCTAATAGTCACTTACCATTCATAAGCAAACAGGGCTGTAAAGGACACCTGCCCTCAAAATTGTGCTGAGGTAGGGAATGGATAAAAGAATTCAAAACAGGCAAAATGTTCACGAAGATAGTATGAAGACGTAAGTTTTACTCACTCTCTTTTTAAAGAAAGGAAAATGGATAAAAGCTCAGCCTCAGGAAGTATTAGACTCATGCAATCTAATCTACAAAAACTTTTCAACTCACACCAATCGACTGACCATTGGCAAAAAGTCTACAAACAATAAATGCTGAAGAGGTTTTAGAGAACTGTGTACCCTCTAGCTGCTGGTGAGATGTAAGAGGGTTAAACGCAAATAATGACAACAGAAAGGAGCTGCGTTTAAAAGGAAAAATTGAGGTACCATTCCATCCAGCAGGCACACCAATGGGCCACTCACCTGAGAAGACCAGAATGAAGAAGACCCGGGCTGCAAAAGCTGCACTGCAGCCTGATTCACAATAGACAAGACAGTGAAGCAACCAAAATGTCCATCAACAGATGAAACGATAAAGAAGAAGTGGTCCATGTACACAATGAATACTAGCCACGGAAAACAATGAAACACTGCTCTTTGAGGCACCATAGATGATCTTGGAGATAATCACAGAACATGAGGTAAGTCGGAAAGCAAAAGTCCTATATCCTATGATATCACTTATAGGCGTTATCTAATAACTGACACAAATGAACATATTTCCACACAGAAAGTCAATCACAGACTTATTAAAAAAAAACTATGCTTATCTAAAAGGAAAGGTGGGGGGAATGGATAAATGAAGATTAGCGTTACCATATGTATACAAATACATATTATATACATATATCAAAAAGACCAACCATATAGCAAGGAAGGATTATGGAACACTCTGTAATAATTTACACGGAAAGAGGATCTCTACATAAATAGTTATATACAATATGTAGATGAACCAGAGTGTGTACACGTTGGACGAACAACATTCTTACCATTACCCCAGTTGAAAAAATTAAAACAACGAACTAGGAGTAATGAGACATAAACTTATGGGGGGTTTTCCTGGCACATTCCATCCAAATTTAAAACCTAGGCAAACAACTTCCAGAATGGCTCTGATGCCCTAGTAACCCAGATTTGGGAATGGAGAAATGCTGCATCCTGGTGGCCGTTTCCCACAAGAGCAGCTTTAAACCCACTGCAAAAGGTCACTAAATATTCACCAATTGCAGGTCTGTAAATGACACCGGCCCTCCAAAAAATACTGAGGTCGAAAATCGACCAAAAAATTCCAGAGTGCAACCTTCCAAAAAGAAAATTTGAAGAGGTATATTATACTCACACTTTTTTTCTTTTTTCTTTTAACAGAAAAGAAAAAGGCGTGGAAAAATGATGAATTGTAGGAATTTTTACAGACATGTAAACCCAAATTACAAAAACCTATCAGCTCACACCAGTCAGAACTGCCATCAACAAAAATGCTGCAAGCAATAAATGCTGACGTGATTGTGGAGAAATGTGTACCCTCGATTCTAATGGGGATGTGGTAAGAGCCACTAATGAAAGCACAATTGAGGTGCCTTGAAAAGGTAAACGTTGACCTACCATACCAGTCAATCAATCATACCCACTGCTGGGTCTATCACCTGAGAAAATGAAAATCAAAAATCACAGGCTGGCAATCCTGCACTCCAGCAATATTTACCATAGGCAACACTTGGAAGCAACGAAAATGTCCATCAACAGAGGAATGCACCAAGAAGAAGTGGTCCATGTACACAATGGAATATTAGCCATGGAAAACATTGAAGCACTGCTCTTTGAGGCACCATAGATGAGCCTGGAGATAATCACAAAACATGAAGTAGGTCGGACAGCAAAACACCTATATACTATATTATCACTTATGGCATTATCTAATAACTGACACAGATGAACATATTTCCAAAGAGAAAGACACTCACAGGCTTAGAAATCAAACTATGCTCATCTGAAAGGAAAGGAGGGGGGAAATTGAGAAATGAAGATTAGTGTTACTATACATATACAAATACATATTATATACATGTATCAAAAAGACCGAACATATAGCAAGGGAGGTCAACGGAACACTGTAATATTTTACATGGGAAGAGGATCTGTACATTAATAGACATACATAATGTACAAAGGAACCAGACTGCGTACACCAAAGACAAACAATATTCTAAACTTTACCCAGATTAAAAAAATTTAAAAACCAAGAAGAAGTAATGAGACATAAACTTATGGGGACTTCTCCTGGCAAATTCCATTCTAATTTACAACCTAGGACAATGACTTCCAGAAAGGCTCTGCTGCCCTAGTACCCAGATTGGGGAATGGAGAAATGCTACCTCCTTGTGGCCGTTTCCCACAACAGCAGCTTTGAACCTACTGCAAAAGGTCACTAAATTTTCACCAACTTGCCGTTCTGTAAATGACACTTGCCCTCCAGAAAATTTCTGGGGTCAAAAATCGACCAAAAACTTCACAAGAGGGCAACCTTCGAAGCAGACAATTTCAAGAGCTATATTGTACTCACGGGTTTTTCTTTTAAGAGAAAAGAAAAAGGGGTAGGAATATGACGAATTAAAAAAAATTTAATGACATGCATACCCATAATACAAAAACCTATCAGCTCACAGCAGTCAGAATGGCCATTAGGAAAAATGCTGCAAAAAATAAATGGTGAAGGGAGTGTGGAGAAATGCGTACCCTCTTTTGTAAGGGGTGGCACGTAAAGAGCCACTAATGAAAACACAGTGTAGGTGCTTTGAAAAGGGAAACATTGAGCTACCAGTCAATCAATCACAACCACTGCTTGGCCTATCACCTGAGAGAATGAGAATCAAAAAGTCACAGGCTGGCAAACCTGTACGCCAGCAAGATTTACCATAGCCAGCACGTGGAAGCAATGAAAATGTCCATCAACCGAGGAATGCACCAAGAAGAAGTGGTCCACTTACAAAATGGAATATTACTCTAATAATAAATATAAATTAAATTTAAAAACAAACAAAAGCAAGGAGACATCAACATTTGTGGGTTTATCCGGGCACATTGCACTCTAATTTATAACCGAAGAACACCACTGGCCGGTAGGTCTGTTTCCCTAGTACCAGCAAGGGGAATGTAGAAAGGCTGCCGCTCTCTGGCCGTTACCTGCAAAAGCAGGTTTAAAGCCTGAGCTAATGTCACTTCATATGAACAAGTACTGCAGGGCTGTAAATGAAACCTGCCCTCAAAATGTCTTGAGGGAGATAATGGCCAAAATATTTCAAATGGTGACACATACTTTAAGAAAACACTTTGAAGAAATAAGCTCTAATCACAGCTGGAAAAATTAAAAGGACATGTCTTAAAGCTCAATTTCAACGCATTATGAGACACATGCAAATTCAACCACAAAGAGGTATCAGCTCACACCACTCAGAATAATCATCAGCAAAAACTACAAAGAATAAATCCTGAAGGTGCTGGGAAGAAATACATGCCCTCCACATTAAGTGGGACATAACCTGGAAAGAACCACTAAGGAGAACAGAACAGAGGTGCCTTTAAAAGGTAAACATTGAGCTAGCGTATGATCCAGCAGATCTATTCCTGGACCTATAAACTAAGAAGACAGAATTGGAAGGACACAGGCACGCAAATCTGCACTGCATAGTATTACAATAGCCAAGATATGGAAGTAACCAAAAAGTCCATCGACAGATGGGTGGACAAAGAAGAACTGCTACCTGTACAGATGGAATGTGAGCTACTGAAAAAATGATACAATGCCATTTGCAGCACCATAGATGAGTCTAGAAGTAATCATGCAACTTGGAGTAAGTGAGAAAGCGAAAGACACATATCCTATCATATCACATATAGGGGTTACCTAAAAAATGATACAAACAAAGATATTTCCACAAACACTATCATAGATTCATTAAAAAAACTTATGGTTCACCAAATGGACAGGTGTGAGGATTGGATACATTACCATATTGAGGTTAACAGAGAGATACAAACACATGTGAAATATATAATCACCAAAGACCTACGCAATACCAAGAGAAGACTACTCAACATTGTGTCATAACCTACATGGGAAAAGGATCCGAAGAAGAATAGATATATGTATATGTGTGAAAGAACCACATCTTGCACACCTAGAACAAACAAAACATTGTAATCAAGTTTGCTGTGATAAAAAATAAAAATTAAGTTAAAAATACCAACAAGAAATAATGAGACATAAACTTAAAGGGCTTTTTCCTCGCACATTCTATTCTAATTAACACCTAGAACACCACTTCCAGTAAGGCTCTGTTGCCCTAGTAACCAGATTTGGTAAAGGAGAAATGCTGCCGCCTTGTGGCCGATTCCCGCAAGAGCAACTTTTAACCCACAGCTAATAGTCACTTACCATTCATAAGCAAACAGGGCTGTAAAGGACACCTGCCCTCAAAATTGTGCTGAGGTAGGGAATGGATAAAAGAATTCAAAACAGGCAAAATGTTCACGAAGATAGTATGAAGACGTAAGTTTTACTCACTCTCTTTTTAAAGAAAGGAAAATGGATAAAAGCTCAGCCTCAGGAAGTATTAGACTCATGCAATCTAATCTACAAAAACTTTTCAACTCACACCAATCGACTGACCATTGGCAAAAAGTCTACAAACAATAAATGCTGAAGAGGTTTTAGAGAACTGTGTACCCTCTAGCTGCTGGTGAGATGTAAGAGGGTTAAACGCAAATAATGACAACAGAAAGGAGCTGCGTTTAAAAGGAAAAATTGAGGTACCATTCCATCCAGCAGGCACACCAATGGGCCACTCACCTGAGAAGACCAGAATGAAGAAGACCCGGGCTGCAAAAGCTGCACTGCAGCCTGATTCACAATAGACAAGACAGTGAAGCAACCAAAATGTCCATCAACAGATGAAACGATAAAGAAGAAGTGGTCCATGTACACAATGAATACTAGCCACGGAAAACAATGAAACACTGCTCTTTGAGGCACCATAGATGATCTTGGAGATAATCACAGAACATGAGGTAAGTCGGAAAGCAAAAGTCCTATATCCTATGATATCACTTATAGGCGTTATCTAATAACTGACACAAATGAACATATTTCCACACAGAAAGTCAATCACAGACTTATTAAAAAAAAACTATGCTTATCTAAAAGGAAAGGTGGGGGGAATGGATAAATGAAGATTAGCGTTACCATATGTATACAAATACATATTATATACATATATCAAAAAGACCAACCATATAGCAAGGAAGGATTATGGAACACTCTGTAATAATTTACACGGAAAGAGGATCTCTACATAAATAGTTATATACAATATGTAGATGAACCAGAGTGTGTACACGTTGGACGAACAACATTCTTACCATTACCCCAGTTGAAAAAATTAAAACAACGAACTAGGAGTAATGAGACATAAACTTATGGGGGGTTTTCCTGGCACATTCCATCCAAATTTAAAACCTAGGCAAACAACTTCCAGAATGGCTCTGATGCCCTAGTAACCCAGATTTGGGAATGGAGAAATGCTGCATCCTGGTGGCCGTTTCCCACAAGAGCAGCTTTAAACCCACTGCAAAAGGTCACTAAATATTCACCAATTGCAGGTCTGTAAATGACACCGGCCCTCCAAAAAATACTGAGGTCGAAAATCGACCAAAAAATTCCAGAGTGCAACCTTCCAAAAAGAAAATTTGAAGAGGTATATTATACTCACACTTTTTTTCTTTTTTCTTTTAACAGAAAAGAAAAAGGCGTGGAAAAATGATGAATTGTAGGAATTTTTACAGACATGTAAACCCAAATTACAAAAACCTATCAGCTCACACCAGTCAGAACTGCCATCAACAAAAATGCTGCAAGCAATAAATGCTGACGTGATTGTGGAGAAATGTGTACCCTCGATTCTAATGGGGATGTGGTAAGAGCCACTAATGAAAGCACAATTGAGGTGCCTTGAAAAGGTAAACGTTGACCTACCATACCAGTCAATCAATCATACCCACTGCTGGGTCTATCACCTGAGAAAATGAAAATCAAAAATCACAGGCTGGCAATCCTGCACTCCAGCAATATTTACCATAGGCAACACTTGGAAGCAACGAAAATGTCCATCAACAGAGGAATGCACCAAGAAGAAGTGGTCCATGTACACAATGGAATATTAGCCATGGAAAACATTGAAGCACTGCTCTTTGAGGCACCATAGATGAGCCTGGAGATAATCACAAAACATGAAGTAGGTCGGACAGCAAAACACCTATATACTATATTATCACTTATGGCATTATCTAATAACTGACACAGATGAACATATTTCCAAAGAGAAAGACACTCACAGGCTTAGAAATCAAACTATGCTCATCTGAAAGGAAAGGAGGGGGGAAATTGAGAAATGAAGATTAGTGTTACTATACATATACAAATACATATTATATACATGTATCAAAAAGACCGAACATATAGCAAGGGAGGTCAACGGAACACTGTAATATTTTACATGGGAAGAGGATCTGTAAATTAATAGACATACATAATGTACAAAGGAACCAGACTGCGTACACCAAAGACAAACAATATTCTAAACTTTACCCAGATTAAAAAAATTTAAAAACCAAGAAGAAGTAATGAGACATAAACTTATGGGGACTTCTCCTGGCAAATTCCATTCTAATTTACAACCTAGGACAATGACTTCCAGAAAGGCTCTGCTGCCCTAGTACCCAGATTGGGGAATGGAGAAATGCTACCTCCTTGTGGCCGTTTCCCACAACAGCAGCTTTGAACCTACTGCAAAAGGTCACTAAATTTTCACCAACTTGCCGTTCTGTAAATGACACTTGCCCTCCAGAAAATTTCTGGGGTCAAAAATCGACCAAAAACTTCACAAGAGGGCAACCTTCGAAGCAGACAATTTCAAGAGCTATATTGTACTCACGGGTTTTTCTTTTAAGAGAAAAGAAAAAGGGGTAGGAATATGACGAATTAAAAAAAATTTAATGACATGCATACCCATAATACAAAAACCTATCAGCTCACAGCAGTCAGAATGGCCATTAGGAAAAATGCTGCAAAAAATAAATGGTGAAGGGAGTGTGGAGAAATGCGTACCCTCTTTTGTAAGGGGTGGCACGTAAAGAGCCACTAATGAAAACACAGTGTAGGTGCTTTGAAAAGGGAAACATTGAGCTACCAGTCAATCAATCACAACCACTGCTTGGCCTATCACCTGAGAGAATGAGAATCAAAAAGTCACAGGCTGGCAAACCTGTACGCCAGCAAGATTTACCATAGCCAGCACGTGGAAGCAATGAAAATGTCCATCAACCGAGGAATGCACCAAGAAGAAGTGGTCCACTTACAAAATGGAATATTACTCTAATAATAAATATAAATTAAATTTAAAAACAAACAAAAGCAAGGAGACATCAACATTTGTGGGTTTATCCGGGCACATTGCACTCTAATTTATAACCGAAGAACACCACTGGCCGGTAGGTCTGTTTCCCTAGTACCAGCAAGGGGAATGTAGAAAGGCGGCCGCTCTCTGGCCGTTACCTGCAAAAGCAGGTTTAAAGCCTGAGCTAATGTCACTTCATATGAACAAGTACTGCAGGGCTGTAAATGAAACCTGCCCTCAAAATGTCTTGAGGGAGATAATGGCCAAAATATTTCAAATGGTGACACATACTTTAAGAAAACACTTTGAAGAAATAAGCTCTAATCACAGCTGGAAAAATTAAAAGGACATGTCTTAAAGCTCAATTTCAACGCATTATGAGACTCATGCAAATTCAACCACAAAGAGGTATCAGCTCACACCACTCAGAATAATCATCAGCAAAAACTACAAAGAATAAATCCTGAAGGTGCTGGGAAGAAATACATGCCCTCCACATTAAGTGGGACATAACCTGGAAAGAACCACTAAGGAGAACAGAACAGAGGTGCCTTTAAAAGGTAAACATTGAGCTAGCGTATGATCCAGCAGATCTATTCCTGGACCTATAAACTAAGAAGACAGAATTGGAAGGACACAGGCACGCAAATCTGCACTGCATAGTATTACAATAGCCAAGATATGGAAGTAACCAAAAAGTCCATCGACAGATGGGTGGACAAAGAAGAACTGCTACCTGTACAGATGGAATGTGAGCTACTGAAAAAATGATACAATGCCATTTGCAGCACCATAGATGAGTCTAGAAGTAATCATGCAACTTGGAGTAAGTGAGAAAGCGAAAGACACATATCCTATCATATCACATATAGGGGTTACCTAAAAAATGATACAAACAAAGATATTTCCACAAACACTATCATAGATTCATTAAAAAAACTTATGGTTCACCAAATGGACAGGTGTGAGGATTGGATACATTACCATATTGAGGTTAACAGAGAGATACAAACACATGTGAAATATATAATCACCAAAGACCTACGCAATACCAAGAGAAGACTACTCAACATTGTGTCATAACCTACATGGGAAAAGGATCCGAAGAAGAATAGATATATGTATATGTGTGAAAGAACCACATCTTGCACACCTAGAACAAACAAAACATTGTAATCAAGTTTGCTGTGATAAAAAATAAAAATTAAGTTAAAAATACCAACAAGAAATAATGAGACATAAACTTAAAGGGCTTTTTCCTCGCACATTCTATTCTAATTAACACCTAGAACACCACTTCCAGTAAGGCTCTGTTGCCCTAGTAACCAGATTTGGTAAAGGAGAAATGCTGCCGCCTTGTGGCCGATTCCCGCAAGAGCAACTTTTAACCCACAGCTAATAGTCACTTACCATTCATAAGCAAACAGGGCTGTAAAGGACACCTGCCCTCAAAATTGTGCTGAGGTAGGGAATGGATAAAAGAATTCAAAACAGGCAAAATGTTCACGAAGATAGTATGAAGACGTAAGTTTTACTCACTCTCTTTTTAAAGAAAGGAAAATGGATAAAAGCTCAGCCTCAGGAAGTATTAGACTCATGCAATCTAATCTACAAAAACTTTTCAACTCACACCAATCGACTGACCATTGGCAAAAAGTCTACAAACAATAAATGCTGAAGAGGTTTTAGAGAACTGTGTACCCTCTAGCTGCTGGTGAGATGTAAGAGGGTTAAACGCAAATAATGACAACAGAAAGGAGCTGCGTTTAAAAGGAAAAATTGAGGTACCATTCCATCCAGCAGGCACACCAATGGGCCACTCACCTGAGAAGACCAGAATGAAGAAGACCCGGGCTGCAATAGCTGCACTGCAGCCTGATTCACAATAGACAAGACAGTGAAGCAACCAAAATGTCCATCAACAGATGAAACGATAAAGAAGAAGTGGTCCATGTACACAATGAATACTAGCCACGGAAAACAATGAAACACTGCTCTTTGAGGCACCATAGATGATCTTGGAGATAATCACAGAACATGAGGTAAGTCGGAAAGCAAAAGTCCTATATCCTATGATATCACTTATAGGCGTTATCTAATAACTGACACAAATGAACATATTTCCACACAGAAAGTCAATCACAGACTTATTAAAAAAAAACTATGCTTATCTAAAAGGAAAGGTGGGGGGAATGGATAAATGAAGATTAGCGTTACCATATGTATACAAATACATATTATATACATATATCAAAAAGACCAACCATATAGCAAGGAAGGATTATGGAACACTCTGTAATAATTTACACGGAAAGAGGATCTCTACATAAATAGTTATATACAATATGTAGATGAACCAGAGTGTGTACACGTTGGACGAACAACATTCTTACCATTACCCCAGTTGAAAAAATTAAAACAACGAACTAGGAGTAATGAGACATAAACTTATGGGGGGTTTTCCTGGCACATTCCATCCAAATTTAAAACCTAGGCAAACAACTTCCAGAATGGCTCTGATGCCCTAGTAACCCAGATTTGGGAATGGAGAAATGCTGCATCCTGGTGGCCGTTTCCCACAAGAGCAGCTTTAAACCCACTGCAAAAGGTCACTAAATATTCACCAATTGCAGGTCTGTAAATGACACCGGCCCTCCAAAAAATACTGAGGTCGAAAATCGACCAAAAAATTCCAGAGTGCAACCTTCCAAAAAGAAAATTTGAAGAGGTATATTATACTCACACTTTTTTTCTTTTTTCTTTTAACAGAAAAGAAAAAGGCGTGGAAAAATGATGAATTGTAGGAATTTTTACAGACATGTAAACCCAAATTACAAAAACCTATCAGCTCACACCAGTCAGAACTGCCATCAACAAAAATGCTGCAAGCAATAAATGCTGACGTGATTGTGGAGAAATGTGTACCCTCGATTCTAATGGGGATGTGGTAAGAGCCACTAATGAAAGCACAATTGAGGTGCCTTGAAAAGGTAAACGTTGACCTACCATACCAGTCAATCAATCATACCCACTGCTGGGTCTATCACCTGAGAAAATGAAAATCAAAAATCACAGGCTGGCAATCCTGCACTCCAGCAATATTTACCATAGGCAACACTTGGAAGCAACGAAAATGTCCATCAACAGAGGAATGCACCAAGAAGAAGTGGTCCATGTACACAATGGAATATTACCCATGGAAAACATTGAAGCACTGCTCTTTGAGGCACCATAGATGAGCCTGGAGATAATCACAAAACATGAAGTAGGTCGGACAGCAAAACACCTATATACTATATTATCACTTATGGCATTATCTAATAACTGACACAGATGAACATATTTCCAAAGAGAAAGACACTCACAGGCTTAGAAATCAAACTATGCTCATCTGAAAGGAAAGGAGGGGGGAAATTGAGAAATGAAGATTAGTGTTACTATACATATACAAATACATATTATATACATGTATCAAAAAGACCGAACATATAGCAAGGGAGGTCAACGGAACACTGTAATATTTTACATGGGAAGAGGATCTGTACATTAATAGACATACATAATGTACAAAGGAACCAGACTGCGTACACCAAAGACAAACAATATTCTAAACTTTACCCAGATTAAAAAAATTTAAAAACCAAGAAGAAGTAATGAGACATAAACTTATGGGGACTTCTCCTGGCAAATTCCATTCTAATTTACAACCTAGGACAATGACTTCCAGAAAGGCTCTGCTGCCCTAGTACCCAGATTGGGGAATGGAGAAATGCTACCTCCTTGTGGCCGTTTCCCACAACAGCAGCTTTGAACCTACTGCAAAAGGTCACTAAATTTTCACCAACTTGCCGTTCTGTAAATGACACTTGCCCTCCAGAAAATTTCTGGGGTCAAAAATCGACCAAAAAAAAAAAAAAAAATCGACCAAAAACTTCACAAGAGGGCAACCTTCGAAGCAGACAATTTCAAGAGCTCTATTGTACTCACGGGTTTTTCTTTTAAGAGAAAAGAAAAAGGGGTAGGAATATGACGAATTAAAAAAAATTTAATGACATGCATACCCATAATACAAAAACCTATCAGCTCACAGCAGTCAGAATGGACATTAGGAAAAATGCTGCAAAAAATAAATGGTGAAGGGAGTGTGGAGAAATGCGTACCCTCTTTTGTAAGGGGTGGCATGTAAAGAGCCACTAATGAAAACACAGTGTAGGTGCTTTGAAAAGGGAAACATTGAGCTACCAGTCAATCAATCACAACCACTGCTTGGCCTATCACCTGAGAAAATGAGAATCAAAAAGTCACAGGCTGGCAAACCTGTACGCCAGCAAGATTTACCATAGCCAGCACGTGGAAGCAATGAAAATGTCCATCAACCGAGGAATGCACCAAGAAGAAGTGGTCCACTTACAAAATGGAATATTACTCTAATAATAAATATAAATTAAATTTAAAAACAAACAAAAGCAAGGAGACATCAACATTTGTGGGTTTATCCGGGCACATTGCACTCTAATTTATAACCGAAGAACACCACTGGCCGGTAGGTCTGTTTCCCTAGTACCAGCAAGGGGAATGTAGAAAGGCTGCCGCTCTCTGGCCGTTACCTGCAAAAGCAGGTTTAAAGCCTGAGCTAATGTCACTTCATATGAACAAGTACTGCAGGGCTGTAAATGAAACCTGCCCTCAAAATGTCTTGAGGGAGATAATGGCCAAAATATTTCAAATGGTGACACATACTTTAAGAAAACACTTTGAAGAAATAAGCTCTAATCACAGCTGGAAAAATTAAAAGGACATGTCTTAAAGCTCAATTTCAACGCATTATGAGACACATGCAAATTCAACCACAAAGAGGTATCAGCTCACACCACTCAGAATAATCATCAGCAAAAACTACAAAGAATAAATCCTGAAGGTGCTGGGAAGAAATACATGCCCTCCACATTAAGTGGGACATAACCTGGAAAGAACCACTAAGGAGAACAGAACAGAGGTGCCTTTAAAAGGTAAACATTGAGCTAGCGTATGATCCAGCAGATCTATTCCTGGACCTATAAACTAAGAAGACAGAATTGGAAGGACACAGGCACGCAAATCTGCACTGCATAGTATTACAATAGCCAAGATATGGAAGTAACCAAAAAGTCCATCGACAGATGGGTGGACAAAGAAGAACTGCTACCTGTACAGATGGAATGTGAGCTACTGAAAAAATGATACAATGCCATTTGCAGCACCATAGATGAGTCTAGAAGTAATCATGCAACTTGGAGTAAGTGAGAAAGCGAAAGACACATATCCTATCATATCACATATAGGGGTTACCTAAAAAATGATACAAACAAAGATATTTCCACAAACACTATCATAGATTCATTAAAAAAACTTATGGTTCACCAAATGGACAGGTGTGAGGATTGGATACATTACCATATTGAGGTTAACAGAGAGATACAAACACATGTGAAATATATAATCACCAAAGACCTACGCAATACCAAGAGAAGACTACTCAACATTGTGTCATAACCTACATGGGAAAAGGATCCGAAGAAGAATAGATATATGTGTATGTGTGAAAGAACCACATCTTGCACACCTAGAACAAACAAAACATTGTAATCAAGTTTGCTGTGATAAAAAATAAAAATTAAGTTAAAAATACCAACAAGAAATAATGAGACATAAACTTAAAGGGCTTTTTCCTCGCACATTCTATTCTAATTAACACCTAGAACACCACTTCCAGTAAGGCTCTGTTGCCCTAGTAACCAGATTTGGTAAAGGAGAAATGCTGCCGTCTTGTGGCCGATTCCCGCAAGAGCAACTTTTAACCCACAGCTAATAGTCACTTACCATTCATAAGCAAACAGGGCTGTAAAGGACACCTGCCCTCAAAATTGTGCTGAGGTAGGGAATGGATAAAAGTATTCAAAAGAGGCAAAATGTTCACGAAGATAGTATGAAGACGTAAGTTTTACTCACTCTCTTTTTAAAGAAAGGAAAATGGATAAAAGCTCAGCCTCAGGAAGTATTAGACTCATGCAATCTAATCTACAAAAACTTTTCAACTCACACCAATCGACTGACCATTGGCAAAAAGTCTACAAACAATAAATGCTGAAGAGGTTTTAGAGAACTGTGTACCCTCTAGCTGCTGGTGAGATGTAAGAGGGTTAAACGCAAATAATGACAACAGAAAGGAGCTGCGTTTAAAAGGAAAAATTGAGGTACCATTCCATCCAGCAGGCACACCAATGGGCCACTCACCTGAGAAGACCAGAATGAAGAAGACCCGGGCTGCAAAAGCTGCACTGCAGCCTGATTCACAATAGACAAGACAGTGAAGCAACCAAAATGTCCATCAACAGATGAAACGATAAAGAAGAAGTGGTCCATGTACACAATGAATACTAGCCACGGAAAACAATGAAACACTGCTCTTTGAGGCACCATAGATGATCTTGGAGATAATCACAGAACATGAGGTAAGTCGGAAAGCAAAAGTCCTATATCCTATGATATCACTTATAGGCGTTATCTAATAACTGACACAAATGAACATATTTCCACACAGAAAGTCAATCACAGACTTATTAAAAAAAAACTATGCTTATCTAAAAGGAAAGGTGGGGGGAATGGATAAATGAAGATTAGCGTTACCATATGTATACAAATACATATTATATACATATATCAAAAAGACCAACCATATAGCAAGGAAGGATTATGGAACACTCTGTAATAATTTACACGGAAAGAGGATCTCTACATAAATAGTTATATACAATATGTAGATGAACCAGAGTGTGTACACGTTGGACGAACAACATTCTTACCATTACCCCAGTTGAAAAAATTAAAACAACGAACTAGGAGTAATGAGACATAAACTTATGGGGGGTTTTCCTGGCACATTCCATCCAAATTTAAAACCTAGGCAAACAACTTCCAGAATGGCTCTGATGCCCTAGTAACCCAGATTTGGGAATGGAGAAATGCTGCATCCTGGTGGCCGTTTCCCACAAGAGCAGCTTTAAACCCACTGCAAAAGGTCACTAAATATTCACCAATTGCAGGTCTGTAAATGACACCGGCCCTCCAAAAAATACTGAGGTCGAAAATCGACCAAAAAATTCCAGAGTGCAACCTTCCAAAAAGAAAATTTGAAGAGGTATATTATACTCACACTTTTTTTCTTTTTTCTTTTAACAGAAAAGAAAAAGGCGTGGAAAAATGATGAATTGTAGGAATTTTTACAGACATGTAAACCCAAATTACAAAAACCTATCAGCTCACACCAGTCAGAACTGCCATCAACAAAAATGCTGCAAGCAATAAATGCTGACGTGATTGTGGAGAAATGTGTACCCTCGATTCTAATGGGGATGTGGTAAGAGCCACTAATGAAAGCACAATTGAGGTGCCTTGAAAAGGTAAACGTTGACCTACCATACCAGTCAATCAATCATACCCACTGCTGGGTCTATCACCTGAGAAAATGAAAATCAAAAATCACAGGCTGGCAATCCTGCACTCCAGCAATATTTACCATAGGCAACACTTGGAAGCAACGAAAATGTCCATCAACAGAGGAATGCACCAAGAAGAAGTGGTCCATGTACACAATGGAATATTAGCCATGGAAAACATTGAAGCACTGCTCTTTGAGGCACCATAGATGAGCCTGGAGATAATCACAAAACATGAAGTAGGTCGGACAGCAAAACACCTATATACTATATTATCACTTATGGCATTATCTAATAACTGACACAGATGAACATATTTCCAAAGAGAAAGACACTCACAGGCTTAGAAATCAAACTATGCTCATCTGAAAGGAAAGGAGGGGGGAAATTGAGAAATGAAGATTAGTGTTACTATACATATACAAATACATATTATATACATGTATCAAAAAGACCGAACATATAGCAAGGGAGGTCAACGGAACACTGTAATATTTTACATGGGAAGAGGATCTGTAAATTAATAGACATACATAATGTACAAAGGAACCAGACTGCGTACACCAAAGACAAACAATATTCTAAACTTTACCCAGATTAAAAAAATTTAAAAACCAAGAAGAAGTAATGAGACATAAACTTATGGGGACTTCTCCTGGCAAATTCCATTCTAATTTACAACCTAGGACAATGACTTCCAGAAAGGCTCTGCTGCCCTAGTACCCAGATTGGGGAATGGAGAAATGCTACCTCCTTGTGGCCGTTTCCCACAACAGCAGCTTTGAACCTACTGCAAAAGGTCACTAAATTTTCACCAACTTGCCGTTCTGTAAATGACACTTGCCCTCCAGAAAATTTCTGGGGTCAAAAATCGACCAAAAACTTCACAAGAGGGCAACCTTCGAAGCAGACAATTTCAAGAGCTATATTGTACTCACGGGTTTTTCTTTTAAGAGAAAAGAAAAAGGGGTAGGAATATGACGAATTAAAAAAAAATTAATGACATGCATACCCATAATACAAAAACCTATCAGCTCACAGCAGTCAGAATGGCCATTAGGAAAAATGCTGCAAAAAATAAATGGTGAAGGGAGTGTGGAGAAATGCGTACCCTCTTTTGTAAGGGGTGGCACGTAAAGAGCCACTAATGAAAACACAGTGTAGGTGCTTTGAAAAGGGAAACATTGAGCTACCAGTCAATCAATCACAACCACTGCTTGGCCTATCACCTGAGAGAATGAGAATCAAAAAGTCACAGGCTGGCAAACCTGTACGCCGGCAAGATTTACCATAGCCAGCACGTGGAAGCAATGAAAATGTCCATCAACCGAGGAATGCACCAAGAAGAAGTGGTCCACTTACAAAATGGAATATTACTCTAATAATAAATATAAATTAAATTTAAAAACAAACAAAAGCAAGGAGACATCAACATTTGTGGGTTTATCCGGGCACATTGCACTCTAATTTATAACCGAAGAACACCACTGGCCGGTAGGTCTGTTTCCCTAGTACCAGCAAGGGGAATGTAGAAAGGCGGCCGCTCTCTGGCCGTTACCTGCAAAAGCAGGTTTAAAGCCTGAGCTAATGTCACTTCATATGAACAAGTACTGCAGGGCTGTAAATGAAACCTGCCCTCAAAATGTCTTGAGGGAGATAATGGCCAAAATATTTCAAATGGTGACACATACTTTAAGAAAACACTTTGAAGAAATAAGCTCTAATCACAGCTGGAAAAATTAAAAGGACATGTCTTAAAGCTCAATTTCAACGCATTATGAGACTCATGCAAATTCAACCACAAAGAGGTATCAGCTCACACCACTCAGAATAATCATCAGCAAAAACTACAAAGAATAAATCCTGAAGGTGCTGGGAAGAAATACATGCCCTCCACATTAAGTGGGACATAACCTGGAAAGAACCACTAAGGAGAACAGAACAGAGGTGCCTTTAAAAGGTAAACATTGAGCTAGCGTATGATCCAGCAGATCTATTCCTGGACCTATAAACTAAGAAGACAGAATTGGAAGGACACAGGCACGCAAATCTGCACTGCATAGTATTACAATAGCCAAGATATGGAAGTAACCAAAAAGTCCATCGACAGATGGGTGGACAAAGAAGAACTGCTACCTGTACAGATGGAATGTGAGCTACTGAAAAAATGATACAATGCCATTTGCAGCACCATAGATGAGTCTAGAAGTAATCATGCAACTTGGAGTAAGTGAGAAAGCGAAAGACACATATCCTATCATATCACATATAGGGGTTACCTAAAAAATGATACAAACAAAGATATTTCCACAAACACTATCATAGATTCATTAAAAAAACTTATGGTTCACCAAATGGACAGGTGTGAGGATTGGATACATTACCATATTGAGGTTAACAGAGAGATACAAACACATGTGAAATATATAATCACCAAAGACCTACGCAATACCAAGAGAAGACTACTCAACATTGTGTCATAACCTACATGGGAAAAGGATCCGAAGAAGAATAGATATATGTATATGTGTGAAAGAACCACATCTTGCACACCTAGAACAAACAAAACATTGTAATCAAGTTTGCTGTGATAAAAAATAAAAATTAAGTTAAAAATACCAACAAGAAATAATGAGACATAAACTTAAAGGGCTTTTTCCTCGCACATTCTATTCTAATTAACACCTAGAACACCACTTCCAGTAAGGCTCTGTTGCCCTAGTAACCAGATTTGGTAAAGGAGAAATGCTGCCGCCTTGTGGCCGATTCCCGCAAGAGCAACTTTTAACCCACAGCTAATAGTCACTTACCATTCATAAGCAAACAGGGCTGTAAAGGACACCTGCCCTCAAAATTGTGCTGAGGTAGGGAATGGATAAAAGAATTCAAAACAGGCAAAATGTTCACGAAGATAGTATGAAGACGTAAGTTTTACTCACTCTCTTTTTAAAGAAAGGAAAATGGATAAAAGCTCAGCCTCAGGAAGTATTAGACTCATGCAATCTAATCTACAAAAACTTTTCAACTCACACCAATCGACTGACCATTGGCAAAAAGTCTACAAACAATAAATGCTGAAGAGGTTTTAGAGAACTGTGTACCCTCTAGCTGCTGGTGAGATGTAAGAGGGTTAAACGCAAATAATGACAACAGAAAGGAGCTGCGTTTAAAAGGAAAAATTGAGGTACCATTCCATCCAGCAGGCACACCAATGGGCCACTCACCTGAGAAGACCAGAATGAAGAAGACCCGGGCTGCAATAGCTGCACTGCAGCCTGATTCACAATAGACAAGACAGTGAAGCAACCAAAATGTCCATCAACAGATGAAACGATAAAGAAGAAGTGGTCCATGTACACAATGAATACTAGCCACGGAAAACAATGAAACACTGCTCTTTGAGGCACCATAGATGATCTTGGAGATAATCACAGAACATGAGGTAAGTCGGAAAGCAAAAGTCCTATATCCTATGATATCACTTATAGGCGTTATCTAATAACTGACACAAATGAACATATTTCCACACAGAAAGTCAATCACAGACTTATTAAAAAAAAACTATGCTTATCTAAAAGGAAAGGTGGGGGGAATGGATAAATGAAGATTAGCGTTACCATATGTATACAAATACATATTATATACATATATCAAAAAGACCAACCATATAGCAAGGAAGGATTATGGAACACTCTGTAATAATTTACACGGAAAGAGGATCTCTACATAAATAGTTATATACAATATGTAGATGAACCAGAGTGTGTACACGTTGGACGAACAACATTCTTACCATTACCCCAGTTGAAAAAATTAAAACAACGAACTAGGAGTAATGAGACATAAACTTATGGGGGGTTTTCCTGGCACATTCCATCCAAATTTAAAACCTAGGCAAACAACTTCCAGAATGGCTCTGATGCCCTAGTAACCCAGATTTGGGAATGGAGAAATGCTGCATCCTGGTGGCCGTTTCCCACAAGAGCAGCTTTAAACCCACTGCAAAAGGTCACTAAATATTCACCAATTGCAGGTCTGTAAATGACACCGGCCCTCCAAAAAATACTGAGGTCGAAAATCGACCAAAAAATTCCAGAGTGCAACCTTCCAAAAAGAAAATTTGAAGAGGTATATTATACTCACACTTTTTTTCTTTTTTCTTTTAACAGAAAAGAAAAAGGCGTGGAAAAATGATGAATTGTAGGAATTTTTACAGACATGTAAACCCAAATTACAAAAACCTATCAGCTCACACCAGTCAGAACTGCCATCAACAAAAATGCTGCAAGCAATAAATGCTGACGTGATTGTGGAGAAATGTGTACCCTCGATTCTAATGGGGATGTGGTAAGAGCCACTAATGAAAGCACAATTGAGGTGCCTTGAAAAGGTAAACGTTGACCTACCATACCAGTCAATCAATCATACCCACTGCTGGGTCTATCACCTGAGAAAATGAAAATCAAAAATCACAGGCTGGCAATCCTGCACTCCAGCAATATTTACCATAGGCAACACTTGGAAGCAACGAAAATGTCCATCAACAGAGGAATGCACCAAGAAGAAGTGGTCCATGTACACAATGGAATATTACCCATGGAAAACATTGAAGCACTGCTCTTTGAGGCACCATAGATGAGCCTGGAGATAATCACAAAACATGAAGTAGGTCGGACAGCAAAACACCTATATACTATATTATCACTTATGGCATTATCTAATAACTGACACAGATGAACATATTTCCAAAGAGAAAGACACTCACAGGCTTAGAAATCAAACTATGCTCATCTGAAAGGAAAGGAGGGGGGAAATTGAGAAATGAAGATTAGTGTTACTATACATATACAAATACATATTATATACATGTATCAAAAAGACCGAACATATAGCAAGGGAGGTCAACGGAACACTGTAATATTTTACATGGGAAGAGGATCTGTACATTAATAGACATACATAATGTACAAAGGAACCAGACTGCGTACACCAAAGACAAACAATATTCTAAACTTTACCCAGATTAAAAAAATTTAAAAACCAAGAAGAAGTAATGAGACATAAACTTATGGGGACTTCTCCTGGCAAATTCCATTCTAATTTACAACCTAGGACAATGACTTCCAGAAAGGCTCTGCTGCCCTAGTACCCAGATTGGGGAATGGAGAAATGCTACCTCCTTGTGGCCGTTTCCCACAACAGCAGCTTTGAACCTACTGCAAAAGGTCACTAAATTTTCACCAACTTGCCGTTCTGTAAATGACACTTGCCCTCCAGAAAATTTCTGGGGTCAAAAATCGACCAAAAAAAAAAAAAAAAATCGACCAAAAACTTCACAAGAGGGCAACCTTCGAAGCAGACAATTTCAAGAGCTCTATTGTACTCACGGGTTTTTCTTTTAAGAGAAAAGAAAAAGGGGTAGGAATATGACGAATTAAAAAAAATTTAATGACATGCATACCCATAATACAAAAACCTATCAGCTCACAGCAGTCAGAATGGACATTAGGAAAAATGCTGCAAAAAATAAATGGTGAAGGGAGTGTGGAGAAATGCGTACCCTCTTTTGTAAGGGGTGGCATGTAAAGAGCCACTAATGAAAACACAGTGTAGGTGCTTTGAAAAGGGAAACATTGAGCTACCAGTCAATCAATCACAACCACTGCTTGGCCTATCACCTGAGAAAATGAGAATCAAAAAGTCACAGGCTGGCAAACCTGTACGCCAGCAAGATTTACCATAGCCAGCACGTGGAAGCAATGAAAATGTCCATCAACCGAGGAATGCACCAAGAAGAAGTGGTCCACTTACAAAATGGAATATTACTCTAATAATAAATATAAATTAAATTTAAAAACAAACAAAAGCAAGGAGACATCAACATTTGTGGGTTTATCCGGGCACATTGCACTCTAATTTATAACCGAAGAACACCACTGGCCGGTAGGTCTGTTTCCCTAGTACCAGCAAGGGGAATGTAGAAAGGCTGCCGCTCTCTGGCCGTTACCTGCAAAAGCAGGTTTAAAGCCTGAGCTAATGTCACTTCATATGAACAAGTACTGCAGGGCTGTAAATGAAACCTGCCCTCAAAATGTCTTGAGGGAGATAATGGCCAAAATATTTCAAATGGTGACACATACTTTAAGAAAACACTTTGAAGAAATAAGCTCTAATCACAGCTGGAAAAATTAAAAGGACATGTCTTAAAGCTCAATTTCAACGCATTATGAGACACATGCAAATTCAACCACAAAGAGGTATCAGCTCACACCACTCAGAATAATCATCAGCAAAAACTACAAAGAATAAATCCTGAAGGTGCTGGGAAGAAATACATGCCCTCCACATTAAGTGGGACATAACCTGGAAAGAACCACTAAGGAGAACAGAACAGAGGTGCCTTTAAAAGGTAAACATTGAGCTAGCGTATGATCCAGCAGATCTATTCCTGGACCTATAAACTAAGAAGACAGAATTGGAAGGACACAGGCACGCAAATCTGCACTGCATAGTATTACAATAGCCAAGATATGGAAGTAACCAAAAAGTCCATCGACAGATGGGTGGACAAAGAAGAACTGCTACCTGTACAGATGGAATGTGAGCTACTGAAAAAATGATACAATGCCATTTGCAGCACCATAGATGAGTCTAGAAGTAATCATGCAACTTGGAGTAAGTGAGAAAGCGAAAGACACATATCCTATCATATCACATATAGGGGTTACCTAAAAAATGATACAAACAAAGATATTTCCACAAACACTATCATAGATTCATTAAAAAAACTTATGGTTCACCAAATGGACAGGTGTGAGGATTGGATACATTACCATATTGAGGTTAACAGAGAGATACAAACACATGTGAAATATATAATCACCAAAGACCTACGCAATACCAAGAGAAGACTACTCAACATTGTGTCATAACCTACATGGGAAAAGGATCCGAAGAAGAATAGATATATGTGTATGTGTGAAAGAACCACATCTTGCACACCTAGAACAAACAAAACATTGTAATCAAGTTTGCTGTGATAAAAAATAAAAATTAAGTTAAAAATACCAACAAGAAATAATGAGACATAAACTTAAAGGGCTTTTTCCTCGCACATTCTATTCTAATTAACACCTAGAACACCACTTCCAGTAAGGCTCTGTTGCCCTAGTAACCAGATTTGGTAAAGGAGAAATGCTGCCGTCTTGTGGCCGATTCCCGCAAGAGCAACTTTTAACCCACAGCTAATAGTCACTTACCATTCATAAGCAAACAGGGCTGTAAAGGACACCTGCCCTCAAAATTGTGCTGAGGTAGGGAATGGATAAAAGTATTCAAAAGAGGCAAAATGTTCACGAAGATAGTATGAAGACGTAAGTTTTACTCACTCTCTTTTTAAAGAAAGGAAAATGGATAAAAGCTCAGCCTCAGGAAGTATTAGACTCATGCAATCTAATCTACAAAAACTTTTCAACTCACACCAATCGACTGACCATTGGCAAAAAGTCTACAAACAATAAATGCTGAAGAGGTTTTAGAGAACTGTGTACCCTCTAGCTGCTGGTGAGATGTAAGAGGGTTAAACGCAAATAATGACAACAGAAAGGAGCTGCGTTTAAAAGGAAAAATTGAGGTACCATTCCATCCAGCAGGCACACCAATGGGCCACTCACCTGAGAAGACCAGAATGAAGAAGACCCGGGCTGCAATAGCTGCACTGCAGCCTGATTCACAATAGACAAGACAGTGAAGCAACCAAAATGTCCATCAACAGATGAAACGATAAAGAAGAAGTGGTCCATGTACACAATGAATACTAGCCACGGAAAACAATGAAACACTGCTATTTGAGGCACCATAGATGATCTTGGAGATAATCACAGAACATGAGGTAAGTCGGAAAGCAAAAGTCCTATATCCTATGATATCACTTATAGGCGTTATCTAATAACTGACACAAATGAACATATTTCCACACAGAAAGTCAATCACAGACTTATTAAAAAAAAACTATGCTTATCTAAAAGGAAAGGTGGGGGGAATGGATAAATGAAGATTAGCGTTACCATATGTATACAAATACATATTATATACATATATCAAAAAGACCAACCATATAGCAAGGAAGGATTATGGAACACTCTGTAATAATTTACACGGAAAGAGGATCTCTACATAAATAGTTATATACAATATGTAGATGAACCAGAGTGTGTACACGTTGGACGAACAACATTCTTACCATTACCCCAGTTGAAAAAATTAAAACAACGAACTAGGAGTAATGAGACATAAACTTATGGGGGGTTTTCCTGGCACATTCCATCCAAATTTAAAACCTAGGCAAACAACTTCCAGAATGGCTCTGATGCCCTAGTAACCCAGATTTGGGAATGGAGAAATGCTGCATCCTGGTGGCCGTTTCCCACAAGAGCAGCTTTAAACCCACTGCAAAAGGTCACTAAATATTCACCAATTGCAGGTCTGTAAATGACACCGGCCCTCCAAAAAATACTGAGGTCGAAAATCGACCAAAAAATTCCAGAGTGCAACCTTCCAAAAAGAAAATTTGAAGAGGTATATTATACTCACACTTTTTTTCTTTTTTCTTTTAACAGAAAAGAAAAAGGCGTGGAAAAATGATGAATTGTAGGAATTTTTACAGACATGTAAACCCAAATTACAAAAACCTATCAGCTCACACCAGTCAGAACTGCCATCAACAAAAATGCTGCAAACAATAAATGCTGACGTGATTGTGGAGAAATGTGTACCCTCGATTCTAATGGGGATGTGGTAAGAGCCACTAATGAAAGCACAATTGAGGTGCCTTGAAAAGGTAAACGTTGACCTACCATACCAGTCAATCAATCATACCCACTGCTGGGTCTATCACCTGAGAAAATGAAAATCAAAAATCACAGGCTGGCAATCCTGCACTCCAGCAATATTTACCATAGGCAACACTTGGAAGCAACGAAAATGTCCATCAACAGAGGAATGCACCAAGAAGAAGTGGTCCATGTACACAATGGAATATTAGCCATGGAAAACATTGAAGCACTGCTCTTTGAGGCACCATAGATGAGCCTGGAGATAATCACAAAACATGAAGTAGGTCGGACAGCAAAACACCTATATACTATATTATCACTTATGGCATTATCTAATAACTGACACAGATGAACATATTTCCAAAGAGAAAGACACTCACAGGCTTAGAAATCAAACTATGCTCATCTGAAAGGAAAGGAGGGGGGAAATTGAGAAATGAAGATTAGTGTTACTATACATATACAAATACATATTATATACATGTATCAAAAAGACCGAACATATAGCAAGGGAGGTCAACGGAACACTGTAATATTTTACATGGGAAGAGGATCTGTACATTAATAGACATACATAATGTACAAAGGAACCAGACTGCGTACACCAAAGACAAACAATATTCTAAACTTTACCCAGATTAAAAAAATTTAAAAACCAAGAAGAAGTAATGAGACATAAACTTATGGGGACTTCTCCTGGCAAATTCCATTCTAATTTACAACCTAGGACAATGACTTCCAGAAAGGCTCTGCTGCCCTAGTACCCAGATTGGGGAATGGAGAAATGCTACCTCCTTGTGGCCGTTTCCCACAACAGCAGCTTTGAACCTACTGCAAAAGGTCACTAAATTTTCACCAACTTGCCGTTCTGTAAATGACACTTGCCCTCCAGAAAATTTCTGGGGTCAAAAATCGACCAAAAACTTCACAAGAGGGCAACCTTCGAAGCAGACAATTTCAAGAGCTATATTGTACTCACGGGTTTTTCTTTTAAGAGAAAAGAAAAAGGGGTAGGAATATGACGAATTAAAAAAAATTTAATGACATGCATACCCATAATACAAAAACCTATCAGCTCACAGCAGTCAGAATGGCCATTAGGAAAAATGCTGCAAAAAATAAATGGTGAAGGGAGTGTGGAGAAATGCGTACCCTCTTTTGTAAGGGGTGGCACGTAAAGAGCCACTAATGAAAACACAGTGTAGGTGCTTTGAAAAGGGAAACATTGAGCTAGCAGTCAATCAATCACAACCACTGCTTGGCCTATCACCTGAGAGAATGAGATTCAAAAAGTCACAGGCTGGCAAACCTGTACGCCGGCAAGATTTACCATAGCCAGCACGTGGAAGCAATGAAAATGTCCATCAACCGAGGAATGCACCAAGAAGAAGTGGTCCACTTACAAAATGGAATATTACTCTAATAATAAATATAAATTAAATTTAAAAACAAACAAAAGCAAGGAGACATCAACATTTGTGGGTTTATCCGGGCACATTGCACTCTAATTTATAACCGAAGAACACCACTGGCCGGTAGGTCTGTTTCCCTAGTACCAGCAAGGGGAATGTAGAAAGGCTGCCGCTCTCTGGCCGTTACCTGCAAAAGCAGGTTTAAAGCCTGAGCTAATGTCACTTCATATGAACAAGTACTGCAGGGCTGTAAATGAAACCTGCCCTCAAAATGTCTTGAGGGAGATAATGGCCAAAATATTTCAAATGGTGACACATACTTTAAGAAAACACTTTGAAGAAATAAGCTCTAATCACAGCTGGAAAAATTAAAAGGACATGTCTTAAAGCTCAATTTCAATGCATTATGAGACTCATGCAAATTCAACCACAAAGAGGTATCAGCTCACACCACTCAGAATAATCATCAGCAAAAACTACAAAGAATAAATCCTGAAGGTGCTGGGAAGAAATACATGCCCTCCACATTAAGTGGGACATAACCTGGAAAGAACCACTAAGGAGAACAGAAGAGAGGTGCCTTTAAAAGGTAAACATTGAGCTAGCGTATGATCCAGCAGACCTATTCCTGGACCTATGAACTAAGAAGACAGAATTGGAAGGACACAGGCACGCAAATCTGCCCTGCATAGTATGACAATAGCCAAGATATGGAAGTAACCAAAAAGTCCATCGACAGATGGGTGGACAAAGAAGAACTGCTACCTGTACAGATGGAATGTGAGCTACTGAAAAAATGATACAATGCCATTTGCAGCACCATAGATGAGTCTAGAAGTAATCATGCAACTTGGAGTAAGTGAGAAAGCGAAAGACACATATCCTATCATATCACATATAGGGGTTACCTAAAAAATGATACAAACAAAGATATTTCCACAAACACTATCATAGATTCATTAAAAAAACTTATGGTTCACCAAATGGACAGGTGTGAGGATTGGATACATTACCATATTGAGGTTAACAGAGAGATACAAACACATGTGAAATATATAATCACCAAAGACCTACGCAATACCAAGAGAAGACTACTCAACATTGTGTCATAACCTACATGGGAAAAGGATCCGAAGAAGAATAGATATATGTATATGTGTGAAAGAACCACATCTTGCACACCTAGAACAAACAAAACATTGTAATCAAGTTTGCTGTGATAAAAAATAAAAATTAAGTTAAAAATACCAACAAGAAATAATGAGACATAAACTTAAAGGGCTTTTTCCTCGCACATTCTATTCTAATTAACACCTAGAACACCACTTCCAGTAAGGCTCTGTTGCCCTAGTAACCAGATTTGGTAAAGGAGAAATGCTGCCGCCTTGTGGCCGATTCCCGCAAGAGCAACTTTTAACCCACAGCTAATAGTCACTTACCATTCATAAGCAAACAGGGCTGTAAAGGACACCTGCCCTCAAAATTGTGCTGAGGTAGGGAATGGATAAAAGAATTCAAAACAGGCAAAATGTTCACGAAGATAGTATGAAGACGTAAGTTTTACTCACTCTCTTTTTAAAGAAAGGAAAATGGATAAAAGCTCAGCCTCAGGAAGTATTAGACTCATGCAATCTAATCTACAAAAACTTTTCAACTCACACCAATCGACTGACCATTGGCAAAAAGTCTACAAACAATAAATGCTGAAGAGGTTTTAGAGAACTGTGTACCCTCTAGCTGCTGGTGAGATGTAAGAGGGTTAAACGCAAATAATGACAACAGAAAGGAGCTGCGTTTAAAAGGAAAAATTGAGGTACCATTCCATCCAGCAGGCACACCAATGGGCCACTCACCTGAGAAGACCAGAATGAAGAAGACCCGGGCTGCAATAGCTGCACTGCAGCCTGATTCACAATAGACAAGACAGTGAAGCAACCAAAATGTCCATCAACAGATGAAACGATAAAGAAGAAGTGGTCCATGTACACAATGAATACTAGCCACGGAAAACAATGAAACACTGCTATTTGAGGCACCATAGATGATCTTGGAGATAATCACAGAACATGAGGTAAGTCGGAAAGCAAAAGTCCTATATCCTATGATATCACTTATAGGCGTTATCTAATAACTGACACAAATGAACATATTTCCACACAGAAAGTCAATCACAGACTTATTAAAAAAAAACTATGCTTATCTAAAAGGAAAGGTGGGGGGAATGGATAAATGAAGATTAGCGTTACCATATGTATACAAATACATATTATATACATATATCAAAAAGACCAACCATATAGCAAGGAAGGATTATGGAACACTCTGTAATAATTTACACGGAAAGAGGATCTCTACATAAATAGTTATATACAATATGTAGATGAACCAGAGTGTGTACACGTTGGACGAACAACATTCTTACCATTACCCCAGTTGAAAAAATTAAAACAACGAACTAGGAGTAATGAGACATAAACTTATGGGGGGTTTTCCTGGCACATTCCATCCAAATTTAAAACCTAGGCAAACAACTTCCAGAATGGCTCTGATGCCCTAGTAACCCAGATTTGGGAATGGAGAAATGCTGCATCCTGGTGGCCGTTTCCCACAAGAGCAGCTTTAAACCCACTGCAAAAGGTCACTAAATATTCACCAATTGCAGGTCTGTAAATGACACCGGCCCTCCAAAAAATACTGAGGTCGAAAATCGACCAAAAAATTCCAGAGTGCAACCTTCCAAAAAGAAAATTTGAAGAGGTATATTATACTCACACTTTTTTTCTTTTTTCTTTTAACAGAAAAGAAAAAGGCGTGGAAAAATGATGAATTGTAGGAATTTTTACAGACATGTAAACCCAAATTACAAAAACCTATCAGCTCACACCAGTCAGAACTGCCATCAACAAAAATGCTGCAAACAATAAATGCTGACGTGATTGTGGAGAAATGTGTACCCTCGATTCTAATGGGGATGTGGTAAGAGCCACTAATGAAAGCACAATTGAGGTGCCTTGAAAAGGTAAACGTTGACCTACCATACCAGTCAATCAATCATACCCACTGCTGGGTCTATCACCTGAGAAAATGAAAATCAAAAATCACAGGCTGGCAATCCTGCACTCCAGCAATATTTACCATAGGCAACACTTGGAAGCAACGAAAATGTCCATCAACAGAGGAATGCACCAAGAAGAAGTGGTCCATGTACACAATGGAATATTAGCCATGGAAAACATTGAAGCACTGCTCTTTGAGGCACCATAGATGAGCCTGGAGATAATCACAAAACATGAAGTAGGTCGGACAGCAAAACACCTATATACTATATTATCACTTATGGCATTATCTAATAACTGACACAGATGAACATATTTCCAAAGAGAAAGACACTCACAGGCTTAGAAATCAAACTATGCTCATCTGAAAGGAAAGGAGGGGGGAAATTGAGAAATGAAGATTAGTGTTACTATACATATACAAATACATATTATATACATGTATCAAAAAGACCGAACATATAGCAAGGGAGGTCAACGGAACACTGTAATATTTTACATGGGAAGAGGATCTGTACATTAATAGACATACATAATGTACAAAGGAACCAGACTGCATACACCAAAGACAAACAATATTCTAAACTTTACCCAGATTAAAAAAATTTAAAAACCAAGAAGAAGTAATGAGACATAAACTTATGGGGACTTCTCCTGGCAAATTCCATTCTAATTTACAACCTAGGACAATGACTTCCAGAAAGGCTCTGCTGCCCTAGTACCCAGATTGGGGAATGGAGAAATGCTACCTCCTTGTGGCCGTTTCCCACAACAGCAGCTTTGAACCTACTGCAAAAGGTCACTAAATTTTCACCAACTTGCCGTTCTGTAAATGACACTTGCCCTCCAGAAAATTTCTGGGGTCAAAAATCGACCAAAAACTTCACAAGAGGGCAACCTTCGAAGCAGACAATTTCAAGAGCTATATTGTACTCACGGGTTTTTCTTTTAAGAGAAAAGAAAAAGGGGTAGGAATATGACGAATTAAAAAAAATTTAATGACATGCATACCCATAATACAAAAACCTATCAGCTCACAGCAGTCAGAATGGCCATTAGGAAAAATGCTGCAAAAAATAAATGGTGAAGGGAGTGTGGAGAAATGCGTACCCTCTTTTGTAAGGGGTGGCACGCAAAGAGCCACTAATGAAAACACAGTGTAGGTGCTTTGAAAAGGGAAACATTGAGCTACCAGTCAATCAATCACAACCACTGCTTGGCCTATCACCTGAGAAAATGAGATTCAAAAAGTCACAGGCTGGCAAACCTGTACGCCAGCAAGATTTACCATAGCCAGCACGTGGAAGCAATGAAAATGTCCATCAACCGAGGAATGCACCAAGAAGAAGTGGTCCACTTACAAAATGGAATATTACTCTAATAATAAATATAAATTAAATTTAAAAACAAACAAAAGCAAGGAGACATCAACATTTGTGGGTTTATCCGGGCACATTGCACTCTAATTTATAACCGAAGAACACCACTGGCCGGTAGGTCTGTTTCCCTAGTACCAGCAAGGGGAATGTAGAAAGGCTGCCGCTCTCTGGCCGTTACCTGCAAAAGCAGGTTTAAAGCCTGAGCTAATGTCACTTCATATGAACAAGTACTGCAGGGCTGTAAATGAAACCTGCCCTCAAAATGTCTTGAGGGAGATAATGGCCAAAATATTTCAAATGGTGACACATACTTTAAGAAAACACTTTGAAGAAATAAGCTCTAATCACAGCTGGAAAAATTAAAAGGACATGTCTTAAAGCTCAATTTCAACGCATTATGAGACACATGCAAATTCAACCACAAAGAGGTATCAGCTCACACCACTCAGAATAATCATCAGCAAAAACTACAAAGAATAAATCCTGAAGGTGCTGGGAAGAAATACATGCCCTCCACATTAAGTGGGACATAACCTGGAAAGAACCACTAAGGAGAACAGAAGAGAGGTGCCTTTAAAAGGTAAACATTGAGCTAGCGTATGATCCAGCAGATCTATTCCTGGACCTATAAACTAAGAAGACAGAATTGGAAGGACACAGGCACGCAAATCTGCACTGCATAGTATGACAATAGCCAAGATATGGAAGTAACCAAAAAGTCCATCGACAGATGGGTGGACAAAGAAGAACTGCTACCTGTACAGATGGAATGTGAGCTACTGAAAAAATGATACAATGCCATTTGCAGCACCATAGATGAGTCTAGAAGTAATCATGCAACTTGGAGTAAGTGAGAAAGCGAAAGACACATATCCTATCATATCACATATAGGGGTTACCTAAAAAATGATACAAACAAAGATATTTCCACAAACACTATCATAGATTCATTAAAAAAACTTATGGTTCACCAAATGGACAGGTGTGAGGATTGGATACATTACCATATTGAGGTTAACAGAGAGATACAAACACATGTGAAATATATAATCACCAAAGACCTACGCAATACCAAGAGAAGACTACTCAACATTGTGTCATAACCTACATGGGAAAAGGATCCGAAGAAGAATAGATATATGTATATGTGTGAAAGAACCACATCTTGCACACCTAGAACAAACAAAACATTGTAATCAAGTTTGCTGTGATAAAAAATAAAAATTAAGTTAAAAATACCAACAAGAAATAATGAGACATAAACTTAAAGGGCTTTTTCCTCGCACATTCTATTCTAATTAACACCTAGAACACCACTTCCAGTAAGGCTCTGTTGCCCTAGTAACCAGATTTGGTAAAGGAGAAATGCTGCCGCCTTGTGGCCGATTCCCGCAAGAGCAACTTTTAACCCACAGCTAATAGTCACTTACCATTCATAAGCAAACAGGGCTGTAAAGGACACCTGCCCTCAAAATTGTGCTGAGGTAGGGAATGGATAAAAGAATTCAAAACAGGCAAAATGTTCACGAAGATAGTATGAAGACGTAAGTTTTACTCACTCTCTTTTTAAAGAAAGGAAAATGGATAAAAGCTCAGCCTCAGGAAGTATTAGACTCATGCAATCTAATCTACAAAAACTTTTCAACTCACACCAATCGACTGACCATTGGCAAAAAGTCTACAAACAATAAATGCTGAAGAGGTTTTAGAGAACTGTGTACCCTCTAGCTGCTGGTGAGATGTAAGAGGGTTAAACGCAAATAATGACAACAGAAAGGAGCTGCGTTTAAAAGGAAAAATTGAGGTACCATTCCATCCAGCAGGCACACCAATGGGCCACTCACCTGAGAAGACCAGAATGAAGAAGACCCGGGCTGCAATAGCTGCACTGCAGCCTGATTCACAATAGACAAGACAGTGAAGCAACCAAAATGTCCATCAACAGATGAAACGATAAAGAAGAAGTGGTCCATGTACACAATGAATACTAGCCACGGAAAACAATGAAACACTGCTATTTGAGGCACCATAGATGATCTTGGAGATAATCACAGAACATGAGGTAAGTCGGAAAGCAAAAGTCCTATATCCTATGATATCACTTATAGGCGTTATCTAATAACTGACACAAATGAACATATTTCCACACAGAAAGTCAATCACAGACTTATTAAAAAAAAACTATGCTTATCTAAAAGGAAAGGTGGGGGGAATGGATAAATGAAGATTAGCGTTACCATATGTATACAAATACATATTATATACATATATCAAAAAGACCAACCATATAGCAAGGAAGGATTATGGAACACTCTGTAATAATTTACACGGAAAGAGGATCTCTACATAAATAGTTATATACAATATGTAGATGAACCAGAGTGTGTACACGTTGGACGAACAACATTCTTACCATTACCCCAGTTGAAAAAATTAAAACAACGAACTAGGAGTAATGAGACATAAACTTATGGGGGGTTTTCCTGGCACATTCCATCCAAATTTAAAACCTAGGCAAACAACTTCCAGAATGGCTCTGATGCCCTAGTAACCCAGATTTGGGAATGGAGAAATGCTGCATCCTGGTGGCCGTTTCCCACAAGAGCAGCTTTAAACCCACTGCAAAAGGTCACTAAATATTCACCAATTGCAGGTCTGTAAATGACACCGGCCCTCCAAAAAATACTGAGGTCGAAAATCGACCAAAAAATTCCAGAGTGCAACCTTCCAAAAAGAAAATTTGAAGAGGTATATTATACTCACACTTTTTTTCTTTTTTCTTTTAACAGAAAAGAAAAAGGCGTGGAAAAATGATGAATTGTAGGAATTTTTACAGACATGTAAACCCAAATTACAAAAACCTATCAGCTCACACCAGTCAGAACTGCCATCAACAAAAATGCTGCAAACAATAAATGCTGACGTGATTGTGGAGAAATGTGTACCCTCGATTCTAATGGGGATGTGGTAAGAGCCACTAATGAAAGCACAATTGAGGTGCCTTGAAAAGGTAAACGTTGACCTACCATACCAGTCAATCAATCATACCCACTGCTGGGTCTATCACCTGAGAAAATGAAAATCAAAAATCACAGGCTGGCAATCCTGCACTCCAGCAATATTTACCATAGGCAACACTTGGAGGCAACGAAAATGTCCATCAACAGAGGAATGCACCAAGAAGAAGTGGTCCATGTACACAATGGAATATTAGCCATGGAAAACATTGAAGCACTGCTCTTTGAGGCACCATAGATGAGCCTGGAGATAATCACAAAACATGAAGTAGGTCGGACAGCAAAACACCTATATACTATATTATCACTTATGGCATTATCTAATAACTGACACAGATGAACATATTTCCAAAGAGAAAGACACTCACAGGTTTAGAAATCAAACTATGCTCATCTGAAAGGAAAGGAGGGGGGAAATTGAGAAATGAAGATTAGTGTTACTATACATATACAAATACATATTATATACATGTATCAAAAAGACCGAACATATAGCAAGGGAGGTCAACGGAACACTGTAATATTTTACATGGGAAGAGGATCTGTACATTAATAGACATACATAATGTACAAAGGAACCAGACTGCGTACACCAAAGACAAACAATATTCTAAACTTTACCCAGATTAAAAAAATTTAAAAACCAAGAAGAAGTAATGAGACATAAACTTATGGGGACTTCTCCTGGCAAATTCCATTCTAATTTACAACCTAGGACAATGACTTCCAGAAAGGCTCTGCTGCCCTAGTACCCAGATTGGGGAATGGAGAAATGCTACCTCCTTGTGGCCGTTTCCCACAACAGCAGCTTTGAACCTACTGCAAAAGGTCACTAAATTTTCACCAACTTGCCGTTCTGTAAATGACACTTGCCCTCCAGAAAATTTCTGGGGTCAAAAATCGACCAAAAACTTCACAAGAGGGCAACCTTCGAAGCAGACAATTTCAAGAGCTATATTGTACTCACGGGTTTTTCTTTTAAGAGAAAAGAAAAAGGGGTAGGAATATGACGAATTAAAAAAAATTTAATGACATGCATACCCATAATACAAAAACCTATCAGCTCACAGCAGTCAGAATGGCCATTAGGAAAAATGCTGCAAAAAATAAATGGTGAAGGGAGTGTGGAGAAATGCGTACCCTCTTTTGTAAGGGGTGGCACGTAAAGAGCCACTAATGAAAACACAGTGTAGGTGCTTTGAAAAGGGAAACATTGAGCTACCAGTCAATCAATCACAACCACTGCTTGGCCTATCACCTGAGAGAATGAGATTCAAAAAGTCACAGGCTGGCAAACCTGTACGCCAGCAAGATTTACCATAGCCAGCACGTGGAAGCAATGAAAATGTCCATCAACCGAGGAATGCACCAAGAAGAAGTGGTCCACTTACAAAATGGAATATTACTCTAATAATAAATATAAATTAAATTTAAAAACAAACAAAAGCAAGGAGACATCAACATTTGTGGGTTTATCCGGGCACATTGCACTCTAATTTATAACCGAAGAACACCACTGGCCGGTAGGTCTGTTTCCCTAGTACCAGCAAGGGGAATGTAGAAAGGCTGCCGCTCTCTGGCCGTTACCTGCAAAAGCAGGTTTAAAGCCTGAGCTAATGTCACTTCATATGAAGAAGTACTGCAGGGCTGTAAATGAAACCTGCCCTCAAAATGTCTTGAGGGAGATAATGGCCAAAATATTTCAAATGGTGACACATACTTTAAGAAAACACTTTGAAGAAATAAGCTCTAATCACAGCTGGAAAAATTAAAAGGACATGTCTTAAAGCTCAATTTCAACGCATTATGAGACACATGCAAATTCAACCACAAAGAGGTATCAGCTCACACCACTCAGAATAATCATCAGCAAAAACTACAAAGAATAAATCCTGAAGGTGCTGGGAAGAAATACATGCCCTCCACATTAAGTGGGACATAACCTGGAAAGAACCACTAAGGAGAACAGAAGAGAGGTGCCTTTAAAAGGTAAACATTGAGCTAGCGTATGATCCAGCAGACCTATTCCTGGACCTATAAACTAAGAAGACAGAATTGGAAGGACACAGGCACGCAAATCTGCCCTGCATAGTATGACAATAGCCAAGATATGGAAGTAACCAAAAAGTCCATCGACAGATGGGTGGACAAAGAAGAACTGCTACCTGTACAGATGGAATGTGAGCTACTGAAAAAATGATACAATGCCATTTGCAGCACCATAGATGAGTCTAGAAGTAATCATGCAACTTGGAGTAAGTGAGAAAGCGAAAGACACATATCCTATCATATCACATATAGGGGTTACCTAAAAAATGATACAAACAAAGATATTTCCACAAACACTATCATAGATTCATTAAAAAAACTTATGGTTCACCAAATGGACAGGTGTGAGGATTGGATACATTACCATATTGAGGTTAACAGAGAGATACAAACACATGTGAAATATATAATCACCAAAGACCTACGCAATACCAAGAGAAGACTACTCAACATTGTGTCATAACCTACATGGGAAAAGGATCCGAAGAAGAATAGATATATGTGTATGTGTGAAAGAACCACATCTTGCACACCTAGAACAAACAAAACATTGTAATCAAGTTTGCTGTGATAAAAAATAAAAATTAAGTTAAAAATACCAACAAGAAATAATGAGACATAAACTTAAAGGGCTTTTTCCTCGCACATTCTATTCTAATTAACACCTAGAACACCACTTCCAGTAAGGCTCTGTTGCCCTAGTAACCAGATTTGGTAAAGGAGAAATGCTGCCGCCTTGTGGCCGATTCCCGCAAGAGCAACTTTTAACCCACAGCTAATAGTCACTTACCATTCATAAGCAAACAGGGCTGTAAAGGACACCTGCCCTCAAAATTGTGCTGAGGTAGGGAATGGATAAAAGAATTCAAAACAGGCAAAATGTTCACGAAGATAGTATGAAGACGTAAGTTTTACTCACTCTCTTTTTAAAGAAAGGAAAATGGATAAAAGCTCAGCCTCAGGAAGTATTAGACTCATGCAATCTAATCTACAAAAACTTTTCAACTCACACCAATCGACTGACCATTGGCAAAAAGTCTACAAACAATAAATGCTGAAGAGGTTTTAGAGAACTGTGTACCCTCTAGCTGCTGGTGAGATGTAAGAGGGTTAAACGCAAATAATGACAACAGAAAGGAGCTGCGTTTAAAAGGAAAAATTGAGGTACCATTCCATCCAGCAGGCACACCAATGGGCCACTCACCTGAGAAGACCAGAATGAAGAAGACCCGGGCTGCAAAAGCTGCACTGCAGCCTGATTCACAATAGACAAGACAGTGAAGCAACCAAAATGTCCATCAACAGATGAAACGATAAAGAAGAAGTGGTCCCTGTACACAATGAATACTAGCCATGGAAAACAATGAAACACTGCTCTTTGAGGCACCATAGATGATCTTGGAGATAATCACAGAACATGAGGTAAGTCGGAAAGCAAAAGTCCTATATCCTATGATATCACTTATAGGCGTTATCTAATAACTGACACAAATGAACATATTTCCACACAGAAAGTCAATCACAGACTTTCTTAAAAAAAACTATGCTTATCTAAAAGGAAAGGTGGGGGGAATGCATAAATGAAGATTAGCGTTACCATATGTATACAAATACATATTATATACATATATCAAAAAGACCAACCATATAGCAAGGAAGGATTACGGAACACTCTGTAATAATTTACACGGAAATAGGATCTCTACATAAATAGTTATATACAATATGTAGATGAACCAGAGTGTGTACACCTTGGACGAGCAACATTCTAACCATTACCCCAATTGAAAAAATTAAAACAACGAACTAGGAGTAATGAGACATAAACTTATGGGGGGTTTTCCTGGCACATTCCATCCCAATTTAAAACCTAGGCAAACAACTTCCAGAATGGCTCTGCTGCCCTAGTACCCAGATTTGGGAATGGAGAAATGCTGCATCCTGGTGGCCGTTTCCCACAAGAGCAGCTTTAAACCCACTGCAAAAGGTCACTAAATATTCACCAATTGCAGGTCTGTAAATGACACCGGCCCTCCAAAAAATACTGAGGTCGAAAATCGACAAAAAAATTCCAGAGTGCAACCTTCCAAAAAGAAAATTTGAAGAGGTATATTATACTCACACTTTTTTTCTTTTTTCTTTTAACAGAAAAGAAAAAGGCGTGGAAAAATGACGAATTGTAGGAATTTTTACAGACATGTAAACCCAAATTACAAAAACCTATCAGCTCACACCAGTCAGAACTGCCATCAACAAAAATGCTGCAAAAAATAAATGCTGACGTGATTGTGGAGAAATGCGTACCCTCGATTCTAAGGGGGATGTGGTAAGAGCCACTAATGAAAGCACAATTGAGGTGCCTTGAAAAGGTAAACGTTGACCTACCATACCAGTCAATCAATCATACCCACTGCTGGGTCTATCACCTGAGAAAATGAAAATCAAAAATCACAGGTGGCAATCCTGCACTCCAGCAATATTTACCATAGGCAACACTTGGAAGCAATGAAAATGTCCATTAACAGAGGAATGCACCAAGAAGAAGTGGTCCATGTACACAATGGAATATTAGCCATGGAAAACATTGAAGCACTGCTCTTTGAGGCACCATAGATGAGCCTGGAGATAATCACAAAACATGAAGTAGGTCGGAAAGCAAAACACCTATATCCTATATTATCACTTATGGCATTATCTAATAACTGACACAGATGAACATATTTCCAAAGAGAAAGACACTCACAGGCTTAGAAAACAAACTATGCTCATCTGAAAGGAAAGGAGGGGGGAAATTGAGAAATGAAGATTAGTGTTACTATACATGTACAAACACATATTATATACATGTATCAAAAACACCGAACATATAGCAAGGGAGGTCGATGGAACACTGTAGTATTTTCCATGGGAAGAGGATCTGTACATTAATAGACATACAGAATGTACAAATGAACCAGATTGTGTACACCTAGGACAAACAATATTCTAAACTTTTCCCAGATTAATAAAATTTTAAAAACCAAGAAGAAGTAATGAGACATAAACTTATGGGGATTTCTCCTGGAAAATTCCATTCTAATTTACAACCTAGGACAATGACTTCCAGAAAGGCTCTGCTGCCCTAGTACCCAGATTGAGGAATGGAGAAATGTTACCTCCTTGTGGCTGTTTCCCACAACAGCAGCTTTGAACCCACTGCAAAAGATCACTAAATTTTCACCAAAATGCCGTTCTGTAAATGACACTTGCCCTCCAGAAAATTTCTGGGGTCAAAAATCGACCAAAAACTTCACAAGAGGGCAACCTTCGAAGAACACAATTTCAAGAGCTATATTGTACTCACGGGTTTTTCTTTTAAGAGAAAAGAAAAAGTGGTAGGAATATGACGAATTTAAAAAAATTTAATGACATGGATACCCATAATACAAAAACCTATCAGCTCACAGCAGTCAGAATGGCCATTAGGAAAAATGCTGCAAAAAATAAATGGTGAAGGGAGTGTGGAGAAATGCGTAACCTCTTTTGTAAGGGGTGGCACGTAAAGAGCCACTAATGAAAACACAGTGTAGGTGCTTTGAAAAGGGAAACATTGAGCTACCAGTCAATCAATCACAACCACTGCTTGGCCTATCACCTGAGAGAATGAGAATCAAAAAGTCACAGGCTGGCAAACCTGTACGCCAGCAAGATTTACCATAGCCAGCACGTGGAAGCAATGAAAATGTCCATCAACCGAGGAATGCACCAAGAAGAAGTGGTCCACTTACAAAATGGAATATTACTCTAATAATAAATATAAATTAAATTTAAAAACAAACAAAAGCAAGGAGACATCAACATTTGTGGGTTTATCCGGGCACATTGCACTCTAATTTATAACCGAAGAACACCACTGGCCGGTAGGTCTGTTTCCCTAGTACCAGCAAGGGGAATGTAGAAAGGCTGCCGCTCTCTGGCCGTTACCTGCAAAAGCAGGTTTAAAGCCTGAGCTAATGTCACTTCATATGAACAAGTACTGCAGGGCTGTAAATGAAACCTGCCCTCAAAATGTCTTGAGGGAGATAATGGCCAAAATATTTCAAATGGTGACACATACTTTAAGAAAACACTTTGAAGAAATAAGCTCTAATCACAGCTGGAAAAATTAAAAGGACATGTCTTAAAGCTCAATTTCAACGCATTATGAGACACATGCAAATTCAACCACAAAGAGGTATCAGCTCACACCACTCAGAATAATCATCAGCAAAAACTACAAAGAATAAATCCTGAAGGTGCTGGGAAGAAATACATGCCCTCCACATTAAGTGGGACATAACCTGGAAAGAACCACTAAGGAGAACAGAACAGAGGTGCCTTTAAAAGGTAAACATTGAGCTAGCGTATGATCCAGCAGACCTATTCCTGGACCTATGAACTAAGAAGACAGAATTGGAAGGACACAGGCACGCAAATCTGCCCTGCATAGTATGACAATAGCCAAGATATGGAAGTAACCAAAAAGTCCATCGACAGATGGGTGGACAAAGAAGAACTGCTACCTGTACAGATGGAATGTGAGCTACTGAAAAAATGATACAATGCCATTTGCAGCACCATAGATGAGTCTAGAAGTAATCATGCAACTTGGAGTAAGTGAGAAAGCGAAAGACACATATCCTATCATATCACATATAGGGGTTACCTAAAAAATGATACAAACAAAGATATTTCCACAAACACTATCATAGATTCATTAAAAAAACTTATGGTTCACCAAATGGACAGGTGTGAGGATTGGATACATTACCATATTGAGGTTAACAGAGAGATACAAACACATGTGAAATATATAATCACCAAAGACCTACGCAATACCAAGAGAAGACTACTCAACATTGTGTCATAACCTACATGGGAAAAGGATCCGAAGAAGAATAGATATATGTGTATGTGTGAAAGAACCACATCTTGCACACCTAGAACAAACAAAACATTGTAATCAAGTTTGCTGTGATAAAAAATAAAAATTAAGTTAAAAATACCAACAAGAAATAATGAGACATAAACTTAAAGGGCTTTTTCCTCGCACATTCTATTCTAATTAACACCTAGAACACCACTTCCAGTAAGGCTCTGTTGCCCTAGTAACCAGATTTGGTAAAGGAGAAATGCTGCCGCCTTGTGGCCGATTCCCGCAAGAGCAACTTTTAACCCACAGCTAATAGTCACTTACCATTCATAAGCAAACAGGGCTGTAAAGGACACCTGCCCTCAAAATTGTGCTGAGGTAGGGAATGGATAAAAGAATTCAAAACAGGCAAAATGTTCACGAAGATAGTATGAAGACGTAAGTTTTACTCACTCTCTTTTTAAAGAAAGGAAAATGGATAAAAGCTCAGCCTCAGGAAGTATTAGACTCATGCAATCTAATCTACAAAAACTTTTCAACTCACACCAATCGACTGACCATTGGCAAAAAGTCTACAAACAATAAATGCTGAAGAGGTTTTAGAGAACTGTGTACCCTCTAGCTGCTGGTGAGATGTAAGAGGGTTAAACGCAAATAATGACAACAGAAAGGAGCTGCGTTTAAAAGGAAAAATTGAGGTACCATTCCATCCAGCAGGCACACCAATGGGCCACTCACCTGAGAAGACCAGAATGAAGAAGACCCGGGCTGCAAAAGCTGCACTGCAGCCTGATTCACAATAGACAAGACAGTGAAGCAACCAAAATGTCCATCAACAGATGAAACGATAAAGAAGAAGTGGTCCCTGTACACAATGAATACTAGCCATGGAAAACAATGAAACACTGCTCTTTGAGGCACCATAGATGATCTTGGAGATAATCACAGAACATGAGGTAAGTCGGAAAGCAAAAGTCCTATATCCTATGATATCACTTATAGGCGTTATCTAATAACTGACACAAATGAACATATTTCCACACAGAAAGTCAATCACAGACTTTCTTAAAAAAAAACTATGCTTATCTAAAAGGAAAGGTGGGGGGAATGCATAAATGAAGATTAGCGTTACCATATGTATACAAATACATATTATATACATATATCAAAAAGACCAACCATATAGCAAGGAAGGATTACGGAACACTCTGTAATAATTTACACGGAAATAGGATCTCTACATAAATAGTTATATACAATATGTAGATGAACCAGAGTGTGTACACCTTGGACGAGCAACATTCTAACCATTACCCCAATTGAAAAAATTAAAACAACGAACTAGGAGTAATGAGACATAAACTTATGGGGGGTTTTCCTGGCACATTCCATCCCAATTTAAAACCTAGGCAAACAACTTCCAGAATGGCTCTGCTGCCCTAGTACCCAGATTTGGGAATGGAGAAATGCTGCATCCTGGTGGCCGTTTCCCACAAGAGCAGCTTTAAACCCACTGCAAAAGGTCACTAAATATTCACCAATTGCAGGTCTGTAAATGACACCGGCCCTCCAAAAAATACTGAGGTCGAAAATCGACAAAAAAATTCCAGAGTGCAACCTTCCAAAAAGAAAATTTGAAGAGGTATATTATACTCACACTTTTTTTCTTTTTTCTTTTAACAGAAAAGAAAAAGGCGTGGAAAAATGACGAATTGTAGGAATTTTTACAGACATGTAAACCCAAATTACAAAAACCTATCAGCTCACACCAGTCAGAACTGCCATCAACAAAAATGCTGCAAAAAATAAATGCTGACGTGATTGTGGAGAAATGCGTACCCTCGATTCTAAGGGGGATGTGGTAAGAGCCACTAATGAAAGCACAATTGAGGTGCCTTGAAAAGGTAAACGTTGACCTACCATACCAGTCAATCAATCATACCCACTGCTGGGTCTATCACCTGAGAAAATGAAAATCAAAAATCACAGGTGGCAATCCTGCACTCCAGCAATATTTACCATAGGCAACACTTGGAAGCAATGAAAATGTCCATTAACAGAGGAATGCACCAAGAAGAAGTGGTCCATGTACACAATGGAATATTAGCCATGGAAAACATTGAAGCACTGCTCTTTGAGGCACCATAGATGAGCCTGGAGATAATCACAAAACATGAAGTAGGTCGGAAAGCAAAACACCTATATCCTATATTATCACTTATGGCATTATCTAATAACTGACACAGATGAACATATTTCCAAAGAGAAAGACACTCACAGGCTTAGAAAACAAACTATGCTCATCTGAAAGGAAAGGAGGGGGGAAATTGAGAAATGAAGATTAGTGTTACTATACATGTACAAACACATATTATATACATGTATCAAAAACACCGAACATATAGCAAGGGAGGTCGATGGAACACTGTAGTATTTTCCATGGGAAGAGGATCTGTACATTAATAGACATACAGAATGTACAAATGAACCAGATTGTGTACACCTAGGACAAACAATATTCTAAACTTTTCCCAGATTAATAAAATTTTAAAAACCAAGAAGAAGTAATGAGACATAAACTTATGGGGATTTCTCCTGGAAAATTCCATTCTAATTTACAACCTAGGACAATGACTTCCAGAAAGGCTCTGCTGCCCTAGTACCCAGATTGAGGAATGGAGAAATGTTACCTCCTTGTGGCTGTTTCCCACAACAGCAGCTTTGAACCCACTGCAAAAGATCACTAAATTTTCACCAAAATGCCGTTCTGTAAATGACACTTGCCCTCCAGAAAATTTCTGGGGTCAAAAATCGACCAAAAACTTCACAAGAGGGCAACCTTCGAAGAACACAATTTCAAGAGCTATATTGTACTCACGGGTTTTTCTTTTAAGAGAAAAGAAAAAGTGGTAGGAATATGACGAATTTAAAAAAATTTAATGACATGGATACCCATAATACAAAAACCTATCAGCTCACAGCAGTCAGAATGGCCATTAGGAAAAATGCTGCAAAAAATAAATGGTGAAGGGAGTGTGGAGAAATGCGTAACCTCTTTTGTAAGGGGTGGCACGTAAAGAGCCACTAATGAAAACACAGTGTAGGTGCTTTGAAAAGGGAAACATTGAGCTACCAGTCAATCAATCACAACCACTGCTTGGCCTATCACCTGAGAGAATGAGAATCAAAAAGTCACAGGCTGGCAAACCTGTACGCCAGCAAGATTTACCATAGCCAGCACGTGGAAGCAATGAAAATGTCCATCAACCGAGGAATGCACCAAGAAGAAGTGGTCCACTTACAAAATGGAATATTACTCTAATAATAAATATAAATTAAATTTAAAAACAAACAAAAGCAAGGAGACATCAACATTTGTGGGTTTATCCGGGCACATTGCACTCTAATTTATAACCGAAGAACACCACTGGCCGGTAGGTCTGTTTCCCTAGTACCAGCAAGGGGAATGTAGAAAGGCTGCCGCTCTCTGGCCGTTACCTGCAAAAGCAGGTTTAAAGCCTGAGCTAATGTCACTTCATATGAACAAGTACTGCAGGGCTGTAAATGAAACCTGCCCTCAAAATGTCTTGAGGGAGATAATGGCCAAAATATTTCAAATGGTGACACATACTTTAAGAAAACACTTTGAAGAAATAAGCTCTAATCAAAGCTGGAAAAATTAAAAGGACATGTCTTAAAGCTCAATTTCAACGCATTATGAGACACATGCAAATTCAACCACAAAGAGGTATCAGCTCACACCACTCAGAATAATCATCAGCAAAAACTACAAAGAATAAATCCTGAAGGTGCTGGGAAGAAATACATGCCCTCCACATTAAGTGGGACATAACCTGGAAAGAACCACTAAGGAGAACAGAAGAGAGGTGCCTTTAAAAGGTAAACATTGAGCTAGCGTATGATCCAGCAGACCTATTCCTGGACCTATGAACTAAGAAGACAGAATTGGAAGGACACAGGCACGCAAATCTGCCCTGCATAGTATGACAATAGCCAAGATATGGAAGTAACCAAAAAGTCCATCGACAGATGGGTGGACAAAGAAGAACTGCTACCTGTACAGATGGAATGTGAGCTACTGAAAAAATGATACAATGCCATTTGCAGCACCATAGATGAGTCTAGAAGTAATCATGCAACTTGGAGTAAGTGAGAAAGCGAAAGACACATATCCTATCATATCACATATAGGGGTTACCTAAAAAATGATACAAACAAAGATATTTCCACAAACACTATCATAGATTCATTAAAAAAACTTATGGTTCACCAAATGGACAGGTGTGAGGATTGGATACATTACCATATTGAGGTTAACAGAGAGATACAAACACATGTGAAATATATAATCACCAAAGACCTACGCAATACCAAGAGAAGACTACTCAACATTGTGTCATAACCTACATGGGAAAAGGATCCGAAGAAGAATAGATATATGTATATGTGTGAAAGAACCACATCTTGCACACCTAGAACAAACAAAACATTGTAATCAAGTTTGCTGTGATAAAAAATAAAAATTAAGTTAAAAATACCAACAAGAAATAATGAGACATAAACTTAAAGGGCTTTTTCCTCGCACATTCTATTCTAATTAACACCTAGAACACCACTTCCAGTAAGGCTCTGTTGCCCTAGTAACCAGATTTGGTAAAGGAGAAATGCTGCCGCCTTGTGGCCGATTCCCGCAAGAGCAACTTTTAACCCACAGCTAATAGTCACTTACCATTCATAAGCAAACAGGGCTGTAAAGGACACCTGCCCTCAAAATTGTGCTGAGGTAGGGAATGGATAAAAGAATTCAAAACAGGCAAAATGTTCACGAAGATAGTATGAAGACGTAAGTTTTACTCACTCTCTTTTTAAAGAAAGGAAAATGGATAAAAGCTCAGCCTCAGGAAGTATTAGACTCATGCAATCTAATCTACAAAAACTTTTCAACTCACACCAATCGACTGACCATTGGCAAAAAGTCTACAAACAATAAATGCTGAAGAGGTTTTAGAGAACTGTGTACCCTCTAGCTGCTGGTGAGATGTAAGAGGGTTAAACGCAAATAATGACAACAGAAAGGAGCTGCGTTTAAAAGGAAAAATTGAGGTACCATTCCATCCAGCAGGCACACCAATGGGCCACTCACCTGAGAAGACCAGAATGAAGAAGACCCGGGCTGCAATAGCTGCACTGCAGCCTGATTCACAATAGACAAGACAGTGAAGCAACCAAAATGTCCATCAACAGATGAAACGATAAAGAAGAAGTGGTCCATGTACACAATGAATACTAGCCACGGAAAACAATGAAACACTGCTATTTGAGGCACCATAGATGATCTTGGAGATAATCACAGAACATGAGGTAAGTCGGAAAGCAAAAGTCCTATATCCTATGATATCACTTATAGGCGTTATCTAATAACTGACACAAATGAACATATTTCCACACAGAAAGTCAATCACAGACTTATTAAAAAAAAACTATGCTTATCTAAAAGGAAAGGTGGGGGGAATGGATAAATGAAGATTAGCGTTACCATATGTATACAAATACATATTATATACATATATCAAAAAGACCAACCATATAGCAAGGAAGGATTATGGAACACTCTGTAATAATTTACACGGAAAGAGGATCTCTACATAAATAGTTATATACAATATGTAGATGAACCAGAGTGTGTACACGTTGGACGAACAACATTCTTACCATTACCCCAGTTGAAAAAATTAAAACAACGAACTAGGAGTAATGAGACATAAACTTATGGGGGGTTTTCCTGGCACATTCCATCCAAATTTAAAACCTAGGCAAACAACTTCCAGAATGGCTCTGATGCCCTAGTAACCCAGATTTGGGAATGGAGAAATGCTGCATCCTGGTGGCCGTTTCCCACAAGAGCAGCTTTAAACCCACTGCAAAAGGTCACTAAATATTCACCAATTGCAGGTCTGTAAATGACACCGGCCCTCCAAAAAATACTGAGGTCGAAAATCGACCAAAAAATTCCAGAGTGCAACCTTCCAAAAAGAAAATTTGAAGAGGTATATTATACTCACACTTTTTTTCTTTTTTCTTTTAACAGAAAAGAAAAAGGCGTGGAAAAATGATGAATTGTAGGAATTTTTACAGACATGTAAACCCAAATTACAAAAACCTATCAGCTCACACCAGTCAGAACTGCCATCAACAAAAATGCTGCAAACAATAAATGCTGACGTGATTGTGGAGAAATGTGTACCCTCGATTCTAATGGGGATGTGGTAAGAGCCACTAATGAAAGCACAATTGAGGTGCCTTGAAAAGGTAAACGTTGACCTACCATACCAGTCAATCAATCATACCCACTGCTGGGTCTATCACCTGAGAAAATGAAAATCAAAAATCACAGGCTGGCAATCCTGCACTCCAGCAATATTTACCATAGGCAACACTTGGAAGCAACGAAAATGTCCATCAACAGAGGAATGCACCAAGAAGAAGTGGTCCATGTACACAATGGAATATTAGCCATGGAAAACATTGAAGCACTGCTCTTTGAGGCACCATAGATGAGCCTGGAGATAATCACAAAACATGAAGTAGGTCGGACAGCAAAACACCTATATACTATATTATCACTTATGGCATTATCTAATAACTGACACAGATGAACATATTTCCAAAGAGAAAGACACTCACAGGCTTAGAAATCAAACTATGCTCATCTGAAAGGAAAGGAGGGGGGAAATTGAGAAATGAAGATTAGTGTTACTATACATATACAAATACATATTATATACATGTATCAAAAAGACCGAACATATAGCAAGGGAGGTCAACGGAACACTGTAATATTTTACATGGGAAGAGGATCTGTACATTAGTAGACATACATAATGTACAAAGGAACCAGACTGCATACACCAAAGACAAACAATATTCTAAACTTTACCCAGATTAAAAAAATTTAAAAACCAAGAAGAAGTAATGAGACATAAACTTATGGGGACTTCTCCTGGCAAATTCCATTCTAATTTACAACCTAGGACAATGACTTCCAGAAAGGCTCTGCTGCCCTAGTACCCAGATTGGGGAATGGAGAAATGCTACCTCCTTGTGGCCGTTTCCCACAACAGCAGCTTTGAACCTACTGCAAAAGGTCACTAAATTTTCACCAACTTGCCGTTCTGTAAATGACACTTGCCCTCCAGAAAATTTCTGGGGTCAAAAATCGACCAAAAACTTCACAAGAGGGCAACCTTCGAAGCAGACAATTTCAAGAGCTATATTGTACTCACGGGTTTTTCTTTTAAGAGAAAAGAAAAAGGGGTAGGAATATGACGAATTAAAAAAAATTTAATGACATGCATACCCATAATACAAAAACCTATCAGCTCACAGCAGTCAGAATGGCCATTAGGAAAAATGCTGCAAAAAATAAATGGTGAAGGGAGTGTGGAGAAATGCGTACCCTCTTTTGTAAGGGGTGGCACGCAAAGAGCCACTAATGAAAACACAGTGTAGGTGCTTTGAAAAGGGAAACATTGAGCTACCAGTCAATCAATCACAACCACTGCTTGGCCTATCACCTGAGAAAATGAGATTCAAAAAGTCACAGGCTGGCAAACCTGTACGCCAGCTAGATTTACCATAGCCAGCACGTGGAAGCAATGAAAATGTCCATCAACCGAGGAATGCACCAAGAAGAAGTGGTCCACTTACAAAATGGAATATTACTCTAATAATAAATATAAATTAAATTTAAAAACAAACAAAAGCAAGGAGACATCAACATTTGTGGGTTTATCCGGGCACATTGCACTCTAATTTATAACCGAAGAACACCACTGGCCGGTAGGTCTGTTTCCCTAGTACCAGCAAGGGGAATGTAGAAAGGCTGCCGCTCTCTGGCCGTTACCTGCAAAAGCAGGTTTAAAGCCTGAGCTAATGTCACTTCATATGAACAAGTACTGCAGGGCTGTAAATGAAACCTGCCCTCAAAATGTCTTGAGGGAGATAATGGCCAAAATATTTCAAATGGTGACACATACTTTAAGAAAACACTTTGAAGAAATAAGCTCTAATCACAGCTGGAAAAATTAAAAGGACATGTCTTAAAGCTCAATTTCAACGCATTATGAGACACATGCAAATTCAACCACAAAGAGGTATCAGCTCACACCACTCAGAATAATCATCAGCAAAAACTACAAAGAATAAATCCTGAAGGTGCTGGGAAGAAATACATGCCCTCCACATTAAGTGGGACATAACCTGGAAAGAACCACTAAGGAGAACAGAAGAGAGGTGCCTTTAAAAGGTAAACATTGAGCTAGCGTATGATCCAGCAGATCTATTCCTGGACCTATAAACTAAGAAGACAGAATTGGAAGGACACAGGCACGCAAATCTGCACTGCATAGTATGACAATAGCCAAGATATGGAAGTAACCAAAAAGTCCATCGACAGATGGGTGGACAAAGAAGAACTGCTACCTGTACAGATGGAATGTGAGCTACTGAAAAAATGATACAATGCCATTTGCAGCACCATAGATGAGTCTAGAAGTAATCATGCAACTTGGAGTAAGTGAGAAAGCGAAAGACACATATCCTATCATATCACATATAGGGGTTACCTAAAAAATGATACAAACAAAGATATTTCCACAAACACTATCATAGATTCATTAAAAAAACTTATGGTTCACCAAATGGACAGGTGTGAGGATTGGATACATTACCATATTGAGGTTAACAGAGAGATACAAACACATGTGAAATATATAATCACCAAAGACCTACGCAATACCAAGAGAAGACTACTCAACATTGTGTCATAACCTACATGGGAAAAGGATCCGAAGAAGAATAGATATATGTATATGTGTGAAAGAACCACATCTTGCACACCTAGAACAAACAAAACATTGTAATCAAGTTTGCTGTGATAAAAAATAAAAATTAAGTTAAAAATACCAACAAGAAATAATGAGACATAAACTTAAAGGGCTTTTTCCTCGCACATTCTATTCTAATTAACACCTAGAACACCACTTCCAGTAAGGCTCTGTTGCCCTAGTAACCAGATTTGGTAAAGGAGAAATGCTGCCGCCTTGTGGCCGATTCCCGCAAGAGCAACTTTTAACCCACAGCTAATAGTCACTTACCATTCATAAGCAAACAGGGCTGTAAAGGACACCTGCCCTCAAAATTGTGCTGAGGTAGGGAATGGATAAAAGAATTCAAAACAGGCAAAATGTTCACGAAGATAGTATGAAGACGTAAGTTTTACTCACTCTCTTTTTAAAGAAAGGAAAATGGATAAAAGCTCAGCCTCAGGAAGTATTAGACTCATGCAATCTAATCTACAAAAACTTTTCAACTCACACCAATCGACTGACCATTGGCAAAAAGTCTACAAACAATAAATGCTGAAGAGGTTTTAGAGAACTGTGTACCCTCTAGCTGCTGGTGAGATGTAAGAGGGTTAAACGCAAATAATGACAACAGAAAGGAGCTGCGTTTAAAAGGAAAAATTGAGGTACCATTCCATCCAGCAGGCACACCAATGGGCCACTCACCTGAGAAGACCAGAATGAAGAAGACCCGGGCTGCAATAGCTGCACTGCAGCCTGATTCACAATAGACAAGACAGTGAAGCAACCAAAATGTCCATCAACAGATGAAACGATAAAGAAGAAGTGGTCCATGTACACAATGAATACTAGCCACGGAAAACAATGAAACACTGCTATTTGAGGCACCATAGATGATCTTGGAGATAATCACAGAACATGAGGTAAGTCGGAAAGCAAAAGTCCTATATCCTATGATATCACTTATAGGCGTTATCTAATAACTGACACAAATGAACATATTTCCACACAGAAAGTCAATCACAGACTTATTAAAAAAAAACTATGCTTATCTAAAAGGAAAGGTGGGGGGAATGGATAAATGAAGATTAGCGTTACCATATGTATACAAATACATATTATATACATATATCAAAAAGACCAACCATATAGCAAGGAAGGATTATGGAACACTCTGTAATAATTTACACGGAAAGAGGATCTCTACATAAATAGTTATATACAATATGTAGATGAACCAGAGTGTGTACACGTTGGACGAACAACATTCTTACCATTACCCCAGTTGAAAAAATTAAAACAACGAACTAGGAGTAATGAGACATAAACTTATGGGGGGTTTTCCTGGCACATTCCATCCAAATTTAAAACCTAGGCAAACAACTTCCAGAATGGCTCTGATGCCCTAGTAACCCAGATTTGGGAATGGAGAAATGCTGCATCCTGGTGGCCGTTTCCCACAAGAGCAGCTTTAAACCCACTGCAAAAGGTCACTAAATATTCACCAATTGCAGGTCTGTAAATGACACCGGCCCTCCAAAAAATACTGAGGTCGAAAATCGACCAAAAAATTCCAGAGTGCAACCTTCCAAAAAGAAAATTTGAAGAGGTATATTATACTCACACTTTTTTTCTTTTTTCTTTTAACAGAAAAGAAAAAGGCGTGGAAAAATGATGAATTGTAGGAATTTTTACAGACATGTAAACCCAAATTACAAAAACCTATCAGCTCACACCAGTCAGAACTGCCATCAACAAAAATGCTGCAAACAATAAATGCTGACGTGATTGTGGAGAAATGTGTACCCTCGATTCTAATGGGGATGTGGTAAGAGCCACTAATGAAAGCACAATTGAGGTGCCTTGAAAAGGTAAACGTTGACCTACCATACCAGTCAATCAATCATACCCACTGCTGGGTCTATCACCTGAGAAAATGAAAATCAAAAATCACAGGCTGGCAATCCTGCACTCCAGCAATATTTACCATAGGCAACACTTGGAAGCAACGAAAATGTCCATCAACAGAGGAATGCACCAAGAAGAAGTGGTCCATGTACACAATGGAATATTAGCCATGGAAAACATTGAAGCACTGCTCTTTGAGGCACCATAGATGAGCCTGGAGATAATCACAAAACATGAAGTAGGTCGGACAGCAAAACACCTATATACTATATTATCACTTATGGCATTATCTAATAACTGACACAGATGAACATATTTCCAAAGAGAAAGACACTCACAGGCTTAGAAATCAAACTATGCTCATCTGAAAGGAAAGGAGGGGGGAAATTGAGAAATGAAGATTAGTGTTACTATACATATACAAATACATATTATATACATGTATCAAAAAGACCGAACATATAGCAAGGGAGGTCAACGGAACACTGTAATATTTTACATGGGAAGAGGATCTGTACATTAATAGACATACATAATGTACAAAGGAACCAGACTGCATACACCAAAGACAAACAATATTCTAAACTTTACCCAGATTAAAAAAATTTAAAAACCAAGAAGAAGTAATGAGACATAAACTTATGGGGACTTCTCCTGGCAAATTCCATTCTAATTTACAACCTAGGACAATGACTTCCAGAAAGGCTCTGCTGCCCTAGTACCCAGATTGGGGAATGGAGAAATGCTACCTCCTTGTGGCCGTTTCCCACAACAGCAGCTTTGAACCTACTGCAAAAGGTCACTAAATTTTCACCAACTTGCCGTTCTGTAAATGACACTTGCCCTCCAGAAAATTTCTGGGGTCAAAAATCGACCAAAAACTTCACAAGAGGGCAACCTTCGAAGCAGACAATTTCAAGAGCTATATTGTACTCACGGGTTTTTCTTTTAAGAGAAAAGAAAAAGGGGTAGGAATATGACGAATTAAAAAAAATTTAATGACATGCATACCCATAATACAAAAACCTATCAGCTCACAGCAGTCAGAATGGCCATTAGGAAAAATGCTGCAAAAAATAAATGGTGAAGGGAGTGTGGAGAAATGCGTACCCTCTTTTGTAAGGGGTGGCACGCAAAGAGCCACTAATGAAAACACAGTGTAGGTGCTTTGAAAAGGGAAACATTGAGCTACCAGTCAATCAATCACAACCACTGCTTGGCCTATCACCTGAGAAAATGAGATTCAAAAAGTCACAGGCTGGCAAACCTGTACGCCAGCAAGATTTACCATAGCCAGCACGTGGAAGCAATGAAAATGTCCATCAACCGAGGAATGCACCAAGAAGAAGTGGTCCACTTACAAAATGGAATATTACTCTAATAATAAATATAAATTAAATTTAAAAACAAACAAAAGCAAGGAGACATCAACATTTGTGGGTTTATCCGGGCACATTGTACTCTAATTTATAACCGAAGAACACCACTGGCCGGTAGGTCTGTTTCCCTAGTACCAGCAAGGGGAATGTAGAAAGGCTGCCGCTCTCTGGCCGTTACCTGCAAAAGCAGGTTTAAAGCCTGAGCTAATGTCACTTCATATGAAGAAGTACTGCAGGGCTGTAAATGAAACCTGCCCTCAAAATGTCTTGAGGGAGATAATGGCCAAAATATTTCAAATGGTGACACATACTTTAAGAAAACACTTTGAAGAAATAAGCTCTAATCACAGCTGGAAAAATTAAAAGGACATGTCTTAAAGCTCAATTTCAACGCATTATGAGACACATGCAAATTCAACCACAAAGAGGTATCAGCTCACACCACTCAGAATAATCATCAGCAAAAACTACAAAGAATAAATCCTGAAGGTGCTGGGAAGAAATACATGCCCTCCACATTAAGTGGGACATAACCTGGAAAGAACCACTAAGGAGAACAGAACAGAGGTGCCTTTAAAAGGTAAACATTGAGCTAGCGTATGATCCAGCAGATCTATTCCTGGACCTATAAACTAAGAAGACAGAATTGGAAGGACACAGGCACGCAAATCTGCACTGCATAGTATGACAATAGCCAAGATATGGAAGTAACCAAAAAGTCCATCGACAGATGGGTGGACAAAGAAGAACTGCTACCTGTACAGATGGAATGTGAGCTACTGAAAAAATGATACAATGCCATTTGCAGCACCATAGATGAGTCTAGAAGTAATCATGCAACTTGGAGTAAGTGAGAAAGCGAAAGACACATATCCTATCATATCACATATAGGGGTTACCTAAAAAATGATACAAACAAAGATATTTCCACAAACACTATCATAGATTCATTAAAAAAACTTATGGTTCACCAAATGGACAGGTGTGAGGATTGGATACATTACCATATTGAGGTTAACAGAGAGATACAAACACATGTGAAATATATAATCACCAAAGACCTACGCAATACCAAGAGAAGACTACTCAACATTGTGTCATAACCTACATGGGAAAAGGATCCGAAGAAGAATAGATATATGTATATGTGTGAAAGAACCACATCTTGCACACCTAGAACAAACAAAACATTGTAATCAAGTTTGCTGTGATAAAAAATAAAAATTAAGTTAAAAATACCAACAAGAAATAATGAGACATAAACTTAAAGGGCTTTTTCCTCGCACATTCTATTCTAATTAACACCTAGAACACCACTTCCAGTAAGGCTCTGTTGCCCTAGTAACCAGATTTGGTAAAGGAGAAATGCTGCCGCCTTGTGGCCGATTCCCGCAAGAGCAACTTTTAACCCACAGCTAATAGTCACTTACCATTCATAAGCAAACAGGGCTGTAAAGGACACCTGCCCTCAAAATTGTGCTGAGGTAGGGAATGGATAAAAGAATTCAAAACAGGCAAAATGTTCACGAAGATAGTATGAAGACGTAAGTTTTACTCACTCTCTTTTTAAAGAAAGGAAAATGGATAAAAGCTCAGCCTCAGGAAGTATTAGACTCATGCAATCTAATCTACAAAAACTTTTCAACTCACACCAATCGACTGACCATTGGCAAAAAGTCTACAAACAATAAATGCTGAAGAGGTTTTAGAGAACTGTGTACCCTCTAGCTGCTGGTGAGATGTAAGAGGGTTAAACGCAAATAATGACAACAGAAAGGAGCTGCGTTTAAAAGGAAAAATTGAGGTACCATTCCATCCAGCAGGCACACCAATGGGCCACTCACCTGAGAAGACCAGAATGAAGAAGACCCGGGCTGCAATAGCTGCACTGCAGCCTGATTCACAATAGACAAGACAGTGAAGCAACCAAAATGTCCATCAACAGATGAAACGATAAAGAAGAAGTGGTCCATGTACACAATGAATACTAGCCACGGAAAACAATGAAACACTGCTATTTGAGGCACCATAGATGATCTTGGAGATAATCACAGAACATGAGGTAAGTCGGAAAGCAAAAGTCCTATATCCTATGATATCACTTATAGGCGTTATCTAATAACTGACACAAATGAACATATTTCCACACAGAAAGTCAATCACAGACTTATTAAAAAAAAACTATGCTTATCTAAAAGGAAAGGTGGGGGGAATGGATAAATGAAGATTAGCGTTACCATATGTATACAAATACATATTATATACATATATCAAAAAGACCAACCATATAGCAAGGAAGGATTATGGAACACTCTGTAATAATTTACACGGAAAGAGGATCTCTACATAAATAGTTATATACAATATGTAGATGAACCAGAGTGTGTACACGTTGGACGAACAACATTCTTACCATTACCCCAGTTGAAAAAATTAAAACAACGAACTAGGAGTAATGAGACATAAACTTATGGGGGGTTTTCCTGGCACATTCCATCCAAATTTAAAACCTAGGCAAACAACTTCCAGAATGGCTCTGATGCCCTAGTAACCCAGATTTGGGAATGGAGAAATGCTGCATCCTGGTGGCCGTTTCCCACAAGAGCAGCTTTAAACCCACTGCAAAAGGTCACTAAATATTCACCAATTGCAGGTCTGTAAATGACACCGGCCCTCCAAAAAATACTGAGGTCGAAAATCGACCAAAAAATTCCAGAGTGCAACCTTCCAAAAAGAAAATTTGAAGAGGTATATTATACTCACACTTTTTTTCTTTTTTCTTTTAACAGAAAAGAAAAAGGCGTGGAAAAATGATGAATTGTAGGAATTTTTACAGACATGTAAACCCAAATTACAAAAACCTATCAGCTCACACCAGTCAGAACTGCCATCAACAAAAATGCTGCAAACAATAAATGCTGACGTGATTGTGGAGAAATGTGTACCCTCGATTCTAATGGGGATGTGGTAAGAGCCACTAATGAAAGCACAATTGAGGTGCCTTGAAAAGGTAAACGTTGACCTACCATACCAGTCAATCAATCATACCCACTGCTGGGTCTATCACCTGAGAAAATGAAAATCAAAAATCACAGGCTGGCAATCCTGCACTCCAGCAATATTTACCATAGGCAACACTTGGAAGCAACGAAAATGTCCATCAACAGAGGAATGCACCAAGAAGAAGTGGTCCATGTACACAATGGAATATTAGCCATGGAAAACATTGAAGCACTGCTCTTTGAGGCACCATAGATGAGCCTGGAGATAATCACAAAACATGAAGTAGGTCGGACAGCAAAACACCTATATACTATATTATCACTTATGGCATTATCTAATAACTGACACAGATGAACATATTTCCAAAGAGAAAGACACTCACAGGCTTAGAAATCAAACTATGCTCATCTGAAAGGAAAGGAGGGGGGAAATTGAGAAATGAAGATTAGTGTTACTATACATATACAAATACATATTATATACATGTATCAAAAAGACCGAACATATAGCAAGGGAGGTCAACGGAACACTGTAATATTTTACATGGGAAGAGGATCTGTACATTAATAGACATACATAATGTACAAAGGAACCAGACTGCATACACCAAAGACAAACAATATTCTAAACTTTACCCAGATTAAAAAAATTTAAAAACCAAGAAGAAGTAATGAGACATAAACTTATGGGGACTTCTCCTGGCAAATTCCATTCTAATTTACAACCTAGGACAATGACTTCCAGAAAGGCTCTGCTGCCCTAGTACCCAGATTGAGAAATGGAGAAATGTTACCTCCTTGTGGCTGTTTCCCACAACAGCAGCTTTGAACCCACTGCAAAAGATCACTAAATTTTCACCAAAATGCCGTTCTGTAAATGACACTTGCCCTCCAGAAAATTTCTGGGGTCAAAAATCGACCAAAAACTTCACAAGAGGGCAACCTTCGAAGAACACAATTTCAAGAGCTATATTGTACTCACGGGTTTTTCTTTTAAGAGAAAAGAAAAAAGTGGTAGGAATATGACGAATTTAAAAAAATTTAATGACATGGATACCCATAATACAAAAACCTATCAGCTCACAGCAGTCAGAATGGCCATTAGGAAAAATGCTGCAAAAAATAAATGGTGAAGGGAGTGTGGAGAAATGCGTAACCTCTTTTGTAAGGGGTGGCACGTAAAGAGCCACTAATGAAAACACAGTGTAGGTGCTTTGAAAAGGGAAACATTGAGCTACCAGTCAATCAATCACAACCACTGCTTGGCCTATCACCTGAGAGAATGAGAATCAAAAAGTCACAGGCTGGCAAACCTGTACGCCAGCAAGATTTACCATAGCCAGCACGTGGAAGCAATGAAAATGTCCATCAACCGAGGAATGCACCAAGAAGAAGTGGTCCACTTACAAAATGGAATATTACTCTAATAATAAATATAAATTAAATTTAAAAACAAACAAAAGCAAGGAGACATCAACATTTGTGGGTTTATCCGGGCACATTGCACTCTAATTTATAACCGAAGAACACCACTGGCCGGTAGGTCTGTTTCCCTAGTACCAGCAAGGGGAATGTAGAAAGGCTGCCGCTCTCTGGCCGTTACCTGCAAAAGCAGGTTTAAAGCCTGAGCTAATGTCACTTCATATGAAGAAGTACTGCAGGGCTGTAAATGAAACCTGCCCTCAAAATGTCTTGAGGGAGATAATGGCCAAAATATTTCAAATGGTGACACATACTTTAAGAAAACACTTTGAAGAAATAAGCTCTAATCACAGCTGGAAAAATTAAAAGGACATGTCTTAAAGCTCAATTTCAACGCATTATGAGACACATGCAAATTCAACCACAAAGAGGTATCAGCTCACACCACTCAGAATAATCATCAGCAAAAACTACAAAGAATAAATCCTGAAGGTGCTGGGAAGAAATACATGCCCTCCACATTAAGTGGGACATAACCTGGAAAGAACCACTAAGGAGAACAGAAGAGAGGTGCCTTTAAAAGGTAAACATTGAGCTAGCGTATGATCCAGCAGACCTATTCCTGGACCTATAAACTAAGAAGACAGAATTGGAAGGACACAGGCACGCAAATCTGCCCTGCATAGTATGACAATAGCCAAGATATGGAAGTAACCAAAAAGTCCATCGACAGATGGGTGGACAAAGAAGAACTGCTACCTGTACAGATGGAATGTGAGCTACTGAAAAAATGATACAATGCCATTTGCAGCACCATAGATGAGTCTAGAAGTAATCATGCAACTTGGAGTAAGTGAGAAAGCGAAAGACACATATCCTATCATATCACATATAGGGGTTACCTAAAAAATGATACAAACAAAGATATTTCCACAAACACTATCATAGATTCATTAAAAAAACTTATGGTTCACCAAATGGACAGGTGTGAGGATTGGATACATTACCATATTGAGGTTAACAGAGAGATACAAACACATGTGAAATATATAATCACCAAAGACCTACGCAATACCAAGAGAAGACTACTCAACATTGTGTCATAACCTACATGGGAAAAGGATCCGAAGAAGAATAGATATATGTGTATGTGTGAAAGAACCACATCTTGCACACCTAGAACAAACAAAACATTGTAATCAAGTTTGCTGTGATAAAAAATAAAAATTAAGTTAAAAATACCAACAAGAAATAATGAGACATAAACTTAAAGGGCTTTTTCCTCGCACATTCTATTCTAATTAACACCTAGAACACCACTTCCAGTAAGGCTCTGTTGCCCTAGTAACCAGATTTGGTAAAGGAGAAATGCTGCCGCCTTGTGGCCGATTCCCGCAAGAGCAACTTTTAACCCACAGCTAATAGTCACTTACCATTCATAAGCAAACAGGGCTGTAAAGGACACCTGCCCTCAAAATTGTGCTGAGGTAGGGAATGGATAAAAGAATTCAAAACAGGCAAAATGTTCACGAAGATAGTATGAAGACGTAAGTTTTACTCACTCTCTTTTTAAAGAAAGGAAAATGGATAAAAGCTCAGCCTCAGGAAGTATTAGACTCATGCAATCTAATCTACAAAAACTTTTCAACTCACACCAATCGACTGACCATTGGCAAAAAGTCTACAAACAATAAATGCTGAAGAGGTTTTAGAGAACTGTGTACCCTCTAGCTGCTGGTGAGATGTAAGAGGGTTAAACGCAAATAATGACAACAGAAAGGAGCTGCGTTTAAAAGGAAAAATTGAGGTACCATTCCATCCAGCAGGCACACCAATGGGCCACTCACCTGAGAAGACCAGAATGAAGAAGACCCGGGCTGCAAAAGCTGCACTGCAGCCTGATTCACAATAGACAAGACAGTGAAGCAACCAAAATGTCCATCAACAGATGAAACGATAAAGAAGAAGTGGTCCCTGTACACAATGAATACTAGCCATGGAAAACAATGAAACACTGCTCTTTGAGGCACCATAGATGATCTTGGAGATAATCACAGAACATGAGGTAAGTCGGAAAGCAAAAGTCCTATATCCTATGATATCACTTATAGGCGTTATCTAATAACTGACACAAATGAACATATTTCCACACAGAAAGTCAATCACAGACTTTCTTAAAAAAAACTATGCTTATCTAAAAGGAAAGGTGGGGGGAATGGATAAATGAAGATTAGCGTTACCATATGTATACAAATACATATTATATACATATATCAAAAAGACCAACCATATAGCAAGGAAGGATTACGGAACACTCTGTAATAATTTACACGGAAATAGGATCTCTACATAAATAGTTATATACAATATGTAGATGAACCAGAGTGTGTACACCTTGGACGAGCAACATTCTAACCATTACCCCAATTGAAAAAATTAAAACAACGAACTAGGAGTAATGAGACATAAACTTATGGGGGGTTTTCCTGGCACATTCCATCCCAATTTAAAACCTAGGCAAACAACTTCCAGAATGGCTCTGCTGCCCTAGTACCCAGATTTGGGAATGGAGAAATGCTGCATCCTGGTGGCCGTTTCCCACAAGAGCAGCTTTAAACCCACTGCAAAAGGTCACTAAATATTCACCAATTGCAGGTCTGTAAATGACACCGGCCCTCCAAAAAATACTGAGGTCGAAAATCGACCAAAAAATTCCAGAGTGCAACCTTCCAAAAAGAAAATTTGAAGAGGTATATTATACTCACACTTTTTTTCTTTTTTCTTTTAACAGAAAAGAAAAAGGCGTGGAAAAATGACGAATTGTAGGAATTTTTACAGACATGTAAACCCAAATTACAAAAACCTATCAGCTCACACCAGTCAGAACTGCCATCAACAAAAATGCTGCAAAAAATAAATGCTGACGTGATTGTGGAGAAATGCGTACCCTCGATTCTAAGGGGGATGTGGTAAGAGCCACTAATGAAAGCACAATTGAGGTGCCTTGAAAAGGTAAACGTTGACCTACCATACCAGTCAATCAATCATACCCACTGCTGGGTCTATCACCTGAGAAAATGAAAATCAAAAATCACAGGTGGCAATCCTGCACTCCAGCAATATTTACCATAGGCAACACTTGGAAGCAATGAAAATGTCCATTAACAGAGGAATGCACCAAGAAGAAGTGGTCCATGTACACAATGGAATATTAGCCATGGAAAACATTGAAGCACTGCTCTTTGAGGCACCATAGATGAGCCTGGAGATAATCACAAAACATGAAGTAGGTCGGAAAGCAAAACACCTATATCCTATATTATCACTTATGGCATTATCTAATAACTGACACAGATGAACATATTTCCAAAGAGAAAGACACTCACAGGCTTAGAAAACAAACTATGCTCATCTGAAAGGAAAGGAGGGGGGAAATTGAGAAATGAAGATTAGTGTTACTATACATGTACAAACACATATTATATACATGTATCAAAAACACCGAACATATAGCAAGGGAGGTCGATGGAACACTGTAGTATTTTCCATGGGAAGAGGATCTGTACATTAATAGACATACAGAATGTACAAATGAACCAGATTGTGTACACCTAGGACAAACAATATTCTAAACTTTTCCCAGATTAATAAAATTTTAAAAACCAAGAAGAAGTAATGAGACATAAACTTATGGGGATTTCTCCTGGAAAATTCCATTCTAATTTACAACCTAGGACAATGACTTCCAGAAAGGCTCTGCTGCCCTAGTACCCAGATTGAGGAATGGAGAAATGTTACCTCCTTGTGGCTGTTTCCCACAACAGCAGCTGTGAACCCACTGCAAAAGATCGCTAAATTTTCACCAAAATGCCGTTCTGTAAATGACACTTGCCCTCCAGAAAATTTCTGGGGTCAAAAATCGACCAAAAACTTCACAAGAGGGCAACCTTCGAAGAACACAATTTCAAGAGCTATATTGTACTCACGGGTTTTTCTTTTAAGAGAAAAGAAAAAGTGGTAGGAATATGACGAATTTAAAAAAATTTAATGACATGGATACCCATAATACAAAAACCTATCAGCTCACAGCAGTCAGAATGGCCATTAGGAAAAATGCTGCAAAAAATAAATGGTGAAGGGAGTGTGGAGAAATGCGTACCCTCTTTTGTAAGGGGTGGCACGTAAAGAGCCACTAATGAAAACACAGTGTAGGTGCTTTGAAAAGGGAAACATTGAGCTACCAGTCAATCAATCACAACCACTGCTTGGCCTATCACCTGAGAGAATGAGAATCAAAAAGTCACAGGCTGGCAAACCTGTACGCCAGCAAGATTTACCATAGCCAGCACGTGGAAGCAATGAAAATGTCCATCAACCGAGGAATGCACCAAGAAGAAGTGGTCCACTTACAAAATGGAATATTACTCTAATAATAAATATAAATTAAATTTAAAAACAAACAAAAGCAAGGAGACATCAACATTTGTGGGTTTATCCGGGCACATTGCACTCTAATTTATAACCGAAGAACACCACTGGCCGGTAGGTCTGTTTCCCTAGTACAAGCAAGGGGAATGTAGAAAGGCTGCCGCTCTCTGGCCGTTACCTGCAAAAGCAGGTTTAAATCCTGAGCTAATGTCACTTCATATGAACAAGTACTGCAGGGCTGTAAATGAAACCTGCCCTCAAAATGTCTTGAGGGAGATAATGGCCAAAATATTTCAAATGGTGACACATACTTTAAGAAAACACTTTGAAGAAATAAGCTCTAATCACAGCTGGAAAAATAAAAGGGACATGTCTTAAAGCTCAATTTCAACGCATTATGAGACACATGCAAATTCAACCACAAAGAGGTATCAGCTCACACCACTCAGAATAATCATCAGCAAAAACTACAAAGAATAAATCCTGAAGGTGCTGGGAAGAAATACATGCCCTCCACATTAAGTGGGACATAACCTGGAAAGAACCACTAAGGAGAACAGAACAGAGGTGCCTTTAAAAGGTAAACATTGAGCTAGCGTATGATCCAGCAGACCTATTCCTGGACCTATAAACTAAGAAGACAGAATTGGAAGGACACAGGCACGCAAATCTGCACTGCATAGTATTACAATAGCCAAGATATGGAAGTAACCAAAAAGTCCATCGACAGATGGGTGGACAAAGAAGAACTGCTACCTGTACAGATGGAATGTGAGCTACTGAAAAAATGATACAATGCCATTTGCAGCACCATAGATGAGTCTAGAAGTAATCATGCAACTTGGAGTAAGTGAGAAAGCGAAAGACACATATCCTATCATATCACATATAGGGGTTACCTAAAAAATGATACAAACAAAGATATTTCCACAAACACTATCATAGATTCATTAAAAAAACTTATGGTTCACCAAATGGACAGGTGTGAGGATTGGATACATTACCATATTGAGGTTAACAGAGAGATACAAACACATGTGAAATATATAATCACCAAAGACCTACGCAATACCAAGAGAAGACTACTCAACATTGTGTCATAACCTACATGGGAAAAGGATCCGAAGAAGAATAGATATATGTATATGTGTGAAAGAACCACATCTTGCACACCTAGAACAAACAAAACATTGTAATCAAGTTTGCTGTGATAAAAAATAAAAATTAAGTTAAAAATACCAACAAGAAATAATGAGACATAAACTTAAAGGGCTTTTTCCTCGCACATTCTATTCTAATTAACACCTAGAACACCACTTCCAGTAAGGCTCTGTTGCCCTAGTAACCAGATTTGGTAAAGGAGAAATGCTGCCGCCTTGTGGCCGATTCCCGCAAGAGCAACTTTTAACCCACAGCTAATAGTCACTTACCATTCATAAGCAAACAGGGCTGTAAAGGACACCTGCCCTCAAAATTGTGCTGAGGTAGGGAATGGATAAAAGAATTCAAAACAGGCAAAATGTTCACGAAGATAGTATGAAGACGTAAGTTTTACTCACTCTCTTTTTAAAGAAAGGAAAATGGATAAAAGCTCAGCCTCAGGAAGTATTAGACTCATGCAATCTAATCTACAAAAACTTTTCAACTCACACCAATCGACTGACCATTGGCAAAAAGTCTACAAACAATAAATTCTGAAGAGGTTTTAGACAACTGTGTACCCTCTAGCTGCTGGTGAGATGTAAGAGGGTTAAACGCAAATAATGACAACAGAAAGGAGCTGCGTTTAAAAGGAAAAATTGAGGTACCATTCCATCCAGCAGGCACACCAATGGGCCACTCACCTGAGAAGACCAGAATGAAGAAGACCCGGGCTGCAAAAGCTGCACTGCAGCCTGATTCACAATAGACAAGACAGTGAAGCAACCAAAATGTCCATCAACAGATGAAACGATAAAGAAGAAGTGGTCCCTGTACACAATGAATACTAGCCATGGAAAACAATGAAACACTGCTCTTTGAGGCACCATAGATGATCTTGGAGATAATCACAGAACATGAGGTAAGTCGGAAAGCAAAAGTCCTATATCCTATGATATCACTTATAGGCGTTATCTAATAACTGACACAAATGAACATATTTCCACACAGAAAGTCAATCACAGACTTATTAAAAAAAAACTATGCTTATCTAAAAGGAAAGGTGGGGGGAATGGATAAATGAAGATTAGCGTTACCATATGTATACAAATACATATTATATACATATATCAAAAAGACCAACCATATAGCAAGGAAGGATTACGGAACACTCTGTTATAATTTACACGGAAAGAGGATCTCTACATAAATAGTTATATACAATATGTAGATGAACCAGAGTGTGTACACGTTGGACGAACAACATTCTTACCATTACCCCAGTTGAAAAAATTAAAACAACGAACTAGGAGTAATGAGACATAAACTTATGGGGGGTTTTCCTGGCACATTCCATCCAAATTTAAAACCTAGGCAAACAACTTCCAGAATGGCTCTGCTGCCCTAGTACCCAGATTTGGGAATGGAGAAATGCTGCATCCTGGTGGCCGTTTCCCACAAGAGCAGCTTTAAACCCACTGCAAAAGGTCACTAAATATTCACCAATTGCAGGTCTGTAAATGACACCGGCCCTCCAAAAAATACTGAGGTCGAAAATCGACCAAAAAATTCCAGAGTGCAACCTTCCAAAAAGAAAATTTGAAGAGGTATATTATACTCACACTTTTTTTCTTTTTTCTTTTAACAGAAAAGAAAAAGGCGTGGAAAAATGATGAATTGTAGGAATTTTTACAGACATGTAAACCCAAATTACAAAAACCTATCAGCTCACACCAGTCAGAACTGCCATCAACAAAAATGCTGCAAACAATAAATGCTGACGTGATTGTGGAGAAATGCGTACCCTCGATTCTAATGGGGATGTGGTAAGAGCCACTAATGAAAGCACAATTGAGGTGCCTTGAAAAGGTAAACGTTGACCTACCATACCAGTCAATCAATCATACCCACTGCTGGGTCTATCACCTGAGAAAATGAAAATCAAAAATCACAGGCTGGCAATCCTGCACTCCAGCAATATTTACCATAGGCAACACTTGGAAGCAACGAAAATGTCCATCAACAGAGGAATGCACCAAGAAGAAGTGGTCCATGTACACAATGGAATATTAGCCATGGAAAACATTGAAGCACTGCTCTTTGAGGCACCATAGATGAGCCTGGAGATAATCACAAAACATGAAGTAGGTCGGACAGCAAAACACCTATATCCTATATTATCACTTATGGCATTATCTAATAACTGACACAGATGAACATATTTCCAAAGAGAAAGACACTCACAGGCTTAGAAATCAAACTATGCTCATCTGAAAGGAAAGGAGGGGGGAAATTAGGAAATGAAGATTAGTGTTACTATACATGTACAAACACATATTATATACATGTATCAAAAACACCGAACATATAGCAAGGGAGGTCGATGGAACACTGTAGTATTTTACATGGGAAGAGGATCTGTACATTAATAGACATACAGAATGTACAAATGAACCACATTGTGTACACCTAGGACAAACAATATTCTAAACTTTTCCCAGATTAAAAAAATTTTAAAAACCAAGAAGAAGTAATGAGACATAAACTTATGGGGATTTCTCCTGGAAAATTCCATTCTAATTTACAACCTAGGACAATGACTTCCAGAAAGGCTCTGCTGCCCTAGTACCCAGATTGGGGAATGGAGAAATGCTACCTCCTTGTGGCCGTTTCCCACAACAGCAGCTTTGAACCCACTGCAAAAGGTCACTAAATTTTCACCAACTTGCCGTTCTGTAAATGACACTTGCCCTCCAGAAAATTTCTGGGGTCAAAAATCGACCAAAAACTTCACAAGAGGGCAACCTTCGAAGAAGACAATTTCAAGAGCTATATTGTACTCACGGGTTTTTCTTTTAAGAGAAAAGAAAAAGGGGTAGGAATATGACGAATTTAAAAAAAATTAATGACATGCATAGCCATAATACAAAAACCTATCAGCTCACAGCAGTCAGAATGGCCATTAGGAAAAATGCTGCAAAAAATAAATGGTGAAGGGAGTGTGGAGAAATGCGTACCCTCTTTTGTAGGGGGTGGCACGTAAAGAGCCACTAATGAAAACACAGTGTAGGTGCTTTGAAAAGGGAAACATTGAGCTACCAGTCAATCAATCACAACCACTGCTTGGCCTATCACCTGAGAGAATGAGAATCAAAAAGTCACAGGCTGGCAAACCTGTATGCCAGCAAGATTTACCATAGCCAGCACGTGGAAGCAATGAAAATGTCCATCAACCGAGGAATGCACCAAGAAGAAGTGGTCCACTTACAAAATGGAATATTACTCTAATAATAAATATAAATTAAATTTAAAAACAAACAAAAGCAAGGAGACATCAACATTTGTGGGTTTATCCGGGCACATTGCACTCTAATTTATAACCGAAGAACACCACTGGCCGGTAGGTCTGTTTCCCTAGTACCAGCAAGGGGAATGTAGAAAGGCTGCCGCTCTCTGGCCGTTACCTGCAAAAGCAGGTTTAAAGCCTGAGCTAATGTCACTTCATATGAACAAGTACTGCAGGGCTGTAAATGAAACCTGCCCTCAAAATGTCTTGAGGGAGATAATGGCCAAAATATTTCAAATGGTGACACATACTTTAAGAAAACACTTTGAAGAAATAAGCTCTAATCACAGCTGGAAAAATTAAAAGGACATGTCTTAAAGCTCAATTTCAACGCATTATGAGACACATGCAAATTCAACCACAAAGAGGTATCAGCTCACACCACTCAGAATAATCATCAGCAAAAACTACAAAGAATAAATCCTGAAGGTGCTGGGAAGAAATACATGCCTTCCACATTAAGTGGGACATAACCTGGAAAGAACCACTAAGGAGAACAGAAGAGAGGTGCCTTTAAAAGGTAAACATTGAGCTAGCGTATGATCCAGCAGACCTATTCCTGGACCTATAAACTAAGAAGACAGAATTGGAAGGACACAGGCACGCAAATCTGCACTGCATAGTATGACAATAGCCAAGATATGGAAGTAACCAAAAAGTCCATCGACAGATGGGTGGACAAAGAAGAACTGCTACCTGTACAGATGGAATGTGAGCTACTGAAAAAATGATACAATGCCATTTGCAGCACCATAGATGAGTCTAGAAGTAATCATGCAACTTGGAGTAAGTGAGAAAGCGAAAGACACATATCCTATCATATCACATATAGGGGTTACCTAAAAAATGATACAAACAAAGATATTTCCACAAACACTATCATAGATTCATTAAAAAAACTTATGGTTCACCAAATGGACAGGTGTGAGGATTGGATACATTACCATATTGAGGTTAACAGAGAGATACAAACACATGTGAAATATATAATCACCAAAGACCTACGCAATACCAAGAGAAGACTACTCAACATTGTGTCATAACCTACATGGGAAAAGGATCCGAAGAAGAATAGATATATGTGTATGTGTGAAAGAACCACATCTTGCACACCTAGAACAAACAAAACATTGTAATCAAGTTTGCTGTGATAAAAAATAAAAATTAAGTTAAAAATACCAACAAGAAATAATGAGACATAAACTTAAAGGGCTTTTTCCTCGCACATTCTATTCTAATTAACACCTAGAACACCACTTCCAGTAAGGCTCTGTTGCCCTAGTAACCAGATTTGGTAAAGGAGAAATGCTGCCGCCTTGTGGCCGATTCCCGCAAGAGCAACTTTTAACCCACAGCTAATAGTCACTTACCATTCATAAGCAAACAGGGCTGTAAAGGACACCTGCCCTCAAAATTGTGCTGAGGTAGGGAATGGATAAAAGAATTCAAAACAGGCAAAATGTTCACGAAGATAGTATGAAGACGTAAGTTTTACTCACTCTCTTTTTAAAGAAAGGAAAATGGATAAAAGCTCAGCCTCAGGAAGTATTAGACTCATGCAATCTAATCTACAAAAACTTTTCAACTCACACCAATCGACTGACCATTGGCAAAAAGTCTACAAACAATAAATGCTGAAGAGGTTTTAGAGAACTGTGTACCCTCTAGCTGCTGGTGAGATGTAAGAGGGTTAAACGCAAATAATGACAACAGAAAGGAGCTGCGTTTAAAAGGAAAAATTGAGGTACCATTCCATCCAGCAGGCACACCAATGGGCCACTCACCTGAGAAGACCAGAATGAAGAAGACCCGGGCTGCAAAAGCTGCACTGCAGCCTGATTCACAATAGACAAGACAGTGAAGCAACCAAAATGTCCATCAACAGATGAAACGATAAAGAAGAAGTGGTCCCTGTACACAATGAATACTAGCCATGGAAAACAATGAAACACTGCTCTTTGAGGCACCATAGATGATCTTGGAGATAATCACAGAACATGAGGTAAGTCGGAAAGCAAAAGTCCTATATCCTATGATATCACTTATAGGCGTTATCTAATAACTGACACAAATGAACATATTTCCACACAGAAAGTCAATCACAGACTTATTAAAAAAAAACTATGCTTATCTAAAAGGAAAGGTGGGGGGAATGGATAAATGAAGATTAGCGTTACCATATGTATACAAATACATATTATATACATATATCAAAAAGACCAACCATATAGCAAGGAAGGATTACGGAACACTCTGTTATAATTTACACGGAAAGAGGATCTCTACATAAATAGTTATATACAATATGTAGATGAACAAGAGTGTGTACACGTTGGACGAACAACATTCTTACCATTACCCCAGTTGAAAAAATTAAAACAACGAACTAGGAGTAATGAGACATAAACTTATGGGGGGTTTTCCTGGCACATTCCATCCAAATTTAAAACCTAGGCAAACAACTTCCAGAATGGCTCTGCTGCCCTAGTACCCAGATTTGGGAATGGAGAAATGCTGCATCCTGGTGGCCGTTTCCCACAAGAGCAGCTTTAAACCCACTGCAAAAGGTCACTAAATATTCACCAATTGCAGGTCTGTAAATGACACCGGCCCTCCAAAAAATACTGAGGTCGAAAATCGACCAAAAAATTCCAGAGTGCAACCTTCCAAAAAGAAAATTTGAAGAGGTATATTATACTCACACTTTTTTTCTTTTTTCTTTTAACAGAAAAGAAAAAGGCGTGGAAAAATGATGAATTGTAGGAATTTTTACAGACATGTAAACCCAAATTACAAAAACCTATCAGCTCACACCAGTCAGAACTGCCATCATCAAAAATGCTGCAAACAATAAATGCTGACGTGATTGTGGAGAAATGCGTACCCTCGATTCTAATGGGGATGTGGTAAGAGCCACTAATGAAAGCACAATTGAGGTGCCTTGAAAAGGTAAACGTTGACCTACCATACCAGTCAATCAATCATACCCACTGCTGGGTCTATCACCTGAGAAAATGAAAATCAAAAATCACAGGCTGGCAATCCTGCACTCCAGCAATATTTACCATAGGCAACACTTGGAAGCAACGAAAATGTCCATCAACAGAGGAATGCACCAAGAAGAAGTGGTCCATGTACACAATGGAATATTAGCCATGGAAAACATTGAAGCACTGCTCTTTGAGGCACCATAGATGAGCCTGGAGATAATCACAAAACATGAAGTAGGTCGGACAGCAAAACACCTATATCCTATATTATCACTTATGGCATTATCTAATAACTGACACAGATGAACATATTTCCAAAGAGAAAGACACTCACAGGCTTAGAAATCAAACTATGCTCATCTGAAAGGAAAGGAGGGGGGAAATTGAGAAATGAAGATTAGTGTTACTATACATATACAAATACATATTATATACATGTATCAAAAAGACCGAACATATAGCAAGGTAGGTCGACGGAACACTGTAATATTTTACATGGGAAGAGGATCTGTACATTAATAGACATACATAATGTACAAAGGAACTAGACTGCGTACACCAAAGACAAACAATATTCTAAACTTTACCCAGATTAAAAAAATTTAAAAACCAAGAAGAAGTAATGAGACATAAACTTATGGGGACTTCTCCTGGCAAATTCCATTCTAATTTACAACCTAGGACAATGATTTCCAGAATTGCTCTGCTGCCCTAGTACCCAGATTGGGGAATGGAGAAATGCTACCTCCTTGTGGGAGTTTCCCACAACAGCAGCTTTGAACCTACTGCAAAAGGTCACTAAATATTCACCAACTTGCCGTTCTGTAAATGACACTTGCCCTCCAGAAAATTTCTGGGGTCAAAAATCGACCAAAAACTTCACAAGAGGGCAACCTTCGAAGAAGACAATTTCAAGAGCTATATTGTACTCACGGGTTTTTCTTTTAAGAGAAAAGAAAAAGGGGTAGGAATATGACGAATTAAAAAAAATTTAATGACATGCATACCCATAATACAAAAACCTATCAGCTCACAGCAGTCAGAATGGCCATTAGGAAAAACGCTGCAAAAAATAAACGGTGAAGGGAGTGTGGAGAAATGCGTACCCTCGGTTGTAAGGGGTGGCATGTAAAGAGCCACTAATGAAAACACAGTGTAGGTGCTTTGAAAAGGGAAACATTGAGCTACCAGTCAATCAACCACAACCACTGCTTGGCCTAACACCTGAGAGAATGAGAATCAAAAAGTCACAGGCTGGCAAACCTGTACGCCAGCAAGATTTACCATAGCCAGCACGTGGAAGCAATGAAAATGTCCATCAACCGAGGAATGCACCAAGAAGAAGTGGTCCACTTACAAAATGGAATATTACTCTAATAATAAATATAAATTAAATTTAAAAACAAACAAAAGCAAGGAGACATCAACATTTGTGGGTTTATCCGGGCACATTGCACTCTAATTTATAACCGAAGAACACCACTGGCCGGTAGGTCTGTTTCCCTAGTACCAACAAGGGGAATGTAGAAAGGCTGCCGCTCTCTGGCCGTTACCTGCAAAAGCAGGTTTAAAGCCTGAGCTAATGTCACTTCATATGAACAAGTACTGCAGGGCTGTAAATGAAACCTGCCCTCAAAATGTCTTGAGGGAGATAATGGCCAAAATATTTCAAATGGTGACACATACTTTAAGAAAACACTTTGAAGAAATAAGCTCTAATCACAGCTGGAAAAATTAAAAGGACATGTCTTAAAGCTCAATTTCAACGCATTATGAGACACATGCAAATTCAACCACAAAGAGGTATCAGCTCACACCACTCAGAATAATCATCAGCAAAACTACAAAGAATAAATCCTGAAGGTGCTGGGAAGAAATACATGCCCTCCACATTAAGTGGGACATAACCTGGAAAGAACCACTAAGGAGAACAGAAGAGAGGTGCCTTTAAAAGGTAAACATTGAGCTAGCGTATGATCCAGCAGACCTATTCCTGGACCTATAAACTAAGAAGACAGAATTGGAAGGACACAGGCACGCAAATCTGCACTGCATAGTATTACAATAGCCAAGATATGGAAGTAACCAAAAAGTCCATCGACAGATGGGTGGACAAAGAAGAACTGCTACCTGTACAGATGGAATGTGAGCTACTGAAAAAATGATACAATGCCATTTGCAGCACCATAGATGAGTCTAGAAGTAATCATGCAACTTGGAGTAAGTGACAAAGCGAAAGACACATATCCTATCATATCACATATAGGGGTTACCTAAAAAATGATACAAACAAAGATATTTCCACAAACACTATCATAGATTCATTAAAAAAACTTATGGTTCACCAAATGGACAGGTGTGAGGATTGGATACATTACCATATTGAGGTTAACAGAGAGATACAAACACATGTGAAATATATAATCACCAAAGACCTATGCAATACCAAGAGAAGACTACTCAACATTGTGTCATAACCTACATGGGAAAAGGATCCGAAGAAGAATAGATATATGTATATGTGTGAAAGAACCACATCTTGCACACCTAGAACAAACAAAACATTGTAATCAAGTTTGCTGTGATAAAAAATAAAAATTAAGTTAAAAATACCAACAAGAAATAATGAGACATAAACTTAAAGGGCTTTTTCCTCGCACATTCTATTCTAATTTACAGCCTAGAACACCACTTCCAGTAAGGCTCTGTTGCCCTAGTAACCAGATTTGGTAAAGGAGAAATGCTGCCGACTTGTGGCCGATTCCCGCAAGAGCAGCTTTTAACCCACAGCTAATGGTCACTTACCATTCACAAGGACTCAGGGCTGTAAAGGACACCTGCCCTCAAAATTGTGCTGCGGTAGGGAATGGATAAAAGAATTCAAAACAGGCAAAATGTTCACGAAGATAGTATGAAGAGGTAAGTTTTACTCACTCTCTTTTTAAAGAAAGGAAAATGGATAAAAGCTCAGCCTCAGGAAGCATTAGACTCATGCACTCTAATCTACAAAAACTTTTCAACTCACACCAGTCGACTGACCATTGGCAAAAAGTCTACAAACAATAAATGCTGAAGAGGTTTTAGAGAACTGTGTACCCTGTAGCTTCTGGTGAGATGTAAGAGGGTTAAACGCTAATAATGAGAACAGAAAGGAGCTGCGTTTAAAAGGAAAAATTGACGTACCATTCAATCCAGCAGGCGCACCAATGGGCCTCTCACCTGAGAAGACCAGAATGAAGAAGACCCGGGCTGCAAAAGCTGCACTGCAGCCTTATTCACAATAGACAAGACAGTGAAGCAACTAAAATGTCCATCAACAGATGAAAGGATAACGAAGAAGTGGTCCATGTACACAATGAATACTAGCCATGGAAAACAATGAAACACTGCTCTTTGAGGCACCATAGATGATCTTGGAGATAATCACAGTACATGAGGTAAGTCGGAAAGCAAAAGTCCTATATCCTATGATATCACATATAGGCGTTATCTAATAACTGACACAAATGAACATATTTCCACAGAGAAAGTCAATCACAGACTTATTAAAAAAAAACTATGCTTATTTAAAGGAAAGGTGGGGGAAATGGATAAATGAAGATTACCGTTACCATATGTATACAAATGCATATAATATACATATATCAAAAAGACCGACCATATAGCAAGGAAGGATTACAGAACACTATGTAATAATTTACACGGGAAGAGGATCTCTACGTAAATAGTTATATACAATATGTAGATGAACCAGAGTGTGTACACGTTGGACGACCAACATTCTAACCATTACCCCAATTGAAAAAATTAAAACAACGAACCAAGAGTAATGAGACATAAACTTATGGGGGGTTTTCCTGGCACATTCCATCCAAATTTAAAACCTAGGGAAACAACTTCCAGAACGGCTCTGCTGCCCTAGTACCCAGATTTGGGAATGGAGAAATGCTGCATCCTTGTGGCCGTTTCCCACAAGAGCAGCTTTAAACCCACTGCAAAAGGTCACTAAATATTCACCAATTCCAGGTCTGTAAATGACAACGGCCCTCCAAAAAATACTGAGGTCGAAAATCGACCAAAAAATTCCAGAGTGCAACCTTCCAAAAAGAAAATTTGAAGAGGTATATTATAGTCACACTTTTTTTCTTTTTTCTTTTAACAGAAAAGAAAAAGGCGTGGAAAAATGATGAATTGTAGGAATTTTTACAGACATGTAAACTCAAATTACAAAAACCTATCAGCTCACACCAGTCAGAATGGCCATCAACAAAAATGCTGCAAACAATAAATGCTGACGTGATTGTGGAGAAATGCGTACCCTCGATTCTAAGGGGGACGTGGTAAGAGCCACTAAGGAAAGCACAATTAAGGTGCCTTGAAAATGTAAACGTTGAGCTACCATAGCAGTCAATCAATCATACCCACTGCTGGGTCTATCACCTGAGAAAATGAAAATCAAAAATCACAGGCTGGCAATCCTGCATTCCAGCAATATTTACCATAGGCAACACTTGGAAGCAATGAAAATGTCCATCAACAGAGGAATGCACCAAGAAGAAGTGGTCCATGTACACAATGGAATATTAGCCATGGAAAACATTGAAACACTGCTCTTTGAGGCACCATAGATGAGCCTGGAGATAATCACAAAACATGAAGTAGGTCGGAAAGCAAAACACCTATATCCTATATTATCACTTATGGCATTATGTAATAAGTGACACAGATGAACATATTTCCAAAGAGAAAGACACTCACAGGCTTAGAAAAAAAACTATGCTCATCTGAAAGGAAAGGAGGGGGGAAATTGGGAAATGAAGATTAGTGTTACTATACATATACAAATACATATTATATACATGTATCAAAAACACCGAACATATAGCAAGGGAGGTCGACGGAACACTGTAATATTTTACATGGGAAGAGGATCTGTACATTAAGAGACATACATAATGTACAAATGAACCAGATTGTGTACACCTAGGACAAACAATATTCTAAACTTTACCCAGATTAAAAAAATTTTAAAAACCAAGAAGAAGTAATGAGACATAAACTTATGGGGATTCCTCCTGGCAAATTCCATTCTAATTTACAACCTAGGACAATGACTTCCAGAAAGGCTCTGCTGCCCTAGTACCCAGATTGGGGAATGGAGAAATGCTACCTCCTTGTGGCCGTTTCTGAAAACAGCAGCTTTGAACCCACTGCAAAAGGTCACTAAATTTTCACCAACTTGCAGTTCTGTAAATGACACCTGCCCTCCAGAAAATTTTTCGGGTCAAAAGTCGACCAAAAACTTCACAAGAGGGCAACCTTCGAAGAAGACAATTTCAAGAGCTATATAGTACTCACGGGGTTTTATTTTAAGAGAAAAGAAAAAGGGGTAGGAATATGACGAATTTAAAAAAAATTAATGACATGCATAGCCATATTACAAAAACCTATCAGCTCACAGCAGTCAGAATGGCCATTAGGAAAAATGCTGCAAAAAATAAACGGTGAAGGGAGTATGGAGAAATGCGTACCCTCGGTTGTAAGGGGTGGCATGTAAAGAGCCACTAATGAAAACACAGTGTAGGTGATTTGAAAAGGGAAACATTGAGCTACCAGTCAATCAATCACAACCACTGCTTGGCCTATCACCTGAGAAAATGAGAATCAAAAAGTCACAGGCTGGCAAACCTGTACGCCAGAAAGATTTACCATAGCCAGCACGTGGAAGCAATGAAAATGTCCATCAACCGAGGAATGCACCAAGAAGAAGTGGTCCAAGTACACCATGGAATATTACTCTAATAATAAATATAAACTAAATTTAAAAACAAACAAAAGCAAGGAGACATCAACATTTGTGGGTTTATCCGGGCACATTGCACTCTAATTTATAACCGAAGAACACAACTGGCCGGTAAGTCTGTTTCCCTAGCACCAGCAAGGGGAATGTAGAAAGGCTGCCGCTCTCTGGCCGTTACCTGCAAAAGCAGGTTTAAAGCCTGAGCTAATGGTCACTTCATATGAACAAGTACTGCAGGGCTGTAAATGAAACCTGCCCTCAAAATGTCTTGAGGGAGATAATGGCCAAAATATTTCAAATGGTGACACATACTTTAAGAAAACACTTTGAAGAAATAAGCTCTAATCACTGCTGGAAAAATAAAAATGACATGTCTTAAAGCTCAATTACAACGCATTATGAGACACATGCAAATTCAACCACAAAGAGGTATCAGCTCACACCACTCAGAATAACCATCAGCAAAAACTACAAAGAATAAATGCTGAAGGTGCTGGGAAGAAATACATACCCTCCACTTTAAGTGGGACGTAACCTGGAAAGAGCCACTAAGGAGAACAGAATAGAGGTGCCTATAAAAGGTAAACATTGAGCTACCATATGATCCAGCAGACCTATTCCTGGACCTATAACCTAAGAAGGCCAAATTGGAAGGACACAGGCACGCAAATCTGTATTGCATATTATTACAATAGCCAAGATATGGAAGTAACCAAAAAGTCCACCGACAGATGGGTGGACAAAGAAGAACTGCTATCTGTACAGATGGAATATGAGCTAGTGAAAAAATGAAACAATGTCATTTGCAGCACCACAGATGAGTCTAGAAGTAATCACACAACTTGGAGTAAGTTAGAAAGCGAAAGACACATATCCTATCATATCACATATAGGGGTTACCTAAAAAATGATACAAACAAAGATATTTCGACAGAGAAACACTATCACAGATTCATTAAAAATCTTGGGGCTTCCCTGGTGGCGCAGTGGTTGAGAATCTGCCTGCCAATGTAGGGGACACAGGTTCTAGCCCTGGTCTGGGAAGATTCCGCATGCCACGGAGCAACTGGGCCCGTGAGCCACAGTTACTGATCCTGCACGTCTGGAGCCTGTGCTCCACAACAAGAGAGGCCACGATGGTGAGAGGCCCACGCACCGCGATGAAGAGTGGTCCCCACTTGCCACAACTAGAGAAAGCTCTCGCACAGAAACGAAGACCCAACACAGTCATAAATAAAGAAATAAATAAATAAAAGAACATGAATTTCTAAAAAAAAAATCAGAATGATAACAAACTTTAAAAATAAATAAATAAATAAATAAATAAATAAATAAATCTTATGGTTTACCAAATAGAAAGGTGTGAGGATTGGATACATTACCATATTTAGGTTAACAGAGAGTTACAAACACATGTGAAATATATAATCACAAAGACCTACGCAATACCAAGAGAAGACTACTCAACATTGTGTCATAACCTACATGGGAAAAGGATCCGAAGAAGAATAGATATATGTATATGTGTGAAAGAACCACATCTTGCACACCTAGAACAAACAAAACCTTGTAATCAACTTTGCTGTGATAAAAAATAAAAATTAATTTAAAAATACCAACAAGAAATAATGAGACATAAACTTAAAGGGCTTTTTCCTCGCACATTCCATTCTAATTTACAACCTAGAACACCACTTCCAGTAAGGCTCTGTTGCCCTAGTAACCAGATTTGGTAAAGGAGAAATGCTGCCGCCTTGTGGCCGATTCCCGCAAGAGCAGCTTTTAACCCACAGCTAATGGTCACTTACCATTCACAAGGACTCAGGGCTGTAAAGGACACCTGCCCTCAAAATTGTGCTGAGGTAGGGAATTGATAAAAAAAATTCAAAACAGGCCAAATTTTTAAAAAATAGTATGAAGAGGTAAGTTTTACTCACTCTCTTTTTAAAGAAAGGAAAATGGATAAAAGCTCAACCTCAGGAAATATTAGACTCATGCAATCTAATCCACAAAAAGTTTTCAACTCGCACCAGTCGACAGACCATTGGCAAAAAGTCTACAAACAATAAATGCTGAAGAGGTTTTAGAGAACTGTGTACCCTCTAGCTGCTGGTGAGATGTAAAAGGGTTAAAAGCTAATAATGAGAACAGAAAGGAGCTGCGTTTAAAAGGAAAAATTGAAGTATCATTCTATCCAGCAGGTGCACCAATGGGCCTCTCACCTGAGAAGACCAGAATGAAGAAGACCCGGGCTGCAAAAGCTGCACTGCAGCCTTATTCACAATAGACAAGACAGTGAAGCAACCAAAATGTCCATCAACAGATGAAAGGATAAAGAAGAAGTGGTCCATGTACACCATGAAAACTAGCCATCGAAAACAATGAAACAGTGCTCTTTGAGGCACCATAGATGATCTTGGAGATAATCAGAGAACATGAGGTAAGTCGGAAAGCAAAAGTCCTATATCCTATGATATCACTTATAGGCGTTATCTAATAACTAACAAAAATGAAACATATTTCCACAGAGAAAGTCAATCACAGACTTATTAAAAAAAATACTACGCTTATCTAAAAGGAAAGGTGGGGGGAATGGATAAATGTAGATTAGCGTTACCATATGCATAAAAATACATATTATATACATATATCAAAAAGACCGACCATATAGCAAGGAAGGTTTACTGAACACTCTGTAATAATTTACACGGGAAGATGATCTCTACATAAATATGTATATAGAATATGTAGATGAACCAGAGTGTGTACACCTTGGACAAGCAACATTCTAACCATTACCCCAATTGAAAAAATTAAAACAACGAACTAGGAGTAATGAGACATAAACTTATGGGGGGTATTTCTGGCACATTCCATTCAAATTTACAACCTAGGCAAATGACTTCCAGAACGGCTCTGCTGCCCTAGTACCCAGATTTGGGAATGGAGATAGGCTGCATCCTTGTGGCCGTTTCCCACACCACCACCTTTAAACCCACTGCAAAAGGTCACTAAATATTCAGCAATTGCAGTTCTGTAAATGACACCTGCCCTCCAAAAAATACTGAGGTCGAAAATCGACCAAAAAATTCCAGAGTGCAACCTTCCAAAAAGAAAATTTGAAGACGTATATTATACTAACACTTTTTTTCTTTTTTCTTTTAACAGAAAAGAAAAATCCGTGGAGAAATGATGAATTGTAGGAATTTTTACAGACATGTAAACCCACATTACAAAAACCTATCAGCTCACACCAGTCAGAATGGCCATCAACAAGAATGCTGCAAACAATAAATGCTGACGTGACTGTGGAGAAATGCGTACACTCAATTCTAAGCGGGACGTGGTAAGACCCACTAATGAAAGCACAATTGAGGTGCTTTGAAAAGGTAAACGTTGAGCTACCATACCAGTCAATCAATCATACCCACTGCTGGGTCTATCACCTGAGAAAATGAAAATCAAAAATCACAGGCTGGCAATCCTGCACTCCAGCAATATTTACCTTAGGCAACGCTTGGAAGCAACGAAAATGTCCATCAACAGAGGAATGCACCAAGAAGAAGTGGTCCATGTACACAATGGAATATTAGCCATGGAAAACATTGAAGCACTGCTCTTTGAGGCACCATAGATGAGCCTGGACATAATCACAAAACATGAAGTAGGTCGGAAAGCAAAACACCTATATCCTATATTATCACTTATGGCATTATCTAATAACTGACACAGATGAACATATTTCCAAAGAGAAAGACACTCACAGGCTTAGAAAACAAACTATGCTCATCTAAAAGGAAAGGAGGGGGGAAATTGAGAAATGAAGATTAGTGTTACTATACATATACAAATACATATTATATACATGTATCAAAAAGACCGAACACATAGCAAGGGAGGTCGACGGAACACTGTAATATTTTACATGGGAAGAGGATCTGTACATTAAGAGACATACATAATGTACAAATGAACCAGATTGTGTACACCTAGGACAAACAATATTCTAAACTTTACCCAGATTAAAAAAATTTTAAAAACCAAGAAGAAGTAATGAGACATAAACTTATGGGGATTCCTCCTGGCAAATTCCATTCTAATTTACAACCTAGGACAATGACTTCTAGAAAGGCTCTGCTGCCCTAGTACCCAGATTGGGGAATGGAGAAATGCTACCTCCTTGTGGCCGTTTCCCACTACAGCAGCTTTGAACCCACTGCAAACGGTCACTAAATTTTCACCAACTTGCAGTTCTGTAAATGGCACCTGCCCTCCAGAAAATTTCTGGGGCCAAAAATCGACCAAAAAATTCAGAAGAGGGCAACCTTCGAAGAAGACAATTTCAAGAGCTATATTGTACCCACGGTTTTTTTTTTAAGAGAAAAGAAAAAGGCATAGGAATATGATGAATTTAAAAAATTTTAATGACATGCATACCCATATTACAAAAACCTATCAGCTCACAGCAGTCAGAATGGCCATTAGGAAAAATGCTACAAAAAATAAATGGTGAAGGGAGAGTGGAGAAATGTGTACCCTCGGTTGTAAGGGGGGGCATGTAAAGAGCCACTAATGAATACACGATGTAGGTGCTTTGAAAAGGGAAACATTGAGCTACCAGTCAATCAATCACAACCACTGCTTGGCCTATCACCTGAGAAAATGAGAATCAAAAAGTCACAGGCTGGCAAACCTGTACGCCAGCAAGATTTACCATAGCCAGCACTTTGAATCAATGAAAATGTCCATCAACCGAGGAATGCACCAAGAAGAAGTGGTCCATGTACACAATGGAATATAAGCCATGGAAAACAATGAAGCACTGCTCTTTGAGGCACCATAGTTGAGCCTGGAGATAATCACAAAACATGAGGTATGTCGGAAAGCAAAAGACCTATACCCTATGATATCACTTATGGTGTTATCTAATAACTGACAGAAATGAACATATTTCCAAAGAGAAAGACACTCACGTGCTTAGAAATCAAACTCTGCTCATGTATAAGGAAAGGTGGGAGCAATGGATAAATGAATGTTAGTGTTACTATATATATATAAATACATAGTATATACATATATCAAAAAGCCAGACCATATATTAAGGGGGTTTTACGGAACACTCTGTAATATTTTACATAGGAACAGGATCTGTACATGAATATACGTATATAATGTATAAATGAACCAGACTCTGTACACTTAGGACAAAGAATATTCTAATCTTAACCCCAATTTAAAAAAAAAATTTAAAAAAACAAGGAGACGTAATGAGACTTAAACATATGGGGCTATCTCCTGGCACATTCAATTCTAATTTACAACCTAGGAACACGACTTCCAGAAAGGCTCTTGCCCTAGTACCCAGATTTTGGAATGGAGAAATGCTACCTCATTGTAGCCGTTTCCCACAACAGAAGCTTTAAACCCATTGCATAAGGTCAATAAGTATTCAGATAACCGCAGACCTGTAAATGACACCTACTCTCCAAAACAATCCTTGGGTTGAAAATTGACCAAAAAATTCAAACGAGGGCAACGTTCCAAGAAGACACTTTCAAGAGGTATATTGTACTCACACTTTTTTCTTTTTTTTTTAATCAGAAAATAAAAGGTGTGGAAAACTGATGAATTTAAAAATTTTAATGAAATGAATACCCATATTACAAAAACCTATCAGCTCACAGCAGTCAGAATGGCCATTAGGAAAAATGCTGCAAAAAATAAATGCTGAAGGGAATGTGGAGAAATGCGTACACTTGGTTGTAAGGGGGGGCATGTAAAGAGCCACTAATGAAAACACAATGTAGGTGCTTTGAAAAGGGAAACATTGAGATACCAGTCAATCAGTCACAACCACTGCTGGGCCTATCACCTGAGAAAATGAAAATCATAAAGTCACAGGCTGGCCATCCCGCACTCCAGCACTATTTACCATAGCCAACACTTGGAAGCAACAAAAATGTCCATCAACCGAGGAATGCACCAAGACGAAGTGGTCCATGTACACAATGGAATATTACTCCAATAATAAATATAAATTAAATCTAAAAAACAAAACAAAAGTAAGGAGACATCAGCATTTGTGGCTTCATCCCGGCACATTGCACTCTAATTTATAACAGAGGGTCACCAGTGGCCGGAAGGTGTGTTTCCCTAGTTACCAGAGTGTGGAACATAGAAAGGCTGCTGCCTTCTGGCCGTTACCTGCAAAAGCAGCTTTAAAGCCTGTGCTAATGGTCACTTCATATGAACAAGTACTGCAGGGCTGTAAATGAAACCTGCCCTCAACATGTCTTGAGGGAGGTAATGGCCAAAAAATTTCAAAATGTGACACATACTTTAAGTAAACACTTTGAAGAACTAAGCTGTAATCACAGTTTGATAAATAAAAAGGACATGCTTTAAAGCTCAATTTCAACAGATTATGGGACACATGCACGTTCAACCACAAAGAGGTCTCAGCTGGTACCTGTCAGAATAACCATCAGCAATAAGACTACAAACAATAAATACTGAAGGTGTTTTGGAGAAATGCATACCCTCAACTTTAAGTTGGACGTAACCTGGAAACAGCCACTAATGAGAACTGAATGGTGGTGCCTTTAAAACGTACACACTGAGCTACCATATGATACAGCAAACCCACTCCTTGGCCTATAACATAGGAAGATAGATCTGGAAAGACACAGGCAAGCAAATGTGCATTGCAGCAGTATTACAGTAGCCAAGACATGGATGCAACCAAAAAGTCCATCAAGAGTTGCGTGGCCAAAGAAGAACTGGTTCATGTACAGATGGAATATTAGCCAGGGAAAAAAATGAAACAATGCCATTTGCAGCACCATGTATGTTTCTTGAGGTAATCAGGCAAATTGTACTAAGTCAGAAAACAAAAGACACATATCCTATAATATCACTTATAGGTCTTAGCTAAAAATTGATACCAATGAAGATATTTCCACAGAGAAATGCAATCACAGATTCATTAAAGAAACTTATGTTTCACCAAATGGAAAGCTGTGAGGACTGGATACATTAGGATATTGAGGTTAACATAGATATAGAAACATATGTGAAACATGTAATCACCAAAGACCTACGTAATACCAAGAGAAGATTACTCAACATTGTGTCATAACCTACATGGGAAAATGATCCAAAGAAGAATAGATATATGTATATGTTTAAAAGAACCACATCTTGCACACCTAGAAGAAACAAAACATTTTAATCAAATTTGCTCTGATAAAAAATAAAAATTAATTAAAAAAAGAACAAGAAGTAATGAGACATAAACTTAAGGGGCTTTTTGCTGGCACATTGCATTCTACTTTACAACCAGAACATGACTTCCATTAAGGCTCTGTCATCACTAATAAAGCTGCTTTATAAGCAATGTTGAAGATAGCTTAAAAGAAGTCTCACTAATTATTGATAGTAGCAAGAAAACAAAGTAAAGTAAAAATCTCACTGCAAAAAGTATACATAGAGTGAGGATAGTAGATCAAACACTTATTACATTTCTGTAAAGAATAAAAGACAACAATAGTATGTTTTTTTTAAAAAGAAAGGGCCCAAATAAATCTGAAATGAAAGAGATAATGTTACAACAGACACCACAGAAATACAAAGTATCCTAAGATACACACAGGGTAACTCAGGGCTCAGACTGGACAGGGCCCACTCTCCAGTCCCCTTTACATGACTTACAGGAGCCTCAGGAACTGAGGAGGGGGTCCCTGAGGAGAGGCTCAAGATAGAATATGGTAGGCATTAACATGGCTCCATTCATCTTAAACATGCCTGAACTACATTCACACGAGATGATTTTGTCCTGTATGTACATCGGCACCTCTTGTTGGAACTGCAGATCTTTGGCTTCATCACCTCTACTGAGAGCATTAGCTTCACCTGCTGTGGACCGTCTCCTATAGGATTTCTAGAACCACAAAACATCGAAGCTTCACGGGACCCAGAGTCTGTGCGACTCCACGCAGAGTCTCAGAGTCTCAACTCCACTCAGATACTCCACTCTTGGAGGGCACACACAAAGTAGTGTGCACATCAGGGCCCAGGGGAAGGAGCAGTGACCCCGTAGGAGAATGACCAGAACTACCTGATAGTTTTAGAGGGTCTCCTGCAGAGGCAGGTGGTGGCTGTGGCTGTGGCTCACTGTGATGACAACGACACTGGTAGCAGAAGTTCTGGGAAATACTCTTTGGTGTGAGCCCTCCCAGAGTCCGCCATTAGCCCCACCAAGAGCAAGGTAGGCTCCAGTGCTGGGTTGCCTCAGGCCAAACAACCAACGGGGAGGGAACCCAGCCCCATGGATCAGCAGACAAGCGGATTAAACTTTTTATTAAAGTTTTATTTAATCCGCAGACAAGCAGATTAAAGCTCTGCCCAACAAAGCAACACCCAGCTCTACCCACCACCAGTCCCTCCCATCAGGAAGCTCGCACAAGCCTCTAAGACAGACTCATCCACTGGAGAGCAGACAGCAGAAGGAAGAAGAACTACAATTCTGAAGCCTGTGGAAGGAAAACCACATTCACAGAAAGATACACAAAATGAAAAGGCAGAGGACTTTATACCAGATCAAGGAACAAGATAAAACCCCAGAAAAAAAACGAAATGAGGTGGAGATAGGGAACCTTCCAGAAAAAGAATCAGAATAAAGATAGTGAAGATGATCCTAGACCTTGGCAAAAGAATGGAGGCAAAAACAAAAAGAATAAAATATCTAGGAATAAACCTACCTAAGGAGACAAAAGACCTGTATGCAGAAAATTATAGGACACTGATGAAAGAAATTAAAGATGATACAAATAGATGGAGAGAGATACCATGTTCTTGGATTGGAAGAATCAACATTGTGAAAATGACTCTACTACCCAAAGCAATCTACAGATTCAATGCAATCCCTATCAAATTACCACTGGCATTTTTCACAGAACTAGAACAAAAAATTTCACAATTTGTATGGAGACACAAAAGACCCCGAATAGCCAAAGCAATCTTGAGAATGAAAAATGGAGCTGGAGGAATCAGGCTCCCTGACTTCAGACTATATTACAAAGCTACAGTAATCAAGACAGTTTGGTACTGGCACAAAAACAGAAATATAGATCAATGGAACAGGATAGAAAGCCCAGAGATAAACCCACGCACATATGGTCACCTTATCTTTGATAAAGGAGGCAAGCATATACAGTGGAGAAAAGACAGCCTCTTCAATAAGTGGTGCTGGGAAAATTGGACAGGTACATGTAAAAGTATGAAATTAGAACACTCCCTGACACCATACAGAAAAATAAACTCAAAATGGATTAAAGACCTAAGTGTAAAGCCAGACACTATCAAACTCTTAGAGGAAAACATAGGCAGAACACTCTATGACATACATCACCGCAAGATCCTTTTTGACCCACCTCCTAGAGAAATGGAAATAAAAACACAAATAAACAAATGGGACCTAATGAAACTTAAAAGTTTTTGCACAGCAAAGGAAACCATAAACAAGACCAAAAGACAACCCTCATAATGGGAGAAAATATTTGCAAATGAAGCAAATGACAAAGGATTAATCTCCAAGATTTACAAGCAGCTCATGCAGCTCAATAACAAAAAAACAAACAACCCAATCCAAAAATGGGCAGAAGACCTAAATAGACATTTCTCCAAAGAAGATATACAGATGGCCAACAGACACATGAAAGAATGCGCAACATCATTAATCATTAGAGAAATGCAAATCAAAACTACAATGAGGTATCATCTCACACCGGTCAGAATGGCCATCATCAAAAAATCTAGAAACAATAAATGCTGGAGAGGGTGTGGAGAAAAGGGAACACTCTTGCACTGTTGGTGGGAATGTAAATTGATACAGCCACTATGGAGAACAGTATGGAGGTTCCTTAAAAAACTAAAAAATAGAACTACCATACGACCCAGCAATCCCACTACTGGGCATATACCCTGAGAAAACCATAATTCAAAAAGAGTCATGTACCAATATGTTCATTGCAGCTCTATTTACAATAGCCAGGACATGGAAGCAACCTAAGTGTCCATCATTGGATGAATGGATAAAGAAGTTGTGGCACATATATACAATGGAATATTACTCAGCCATAAAAAGAAATGAAATGGAGGTATTTGTAATGAAGTGGATGGAGTTAGAGTCTGTCATACAGAGTGAAGTAAGTCAGAAAGAGAAAAACAAATACAGTATGCTAACACATATATATGGAATATAAGGGAAAAAAAAAGGTCATGAAGAACCTAGTGGCAAGATGGGAATAAAGACATAGACCTACTAAAGAATGGACTTGAGGATATGGGGAGGGGGAGGGGTGAGATGTGACAGGGTGACAGAGTGTCATGGACATATATACACTACCAAATGTTAAATAGATGGCTAGTGGGAAGCAGCCACATAGCACAGGGAGATCACCTCGGTGCTTTGTGACCACCTGGGGGGGTGGGATGGGGAGGGTGGGAGGGAGGGACATGCGGGAGGGAGGAGATATGGGAACGTGTGTATATGTGTAGCTGATTCACTTTGTTATAAAGCAGATACTAACACACCATTGTGAAGCAATTATACTTCAATAAAGATGTTTTAAAAAAAAACGTAAAAAAAAAATTAAAAAAAAAAGAATGGAGGCAAAGATCGAGAAGATGCAAGAAATGCTTAACAAAGACCTAGAAGAATTAAGGGACAAACACCTAGAAGAATTAAAGAACAAACAAACAGAGGTGAATAATATAATAACTGAAATGAAAAATACACTAGAAGGAATCAGTAGCAGAATAACTGTGGCAGAAGAACGGATAAGTGACCTGGAAGACAGAAAGGTGGAAATCACTGCCATGGAACAGAATAAAGAAAAAGAATGAAAATAAATGAAGACACCCTAAGAGTCCTCTGGGACAACATTAAATGCAACAACATTCACAATATAGGGGTCCCAGAAGGAGAAGAGAGAGAGAAAGGTCGCAAGAATATATTTGAAGAGATTATAGTCAAAAACTTCCCTAGCATGGGAAAAGAAATAGCCACCCAAGTCCACGAAGCGCAGAGAGTCCCAGGCAGGATAAATCAAAGGAGAAAAATGCCAAGACACATAGTAACCAAATTGACAAAAATTAAAGACAAAGAAAAATTATTGAAAGCAACAAGGGAAAAATGATAAATAACATAAAAGGGAACTCCCATAACAGCTGATTTCTCAGCAGAAAATCTACAAGCCAGAAGGGAGTGGCATGATAAATTTAAAGTGATGAAAGGGAAGAACCGACAACCAAGAGTACTCCACCCAGCAAGGATCTCTTTCAGATTTCACAGATAAATCAAAAGTCCTACAGACAAGCAAAAGCTAAGAGAATTCAGCACCATGAAACCAGCTCTACACCAAATGCTAAAGGAAATTCTCTAAGTGGGAAACACAAGAGAAGAAAAGGACCCAACAAGACAAACCCGTAACAATTAAGAAAATAGTAATATACATATCAATAATTACCTTAAACATGAATGGACTAAATGTTCCAACCAAAAGACACAGCCTCTCTGAATGGATACAAAAACAAGACCTATATATATGCTGTCTACAAGAGACCCATTTCAGACCTAGGGACACATACAGACTGAAAGTGAGGTGATGGAAAAATATATTCTATGCAAATGAAAATCAAAAGAAAGCTGGAGTAGCAATACTCATATCAGATAAAATAGACTTTAAAATAAAGAATGTTACAAGAGACAAGGAAAGATACTATATAACGGTCAAGGGATGAATCCAAGAAGAAGATATAACAATTATAAATATATATGTACCCAACATAGGAGCACCTCAATATATAAGGCAACTGCTAACAGCTATAAAAGAGGAAATCGACAGTAACACAATAATAGTGGGGGACTTTAACAGCTCACTTACACCAGTGGAGATCATCCAGAAAGAAAATTAATAAGGAAACACAAGCTTTAAATGACACAATAGACCAGATAGAGTTAACTGATATTTATAGGACATTCCATCCAAAAAGAGCAGATTACACGTTCTTCTCAACTGCACACAGAACATTCTCCAGGATAGATCACATCTCGGGTCACAAAAAAGCCTCAGTAAATTAAAGAAAACTGAAATCATATCAAGCAGCTGTTCCGACCACAATGCTATGAGATTAGAAATCAATTACAGGGGAAAATCTGTAAAAAACAAAAAACATGGTGGCTAAACAATACGTTACTAAATAACCAAGAGATCACTGAAGAAATAAAAGAGGAAATCAAAAACTACCTAGAGACAAATGACAACAAACCACGATGATCCAAAACCTATGGGATGCGGCAAAAGCAGTTCAAGAGGGAAGTTTATAGCAATACAAGCCTACCTCAAGAAACAAGAAAAATCTCAAATAAACAATCTAACCTTACACCTAGAGGAACTAGAGAAAGAAGAACAAAACCCAAAGTTAGTAGAAGGAAAGGAATCATAAAGATCAGAGCAGAAATAAATGGAATAGAAACAAAGAAAATGAAAGCAAAGATCAATAAAACTAAAAGCTGGTTCTTTGAGAAGATAAACAAAAATGATAAGCCTTTAGCCAGACCCAAGAAAAAGAGGTAGAGGACTCAAATCAACAAAATTAGAAGTGAAAAAGGAGAAGTTACAACAGACACCACAGGAATACAAAGCATCCTAAGAGACTACTACAAGGAACTCTATGCCAATAAAATGGACAACCTGGAAGAAATGGACAAATTCTTAGAAAGGGATAACTTTCCAAGACTGAATCAGGAAGAAATAGAGAATGTGAACAAACCTATCATAAGCAATGAAATTGAAACTGTGATTAAAAATCTTCCAACAAACAAAAGTCCAGAACCAGATGGCATCACAGGTGAATTCTATCAAATATTTAGAGAAGAGCTAGCACCCAACCTTCTCAAATTCTTCAAAACAATTGCAGGGGAAGGAACACTCCCAAACTCATTCTATGAGACCACCATCACCCTGATACCAAAACCAGACAAAGATACTACAAGGAAAATAAATTATAGACCAATATCACTGATGAATATAGATGTAAAAATCCTCAACAAAATACTAGCAAACAGAATTGAACAACACGTTAGAAGGATCATACACCATGATCAAGTGGGGTTTATCCCAGGGATGCAAGGATTCTTCAATATACACAAATCAATGTGATACACCATATTAACAAATTGTAGAATAAAACCATATGATCATCTCAATAGATGCAGGAAAAGATTTTGAGAAAATTCAACATCCATTTATGATAAAAACTCTGCAGAGTGTGGGCATAGAGGGAAACTACCTCAACCTTATAAAGGCCATATATGACAAACCGACAGCAAACAGCATTCTCAATGGTGAAAAACTGAAAGCGTTTCCTCTAAGATCAGGAACAAGACGAGGATGTCCACTCTCACCACTACTATTCAACATAGTTTTGGAAGTCCTAGCCATGGCAATCAGAGAAGAAAAAGAAATAAAAGGAATACAAAAAGGAAAAGAAGAAGTAAAATTGTCACTGTTTGCAGATGACATCATATCATAGGTAGAGAATCCTAAAGATGCCACCAGAAAACCACTGGAGCTAATCAATGAATTTGGTAAAGTTGCAGGATACAAAATTAATGCACAGAAATTGCTTGCATTCCTATACACTAACAATGAAAGAACAGAAAGAGAAATTAAGGAAACAATCCCATTACCACTGCAACAAAAAGAATAAACTACCTAGGAATAAACCTACCTAAGGAAGTAAAAGACCTGTACTCAGAAAACTATACGACACTGATGAAAGAAATCAAAGATGATATAAACAGATGGAGACATATACCATGTTCTTGGATTAGAAGAATCAATATTGTGAAAATGACTATACTACCCAAAGCAATCTACAGATTCAATGCAATCCCTATCAAAATACCTTTGGCATTTTCTACAGAACTAGAAAAAAAATCTTAAAATTTGTAGGGAGACACAAAAGACCCCGGATAGCCAAAGCAGCCTTGAGGGGAAAAAAAAAGAGCTGGAGTAATCAGACTTCCAGACTTCAGACTATATTACAAAGCTACAGTAATCAAGATGATATGGTACTGACACAAAAACAGAAATAGAGATTAATAGAACAGGATAGAAAGCACAGAGATAAACCCACGTACATATGGTTAACTAATCTATGACAAAGGAGGCAAGGGTATACAATGGAGAAAAGACAGTGTCTTCAGTAAGTGGTGCTGGGAAAACTGGACAGCTACATGTAAAAGAATGAAATTAGAACTCTCCCTAACACCATACACAAAAATAAACTCAAAATGGATTAGAGACCTAAATGTAAGACCAGCCACTATAAAACTCTTAGAGGAAAACATAAGCAGAACAGTCTATGACATAAATCACAGCAAGATCCTTTTTGACCCACCTTCTAGGGAAATGGAAATAAAAACAAAAATTTAAAAAATGGTACCTAATGAAACTTAAAATCTTTTGCACAGCAAAGGAAAACATAAGCAAGATGAAAAGACAACCATCAGAATGGGAGAAAATATTTTCAAATGAAGCAAATGGCAAAGGATTAATCTCCAAAAAGCAGCTCATGTAGCTCAATATCACAAAACCAAACAACCCAATCCAAAAATGGGCAGAAGACCTAAATAGACATTTCTACAAAGAAGATATACAGTTTCCCAACAAACACATGAAAGGATGCTGAACATCACTAATCATTAGAGAAATGCAAATCAAAACTACAGTGAGATATCACCTCACACCAGTCAGAATGGCCGTCATCAAAAAATCTACAAACAGTAAATGCTGGAGAGGCATTTATTGGAAAAAAGGGAACCCTCTTGCACTGTTGGTGGGAATATAAATTGATATAGCTACTAGGGAGAACGGTATGGGGGTTCCTTAAAAACTAAAAATAGAAAAACCGTACAACTCAGCAATCCCACTACTGGACATTTACCCTGAGAAAACCATAATTCAAAAAGAGTCATGTACCACAATGTTCATTGTAGCTCTATTTACAATAGCCAGGACATGGAAGCAACCTAAGTGTCCATCAACACATAACTGCATAAAGAAGATGTGGCACATATATACAATGGAACATTATTCAGCCATAAAAAGAAACGAAATTGAGTTATTTGTAGTGAGGTGGATGGATCTAGAGTCTGTCCTACAGAGTGAAGTAAGTCAGAAAGAGAAAAACAAATACCGTATGCTAACACATATATATGGAATCTAAAAGAAAAAAGTTTATGAAGAACCTAGGGGCAGGAAAGGATTAAGGACACAGACATAGAGAAAGGACTTGAGGACACGGGGAGGGGGAAGGGTAAGCTGGGACAAAGTGAGAGAGTGGTATGGACATATATACACTACCAAATGTAAAATTGATAGCTACTGGGAAGCAGCCACATAGCACAGGGAGATCAGCTCGGTGCTTTGTGACCACCTAAAGGGGTGGGATAAGGGAGTGAGAGGGAAGTGCAAGAGGGAGGGGATATGGTGTTATATGTATACGTATAGCTGATTCACTTTTTCATACAGCAGAAACTGACACACAATTGTAAAGCAATTATACTCCAATAAAGATGTAAAAGAAAAAAAAAAAGAAAGCCCAGAGACAAACCTACACACCTATGGTCCACTAATCTATGACAAAGGAGGCAAGGATATACAATGGAGAAAAGACAGTCTCTTCAATAAGTGGTGCTGGGAAAAATGGACAACTACACGTAAAAGAATGAAATTAGAACACTCCCTAACACCATACACAAAAAATAAACTCAAAATGGATTAGAGACCGAAATGTTAGACCGGACACTATAAAACTCATAGAGGAAAACATAGGAAGAATATTCTTTGACATAAATCACAGCAAGATCTTTTTTGATCCACCTCCTAGAGTAATGGAATAAAAAACAAAAATAAACAAATGGGAGCAAATGAAACCTAAAACCTTTTGGAAAGCAAAGGAAACTACAAAGACGACGAAAAGACAACCCTCAGAATGGGAGAAAATATTTGCAAACGAATCAATGGACAAAGGATTAATCTCCAATATATATAAACAGCTCATGCAGCTCAACAGTAAAAAAAACAAACAACCCAATCCAAAAATGGGCAGATGTCGTAAATAGACATTTGTCCCAAGAAGACATACAGATGGCCAAGAAGCACATGAAAAGCTGCTCAACATCACTAATTATTAGAGAAATATAAACCAAAACTACAATGAGGTATTACCTCACACAAGTTAGAATGGGCATCATCAGAAAATCTACAAACAAAAAATGCTGGAGAGGGTGTGGAGAAAAGGGAACCCTCTTACACTATTTGTGGGAATGTAAATTGATACAGTCACTGTGGAGAACAGTATGGAGGTTCCTTAAAAAACTAAAAATAGAATTACCATATGCCCCAGCAATCCCACTACTGGGCATATACCCAGAGAAAACCATAATTCAAAAAGACACATTCACCACAATGTTCATTGCAGCACTATTTACAATAGCCAGGTCATGGAAGCAACCTAAATGCCCATAGATAGACAAATGGAAAATATGTGGTACATATATAAAATGGAATATTACTCAGTCATAAAAAGGAATGAAATTGGGTCACTTGTAAAGACATGGATAGATCTAGAGACTGTCATACAGAGTGAAGTAAGTCAGAAAAAGAAAAACAAATATCGTATATTAACGCATACATGTGGAACCTAGAAAAATGGTACAGATGAAATGGTTTGCAAGGCAGAAATAGAGACACAGATGTAGAGAACAAATGTATGGTCACCAAGGGGGGAAAGTGGCAGGGTGGTGGTGGTGGGATGAATTGCAAGCCTGGGATTGACATATATACACTTATATGTATAAAATAGATAACCAATAAGAGCCTGCTGTATAAAAAAATGAATAAAATAAAATTTAAAAATTATAAAATAATATTTAAAAACATAAAACACAAAAAAACGTTCTGTCCTTCCCATAGACGTATTTATATGAATGAATTATTCCCATGCTTATATCCATAAATACAAAAAGAGGAATAAAACCTACCTTGAACCAAAAAAGAAAAAAAAAACAGAACCCACTGGTCATACAGAGGAAAACCCTATCAGGGAACTTGCTCCAGTGGTAAACATTCTGAAGTTAGTCAGAGGTGGGGAATCGTCTCCCATGCAGCCAGCAGCTCCCCCGCAAGGAGCGTCCTCATTGCAAAGCTGGGGGACCGTGAGGAGGTGTCTCTGAGTAAACGTGAGCTGAGCCTCAGGCCAGCTGCTGCTGAACTTTTCCCACCCTTCCCAGGTAAAACACCTGAATGTGTGCAAAGACTTTAAAGCCTAGAGGAAAGGGCTTGGAGTCACACCAGCGACAGCACGCAGGCCGACTTGGTGCCTGCAGGCCAGCCAGGATGGTCCTGGCCCCGGGCGCTCTTCTGGAAGCTTTCCATTTCCCTGACTGAGGTACCCCTCCTGTCCCGGTCCCCACTGCTTTTTTCCTTCCTCACCTCTGCCCGGGGAGAAATTCCAGCAGCAGGTATGGGTGACACATCATCTTCTTTAGCAGGTGGCAGCCCGGCAACTCCTGCAGAAAGTCCAGCAGAGCCCCACTCACACGGGGCCACTCATAGAGCCCTGGGCCCTACTCCCTCCCACCAGCACAACCCCGAGACTGCTGACGGGGCAGAGAATATGGCGTCAGGCACAGCTGCAGAGGCTTTTGCTGCCTGGAGGGGTGTTTATATTGACCTCAACCCAGGCACACCTGGGAAGGGCTGGCCGGCCAGGTCAGGCTGCCCAGGTCAGCCAATCCTCGCCCCTCAGGGGCTCAGAGTTGCAGATAATGGGCCTTGCTGCACCGGCCAGATCCAAGGAACAGGTGTAGGGTCCCGAGAGTCAGGATAGACAAGGGGTGGCAGCCCTGGCTTGTTTTCCAATCATTTTATCTGGTCCATGAGTGGAAGACAACTTCAAGAAGACCCTCTCCTAATGAGAGGAACCCAGGAGTCAGGGAGAGGAGGGTTGGTGGGTGGAGACAGATGCCTGGTGCCCCGGCTGCAGTGGAAGCCCCTGGAAGACCAGGTGGAGGGAGGCTGCACAGAGTGAAGCCTAGGGTCACAGACATGTCGGAGCTGCTGTTTGTTAGTTCAAGCCCTGCTCTGAGGTGCTCTGTGTCAGCTCTGAGCGACAGGTGTGCTGGCGGTGCTCTGCAATGAGGGCTATGTGCACGGTTCCTGTGTGCCCAGCTCTGCCGGGGTACCTGTCCAAGGGAGCTCCATATCCAGGGAGGGGCCTGCCCACGAGAGCCCCGTGAGCTGCTGGGTACCTGCCCAGGTGAGCTCCATATCCTGGTAGGGGCCTGCCCACGAGAGCCCCGTGAGCTGCTGGGTACCTGCCCAGGTGAGCTCCATATCCTGGGAGGGGCCTGACCACGAGAGCCCCGTGGGCTGCTGGGTACCTGCCCAGGTGAGCTCCATATCCTGGGAGGGGCCTGACAATGAGAGCCCCATGGGCTGCGGGGTACCTGCACAGGTGAGCTCCATATCCTGGGAGGGGCCTAACCACGAGAGCCCCGTGGGCTGCTGGCTACCTGCACAGGTGAGCTCCATATCCTGGGAGGGGCCTGACCATGAGAGCCCCGTGGGCTGCTGGGGACCTGGTAAAGGACGCCAGGACAGTCAGTGAAGCCACAGAGGATATACATCCAGTAGTTCCTAATTCCTACACCCTGCTGGCCATTCTACCATCCACCAGGACATGGTATTCTGTATTAGACTTCAATGATGCCTTTTTCTGTATTCCATTAGTCCCAGAGTCACAAGAAATTTTGGCTGTGAGTGGCAGGACTCAACATACAACAAAAACAATACTGCTTGGCCGTCCTGCCCCAGGGATTCAAAAATTCCCACACCATCTTTGGGGAAACGTTAGCTAAAACCCTAAAAGATCTACCTCTGGAGAAGTGAACCCTCCTTCAATATGCAGACGACATTCTGGGCTTCCCTGGTGGCGCAGTGGTTGAGAATCTGCCTGGCAATGCAGGGGACACAGGTTCGAGCCCTGGTCTGAGAAGATCCCATATGCCGCGGAGCAACTAGGCCCATGAGCCACAATTACTGAGCCTGCGCTTCTGGAGCCTGTGCTCCACAATAAGAGAGGCTGCGATAGTGAGAGGCCCGCGCACCGCGATGAAGAGTGGCCCCCGCTTGCCGCAACTAGAGAAAGCCCTCGCACAGAAACAAAGACACAACACAGCCATAAATAATAAATAAATAACTTTTAAAAAAATATGCAGACGACATTCTGATCGTCAGCCCTACTAAGGAGGCCTCTGGACTACCTAGCCAATAAAAGATAGAAGGTGTCCAAGAAAAAGGCTCAAATATCACAGACTAAGGTGACCTGCCTGGGCTTCATTCTCACAGAAGATCGGAGAAGCCCATCCCAGGAAAGGGAAGAAGCCATTTGCAGCCTCACCCTTCCTAAAACTAGAAGACAGCTTAGGGGTTCCTGGGGAGACTGGGGTTTGCTGCATCTGGATCCCTAACTACAGTCTAATACCTGGGCCTCTATATGAAACACTGAAAGGAAAAGATGATGATCCTTTTGAATAGAATCCAGAAGCGGCCTTTCAAGAATGGAAAGAGCAGTCAATTCAGACCCTTGCCCTGGACCTCCCTAATTTAGCTAAACCCTTTGACCTTTACATTCCTGGTCGAAGGCGAATCGCCCTTGGAGTTTTAGTGTCAAAACTGGGACCACTTGAAATGGAACAACGCAAGAATGCCCTCCAGGCATTGGCCAGCCACCCCATCCGACCAGGATACTGGGGGTATCTAAAAACCTGGAAATGAGCAGCCCGCAAGGCCAGCTCCCTCCTAAGGGTAAAGGACGCCACTTGGTGATCCTAAACACCCACCATGCCCTGAAGTTGCAGGGATCGCTCCGTGGGCACAGTGACCTCGAGTGAGGAGGCCCTCCAACTCCAACCTCCAGAGAGACAACCTGGGACAAAAGGCCCCCATGACGACTCATGTGACCATCACTTGACCTGGAGCTTCTCTCAGAAAACCACAAGAGTGTGCCCCAAAGGAACAGACTATTGCTTGCAGGACTTACTGCACCCAGAGCGGAGCTAATAAACCTGGCAGGGGACCCGTAAATAACGCTGCCACCATAGAAAAGCCTACAGACACCACGGTGACGGCGGCCAATGAGACCAGATGTACTCCTGGTTACTTCAAAAGGGCGGTGACTGAGTGGCCATCATGGTCCTGGATCACCACCGGCCCTGGACTGTCTGGGAGTTGAGCAGGCAGGGCTCTGAAACCTGGTGCTGTTTGTACGTTAATTCAGTGGCCTAACTGAAGAAAGCACAGACTACTGGTCAGAGCATCTAGGCTGGCAGAAACCGTCAGCCTAAGGGGGCCGAACCAATGTGGAGCAGGGTAAAACCGGTCCCCCCAGCGTCCCTGTGCATCTCTTTCCTGGACCCTTAAAGGTCATTAGAATCTATAAAACTTCCAACGCTGGTGCTCAAGCAGACGAGCAGTGAGGGAGGAGGCCTCGGGACAATCAACCTCACCTGGAGGCTGCTGGGGAGAAGTCCTGCCCCTCCCCCCGGGTATGAGGATACCCAACTCAGCACGAAGCATTTACAGAAGAGGTGTCTGCACCCTCAGCGCCCCAAGAATGTGGAATGGGACAAGAGGCAGAGGAGGGGTTTGTCACCGGCAAAGCCCATTAAAAATTCCTGGGAGATAAAAATAGAATCTGGGCAATAAAATAAAGTCTAACCTTTTTTTCCTTTGTGCTTTTTCTAATTTCACTTGTTCCTAGGTTTCCACAGGCAGAGGTCCCACACCTGGCACTTCAGACCCGATTTCCTAGTGCAAAATGGCTGGGCCGACACCTCAGCTCTCGGGGCCCTGTGCAGACTCCGCCACATAGAGCCTGAGCTCCAGCCAACCCAGACCTCGAGAGCTCCGCCCCATCCCTCCTGCTGACGCTGACGGGATCCCTACACAGCAGCCCGGCCCACAGCCCGCGGGGGAGCGCACGCTCTCACCTCTCCATTCTCTGATCAAAATATAAAGTTTTCCTTTGCTTCTGAACCAAACTCAGTCTCGATCTGTTGGCTCCAATGACACTGGGCAGGGGGACCCTTGTTGGGGCCGACTCTGCAGGATCAGTAACAGAATTTGAGAACATTGTAACTTCAATGAACAGATGTGTGAGCCAAATATTGTAACTTCAATGAACATATGTGTGAGCCAAATATTGTAACTTCAATGAACAGATGTGTGAGCCAAACTGTAGTTAACATAGAGCAGTGTATAAGGCTCGTGTAAAATAAGGTATTTCTAACACTTCCATTTGATATTTCCATCACTTTATTATAAGCAAGTTCAGTGGAGGGGTTTGTCGTATTTGTCAGGTCAACATTAGAGAAATGCAGTGATTTCTTTCCAAGGATGTGGATCTACTAATCTTGGCTGAAGTTTCAATCTTGTTTTGAATGATTTTCCATTGAAAATGATACCTCTCTTTCAGCTCCTAGATTTCTGAGAAGTATAAAATCTTGTATTTTTTTATTACCAAAGGGGAAAGGTGGGAGGAGGGATAAATTAACAGTTTCGGATTAACATATACACACTGCTATGTATAAAATATATCATCAACAAGAAACTGCTGTATAGCACAGGGAACTATACTCAATATTTTGTAATAACCCCTAAGGGGAAATAATCTGAAAAACAATAGATATCTATATCGACATCATCTATCAACTACAGATAAAATGGAAACTAAAGGAGGCCGATGGTAAGCGTTTCTGACCATGAAGACTTCAATCCTCTAAAGTTCGGACTCTGCCTACAGCCCAGTCCCTTAATGAACATACATGTACCAGTAGCTTAAAAATTCCCAAGATTGGGGTTCGGGGAGACACTGATTTGAAAAAATCCCTGGTGTTCTCCTTACATACATGGGAGCTTTCCTACAGCTAAAACATGCCTGTGACACCCAGAAGATGGTACACGGTTGGATCAGGAAGATTTTGGAAAAGGCACCTCATCTCCTAATCCCCTGGTTGTCGGGTTAACCCCTCCAGCCTCTTTCCTAACATTCTCCACACTTGAGGATGTCAGCACCTTCAACATCCTGTTGCACAGACTTTGGAATTTGTCCAGAGGATGAAGGGGAAGGAGGAGAAACAATGAGAGACAAGCCCTAGATGTTCAGACAGGCACAGGTCACTCTAATTTCAAATCAGAAAGAAGAATTAAACACAGGCTCAGCCTGCCCCACGGAACCAGTATAAGGCCTAAAGGAATCCTGCGGTTTTGCAGCCAGCTCACAAAAAAGCGAGTTTAAAAATGGAGCTCAGGGGCACTGCAATTCACAAACATGCAGAATTATAAATGATCACTCTCGTCCAAAAATATATTGAGGGAAGGCAACAAAGACGATTTGAAAGCAAGGCAGAATTGCAGGAAACAAATTTCAGGAGGTAGATTCGAATCGCCTTTAAAGCACATGAAAAGCGGTAAAACGTCGACAATGATGCCCTTGGCCAAAGAGGGCGAACACATTTTTTCCTGAATATACTCAGGAAAAAAGGCATACACCTTTTTTCACCAACCAAGCAAGCCAGAAATGCAAATGAGCACTACAAAGAAGTCTCACTTCCCAGGGTTCAAAAGGGCCATTCTAAAAGAGTGTAAAACCCAGAAATGCAGGACAGGCCAGGGAGAAAAGGGAGCCTTGTTAGGCTGATGGGCGGGATGTAATTTGCCAACGGCCACTCTGGAGAAGTGTATGGTGTTTCCTAAAACATCTAAAAAACACAGCTAGAGAGCATAGGGCACTTCCACTCATGGGCGTATAAACTGGGAAAAATAAAAATCAAAAAGACACAGGTACCCCAAAGTTTAGGGCTGCTCTGTTTACAAGAACCTCCATTTCAGTACACCATTAATATGCCAGGATAGAGAAAAATGGATAAAGAAGTTGTGCTAATATGTACAATGGAATACCACTCAGCCATGAAATCAATGTCATACGGCTAATAGCAGCATGATGAGTGGATTCAAGTACAATGTTTCTAAGTGAAATAAGTCACACAGAAAAAGATACTTATCATAAGATATCACTTATACAGGGAATGTAAAAACAGCTACACTTGAACTGAATTACAAAACAGAACAGAGTCACATGTTTAGAAAACACACTATGGCTGCTTAACGGGAAAGGTGAGGTGGGGTGATGCATAAAACAAGGGTTTCAAATTAGCTCAGACACGGTTCCATATACCCAATATGTAATAGACAAGTCCTACCCCTTGCTCAGAGAACTGGACTCAACACTCCCTATTCACGGCACAAGAATATATCTGACTAGTAAGAATCTTAAAACCTATGTATTGATATCTCTCTGTAAGTGAGTCAAGTGGGTGTAAAGCAGCATAAACACAGCAGTGAAAATCAGCTAAACCCCAATCTAAAAATAAATTACAAAAAAAAACCCAACAAATAAAATGAAAGAGAGAGAAATTAGTAAAAATTTCGTTCAGGGGCAGTGAAGCAACCTGGATTGACCATATCTAGACCCACGGCTGGGTTACACATAAGGCTGGACACTCTTGGGGCAGAGAGGATTGGTGAGGTTGGGTGAGGAGACGCACACCCTTTAAAGTAATACTGCGTGGTACCCATCCCACGGGTCCCAAATCTCCAGGTTCAAGGGCATCTTCCTACATCGAAAACATGCATGAGAAACCCAGAAGATGATACACGGTGTGATCGGGAAAGGATTCTAAAACGCACCTCATTTCTCATCTCCTACTGCTCGGGATAGCCATTCCAGCCACTTTACTAGCAACCTCCCTCCTTGGAGAATCAGCACCTTTAACCTCCTGTTCCGTACAGGTTGCAATTTGTCCTGAGGATGAATGGGAAGAGTGGGAACCAAAGAGAGACTAGCTCTAGGTGTTGGGACAGGCACATGCTACTCTATTTTCCCATGAGGAAGAAGAATTAACCACAGGCTCAGCCTGCCGCCTGGGACCAGAATAGGGCCTGAAGCAATCCTGTGCTTTTGCGGCCAGCTCCCAAGAAAGCGAGTTGAAAAATGGATCTCAGAGGCACTGCAATTCACAAACCTGCAGACTTATAAATGATGACTCTAGTCCACAAATATATTGAGGGAAAACAACGAAGAGGATTTGAAAGCAAGGCAGAATTGCAGGAAACAGATTTCAGGAGGGAGATTCGAATCGCCTTTAATGCACAGGAAAAGCGGCAAAACCTCGACAATGATGCCCTTGACCAAAAAGGGCGTATGCGTTTTTTCCTGAATATATTCAGGAAAAAACGCATACGCCCTTTTTGGCCAACCAAGCAACCTGGAAAGGCAAATCAGCGCTACAAAGAAGTCTCGCTTCCCATCGGTCAAAAGGGCCATGCTGAATAAAGTGTCAAAACCAGAAATGCAAGAGAGGCCATGGAGAAACGGGAGCCTGGCTACGCTGATGGGCGGGATGTAAATTGCCAACAGCCACTCTGGAGAAGTGCACGGTGTGTCCTGAAACATCTAAAAAACTCAGCTTAGGGAGCATAGGGCACTTCCACTCATGGGCGTATAAATTGGGAAAACTAAAAATCAGCAAGACACAGGCACCCCAAAGTTTAGGGCTGCTCTGTTGACAAGAACCTCCACTTCGTTACACCTTAAATATCCCAGGAAAGAGAAAAATGGATAAAGAAGTTGTGGTCCTTATGTACAATGGAATATCACTCAGCCATGAAATCAACGTCATAAGGCTAGTAGCAGCAAGATGAGTGGATTTAGGTAGGACGATTCTAAGTGAAATAAGTCACACAGAAAAAGATACTTATCATAAGATATCACTTATAGAGGGAATATAAAAACCGCTACCCTTGAACTGAATTACAAATCAGAGCAGGGTCACACGTTTAGAAAACACACTATGGCTGCTTAACGGGAAAGGTGAGGTGGGGTGATGCATAAAACAAGGGTTTCAAATTAGCTAAGATACCGTTCCATAAAGCCAATAGGTAATAGACAAGACCTACTCCTTGCTCAGTGAATTGGACTCAACACCCCCTATTCCCCGCCCAAGAATATACCTGACTAGTAAGAATCTTAAAACCTATGCATTGATATCTCTCTGTAAGTGAGTCAAGTGGGTGTAAAGCGGCAAAAACACAGCAGTGAAAAGCAGCTAAACCCCATTATAAAAATCAATTACTTTTAAAAACCCGTGAAACAAAGACAGTGAAAGAGAGAGAAATTCTTACAAAATTCGTTCAGGGGCTGTGATGCCACCTGGATTGACCATATCTAGACCCACAGCTGATTGAGACATAAGGGTGGACACTTTTGCGGCTGAGAGGTTTGGTGAGGTTGGGTGAGGAAACGCAGACCCTTTATATTAATACTGCATGGTACCCATCCCATGGGTCCCAAATCACCAGGTTCAAGGGCATCTTCCTACATCGAAAACATGCATGAGAAACCCAGAAGATGGTACACCGTGTGATCGGGAAAGGTTTCTAAAACGCACCTCATTTCTCAACTCCTTGTGCTCGTGTTCGCCATTCCAGCCACTTTACTAGCAATCTCCCTCCTTGGAGAATCAGCACCTTTAACTTCCTGTTCCGTACAGGTTGCAATTTGTCCTGAGGATGAACGGGAAGAGGGGGAACCAATGAGAGACTAGCTCTAGGTTTTGGGAAAGGCACAGGTCTCTCTATTTTCCATTCAGTAAGAAGAATTAACCGCAGGCTCAGCCTGCCGCCCGGGACAAGAATAGGGCCTGAAGCAATCCTGCGCTTTTGCGGCCAGCTCCCAAGAAAGCGAGTTGAAAAATGGAGCTCAGGGGCACTGCAATTCACAAACATGCAGACTTATATATGATGACTCTCGTCCAAAAATATATTGAGGGAAGGCAACGAAGAGGATTTGAAAGCAAGGCAGAATTGCAGGAAACAGATTTCAGGAGGGAGATTCGAATCGCCTTTAAAGCACAGGAAAAGCGGCAAAATCTCGACAATGATGCCCTTGGCCAAAAAGGGCGTATGCGTTTTTTCCTGAATATATTCAGGAAAAAACGCATACGCCCTTTTTGGCCAACCAAGCAACCTGGAAAGGCAAATCAGCGCTACAAAGAAGTCTCGCTTCCCATCGGTCAAAAGGGCCATGCTGCATAAAGTGTCAAAACCAGAAAGGCAGGACAGGCCATGGAGAAATGGGAGCCTGGTTACGCTGATGGGCGGGATGTAAATTGCCAACAGCCACTCTGGAGAAGTGTACGGTGTGTCTTGAATCATCTAAAAAAACTCAGCTTAGAGGGCATAGGGCACTGCCACTCATGGGCATATAAATTGGGAAAACAAAAATCAGTAAGACACAGGCACCCCAAAGTTTAGGGCTGCTCTGTCGACAAGAACCTCCACTTCGTTACACCTTAAATATCCCAGGAAAGAGAAAAATGGATAAAGAAGTTGTGCTCCTTACGTACAATGGAATATCACTCAGCCATGAAATCAACGTCATAAGGCTAGTAGCAGCAAGATGAGTGGATTTCGGTAGGACGATTCTAAGTGAAATAAGTCACACAGAAAAAGATACTTATCATAAGATATCACTTATAGAGGGAATATAAAAACCGCTACCCTTGAACTGAATTACAAATCAGAGCAGGGTCACACGTTTAGAAAACACACTATGGCTGCTTAACGGGAAAGGTGAGGTGGGGTGATGCATAAAACAATGGTTTCAAATTAGCTAAGATACCGTTCCATAAAGCCAATAGGTAATAGACAAGACCTACTCCTTGCTCAGTGAATTGGACTCAACACCCCCTATTCCCCGCCCAAGAATATACCTGACTAGTTAGAATCTTAAAACCTATGCATTGATATCTCTCTGTAAGTGAGTCAAGTGGGTGTAAAGCGGCAAAAACACAGCAGTGAAAAACAGCTAAACCCCATTATAAAAATCAATTAATTTTAAAAACCCGTGAAACAAAGACAGTGAAAGAGAGAGAAATTCTTACAAAATTCGTTCAGGGGCTGTGATGCCACCTGGATTGACCATATCTAGACCCACAGCTGATTGAGACATAAGGGTGGACACTTTTGCGGCTGAGAGGTTTGGTGAGGTTGGGTGAGGAAACGCAGACCCTTTATATTAATACTGCATGGTACCCATCCCATGGGTCCCAAATCTCCAGGTTCAAGGGCATCTTCCTACATCGAAAACATGCATGAGAAACCCAGAAGATTGTACACCGTGTGATCGGGAAAGGTTTCCAAAACGCACCTCATTTCTCATCTCCTTGTTCTTGGGTTCGCCATTCCAGCCGCTTTACTAGCAATCTCCGTCCTTGGAGAATCAGCACCTTAACCTCCTGTTCCGTACAGGTTGCAATTTTTCCTGAGGATGAACGGGAAGAGGGGGAACCAATGAGAGACTAGCTCTAGGTGTTGGGACAGTCACAGGTCACTCTATTTTCCCATCAGGAAGAAGAATTAACCACAGGCTCAGCCTGCCGCCCGGGAGCAGAATAGGGCCTAAAGCAATCCTGCGCTTTTGCGGCCAGCTCCCAAGAAAGCGAGTTGAAAAATGGAGCTCAGGGGCACTGCAATTCACAAACCTGCAGACTTATAAATGATGACTCTCGTCCACAAATATATTGAGGGAAGACAACGAGGAGGATTTGAAAGCAAGGCAGATTTGCAGGAAACAGATTTCAGGAGGGTGATTCGAATCGCCTTTAAAGCACAGGAAAAGCGGCAAAACCTCGACAATGATGCCCTTGGCCAAAAAGGGCGTATGCGTTTTTTCCTGAATATATTCAAGAAAAAACGCATACGCCCTTTTTGGCCAACCAAGCAACCTGGAAAGGCAAATCAGCGCTACAAAGAAGTCTCGCTTCCCATCGGTCAAAAGGGCCATGCTGAATAAAGTGTCAAAACCAGAAATGGAGGAGAGGCCCTGGAGAAACGGGAGCCTGGCTACGCTGATGGGCGGGATGTAAATTGCCAACAGCCACTCTGGAGAAGTGCACGGTGTGTCCTGAAACATCTAAAAAACTCAGCTTAGGGAGCATAGGGCACTTCCACTCATGGGCGTATAAATTGGGAAAACTAAAAATCAGCAAGACACAGGCACCCCAAAGTTTAGGGCTGCTCTGTTGACAAGAACCTCCACTTCGTTACACCTTAAATATCCCAGGAAAGAGAAAAATGGATAAAGAAGTTGTGGTCCTTATGTACAATGGAATATCACTCAGCCATGAAATCAACGTCATAAGGCTAGTAGCAGCAAGATGAGTGGATTTAGGTAGGACGATTCTAAGTGAAATAAGTCACACAGAAAAAGATACTTATCATAAGATATCACTTATAGAGGGAATATAAAAACCGCTACCCTTGAACTGAATTACAAATCAGAGCAGGGTCACACGTTTAGAAAACACACTATGGCTGCTTAACGGGAAAGGTGAGGTGGGGTGATGCATAAAACAAGGGTTTCAAATTAGCTAAGATACCGTTCCATAAAGCCAATAGGTAATAGACAAGACCTACTCCTTGCTCAGTGAATTGGACTCAACACCCCCTATTCCCCGCCCAAGAATATACCTGACTAGTAAGAATCTTAAAACCTATGCATTGATATCTCTCTGTAAGTGAGTCAAGTGGGTGTAAAGCGGCAAAAACACAGCAGTGAAAAGCAGCTAAACCCCATTATAAAAATCAATTACTTTTAAAAACCCGTGAAACAAAGACAGTGAAAGAGAGAGAAATTCTTACAAAATTCGTTCAGGGGCTGTGATGCCACCTGGATTGACCATATCTAGACCCACAGCTGATTGAGACATAAGGGTGGACACTTTTGCGGCTGAGAGGTTTGGTGAGGTTGGGTGAGGAAACGCAGACCCTTTATATTAATACTGCATGGTACCCATCCCATGGGTCCCAAATCACCAGGTTCAAGGGCATCTTCCTACATCGAAAACATGCATGAGAAACCCAGAAGATGGTACACCGTGTGATCGGGAAAGGTTTCTAAAACGCACCTCATTTCTCAACTCCTTGTGCTCGTGTTCGCCATTCCAGCCACTTTACTAGCAATCTCCCTCCTTGGAGAATCAGCACCTTTAACTTCCTGTTCCGTACAGGTTGCAATTTGTCCTGAGGATGAACGGGAAGAGGGGGAACCAATGAGAGACTAGCTCTAGGTTTTGGGAAAGGCACAGGTCTCTCTATTTTCCATTCAGTAAGAAGAATTAACCGCAGGCTCAGCCTGCCGCCCGGGACAAGAATAGGGCCTGAAGCAATCCTGCGCTTTTGCGGCCAGCTCCCAAGAAAGCGAGTTGAAAAATGGAGCTCAGGGGCACTGCAATTCACAAACATGCAGACTTATAAATGATGACTCTCGTCCAAAAATATATTGAGGGAAGGCAACGAAGAGGATTTGAAAGCAAGGCAGAATTGCAGGAAACAGATTTCAGGAGGGAGATTCGAATCGCCTTTAAAGCACAGGAAAAGCGGCAAAATCTCGACAATGATGCCCTTGGCCAAAAAGGGCGTATGCGTTTTTTCCTGAATATATTCAGGAAAAAACGCATACGCCCTTTTTGGCCAACCAAGCAACCTGGAAAGGCAAATCAGCGCTACAAAGAAGTCTCGCTTCCCATCGGTCAAAAGGGCCATGCTGCATAAAGTGTCAAAACCAGAAAGGCAGGACAGGCCATGGAGAAATGGGAGCCTGGTTACGCTGATGGGCGGGATGTAAATTGCCAACAGCCACTCTGGAGAAGTGTACGGTGTGTCTTGAATCATCTAAAAAAACTCAGCTTAGAGGGCATAGGGCACTGCCACTCATGGGCATATAAATTGGGAAAACAAAAATCAGTAAGACACAGGCACCCCAAAGTTTAGGGCTGCTCTGTCGACAAGAACCTCCACTTCGTTACACCTTAAATATCCCAGGAAAGAGAAAAATGGATAAAGAAGTTGTGCTCCTTACGTACAATGGAATATCACTCAGCCATGAAATCAACGTCATAAGGCTAGTAGCAGCAAGATGAGTGGATTTCGGTAGGACGATTCTAAGTGAAATAAGTCACACAGAAAAAGATACTTATCATAAGATATCACTTATAGAGGGAATATAAAAACCGCTACCCTTGAACTGAATTACAAATCAGAGCAGGGTCACACGTTTAGAAAACACACTATGGCTGCTTAACGGGAAAGGTGAGGTGGGGTGATGCATAAAACAATGGTTTCAAATTAGCTAAGATACCGTTCCATAAAGCCAATAGGTAATAGACAAGACCTACTCCTTGCTCAGTGAATTGGACTCAACACCCCCTATTCCCCGCCCAAGAATATACCTGACTAGTTAGAATCTTAAAACCTATGCATTGATATCTCTCTGTAAGTGAGTCAAGTGGGTGTAAAGCGGCAAAAACACAGCAGTGAAAAACAGCTAAACCCCATTATAAAAATCAATTAATTTGGGCTTCCCTGGTGGCGCAGTGGTTGAGAATCTGCCTGCTAATGCAGGGGACACGGGTTCGAGCCCTGGTCTGGGAAGATCCCACATGCCGCGGAGCAACTAGGCCCGTGAGCCACAACTGCTGAGCCTGCGCGTCTGGAGCCTGTGCTCCACAACAAGAGAGGCCACGATAGTGAGAGGCCCGCGCACCGCGATGAAGAGCGGCCCCCGCACCGCGATGAAGAGTGGCCCCCACTTGCCGCAACTAGAGAAAGCCCTCACACGAAAACTAAGAGACCCAACACAGTCATAAATAAATAAATAAAATAAATAAATAAAGTATTAAAAAAAAAAACAAAACAAAACTAATCTTTAAAAAAAAAAAAAAAAAAAAAAAAAAAAAAAAAAAAAAATCAATTAATTTTAAAAACCCGTGAAACAAAGACAGTGAAAGAGAGAGAAATTCTTACAAAATTCGTTCAGGGGCTGTGATGCCACCTGGATTGACCATATCTAGACCGACAGCTGATTGAGACATAAGGGTGGACACTTTTGCGGCTGAGAGGTTTGGTGAGGTTGGGTGAGGAAACGCAGATTCTTTATATTAATACTGCATGGTACCCATCCCATGGGTCCCAAATCTCCAGGTTCAAGGGCATCTTCCTACATCGAAAACATGCATGAGAAACCCAGAAGATTGTACACCGTGTGATCGGGAAAGGTTTCCAAAACGCACCTCATTTCTCATCTCCTTGTTCTTGGGTTCGCCATTCCAGCCGCTTTACTAGCAATCTCCGTCCTTGGAGAATCAGCACCTTAACCTCCTGTTCCGTACAGGTTGCAATTTTTCCTGAGGATGAACGGGAAGAGGGGGAACCAATGAGAGACTAGCTCTAGGTGTTGGGACAGTCACAGGTCACTCTATTTTCCCATCAGGAAGAAGAATTAACCACAGGCTCAGCCTGCCGCCCGGGAGCAGAATAGGGCCTAAAGCAATCCTGCGCTTTTGCGGCCAGCTCCCAAGAAAGCGAGTTGAAAAATGGAGCTCAGGGGCACTGCAATTCACAAACCTGCAGACTTATAAATGATGACTCTCGTCCACAAATATATTGAGGGAAGACAACGAGGAGGATTTGAAAGCAAGGCAGATTTGCAGGAAACAGATTTCAGGAGGGTGATTCGAATCGCCTTTAAAGCACAGGAAAAGCGGCAAAACCTCGACAATGATGCCCTTGGCCAAAAAGGGCGTATGCGTTTTTTCCTGAATATATTCAAGAAAAAACGCATACGCCCTTTTTGGCCAACCAAGCAACCTGGAAAGGCAAATCAGCGCTACAAAGAAGTCTCGCTTCCCATCGGTCAAAAGGGCCATGCTGAATAAAGTGTCAAAACCAGAAATGGAGGAGAGGCCCTGGAGAAACGGGAGCCTGGCTACGCTGATGGGCGGGATGTAAATTGCCAACAGCCACTCTGGAGAAGTGCACGGTGTGTCCTGAAACATCTAAAAAACTCAGCTTAGGGAGCATAGGGCACATCCACTTATGGGCGTATAAATTGGGAAAACTAAATATCAGCAAAACACAGGCACCGCAAAGTTTAGGGCTGCTCTGTTGACAAGAACCTCCACTTCGTTACACCTTAAATATCCCAGGAAAGAGAAAAATGGATAAAGAAGTTGTGGTCCTTATGTACAATGGAATATCACTCAGCCATGAAATCAACGTCATAAGGCTAGTAGCAGCATGATGAGTGGATTTAGGTACGACGATTCTAAGTGAAATAAGTCACACAGAAAAAGCCACTTATCATAAGATATCACTTATAGAGGGAATGTAAAAACCGCTACCCTTGAACTGAATTACAAAACAAAATAGAGTCACACGTTTAGAAAACACACTACGGCTGCTTAACGGGAAAGGTGAGGTGGGGTGAAGCATAAAACAAGGGTTTCAAATTAGCTCAGATACCGTTCCATAAACCCAATATGTAATAGACAAGACCTACTCCTTGCTCAATGAATTGGACTCAACACCCCCTATTCACCGCCCAAGAATATATCTGACTAGTAAGAATCTTGAAACCTATGCATTAATATCTCTCTGTAAGTGAGTCAAGTGGGTGTAAAGCGGCAAAATCACAGCAGTGAAAAGCAGGTAAACCCCATTATAAAAATCAATTACTTTTAAAAACCCGTGAAACAAAGACAGTGAAAGAGAGAGAAATTCTTACAAAATTCGTTCAGGGGCTGTGATGCCACATGGATTGACCATATCTAGACCCACAGCTGATTGAGACATTACGGTGGACACTCTTGGGGCTGAGAGGTTTCGAAAGGTTGGGTGAGCAAACGCAGACCCTTTAAAGTAATACTGCGTGGTACCCATCCCATGGGTCCCAAATCTGCAGGTTCAAGGGCATCTTCCTACATCGAAAACATTCATGAGAAACCCAGAAGATGGTACACCGTGTGATCGGGAAAGGTTTCTAAAACACCCCTCATTTCTCATCTCCTTGTGCTCGGGTTCGCCATTCCAGCCGCTTTACCAGCAATCTCCCTCCTTGGAGAATCAGCACCTTTAACCTCCTGTTCCGTACAGGTTGCAATTTGTCCTCAGGATGAACGGGAAGAGGGGGAACCAATGAGAGACTAGCTCTAGGTGTTGGGACAGGCACAGGTCAATCTATTTTCCCATCAGGAAGAAGAATTAACCACAGGCTCAGCCTGCCGCCCAGTACCAGAATAGGGCCTGAAGCAATCCTGCGCTTTTGCGGGCAGCTCCCAAGAAAGTGAGTTGAAAAATGGAGCTCAGGGGCACTGCAATTCACAAACCTGCAGACTTATAAATGATGACTCTCGTCCACAAATATATTGAGGGAAGGCAACGAAGAGGATTTGAAAGCAAGGCAGAATTGTAGGAAACAGATTTGAGGAGGGAGATTCGAATCGCCTTTAAAGCACAGGAAAAGCGGCAAAACCTCGACAATGATGCCCTTGGCCAAAAAGGGCGTATGCGTTTTTTCCTGAATATATTCAAGAAAAAACGCATACGCCCTTTTTGGCCAACCAAGCAACCTGGAAAGGCAAATCAGCGCTACAAAGAAGTCTCGCTTCCCATCGGTCAAAAGGGCCATGCTGAATAAAGTGTCAAAACCAGAAATGGAGGAGAGGCCCTGGAGAAACGGGAGCCTGGCTACGCTGATGGGCGGGATGTAAATTGCCAACAGCCACTCTGGAGAAGTGCACGGTGTGTCCTGAAACATCTAAAAAACTCAGCTTAGGGAGCATAGGGCACTTCCACTCATGGGCGTATAAATTGGGAAAACTAAAAATCAGCAAGACACAGGCACCCCAAAGTTTAGGGCTGCTCTGTTGACAAGAACCTCCACTTCGTTACACCTTAAATATCCCAGGAAAGAGAAAAATGGATAAAGAAGTTGTGGTCCTTATGTACAATGGAATATCACTCAGCCATGAAATCAACGTCATAAGGCTAGTAGCAGCAAGATGAGTGGATTTAGGTAGGACGATTCTAAGTGAAATAAGTCACACAGAAAAAGATACTTATCATAAGATATCACTTATAGAGGGAATATAAAAACCGCTACCCTTGAACTGAATTACAAATCAGAGCAGGGTCACACGTTTAGAAAACACACTATGGCTGCTTAACGGGAAAGGTGAGGTGGGGTGATGCATAAAACAAGGGTTTCAAATTAGCTAAGATACCGTTCCATAAAGCCAATAGGTAATAGACAAGACCTACTCCTTGCTCAGTGAATTGGACTCAACACCCCCTATTCCCCGCCCAAGAATATACCTGACTAGTAAGAATCTTAAAACCTATGCATTGATATCTCTCTGTAAGTGAGTCAAGTGGGTGTAAAGCGGCAAAAACACAGCAGTGAAAAGCAGCTAAACCCCATTATAAAAATCAATTACTTTTAAAAACCCGTGAAACAAAGACAGTGAAAGAGAGAGAAATTCTTACAAAATTCGTTCAGGGGCTGTGATGCCACCTGGATTGACCATATCTAGACCCACAGCTGATTGAGACATAAGGGTGGACACTTTTGCGGCTGAGAGGTTTGGTGAGGTTGGGTGAGGAAACGCAGACCCTTTATATTAATACTGCATGGTACCCATCCCATGGGTCCCAAATCACCAGGTTCAAGGGCATCTTCCTACATCGAAAACATGCATGAGAAACCCAGAAGATGGTACACCGTGTGATCGGGAAAGGTTTCTAAAACGCACCTCATTTCTCAACTCCTTGTGCTCGTGTTCGCCATTCCAGCCACTTTACTAGCAATCTCCCTCCTTGGAGAATCAGCACCTTTAACTTCCTGTTCCGTACAGGTTGCAATTTGTCCTGAGGATGAACGGGAAGAGGGGGAACCAATGAGAGACTAGCTCTAGGTTTTGGGAAAGGCACAGGTCTCTCTATTTTCCATTCAGTAAGAAGAATTAACCGCAGGCTCAGCCTGCCGCCCGGGACAAGAATAGGGCCTGAAGCAATCCTGCGCTTTTGCGGCCAGCTCCCAAGAAAGCGAGTTGAAAAATGGAGCTCAGGGGCACTGCAATTCACAAACATGCAGACTTATAAATGATGACTCTCGTCCAAAAATATATTGAGGGAAGGCAACGAAGAGGATTTGAAAGCAAGGCAGAATTGCAGGAAACAGATTTCAGGAGGGAGATTCGAATCGCCTTTAAAGCACAGGAAAAGCGGCAAAATCTCGACAATGATGCCCTTGGCCAAAAAGGGCGTATGCGTTTTTTCCTGAATATATTCAGGAAAAAACGCATACGCCCTTTTTGGCCAACCAAGCAACCTGGAAAGGCAAATCAGCGCTACAAAGAAGTCTCGCTTCCCATCGGTCAAAAGGGCCATGCTGCATAAAGTGTCAAAACCAGAAAGGCAGGACAGGCCATGGAGAAATGGGAGCCTGGTTACGCTGATGGGCGGGATGTAAATTGCCAACAGCCACTCTGGAGAAGTGTACGGTGTGTCTTGAATCATCTAAAAAAACTCAGCTTAGAGGGCATAGGGCACTGCCACTCATGGGCATATAAATTGGGAAAACAAAAATCAGTAAGACACAGGCACCCCAAAGTTTAGGGCTGCTCTGTCGACAAGAACCTCCACTTCGTTACACCTTAAATATCCCAGGAAAGAGAAAAATGGATAAAGAAGTTGTGCTCCTTACGTACAATGGAATATCACTCAGCCATGAAATCAACGTCATAAGGCTAGTAGCAGCAAGATGAGTGGATTTCGGTAGGACGATTCTAAGTGAAATAAGTCACACAGAAAAAGATACTTATCATAAGATATCACTTATAGAGGGAATATAAAAACCGCTACCCTTGAACTGAATTACAAATCAGAGCAGGGTCACACGTTTAGAAAACACACTATGGCTGCTTAACGGGAAAGGTGAGGTGGGGTGATGCATAAAACAATGGTTTCAAATTAGCTAAGATACCGTTCCATAAAGCCAATAGGTAATAGACAAGACCTACTCCTTGCTCAGTGAATTGGACTCAACACCCCCTATTCCCCGCCCAAGAATATACCTGACTAGTTAGAATCTTAAAACCTATGCATTGATATCTCTCTGTAAGTGAGTCAAGTGGGTGTAAAGCGGCAAAAACACAGCAGTGAAAAACAGCTAAACCCCATTATAAAAATCAATTAATTTTAAAAACCCGTGAAACAAAGACAGTGAAAGAGAGAGAAATTCTTACAAAATTCGTTCAGGGGCTGTGATGCCACCTGGATTGACCATATCTAGACCGACAGCTGATTGAGACATAAGGGTGGACACTTTTGCGGCTGAGAGGTTTGGTGAGGTTGGGTGAGGAAACGCAGACCCTTTATATTAATACTGCATGGTACCCATCCCATGGGTCCCAAATCTCCAGGTTCAAGGGCATCTTCCTACATCGAAAACATGCATGAGAAACCCAGAAGATTGTACACCGTGTGATCGGGAAAGGTTTCCAAAACGCACCTCATTTCTCATCTCCTTGTTCTTGGGTTCGCCATTCCAGCCGCTTTACTAGCAATCTCCGTCCTTGGAGAATCAGCACCTTAACCTCCTGTTCCGTACAGGTTGCAATTTTTCCTGAGGATGAACGGGAAGAGGGGGAACCAATGAGAGACTAGCTCTAGGTGTTGGGACAGTCACAGGTCACTCTATTTTCCCATCAGGAAGAAGAATTAACCACAGGCTCAGCCTGCCGCCCGGGAGCAGAATAGGGCCTAAAGCAATCCTGCGCTTTTGCGGCCAGCTCCCAAGAAAGCGAGTTGAAAAATGGAGCTCAGGGGCACTGCAATTCACAAACCTGCAGACTTATAAATGATGACTCTCGTCCACAAATATATTGAGGGAAGACAACGAGGAGGATTTGAAAGCAAGGCAGATTTGCAGGAAACAGATTTCAGGAGGGTGATTCGAATCGCCTTTAAAGCACAGGAAAAGCGGCAAAACCTCGACAATGATGCCCTTGGCCAAAAAGGGCGTATGCGTTTTTTCCTGAATATATTCAAGAAAAAACGCATACGCCCTTTTTGGCCAACCAAGCAACCTGGAAAGGCAAATCAGCGCTACAAAGAAGTCTCGCTTCCCATCGGTCAAAAGGGCCATGCTGAATAAAGTGTCAAAACCAGAAATGGAGGAGAGGCCCTGGAGAAACGGGAGCCTGGCTACGCTGATGGGCGGGATGTAAATTGCCAACAGCCACTCTGGAGAAGTGCACGGTGTGTCCTGAAACATCTAAAAAACTCAGCTTAGGGAGCATAGGGCACATCCACTTATGGGCGTATAAATTGGGAAAACTAAATATCAGCAAAACACAGGCACCGCAAAGTTTAGGGCTGCTCTGTTGACAAGAACCTCCACTTCGTTACACCTTAAATATCCCAGGAAAGAGAAAAATGGATAAAGAAGTTGTGGTCCTTATGTACAATGGAATATCACTCAGCCATGAAATCAACGTCATAAGGCTAGTAGCAGCATGATGAGTGGATTTAGGTACGACGATTCTAAGTGAAATAAGTCACACAGAAAAAGCCACTTATCATAAGATATCACTTATAGAGGGAATGTAAAAACCGCTACCCTTGAACTGAATTACAAAACAAAATAGAGTCACACGTTTAGAAAACACACTACGGCTGCTTAACGGGAAAGGTGAGGTGGGGTGAAGCATAAAACAAGGGTTTCAAATTAGCTCAGATACCGTTCCATAAACCCAATATGTAATAGACAAGACCTACTCCTTGCTCAATGAATTGGACTCAACACCCCCTATTCACCGCCCAAGAATATATCTGACTAGTAAGAATCTTGAAACCTATGCATTAATATCTCTCTGTAAGTGAGTCAAGTGGGTGTAAAGCGGCAAAATCACAGCAGTGAAAAGCAGGTAAACCCCATTATAAAAATCAATTACTTTTAAAAACCCGTGAAACAAAGACAGTGAAAGAGAGAGAAATTCTTACAAAATTCGTTCAGGGGCTGTGATGCCACATGGATTGACCATATCTAGACCCACAGCTGATTGAGACATTACGGTGGACACTCTTGGGGCTGAGAGGTTTCGAAAGGTTGGGTGAGCAAACGCAGACCCTTTAAAGTAATACTGCGTGGTACCCATCCCATGGGTCCCAAATCTGCAGGTTCAAGGGCATCTTCCTACATCGAAAACATTCATGAGAAACCCAGAAGATGGTACACCGTGTGATCGGGAAAGGTTTCTAAAACACCCCTCATTTCTCATCTCCTTGTGCTCGGGTTCGCCATTCCAGCCGCTTTACCAGCAATCTCCCTCCTTGGAGAATCAGCACCTTTAACCTCCTGTTCCGTACAGGTTGCAATTTGTCCTCAGGATGAACGGGAAGAGGGGGAACCAATGAGAGACTAGCTCTAGGTGTTGGGACAGGCACAGGTCAATCTATTTTCCCATCAGGAAGAAGAATTAACCACAGGCTCAGCCTGCCGCCCAGTACCAGAATAGGGCCTGAAGCAATCCTGCGCTTTTGCGGGCAGCTCCCAAGAAAGTGAGTTGAAAAATGGAGCTCAGGGGCACTGCAATTCACAAACCTGCAGACTTATAAATGATGACTCTCGTCCACAAATATATTGAGGGAAGGCAACGAAGAGGATTTGAAAGCAAGGCAGAATTGTAGGAAACAGATTTGAGGAGGGAGATTCGAATCGCCTTTAAAGCACAGGAAAAGCGGCAAAACCTCGACAATGATGCCCTTGGCCAAAAAGGGCGTATGCGTTTTTTCCTGAATATATTCAGGAAAAAACGCATACGCCCTTTTTGGCCAACCAAGCAACCTGGAAAGGCAAATCAGCGCTACAAAGAAGTCTCGCTTCCCATCGGTCAAAAGGGCCATGCTGAATAAAGTGTCAAAACCAGAAATGCTGGACAGGCCATGGAGAAACGGGAGCCTGGCTACGCTGATGGGCGGGATGTAAATTGCCAACAGCCACTCTGGAGAAGTGCACGGTGTGTCCTGAAACATCTAAAAAAGTCAACTTAGGGAGCATAGGGCACTTCCACTCATGGGCGTACAAATTGGGAAAACTAAAAATCAGCAAGACAGAGGCACCCCAAAGTTTAGGGCTGCTCTGTTGACAAGAACCTCCACTTCGTTACACCTTAAATATCCCAGGAAAGAGAAAAATGGATAAAGAAGTTGTGGTCCTTATGTACAATGGAATATCACTCAGCCATGAAATCAACGTCATAAGGCTAGTAGCAGCATGATGAGTGGATTTAGGTACGACGATTCTAAGTGAAATAAGTCACACAGAAAAAGACACTTGTCATAAGACACCACTTATAGAGGGAATGTACAAACCGCTACCCTTGAACTGAATTACAAAACAGAATAGAGTCACACGTTTAGAAAACACACTATGGCTGCTTAACGGGAAAGGTGAGGTGGGGTGATGCATAAAACAATGGTTTCAAATTAGCTCAGATACCGTTCCATAAACCCAATATGTAATAGACAAGACCTACTCCTTGCTCAATGAATTGGACTCAACACCCCCTATTCACCGTCCAAGAATATATCTGACTAGTAAGAATCTTAAAACGTATGCATTGATATCTCTCTGTAAGTGAGTCAAGTGGGTGTAAAGCGGCAAAATCACAGCAGTGAAAAGCAGGTAAACCCCATTATAAAAATCAATTCCTTTTAAAAACCCGTGAAACAAAGACAGTGAAAGAGAGAGAAATTCTTACAAAGTTCGTTCAGGGGCTGTGATGCCACCTGGATTGACCATATCTAGACCCACAGCTGATTGAGACATAAGGGTGGACACTCTTGGGGCTGAGAGGTTTGGTGAGGTTGGGTGAGCAAACGCAGACCCTTTAAAGTAATACTGCGTGGTACCCATCCCATGGGTCCCAAATCAGCAGGTTCAAGGGCATCTTCCTACATCGAAAACATGCATGAGAAACCCAGAAGATGGTACACTGTGTGATCGGGAAAGGTTTCCAAAACGCACCTCATTTCTCATCTCCTTGTGCTCGGGTTCGCCATTCCAGCCGCTTTACTAGCAATCTCCGTCCTTGGAGAATCAGCACCTTAACCTCCTGTTCCATACAGGTTGCAATTTTTCCTGAGGATGAACGGGAAGAGGGGGAACCAATGAGACACTAGCTCTAGGTGTTGGGACAGGCACAGGTCTATTTTCCCATCAGGAAGAAGAATTAACCACACGCTCAGCCTGCCGCCCGGGACCAGAATAGGACCTGAAGCAATCCTGCGCGTTTGCGGCAGCTCCCAAGAAAGCGAGTTGAAAAATGGAGGTCAGGGGCACTGCAATTCACAAACCTGCAGACTTATAAATGATGACTCTCGTCCACAAATATATTGAGGGAAGGCAACGAAGAGGATTTGAAAGCAAGGCAGAATTGCAGGAAACAGATTTCAGGAGGGAGATTCGAATCGCCTTTAAAACACAGGAAAAGCGGCAAAACCTCGATAATGATGCCCTTGGCCAAAAAGGGCGTATGCGTTTTTTCCTGAATATATTCAGGAAAAAACGCATACGCCCTTTTTGGCCAACCAAGCAACCTGGAAAGGCAAATCAGCGCTACAAAGAAGTCTCGCTTCCCATCGGTCAAAAGGGCCATGCTGAATAAAGTGTCAAAACCAGAAAGGCAGGAGAGGCCATGGAGAAACGGGACTCTGGCTACGCTGACGGGCGGGATGTAAATTGCCAACAGCCACTCTGGAGAAGTGCACGGTGTGTCCTGAAACATCTAAAAAACTCAGCTTAGGGAGCATAGGGCACTTCCACTCATGGGCGTATAAATTGGGAAAACTAAAAATCAGCAAGACACAGGCACCCCAAAGTTTAGGGCTGCTCTGTTGACAAGAACCTCCACTTGGTTACACCTTAAATATCCCAGGAAAGAGAAAAATGGATAAAGAAGTTGTGGTCCTTATGTACAATGGAATATCACTCAGCCATGAAATCAACGTCATAAGGCTAGAAGCAGCATGATGAGTGGATTTAGGTACGACGATTCTAAGTGAAATAAGTCACACAGAAAAAGACACTTGTCATAAGATATCACTTATAGAGGGAATGTAAAAACCGCTACCCTTGAACTGAATTACAAAACAGAATAGAGTCACACGTTTAGAAAACACACTATGGTTGCTTAACGGGAAAGGTGAGGTGGGGTGATGCATAAAACAAGGGTTTCAAATTAGCTCAGATACCGTTCCATAAACCCAATATGTAATAGACAAGACCTACTCCTTGCTCAATGAATTGGACTCAACACCCCCTATTCACCGGCCAAGAATATATCTGACTAGTAAGAATCTTAAAACCTATGTATTGATAACTCTCTGTAAGTGAGTCAAGTGGGTGTAAAGCGGCAGAAACACAGCAGTGAAAAGCTGCTAAACCCCATTATAAAAATCAATTACTTTTAGAAACCCGTGAAACAAAGACAGTGAAAGAGAGAGAAATTCTTACAAAGTTCGCTCAGGGGCTGTGATGCCACCTGTATTGACCATATCTAGACCCACAGCTGATTGAGACATAAGGGTGGACACTCTTGGGGCTGAGTGGTTTGGTGAGGTTGGGTGAGCAAACGCAGACCCTTTAAAGTAATACTGCGTGGTACCCATCCCATGGGTCCCAAATCTCCAGGTTCAAGGGCATCTTCCTACATCGAAAACATGCATGAGAAACCCAGAAGATTGTACACCGTGTGATCGGGAAAGGTTTCCAAAACGCACCTCATTTCTCATCTCCTTGTTCTTGGGTTCGCCATTCCAGCCGCTTTACTAGCAATCTCCGTCCTTGGAGAATCAGCACCTTAACCTCCTGTTCCGTACAGGTTGCAATTTTTCCTGAGGATGAACGGGAAGAGGGGGAACCAATGAGAGACTAGCTCTAGGTGTTGGGACAGTCACAGGTCACTCTATTTTCCCATCAGGAAGAAGAATTAACCACAGGCTCAGCCTGCCGCCCGGGAGCAGAATAGGGCCTGAAGCAATCCTGCGCTTTTGCGGCCAGCTCCCAAGAAAGCGAGTTGAAAAATGGAGCTCAGGGGCACTGCAATTCACAAACCTGCAGACTTATAAATGATGACTCTCGTCCACAAATATATTGAGGGAAGACAACGAGGAGGATTTGAAAGCAAGGCAGATTTGCAGGAAACAGATTTCAGGAGGGTGATTCGAATCGCCTTTAAAGCACAGGAAAAGCGGCAAAACCTCGACAATGATGCCCTTGGCCAAAAAGGGCGTATGCGTTTTTTCCTGAATATATTCAAGAAAAAACGCATACGCCCTTTTTGGCCAACCAAGCAACCTGGAAAGGCAAATCAGCGCTACAAAGAAGTCTCGCTTCCCATCGGTCAAAAGGGCCATGCTGAATAAAGTGTCAAAACCAGAAATGGAGGAGAGGCCCTGGAGAAACGGGAGCCTGGCTACGCTGATGGGCGGGATGTAAATTGCCAACAGCCACTCTGGAGAAGTGCACGGTGTGTCCTGAAACATCTAAAAAACTCAGCTTAGGGAGCATAGGGCACATCCACTTATGGGCGTATAAATTGGGAAAACTAAATATCAGCAAAACACAGGCACCGCAAAGTTTAGGGCTGCTCTGTTGACAAGAACCTCCACTTCGTTACACCTTAAATATCCCAGGAAAGAGAAAAATGGATAAAGAAGTTGTGGTCCTTATGTACAATGGAATATCACTCAGCCATGAAATCAACGTCATAAGGCTAGTAGCAGCATGATGAGTGGATTTAGGTACGACGATTCTAAGTGAAATAAGTCACACAGAAAAAGCCACTTATCATAAGATATCACTTATAGAGGGAATGTAAAAACCGCTACCCTTGAACTGAATTACAAAACAAAATAGAGTCACACGTTTAGAAAACACACTACGGCTGCTTAACGGGAAAGGTGAGGTGGGGTGAAGCATAAAACAAGGGTTTCAAATTAGCTCAGATACCGTTCCATAAACCCAATATGTAATAGACAAGACCTACTCCTTGCTCAATGAATTGGACTCAACACCCCCTATTCACCACCCAAGAATATATCTGACTAGTAAGAATCTTGAAACCTATGCATTAATATCTCTCTGTAAGTGAGTCAAGTGGGTGTAAAGCGGCAAAATCACAGCAGTGAAAAGCAGGTAAACCCCATTATAAAAATCAATTACTTTTAAAAACCCGTGAAACAAAGACAGTGAAAGAGAGAGAAATTCTTACAAAATTCGTTCAGGGGCTGTGATGCCACATGGATTGACCATATCTAGACCCACAGCTGATTGAGACATTACGGTGGACACTCTTGGGGCTGAGAGGTTTCGAGAGGTTGGGTGAGCAAACGCAGACCCTTTAAAGTAATACTGCGTGGTACCCATCCCATGGGTCCCAAATCTGCAGGTTCAAGGGCATCTTCCTACATCGAAAACATTCATGAGAAACCCAGAAGATGGTACACCGTGTGATCGGGAAAGGTTTCTAAAACACCCCTCATTTCTCATCTCCTTGTGCTCGGGTTCGCCATTCCAGCCGCTTTACCAGCAATCTCCCTCCTTGGAGAATCAGCACCTTTAACCTCCTGTTCCGTACAGGTTGCAATTTGTCCTCAGGATGAACGGGAAGAGGGGGAACCAATGAGAGACTAGCTCTAGGTGTTGGGACAGGCACAGGTCAATCTATTTTCCCATCAGGAAGAAGAATTAACCACAGGCTCAGCCTGCCGCCCAGTACCAGAATAGGGCCTGAAGCAATCCTGCGCTTTTGCGGGCAGCTCCCAAGAAAGTGAGTTGAAAAATGGAGCTCAGGGGCACTGCAATTCACAAACCTGCAGACTTATAAATGATGACTCTCGTCCACAAATATATTGAGGGAAGGCAACGAAGAGGATTTGAAAGCAAGGCAGAATTGTAGGAAACAGATTTGAGGAGGGAGATTCGAATCGCCTTTAAAGCACAGGAAAAGCGGCAAAACCTCGACAATGATGCCCTTGGCCAAAAAGGGCGTATGCGTTTTTTCCTGAATATATTCAGGAAAAAACGCATACGCCCTTTTTGGCCAACCAAGCAACCTGGAAAGGCAAATCAGCGCTACAAAGAAGTCTCGCTTCCCATCGGTCCAAAGGGCCATGCTGAATAAAGTGTCAAAACCAGAAATGCTGGACAGGCCATGGAGAAACGGGAGCCTGGCTACGCTGATGGGCGGGATGTAAATTGCCAACAGCCACTCTGGAGAAGTGCACGGTGTGTCCTGAAACATCTAAAAAAGTCAACTTAGGGAGCATAGGGCACTTCCACTCATGGGCGTACAAATTGGGAAAACTAAAAATCAGCAAGACAGAGGCACCCCAAAGTTTAGGGCTGCTCTGTTGACAAGAACCTCCACTTCGTTACACCTTAAATATCCCAGGAAAGAGAAAAATGGATAAAGAAGTTGTGGTCCTTATGTACAATGGAATATCACTCAGCCATGAAATCAACGTCATAAGGCTAGTAGCAGCATGATGAGTGGATTTAGGTACGACGATTCTAAGTGAAATAAGTCACACAGAAAAAGACACTTGTCATAAGACACCACTTATAGAGGGAATGTACAAACCGCTACCCTTGAACTGAATTACAAAACAGAATAGAGTCACACGTTTAGAAAACACACTATGGCTGCTTAACGGGAAAGGTGAGGTGGGGTGATGCATAAAACAATGGTTTCAAATTAGCTCAGATACCGTTCCATAAACCCAATATGTAATAGACAAGACCTACTCCTTGCTCAATGAATTGGACTCAACACCCCCTATTCACCGTCCAAGAATATATCTGACTAGTAAGAATCTTAAAACGTATGCATTGATATCTCTCTGTAAGTGAGTCAAGTGGGTGTAAAGCGGCAAAATCACAGCAGTGAAAAGCAGGTAAACCCCATTATAAAAATCAATTCCTTTTAAAAACCCGTGAAACAAAGACAGTGAAAGAGAGAGAAATTCTTACAAAGTTCGTTCAGGGGCTGTGATGCCACCTGGATTGACCATATCTAGACCCACAGCTGATTGAGACATAAGGGTGGACACTCTTGGGGCTGAGAGGTTTGGTGAGGTTGGGTGAGCAAACGCAGACCCTTTAAAGTAATACTGCGTGGTACCCATCCCATGGGTCCCAAATCACCAGGTTCAAGGGCATCTTCCTACATCGAAAACATGCATGAGAAACCCAGAAGATGGTACACTGTGTGATCGGGAAAGGTTTCCAAAACGCACCTCATTTCTCATCTCCTTGTGCTCGGGTTCGCCATTCCAGCCGCTTTACTAGCAATCTCCGTCCTTGGAGAATCAGCACCTTAACCTCCTGTTCCATACAGGTTGCAATTTTTCCTGAGGATGAACGGGAAGAGGGGGAACCAATGAGACACTAGCTCTAGGTGTTGGGACAGGCACAGGTCTATTTTCCCATCAGGAAGAAGAATTAACCACACGCTCAGCCTGCCGCCCGGGACCAGAATAGGACCTGAAGCAATCCTGCGCGTTTGCGGCAGCTCCCAAGAAAGCGAGTTGAAAAATGGAGGTCAGGGGCACTGCAATTCACAAACCTGCAGACTTATAAATGATGACTCTCGTCCACAAATATATTGAGGGAAGGCAACGAAGAGGATTTGAAAGCAAGGCAGAATTGCAGGAAACAGATTTCAGGAGGGAGATTCGAATCGCCTTTAAAACACAGGAAAAGCGGCAAAACCTCGATAATGATGCCCTTGGCCAAAAAGGGCGTATGCGTTTTTTCCTGAATATATTCAGGAAAAAACGCATACGCCCTTTTTGGCCAACCAAGCAACCTGGAAAGGCAAATCAGCGCTACAAAGAAGTCTCGCTTCCCATCGGTCAAAAGGGCCATGCTGAATAAAGTGTCAAAACCAGAAAGGCAGGAGAGGCCATGGAGAAACGGGACTCTGGCTACGCTGACGGGCGGGATGTAAATTGCCAACAGCCACTCTGGAGAAGTGCACGGTGTGTCCTGAAACATCTAAAAAACTCAGCTTAGGGAGCATAGGGCACTTCCACTCATGGGCGTATAAATTGGGAAAACTAAAAATCAGCAAGACACAGGCACCCCAAAGTTTAGGGCTGCTCTGTTGACAAGAACCTCCACTTGGTTACACCTTAAATATCCCAGGAAAGAGAAAAATGGATAAAGAAGTTGTGGTCCTTATGTACAATGGAATATCACTCAGCCATGAAATCAACGTCATAAGGCTAGAAGCAGCATGATGAGTGGATTTAGGTACGACGATTCTAAGTGAAATAAGTCACACAGAAAAAGACACTTGTCATAAGATATCACTTATAGAGGGAATGTAAAAACCGCTACCCTTGAACTGAATTACAAAACAGAATAGAGTCACACGTTTAGAAAACACACTATGGTTGCTTAACGGGAAAGGTGAGGTGGGGTGATGCATAAAACAAGGGTTTCAAATTAGCTCAGATACCGTTCCATAAACCCAATATGTAATAGACAAGATCTACTCCTTGCTCAATGAATTGGACTCAACACCCCCTATTCACCGGCCAAGAATATATCTGACTAGTAAGAATCTTAAAACCTATGTATTGATAACTCTCTGTAAGTGAGTCAAGTGGGTGTAAAGCGGCAGAAACACAGCAGTGAAAAGCTGCTAAACCCCATTATAAAAATCAATTACTTTTAGAAACCCGTGAAACAAAGACAGTGAAAGAGAGAGAAATTCTTACAAAGTTCGCTCAGGGGCTGTGATGCCACCTGTATTGACCATATCTAGACCCACAGCTGATTGAGACATAAGGGTGGACACTCTTGGGGCTGAGTGGTTTGGTGAGGTTGGGTGAGCAAACGCAGACCCTTTAAAGTAATACTGCGTGGTACCCATCCCATGGGTCCCAAATCTCCAGGTTCAAGGGCATCTTCCTACATCGAAAACATGCATGAGAAACCCAGAAGATTGTACACCGTGTGATCGGGAAAGGTTTCCAAAACGCACCTCATTTCTCATCTCCTTGTTCTTGGGTTCGCCATTCCAGCCGCTTTACTAGCAATCTCCGTCCTTGGAGAATCAGCACCTTAACCTCCTGTTCCGTACAGGTTGCAATTTTTCCTGAGGATGAACGGGAAGAGGGGGAACCAATGAGAGACTAGCTCTAGGTGTTGGGACAGTCACAGGTCACTCTATTTTCCCATCAGGAAGAAGAATTAACCACAGGCTCAGCCTGCCGCCCGGGAGCAGAATAGGGCCTGAAGCAATCCTGCGCTTTTGCGGCCAGCTCCCAAGAAAGCGAGTTGAAAAATGGAGCTCAGGGGCACTGCAATTCACAAACCTGCAGACTTATAAATGATGACTCTCGTCCACAAATATATTGAGGGAAGACAACGAGGAGGATTTGAAAGCAAGGCAGATTTGCAGGAAACAGATTTCAGGAGGGTGATTCGAATCGCCTTTAAAGCACAGGAAAAGCGGCAAAACCTCGACAATGATGCCCTTGGCCAAAAAGGGCGTATGCGTTTTTTCCTGAATATATTCAAGAAAAAACGCATACGCCCTTTTTGGCCAACCAAGCAACCTGGAAAGGCAAATCAGCGCTACAAAGAAGTCTCGCTTCCCATCGGTCAAAAGGGCCATGCTGAATAAAGTGTCAAAACCAGAAATGGAGGAGAGGCCCTGGAGAAACGGGAGCCTGGCTACGCTGATGGGCGGGATGTAAATTGCCAACAGCCACTCTGGAGAAGTGCACGGTGTGTCCTGAAACATCTAAAAAACTCAGCTTAGGGAGCATAGGGCACATCCACTTATGGGCGTATAAATTGGGAAAACTAAATATCAGCAAAACACAGGCACCGCAAAGTTTAGGGCTGCTCTGTTGACAAGAACCTCCACTTCGTTACACCTTAAATATCCCAGGAAAGAGAAAAATGGATAAAGAAGTTGTGGTCCTTATGTACAATGGAATATCACTCAGCCATGAAATCAACGTCATAAGGCTAGTAGCAGCATGATGAGTGGATTTAGGTACGACGATTCTAAGTGAAATAAGTCACACAGAAAAAGCCACTTATCATAAGATATCACTTATAGAGGGAATGTAAAAACCGCTACCCTTGAACTGAATTACAAAACAAAATAGAGTCACACGTTTAGAAAACACACTACGGCTGCTTAACGGGAAAGGTGAGGTGGGGTGAAGCATAAAACAAGGGTTTCAAATTAGCTCAGATACCGTTCCATAAACCCAATATGTAATAGACAAGACCTACTCCTTGCTCAATGAATTGGACTCAACACCCCCTATTCACCACCCAAGAATATATCTGACTAGTAAGAATCTTGAAACCTATGCATTAATATCTCTCTGTAAGTGAGTCAAGTGGGTGTAAAGCGGCAAAATCACAGCAGTGAAAAGCAGGTAAACCCCATTATAAAAATCAATTACTTTTAAAAACCCGTGAAACAAAGACAGTGAAAGAGAGAGAAATTCTTACAAAATTCGTTCAGGGGCTGTGATGCCACATGGATTGACCATATCTAGACCCACAGCTGATTGAGACATTACGGTGGACACTCTTGGGGCTGAGAGGTTTCGAGAGGTTGGGTGAGCAAACGCAGACCCTTTAAAGTAATACTGCGTGGTACCCATCCCATGGGTCCCAAATCTGCAGGTTCAAGGGCATCTTCCTACATCGAAAACATTCATGAGAAACCCAGAAGATGGTACACCGTGTGATCGGGAAAGGTTTCTAAAACACCCCTCATTTCTCATCTCCTTGTGCTCGGGTTCGCCATTCCAGCCGCTTTACTAGCAATCTCCGTCCTTGGAGAATCAGCACCTTAACCTCCTGTTCCATACAGGTTGCAATTTTTCCTGAGGATGAACGGGAAGAGGGGGAACCAATGAGACACTAGCTCTAGGTGTTGGGACAGGCACAGGTCTATTTTCCCATCAGGAAGAAGAATTAACCACACGCTCAGCCTGCCGCCCGGGACCAGAATAGGACCTGAAGCAATCCTGCGCGTTTGCGGCAGCTCCCAAGAAAGCGAGTTGAAAAATGGAGGTCAGGGGCACTGCAATTCACAAACCTGCAGACTTATAAATGATGACTCTCGTCCACAAATATATTGAGGGAAGGCAACGAAGAGGATTTGAAAGCAAGGCAGAATTGCAGGAAACAGATTTCAGGAGGGAGATTCGAATCGCCTTTAAAACACAGGAAAAGCGGCAAAACCTCGATAATGATGCCCTTGGCCAAAAAGGGCGTATGCGTTTTTTCCTGAATATATTCAGGAAAAAACGCATACGCCCTTTTTGGCCAACCAAGCAACCTGGAAAGGCAAATCAGCGCTACAAAGAAGTCTCGCTTCCCATCGGTCAAAAGGGCCATGCTGAATAAAGTGTCAAAACCAGAAAGGCAGGAGAGGCCATGGAGAAACGGGACTCTGGCTACGCTGACGGGCGGGATGTAAATTGCCAACAGCCACTCTGGAGAAGTGCACGGTGTGTCCTGAAACATCTAAAAAACTCAGCTTAGGGAGCATAGGGCACTTCCACTCATGGGCGTATAAATTGGGAAAACTAAAAATCAGCAAGACACAGGCACCCCAAAGTTTAGGGCTGCTCTGTTGACAAGAACCTCCACTTGGTTACACCTTAAATATCCCAGGAAAGAGAAAAATGGATAAAGAAGTTGTGGTCCTTATGTACAATGGAATATCACTCAGCCATGAAATCAACGTCATAAGGCTAGAAGCAGCATGATGAGTGGATTTAGGTACGACGATTCTAAGTGAAATAAGTCACACAGAAAAAGACACTTGTCATAAGATATCACTTATAGAGGGAATGTAAAAACCGCTACCCTTGAACTGAATTACAAAACAGAATAGAGTCACACGTTTAGAAAACACACTACGGCTGCTTAACGGGAAAGGTGAGGTGGGGTGATGCATAAAACAAGGGTTTCAAATTATCTCAGATACCGTTCCATAAACCCAATATGTAATAGACAAGACCTACTCCTTGCTCAATGAATTGGACTCAACACCCCCTATTCACCGCCCAAGAATATATCTGACTAGTAAGAATCTTGAAACCTATGCATTAATATCTCTCTGTAAGTGAGTCAAGTGGGTGTAAAGCGGCAAAATCACAGCAGTGAAAAGCAGGTAAACCCCATTATAAAAATCAATTACTTTTAAAAACCCGTGAAACAAAGACAGTGAAAGAGAGAGAAATTCTTACAAAATTCGTTCAGGGGCTGTGATGCCACCTGGATTGACCATATCTAGACCCACAGCTGATTGAGACATTACGGTGGACACTCTTGGGGCTGAGAGGTTTCGTGAGGTTGGGTGAGCAAACGCAGACCCTTTAAAGTAATACTGCGTGGTACCCATCCCATGGGTCCCAAATCTGCAGGTTCAAGGGCATCTTCCTACATCGAAAACATTCATGAGAAACCCAGAAGATGGTACACCGTGTGATCGGGAAAGGTTTCTAAAACGCCCCTCATTTCTCATCTCCTTGTGCTCGGGTTCGCCATTCCAGCCGCTTTACTAGCAATCTCCCTCCTTGGAGAATCAGCACCTTTAACCTCCTGTTCCGTACAGGTTGCAATTTGTCCTCAGGATGAACGGGAAGAGGGGGAACCAATGAGAGACTAGCTCTAGGTGTTGGGACAGGCACAGGTCAATCTATTTTCCCATCAGGAAGAAGAATTAACCACAGGCTCAGCCTGCCGCCCAGTACCAGAATAGGGCCTGAAGCAATCCTGCGCTTTTGCGGGCAGCTCCCAAGAAAGTGAGTTGAAAAATGGAGCTCAGGGGCACTGCAATTCACAAACCTGCAGACTTATAAATGATGACTCTCGTCCACAAATATATTGAGGGAAGGCAACGAGGAGGATTTGAAAGCAAGGCAGAATTGCAGGATACAGATTTCAGGAGGGAGATTCGAATCGCCTTTAAAGCACAGGAAAAGCGGCAAAACCTCGACAATGATGCCCTTGGCCAAAAAGGGCGTATGCGTTTTTTCCTGAATATATTCAGGAAAAAACGCATACGCCCTTTTTGGCCAACCAAGCAACCTGGAAAGGCAAATCAGCGCTACAAAGAAGTCTCGCTTCCCATCGGTCAAAAGGGCCATGCTGAATAAAGTGTCAAAACCAGAAATGCTGGACAGGCCATGGAGAAACGGGAGCCTGGCTACGCTGATGGGCGGGATGTAAATTGCCAACAGCCACTCTGGAGAAGTGCACGGTGTGTCCTGAAACATTTTAAAAATTCAACTTAGGGAGCATAGGGCACTTCCACTCATGGTCGTACAAATTGGGAAAACTAAAAATCAGCAAGACAGAGGCACCCCAAAGTTTAGTGGTGCTCTGTTGACAAGAACCTCCACTTCGTTACACCTTAAATATCCCAGGAAAGAGAAAAATGGATAAAGAAGTTGTGGTCCTTATGTACAATGGAATATCACTCAGCCATGAAATCAACGTCATAAGGCTAAGAGCAGCATGATGAGTGGATTTAGGTACGACGATTCTAAGTGAAATAAGTCACACAGAAAAAGACACTTATCATAAGATATCACTTATAGAGGGAATGTACAAACCGCTACCCTTGAACTGAATTACAAAACAGAATAGAGTCACACGTTTAGAAAACACACTATGGCTGCTTAACGGGAAAGGTGAGGTGGGGTGATGCACAAAACAAGGGTTTCAAATTAGCTCAGATACCGTTCCATAAACCCAATATGTAATAGACAAGACCTACTCCTTGCTCAATGAATTGGACTCAACACCCCCTATTCACCGCCCAAGAATATATCTGACTAGTAAGAATCTTGAAACCTATGCATTAATATCTCTCTGTAAGTGAGTCAAGTGGGTGTAAAGCGGCAAAATCACAGCAGTGAAAAGCAGGTAAACCCCATTATAAAAATCAATTACTTTTAGAAACCCGTGAAACAAAGACAGTGAAAGAGAGAGAAATTCTTACAAAATTCGTTCAGGGGCTGTGATGCCACATGGATTGACCATATCTAGACCCACAGCTGATTGAGACATTACGGTGGACACTCTTGGGGCTGAGAGGTTTCGTGAGGTTGGGTGAGCAAACGCAGACCCTTTAAAGTAATACTGCGTGGTACCCATCCCATGGGTCCCAAATCTGCAGGTTCAAGGGCATCTTCCTACATCGAAAACATTCATGAGAAACCCAGAAGATGGTACACCGTGTGATCGGGAAAGGTTTCTAAAACACCCCTCATTTCTCATCTCCTTGTGCTCGGGTTCGCCATTCCAGCCGCTTTACTAGCAATCTCCCTCCTTGGAGAATCAGCACCTTTAACCTCCTGTTCCGTACAGGTTGCAATTTTTCCTGAGGATGAACGGGAAGAGGGGGAACCAATGAGAGACTAGCTCTAGGTGTTGGGACAGGCACAGGTCAATCTATTTTCCCATCAGGAAGAAGAATTAACCACAGGCTCAGCCTGCCGCCCAGTACCAGAATAGGGCCTGAAGCAATCCTGCGCTTTTTCGGGCAGCTCCCAAGAAAGCGAGTTGAAAAATGGAGCTCAGGGGCACTGCAATTCACAAACCTGCAGACTTATAAATGATGACTCTCGTCCACAAATATATTGAGGGAAGGCAACGAGGAGGATTTGAAAGCAAGGCAGAATTGCAGGATACAGATTTCAGGAGGGAGATTCGAATCGCCTTTAAAGCACAGGAAAAGCGGCAAAACCTCGACAATGATGCCCTTGGCCAAAAAGGGCGTATGCGTTTTTTCCTGAATATATTCAGGAAAAAACGCATACGCCCTTTTTGGCCAACCAAGCAACCTGGAAAGGCAAATCAGCGCTACAAAGAAGTCTCGCTTCCCATCGGTCAAAAGGGCCATGCTGAATAAAGTGTCAAAACCAGAAATGGAGGACAGGCCCTGGAGAAACGGGAGCCTGGCTACGCTGATGGGCGGGATGTAAATTGCCAACAGCCACTCTGGAGAAGTGCACGGTGTGTCCTGAAACATCTAAAAAACTCAGCTTAGGGAGCATAGGGCACTACCACTCATGGGCGTATAAATTGGGAAAACTAAATATCAGCAAGACACAGGCACCGCAAAGTTTAGGGCTGCTCTGTTGACAAGAACCTCCACTTCGTTACACCTTAAATATCCCAGGAAAGAGAAAAATGGATAAAGAAGTTGTGGTCCTTATGTACAATGGAATATCACTCAGCCATGAAATCAACGTCATAAGGCTAGTAGCAGCATGATGAGTGGATTTAGGTACGACGATTCTAAGTGAAATAAGTCACACAGAAAAAGCCACTTATCATAAGATATCACTTATAGAGGGAATGTACAAACCGCTACCCTTGAACTGAATTACAAAACAGAATAGAGTCACACGTTTAGAAAACACACTACGGCTGCTTAACGGGAAAGGTGAGGTGGGGTGATGCATAAAACAAGGGTTTCAAATTATCTCAGATACCGTTCCATAAACCCAATATGTAATAGACAAGACCTACTCCTTGCTCAATGAATTGGACTCAACACCCCCTATTCACCGCCCAAGAATATATCTGACTAGTAAGAATCTTGAAACCTATGCATTAATATCTCTCTGTAAGTGAGTCAAGTGGGTGTAAAGCGGCAAAATCACAGCAGTGAAGAGCAGGTAAACCCCATTATAAAAATCAATTACTTTTAAAAACCCGTGAAACAAAGACAGTGAAAGAGAGAGAAATTCTTACAAAATTCGTTCAGGGGCTGTGATGCCACCTGGATTGACCATATCTAGACCCACAGCTGATTGAGACATTACGGTGGACACTCTTGGGGCTGAGAGGTTTCGTGAGGTTGGGTGAGCAAACGCAGACCCTATAAAGTAATACTGCGTGGTACCCATCCCATGGGTCCCAAATCTCCAGGTTCAAGGGCATCTTCCTACATCGAAAACATTCATGAGAAACCCAGAAGATGGTACACCGTGTGATCGGGAAAGGTTTCTAAAACGCACCTAATTTCTCATCTCCTTGTGCTTGGGTTCGCCATTCCAGCCGCTTTACTAGCAATCTCCCTACTTGGAGAATCAGCACCTTTAACCTCCTGTTCCGTACAGGTTGCAATTTGTCCTGAGGATGAACGGGAAGAGGGGGAACCAATGAGAGACTAGCTCTAGGTGTTGGGACAGGCACAGGTCACTCTATTTTCCCCTCAAGAAGAAGAATTAACCAGAGGCTCAGCATGCTGCCTGGGACCAGAATAGGGCCTGAAGCAATCCTGCGCTTTTGCGGCCAGCGCCCAAGAAAGCGAGTTGAAAAATGGCGCTCAGGGGCACTGCAATTCACAAACCTGCAGACTTATAAATGATGACTCTCGTCCACAAATATATTGATGGAAGGAAACGAAGAGGATTTGAAAGCAAGGCAAAATTGCAGGAAACAGATTTCAGGAGGGAGATTCGAATCGCATTTAAAGCACAGGAAAGGCGGCAAAACCTCGACAATGATGCCCTTGGCCAAAAAGGGCGTATGCGTTTTTTACTGAATATATTCAGGAAAAAACGCATACTCCCTTTTTGGCCAACCAAGCAACCTGGAAAGGCAAATCAGCGCTACAAAGAAGTCTCGCTTCCCATCGGTCAAAAGGGCCATGCTGAATAAAGTGTCAAAACCAGAAATGCAGGACAGGCCATGGAGAAACGGGCGTCTGGCTACGCTGATGGGCCGGACGTAAATTGCCAACAGCCACTCTGGAGAAGTGCACGGTGTGTCCTGAAACATCTACAAAACTCAGCTTAGGGAGCATAGGGCACATCCACTCATGGGCGTATAAATTGGGAAATCTAAAAATCAGCAAGACACAGGCACCCCAAAATTTATGGCTGCTCTGTTGACAAGAACCTCCACTTGGTTACACCTTAAATATCCCAGGAAAGAGAAAAATGGATAAAGAAGTTGTGGTCCTTATGTACAATGGAATATCTCTCAGCCATGAAATCAACGTCATAAGGCTAGTAGCAGCATGATGAGTGGATTTAGGTACGTCGATTCTAAGTGAAATAAGTCACACAGAAAAAGACACTTATCAGAAGATATGACTTATAGAGGGAATGTAAAAACCGCTACCCTTGAACTGAATTACAAAACAGAATAGAGTCACACGTTTAGAAAACACACTATGGCTGCTTAACGGGAAAGGTGAGGTGGGGTGATGCATAAAACAAGGGTTTCAAATTATCTCAGATACCGTTCCATAAACCCAATATGTAATAGACAAGACCTACTCCTTGCTCAAGGAATTGGACTCAGCACCCCCTATTCACCGCCCAAGAATATATCTGACTAGTAAGAATCTTAAAACCAATGCATTGATATCTCTCTGTAAGTGAGTCAAGTGGTTGTAAAGCGGCAAAATCACAGCACTGAAAAGCAGGTAAACCCCATTACAAAAATCAATTACTTTTAAAAACCCGTGAAACAAAGACAGTGAAAGAGAGAGAAATTCTTACAAAATTCGTACAGGGGCTGTGATGCCACCTGGATTGACCATATCTAGACCCACAGCTGATTGAGACATAAGGGTGGACACTCTTGGGGCTGAGAGGTTTGGTGAGGTTGGGTGAGCAAACGCAGACCCATTAAAGTAATACTGCTTGGTACCCATCCCATGGGTCCCGAATCTCCAGGTTCAAGGGCATCTTCCTACATCGAAAACATGCATGAGAAACCCAGAAGATGGTACACCGTGTGATCGGGAAAGGTTTCTAAAACGCACCACATTTCTCATCTCCTTGTGCTCGGGTTCGCCATTCCAACCGCTTTACTAGCAATCTCGTTCCTTGGAGAATCAGCACCTTTAACCTCCTGTTCCGTACAGGTTGCAATTTGTCCTGAGGATGAACGGGAAGAGGGGGAACCAATGAGAGACTAGCTCTAGGTGTTGGGACAGGCACAGGTCACTCTATTTTCCCATCAGGAAGAAGAATTAACCACAGGCTCAGCCTGCCGCCCGGGACCAGAATAGGGCCTGAAGCAATCCTGCGCCTTTGCGGCCAGCTCCCAAGAAAGCGAGTTGAAAAATGGAGCTCAGGGGCACTGCAATTCACAAACCTGCAGACTTATAAATGATGACGCTCGTCCACAAATATATTGATGGAAGGAAACGAAGAGGATTTGAAAGCAAGGCAGAATTGCAGGAAACAGATTTCAGGAGGGAGATTCGAATCGCCTTTAAAGCACAGGAAAAGCGGCAAAACCTCGACAATGATGCCCTTGGCCAAAAAGGGCGTATGCGTTTTTTCCTGAATATATTCAGGAAAAAACGCATACGCCCTTTTTGGCCAAACAAGCAACCTGGAAAGGCAAATCAGCGCTACAAAGAAGTCTCGCTTCCCATCGGTCAAAAGGGCCATGCTGAATAAAGTGTCAAAACCAGAAAGGCAGGACAGGCCATGGAGAAACGGGAGCCTGGCTACGCTGATGGGCGGGATGTAAATTGCCAACAGCCACTCTGGAGAAGTGCACGGTGTGTCCTGAAACATCTAAAAAACTCAGCTTAGGGAGCATAGGGCACATCCACTCATGGGCGTATAAATTGGGAAAACTAAAAATCAGCAAGACACAGGCACCCCAAAGTTTAGGGCTGCTCTGTTGACAAGAACCTCCACTTCGTTACACCTTAAATATCCCAGGAAAGAGGAAAATGGATAAAGAAGTTGTGGTCCTTATGTACAATGGAATATCACTCAGCCATGAAATAAACGTCATAAGGCTAGTAGCAGCATGATGAGTGGATTTAGGTACGACGATTCTAAGTGAAATAAGTCACACAGAAAAAGACACTTATCATAAGATATCACTTATAGAGGGAATGTACAAACCGCTACCCTTGAACTGAATTACAAAATAGAATGGAGTCACACGTTTAGAAAACACACTATGGCTGCTTAACGGGAAAGGTGAGGTGGGGTGATGCATAAAACAAGGGTTTCAAATAATCTGAGATACCGTTCCATAAACCCAATATGTAATAGACAAGACCTACTCCTTGCTCAATGAATTGGACTCAACATCCCCTATTCACTGCCCAAGAATATATCTGACTAGTAAGAATCTTAAAACCTATGCATTGATATCTCTCTGTAAGTGAGTCAAGTGGGTGTAAAGCGGCAAAAACACAGCAGTGCAAAGCAGGTAAACCCCATTATAAAAATCAGTTACTTTTAAAATCCCGTGAAACAAAGACAGTGAAACAAAGAGAAATTCTTACAAAATTCGTTCTGGGGCTGTGGTGCCACCTGGATTGACCATATCTAGACCCACAGCTGATTGAGACATAAGGGTGGACACTCTTGGGGCTGAGAGGTTTGGTGAGGTTGGGTGAGCAAACGCAGACCCTTTAAAGTAATACTGCGTGGTACCCATCCCATGGGGCCCAAATCTTCAGGTTCAAGGGCATCTTCCTACATCGAAAACATGCATGAGAAACCCAGAAGATGGTACACCGTGTGATCGGGAAAGGTTTCTAAAACGCACCTCATTTCTCATCTCCTTGTGCTCGGGTTCGCCATTCCAGCCGCTTTACTAGCAATCTCCCTCCTTGGAGAATCAGCACGTTTAACCTCCAGTTCCGTACAGGTTGCAATTTGTCCTGAGGATGAACGGGAAGAGGGGGAACCAATGAGAGACTAGCTCTAGGTGTTGGGACAGGCACAGGTCACTCTATTTTACCATCAGGAAGAAGAATTAACCACAGGCTCAGCCTGCCGCCCGGGACCAGAATAGGGCCTGAAGCAATCCTGCGCTTTTGCGGCCAGCTCCCAAGAAAGCGATTTGAAAAATGGAGCTCGGGGGCACTGCAATTCACAAACCTGCAGACTTATAAATGATGACTCTCGCCCACGAATATATTGAGGGAAGGCAACGAAGAGGATTTGAAAGCAAGGCAGAATTGCAGGAAACAGAGTTCAGGAGGGAGATTCGAAACGCCTTTAAAGCACAGGAAAAGCGGCAAAACCTCGACAATGATGCCCTTGGCCAAAAAGGGCGTATGCGTTTTTTCCTGAATATATTCAGGAAAAAACGCATACGCCCTTTTTGGCCAACCAAGCAACCTGGAAAGGCAAATCAGCGCTACAAAGAAGTCTCGCTTCCCATCGGTCAAAAGGGCCATGCTGAATAAAGTGTCAAAACCAGAAATGCAAGACAGGCCATGGAGAAACGGGAGCCTGGCTACGCTGATGGGCGGGATGTAAATTGCCAACAGCCACTCTGGAGAAGTGCACGGTGTGTCCTGAAACATCTAAAAAACTCAGCTTAGGGAGCATAGGGCACTTCCACTCATGGGCGTATAAATTGGGAAAACAAAAAATCAGCAAGACACAGGCACCCCAAAGTTTAGGGCTGCTCTGTTGACAAGAACCTCCACTTCGTTACACCTTAAATATCCCAGGAAAGAGAAAAATGGATAAAGAAGTTGTGGTCCTTATGTACAATGGAATATCACTCAGCCATGAAATCAACGTCATAAGGCTAGTAGCAGCATGATGAGTGGATTTAGGTACGACGATTCTAAGTGAAATAAGTCACACAGAAAACGCCACTTATCATAAGATATCACTTATAGAGGGAATGTAAAAACCGCTACCCTTGAACTGAATTACAAAACAGAATAGAGTCACACGTTTAGAAAACACACTATGGCTGCTTAACGGGAAAGGTGAGGTGGGGTGATGCATAAAACAAGGGTTTCAAATTAGCTCAGATACCGTTCCATAAACCCAATATGTAATAGACAAGCCCTACTCCTTGCTCAATGAATTGGACTCAACAACCCCTATTCACCGCCCAAGAATATATCTGACTAGTAAGAATCTTGAAACCTATGCATTGATATCTCTCTGTAAGTGAGTCAAGTGGGTGTAAAGCGGCAAAATCACAGCAGTGAAAAGCAGGTAAACCCCATTATAAAAATCAATTACTTTTAAAAACCCGTGAAACAAAGACAGTGAAAGAGAGAGAAATTCTTACAAAGTTCGTTCAGGGGCTGTGATGCCACCTGTATTGACCATATCTAGACCCACAGCTGATTGAGACATAAGGGTGGACACTCTTGGGGCTGAGAGGTTTGGTGAGGTTGGGTGAGCAAACACAGACCCTTTAAAGTAATACTGCGTGGTACCCATCCCATGGGTCCCAAATCTCCAGGTTCAAGGGCATCTTCCTACATCGAAAACATGCATGAGAAACCCAGAAGATGGTACACCGTGTGATCGGGAAAGGTTTCCAAAACGCACCTCATTTCTCATCTCCTTGTGCTCGGGTTCGCCATTCCAGCCGCTTTACTAGCAATCTCCGTCCTTGGAGAATCAGCACCTTAACCTCCTGTTCCATACAGGTTGCAATTTTTCCTGAGGATGAACTGGAAGAGGGGGAACCAATGAGACACTAGCTCTAGGTGTTGGGACAGGCACAGGTCTATTTTCCCATCAGGAAGAAGAATTAACCACACGCTCAGCCTGCCGCCCGGAACCAGAATAGGACCTGAAGCAATCCTGCGCGTTTGCGGCAGCTCCCAAGAAAGCGAGTTGAAAAATGGAGCTCAGGGGCACTGCAATTCACAAACCTGCAGACTTATAAATGATGACTCTCGTCCACAAATATATTGAGGGAAGGCAACGAAGAGAATTTGAAAGCAAGGCAGAATTGCAGGAAACAGATTTCAGGAGGGAGATTCGAATCGCCTTTAAAACACAGGAAAAGCGGCAAAACCTCGACAATGATGCCCTTGGCCAAAAAGGGCGTATGCGTTTTTTCCTGAATATATTCAGGAAAAAACGCATACGCCCTTTTTGGCCAACCAAGCAACCTGGAAAGGCAAATCAGCGCTACAAAGAAGTCTCGCTTCCCATCGGTCAAAAGGGCCATGCTGAATAAAGTGTCAAAACCAGAAAGGCAGGACAGGCCATGGAGAAACGGGAGCCTGGCTACGCTGATGGGCGGGATGTAAATTGCCAACAGCCACTCTGGAGAAGTGCACGGTGTGTCCTGAAACATCTAAAAAACTCAGCTTAGGGAGCATAGGGCACATCCACTCATGGGCGTATAAATTGGGAAAACTAAAAATCAGCAAGACACAGGCACCCCAAAGTTTAGGGCTGCTCTGTTGACAAGAACCTCCACTTCGTTACACCTTAAATATCCCAGGAAAGAGGAAAATGGATAAAGAAGTTGTGGTCCTTATGTACAATGGAATATCACTCAGCCATGAAATCAACGTCATAAGGCTAGTAGCAGCATGATGAGTGGATTTAGGTACGACGATTCTAAGTGAAATAAGTCACACAGAAAAAGACACTTATCATAAGATATCACTTATAGAGGGAATGTACAAACCGCTACCCTTGAACTGAATTACAAAATAGAATGGAGTCACACGTTTAGAAAACACACTATGGCTGCTTAACGGGAAAGGTGAGGTGGGGTGATGCATAAAACAAGGGTTTCAAATAATCTGAGATACCGTTCCATAAACCCAATATGTAATAGACAAGACCTACTCCTTGCTCAATGAATTGGACTCAACATCCCCTATTCACTGCCCAAGAATATATCTGACTAGTAAGAATCTTAAAACCTATGCATTGATATCTCTCTGTAAGTGAGTCAAGTGGGTGTAAAGCGGCAAAAACACAGCAGTGCAAAGCAGGTAAACCCCATTATAAAAATCAGTTACTTTTAAAATCCCGTGAAACAAAGACAGTGAAACAAAGAGAAATTCTTACAAAATTCGTTCTGGGGCTGTGGTGCCACCTGGATTGACCATATCTAGACCCACAGCTGATTGAGACATAAGGGTGGACACTCTTGGGGCTGAGAGGTTTGGTGAGGTTGGGTGAGCAAACGCAGACCCTTTAAAGTAATACTGCGTGGTACCCATCCCATGGGGCCCAAATCTTCAGGTTCAAGGGCATCTTCCTACATCGAAAACATGCATGAGAAACCCAGAAGATGGTACACCGTGTGATCGGGAAAGGTTTCTAAAACGCACCTCATTTCTCATCTCCTTGTGCTCGGGTTCGCCATTCCAGCCGCTTTACTAGCAATCTCCCTCCTTGGAGAATCAGCACGTTTAACCTCCAGTTCCGTACAGGTTGCAATTTGTCCTGAGGATGAACGGGAAGAGGGGGAACCAATGAGAGACTACCTCTAGGTGTTGGGACAGGCACAGGTCACTCTATTTTACCATCAGGAAGAAGAATTAACCACAGGCTCAGCCTGCCGCCCGGGACCAGAATAGGGCCTGAAGCAATCCTGCGCTTTTGCGGCCAGCTCCCAAGAAAGCGATTTGAAAAATGGAGCTCGGGGGCACTGCAATTCACAAACCTGCAGACTTATAAATGATGACTCTCGTCCACGAATATATTGAGGGAAGGCAACGAAGAGGATTTGAAAGCAAGGCAGAATTGCAGGAAACAGAGTTCAGGAGGGAGATTCGAAACGCCTTTAAAGCACAGGAAAAGCGGCAAAACCTCGACAATGATGCCCTTGGCCAAAAAGGGCGTATGCGTTTTTTCCTGAATATATTCAGGAAAAAACGCATACGCCCTTTTTGGCCAACCAAGCAACCTGGAAAGGCAAATCAGCGCTACAAAGAAGTCTCGCTTCCCATCGGTCAAAAGGGCCATGCTGAATAAAGTGTCAAAACCAGAAATGCAAGACAGGCCATGGAGAAACGGGATCCTGGCTACGCTGATGGGCGGGATGTAAATTGCCAACAGCCACTCTGGAGAAGTGCACGGTGTGTCCTGAAACATCTAAAAAACTCAGCTTAGGGAGCATAGGGCACTTCCACTCATGGGCGTATAAATTGGGAAAACAAAAAATCAGCAAGACACAGGCACCCCAAAGTTTAGGGCTGCTCTGTTGACAAGAACCTCCACTTCGTTACACCTTAAATATCCCAGGAAAGAGAAAAATGGATAAAGAAGTTGTGGTCCTTATGTACAATGGAATATCACTCAGCCATGAAATCAACGTCATAAGGCTAGTAGCAGCATGATGAGTGGATTTAGGTACGACGATTCTAAGTGAAATAAGTCACACAGAAAACGCCACTTATCATAAGATATCACTTATAGAGGGAATGTAAAAACCGCTACCCTTGAACTGAATTACAAAACAGAATAGAGTCACACGTTTAGAAAACACACTATGGCTGCTTAACGGGAAAGGTGAGGTGGGGTGATGCATAAAACAAGGGTTTCAAATTAGCTCAGATACCGTTCCATAAACCCAATATGTAATAGACAAGCCCTACTCCTTGCTCAATGAATTGGACTCAACAACCCCTATTCACCGCCCAAGAATATATCTGACTAGTAAGAATCTTGAAACCTATGCATTGATATCTCTCTGTAAGTGAGTCAAGTGGGTGTAAAGCGGCAAAATCACAGCAGTGAAAAGCAGGTAAACCCCATTATAAAAATCAATTACTTTTAAAAACCCGTGAAACAAAGACAGTGAAAGAGAGAGAAATTCTTACAAAATTTGTTCAGGGGCTGTGATGCCACCTGGATTGACCATATCTAGACCCACAGCTGATTGAGACATAAGGGTGGACACTCTTGGGGCTGAGAGGTTTGGTGAGGTTGGGTGAGCAAACGCAGACCCTTTAAAGTAATACTGCGTGGTACCCATCCCATGGGTCCCAAATCTCCAGGTTCAAGGGCATCTTCCTACATCGAAAACATGCATGAGAAACCCAGAAGATGGTACACCGTGTGATCGGGAAAGGTTTCCAAAACGCACCTCATTTCTCATCTCCTTGTGCTCGGGTTCGCCATTCCAGCCGCTTTACTAGCAATCTCCCTCCTTGGAGAATCAGCACCTTTAACCTCCTGTTCCGTACAGGTTGCAATTTGTCCTGAGGATGAACGGGAAGAGGGGGAACCAATGAGAGACTAGCTCTAGGTGTTGGGACAGGCACAGGTCACTCTATTTTCCCCTCAGGAAGAAGAATTAACCACAGGCTCAGCCTGCCGCCCGGGACCAGAATAGGGCCTGAAGCAATCCTCCGCTTTTGCGGCCAGCTCCCAAGAAAGCAAGTTGAAAAATGGAGCTCAGGGGCACTGCAATTCACAAACCTGCAGACTTATAAATGATGACTCTCGTCCACAAATATATTGAGGGAAGGCAACGAAGAGAATTTGAAAGCAAGGCAGAATTGCAGGAAACAGATTTCAGGAGGGAGATTCGAATCGCCTTTAAAGCACAGGAAAAGCGGCAAAACCTCGACAATGATGCCCTTGGCCAAAAAGGGCGTATGCGTTTTTTCCTGAATATATTCAGGAAAAAACGCATACGCCCTTTTTGGCCAACCAAGCAACCTGGAAAGGCAAATCAGCGCTACAAAGAAGTCTCGCTTCCCATCGGTCAAAAGGGCCATGCTGAATAAAGTGTCAAAACCAGAAAGGCAGGACAGGCCATGGAGAAACGGGAGCCTGGCTACGCTGATGGGCGGGATGTAAATTGCCAACAGCCACTCTGGAGAAGTGCACGGTGTGTCCTGAAACATCTAAAAAACTCAGCTTAGGGAGCATAGGGCACATCCACTCATGGGCGTATAAATTGGGAAAACTAAAAATCAGCAAGACACAGGCACCCCAAAGTTTAGGGCTGCTCTGTTGACAAGAACCTCCACTTCGTTACACCTTAAATATCCCAGGAAAGAGAAAAATGGATAAAGAAGTTGTGGTCCTTATGTACAATGGAATATCACTCAGCCATGAAATCAACGTCATAAGGCTAGTAGCAGCATGATGAGTGGATTTAGGTATGACGATTCTAAGTGAAATAAGTCACACAGAAAAAGACACTTATCATAAGATATCACTTATAGAGGGAATGTACAAACCGCTACCCTTGAACTGAATTACAAAATAGAATAGAGTCACACGTTTAGAAAACACACTATGGCTGCTTAACGGGAAAGGTGAGGTGGGGTGATGCATAAAACAAGGGTTTCAAATAATCTGAGATACCGTTCCATAAACCCAATATGTAATAGACAAGACCTACTCCTTGCTCAATGAATTGGACTCAACATCCCCTATTCACTGCCCAAGAATATATCTGACTAGTAAGAATCTTAAAACCTATGCATTGATATCTCTCTGTAAGTGAGTCAAGTGGGTGTAAAGCGGCAAAAACACAGCAGTGCAAAGCAGGTAAACCCCATTATAAAAATCAGTTACTTTTAAAATCCCGTGAAACAAAGACAGTGAAACAAAGAGAAATTCTTACAAAATTCGTACAGGGGCTGTGATGCCACCTGGATTGACCATATCTAGACCCACAGCTGATTGAGACATAAGGGTGGACACTCTTGGGGCTGAGAGGTTTGGTGAGGTTGGGTGAGCAAACGCAGACCCTATAAAGTAATACTGCGTGGTACCCATCCCATGGGTCCCAAATCTCCAGGTTCAAGGGCATCTTCCTACATCGAAAACATTCATGAGAAACCCAGAAGATGGTACACCGTGTGATCGGGAAAGGTTTCTAAAACGCACCTCATTTCTCATCTCCTTGTGCTTGGGTTCGCCATGCCAGCCGCTTTACTAGCAATCTCCCTCCTTGGAGAATCAGCACCTTTAACCTCCTGTTCCGTACAGGTTGCAATTTGTCCTGAGGATGAACGGGAAGAGGGGGAACCAATGAGAGACTAGCTCTAGGTGTTGGGACAGGCACAGGTCACTCTATTTTCCCCTCAAGAAGAAGAATTAACCACAGGCTCAGCATGCCGCCTGGCACCAGAATAGGGCCTGAAGCAATCCTGCGCTTTTGCGGCCAGCGCCCAAGAAAGCGAGTTGAAAAATGGCGCTCAGGGGCACTGCAATTCACAAACCTGCAGACTTATAAATGATGACTCTCGTCCACAAATATATTGATGGAAGGAAACGAAGAGGATTTGAAAGCAAGGCAGAATTGCAGGAAACAGATTTCAGGAGGGAGATTCGAATCGCCTTTAAAGCACAGGAAAAGCGGCAAAACCTCGACAATGATGCCCTTGGCCAAAAAGGGCGTATGCGTTTTTTCCTGAATATATTCAGGAAAAAACGCATACGCCCTTTTTGGCCAACCAAGCAACCTGGAAAGGCAAATCAGCGCTACAAAGAAGTCTCGCTTCCCATCGGTCAAAAGGGCCATGCTGAATAAAGTTTCAAAACCAGAAATGCAGGATAGGCCATGAAGAAACGGGAGCCTGGCTACGCTGATGGGCAGGATGTAAATTGCCAACAGCCACTATGGAGAAGTGCACGGTGTGTTCTGAAACATCTAAAAAACTCAGCTTAGGGAGCATAGGGCACTTCCACTCATGGGCGTATAAATTGGGAAAACTAAAAATCTGCAAGACACAGGCACCCCAAAGTTTAGGGCTGCTCTGTTGACAAGAACCTCCACTTGGTTACACCTTAAATATCCCAGGAAAGACAAAAATGGATAAAGAAGTTGTGGTCCTTATGTACAATGGAATATCACTCAGCCATGAAATCAACGTCATAAGGCTAGTAGCAGCATGATGAGTGGATTTAGGTACGACGATTTTAAGTGAAATAAGTCACACAGAAAAAGACACTTATCATAAGATATCACTTATAGAGGGAATGTAAACACCGCTACCCTTGAACTGAATTACAAAACAAAATAGAGTCACAAGTTTAGAAAACACACTATGTCTGCTTAACGGGAAAGGTGAGGTGGGGTGATGCATAAAACAAGGGTTTCAAATTATCTCAGATACCGTTCCATAAACCCAATATGTAATAGACAAGACCTACTCCTTGCTCAAGGAATTGGACTCAGCACCCCCTATTCACCGCCCAAGAATATATCTGACTAGTAAGAATCTTAAAACCAATGCATTGATATCTCTCTGTAAGTGAGTCAAGTGGGTGTAAAGCGGCAAAATCACAGCACTGAAAAGCAGGTAAACCCCATTATAAAAATCAATTACTTTTACAAACCCGTGAAACAAAGACAGTGAAAGAGAGAGAAATTCTTACAAAATTCGTACAGGGGCTGTGATGCCACCTGGATTGACCATATCTAGACCCACAGCTGATTGAGACATAAGGGTGGACACTCTTGGGGCTGAGAGGTTTGGTGAGGTTGGGTGAGCAAACGCAGACACATTAAAGTAATACTGCGTGGTACCCATCCCATGGGTCCCGAATCTCCAGGTTCAAGGGCATCTTCCTACATCGAAAACATGCATGAGAAACCCAGAAGATGGTACACCGTGTGATCGGGAAAGGTTTCTAAAACGCACCACATTTCTCACCTCCTTGTGCTCGGGTTTGCCATTCCAGCCGCTTTACTAGCAATCTCCCTCCTTGGAGAATCAGCACCTTTAACCTCCTGTTCCGTACAGGTTGCAATTTGTCCTCAGGATGAACGGGAAGAGGGGGAACCAATGAGAGACTAGCTCTAGGTGTTGGGACAGGCACAGGTCACTCTATTTTCCCATCAGGAAGAAGAATTAACCACAGGCTCAGCCTGCCGCCCGGGACCAGAATAGGGCCTGAAGCAATCCTGCGCTTTTGCGGCCAGCTCCCAAGAAAGCGAGTTGAAAAATGGAGCTCAGGGGCACTGCAATTCACAAACCTGCAGACTTATAAATGATGACGCTCGTCCACAAATATATTGATGGAAGGAAACGAAGAGGATTTGAAAGCAAGGCAGAATTGCAGGAAACAGATTTCAGGAGGGAGATTCGAATCGCCTTTAAAGCACAGGAAAAGCGGCAAAACCTCGAAAATGATGCCCTTGGCCAAAAAGGGCGTATGCGTTTTTTCCTGAATATATTCAGGAAAAAACGCATACGCCCTTTTTGGCCAACCAAGGAACCTGGAAAGGCAAATCAGCGCTACAAAGAAGTCTCGCTTCCCATCGGTCAAAAGGGCCATGCTGAATAAAGTGTCAAAACCAGAAATGCAGGACAGGCCATGGAGAAACGGGAGCCTGTCTACGCTGATGGGCGGGATGTAAATTGCCAACAGCCACTCTGGAGAAGTGCACGGTGTGTCCTGAAACATCTACAAAACTCAGCTTAGGGAGCATAGGGCACATCCACTCATGGGCGTATAAATTGGGAAAACTAAAAATCAGCAAGACAGAGGCACCCCAAAATTTAGGGCTGCTCTGTTGACAAGAACCTCCACTTCGTTACACCTTAAATATCCCAGGAAAGAGAAAAATGGATAAAGAAGTTGTGGTCCTTATGTACAATGGAATATCACTCAGCCATGAAATCAACGTCATAAGGCTAGTAGCAGCATGATGAGTGGATTTAGGTACGACGATTCTAACTGAAATAAGTCACACAGAAAAAGACACTTATCATAAGATATGACTTATAGAGGGAATGTAAAAACCGCTACCCTTGAACTGAATTACAAAACAGAATAGAGTCACACGTTTAGAAAACACACTATGGCTGCTTATCGGGAAAGGTGAAGTGGGGTGATGCATAAAACAAGGGTTTCAAATTATCTGAGATACCGTTCCATAAACCCAATATGTAATAGACAAGACCTACTCCTTGCTCAATGAATTGGACTCAACACCCCCTATTCACCGCCCACGAATATATCTGACTAGTAAGAATCTTAAAACCTACGCATTGATATCTCTCTGTAAGTGAGTCAAGTGGGTGTAAAGCGGCAAAAACACAGGAGTGAAAAGCAGGTAAACCCCATTATAAATATCAATTACTTTTAAAAACCCGTGAAACAAAGACAGTGAAAGAGAGAGAAATTCTTAAAAAGTCGTTCAGGGGCTGTGATGCCACCTGGATTGACCATATCTAGACCCACAGCTGATTGAGACATAAGGGTGGACACTCTTGGGGCTGAGAGGTTTGGTGAGGTTGGGTGAGCAAACGCAGACCCTATAAAGTAATACTGCGTGGTACCCATCCCATGGGTCCCAAATCTCCAGGTTCAAGGGCATCTTCCTACATCGAAAACATTCATGAGAAACCCAGAAGATGGTACACCGTGTGATCGGGAAAGGTTTCTAAAACGCACCTAATTTCTCATCTCCTTGTGCTTGGGTTCGCCATTCCAGCCGCTTTACTAGCAATCTCCCTACTTGGAGAATCAGCACCTTTAACCTCCTGTTCCGTACAGGTTGCAATTTGTCCTGAGGATGAACGGGAAGAGGGGGAACCAATGAGAGACTAGCTCTAGGTGTTGGGACAGGCACAGGTCACTCTATTTTCCCCTCAAGAAGAAGAATTAACCAGAGGCTCAGCATGCTGCCTGGGACCAGAATAGGGCCTGAAGCAATCCTGCGCTTTTGCGGCCAGCGCCCAAGAAAGCGAGTTGAAAAATGGCGCTCAGGGGCACTGCAATTCACAAACCTGCAGACTTATAAATGATGACTCTCGTCCACAAATATATTGATGGAAGGAAACGAAGAGGATTTGAAAGCAAGGCAAAATTGCAGGAAACAGATTTCAGGAGGGAGATTCGAATCGCATTTAAAGCACAGGAAAGGCGGCAAAACCTCGACAATGATGCCCTTGGCCAAAAAGGGCGTATGCGTTTTTTACTGAATATATTCAGGAAAAAACGCATACTCCCTTTTTGGCCAACCAAGCAACCTGGAAAGGCAAATCAGCGCTACAAAGAAGTCTCGCTTCCCATCGGTCAAAAGGGCCATGCTGAATAAAGTGTCAAAACCAGAAATGCAGGACAGGCCATGGAGAAACGGGCGTCTGGCTACGCTGATGGGCCGGACGTAAATTGCCAACAGCCACTCTGGAGAAGTGCACGGTGTGTCCTGAAACATCTACAAAACTCAGCTTAGGGAGCATAGGGCACATCCACTCATGGGCGTATAAATTGGGAAATCTAAAAATCAGCAAGACACAGGCACCCCAAAATTTATGGCTGCTCTGTTGACAAGAACCTCCACTTGGTTACACCTTAAATATCCCAGGAAAGAGAAAAATGGATAAAGAAGTTGTGGTCCTTATGTACAATGGAATATCTCTCAGCCATGAAATCAACGTCATAAGGCTAGTAGCAGCATGATGAGTGGATTTAGGTACGTCGATTCTAAGTGAAATAAGTCACACAGAAAAAGACACTTATCAGAAGATATGACTTATAGAGGGAATGTAAAAACCGCTACCCTTGAACTGAATTACAAAACAGAATAGAGTCACACGTTTAGAAAACACACTATGGCTGCTTAACGGGAAAGGTGAGGTGGGGTGATGCATAAAACAAGGGTTTCAAATTATCTCAGATACCGTTCCATAAACCCAATATGTAATAGACAAGACCTACTCCTTGCTCAAGGAATTGGACTCAGCACCCCCTATTCACCGCCCAAGAATATATCTGACTAGTAAGAATCTTAAAACCAATGCATTGATATCTCTCTGTAAGTGAGTCAAGTGGTTGTAAAGCGGCAAAATCACAGCACTGAAAAGCAGGTAAACCCCATTACAAAAATCAATTACTTTTAAAAACCCGTGAAACAAAGACAGTGAAAGAGAGAGAAATTCTTACAAAATTCGTACAGGGGCTGTGATGCCACCTGGATTGACCATATCTAGACCCACAGCTGATTGAGACATAAGGGTGGACACTCTTGGGGCTGAGAGGTTTGGTGAGGTTGGGTGAGCAAACGCAGACCCATTAAAGTAATACTGCGTGGTACCCATCCCATGGGTCCCGAATCTCCAGGTTCAAGGGCATCTTCCTACATCGAAAACATGCATGAGAAACCCAGAAGATGGTACACCGTGTGATCGGGAAAGGTTTCTAAAACGCACCACATTTCTCATCTCCTTGTGCTCGGGTTCGCCATTCCAACCGCTTTACTAGCAATCTCGTTCCTTGGAGAATCAGCACCTTTAACCTCCTGTTCCGTACAGGTTGCAATTTGTCCTGAGGATGAACGGGAAGAGGGGGAACCAATGAGAGACTAGCTCTAGGTGTTGGGACAGGCACAGGTCACTCTATTTTCCCATCAGGAAGAAGAATTAACCACAGGCTCAGCCTGCCGCCCGGGACCAGAATAGGGCCTGAAGCAATCCTGCGCCTTTGCGGCCAGCTCCCAAGAAAGCGAGTTGAAAAATGGAGCTCAGGGGCACTGCAATTCACAAACCTGCAGACTTATAAATGATGACGCTCGTCCACAAATATATTGATGGAAGGAAACGAAGAGGATTTGAAAGCAAGGCAGAATTGCAGGAAACAGATTTCAGGAGGGAGATTCGAATCGCCTTTAAAGCACAGGAAAAGCGGCAAAACCTCGACAATGATGCCCTTGGCCAAAAAGGGCGTAGGCGTTTTTTCCTGAATATATTCAGGAAAAAACGCATACGCCCTTTTTGGCCAACCAAGCAACCTGGAAAGGCAAATCATCGCTACAAAGAAGTCTCGCTTCCCATCGGTCAAAAGGGCCATGCTGAATAAAGTGTCAAAAACAGAAATGCAGGACAGGCCATGGAGAAACGGGATCCTGGCTACGCTGATGAGCGGGATGTAAATTGCCAACAGCCACTCTGGAGAAGTGCACGGTGTGTCCTGAAACATCTAAAATACTCAGCTTAGGGAGCATAGGGCACTTCCACTCATGGGCGTATAAATTGGGAAAACTAAAAATCTGCAAGACACAGGCACCCCAAAGTTTAGGGCTGCTCTGTTGACAAGAACCTCCACTTGGTTACACCTTAAATATCCCAGGAAAGAGAAAAATGGATAAAGAAGTTGTGGTCCCTATGTACAATGGAATATCACTCAGCCATGAAATCAACGTCATAAGGCTAGTAGCAGCATGATGAGTGGATTTAGGTACGACGATTCTAAGTGAAATAAGTCACACAGAAAAAGACACTTGTCATAAGATATCACTTATAGAGGGAATGTAAAAACCGCTACCCTTGAACTGAATTACAAAACAGAATAGAGTCACACGTTTAGAAAACACACTATGGCTGCTTAACGGGAAAGGTGAGGTGGGGTGATGCATAAAACAAGGGTTTCAAATTATCTCAGATACCGTTCCATAAACCCAATATGTAATAGACAAGACCTACTCCTTGCTCAATGAATTGGACTCAACACCCCCTATTCACCGCCCAAGAATATATCTGACTAGTAAGAATCTTAAAACCAATGCATTGATATCTCTCTGTAAGTGAGTCAAGTGGGTGTAAAGCGGCAAAATCACAGCACTGAAAAGCAGGTAAACCCCATTATAAAAATCAATTACTTTTAAAAACCCGTGAAACAAAGACAGTGAAAGACAGAGAAATTCTTACAAAAGTCGTTCAGGGGCTGTGATGCCACCTGGATTGACCATATCTAGACCCATAGCTGATTGAGACATAAGGGTGGACATTCTTGCGGCGGAGAGGTTTGGTGAGGTTGGGTGAGCAAACGCAGACCCTTTAAAGTAATACTGCGTGGTACCCATCCCATGGGTCCCAAATCTCCAGGTTCAAGGGCATCTTCCTACATCGAAAACATGCATGAGAAACCCAGAAGATGGTACACCGTGTGATCGGGAAAGGTTTCTAAAACGCACCTCATTTCTCATCTCCTTGTGCTCGGGTTCGCCATTCCAGCCGCTTTACTAGCAATCTCCCTCCTTGGAGATTCAGCACCTTTAACCTCCTGTTCTGTACAGGTTGCAATTTGTCCTGAGGATGAACGGGAAGAGGGGGAACCAATGAGAGACTAGCTCTAGGTTTTGGGACAGGCACAGGTCACTCTATTTTCCCATCAGGAAGAAGAATTAACCACAGGCTCAGCCTGCCGCCCGGGACCAGAATAGGGCCTGAAGCACTCCTGCTCATTGCGGCCAGCTCCAAAGAAAGCGAGTTGAAAAATGGAGCTCAGGGGCACTGCAATTCACAAACCTGCAGACTTATAAATGATGACTCTCGCCCACGAATATATTGAGGGAAGGCAACGAAGAGGATTTGAAAGCAAGGCAGAATTGCAGGAAACAGATTTCAGGAGGGAGATTCGAATCACCTTTAAAGCACAGGAAAAGCGGCAAAACCTCGACAATGATGCCCTTGGCCAAAAAGGGCGTATTCGTTTTTTCCTGAATATATTCAGGAAAAAACGCATACGCCCTTTTTGGCCAACCAAGCAACCTGGAAAGGCAAATCAGCGCTACAAAGAAGTCTCGCTTCCCATAGGTCAAAAGGGCCATGCTGAATAAAGTTTCAAAACCAGAAATGCAGGATAGGCCATGAAGAAACGGGAGCCTGGCTACGCTGATGGGCAGGATGTAAATTGCCAACAGCCACTATGGAGAAGTGCACGGTGTGTCCTGAAACATCTAAAAAACTCAGCTTAAGGAGCATAGGGCACTTCCACTCATGGGCGTATAAATTGGGAAAACTAAAAATCTGCAAGACACAGGCACCCCAAAGTTTAGGGCTGCTCTGTTGACAAGAACCTCCACTTGGTTACACCTTAAATATCCCAGGAAAGAGAAAAATGGATAAAGAAGTTGTGGTCCTTATGTACAATGGAATATCACTCAGCCATGAAATCAACGTCATAAGGCTAGTAGCAGCATGATGAGTGGATTTAGGTACGACGATTCTAAGTGAAATAAGTCACACAGAAAAAGACACTTATCATAAGATATCACTTATAGAGGGAATGTAAACACCGCTACCCTTGAACTGAATTACAAAACAGAATAGAGTCACAAGTTTAGAAAACACACTATGTCTGCTTAACGGGAAAGGTGAGGTGGGGTGATGCATAACACAAGGGTTTCAAATTATCTCAGATACCGTTCCATAAACCCAATATGTAATAGACAAGACCTACTCCTTGCTCAATGAATTGGACTCAACACCCCCTATTCACCGCCCAAGAATATATCTGACTAGTAAGAATCTTAAAACCAATGCATTGATATCTCTCTGTAAGTGAGTCAAGTGGGTGTAAAGCGGCAAAATCACAGCACTGAAAAGCAGGTAAACCCCATTATAAAAATCAATTACTTTTAAAAACCCGTGAAACAAAGACAGTGAAAGAGAGAGAAATTCTTACAAAAGTCGTTCAGGGGCTGTGATGCCACCTGGATTGACCATATCTAGACCCATAGCTGATTGAGACATAAGGGTGGACACTCTTGCGGCGGAGAGGTTTGGTGAGGTTGGGTGAGCAAACGCAGACCCTTTAAAGTAATACTGCGTGGTACCCATCCCATGGGTCGCAAATCTCCAGGTTCAAGGGCATCTTCCTACATCGAAAACATGCATGAGAAACCCAGAAGATGGTACACCGTGTGATCGGGAAAGGTTTCTAAAACGCACCTCATTTCTCATCTCCTTGTGCTCGGGTTCGCCATTCCAACCGCTTTACTAGCAATCTCGTTCCTTGGAGAATCAGCACCTTTAACCTCCTGTTCCGTACAGGTTGCAATTTGTCCTGAGGATGAACGGGAAGAGGGGGAACCAATGAAAGACTAGCTCTAGGTGTTGGGACAGGCACAGGTCACTCTATTTTCCCCTCAGGAAGAAGAATTAACCACAGGCTCAGCCTGCCGCCCGGGACCAGAATAGGGCCTGAAGCAATCCTGCGCTTTTGCGGCCAGCGCCCAAGAAAGCGAGTTGAAAAATGGAGCTCAGGGGCACTGCAATTCACAAAGCTGCAGACTTATAAATGATGACTCTCGTCCACAAATATATTGAGGGAAGGCAACGAAGAGGATTTGAAAGCAAGGCAGAATTGCAGGAAACAGATTTCAGGAGGGAGATTCGAATCGCCTTTAAAGCACAGGAAAAGCGGCAAAACCTCGACAATGATGCCCTTGGCCAAAAAGGGCGTATGCGTTTTTTCCTGAATATATTCAGGAAAAAACGCATACGCCCTTTTTGGCCAACCAAGCAACCTGGAAAGGCAAATCAGCGCTACGAAGAAGTCTCGCTTCCCATCGGTCAAAAGGGCCATGCTGAATAAAGTGTCAAAACCAGAAATGCAGGACAGGCCATGGAGAAACGGGAGCCTGGCTACGCTGATGGGCGGGATGTAAATTGCCAACAGCCACTCTGGAGAAGTGCACGGTGTGTCCTGAAACATCTAAAAAACTGAGCTTAGGGAGCATAGGGCACTTCCACTCATGGGCGTATAAATTGGGAAAACTAAAAATCAGCAAGACACAGGCACCCCAAAGTTTAGGGCTGCTCTGTTGACAAGAACCTCCACTTCGTTACACCTTAAATATCCCAGGAAAGAGAAAAATGGATAAAGAAGTGGTGGTCCTTATGTACAATGGAATATCACTCAGCCATGAAATCAACGTCATAAGGCTAGTAGCAGCATGATGAGTGGATTTAGGTACGACGATTCTAAGTGAAATAAGTCACACAGAAAAAGACACTTGTCATAAGATATCACTTATAGAGGGAATGTAAAAACCGCTACCCTTGAACTGAATTACAAAACAGAATAGAGTCACACGTTTAGAAAACACACTATGGCTGCTTAACGGGAAAGGTGAGGTGGGGTGATGCATAAAACAAGGGTTTCAAATTATCTCAGATACCGTTCCATAAACCCAATATGTAATAGACAAGACCTACTCCTTGCTCAAGGAATTGGACTCAACACCCCCTATTCACCGCCCAAGAATATATCTGACTAGTAAGAATCTTAAAACCTATGCATTGATATCTCTCTGTAAGTGAGTCAAGTGGGTGTAAAGCGGCAAAATCACAGCAGTGAAAAGCAGGTAAACCCCATTATAAAAATCAATTACTTTTAAAAACCCGTGAAACAAAGACAGTGAAAGAGAGCGAAATTCTTACAAAATTCGTTCAGGGGCTGTGATGCCACCTGGATTGACCATATCTAGACCCACAGCTGATTGAGACATAAGGGTGGACACTCTTGGGGCTGAGAGGTTTGGTGAGGTTGGGTGAGCAAACGCAGCCCCTTTAAAGTAATACTGCGTGGTACCCATCACATGGGTCCCAAATCTCCAGGTTGAAGGGCATCTTCCTACATCGAAAACATGCATGAGAAACCCAGAAGATGGTACACCGTGTGATCGGGAAAGGTTTCTAAATCGCACCTCATTTCTCATCTCCTTGTGCTCGGGTTCGCCATTCCAGCCGCTTTACTAGCAATCTCCCTCCTTGGAGAATCAGCACCTTTAACCTCCTGTTCCGTACAGGTTGCAATTTGTCCTGAGGATGAACGGGAAGAGGGGGAACCAATGAGAGACTAGCTCTAGGTGTTGGGACAGGCACAGGTCACTCTATTTTCCCCTCAGGAAGAAGAATTAACCACAGGCTCAGCCTGCCGCCCGGGACCAGAATAGGGCCTGAAGCAATCCTGCGCTTTTGCGGCCAGCGCCCAAGAAAGCGAGTTGAAAAATGGAGCTCAGGGGCACTGCAATTCACAAACCTGCAGACTTATAAATGATGACTCTCGTCCACAAATATATTGAGGGAAGGCAACGAAGAGGATTTGAAAGCAAGGCAGAATTGTAGGAAACAGATTTGAGGAGGGAGATTCGAATCGCCTTTAAAGCACAGGAAAAGCGGCAAAACCTCGACAATGATGCCCTTGGCCAAAAAGGGCGTATGCGTTTTTTCCTGAATATATTCAGGAAAAAACGCATACGCCCTTTTTGGCCAACCAAGCAACCTGGAAAGGCAAATCAGCGCTACAAAGAAGTCTCGCTTCCCATCGGTCAAAAGGGCCATGCTGAATAAAGTGTTAAAACCAGAAATGCAGGACAGGCCATGGAGAAACGGGAGCCTGGCTACGCTGATGGGCGGGATGTAAATTGCCAACAGCCACTCTGGAGAAGTGCACGGTGTGTCCTGAAACATCTACAAAACTGAGCTTAGGGAGCATAGGGCACATCCACTCATGTGCGTATAAATTGGGAAAACTAAAAATCAGCAAGACACAGGCACCCCAAAGTTTAGGGCTGCTCTGTTGACAAGAATCTCCCCTTCGTTAAACCTTAAATATCCCAGGAAAGAGAAAAATGGATAAAGAAGTTGTGGTCCTTATGTACAATGGAATATCACTCAGCCATGAAATCAACGTCATAAGGCTAGTAGCAGCATGATGATTGGATTTACGTACGACGATTCTAAGTGAAATAAGTCACACAGAAAAAGACACTTATCATAAGATATGACTTATAGAGGGAATGTAAAAACCGCTACCCTTGAACTGAATTACAAAACAGAATAGAGTCACACGTTTAGAAAACACACTATGGCTGCTTAACGGGAAAGGTGAGGTGGGGTGATGCATACAACAAGGGTTTCAAATTATCTCAGATACCGTTCCATAAACCCAATATGTAATAGACAAGCCCTACTCCTTCCTCAATGAATTGGACTCAACAACCCCAATTCACCGCCCAAGAATATATCTGACTAGTAAGAATCTTGAAACCTATGCATTGATATCTCTCTGTAAGTGAGTCAAGTGGGTGTAAAGCGGCAAAATCACAGCAGTGAAAAGCAGGTAAACCCCATTATAAAAATCAATTACTTTTAAAAACCCGTGAAACAAAGACAGTGAAAGAGAGAGAAATTCTTACAAAAGTCGTTCAGGGGCTGTGATGCCACCTGGATTGACCATATCTAGACCCACAGCTGATTGAGACATAAGGGTGGACACTCTTGGGGCTGAGAGGTTTGGTGAGGTTGGGTGAGCAAACGCAGACCCTTTAAAGTAATACTGCGTGGTACCCATCCCATGGGTCCCAAATCTCCAGGTTCAAGGGCATCTTCCTACATCGAAAACATGCATGAGAAACCCAGAAGATGGTACACCGTGTGATCGGGAAAGGTTTCTAAAACGCACCTCATTTCTCATCTCCTTGTGCTCGGGTTCGCCTTTCCAGCCGCTTTACTAGCAATCTCCCTCCTTGGAGAATCAGCACCTTTAACCTCCTGTTCCGTACAGGTTGCAATTTGTCCTGAGGATGAACGGGAAGAGGGGGAACCAATGAGAGACTAGCTCTAGGTGTTGGGACAGGCACAGGTCACTCTATTTTCCCATTAGGAAGAAGAATTAACCACAGGCTAGGTCTGCCGCCTGGGACCAGAATAGGGTCTGAAGCAATCCTGCGCTTTTGCGCCTAGGTCCCAAGAAAGCGAGTTGAAAAATGGAGCTCAGGGGAACTGCAATTCACAAACCTGCAGACTTATAAATGATGACTCTCGTCCACAAATATATTGAGGGAAGGCAACGAAGAGGATTTGAAAGCAAGGCAGAATTGCAGGAAACAGATTTCAGGAGGGAGATTCGAATCGCCTTTAAAGCACAGGAAAAGCGGCAAAACCTCGACAATGATGCCCTTGGCCAAAAAGGGCGTATGCGTTTTTTCTTGAATATATTCAGGAAAAAACGCATACGCCCTTTTTGGCCAACCAAGCAACCTGGAAAGGCAAATCAGCGCTACAAAGAAGTCTCGCTTCCCATCGGTCAAAAGGGCCATGCTGAATAAAGTGTCAAAACAAGAAATGCAGGAGAGGCCATGGAGAAACGGGACTCTGGCTACGCTGACGGGCGGGATGTAAATTGCCAACAGCCACTCTGGAGAAGTGCATGGTGTGTCCTGAAACATCTAAAAAACTCAGCTTAGGGAGCATAGGGCACTTCCACTCATGGGCGTATAAATTGGGAAAACTAAAAATCAGCAAGACACAGGCACCCCAAAGTTTAGGGCTGCTCTGTTGACAAGAACCTCCACTTGGTTACACCTTAAATATCCCAGGAAAGAGAAAAATGGATAAAGAAGTTGTGGTCCTTATGTACAATGGAATATCACTCAGCCATGAAATCAACGTCATAAGGCTAGAAGCAGCATGATGAGTGGATTTAGGTACGACGATTCTAAGTGAAATAAGTCACACAGAAAAAGACACTTGTCATAAGATATCACTTATAGAGGGAATGTAAAAACCGCTACCCTTGAACTGAATTACAAAACAGAATAGAGTCACACGTTTAGAAAACACACTATGGTTGCTTAACGGGAAAGGTGAGGTGGGGTGATGCATAAAACAAGGGTTTCAAATTAGCTCAGATACCGTTCCATAAACCCAATATGTAATAGACAAGACCTACTCCTTGCTCAATGAATTGGACTCAACACCCCCTATTCACCGCCCAAGAATATATCTGACTAGTAAGAATCTTAAAACCTATGTATTGATAACTCTCTGTAAGTGAGTCAAGTGGGTGTAAAGCGGCAGAAACACAGCAGTGAAAAGCTGCTAAACCCCATTATAAAAATCAATTACTTTTAGAAACCCGTGAAACAAAGACAGTGAAAGAGAGAGAAATTCTTACAAAGTTCGCTCAGGGGCTGTGATGCCACCTGTATTGACCATATCTAGACCCACAGCTGATTGAGACATAAGGGTGGACACTCTTGGGGCTGAGTGGTTTGGTGAGGTTGGGTGAGCAAACGCAGACCCTTTAAAGTAATACTGCGTGGTACCCATCCCATGGGTCGCAAATCTCCAGGTTCAAGGGCATCTTCCTACATCGAAAACATGCATGAGAAACCCAGAAGATGGTACACCGTGTGATCGGGAAAGGTTTCCAAAACGCACCTCATTTCTCATCTCCTTGTTCTTGGGTTCGCCATTCCAGCCGCTTTACTAGCAATCTCCGTCCTTGGAGAATCAGCACCTTAACCTCCTGTTCCGTACAGGTTGCAATTTTTCCTGAGGATGAACGGGAAGAGGGGGAACCAATGAGAGACTAGCTCTAGGTGTTGGGACAGTCACAGGTCACTCTATTTTCCCATCAGGAAGAAGAATTAACCACAGGCTCAGCCTGCCGCCCGGGAGCAGAATAGGGCCTGAAGCAATCCTGCGCTTTTGCGGCCAGCTCCCAAGAAAGCGAGTTGAAAAATGGAGCTCAGGGGCACTGCAATTCACAAACCTGCAGACTTATAAATGATGACTCTCGTCCACAAATATATTGAGGGAAGACAACGAGGAGGATTTGAAAGCAAGGCAGATTTGCAGGAAACAGATTTCAGGAGGGTGATTCGAATCGCCTTTAAAGCACAGGAAAAGCGGCAAAACCTCGACAATGATGCCCTTGGCCAAAAAGGGCGTATGCGTTTTTTCCTGAATATATTCAAGAAAAAACGCATACGCCTTTTTGGCCAACCAAGCAACCTGGAAAGGCAAATCAGCGCTACAAAGAAGTCTCGCTTCCCATCGGTCAAAAGGGCCATGCTGAATAAAGTGTCAAAACCAGAAATGGAGGACAGGCCCTGGAGAAACGGGAGCCTGGCTACGCTGATGGGCGGGATGTAAATTGCCAACAGCCACTCTGGAGAAGTGCACGGTGTGTCCTGAAACATCTAAAAAACTCAGCTTAGGGAGCATAGGGCACATCCACTCATGGGCGTATAAATTGGGAAAACTAAAAATCAGCAAGACAGAGGCACCCCAAAGTTTAGGGCTGCTCTGTTGACAAGAACCTCCACTTGGTTACACCTTAAATATCCCAGGAAAGAGAAAAATGGATAAAGAAGTTGTGGTCCTTATGTACAATGGAATATCACTCAGCCATGAAATCAACGTCATAAGGCTAGTAGCAGCATGATGAGTGGATTTAGGTACGACGATTCTAACTGAAATAAGTCACACAGAAAAAGACACTTATCATAAGATATCACTTATAGAGGGAATGTAAAAACCGCTACCCTTGAACTGAATTACAAAACAGAATAGAGTCACACGTTTAGAAAACACACTATGGCTGCTTAACGGGAAAGGTGAGGTGGGGTGATGCATAAAACAAGGGTTTCAAATTATCTCAGATACCGTTCCATAAACCCAATATGTAATAGACAAGACCTACTCCTTGCTCAATGAATTGGACTCAACACCCCCTATTCACCGCCCAAGAATATATCTGACTAGTAAGAATCTTAAAACCAATGCATTGATATCTCTCTGTAAGTGAGTCAAGTGGGTGTAAAGCGGCAAAATCACAGCAGTGAAAAGCAGGTAAACCCCATTATAAAAATCAATTACTTTTAAAAACCCGTGAAACAAAGACAGTGAAAGGGAGAGAAATTCTTACAAAAGTCGTTCAGGGGCTGTGATGCCACCTGGATTGACCATATCTAGACCCACAGCTGATTGAGACATAACGGTGGACACTCTTGGGGCTGAGAGGTTTGGTGAGGTTGGGTGAGCAAACGCAGACCCTTTAAAGTAATACTGCGTGGTACCCATCCCATGGGTCCCAAATCTCCAGGTTCAAGGGCATCTTCCTACATCGAAAACATGCATGAGAAACCCAGAAGATGGTACACCGTGTGATCGGGAAAGGTTTCTAAAACGCACCTCACTTTTCATCTCCTTGTGCTCGGGTTCGCCATTCCAGCCGCTTTACTAGCAATCTCCCTACTTGGAGATTCAGCACCTTTAACCTCCTGTTCTGTACAGGTTGCAATTTGTCCTGAGGATGAACGGGAAGAGGGGGAACCAATGAGAGACTAGCTCTAGGTGTTGGGACAGGCACAGGTCACTCTATTTTCCCATCAGGAAGAAGAATTAACCACAGGCTCAGCCTGCCGCCCGGGACCAGAATAGGGCCTGAAGCACTCCTGCTCTTTTGCGGCCAGCTCCCAAGAAAGCGAGTTGAAAAATGGAGCTCAGGGGCACTGCAATTCACAAACCTGCAGACTTATAAATGATGACTGTCGTCCACGAATATATTGAGGGAAGGCAACGAAGAGGATTTGAAAGCAAGGCAGAATTGCAGGAAACAGATTTCAGGAGGGAGATTCGAATCGCCTTTAAAGCACAGGAAAAGCGGCAAAACCTCGAAAATGATGCCCTTGGCCAAAAAGGGCGTATGCGTTTTTTCCTGAATATATTCAGGAAAAAACGCATACGCCCTTTTTGGCCAACCAAGCAACCTGGAAAGGCAAATCAGCGCTACAAAGAAGTCTCGCTTCCCATCGGTCAAAAGGGCCATGCTGAATAAAGTGTCAAAACCAGAAATGCAGGACAGGCCATGGAGAAACGGGAGCCTGGCTACGCTGATGGGCGGGATGTAAATTGCCAACAGCCACTCTGGAGAAGTGCACGGTGTGTCCTGAAACATCTACAAAACTCAGCTTAGGGAGCATAGGGCACATCCACTCATGGGCGTATAAATTGGGAAAACTAAAAATCAGCAAGACACAGGCACCCCAAAATTTAGGGCTGCTCTGTTGACAAGAACCTCCACTTCGTTACACCTTAAATATCCCAGGAAAGAGAAAAATGGATAAAGAAGTTGTGGTCCTTATGTACAATGGAATATCACTCAGCCATGAAATCAACGTCATAAGGCTAGTAGCAGCATGATGAGTGGATTTAGGTACGACGATTCTAACTGAAATAAGTCACACAGAAAAAGACACTTATCATAAGATATCACTTATAGAGGGAATGTAAAAACCGCTACCCTTGAACTGAATTACAAAACAGAATAGAGTAACAGGTTTAGAAAACACACTATGGCTGCTTAATGGGAAAGGTGAGGTGGGGTGATGCATAAAACAAGGGTTTCAAATTATCTCAGATACCGTTCCGTAAACCCAATATGTAATAGACAAGACCTACTCCTTGCTCAATGAATTGGACTCAACACCCCCTATTCACCGCCCAAGAATATATCTGAGTAGTAAGAATCTTAAAACCAATGCATTGATATCTCTCTGTAAGTGAGTCAAGTGGGTGTAAAGCGGCAAAATCACAGCAGTGAAAAGCAGGTAAACCCCATTATAAAAATCAATTACTTTTAAAAACCCGTGAAACAAAGACAGTGAAAGAGAGAGAAATTCTTACAAAATTCGATCAGGGGCTGTGATGCTACCTGGATTGACCATATCTAGACCCACAGCTGATTGAGACATAAGGGTGGACACTCTTGGGGCTGAGAGGTTTGGTGAGGTTGGGTGAGCAAACGCAGACCCTTTAAAGTAATACTGCGTGGTACCCATCCCATGGGTCCCAAATCTCCAGGTTCAAGGGCATCTTCCTACATCGAAAACATGCATGAGAGACCCAGAAGATGGTACACCGTGTGATCGGGAAAGGTTTCTAAAACGCACCTCATTTTTCATCTCCTTGTGCTCGGGTTCGCCATTCCAGCCGCTTTACTAGCAATCTCCCTACTTGGAGAATCAGCACCTTTAACCTCCTGTTCCGTACAGGTTGCAATTTGTCCTGAGGATGAACGGGAAGAGGGGGAACCAATGAGAGACTAGCTCTAGGTGTTGGGACAGGCACAGGTCACTCTATTTTCCCCTCAAGAAGAAGAATTAACCAGAGGCTCAGCATGCTGCCTGGGACCAGAATAGGGCCTGAAGCAATCCTGCGCTTTTGCGGCCAGCGCCCAAGAAAGCGAGTTGAAAAATGGCGCTCAGGGGCACTGCAATTCACAAACCTGCAGACTTATAAATGATGACTCTCGTCCACAAATATATTGATGGAAGGAAACGAAGAGGATTTGAAAGCAAGGCAAAATTGCAGGAAACAGATTTCAGGAGGGAGATTCGAATCGCATTTAAAGCACAGGAAAGGCGGCAAAACCTCGACAATGATGCCCTTGGCCAAAAAGGGCGTATGCGTTTTTTACTGAATATATTCAGGAAAAAACGCATACTCCCTTTTTGGCCAACCAAGCAACCTGGAAAGGCAAATCAGCGCTACAAAGAAGTCTCGCTTCCCATCGGTCAAAAGGGCCATGCTGAATAAAGTGTCAAAACCAGAAATGCAGGACAGGCCATGGAGAAACGGGCGTCTGGCTACGCTGATGGGCCGGACGTAAATTGCCAACAGCCACTCTGGAGAAGTGCACGGTGTGTCCTGAAACATCTACAAAACTCAGCTTAGGGAGCATAGGGCACATCCACTCATGGGCGTATAAATTGGGAAATCTAAAAATCAGCAAGACACAGGCACCCCAAAATTTATGGCTGCTCTGTTGACAAGAACCTCCACTTGGTTACACCTTAAATATCCCAGGAAAGAGAAAAATGGATAAAGAAGTTGTGGTCCTTATGTACAATGGAATATCTCTCAGCCATGAAATCAACGTCATAAGGCTAGTAGCAGCATGATGAGTGGATTTAGGTACGTCGATTCTAAGTGAAATAAGTCACACAGAAAAAGACACTTATCAGAAGATATGACTTATAGAGGGAATGTAAAAACCGCTACCCTTGAACTGAATTACAAAACAGAATAGAGTCACACGTTTAGAAAACACACTATGGCTGCTTAACGGGAAAGGTGAGGTGGGGTGATGCATAAAACAAGGGTTTCAAATTATCTCAGATACCGTTCCATAAACCCAATATGTAATAGACAAGACCTACTCCTTGCTCAAGGAATTGGACTCAGCACCCCCTATTCACCGCCCAAGAATATATCTGACTAGTAAGAATCTTAAAACCAATGCATTGATATCTCTCTGTAAGTGAGTCAAGTGGTTGTAAAGCGGCAAAATCACAGCACTGAAAAGCAGGTAAACCCCATTACAAAAATCAATTACTTTTAAAAACCCGTGAAACAAAGACAGTGAAAGAGAGAGAAATTCTTACAAAATTCGTACAGGGGCTGTGATGCCACCTGGATTGACCATATCTAGACCCACAGCTGATTGAGACATAAGGGTGGACACTCTTGGGGCTGAGAAGTTTGGTGAGGTTGGGTGAGCAAACGCAGACCCATTAAAGTAATACTGCGTGGTACCCATCCCATGGGTCCCGAATCTCCAGGTTCAAGGGCATCTTCCTACATCGAAAACATGCATGAGAAACCCAGAAGATGGTACACCGTGTGATCGGGAAAGGTTTCTAAAACGCACCACATTTCTCATCTCCTTGTGCTCGGGTTCGCCATTCCAACCGCTTTACTAGCAATCTCGTTCCTTGGAGAATCAGCACCTTTAACCTCCTGTTCCGTACAGGTTGCAATTTGTCCTGAGGATGAACGGGAAGAGGGGGAACCAATGAGAGACTAGCTCTAGGTGTTGGGACAGGCACAGGTCACTCTATTTTCCCATCAGGAAGAAGAATTAACCACAGGCTCAGCCTGCCGCCCGGGACCAGAATAGGGCCTGAAGCAATCCTGCGCCTTTGCGGCCAGCTCCCAAGAAAGCGAGTTGAAAAATGGAGCTCAGGGGCACTGCAATTCACAAACCTGCAGACTTATAAATGATGACTCTCGTCCACAAATATATTGATGGAAGGAAACGAAGAGGATTTGAAAGCAAGGCAGAATTGCAGGAAACAGATTTCAGGAGGGAGATTCGAATCGCCTTTAAAGCACAGGAAAAGCGGCAAAACCTCGACAATGATGCCCTTGGCCAAAAAGGGCGTAGGCGTTTTTTCCTGAATATATTCAGGAAAAAACGCATACGCCCTTTTTGGCCAACCAAGCAACCTGGAAAGGCAAATCATCGCTACAAAGAAGTCTCGCTTCCCATCGGTCAAAAGGGCCATGCTGAATAAAGTGTCAAAAACAGAAATGCAGGACAGGCCATGGAGAAACGGGATCCTGGCTACGCTGATGAGCGGGATGTAAATTGCCAACAGCCACTCTGGAGAAGTGCACGGTGTGTCCTGAAACATCTAAAATACTCAGCTTAGGGAGCATAGGGCACTTCCACTCATGGGCGTATAAATTGGGAAAACTAAAAATCTGCAAGACACAGGCACCCCAAAGTTTAGGGCTGCTCTGTTGACAAGAACCTCCACTTGGTTACACCTTAAATATCCCAGGAAAGAGAAAAATGGATAAAGAAGTTGTGGTCCCTATGTACAATGGAATATCACTCAGCCATGAAATCAACGTCATAAGGCTAGTAGCAGCATGATGAGTGGATTTAGGTACGACGATTCTAAGTGAAATAAGTCACACAGAAAAAGACACTTGTCATAAGATATCACTTATAGAGGGAATGTAAAAACCGCTACCCTTGAACTGAATTACAAAACAGAATAGAGTCACACGTTTAGAAAACACACTATGGCTGCTTAACGGGAAAGGTGAGGTGGGGTGATGCATAAAACAAGGGTTTCAAATTATCTCAGATACCGTTCCATAAACCCAATATGTAATAGACAAGACCTACTCCTTGCTCAATGAATTGGACTCAACACCCCCTATTCACCGCCCAAGAATATATCTGACTAGTAAGAATCTTAAAACCAATGCATTGATATCTCTCTGTAAGTGAGTCAAGTGGGTGTAAAGCGGCAAAATCACAGCACTGAAAAGCAGGTAAACCCCATTATAAAAATCAATTACTTTTAAAAACCCGTGAAACAAAGACAGTGAAAGACAGAGAAATTCTTACAAAAGTCGTTCAGGGGCTGTGATGCCACCTGGATTGACCATATCTAGACCCATAGCTGATTGAGACATAAGGGTGGACATTCTTGCGGCGGAGAGGTTTGGTGAGGTTGGGTGAGCAAACGCAGACCCTTTAAAGTAATACTGCGTGGTACCCATCCCATGGGTCCCAAATCTCCAGGTTCAAGGGCATCTTCCTACATCGAAAACATGCATGAGAAACCCAGAAGATGGTACACCGTGTGATCGGGAAAGGTTTCTAAAACGCACCTCATTTCTCATCTCCTTGTGCTCGGGTTCGCCATTCCAGCCGCTTTACTAGCAATCTCCCTCCTTGGAGATTCAGCACCTTTAACCTCCTGTTCTGTACAGGTTGCAATTTGTCCTGAGGATGAACGGGAAGAGGGGGAACCAATGAGAGACTAGCTCTAGGTTTTGGGACAGGCACAGGTCACTCTATTTTCCCATCAGGAAGAAGAATTAACCACAGGCTCAGCCTGCCGCCCGGGACCAGAATAGGGCCTGAAGCAATCCTGCGCTTTTGCGGCCAGCGCCCAAGAAAGCGAGTTGAAAAATGGAGCTCAGGGGCACTGCAATTCACAAACCTGCAGACTTATAAATGATGACTCTCGTCCACAAATATATTGAGGGAAGGCAACGAAGAGGATTTGAAAGCAAGGCAGAATTGTAGGAAACAGATTTGAGGAGGGAGATTCGAATCGCCTTTAAAGCACAGGAAAAGCGGCAAAACCTCGACAATGATGCCCTTGGCCAAAAAGGGCGTATGCGTTTTTTCCTGAATATATTCAGGAAAAAACGCATACGCCCTTTTTGGCCAACCAAGCAACCTGGAAAGGCAAATCAGCGCTACAAAGAAGTCTCGCTTCCCATCGGTCAAAAGGGCCATGCTGAATAAAGTGTTAAAACCAGAAATGCAGGACAGGCCATGGAGAAACGGGAGCCTGGCTACGCTGATGGGCGGGATATAAATTACCAACAGCCACTCTGGAGAAGTGCACGGTGTGTCCTGAAACATCTACAAAACTGAGCTTAGGGAGCATAGGGCACATCCACTCATGTGCGTATAAATTGGGAAAACTAAAAATCAGCAAGACACAGGCACCCCAAAGTTTAGGGCTGCTCTGTTGACAAGAATCTCCCCTTCGTTAAACCTTAAATATCCCAGGAAAGAGAAAAATGGATAAAGAAGTTGTGGTCCTTATGTACAATGGAATATCACTCAGCCATGAAATCAACGTCATAAGGCTAGTAGCAGCATGATGATTGGATTTACGTACGACGATTCTAAGTGAAATAAGTCACACAGAAAAAGACACTTATCATAAGATATGACTTATAGAGGGAATGTAAAAACCGCTACCCTTGAACTGAATTACAAAACAGAATAGAGTCACACGTTTAGAAAACACACTATGGCTGCTTAACGGGAAAGGTGAGGTGGGGTGATGCATACAACAAGGGTTTCAAATTATCTCAGATACCGTTCCATAAACCCAATATGTAATAGACAAGCCCTACTCCTTCCTCAATGAATTGGACTCAACAACCCCAATTCACCGCCCAAGAATATATCTGACTAGTAAGAATCTTGAAACCTATGCATTGATATCTCTCTGTAAGTGAGTCAAGTGGGTGTAAAGCGGCAAAATCACAGCAGTGAAAAGCAGGTAAACCCCATTATAAAAATCAATTACTTTTAAAAACCCGTGAAACAAAGACAGTGAAAGAGAGAGAAATTCTTACAAAAGTCGTTCAGGGGCTGTGATGCCACCTGGATTGACCATATCTAGACCCACAGCTGATTGAGACATAAGGGTGGACACTCTTGGGGCTGAGAGGTTTGGTGAGGTTGGGTGAGCAAACGCAGACCCTTTAAAGTAATACTGCGTGGTACCCATCCCATGGGTCCCAAATCTCCAGGTTCAAGGGCATCTTCCTACATCGAAAACATGCATGAGAAACCCAGAAGATGGTACACCGTGTGATCGGGAAAGGTTTCTAAAACGCACCTCATTTCTCATCTCCTTGTGCTCGGGTTCGCCTTTCCAGCCGCTTTACTAGCAATCTCCCTCCTTGGAGAATCAGCACCTTTAACCTCCTGTTCCGTACAGGTTGCAATTTGTCCTGAGGATGAACGGGAAGAGGGGGAACCAATGAGAGACTAGCTCTAGGTGTTGGGACAGGCACAGGTCACTCTATTTTCCCATTAGGAAGAAGAATTAACCACAGGCTAGGTCTGCCGCCTGGGACCAGAATAGGGTCTGAAGCAATCCTGCGCTTTTGCGCCTAGGTCCCAAGAAAGCGAGTTGAAAAATGGAGCTCAGGGGAACTGCAATTCACAAACCTGCAGACTTATAAATGATGACTCTCGTCCACAAATATATTGAGGGAAGGCAACGAAGAGGATTTGAAAGCAAGGCAGAATTGCAGGAAACAGATTTCAGGAGGGAGATTCGAATCGCCTTTAAAGCACAGGAAAAGCGGCAAAACCTCGACAATGATGCCCTTGGCCAAAAAGGGCGTATGCGTATTTTCTTGAATATATTCAGGAAAAAACGCATACGCCCTTTTTGGCCAACCAAGCAACCTGGAAAGGCAAATCAGCGCTACAAAGAAGTCTCGCTTCCCATCGGTCAAAAGGGCCATGCTGAATAAAGTGTCAAAACAAGAAATGCAGGAGAGGCCATGGAGAAACGGGACTCTGGCTACGCTGACGGGCGGGATGTAAATTGCCAACAGCCACTCTGGAGAAGTGCATGGTGTGTCCTGAAACATCTAAAAAACTCAGCTTAGGGAGCATAGGGCACTTCCACTCATGGGCGTATAAATTGGGAAAACTAAAAATCAGCAAGACACAGGCACCCCAAAGTTTAGGGCTGCTCTGTTGACAAGAACCTCCACTTGGTTACACCTTAAATATCCCAGGAAAGAGAAAAATGGATAAAGAAGTTGTGGTCCTTATGTACAATGGAATATCACTCAGCCATGAAATCAACGTCATAAGGCTAGAAGCAGCATGATGAGTGGATTTAGGTACGACGATTCTAAGTGAAATAAGTCACACAGAAAAAGACACTTGTCATAAGATATCACTTATAGAGGGAATGTAAAAACCGCTACCCTTGAACTGAATTACAAAACAGAATAGAGTCACATGTTTAGAAAACACACTATGGTTGCTTAACGGGAAAGGTGAGGTGGGGTGATGCATAAAACAAGGGTTTCAAATTAGCTCAGATACCGCTCCATAAACCCAATATGTAATAGACAAGACCTACTCCTTGCTCAATGAATTGGACTCAACACCCCCTATTCACCGCCCAAGAATATATCTGACTAGTAAGAATCTTAAAACCTATGTATTGATAACTCTCTGTAAGTGAGTCAAGTGGGTGTAAAGCGGCAGAAACACAGCAGTGAAAAGCTGCTAAACCCCATTATAAAAATCAATTACTTTTAGAAACCCGTGAAACAAAGACAGTGAAAGAGAGAGAAATTCTTACAAAGTTCGCTCAGGGGCTGTGATGCCACCTGTATTGACCATATCTAGACCCACAGCTGATTGAGACATAAGGGTGGACACTCTTGGGGCTGAGTGGTTTGGTGAGGTTGGGTGAGCAAACGCAGACCCTTTAAAGTAATACTGCGTGGTACCCATCCCATGGGTCGCAAATCTCCAGGTTCAAGGGCATCTTCCTACATCGAAAACATGCATGAGAAACCCAGAAGATGGTACACCGTGTGATCGGGAAAGGTTTCCAAAACGCACCTCATTTCTCATCTCCTTGTTCTTGGGTTCGCCATTCCAGCCGCTTTACTAGCAATCTCCGTCCTTGGAGAATCAGCACCTTAACCTCCTGTTCCGTACAGGTTGCAATTTTTCCTGAGGATGAACGGGAAGAGGGGGAACCAATGAGAGACTAGCTCTAGGTGTTGGGACAGTCACAGGTCACTCTATTTTCCCATCAGGAAGAAGAATTAACCACAGGCTCAGCCTGCCGCCCGGGAGCAGAATAGGGCCTGAAGCAATCCTGCGCTTTTGCGGCCAGCTCCCAAGAAAGCGAGTTGAAAAATGGAGCTCAGGGGCACTGCAATTCACAAACCTGCAGACTTATAAATGATGACTCTCGTCCACAAATATATTGAGGGAAGACAACGAGGAGGATTTGAAAGCAAGGCAGATTTGCAGGAAACAGATTTCAGGAGGGTGATTCGAATCGCCTTTAAAGCACAGGAAAAGCGGCAAAACCTCGACAATGATGCCCTTGGCCAAAAAGGGCGTATGCGTTTTTTCCTGAATATATTCAAGAAAAAACGCATACGCCTTTTTGGCCAACCAAGCAACCTGGAAAGGCAAATCAGCGCTACAAAGAAGTCTCGCTTCCCATCGGTCAAAAGGGCCATGCTGAATAAAGTGTCAAAACCAGAAATGGAGGACAGGCCCTGGAGAAACGGGAGCCTGGCTACGCTGATGGGCGGGATGTAAATTGCCAACAGCCACTCTGGAGAAGTGCACGGTGTGTCCTGAAACATCTAAAAAACTCAGCTTAGGGAGCATAGGGCACATCCACTCATGGGCGTATAAATTGGGAAAACTAAAAATCAGCAAGACAGAGGCACCCCAAAGTTTAGGGCTGCTCTGTTGACAAGAACCTCCACTTGGTTACACCTTAAATATCCCAGGAAAGAGAAAAATGGATAAAGAAGTTGTGGTCCTTATGTACAATGGAATATCACTCAGCCATGAAATCAACGTCATAAGGCTAGTAGCAGCATGATGAGTGGATTTAGGTACGACGATTCTAACTGAAATAAGTCACACAGAAAAAGACACTTATCATAAGATATCACTTATAGAGGGAATGTAAAAACCGCTACCCTTGAACTGAATTACAAAACAGAATAGAGTCACACGTTTAGAAAACACACTATGGCTGCTTAACGGGAAAGGTGAGGTGGGGTGATGCATAAAACAAGGGTTTCAAATTATCTCAGATACCGTTCCATAAACCCAATATGTAATAGACAAGACCTACTCCTTGCTCAATGAATTGGACTCAACACCCCCTATTCACCGCCCAAGAATATATCTGACTAGTAAGAATCTTAAAACCAATGCATTGATATCTCTCTGTAAGTGAGTCAAGTGGGTGTAAAGCGGCAAAATCACAGCAGTGAAAAGCAGGTAAACCCCATTATAAAAATCAATTACTTTTAAAAACCCGTGAAACAAAGACAGTGAAAGGGAGAGAAATTCTTACAAAAGTCGTTCAGGGGCTGTGATGCCACCTGGATTGACCATATCTAGACCCACAGCTGATTGAGACATAACGGTGGACACTCTTGGGGCTGAGAGGTTTGGTGAGGTTGGGTGAGCAAACGCAGACCCTTTAAAGTAATACTGCGTGGTACCCATCCCATGGGTCCCAAATCTCCAGGTTCAAGGGCATCTTCCTACATCGAAAACATGCATGAGAAACCCAGAAGATGGTACACCGTGTGATCGGGAAAGGTTTCTAAAACGCACCTCACTTTTCATCTCCTTGTGCTCGGGTTCGCCATTCCAGCCGCTTTACTAGCAATCTCCCTACTTGGAGATTCAGCACCTTTAACCTCCTGTTCTGTACAGGTTGCAATTTGTCCTGAGGATGAACGGGAAGAGGGGGAACCAATGAGAGACTAGCTCTAGGTGTTGGGACAGGCACAGGTCACTCTATTTTCCCATCAGGAAGAAGAATTAACCACAGGCTCAGCCTGCCGCCCGGGACCAGAATAGGGCCTGAAGCACTCCTGCTCTTTTGCGGCCAGCTCCCAAGAAAGCGAGTTGAAAAATGGAGCTCAGGGGCACTGCAATTCACAAACCTGCAGACTTATAAATGATGACTCTCGTCCACGAATATATTGAGGGAAGGCAACGAAGAGGATTTGAAAGCAAGGCAGAATTGCAGGAAACAGATTTCAGGAGGGAGATTCGAATCGCCTTTAAAGCACAGGAAAAGCGGCAAAACCTCGAAAATGATGCCCTTGGCCAAAAAGGGCGTATGCGTTTTTTCCTGAATATATTCAGGAAAAAACGCATACGCCCTTTTTGGCCAACCAAGCAACCTGGAAAGGCAAATCAGCGCTACAAAGAAGTCTCGCTTCCCATCGGTCAAAAGGGCCATGCTGAATAAAGTGTCAAAACCAGAAATGCAGGACAGGCCATGGAGAAACGGGAGCCTGGCTACGCTGATGGGCGGGATGTAAATTGCCAACAGCCACTCTGGAGAAGTGCACGGTGTGTCCTGAAACATCTACAAAACTCAGCTTAGGGAGCATAGGGCACATCCACTCATGGGCGTATAAATTGGGAAAACTAAAAATCAGCAAGACACAGGCACCCCAAAATTTAGGGCTGCTCTGTTGACAAGAACCTCCACTTCGTTACACCTTAAATATCCCAGGAAAGAGAAAAATGGATAAAGAAGTTGTGGTCCTTATGTACAATGGAATATCACTCAGCCATGAAATCAACGTCATAAGGCTAGTAGCAGCATGATGAGTGGATTTAGGTACGACGATTCTAACTGAAATAAGTCACACAGAAAAAGACACTTATCATAAGATATCACTTATAGAGGGAATGTAAAAACCGCTACCCTTGAACTGAATTACAAAACAGAATAGAGTAACAGGTTTAGAAAACACACTATGGCTGCTTAATGGGAAAGGTGAGGTGGGGTGATGCATAAAACAAGGGTTTCAAATTATCTCAGATACCGTTCCGTAAACCCAATATGTAATAGACAAGACCTACTCCTTGCTCAATGAATTGGACTCAACACCCCCTATTCACCGCCCAAGAATATATCTGAGTAGTAAGAATCTTAAAACCAATGCATTGATATCTCTCTGTAAGTGAGTCAAGTGGGTGTAAAGCGGCAAAATCACAGCAGTGAAAAGCAGGTAAACCCCATTATAAAAATCAATTACTTTTAAAAACCCGTGAAACAAAGACAGTGAAAGAGAGAGAAATTCTTACAAAATTCGATCAGGGGCTGTGATGCTACCTGGATTGACCATATCTAGACCCACAGCTGATTGAGACATAAGGGTGGACACTCTTGGGGCTGAGAGGTTTGGTGAGGTTGGGTGAGCAAACGCAGACCCTTTAAAGTAATACTGCGTGGTACCCATCCCATGGGTCCCAAATCTCCAGGTTCAAGGGCATCTTCCTACATCGAAAACATGCATGAGAGACCCAGAAGATGGTACACCGTGTGATCCGGAAAGGTTTCTAAAACGCACCTCATTTTTCATCTCCTTGTGCTCGGGTTCGCCATTCCAGCCGCTTTACTAGCAATCTCCCTCCTTGGAGATTCAGCACCTTTAACCTCCTGTTCTGTACAGGTTGCAATTTGTCCTGAGGATGAACGGGAAGAGTGGGATCCAATGAGAGACTAGCTCTAGGTGTTGGGACAGGCACAGGTCACTCTATTTTCCCATCAGGAAGAAGAATTAACCACAGGCTCAGCCTGCCGCCCGGGACCACAATAGGGCCTGAAGCAATCCTGCGCTTTTGCGGCCAGCTCCCAAGAAAGCGAGTTGAAAAATGGAGCTCAGGGGCACTGCAATTCACAAACCTGCAGAATTATAAATGATGACTCTCGTCCACGAATATATTGAGGGAAGGCAACGAAGAGGATTTGAAAGCAAGGCAGAATTGCAGGAAACAGATTTCAGGAGGGAGATTCGAATCGCCTTTAAAGCACAGGAAAAGCGGCAAAACCTCGACAATGATGCCCTTGGCCAAAAAGGGCGTATGCGTTTTTTCCTGAATATATTCAGGAAAAAACGCATACGCCCTTTTTGGCCAACCAAGCAACCTGGAAAGGCAAATCGGCGCTACAAAGAAGTCTCGCTTCCCATCGGTCAAAAGGGCCATGCTGAATAAAGTGTCAAAACCAGAAATGCAGGACAGGCCATGAAGAAACGGGAGCCTGGCTACGCTGATGGGCAGGATGTAAATTGCCAACAGCCACTCTGGAGAAGTGCACGGTGTGTCCTGAAACATCTAAAAAACTCAGCTTAGGGAGCATAGGGCACTTCCACTCATGGGCGTATAAATTGGGAAAACTAAAAATCAGCAAGACACAGGCACCCCAAAGTTTAGGGCTGCTCTGTTGACAAGAACCTCCACTTCGTTACACCTTAAATATCCCAGGAAAGAGAAAAATGGATAAAGAAGTTGTGGTCCTTATGTACAATGGAATATCACTCAGCCATGAAATCAACGTCATAAGGCTAGTAGCAGCATGATGAGTGGATTTAGGTACGACGATTCTAAGTGAAATAAGTCACACAGAAAAAGACACTTATCATAAGATATGACTTATAGAGGGAATGTAAAAACCGCTACCCTTGAACTGAATTACAAAACAGAATAGAGTCACACGTTTAGAAAACACACTATGGCTGCTTATCGGGAAAGGTGAAGTGGGGTGATGCATAAAACAAGGGTTTCAAATTATCTGAGATACCGTTCCATAAACCCAATATGTAATAGACAAGACCTACTCCTTGCTCAATGAATTGGACTCAACACCCCCTATTCACCGCCCACGAATATATCTGACTAGTAAGAATCTTAAAACCTACGCATTGATATCTCTCTGTAAGTGAGTCAAGTGGGTGTAAAGCGGCAAAAACACAGGAGTGAAAAGCAGGTAAACCCCATTATAAATATCAATTACTTTTAAAAACCCGTGAAACAAAGACAGTGAAAGAGAGAGAAATTCTTAAAAAGTCGTTCAGGGGCTGTGATGCCACCTGGATTGACCATATCTAGACCCACAGCTGATTGAGACATAAGGGTGGACACTCTTGGGGCTGAGAGGTTTGGTGAGGTTGGGTGAGCAAACGCAGACCCTATAAAGTAATACTGCGTGGTACCCATCCCATGGGTCCCAAATCTCCAGGTTCAAGGGCATCTTCCTACATCGAAAACATTCATGAGAAACCCAGAAGATGGTACACCGTGTGATCGGGAAAGGTTTCTAAAACGCACCTAATTTCTCATCTCCTTGTGCTTGGGTTCGCCATTCCAGCCGCTTTACTAGCAATCTCCCTACTTGGAGAATCAGCACCTTTAACCTCCTGTTCCGTACAGGTTGCAATTTGTCCTGAGGATGAACGGGAAGAGGGGGAACCAATGAGAGACTAGCTCTAGGTGTTGGGACAGGCACAGGTCACTCTATTTTCCCCTCAAGAAGAAGAATTAACCAGAGGCTCAGCATGCTGCCTGGGACCAGAATAGGGCCTGAAGCAATCCTGCGCTTTTGCGGCCAGCGCCCAAGAAAGCGAGTTGAAAAATGGCGCTCAGGGGCACTGCAATTCACAAACCTGCAGACTTATAAATGATGACTCTCGTCCACAAATATATTGATGGAAGGAAACGAAGAGGATTTGAAAGCAAGGCAAAATTGCAGGAAACAGATTTCAGGAGGGAGATTCGAATCGCATTTAAAGCACAGGAAAGGCGGCAAAACCTCGACAATGATGCCCTTGGCCAAAAAGGGCGTATGCGTTTTTTACTGAATATATTCAGGAAAAAACGCATACGCCCTTTTTGGCCAACCAAGCAACCTGGAAAGGCAAATCAGCGCTACAAAGAAGTCTCGCTTCCCATCGGTCAAAAGGGCCATGCTGAATAAAGTGTCAAAACCAGAAATGCAGGACAGGCCATGGAGAAACGGGCGTCTGGCTACGCTGATGGGCCGGACGTAAATTGCCAACAGCCACTCTGGAGAAGTGCACGGTGTGTCCTGAAACATCTACAAAACTCAGCTTAGGGAGCATAGGGCACATCCACTCATGGGCGTATAAATTGGGAAATCTAAAAATCAGCAAGACACAGGCACCCCAAAATTTATGGCTGCTCTGTTGACAAGAACCTCCACTTGGTTACACCTTAAATATCCCAGGAAAGAGAAAAATGGATAAAGAAGTTGTGGTCCTTATGTACAATGGAATATCTCTCAGCCATGAAATCAACGTCATAAGGCTAGTAGCAGCATGATGAGTGGATTTAGGTACGTCGATTCTAAGTGAAATAAGTCACACAGAAAAAGACACTTATCAGAAGATATGACTTATAGAGGGAATGTAAAAACCGCTACCCTTGAACTGAATTACAAAACAGAATAGAGTCACACGTTTAGAAAACACACTATGGCTGCTTAACGGGAAAGGTGAGGTGGGGTGATGCATAAAACAAGGGTTTCAAATTATCTCAGATACCGTTCCATAAACCCAATATGTAATAGACAAGACCTACTCCTTGCTCAAGGAATTGGACTCAGCACCCCCTATTCACCGCCCAAGAATATATCTGACTAGTAAGAATCTTAAAACCAATGCATTGATATCTCTCTGTAAGTGAGTCAAGTGGTTGTAAAGCGGCAAAATCACAGCACTGAAAAGCAGGTAAACCCCATTACAAAAATCAATTACTTTTAAAAACCCGTGAAACAAAGACAGTGAAAGAGAGAGAAATTCTTACAAAATTCGTACAGGGGCTGTGATGCCACCTGGATTGACCATATCTAGACCCACAGCTGATTGAGACATAAGGGTGGACACTCTTGGGGCTGAGAGTTTTGGTGAGGTTGGGTGAGCAAACGCAGACCCATTAAAGTAATACTGCGTGGTACCCATCCCATGGGTCCCGAATCTCCAGGTTCAAGGGCATCTTCCTACATCGAAAACATGCATGAGAAACCCAGAAGATGGTACACCGTGTGATCGGGAAAGGTTTCTAAAACGCACCACATTTCTCATCTCCTTGTGCTCGGGTTCGCCATTCCAACCGCTTTACTAGCAATCTCGTTCCTTGGAGAATCAGCACCTTTAACCTCCTGTTCCGTACAGGTTGCAATTTGTCCTGAGGATGAACGGGAAGAGGGGGAACCAATGAGAGACTAGCTCTAGGTGTTGGGACAGGCACAGGTCACTCTATTTTCCCATCAGGAAGAAGAATTAACCACAGGCTCAGCCTGCCGCCCGGGACCAGAATAGGGCCTGAAGCAATCCTGCGCCTTTGCGGCCAGCTCCCAAGAAAGCGAGTTGAAAAATGGAGCTCAGGGGCACTGCAATTCACAAACCTGCAGACTTATAAATGATGACGCTCGTCCACAAATATATTGATGGAAGGAAACGAAGAGGATTTGAAAGCAAGGCAGAATTGCAGGAAACAGATTTCAGGAGGGAGATTCGAATCGCCTTTAAAGCACAGGAAAAGCGGCAAAACCTCGACAATGATGCCCTTGGCCAAAAAGGGCGTAGGCGTTTTTTCCTGAATATATTCAGGAAAAAACGCATACGCCCTTTTTGGCCAACCAAGCAACCTGGAAAGGCAAATCATCGCTACAAAGAAGTCTCGCTTCCCATCGGTCAAAAGGGCCATGCTGAATAAAGTGTCAAAAACAGAAATGCAGGACAGGCCATGGAGAAACGGGATCCTGGCTACGCTGATGAGCGGGATGTAAATTGCCAACAGCCACTCTGGAGAAGTGCACGGTGTGTCCTGAAACATCTAAAATACTCAGCTTAGGGAGCATAGGGCACTTCCACTCATGGGCGTATAAATTGGGAAAACTAAAAATCTGCAAGACACAGGCACCCCAAAGTTTAGGGCTGCTCTGTTGACAAGAACCTCCACTTGGTTACACCTTAAATATCCCAGGAAAGAGAAAAATGGATAAAGAAGTTGTGGTCCTTATGTACAATGGAATATCACTCAGCCATGAAATCAACGTCATAAGGCTAGTAGCAGCATGATGAGTGGATTTAGGTACGACGATTCTAAGTGAAATAAGTCACACAGAAAAAGACACTTATCATAAGATATCACTTATAGAGGGAATGTAAACACCGCTACCCTTGAACTGAATTACAAAACAGAATAGAGTCACAAGTTTAGAAAACACACTATGTCTGCTTAACGGGAAAGGTGAGGTGGGGTGATGCATAACACAAGGGTTTCAAATTATCTCAGATACCGTTCCATAAACCCAATATGTAATAGACAAGACCTACTCCTTGCTCAATGAATTGGACTCAACACCCCCTATTCACCGCCCAAGAATATATCTGACTAGTAAGAATCTTAAAACCAATGCATTGATATCTCTCTGTAAGTGAGTCAAGTGGGTGTAAAGCGGCAAAATCACAGCACTGAAAAGCAGGTAAACCCCATTATAAAAATCAATTACTTTTAAAAACCCGTGAAACAAAGACAGTGAAAGAGAGAGAAATTCTTACAAAAGTCGTTCAGGGGCTGTGATGCCACCTGGATTGACCATATCTAGACCCATAGCTGATTGAGACATAAGGGTGGACACTCTTGCGGCGGAGAGGTTTGGTGAGGTTGGGTGAGCAAACGCAGACCCTTTAAAGTAATACTGCGTGGTACCCATCCCATGGGTCGCAAATCTCCAGGTTCAAGGGCATCTTCCTACATCGAAAACATGCATGAGAAACCCAGAAGATGGTACACCGTGTGATCGGGAAAGGTTTCTAAAACGCACCTCATTTCTCATCTCCTTGTGCTCGGGTTCGCCATTCCAACCGCTTTACTAGCAATCTCGTTCCTTGGAGAATCAGCACCTTTAACCTCCTGTTCCGTACAGCTTGCAATTTGTCCTGAGGATGAACGGGAAGAGGGGGAACCAATGAAAGACTAGCTCTAGGTGTTGGGACAGGCACAGGTCACTCTATTTTCCCCTCAGGAAGAAGAATTAACCACAGGCTCAGCCTGCCGCCCGGGACCAGAATAGGGCCTGAAGCAATCCTGCGCTTTTGCGGCCAGCGCCCAAGAAAGCGAGTTGAAAAATGGAGCTCAGGGGCACTGCAATTCACAAAGCTGCAGACTTATAAATGATGACTCTCGTCCACAAATATATTGAGGGAAGGCAACGAAGAGGATTTGAAAGCAAGGCAGAATTGCAGGAAACAGATTTCAGGAGGGAGATTCGAATCGCCTTTAAAGCACAGGAAAAGCGGCAAAACCTCGACAATGATGCCCTTGGCCAAAAAGGGCGTATGCGTTTTTTCCTGAATATATTCAGGAAAAAACGCATACGCCCTTTTTGGCCAACCAAGCAACCTGGAAAGGCAAATCAGCGCTACGAAGAAGTCTCGCTTCCCATCGGTCAAAAGGGCCATGCTGAATAAAGTGTCAAAACCAGAAATGCAGGACAGGCCATGGAGAAACGGGAGCCTGGCTACGCTGATGGGCGGGATGTAAATTGCCAACAGCCACTCTGGAGAAGTGCACGGTGTGTCCTGAAACATCTAAAAAACTGAGCTTAGGGAGCATAGGGCACTTCCACTCATGGGCGTATAAATTGGGAAAACTAAAAATCAGCAAGACACAGGCACCCCAAAGTTTAGGGCTGCTCTGTTGACAAGAACCTCCACTTCGTTACACCTTAAATATCCCAGGAAAGAGAAAAATGGATAAAGAAGTGGTGGTCCTTATGTACAATGGAATATCACTCAGCCATGAAATCAACGTCATAAGGCTAGTAGCAGCATGATGAGTGGATTTAGGTACGACGATTCTAAGTGAAATAAGTCACACAGAAAAAGACACTTGTCATAAGATATCACTTATAGAGGGAATGTAAAAACCGCTACCCTTGAACTGAATTACAAAACAGAATAGAGTCACACGTTTAGAAAACACACTATGGCTGCTTAACGGGAAAGGTGAGGTGGGATGATGCATAAAACAAGGGTTTCAAATTATCTCAGATACCGTTCCATAAACCCAATATGTAATAGACAAGACCTACTCCTTGCTCAAGGAATTGGACTCAACACCCCCTATTCACCGCCCAAGAATATATCTGACTAGTAAGAATCTTAAAACCTATGCATTGATATCTCTCTGTAAGTGAGTCAAGTGGGTGTAAAGCGGCAAAATCACAGCAGTGAAAAGCAGGTAAACCCCATTATAAAAATCAATTACTTTTAAAAACCCGTGAAACAAAGACAGTGAAAGAGAGCGAAATTCTTACAAAATTCGTTCAGGGGCTGTGATGCCACCTGGATTGACCATATCTAGACCCACAGCTGATTGAGACATAAGGGTGGACACTCTTGGGGCTGAGAGGTTTGGTGAGGTTGGGTGAGCAAACGCAGCCCCTTTAAAGTAATACTGCGTGGTACCCATCACATGGGTCCCAAATCTCCAGGTTGAAGGGCATCTTCCTACATCGAAAACATGCATGAGAAACCCAGAAGATGGTACACCGTGTGATCGGGAAAGGTTTCTAAATCGCACCTCATTTCTCATCTCCTTGTGCTCGGGTTCGCCATTCCAGCCGCTTTACTAGCAATCTCCCTCCTTGGAGAATCAGCACCTTTAACCTCCTGTTCCGTACAGGTTGCAATTTGTCCTGAGGATGAACGGGAAGAGGGGGAACCAATGAGAGACTAGCTCTAGGTGTTGGGACAGGCACAGGTCACTCTATTTTCCCCTCAGGAAGAAGAATTAACCACAGGCTCAGCCTGCCGCCCGGGACCAGAATAGGGCCTGAAGCAATCCTGCGCTTTTGCGGCCAGCGCCCAAGAAAGCGAGTTGAAAAATGGAGCTCAGGGGCACTGCAATTCACAAACCTGCAGACTTATAAATGATGACTCTCGTCCACAAATATATTGAGGGAAGGCAACGAAGAGGATTTGAAAGCAAGGCAGAATTGTAGGAAACAGATTTGAGGAGGGAGATTCGAATCGCCTTTAAAGCACAGGAAAAGCGGCAAAACCTCGACAATGATGCCCTTGGCCAAAAAGGGCGTATGCGTTTTTTCCTGAATATATTCAGGAAAAAACGCATACGCCCTTTTTGGCCAACCAAGCAACCTGGAAAGGCAAATCAGCGCTACAAAGAAGTCTCGCTTCCCATCGGTCAAAAGGGCCATGCTGAATAAAGTGTTAAAACCAGAAATGCAGGACAGGCCATGGAGAAACGGGAGCCTGGCTACGCTGATGGGCGGGATGTAAATTGCCAACAGCCACTCTGGAGAAGTGCACGGTGTGTCCTGAAACATCTACAAAACTGAGCTTAGGGAGCATAGGGCACATCCACTCATGTGCGTATAAATTGGGAAAACTAAAAATCAGCAAGACACAGGCACCCCAAAGTTTAGGGCTGCTCTGTTGACAAGAATCTCCCCTTCGTTAAACCTTAAATATCCCAGGAAAGAGAAAAATGGATAAAGAAGTTGTGGTCCTTATGTACAATGGAATATCACTCAGCCATGAAATCAACGTCATAAGGCTAGTAGCAGCATGATGATTGGATTTAGGTACGACGATTCTAAGTGAAATAAGTCACACAGAAAAAGACACTTATCATAAGATATGACTTATAGAGGGAATGTAAAAACCGCTACCCTTGAACTGAATTACAAAACAGAATAGAGTCACACGTTTAGAAAACACACTATGGCTGCTTAACGGGAAAGGTGAGGTGGGGTGATGCATACAACAAGGGTTTCAAATTATCTCAGATACCGTTCCATAAACCCAATATGTAATAGACAAGCCCTACTCCTTCCTCAATGAATTGGACTCAACAACCCCAATTCACCGCCCAAGAATATATCTGACTAGTAAGAATCTTGAAACCTATGCATTGATATCTCTCTGTAAGTGAGTCAAGTGGGTGTAAAGCGGCAAAATCACAGCAGTGAAAAGCAGGTAAACCCCATTATAAAAATCAATTACTTTTAAAAACCCGTGAAACAAAGACAGTGAAAGAGAGAGAAATTCTTACAAAAGTCGTTCAGGGGCTGTGATGCCACCTGGATTGACCATATCTAGACCCACAGCTGATTGAGACATAAGGGTGGACACTCTTGGGGCTGAGAGGTTTGGTGAGGTTGGGTGAGCAAACGCAGACCCTTTAAAGTAATACTGCGTGGTACCCATCCCATGGGTCCCAAATCTCCAGGTTCAAGGGCATCTTCCTACATCGAAAACATGCATGAGAAACCCAGAAGATGGTACACCGTGTGATCGGGAAAGGTTTCTAAAACGCACCTCATTTCTCATCTCCTTGTGCTCGGGTTCGCCTTTCCAGCCGCTTTACTAGCAATCTCCCTCCTTGGAGAATCAGCACCTTTAACCTCCTGTTCCGTACAGGTTGCAATTTGTCCTGAGGATGAACGGGAAGAGGGGGAACCAATGAGAGACTAGCTCTAGGTGTTGGGACAGGCACAGGTCACTCTATTTTCCCATTAGGAAGAAGAATTAACCACAGGCTAGGTCTGCCGCCTGGGACCAGAATAGGGTCTGAAGCAATCCTGCGCTTTTGCGCCTATGTCCCAAGAAAGCGAGTTGAAAAATGGAGCTCAGGGGAACTGCAATTCACAAACCTGCAGACTTATAAATGATGACTCTCGTCCACAAATATATTGAGGGAAGGCAACGAAGAGGATTTGAAAGCAAGGCAGAATTGCAGGAAACAGATTTCAGGAGGGAGATTCGAATCGCCTTTAAAGCACAGGAAAAGCGGCAAAACCTCGACAATGATGCCCTTGGCCAAAAAGGGCGTATGCGTTTTTTCTTGAATATATTCAGGAAAAAACGCATACGCCCTTTTTGGCCAACCAAGCAACCTGGAAAGGCAAATCAGCGCTACAAAGAAGTCTCGCTTCCCATCGGTCAAAAGGGCCATGCTGAATAAAGTGTCAAAACAAGAAATGCAGGAGAGGCCATGGAGAAACGGGACTCTGGCTACGCTGACGGGCGGGATGTAAATTGCCAACAGCCACTCTGGAGAAGTGCATGGTGTGTCCTGAAACATCTAAAAAACTCAGCTTAGGGAGCATAGGGCACTTCCACTCATGGGCGTATAAATTGGGAAAACTAAAAATCAGCAAGACACAGGCACCCCAAAGTTTAGGGCTGCTCTGTTGACAAGAACCTCCACTTGGTTACACCTTAAATATCCCAGGAAAGAGAAAAATGGATAAAGAAGTTGTGGTCCTTATGTACAATGGAATATCACTCAGCCATGAAATCAACGTCATAAGGCTAGAAGCAGCATGATGAGTGGATTTAGGTACGACGATTCTAAGTGAAATAAGTCACACAGAAAAAGACACTTGTCATAAGATATCACTTATAGAGGGAATGTAAAAACCGCTACCCTTGAACTGAATTACAAAACAGAATAGAGTCACACGTTTAGAAAACACACTATGGTTGCTTAACGGGAAAGGTGAGGTGGGGTGATGCATAAAACAAGGGTTTCAAATTAGCTCAGATACCGTTCCATAAACCCAATATGTAATAGACAAGACCTACTCCTTGCTCAATGAATTGGACTCAACACCCCCTATTCACCGCCCAAGAATATATCTGACTAGTAAGAATCTTAAAACCTATGTATTGATAACTCTCTGTAAGTGAGTCAAGTGGGTGTAAAGCGGCAGAAACACAGCAGTGAAAAGCTGCTAAACCCCATTATAAAAATCAATTACTTTTAGAAACCCGTGAAACAAAGACAGTGAAAGAGAGAGAAATTCTTACAAAGTTCGCTCAGGGGCTGTGATGCCACCTGTACTGACCATATCTAGACCCACAGCTGATTGAGACATAAGGGTGGACACTCTTGGGGCTGAGTGGTTTGGTGAGGTTGGGTGAGCAAACGCAGACCCTTTAAAGTAATACTGCGTGGTACCCATCCCATGGGTCGCAAATCTCCAGGTTCAAGGGCATCTTCCTACATCGAAAACATGCATGAGAAACCCAGAAGATGGTACACCGTGTGATCGGGAAAGGTTTCCAAAACGCACCTCATTTCTCATCTCCTTGTTCTTGGGTTCGCCATTCCAGCCGCTTTACTAGCAATCTCCGTCCTTGGAGAATCAGCACCTTAACCTCCTGTTCCGTACAGGTTGCAATTTTTCCTGAGGATGAACGGGAAGAGGGGGAACCAATGAGAGACTAGCTCTAGGTGTTGGGACAGTCACAGGTCACTCTATTTTCCCATCAGGAAGAAGAATTAACCACAGGCTCAGCCTGCCGCCCGGGAGCAGAATAGGGCCTGAAGCAATCCTGCGCTTTTGCGGCCAGCTCCCAAGAAAGCGAGTTGAAAAATGGAGCTCAGGGGCACTGCAATTCACAAACCTGCAGACTTATAAATGATGACTCTCGTCCACAAATATATTGAGGGAAGACAACGAGGAGGATTTGAAAGCAAGGCAGATTTGCAGGAAACAGATTTCAGGAGGGTGATTCGAATCGCCTTTAAAGCACAGGAAAAGCGGCAAAACCTCGACAATGATGCCCTTGGCCAAAAAGGGCGTATGCGTTTTTTCCTGAATATATTCAAGAAAAAACGCATACGCCTTTTTGGCCAACCAAGCAACCTGGAAAGGCAAATCAGCGCTACAAAGAAGTCTCGCTTCCCATCGGTCAAAAGGGCCATGCTGAATAAAGTGTCAAAACCAGAAATGGAGGACAGGCCCTGGAGAAACGGGAGCCTGGCTACGCTGATGGGCGGGATGTAAATTGCCAACAGCCACTCTGGAGAAGTGCACGGTGTGTCCTGAAACATCTAAAAAACTCAGCTTAGGGAGCATAGGGCACTTCCACTCATGGGCGTATAAATTGGGAAAATTAAAAATCAGCAAGACACAGGCACCGCAAAGTTTAGGGCTGCTCTGTTGACAAGAACCTCCACTTGGTTACACCTTAAATATCCCAGGAAAGAGAAAAATGGATAAAGAAGTTGTGGTCCTTATGTACAATGGAATATCACTCAGCCATGAAATCAACGTCATAAGGCTAGTAGCAGCATGATGAGTGGATTTAGGTACGACGATTCTAAGTGAAATAAGTCACACAGAAAAAGCCACTTATCATAAGATATCACTTATAGAGGGAATGTAAAAACCGCTACCCTTGAACTGAATTACAAAACAAAATAGAGTCACACGTTTAGAAAACACACTACGGCTGCTTAACGGGAAAGGTGAGGTGGGGTGAAGCATAAAACAAGGGTTTCAAATTAGCTCAGATACCGTTCCATAAACCCAATATGTAATAGACAAGACCTACTCCTTGCTCAATGAATTGGACTCAACACCCCCTATTCACCGCCCAAGAATATATCTGACTAGTAAGAATCTTGAAACCTATGCATTAATATCTCTCTGTAAGTGAGTCAAGTGGGTGTAAGGCGGCAAAATCACAGCAGTGAAAAGCAGGTAAACCCCATTATAAAAATCAATTACTTTTAGAAACCCGTGAAACAAAGACAGTGAAACAAAGAGAAATTCTTACAAAATTCGTTCTGGGGCTGTGGTGCCACCTGGATTGACCATATCTAGACCCACAGCTGATTGAGACATAAGGGTGGACACTCTTGGGGCTGAGAGGTTTGGTGAGGTTGGGTGAGCAAACGCAGACCCTTTAAAGTAATACTGCGTGGTACCCATCCCATGGGGCCCAAATCTTCAGGTTCAAGGGCATCTTCCTACATCGAAAACATGCATGAGAAACCCAGAAGATGGTACACCGTGTGATCGGGAAAGGTTTCTAAAACGCACCTCATTTCTCATCTCCTTGTGCTCGGGTTCGCCATTCCAGCCGCTTTACTAGCAATCTCCCTCCTTGGAGAATCAGCACGTTTAACCTCCAGTTCCGTACAGGTTGCAATTTGTCCTGAGGATGAACGGGAAGAGGGGGAACCAATGAGAGACTAGCTCTAGGTGTTGGGACAGGCACAGGTCACTCTATTTTACCATCAGGAAGAAGAATTAACCACAGGCTCAGCCTGCCGCCCGGGACCAGAATAGGGCCTGAAGCAATCCTGCGCTTTTGCGGCCAGCTCCCAAGAAAGCGATTTGAAAAATGGAGCTCGGGGGCACTGCAATTCACAAACCTGCAGACTTATAAATGATGACTCTCGTCCACGAATATATTGAGGGAAGGCAACGAAGAGGATTTGAAAGCAAGGCAGAATTGCAGGAAACAGAGTTCAGGAGGGAGATTCGAAACGCCTTTAAAGCACAGGAAAAGCGGCAAAACCTCGACAATGATGCCCTTGGCCAAAAAGGGCGTATGCGTTTTTTCCTGAATATATTCAGGAAAAAACGCATACGCCCTTTTTGGCCAACCAAGCAACCTGGAAAGGCAAATCAGCGCTACAAAGAAGTCTCGCTTCCCATCGGTCAAAAGGGCCATGCTGAATAAAGTGTCAAAACCAGAAATGCAAGACAGGCCATGGAGAAACGGGAGCCTGGCTACGCTGATGGGCGGGATGTAAATTGCCAACAGCCACTCTGGAGAAGTGCACGGTGTGTCCTGAAACATCTAAAAAACTCAGCTTAGGGAGCATAGGGCACTTCCACTCATGGGCGTATAAATTGGGAAAACAAAAAATCAGCAAGACACAGGCACCCCAAAGTTTAGGGCTGCTCTGTTGACAAGAACCTCCACTTCGTTACACCTTAAATATCCCAGGAAAGAGAAAAATGGATAAAGAAGTTGTGGTCCTTATGTACAATGGAATATCACTCAGCCATGAAATCAACGTCATAAGGCTAGTAGCAGCATGATGAGTGGATTTAGGTACGACGATTCTAAGTGAAATAAGTCACACAGAAAACGCCACTTATCATAAGATATCACTTATAGAGGGAATGTAAAAACCGCTACCCTTGAACTGAATTACAAAACAGAATAGAGTCACACGTTTAGAAAACACACTATGGCTGCTTAACGGGAAAGGTGAGGTGGGGTGATGCATAAAACAAGGGTTTCAAATTAGCTCAGATACCGTTCCATAAACCCAATATGTAATAGACAAGCCCTACTCCTTGCTCAATGAATTGGACTCAACAACCCCTATTCACCGCCCAAGAATATATCTGACTAGTAAGAATCTTGAAACCTATGCATTGATATCTCTCTGTAAGTGAGTCAAGTGGGTGTAAAGCGGCAAAATCACAGCAGTGAAAAGCAGGTAAACCCCATTATAAAAATCAATTACTTTTAAAAACCCGTGAAACAAAGACAGTGAAAGAGAGAGAAATTCTTACAAAATTTGTTCAGGGGCTGTGATGCCACCTGGATTGACCATATCTAGACCCACAGCTGATTGAGACATAAGGGTGGACACTCTTGGGGCTGAGAGGTTTGGTGAGGTTGGGTGAGCAAACGCAGACCCTTTAAAGTAATACTGCGTGGTACCCATCCCATGGGTCCCAAATCTCCAGGTTCAAGGGCATCTTCCTACATCGAAAACATGCATGAGAAACCCAGAAGATGGTACACCGTGTGATCGGGAAAGGTTTCCAAAACGCACCTCATTTCTCATCTCCTTGTGCTCGGGTTCGCCATTCCAGCCGCTTTACTAGCAATCTCCCTCCTTGGAGAATCAGCACCTTTAACCTCCTGTTCCGTACAGGTTGCAATTTGTCCTGAGGATGAACGAGAAGAGGGGGAACCAATGAGAGACTAGCTCTAGGTGTTGGGACAGGCACAGGTCACTCTATTTTCCCCTCAGGAAGAAGAATTAACCACAGGCTCAGCCTGCCGCCCGGGACCAGAATAGGGCCTGAAGCAATCCTCCGCTTTTGCGGCCAGCTCCCAAGAAAGCAAGTTGAAAAATGGAGCTCAGGGGCACTGCAATTCACAAACCTGCAGACTTATAAATGATGACTCTCGTCCACAAATATATTGAGGGAAGGCAACGAAGAGAATTTGAAAGCAAGGCAGAATTGCAGGAAACAGATTTCAGGAGGGAGATTCGAATCGCCTTTAAAGCACAGGAAAAGCGGCAAAACCTCGACAATGATGCCCTTGGCCAAAAAGGGCGTATGCGTTTTTTCCTGAATATATTCAGGAAAAAACGCATACGCCCTTTTTGGCCAACCAAGCAACCTGGAAAGGCAAATCAGCGCTACAAAGAAGTCTCGCTTCCCATCGGTCAAAAGGGCCATGCTGAATAAAGTGTCAAAACCAGAAAGGCAGGACAGGCCATGGAGAAACGGGAGCCTGGCTACGCTGATGGGCGGGATGTAAATTGCCAACAGCCACTCTGGAGAAGTGCACGGTGTGTCCTGAAACATCTAAAAAACTCAGCTTAGGGAGCATAGGGCACATCCACTCATGGGCGTATAAATTGGGAAAACTAAAAATCAGCAAGACACAGGCACCCCAAAGTTTAGGGCTGCTCTGTTGACAAGAACCTCCACTTCGTTACACCTTAAATATCCCAGGAAAGAGAAAAATGGATAAAGAAGTTGTGGTCCTTATGTACAATGGAATATCACTCAGCCATGAAATCAACGTCATAAGGCTAGTAGCAGCATGATGAGTGGATTTAGGTATGACGATTCTAAGTGAAATAAGTCACACAGAAAAAGACACTTATCATAAGATATCACTTATAGAGGGAATGTACAAACCGCTACCCTTGAACTGAATTACAAAATAGAATAGAGTCACACGTTTAGAAAACACACTATGGCTGCTTAACGGGAAAGGTGAGGTGGGGTGATGCATAAAACAAGGGTTTCAAATAATCTGAGATACCGTTCCATAAACCCAATATGTAATAGACAAGACCTACTCCTTGCTCAATGAATTGGACTCAACATCCCCTATTCACTGCCCAAGAATATATCTGACTAGTAAGAATCTTAAAACCTATGCATTGATATCTCTCTGTAAGTGAGTCAAGTGGGTGTAAAGCGGCAAAAACACAGCAGTGCAAAGCAGGTAAACCCCATTATAAAAATCAGTTACTTTTAAAATCCCGTGAAACAAAGACAGTGAAACAAAGAGAAATTCTTACAAAATTCGTACAGGGGCTGTGATGCCACCTGGATTGACCATATCTAGACCCACAGCTGATTGAGACATAAGGGTGGACACTCTTGGGGCTGAGAGGTTTGGTGAGGTTGGGTGAGCAAACGCAGACCCTATAAAGTAATACTGCGTGGTACCCATCCCATGGGTCCCAAATCTCCAGGTTCAAGGGCATCTTCCTACATCGAAAACATTCATGAGAAACCCAGAAGATGGTACACCGTGTGATCGGGAAAGGTTTCTAAAACGCACCTCATTTCTCATCTCCTTGTGCTTGGGTTCGCCATGCCAGCCGCTTTACTAGCAATCTCCCTCCTTGGAGAATCAGCACCTTTAACCTCCTGTTCCGTACAGGTTGCAATTTGTCCTGAGGATGAACGGGAAGAGGGGGAACCAATGAGAGACTAGCTCTAGGTGTTGGGACAGGCACAGGTCACTCTATTTTCCCCTCAAGAAGAAGAATTAACCACAGGCTCAGCATGCCGCCTGGCACCAGAATAGGGCCTGAAGCAATCCTGCGCTTTTGCGGCCAGCGCCCAAGAAAGCGAGTTGAAAAATGGCGCTCAGGGGCACTGCAATTCACAAACCTGCAGACTTATAAATGATGACTCTCGTCCACAAATATATTGATGGAAGGAAACGAAGAGGATTTGAAAGCAAGGCAGAATTGCAGGAAACAGATTTCAGGAGGGAGATTCGAATCGCCTTTAAAGCACAGGAAAAGCGGCAAAACCTCGACAATGATGCCCTTGGCCAAAAAGGGCGTATGCGTTTTTTCCTGAATATATTCAGGAAAAAACGCATACGCCCTTTTTGGCCAACCAAGCAACCTGGAAAGGCAAATCAGCGCTACAAAGAAGTCTCGCTTCCCATCGGTCAAAAGGGCCATGCTGAATAAAGTTTCAAAACCAGAAATGCAGGATAGGCCATGAAGAAACGGGAGCCTGGCTACGCTGATGGGCAGGATGTAAATTGCCAACAGCCACTATGGAGAAGTGCACGGTGTGTTCTGAAACATCTAAAAAACTCAGCTTAGGGAGCATAGGGCACTTCCACTCATGGGCGTATAAATTGGGAAAACTAAAAATCTGCAAGACACAGGCACCCCAAAGTTTAGGGCTGCTCTGTTGACAAGAACCTCCACTTGGTTACACCTTAAATATCCCAGGAAAGACAAAAATGGATAAAGAAGTTGTGGTCCTTATGTGCAATGGAATATCACTCAGCCATGAAATCAACGTCATAAGGCTAGTAGCAGCATGATGAGTGGATTTAGGTACGACGATTTTAAGTGAAATAAGTCACACAGAAAAAGACACTTATCATAAGATATCACTTATAGAGGGAATGTAAACACCGCTACCCTTGAACTGAATTACAAAACAAAATAGAGTCACAAGTTTAGAAAACACACTATGTCTGCTTAACGGGAAAGGTGAGGTGGGGTGATGCATAAAACAAGGGTTTCAAATTATCTCAGATACCATTCCATAAACCCAATATGTAATAGACAAGACCTACTCCTTGCTCAAGGAATTGGACTCAGCACCCCCTATTCACCGCCCAAGAATATATCTGACTAGTAAGAATCTTAAAACCAATGCATTGATATCTCTCTGTAAGTGAGTCAAGTGGGTGTAAAGCGGCAAAATCACAGCACTGAAAAGCAGGTAAACCCCATTATAAAAATCAATTACTTTTACAAACCCGTGAAACAAAGACAGTGAAAGAGAGAGAAATTCTTACAAAATTCGTACAGGGGCTGTGATGCCACCTGGATTGACCATATCTAGACCCACAGCTGATTGAGACATAAGGGTGGACACTCTTGGGGCTGAGAGGTTTGGTGAGGTTGGGTGAGCAAACGCAGACCCATTAAAGTAATACTGCGTGGTACCCATCCCATGGGTCCCGAATCTCCAGGTTCAAGGGCATCTTCCTACATCGAAAACATGCATGAGAAACCCAGAAGATGGTACACCGTGTGATCGGGAAAGGTTTCTAAAACGCACCACATTTCTCACCTCCTTGTGCTCGGGTTTGCCATTCCAGCCGCTTTACTAGCAATCTCCCTCCTTGGAGAATCAGCACCTTTAACCTCCTGTTCCGTACAGGTTGCAATTTGTCCTCAGGATGAACGGGAAGAGGGGGAACCAATGAGAGACTAGCTCTAGGTGTTGGGACAGGCACAGGTCACTCTATTTTCCCATCAGGAAGAAGAATTAACCACAGGCTCAGCCTGCCGCCCGGGACCAGAATAGGGCCTGAAGCAATCCTGCGCCTTTGCGGCCAGCTCCCAAGAAAGCGAGTTGAAAAATGGAGCTCAGGGGCACTGCAATTCACAAACCTGCAGACTTATAAATGATGACGCTCGTCCACAAATATATTGATGGAAGGAAACGAAGAGGATTTGAAAGCAAGGCAGAATTGCAGGAAACAGATTTCAGGAGGGAGATTCGAATCGCCTTTAAAGCACAGGAAAAGCGGCAAAACCTCGAAAATGATGCCCTTGGCCAAAAAGGGCGTATGCGTTTTTTCCTGAATATATTCAGGAAAAAACGCATACGCCCTTTTTGGCCAACCAAGCAACCTGGAAAGGCAAATCAGCGCTACAAAGAAGTCTCGCTTCCCATCGGTCAAAAGGGCCATGCTGAATAAAGTGTCAAAACCAGAAATGCAGGACAGGCCATGGAGAAACGGGAGCCTGTCTACGCTGATGGGCGGGATGTAAATTGCCAACAGCCACTCTGGAGAAGTGCACGGTGTGTCCTGAAACATCTACAAAACTCAGCTTAGGGAGCATAGGGCACATCCACTCATGGGCGTATAAATGGGGAAAACTAAAAATCAGCAAGACAGAGGCACCCCAAAATTTAGGGCTGCTCTGTTGACAAGAACCTCCACTTCGTTACACCTTAAATATCCCAGGAAAGAGAAAAATGGATAAAGAAGTTGTGGTCCTTATGTACAATGGAATATCACTCAGCCATGAAATCAACGTCATAAGGCTAGTAGCAGCATGATGAGTGGATTTAGGTACGACGATTCTAACTGAAATAAGTCACACAGAAAAAGACACTTATCATAAGATATCACTTATAGAGGGAATGTAAAAACCGCTACCCTTGAACTGAATTACAAAACAGAATAGAGTCACACGTTTAGAAAACACACTATGGCTGCTTAACGGGAAAGGTGAGGTGGGGTGATGCATAAAACAAGGGTTTCAAATTATCTCAGATACCGTTCCATAAACCCAATATGTAATAGACAAGACCTACTCCTTGCTCAATGAATTGGACTCAACACCCCCTATTCACCGCCCAAGAATATATCTGACTAGTAAGAATCTTAAAACCAATGCATTGATATCTCTCTGTAAGTGAGTCAAGTGGGTGTAAAGCGGCAAAATCACAGCAGTGAAAAGCAGGTAAACCCCATTATAAAAATCAATTCCTTTTAAAAACCCGTGAAACAAAGACAGTGAAAGAGAGAGAAATTCTTACAAAATTCGATCAGGGGCTGTGATGCTACCTGGATTGACCATATCTAGACCCACAGCTGATTGAGACATAAGGGTGGACACTCTTGGGGCTGAGAGGTTTGGTGAGGTTGGGTGAGCAAACGCAGACCCTTTAAAGTAATACTGCGTGGTACCCATCCCATGGGTCCCAAATCTCCAGGTTCAAGGGCATCTTCCTACATCGAAAACATGCATGAGAAACCCAGAAGATGGTACACCGTGTGATCGGGAAAGGTTTCTAAAACGCACCTCACTTTTCATCTCCTTGTGCTCGGGTTCGCCATTCCAGCCGCTTTACTAGCAATCTCCCTACTTGGAGATTCAGCACCTTTAACCTCCTGTTCTGTACAGGTTGCAATTTGTCCTGAGGATGAACGGGAAGAGGGGGAACCAATGAGAGACTAGCTCTAGGTGTTGGGACAGGCACAGGTCACTCTATTTTCCCATCAGGAAGAAGAATTAACCACAGGCTCAGCCTGCCGCCCGGGACCAGAATAGGGCCTGAAGCAATCCTGCGCTTTTGCGGCCAGCGCCCAAGAAAGCGAGTTGAAAAATGGAGCTCAGGGGCACTGCAATTCACAAACCTGCAGACTTATAAATGATGACTCTCGTCCACGAATATATTGAGGGAAGGCAACGAAGAGGATTTGAAAGCAAGGCAGAATTGCAGGAAACAGATTTCAGGAGGGAGATTCGAATCGCCTTTAAAGCACAGGAAAAGCGGCAAAACCTCGAAAATGATGCCCTTGGCCAAAAAGGGCGTATGCGTTTTTTCCTGAATATATTCAGGAAAAAACGCATACGCCCTTTTTGGCCAACCAAGCAACCTGGAAAGGCAAATCAGCGCTACAAAGAAGTCTCGCTTCCCATCGGTCAAAAGGGCCATGCTGAATAAAGTGTCAAAACCAGAAATGCAGGACAGGCCATGGAGAAACGGGAGCCTGGCTACGCTGATGGGCGGGATGTAAATTGCCAACAGCCACTCTGGAGAAGTGCACGGTGTGTCCTGAAACATCTACAAAACTCAGCTTAGGGAGCATAGGGCACATCCACTCATGGGCGTATAAATTGGGAAAACTAAAAATCAGCAAGACACAGGCACCCCAAAATTTAGGGCTGCTCTGTTGACAAGAACCTCCACTTCGTTACACCTTAAATATCCCAGGAAAGAGAAAAATGGATAAAGAAGTTGTGGTCCTTATGTACAATGGAATATCACTCAGCCATGAAATCAACGTCATAAGGCTAGTAGCAGCATGATGAGTGGATTTAGGTACGACGATTCTAACTGAAATAAGTCACACAGAAAAAGACACTTATCATAAGATATCACTTATAGAGGGAATGTAAAAACCGCTACCCTTGAACTGAATTACAAAACAGAATAGAGTAACAGGTTTAGAAAACACACTATGGCTGCTTAATGGGAAAGGTGAGGTGGGGTGATGCATAAAACAAGGGTTTCAAATTATCTCAGATACCGTTCCATAAACCCAATATGTAATAGACAAGACCTACTCCTTGCTCAATGAATTGGACTCAACACCCCCTATTCACCGCCCAAGAATATATCTGAGTAGTAAGAATCTTAAAACCAATGCATTGATATCTCTCTGTAAGTGAGTCAAGTGGGTGTAAAGTGGCAAAATCACAGCAGTGAAAAGCAGGTAAACCCCATTATAAAAATCAATTACTTTTAAAAACCCGTGAAACAAAGACAGTGAAAGAGAGAGAAATTCTTACAAAATTCGATCAGGGGCTGTGATGCTACCTGGATTGACCATATCTAGACCCACAGCTGATTGAGACATAAGGGTGGACACTCTTGGGGCTGAGAGGTTTGGTGAGGTTGGGTGAGCAAACGCAGACCCTTTAAAGTAATACTGCGTGGTACCCATCCCATGGGTCCCAAATCTCCAGGTTCAAGGGCATCTTCCTACATCGAAAACATGCATGAGAGACCCAGAAGATGGTACACCGTGTGATCGGGAAAGGTTTCTAAAACGCACCTCATTTTTCATCTCCTTGTGCTCGGGTTCGCCATTCCAGCCGCTTTACTAGCAATCTCCCTCCTTGGAGATTCAGCACCTTTAACCTCCTGTTCTGTACAGGTTGCAATTTGTCCTGAGGATGAACGGGAAGAGTGGGATCCAATGAGAGACTAGCTCTAGGTGTTGGGACAGGCACAGGTCACTCTATTTTCCCATCAGGAAGAAGAATTAACCACAGGCTCAGCCTGCCGCCCGGGACCACAATAGGGCCTGAAGCAATCCTGCGCTTTTGCGGCCAGCTCCCAAGAAAGCGAGTTGAAAAATGGAGCTCAGGGGCACTGCAATTCACAAACCTGCAGAATTATAAATGATGACTCTCGTCCACGAATATATTGAGGGAAGGCAACGAAGAGGATTTGAAAGCAAGGCAGAATTGCAGGAAACAGATTTCAGGAGGGAGATTCGAATCGCCTTTAAAGCACAGGAAAAGCGGCAAAACCTCGACAATGATGCCGTTGGCCAAAAAGGGCGTATGCGTTTTTTCCTGAATATATTCAGGAAAAAACGCATACGCCCTTTTTGGCCAACCAAGCAACCTGGAAAGGCAAATCAGCGCTACAAAGAAGTCTCGCTTCCCATCGGTCAAAAGGGCCATGCTGAATAAAGTGTCAAAACCAGAAATGCAGGACAGGCCATGAAGAAACGGGAGCCTGGCTACGCTGATGGGCAGGATGTAAATTGCCAACAGCCACTCTGGAGAAGTGCACGGTGTGTCCTGAAACATCTAAAAAACTCAGCTTAGGGAGCATAGGGCACTTCCACTCATGGGCGTATAAATTGGGAAAACTAAAAATCAGCAAGACACAGGCACCCCAAAGTTTAGGGCTGCTCTGTTGACAAGAACCTCCACTTCGTTACACCTTAAATATCCCAGGAAAGAGAAAAATGGATAAAGAAGTTGTGGTCCTTATGTACAATGGAATATCACTCAGCCATGAAATCAACGTCATAAGGCTAGTAGCAGCATGATGAGTGGATTTAGGTATGACGATTCTAAGTGAAATAAGTCACACAGAAAAAGACACTTATCATAAGATATGACTTATAGAGGGAATGTAAAAACCGCTACCCTTGAACTGAATTACAAAACAGAATAGAGTCACACGTTTAGAAAACACACTATGGCTGCTTAACGGGAAAGGTGAAGTGGGGTGATGCATAAAACAAGGGTTTCAAATTATCTGAGATACCGTTCCATAAACCCAATATGTAATAGACAAGACCTACTCCTTGCTCAATGAATTGGACTCAACACCCCCTATTCACCGCCCACGAATATATCTGACTAGTAAGAATCTTAAAACCTACGCATTGATATCTCTCTGTAAGTGAGTCAAGTGGGTGTAAAGCGGCAAAAACACAGGAGTGAAAAGCAGGTAAACCCCATTATAAATATCAATTACTTTTAAAAACCCGTGAAACAAAGACAGTGAAAGAGAGAGAAATTCTTAAAAAGTCGTTCAGGGGCTGTGATGCCACCTGGATTGACCATATCTAGACCCACAGCTGATTGAGACATAAGGGTGGACACTCTTGGGGCTGAGAGGTTTGGTGAGGTTGGGTGAGCAAACGCAGACCCTATAAAGTAATACTGCGTGGTACCCATCCCATGGGTCCCAAATCTCCAGGTTCAAGGGCATCTTCCTACATCGAAAACATTCATGAGAAACCCAGAAGATGGTACACCGTGTGATCGGGAAAGGTTTCTAAAACGCACCTAATTTCTCATCTCCTTGTGCTTGGGTTCGCCATTCCAGCCGCTTTACTAGCAATCTCCCTACTTGGAGAATCAGCACCTTTAACCTCCTGTTCCGTACAGGTTGCAATTTGTCCTGAGGATGAACGGGAAGAGGGGGAACCAATGAGAGACTAGCTCTAGGTGTTGGGACAGGCACAGGTCACTCTATTTTCCCCTCAAGAAGAAGAATTAACCAGAGGCTCAGCATGCTGCCTGGGACCAGAATAGGGCCTGAAGCAATCCTGCGCTTTTGCGGCCAGCGCCCAAGAAAGCGAGTTGAAAAATGGCGCTCAGGGGCACTGCAATTCACAAACCTGCAGACTTATAAATGATGACTCTCGTCCACAAATATATTGATGGAAGGAAACGAAGAGGATTTGAAAGCAAGGCAAAATTGCAGGAAACAGATTTCAGGAGGGAGATTCGAATCGCATTTAAAGCACAGGAAAGGCGGCAAAACCTCGACAATGATGCCCTTGGCCAAAAAGGGCGTATGCGTTTTTTACTGAATATATTCAGGAAAAAACGCATACTCCCTTTTTGGCCAACCAAGCAACCTGGAAAGGCAAATCAGCGCTACAAAGAAGTCTCGCTTCCCATCGGTCAAAAGGGCCATGCTGAATAAAGTGTCAAAACCAGAAATGCAGGACAGGCCATGGAGAAACGGGCGTCTGGCTACGCTGATGGGCCGGACGTAAATTGCCAACAGCCACTCTGGAGAAGTGCACGGTGTGTCCTGAAACATCTACAAAACTCAGCTTAGGGAGCATAGGGCACATCCACTCATGGGCGTATAAATTGGGAAATCTAAAAATCAGCAAGACACAGGCACCCCAAAATTTAGGGCTGCTCTGTTGACAAAAACCTCCACTTGGTTACACCTTAAATATCCCAGGAAAGAGAAAAATGGATAAAGAAGTTGTGGTCCTTATGTACAATGGAATATCACTCAGCCATGAAATCAACGTCATAAGGCTAGTAGCAGCATGATGAGTGGATTTAGGTACGTCGATTCTAAGTGAAATAAGTCACACAGAAAAAGACACTTATCAGAAGATATGACTTATAGAGGGAATGTAAAAACCGCTACCCTTGAACTGAATTACAAAACAGAATAGAGTCACACGTTTAGAAAACACACTATGGCTGCTTAACGGGAAAGGTGAGGTGGGGTGATGCATAAAACAAGGGTTTCAAATTATCTCAGATACCGTTCCATAAACCCAATATGTAATAGACAAGACCTACTCCTTGCTCAAGGAATTGGACTCAGCACCCCCTATTCACCGCCCAAGAATATATCTGACTAGTAAGAATCTTAAAACCAATGCATTGATATCTCTCTGTAAGTGAGTCAAGTGGTTGTAAAGCGGCAAAATCACAGCACTGAAAAGCAGGTAAACCCCATTACAAAAATCAATTACTTTTAAAAACCCGTGAAACAAAGACAGTGAAAGAGAGAGAAATTCTTACAAAATTCGTACAGGGGCTGTGATGCCACCTGGATTGACCATATCTAGACCCACAGCTGATTGAGACATAAGGGTGGACACTCTTGGGGCTGAGAGGTTTGGTGAGGTTGGGTGAGCAAACGCAGACCCATTAAAGTAATACTGCGTGGTACCCATCCCATGGGTCCCGAATCTCCAGGTTCAAGGGCATCTTCCTACATCGAAAACATGCATGAGAAACCCAGAAGATGGTACACCGTGTGATCGGGAAAGGTTTCTAAAACGCACCACATTTCTCATCTCCTTGTGCTCGGGTTCGCCATTCCAACCGCTTTACTAGCAATCTCGTTCCTTGGAGAATCAGCACCTTTAACCTCCTGTTCCGTACAGGTTGCAATTTGTCCTGAGGATGAACGGGAAGAGGGGGAACCAATGAGAGACTAGCTCTAGGTGTTGGGACAGGCACAGGTCACTCTATTTTCCCATCAGGAAGAAGAATTAACCACAGGCTCAGCCTGCCGCCCGGGACCAGAATAGGGCCTGAAGCAATCCTGCGCCTTTGCGGCCAGCTCCCAAGAAAGCGAGTTGAAAAATGGAGCTCAGGGGCACTGCAATTCACAAACCTGCAGACTTATAAATGATGACGCTCGTCCACAAATATATTGATGGAAGGAAACGAAGAGGATTTGAAAGCAAGGCAGAATTGCAGGAAACAGATTTCAGGAGGGAGATTCGAATCGCCTTTAAAGCACAGGAAAAGCGGCAAAACCTCGACAATGATGCCCTTGGCCAAAAAGGGCCTAGGCGTTTTTTCCTGAATATATTCAGGAAAAAACGCATACGCCCTTTTTTGGCCAACCAAGCAACCTGGAAAGGCAAATCATCGCTACAAAGAAGTCTCGCTTCCCATCGGTCAAAAGGGCCATGCTGAATAAAGTGTCAAAAACAGAAATGCAGGACAGGCCATGGAGAAACGGGAGCCTGGCTACGCTGATGAGCGGGATGTAAATTGCCAACAGCCACTCTGGAGAAGTGCACGGTGTGTCCTGAAACATCTAAAATACTCAGCTTAGGGAGCATAGGGCACTTCCACTCATGGGCGTATAAATTGGGAAAACTAAAAATCTGCAAGACACAGGCACCCCAAAGTTTAGGGCTGCTCTGTTGACAAGAACCTCCACTTGGTTACACCTTAAATATCCCAGGAAAGAGAAAAATGGATAAAGAAGTTGTGGTCCTTATGTACAATGGAATATCACTCAGCCATGAAATCAACGTCATAAGGCTAGTAGCAGCATGATGAGTGGATTTAGGTACGACGATTCTAAGTGAAATAAGTCACACAGAAAAAGACACTTGTCATAAGATATCACTTATAGAGGGAATGTAAAAACCGCTACCCTTGAACTGAATTACAAAACAGAATAGAGTCACACGTTTAGAAAACACACTATGGCTGCTTAACGGGAAAGGTGAGGTGGGGTGATGCATAAAACAAGGGTTTCAAATTATCTCAGATACCGTTCCATAAACCCAATATGTAATAGACAAGACCTACTCCTTGCTCAATGAATTGGACTCAACACCCCCTATTCACCGCCCAAGAATATATCTGACTAGTAAGAATCTTAAAACCAATGCATTGATATCTCTCTGTAAGTGAGTCAAGTGGGTGTAAAGCGGCAAAATCACAGCACTGAAAAGCAGGTAAACCCCATTATAAAAATCAATTACTTTTAAAAACCCGTGAAACAAAGACAGTGAAAGACAGAGAAATTCTTACAAAAGTCGTTCAGGGGCTGTGATGCCACCTGGATTGACCATATCTAGACCCATAGCTGATTGAGACATAAGGGTGGACATTCTTGCGGCGGAGAGGTTTGGTGAGGTTGGGTGAGCAAACGCAGACCCTTTAAAGTAATACTGCGTGGTACCCATCCCATGGGTCCCAAATCTCCAGGTTCAAGGGCATCTTCCTACATCGAAAACATGCATGAGAAACCCAGAAGATGGTACACCGTGTGATCGGGAAAGGTTTCTAAAACGCACCTCATTTCTCATCTCCTTGTGCTCGGGTTCGCCATTCCAGCCGCTTTACTAGCAATCTCCCTCCTTGGAGATTCAGCACCTTTAACCTCCTGTTCTGTACAGGTTGCAATTTGTCCTGAGGATGAACGGGAAGAGGGGGAACCAATGAGAGACTAGCTCTAGGTGTTGGGACAGGCACAGGTCACTCTATTTTCCCATCAGGAAGAAGAATTAACCACAGGCTCAGCCTGCCGCCGGGACCAGAATAGGGCCTGAAGCAATCCTGCTCATTGCGGCCAGCTCCAAAGAAAGCGAGTTGAAAAATGGAGCTCAGGGGCACTGCAATTCACAAACCTGCAGACTTATAAATGATGACTCTCGTCCACGAATATATTGAGGGAAGGCAACGAAGAGGATTTGAAAGCAAGGCAGAATTGCAGGAAACAGATTTCAGGAGGGAGATTCGAATCACCTTTAAAGCACAGGAAAAGCGGCAAAACCTCGACAATGATGCCCTTGGCCAAAAAGGGCGTATGCGTTTTTTCCTGAATATATTCAGGAAAAAACGCATACGCCCTTTTTGTCCAACCAAGCAACCTGGAAAGGCAAATCAGCGCTACAAAGAAGTCTCGCTTCCCATCGGTCAAAAGGGCCATGCTGAATAAAGTTTCAAAACCAGAAATGCAGGATAGGCCATGAAGAAACGGGAGCCTGGCTACGCTGATGGGCAGGATGTAAATTGCCAACAGCCACTATGGAGAAGTGCACGGTGTGTCCTGAAACATCTAAAAAACTCAGCTTAAGGAGCATAGGGCACTTCCACTCATGGGCGTATAAATTGGGAAAACTAAAAATCTGCAAGACACAGGCACCCCAAAGTTTAGGGCTGCTCTGTTGACAAGAACCTCCACTTGGTTACACCTTAAATATCCCAGGAAAGAGAAAAATGGATAAAGAAGTTGTGGTCCTTATGTACAATGGAATATCACTCAGCCATGAAATCAACGTCATAAGGCTAGTAGCAGCATGATGAGTGGATTTAGGTACGACGATTCTAAGTGAAATAAGTCACACAGAAAAAGACACTTGTCATAAGATATCACTTATAGAGGGAATGTAAAAACCGCTACCCTTGAACTGAATTACAAAACAGAATAGAGTCACACGTTTAGAAAACACACTATGGCTGCTTAACGGGAAAGGTGAGGTGGGGTGATGCATAAAACAAGGGTTTCAAATTATCTCAGATACCGTTCCATAAACCCAATATGTAATAGACAAGACCTACTCCTTGCTCAATGAATTGGACTCAACACCCCCTATTCACCGCCCAAGAATATATCTGACTAGTAAGAATCTTAAAACCAATGCATTGATATCTCTCTGTAAGTGAGTCAAGTGGGTGTAAAGCGGCAAAATCACAGCACTGAAAAGCAGGTAAACCCCATTATAAAAATCAATTACTTTTAAAAACCCGTGAAACAAAGACAGTGAAAGACAGAGAAATTCTTACAAAAGTCGTTCAGGGGCTGTGATGCCACCTGGATTGACCATATCTAGACCCATAGCTGATTGAGACATAAGGGTGGACATTCTTGCGGCGGAGAGGTTTGGTGAGGTTGGGTGAGCAAACGCAGACCCTTTAAAGTAATACTGCGTGGTACCCATCCCATGGGTCCCAAATCTCCAGGTTCAAGGGCATCTTCCTACATCGAAAACATGCATGAGAAACCCAGAAGATGGTACACCGTGTGATCGGGAAAGGTTTCTAAAACGCACCTCATTTCTCATCTCCTTGTGCTCGGGTTCGCCATTCCAGCCGCTTTACTAGCAATCTCCCTCCTTGGAGATTCAGCACCTTTAACCTCCTGTTCTGTACAGGTTGCAATTTGTCCTGAGGATGAACGGGAAGAGGGGGAACCAATGAGAGACTAGCTCTAGGTGTTGGGACAGGCACAGGTCACTCTATTTTCCCATCAGGAAGAAGAATTAACCACAGGCTCAGCCTGCCGCCCGGGACCAGAATAGGGCCTGAAGCAATCCTGCTCATTGCGGCCAGCTCCAAAGAAAGCGAGTTGAAAAATGGAGCTCAGGGGCACTGCAATTCACAAACCTGCAGACTTATAAATGATGACTCTCGTCCACGAATATATTGAGGGAAGGCAACGAAGAGGATTTGAAAGCAAGGCAGAATTGCAGGAAACAGATTTCAGGAGGGAGATTCGAATCACCTTTAAAGCACAGGAAAAGCGGCAAAACCTCGACAATGATGCCCTTGGCCAAAAAGGGCGTATGCGTTTTTTCCTGAATATATTCAGGAAAAAACGCATACGCCCTTTTTGTCCAACCAAGCAACCTGGAAAGGCAAATCAGCGCTACAAAGAAGTCTCGCTTCCCATCGGTCAAAAGGGCCATGCTGAATAAAGTTTCAAAACCAGAAATGCAGGATAGGCCATGAAGAAACGGGAGCCTGGCTACGCTGATGGGCAGGATGTAAATTGCCAACAGCCACTATGGAGAAGTGCACGGTGTGTCCTGAAACATCTAAAAAACTCAGCTTAAGGAGCATAGGGCACTTCCACTCATGGGCGTATAAATTGGGAAAACTAAAAATCTGCAAGACACAGGCACCCCAAAGTTTAGGGCTGCTCTGTTGACAAGAACCTCCACTTGGTTACACCTTAAATATCCCAGGAAAGAGAAAAATGGATAAAGAAGTTGTGGTCCTTATGTACAATGGAATATCACTCAGCCATGAAATCAACGTCATAAGGCTAGTAGCAGCATGATGAGTGGATTTAGGTACGACGATTCTAAGTGAAATAAGTCACACAGAAAAAGACACTTATCATAAGATATCACTTATAGAGGGAATGTAAACACCGCTACCCTTGAACTGAATTACAAAACAGAATAGAGTCACAAGTTTAGAAAACACACTATGTCTGCTTAACGGGAAAGGTGAGGTGGGGTGATGCATAACACAAGGGTTTCAAATTATCTCAGATACCGTTCCATAAACCCAATATGTAATAGACAAGACCTACTCCTTGCTCAATGAATTGGACTCAACACCCCCTATTCACCGCCCAAGAATATATCTGACTAGTAAGAATCTTAAAACCAATGCATTGATATCTCTCTGTAAGTGAGTCAAGTGGGTGTAAAGCGGCAAAATCACAGCACTGAAAAGCAGGTAAACCCCATTATAAAAATCAATTACTTTTAAAAACCCGTGAAACAAAGACAGTGAAAGAGAGAGAAATTCTTACAAAAGTCGTTCAGGGGCTGTGATGCCACCTGGATTGACCATATCTAGACCCATAGCTGATTGAGACATAAGGGTGGACACTCTTGCGGCGGAGAGGTTTGGTGAGGTTGGGTGAGCAAACGCAGACCCTTTAAAGTAATACTGCGTGGTACCCATCCCATGGGTCCCAAATCTCCAGGTTCAAGGGCATCTTAATACATCGAAAACATGCATGAGAAACCCAGAAGATGGTACACCGTGTGATCGGGAAAGGTTTCTAAAACGCACCTCATTTCTCATCTCCTTGTGCTCGGGTTCGCCATTCCAACCGCTTTACTAGCAATCTCGTTCCTTGGAGAATCAGCACCTTTAACCTCCTGTTCCGTACAGGTTGCAATTTGTCCTGAGGATGAACGGGAAGAGGGGGAACCAATGAAAGACTAGCTCTAGGTGTTGGGACAGGCACAGGTCACTCTATTTTCCCCTCAGGAAGAAGAATTAACCACAGGCTCAGCCTGCCGCCCGGGACCAGAATAGGGCCTGAAGCAATCCTGCGCTTTTGCGGCCAGCGCCCAAGAAAGCGAGTTGAAAAATGGAGCTCAGGGGCACTGCAATTCACAAAGCTGCAGACTTATAAATGATGACTCTCGTCCACAAATATATTGAGGGAAGGCAACGAAGAGGATTTGAAAGCAAGGCAGAATTGTAGGAAACAGATTTGAGGAGGGAGATTCGAATCGCCTTTAAAGCACAGGAAAAGCGGCAAAACCTCGACAATGATGCCCTTGGGCAAAAAGGGCGTATGCGTTTTTTCCTGAATATATTCAGGAAAAAACGCATACGCCCTTTTTGGCCAACCAAGCAACCTGGAAAGGCAAATCAGCGCTACGAAGAAGTCTCGCTTCCCATCGGTCAAAAGGGCCATGCTGAATAAAGTGTCAAAACCAGAAATGCAGGACAGGCCATGGAGAAACGGGAGCCTGGCTACGCTGATGGGCGGGATGTAAATTGCCAACAGCCACTCTGGAGAAGTGCACGGTGTGTCCTGAAACATCTAAAATACTCAGCTTAGGGAGCATAGGGCACTTCCACTCATGGGCGTATAAATTGGGAAAACTAAAAATCAGCAAGACACAGGCACCCCAAAGTTTAGGGCTGCTCTGTTGACAAGAACCTCCACTTCGTTACACCTTAAATATCCCAGGAAAGAGAAAAATGGATAAAGAAGTTGTGGTCCTTATGTACAATGGAATATCACTCAGCCATGAAATCAACGTCATAAGGCTAGTAGCAGCATGATGAGTGGATTTAGGTACGACGATTCTAAGTGAAATAAGTCACACAGAAAAAGACACTTGTCATAAGATATCACTTATAGAGGGAATGTAAAAACCGCTACCCTTGAACTGAATTACAAAACAGAATAGAGTCACACGTTTAGAAAACACACTATGGCTGCTTAACGGGAAAGGTGAGGTGGGGTGATGCATAAAACAAGGGTTTCAAATTATCTCAGATACCGTTCCATAAACCCAATATGTAATAGACAAGACCTACTCCTTGCTCAAGGAATTGGACTCAACACCCCCTATTCACCGCCCAAGAATATATCTGACTAGTAAGAATCTTAAAACCTATGCATTGATATCTCTCTGTAAGTGAGTCAAGTGGGTGTAAAGCGGCAAAATCACAGCAGTGAACAGCAGGTAAACCCCATTATAAAAATCAATTACTTTTAAAAACCCGTGAAACAAAGACAGTGAAAGAGAGCGAAATTCTTACAAAATTCGTTCAGGGGCTGTGATGCCACCTGGATTGACCATATCTAGACCCACAGCTGATTGAGACATAAGGGTGGACACTCTTGGGGCTGAGAGGTTTGGTGAGGTTGGGTGAGCAAACGCAGCCCCTTTAAAGTAATACTGCGTGGTACCCATCCCATGGGTCCCAAATCTCCAGGTTCAAGGGCATCTTCCTACATCGAAAACATGCATGAGAAACCCAGAAGATGGTACACCGTGTGATCGGGAAAGGTTTCTAAAACGCACCACATTTCTCATCTCCTTGTGCTCGGGTTCGCCATTCCAGCCGCTTTACTAGCAATCTCCCTCCTTGGAGAATCAGCACCTTTAACCTCCTGTTCCGTACAGGTTGCAATTTGTCCTGAGGATGAACGGGAAGAGGGGGAACCAATGAGAGACTAGCTCTAGGTGTTGGGACAGGCACAGGTCACTCTATTTTCCCCTCAGGAAGAAGAATTAACCACAGGCTCAGCCTGCCGCCCGGGACCAGAATAGGGCCTGAAGCAATCCTGCGCTTTTGCGGCCAGCGCCCAAGAAAGCGAGTTGAAAAATGGAGCTCAGGGGCACTGCAATTCACAAACCTGCAGACTTATAAATGATGACTCTCGTCCACAAATATATTGAGGGAAGGCAACGAAGAGGATTTGAAAGCAAGGCAGAATTGTAGGAAACAGATTTGAGGAGGGAGATTCGAATCGCCTTTAAAGCACAGGAAAAGCGGCAAAACCTCGACAATGATGCCCTTGGCCAAAAAGGGCGTATGCGTTTTTTCCTGAATATATTCAGGAAAAAACGCATACGCCCTTTTTGGCCAACCAAGCAACCTGGAAAGGCAAATCAGCGCTACAAAGAAGTCTCGCTTCCCATCGGTCAAAAGGGCCATGCTGAATAAAGTGTTAAAACCAGAAATGCAGGACAGGCCATGGAGAAACGGGAGCCTGGCTACGCTGATGGGCGGGATGTAAATTGCCAACAGCCACTCTGGAGAAGTGCACGGTGTGTCCTGAAACATCTACAAAACTGAGCTTAGGGAGCATAGGGCACATCCACTCATGGGCGTATAAATTGGGAAAACTAAAAATCAGCAAGACACAGGCACCCCAAAGTTTAGGGCTGCTCTGTTGACAAGAATCTCCCCTTCGTTAAACCTTAAATATCCCAGGAAAGAGAAAAATGGATAAAGAAGTTGTGGTCCTTATGTACAATGGAATATCACTCAGCCATGAAATCAACGTCATAAGGCTAGTAGCAGCATGATGATTGGATTTAGGTACGACGATTCTAAGTGAAATAAGTCACACAGAAAAAGACACTTATCATAAGATATGACTTATAGAGGGAATGTAAAAACCGCTACCCTTGAACTGAATTACAAAACAGAATAGAGTCACACGTTTAGAAAACACACTATGGCTGCTTAACGGGAAAGGTGAGGTGGGGTGATGCATACAACAAGGGTTTCAAATTATCTCAGATACCGTTCCATAAACCCAATATGTAATAGACAAGCCCTACTCCTTCCTCAATGAATTGGACTCAACACCCCCAATTCACCGCCCAAGAATATATCTGACTAGTAAGAATCTTGAAACCTATGCATTGATATCTCTCTGTAAGTGAGTCAAGTGGGTGTAAAGCGGCAAAATCACAGCAGTGAAAAGCAGGTAAACCCCATTATAAAAATCAATTACTTTTAAAAACCCGTGAAACAAAGACAGTGAAAGAGAGAGAAATTCTTACAAAAGTCGTTCAGGGGCTGTGATGCCACCTGGATTGACCATATCTAGACCCACAGCTGATTGAGACATAAGGGTGGACACTCTTGGGGCTGAGAGGTTTGGTGAGGTTGGGTGAGCAAACGCAGACCCTTTAAAGTAATACTGCGTGGTACCCATCCCATGGGTCCCAAATCTCCAGGTTCAAGGGCATCTTCCTACATCGAAAACATGCATGAGAAACCCAGAAGATGGTACACCGTGTGATCGGGAAAGGTTTCTAAAACGCACCTCATTTCTCATCTCCTTGTGCTCGGGTTCGCCTTTCCAGCCGCTTTACTAGCAATCTCCCTCCTTGGAGAATCAGCACCTTTAACCTCCTGTTCCGTACAGGTTGCAATTTGTCCTGAGGATGAACGGGAAGAGGGGGAACCAATGAGAGACTAGCTCTAGGTGTTGGGACAGGCACAGGTTACTCTATTTTCCCATTAGGAAGAAGAATTAACCACAGGCTAGGTCTGCCGCCTGGGACCAGAATAGGGTCTGAAGCAATCCTGCGCTTTTGCGCCTAGGTCCCAAGAAAGCGAGTTGAAAAATGGAGCTCAGGGGAACTGCAATTCACAAACCTGCAGACTTATAAATGATGACTCTCGTCCACAAATATATTGAGGGAAGGCAACGAAGAGGATTTGAAAGCAAGGCAGAATTGCAGGAAACAGATTTCAGGAGGGAGATTCGAATCGCCTTTAAAGCACAGGAAAAGCGGCAAAACCTCGACAATGATGCCCTTGGCCAAAAAGGGCGTATGCGTATTTTCTTGAATATATTCAGGAAAAAACGCATACGCCCTTTTTGGCCAACCAAGCAACCTGGAAAGGCAAATCAGCGCTACAAAGAAGTCTCGCTTCCCATCGGTCAAAAGGGCCATGCTGAATAAAGTGTCAAAACCAGAAATGCAGGACAGGCCATGGAGAAACGGGAGCCTGGCTACGCTGATGGGCGGGATGTAAATTGCCAACAGCCACTCTGGAGAATTGCACGGTGTGTCCTGAAACATCTACAAAACTCAGCTTAGGGAGCATAGGGCACATCCACTCATGGGCCTATAAATTGGGAAAACTAAAAATCAGCAAGACACAGGCACCCCAAAGTTTAGGGCTGCTCTGTTGACAAGAACCTCCACTTGGTTACACCTTAAATATCCCAGGAAAGAGAAAAATGGATAAAGAAGTTGTGGTCCTTATGTACAATGGAATATCACTCAGCCATGAAATCAACGTCATAAGGCTAGAAGCAGCATGATGAGTGGATTTAGGTACGACGATTCTAAGTGAAATAAGTCACACAGAAAAAGACACTTGTCATAAGATATCACTTATAGAGGGAATGTAAAAACCGCTACCCTTGAACTGAATTACAAAACAGAATAGAGTCACACGTTTAGAAAACACACTATGGTTGCTTAACGGGAAAGGTGAGGTGGGGTGATGCATAAAACAAGGGTTTCAAATTAGCTCAGATACCGTTCCATAAACCCAATATGTAATAGACAAGACCTACTCCTTGCTCAATGAATTGGACTCAACACCCCCTATTCACCGCCCAAGAATATATCTGACTAGTAAGAATCTTAAAACCTATGTATTGATAACTCTCTGTAAGTGAGTCAAGTGGGTGTAAAGCGGCAGAAACACAGCAGTGAAAAGCTGCTAAACCCCATTATAAAAATCAATTACTTTTAGAAACCCGTGAAACAAAGACAGTGAAAGAGAGAGAAATTCTTACAAAGTTCGCTCAGGGGCTGTGATGCCACCTGTATTGACCATATCTAGACCCACAGCTGATTGAGACATAAGGGTGGACACTCTTGGGGCTGAGTGGTTTGGTGAGGTTGGGTGAGCAAACGCAGACCCTTTAAAGTAATACTGCGTGGTACCCATCCCATGGGTCGCAAATCTCCAGGTTCAAGGGCATCTTCCTACATCGAAAACATGCATGAGAAACCCAGAAGATGGTACACCGTGTGATCGGGAAAGGTTTCTAAAACGCACCTCATTTCTCATCTCCTTGTGTTCGGGTTCGCCATTCCAGCCGCTTTACTAGCAATCTCCCTCCTTGGAGAATCAGCCCCTTTAACCTCCTGTTCCGTACAGGTTGCAATTTGTCCTGAGGATGAACGGGAAGAAGGGGAATTAATGAGAGACTAGCTCTAGGTGTTGGGACAGGCACAGGTCACTCTATTTTCCCCTCAGGAAGAAGAATTAACCACAGGCTCAGCCTGCCGCCCGGGACCAGAATAGGGCCTGAAGCAATCCTGCGCTTTTGCGGCCAGCGCCCAAGAAAGCGAGTTGAAAAATGGAGCTCAGGGGCACTGCAATTCACAAACCTGCAGACTTATAAATGATGACTCTCGTCCACAAATATATTGAGGGAAGGCAACGAAGAGGATTTGAAAGCAAGGCAGAATTGTAGGAAACAGATTTGAGGAGGGAGATTCGAATCGCCTTTAAAGCACAGGAAAAGCGGCAAAACCTCGACAATGATGCCCTTGGCCAAAAAGGGCGTATGCGTTTTTTCCTGAATATATTCAGGAAAAAACGCATACGCCCTTTTTGGTCAACCAAGCAACCTGGAAAGGCAAATCAGCGCTACAAAGAAGTCTCGCTTCCCATCGGTCAAAAGGGCCATGCTGAATAAAGTGTCAAAACCAGAAATGCAGGACAGGCCATGGAGAAACGGGAGCCTGGCTACGCTGATGGGCGGGATGTAAATTGCCAACAGCCACTCTGGAGAAGTGCACGGTGTGTCCTGAAACATCTAAAAAACTGAGCTTAGGGAGCATAGGGCACATCCACTCATGGGCGTATAAATTGGGAAAACTAAAAATCAGCAAGACACAGGCACCCCAAAGTTTAGGGCTGCTCTGTTGACAAGAATCTCCCCTTCGTTAAACCTTAAATATCCCAGGAAAGAGAAAAATGGATAAAGAAGTTGTGGTCCTTATGTACAATGGAATATCACTCAGCCATGAAATCAACGTCATAAGGCTAGTAGCAGCATGATGACTGGATTTAGGTACGACGATTCTAAGTGAAATAAGTCACACAGAAAAAGACACTTATCATAAGATATGACTTATAGAGGGAATGTAAAAACCGCTACCCTTGAACTGAATTACAAAACAGAATAGAGTCACACGTTCAGAAAACACACTATGGCTGCTTAACGGGAAAGGTGAGGTGGGGTGATGCATAAAACAAAGGTTTCAAATTATCTCAGATACCGTTCCATAAACCCAATATGTAATAGACAAGACCTACTCCTTGCTCAAGGAATTGTACTCAGCACCCCCTATTCACCGCCCAAGAATATATCTGACTAGTAAGAATCTTAAAACCTATGCATTGATATCTCTCTGTAAGTGAGTCAAGTGGGTGTAAAGTGGCAAAAACACAGCAGTGAAAAGCAGGTAAACCCCATTATAAAAATCAATTACTTTTAAAAACCCGTGAAACAAAGACAGTGAAAGAGAGAGAAATTCTTACAAAATTCGATCAGGGGCTGTGATGCTACCTGGATTGACCATATCTAGACACACAGCTGATTGAGACATAAGGGTGGACACTGTTGGGGCTGAGAGGTTTGGTGAGGTTGGGTGAGCAAACGCAGACCCTTTAAAGTAATACTGCGTGGTACCCATCCCATGGGTCCCAAATCTCCAGGTTCAAGGGCATCTTCCTACATCGAAAACATGCATGAGAAACCCAGAAGATGGTACACCGTGTGATCGGGAAAGGTTTCTAAAACGCACCTCATTTCTCATCTCCTTGTGCTCGGGTTCGCCATTCCAGCCGCTTTACTAGCAATCTCCCTCCTTGTAGAATCAGCACCTTTAACCTCCTGTTCCGTACAGGTTGCAATTTGTCCTGAGGATGAACGGGAAGAGTGGGATCCAATGAGAGACTAGCTCTAGGTGTTGGAACAGGCACAGGTCACTCTATTTTCCCATCAGGAAGAAGAATTAACCACAGGCTCAGCCTGCCGCCCGGGACCACAATAGTGCCTGAAGCAATCCTGCGCTTTTGCGGCCAGCTCCCAAGAAAGCGAGTTGAAAAATGGAGCTCAGGGGCACTGCAATTCACAAACCTGCAGACTTATAAATGATGACTCTCGTCCACAAATATATTGATGGAAGGAAACGAAGAGGATTTGAAAGCAAGGCAGAATTGCAGGAAACATATTTCAGGAGGGAGATTCGAATCGCCTTTAAAGCACAGGAAAAGCGGCAAAACCTCGACAATGATGTCCTTGGCAAAAAAGGGCGTATGCGTTTTTTCCTGAATATATTCAGGAAAAAACGCATACGCCCTTTTTGGCCAAACAAGCAACCTGGAAAGGCAAATCAGCGCTACAAAGAAGTCTCGCTTCCCATCGGTCAAAAGGGCCATGGTGAATAAAGTGTCAAAACCAGAAATGCAGGACAGGCCATGGAGAAACGGGAGCCTGGCTACGCTGATGGGCGGGATGTAAATTGCCAACAGCCACTCTGGAGAAGTGCACGGTGTGTCCTGAAACATCTACAAAACTGAGCTTAGGGAGCATAGGGCACATCCACTCATGGGCGTATAAATTGGGAAAACTAAAAATCAGCAAGACACAGGCACCCCAAAGTTTAGGGCTGCTCTGTTGACAAGAATCTCCCCTTCGTTAAACCTTAAATATCCCAGGAAAGAGAAAAATGGATAAAGAAGTTGTGGTCCTTATGTACAATGGAATATCACTCAGCCATGAAATCAACGTCATAAGGCTAGTAGCAGCATGATGATTGGATTTAGGTACGACGATTCTAAGTGAAATAAGTCACACAGAAAAAGACACTTATCATAAGATATGACTTATAGAGGGAATGTAAAAACCGCTACCCTTGAACTGAATTACAAAACAGAATAGAGTCACACGTTTAGAAAACACACTATGGCTGCTTAACGGGAAAGGTGAGGTGGGGTGATGCATACAACAAGGGTTTCAAATTATCTCAGATACCGTTCCATAAACCCAATATGTAATAGACAAGCCCTACTCCTTCCTCAATGAATTGGACTCAACACCCCCAATTCACCGCCCAAGAATATATCTGACTAGTAAGAATCTTGAAACCTATGCATTGATATCTCTCTGTAAGTGAGTCAAGTGGGTGTAAAGCGGCAAAATCACAGCAGTGAAAAGCAGGTAAACCCCATTATAAAAATCAATTACTTTTAAAAACCCGTGAAACAAAGACAGTGAAAGAGAGAGAAATTCTTACAAAAGTCGTTCAGGGGCTGTGATGCCACCTGGATTGACCATATCTAGACCCACAGCTGATTGAGACATAAGGGTGGACACTCTTGGGGCTGAGAGGTTTGGTGAGGTTGGGTGAGCAAACGCAGACCCTTTAAAGTAATACTGCGTGGTACCCATCCCATGGGTCCCAAATCTCCAAGTTCAAGGGCATCTTCCTACATCGAAAACATGCATGAGAAACCCAGAAGATGGTACACCGTGTGATCGGGAAAGGTTTCTAAAACGCACCTCATTTCTCATCTCCTTGTGCTCGGGTTCGCCTTTCCAGCCGCTTTACTAGCAATCTCCCTCCTTGGAGAATCAGCACCTTTAACCTCCTGTTCCGTACAGGTTGCAATTTGTCCTGAGGATGAACGGGAAGAGGGGGAACCAATGAGAGACTAGCTCTAGGTGTTGGGACAGGCACAGGTCACTCTATTTTCCCATTAGGAAGAAGAATTAACCACAGGCTAGGTCTGCCGCCTGGGAGCAGAATAGGGTCTGAAGCAATCCTGCGCTTTTGCGCCTAGGTCCCAAGAAAGCAAGTTGAAAAATGGAGCTCAGGGGCACTGCAATTCACAAACCTGCAGACTTATAAATGATGACTCTCGTCCACAAATATATTGAGGGAAGGCAACGAAGAGGATTTGAAAGCAAGGCAGAATTGCAGGAAACAGATTTCAGGAGGGAGATTCGAATCGCCTTTAAAGCACAGGAAAAGCGGCAAAACCTCGACAATGATGCCCTTGGCCAAAAAGGGCGTATGCGTTTTTTCCTGAATATATTCAGGAAAAAACGCATACGCCCTTTTTGGCCAACCAAGCAACCTGGAAAGGCAAATCAGCGCTACAAAGAAGTCTCGCTTCCCATCGGTCAAAAGGGCCATGCTGAATAAAGTGATAAAACCAGAAATGCAGGACAGGCCATGAAGAAACGGGAGCCTGGCTACGCTGATGGGCAGGATGTAAATTGCCAACAGCCACTCTGGAGAAGTGCACGGTGTGTCCTGAAACATCTAAAAAACTCAGCTTAGGGAGCATAGGGCACATCCACTCATGGGCGTATAAATTGGGAAAACTAAAAATCAGCAAGACACAGGCACCGCAAAGTTTCGGGCTGCTCTGTTGACAAGAACCGCCAGTTGGTTACACCTTAAATATCCCAGGAAAGAGAAAAATGGATAAAGAAGTTGTGGTCCTTATGTACAATGGAATATCACTCAGCCATGAAATCAACGTCATAAGGCTAGTAGCAGCATGATGACTGGATTTAGGTACGACGATTCTAAGTGAAATAAGTCACACAGAAAAAGACACTTATCATAAGATATGACTTATAGAGGGAATGTAAAAACCGCTACCCTTGAACTGAATTACAAAACAGAATAGAGTCACAGGTTTAGAAAACACACTATGGCTGCTTAACGGGAAAGGTGAGGTGGGGTGATGCATAAAACAAGGGTTTCAAATTATCTCAGATACAGTTCCATAAACCCAATATGTAATAGACAAGACCTACTCCTTGCTCAAGGAATTGTACTCAGCACCCCCTATTCAACGCCCAAGAATATATCTGACTAGTAAGAATCTTAAAACCTATGCATTGATATCTCTCTGTAAGTGAGTCAAGTGGGTGTAAAGCGGCAAAAACACAGCAGTGAAAAGCAGGTAAACCCCATTATAAAAATCAATTACTTTTAAAAACCCGTGAAACAAAGACAGTGAAAGAGAGAGAAATTCTTACAAAATTCGATCAGGGGCTGTGATGCTACCTGGATTGACCATATCTAGACCCACAGCTGATTGAGACATAAGGGTGGACACTCTTGGGGCTGAGAGGTTTGGTGAGGTTGGGTGATCAAACGCAGACCCTTTAAAGTAATACTGCATGGTACCCATCCCATGGGTCCCAAATCTCCAGGTTCAAGGGCATCTTCCTACATCGAAAACATGCATGAGAAACCCAGAAGATGGTACACCGTGTGATCGGGAAAGGTTTCTAAAACGCACCTCATTTCTCATCTCCTTGTGCTCGGGTTCGCCATTCCAGCCGCTTTACTTGCAATCTCCCTCCTTGTAGAATCAGCACCTTTAACCTCCTGTTCCGTACAGGTTGCAATTTGTCCTGCGGATGAACGGGAAGAGTGGGATCCAATGAGAGACTAGCTCTAGGTGTTGGAACAGGCACAGGTCACTCTATTTTCCCATCAGGAAGAAGAATTAACCACAGGCTCAGCCTGCCGCCCGGGACCACAATAGTGCCTGAAGCAATCCTGCGCTTTTGCGGCCAGCTCCCAAGAAAGCGAGTTGAAAAATGGAGCTCAGGAGCACTGCAATTCACAAACCTGCAGACTTATAAATGATGACTCTCGTCCACAAATATATTGATGGAAGGAAACGAAGAGGATTTGAAAGCAAGGCAGAATTGCAGGAAACATATTTCAGGAGGGAGATTCGAATCGCCTTTAAAGCACAGGAAAAGCGGCAAAACCTCGACAATGATGTCCTTGGCAAAAAAGGGCGTATGCGTTTTTTCCTGAATATATTCAGGAAAAAACGCATACGCCCTTTTTGGCCAAACAAGCAACCTGGAAAGGCAAATCAGCGCTACAAAGAAGTCTCGCTTCCCATCGGTCAAAAGGGCCATGGTGAATAAAGTGTCAAAACCAGAAAGGCAGGACAGGCCATGGAGAAACGGGAGCCTGGCTACGCTGATGGGCGGGATGAAAATTGCCAACAGCCACTCTTGAGAAGTGCACGGTGTGTCCTGAAACATCTACAAAACTCAGCTTAGGGAGCATGGGGCACATCCACTCATGGGCGTATAAATTGGGAAAACTAAAAATCAGCAAGACACAGGCACCTCAAAATTTAGGGCTGCTCTGTTGACAAGAACCTCCACTTCGTTACACCTTAAATATCCCAGGAAAGAGAAAAATGGATAAAGAAGTTGTGGTCCTTATGTACAATGGAATATCACTCAGCCATGAAATCAACGTCATAAGGCTAGTAGCAGCATGATGAGTGGATTTAGGTACGACGATTCTAAGTGAAATAAGTCACACAGAAAAAGACACTTATCATAAGATATCACTTATAGAGGGAATGTAAAAACCGCTACCCTTGAACGGAATTACAAAACAGAATAGAGTCACACGTTTAGAAAACACACTATGGCTGCTTAACGGGAAGGTGAGGTGGGGTGATGAATAAAACAAGGGTTTCAAATTATCTCAGATACCGTTCCATAAACCCAATATGTAATAGACAAGACCTACTCCTTGCTCAATGAATTGGACTCAACACCCCCTATTCACCGCCCAAGAATATATCTGACTAGTAAGAATCTTAAAACCAATGCATTCATATCTCTCTGTAAGTGAGTCAAGTGGGTGTAAAGCGGCAAAATCACAGCACTGAAAAGCAGGTAAACCCCATTATAAAAATCAATTACTTTTAAAAACCCGTGAAACAAAGACAGTGAAAGAGAGAGAAATTCTTACAAAATTCGTACAGGGGCTGTGATGCCACCTGGATTGACCATATCTAGACCCACAGCTGATTGAGACATAAGGGTGGACACTCTTGGGGCTGAGAGGTTTGGTGAGGTTGGGTGAGCAAACGCAGACCCTTTAAAGTAATACTGCGTGGTACCCATCCCATGGGTCCCAAATCTCCAGGTTCAAGGGCATCTTCCTACATCAAAAACATGCATGAGAAACCCAGAAGATGGTACACCGTGTGATCGGGAAAGGTTTCTAAAACGCACCTCATTTCTCATCTCCTTGTGCTCGGGTTCGCCATTCCAGCCGCTTTACTAGCAATCTCCCTCCTTGGAGAATCAGCACCTTTAACCTCCTGTTCCGTACAGGTTGCAATTTGTCCTGAGGATGAACGGGAAGAGGGGGAACCAATGAGAGACTAGCTCTAGGTGTTGGGACAGGCACAGGTCACTCTATTTTCCCCTCAGGAAGAAGAATTAACCACAGGCTCAGCCTGCCGCCCGGGACCAGAATAGGGCCTGAAGCAATCCTGCGCTTTTGCGGCCAGCGCCCAAGAAAGCGAGTTGAAAAATGGAGCTCAGGGGCACTGCAATTCACAAACCTGCAGACTTATAAATGATGACTCTCGTCCACAAATATATTGAGGGAAGGCAACGAAGAGGATTTGAAAGCAAGGCAGAATTTTAGGAAACAGATTTGAGGAGGGAGATTCGAATCGCCTTTAAAGCACAGGAAAAGCGGCAAAACCTCGACATTGATGCCCTTGGCCAAAAAGGGCGTATGCGTTTTTTCCTGAATATATTCAGGAAAAAACGCATACGCCCTTTTTGGCCAACCAAGCAACCTGGAAAGGCAAATCAGCGCTACAAAGAAGTCTCGCTTCCCATCGGTCAAAAGGGCCATGCTGAATAAAGTGTCAAAACCAGAAAGGCAGGACAGGCCATGGAGAAACGGGAGCCTGGCTACGCTGATGGGCGGGATGTAAATTGCCAACAGCCACTCTGGAGAAGTGCACGGTGTGTCCTGAAACATCTACAAAACTCAGCTTAGGGAGCATAGGGCACATCCACTCATGGGCGTATAAATTGGGAAAACTAAAAATCAGCAAGACACAGGCACCCCAAAATTTAGGGCTGCTCTGTTGACAAGAACCTCCACTTCGTTACACCTTAAATATCCCAGGAAAGAGAAAAATGGATAAAGAAGTTGTGGTCCTTATGTACAATGGAATATCACTCAGCCATGAAATCAACGTCATAAGGCTAGTAGCAGCATGATGAGTGGATTTAGGTACGACGATTCTAAGTGAAATAAGTCACACAGAAAAAGACACTTATCATAAGATATCACTTATAGAGGGAATGTAAAAACCGCTACCCTTGAACTGAATTACAAAACAGAATAGAGTCACACGTTTAGAAAACACACTATGGCTGCTTAACGGGAAAGGTGAGGTGGCATGATGCATAAAACAAGGGTTTCAAATTATCTCTGATACCGTTCCATAAACCCAATATGTAATAGACAAGACCTACTCCTTGCTCAATGAATTGGACTCAACACCCCCTATTCACTGCCCAAGAATATATCTGACTAGTAAGAATCTTAAAACCTATGCATTGATATCTCTCTGTAAGTGAGTCATGTGGGTGTAAAGCGGCAAAAACACAGCAGTGAAAAGCAGGTAAACCCCATTATAAAAATCAATTACTTTTAAAAACCCGTGAAACAAAGACAGTGAAAGAGAGAGAAATTCTTACAAAAGTCGTTCAGGGGCTGTGATGCCACCTGGATTGACCATATCTAGACCCACAGCTGATTGAGACATAAGGGTGGACACTCTTGGGGCTGAGAGGTTTGGTGAGGTTGGGTGAGCAAACGCAGACCCTTTAAAGTAATACTGCGTGGTACCCATCCCATGGGTCCCAAATCTCCAGGTTCAAGGGCATCTTCCTACATCGAAAACATGCATGAGAAACCCAGAAGATGGTACACCGTGTGATCGGGAAAGGTTTCTAAAACGCACCTCATTTCTCATCTCCTTGTGCTCGGGTTCGCCATTCCAGCCGCTTTACTAGCAATCTCCCTCCTTGGAGAATCAGCACCGTTAACCTCCGGTTCCGTACAGGTTGCAATTTGTCCTGAGGATGAACGGGAAGAGGGGGAACCAATGAGAGACTAGCTCTAGGTGTTGGGACAGGCACAGGTCACTCTATTTTCCCATCAGGAAGAAGAATTAACCACAGGCTCAGCCTGCCGCCCGGGACCAGAATAGGGCCTGAAGCAATCCTGCGCTTTTGCGGCCAGCGCCCAAGAAAGCGAGTTGAAAAATGGAGCTCAGGGGCACTGCAATTCACAAACCTGCAGACTTATAAATGATGACTCTCGTCCACAAATATATTGAGGGAAGGCAACGAAGAGGATTTGAAAGCAAGGCAGAATTGTAGGAAACAGATTTGAGGAGGGAGATTCGAATCGCCTTTAAAGCACAGGAAAAGCGGCAAAACCTCGACAATGATGCCCTTGGCCAAAAAGGGCGTATGCGTTTTTTCCTGAATATATTCAGGAAAAAACGCATACGCCCTTTTTGGCCAACCAAGCAACCTGGAAAGGCAAATCAGCGCTACAAAGAAGTCTCGCTTCCCATCGGTCAAAAGGGCCATGCTGAATAAAGTGTCAAAACCAGAAATGCAGGACAGGCCATGGAGAAACGGGAGCCTGGCTACGCTGATGGGCGGGATGTAAATTGCCAACAGCCACTCTGGAGAAGTGCACGGTGTGTCCTGAAACATCTACAAAACTCAGCTTAGGGAGCATAGGGCACATCCACTCATGGGCGTATAAATTGGGAAAACTAAAAATCAGCAAGACACAGGCACCCCAAAATTTAGGGCTGCTCTGTTGACAAGAACCTCCACTTCGTTACACCTTAAATATCCCAGGAAAGAGAAAAATGGATAAAGAAGTTGTGGTCCTTATGTACAATGGAATATCACTCAGCCATGAAATCAACGTCATAAGGCTAGTAGCAGCATGATGAGTGGATTTAGGTACGACGATTCTAAGTGAAATAAGTCACACAGAAAAAGACACTTATCATAAGATATCACTTATAGAGGGAATGTAAAAACCGCTACCCTTGAACTGAATTACAAAACAGAATAGAGTCACACGTTTAGAAAACACACTATGGCTGCTTAACGGGAAAGGTGAGGTGGCATGATGCATAAAACAAGGGTTTCAAATTATCTCTGATACCGTTCCATAAACCCAATATGTAATAGACAAGACCTACTCCTTGCTCAATGAATTGGACTCAACACCCCCTATTCACTGCCCAAGAATATATCTGACTAGTAAGAATCTTAAAACCTATGCATTGATATCTCTCTGTAAGTGAGTCATGTGGGTGTAAAGCGGCAAAAACACAGCAGTGAAAAGCAGGTAAACCCCATTATAAAAATCAATTACTTTTAAAAACCCGTGAAACAAAGACAGTGAAAGAGAGAGAAATTCTTACAAAAGTCGTTCAGGGGCTGTGATGCCACCTGGATTGACCATATCTAGACCCACAGCTGATTGAGACATAAGGGTGGACACTCTTGGGGCTGAGAGGTTTGGTGAGGTTGGGTGAGCAAACGCAGACCCTTTAAAGTAATACTGCGTGGTACCCATCCCATGGGTCCCAAATCTCCAGGTTCAAGGGCATCTTCCTACATCGAAAACATGCATGAGAAACCCAGAAGATGGTACACCGTGTGATCGGGAAAGGTTTCTAAAACGCACCTCATTTCTCATCTCCTTGTGCTCGGGTTCGCCATTCCAGCCGCTTTACTAGCAATCTCCCTCCTTGGAGAATCAGCACCGTTAACCTCCGGTTCCGTACAGGTTGCAATTTGTCCTGAGGATGAACGGGAAGAGGGGGAACCAATGAGAGACTAGCTCTAGGTGTTGGGACAGGCACAGGTCACTCTATTTTCCCATCAGGAAGAAGAATTAACCACAGGCTCAGCCTGCCGCCCGGGACCAGAATAGGGCCTGAAGCAATCCTGCGCTTTTGCGGCCACCGCCCAAGAAAGCGAGTTGAAAAATGGAGCTCAGGGGCACTGCAATTCACAAACCTGCAGACTTATAAATGATGACTCTCGTCCACAAATATATTGAGGGAAGGCAACGAAGAGGATTTGAAAGCAAAGCAGAATTGCAGGAAACACATTTCAGGAGGGAGATTCGAATCGCCTTTAAAGCACAGAAAAAGCGGCAAAACCTCGACAATGATGCCCTTGGCCAAAAAGGGCGTATGCGTTTTTTCCTGAATATATTCAGGAAAAAACGCATACGCCCTTTTTGGCCAACCAAGCAACCTGGAAAGGCAAATCAGCGCTACAAAGAAGTCTCGCTTCCCATCGGTCAAAAGGGCCATGCTGAATAAAGTGTCGAAACCAGAAATGCAGGACAGGCCATGGAGAAACGGGAGCCTGGTTACGCTGATGGGCGGGATGTAAATTGCCAAGAGCCACTCTGGAGAAGTGCACGGTGTGTCCTGAAACATCTAAACAACTCAGCTTAGGGAGCATAGGGCACTTCAACTCATGGGCGTATAAATTGGGAAAACTAAAAATCAGCAAGACAGAGGCACCCCAAACTTTAGGGTTGCTCTGTTGACAAGAACCTCCACTTCGTTACACCTTAAATATCCCAGGAAAGAGAAAAATGGATAAAGAAGTTGTGGTCCTTATGTACAATGGAATATCACTCAGCCATGAAATCAACGTCATAAGGCTAGTAGCAGCATGATGAGTGGATTTAGGTACGACGATTCTAAGTGAAATAAGTCACACAGAAAAAGACACTTATCATAAGATATCACTTATAGAGGGAATGTACAAACCGCTACCCTTGAACTGAATTACAAAACAGAATAGAGTCACACGTTTAGAAAACACACTATGGCTGCTTAACGGGAAAGGTGAGGTGGGGTGATGCATAAAACAAGGGTTTCAAATTAGCTCAGATACCGTTCCATAAACCCAATATGTAATAGACAAGACCTACTCCTTGCTCAATGAATTGGACTCAACACCCCCTATTCACCGCCCGAGAATATATCTGACTAGTAAGAATCTTAAAACCTATGTATTGATAACGCTCTATAAGTGAGTCAAGTGGGTGTAAAGCGGCAGAAACAGAGCAGTGAAAAGCTGCTAAACCCCATTATAAAAATCAATTACTTTTAAAAACCCGTGAAACAAAGACAGTGAAAGAGAGAGAAATTCTTACAAAAGTCGTTCAGGGGCTGTGATGCCACCTGGATTGACCATATCTAGACCCACAGCTGATTGAGACATAAGGGTGGACACTCTTGGGGCTGAGAGGTTTGGTGAGGTTGGGTGAGCAAACGCAGACCCTTTAAAGTAATACTGCGTGGTACCCATCCCATGGGTCCCAAATCTCCAGGTTCAAGGGCATCTTCTTACATCGAAAACATGCATGAGAAACCCAGAAGATGGTACACCGTGTGATCGGGAAAGGTTTCTAAAACGCACCTCATTTCTCATCTCCTTGTGCTCGGGTTCGCCATTCCAGCCGCTTTACTAGCAATCTCCCTCCTTGGAGAATCAGCACCGTTAACCTCCGGTTCCGTACAGGTTGCAATTTGTCCTGAGGATGAACGGGAAGAGGGGGAACCAATGAGAGACTAGCTCTAGGTGTTGGGACAGGCACAGGTCACTCTATTTTCCCATCAGAAAGAAGAATTAACCACAGGCTCAGCCTGCCGCCTGGGACCAGAATAGGGCTTGAAGCAATCCTGCGCTTTTGTGGCCAGCTCCCAAGAAAGGGAGTTGAAAAATGGAGCTCAGGGGCACTGCAATTCACAAACCTGCAGACTTATAAATGATGACACTTGTCGACAAATATATTGAGGGAAGGCAACGAAGAGGATTTGAAAGCAAGGCAGAATTGCAGGAAACAGATTTCAGGAGGGAGATTCGAATCGCCTTTAAAGCACAGGATAAGTGGAAAACGTCGACAATGATACCCTTGGCCAAAAATGGCGTATGCGTTTTTTTCTGAATATATCCAGAAAAAAACGCATACGCCCTTTTTGGCCAACCAAGCAACCTGGAAAGGCAAATCAGCGCTATAAAGAAGTCTCGCTTCCCATCGGTCAAAAGGGCCATGCTGAATAAAGTGTCAAAACTAGAAATGCAGGACAGGCCATGGAGAAACGGGAGCCTGGCTACGCTGATGGGCGGGATGTAAATTGCCAACAGCCACTCTGGAGAAGTGCACGGTGTGTCCTGAAACATCTAAAAAACTCAGCTTAGGGAGCATAGGGCACATCCACTCATGGGCGTATAATTTGGTAAAAGTAAAAATCAGCAAGACACAGGCACCGCAAAGTTTAGGGCTGCTCTGTTGACAAGAACCTCCACTTCGTTACACCTTAAATATCCCAGGAAAGAGAAAAATGGATAAAGAAGTTGTGGTCCTTATGTACAATGGAATATCACTCAGCCATGAAATCAACGTCATAAGGCTAGTAGCAGCATGATGAGTGGATTTAGGTACGACGATTCTAAGTGAAATAAGAAACACAGAAAAAGACACTTATCATAAGATATCACTTATAGAGGGAATGTAAAAACCGCTACCCTTGAACTGAATTACAAAACAGAATAGAGTCACACGTTTAGAAAACACACTATGGCTGCTTAACGGGAAAGGTGAGGTGGGGTGATGCTAAAACAAGGGATTCAAATTAGCACAGATACAGTTCCATAAACCCAATATGTAATAGACAAGACCTACTCCTTGCTCAATGAATTGGACTCAACACCCCCTATTCACCGCCCAAGAATATATCTGACTAGTAAGAATCTTAAAACCTATGTATTGATAACTCTCTGTAAGTGAGTCAAGTGGGTGTAATGCGGCAGAAACACAGCAGTGAAAAGCTGCTAAACCCCATTATAAAAATCAATTACTTTTGAAAACCCGTGAAACAAAGACAGTGAAAGAGAGAGAAATTCTTACATAATTCGTTCAGGGGCTGTGATGCCACCTGCATTGAGCATATCTAGACCCACAGATGATTGAGACATAAGGGTGTACACTCTTGGGGCTGAGAGGTTTGATGAGGTTGGGTGAGCAAACGCAGACCCTTTAAAGTAATACTGCGTGGTACCCATCCCATGGGTCCCAAATCTCCAGGTTCAAGGGCATCTTCCTACATCGAAAACATGCATGAGAAACCCAGAAGATGGTACACCGTGTGATCGGGAAAGGTTTCTAAAACGCACCTCATTTCTCATCTCCTTGTGCTCGGGTTCGCCATTCCAGCCGCTTTACTAGCAATCTCCCTCCTTGGAGAATCAGCACCTTTAACCTCCTGTTCCGTACAGGTTGCAATTTGTCCTGAGGATGAACGGGAAGAGGGGGAACCAATGAGAGACTAGCTCTAGGTGTTGGGACAGGCACAGGTCACTCTATTTTCCCATCAGGAAGAAGAATTAACCACAGTCTCAGCCTGCCGCCCGGGACCAGAATAGGGCCTGAAGCAATCCTGCGCTTTTGCGGCCAGCTCCTAAGAAAGCGAGTTGAAAAATGGAGCTCAGGGGCACTGCAATTCACAAACCTGCAGACTTATAAATGAGGACTCTCGTCCACAAATATATTGAGGGAAGGCAACGAAGAGGATTTGAAAGCAAGGCAGAATTGCAGGAAACAGATTTCAGGAGGGAGATTCGAATCGCCTTTAAAGCACAGAAAAAGCGGCAAAACCTCGACAATGATGCCCTTGGCCAAAAAGGGCGTATGCGTTTTTCCTGAATATATTCAGGAAAAAACGCATACGCCCTTTTTGGCCAACCAAGCAACCTGGAAAGGCAAATCAGCGCTACAAAGAAGTCTCGCTTCCCATCGGTCAAAAGGGCCATGCTGAATAAAGTGTCAAAACCAGAAATGCAGGACAGGCCATGGAGAAACGGGAGCCTGGTTACGCTGATGGGCGGGATGTAAATTGCCAAGAGCCACTCTGGAGATGTGCACGGTGTGTCCTGAAACATCTAAAAAATGCAGCTTAGGGAGCGTAGGGCACATCCACTCATGGGCGTATAAATTGGGAAAACTAAAAATCAGCAAGACACAGGCACCCCAAAGTTTAGGGCTGCTCGGTTGAACAGAACCTCCACTTCGTTACACCTTAAATATCCCAGGAAAGAGAAAAATGGATAAAGAAGTTGTGGTCCTTATGTACAATGGAATATCACTCAGCCATGAAATCAACATCATAAGGCTAGTAGCAGCATGATGAGTGGATTTAGGTACGACGATTCTAAGTGAAATAAGTCACACAGAAAAAGACACTTATCATAAGATATCACTTATAGAGGGAATGTAAAAACCGCTACCCTTGAACTGAATTACAAAACAGAATAGAGTCACACGTTTAGAAAACACACTATGGCTGCTTAACGGGAAAGGTGAGGTGGCATGATGCATAAAACAAGGGTTTCAAATTATCTCTGATACCGTTCCATAAACCCAATATGTAATAGACAAGACCTACTCCTTGCTCAATGAATTGGACTCAACACCCCCTATTCACTGCCCAAGAATATATCTGACTAGTAAGAATCTTAAAACCTATGCATTGATATCTCTCTGTAAGTGAGTCATGTGGGTGTAAAGCGGCAAAAACACAGCAGTGAAAAGCAGGTAAACCCCATTATAAAAATCAATTACTTTTAAAAACCCGTGAAACAAAGACAGTGAAAGAGAGAGAAATTCTTACAAAATTCGTTCAGGGGCTGTGATGCCACCTGGATTGACCATATCTAGACCCACAGCTGATTGAGACATAAGGGTGGACACTCTTGGGGCTGAGAGGTTTGATGAGGTTGGGTGAGCAAATGCAGACCCTTTAAAGTAATACTGCGTGGTACCCATCCCATGGGTCCCAAATCTCCAGGTTCAAGGGCATCTTCCTACATCGAAAACATGCATGAGAAACCCAGAAGATGGTACACCGTGTGATCGGGAAAGGTTTCTAAAACGCACCTCATTTCTCATCTCCTTGTGCTCGGGTTCGCCATTCCAGCCGCTTTACTAGCAATCTCCCTCCTTGGAGAATCAGCACCGTTAACCTCCGGTTCCGTACAGGTTGCAATTTGTCCTGAGGATGAACGGGAAGAGGGGGAACCAATGAGAGACTAGCTCTAGGTGTTGGGACAGGCACAGGTCACTCTATTTTCCCATCAGAAAGAAGAATTAACCACAGGCTCAGCCTGCCGCCTGGGACCAGAATAGGGCTTGAAGCAATCCTGCGCTTTTGTGGCCAGCTCCCAAGAAAGCGAGTTGAAAAATGGAGCTCAGGGGCACTGCAATTCACAAACCTGCAGACTTATAAATGATGACACTTGTCCACAAATATATTGAGGGAAGGCAACGAAGAGGATTTGAAAGCAAGGCAGAATTGCAGGAAACAGATTTCAGGAGGGAGATTCGAATCGCCTTTAAAGCACAGGATAAGTGGAAAACGTCGACAATGATACCCTTGGCCAAAAATGGCGTATGCGTTTTTTCCTGAATATATCCAGAAAAAAACGCATACGCCCTTTTTGGCCAACCAAGCAACCTGGAAAGGCAAATCAGCGCTACAAAGAAGTCTCGCTTCCCATCGGTCAAAAGGGCCATGCTGAATAAAGTGTCAAAACTAGAAATGCAGGACAGGCCATGGAGAAACGGGAGCCTGGCTACGCTGATGGGCGGAATGTAAATTGCCAACAGCCACTCTGGAGAAGTGCACGGTGTGTCCTGAAACATCTAAAAAACTCAGCTTAGGGAGCATAGGGCACATCCACTCATGGGCGTATAATTTGGTAAAAGTAAAAAGCAGCAAGACACAGGCACCGCAAAGTTTAGGGCTGCTCTGTTGACAAGAACCTCCACTTCGTTACACCTTAAATATCCCAGGAAAGAGAAAAATGGATAAAGAAGTTGTGGTCCTTATGTACAATGGAATATCACTCAGCCATGAAATCAACGTCATAAGGCTAGTAGCAGCATGATGAGTGGATTTAGGTACGACGATTCTAAGTGAAATAAGAAACACAGAAAAAGACACTTATCATAAGATATCACTTATAGAGGGAATGTAAAAACCGCTACCCTTGAACTGAATTACAAAACAGAATAGAGTCACACGTTTAGAAAACACACTATGGCTGCTTAACGGGAAAGGTGAGGTGGGGTGATGCTAAAACAAGGGATTCAAATTAGCTCAGATACAGTTCCATAAACCCAATATGTAATAGACAAGACCTACTCCTTGCTCAATGAATTGGACTCAACACCCCCTATTCACCGCCCAAGAATATATCTGACTAGTAAGAATCTTAAAACCTATGTATTGATAACTCTCTGTAAGTGAGTCAAGTGTGTGTAATGCGGCAGAAACACAGCAGTGAAAAGCTGCTAAACCCCATTATAAAAATCAATTACTTTTGAAAACCCGTGAAACAAAGACAGTGAAAGAGAGAGAAATTCTTACATAATTCGTTCAGGGGCTGTGATGCCACCTGCATTGAGCATATCTAGACCCACAGATGATTGAGACATAAGGGTGTACACTCTTGGGGCTGAGAGGTTTGGTGAGGTTGGGTGAGCAAACGCAGACCCTTTAAAGTAATACTGCGTGGTACCCATCCCATGGGTCCCAAATCTCCAGGTTCAAGGGCATCTTCCTACATCGAAAACATGCATGAGAAACCCAGAAGATGGTACACCGTGTGATCGGGAAAGGTTTCTAAAACGCACCTCATTTCTCATCTCCTTGTGCTCGGGTTCGCCATTCCAGCCGCTTTACTAGCAATCTCCCTCCTTGGAGAATCAGCACCTTTAACCTCCTGTTCCGTACAGGTTGCAATTTGTCCTGAGGATGAACGGGAAGAGGGGGAACCAATGAGAGACTAGCTCTAGGTGTTGGGACAGGCACAGGTCACTCTATTTTCCCATCAGGAAGAAGAATTAACCACAGGCTCAGCCTGCCGCCCGGGACCAGAATAGGGCCTGAAGCAATCCTGCGCTTTTGCGGCCACCGCCCAAGAAAGCGAGTTGAAAAATGGAGCTCAGGGGCACTGCAATTCACAAACCTGCAGACTTATAAATGATGACTCTCGTCCACAAATATATTGAGGGAAGGCAACGAAGAGGATTTGAAAGCAAGGCAGAATTGCAGGAAACACATTTCAGGAGGGAGATTCGAATCGCCTTTAAAGCACAGAAAAAGCGGCAAAACCTCGACAATGATGCCCTTGGCCAAAAAGGGCGTATGCGTTTTTTCCTGAATATATTCAGGAAAAAACGCATACGCCCTTTTTGGCCAACCAAGCAACCTGGAAAGGCAAATCAGCGCTACAAAGAAGTCTCGCTTCCCATCGGTCAAAAGGGCCATGCTGAATAAAGTGTCGAAACCAGAAATGCAGGACAGGCCATGGAGAAACGGGAGCCTGGTTACGCTGATGGGCGGGATGTAAATTGCCAAGAGCCACTCTGGAGAAGTGCACGGTGTGTCCTGAAACATCTAAACAACTCAGCTTAGGGAGCATAGGGCACTTCAACTCATGGGCGTATAAATTGGGAAAACTAAAAATCAGCAAGACAGAGGCACCCCAAACTTTAGGGTTGCTCTGTTGACAAGAACCTCCACTTCGTTACACCTTAAATATCCCAGGAAAGAGAAAAATGGATAAAGAAGTTGTGGTCCTTATGTACAATGGAATATCACTCAGCCATGAAATCAACGTCATAAGGCTAGTAGCAGCATGATGAGTGGATTTAGGTACGACGATTCTAAGTGAAATAAGTCACACAGAAAAAGACACTTATCATAAGATATCACTTATAGAGGGAATGTACAAACCGCTACCCTTGAACTGAATTACAAAACAGAATAGAGTCACACGTTTAGAAAACACACTATGGCTGCTTAACGGGAAAGGTGAGGTGGGGTGATGCATAAAACAAGGGTTTCAAATTAGCTCAGATACCGTTCCATAAACCCAATATGTAATAGACAAGACCTACTCCTTGCTCAATGAATTGGACTCAACACCCCCTATTCACCGCCCGAGAATATATCTCACTAGTAAGAATCTTAAAACCTATGTATTGATAACGCTCTGTAAGTGAGTCAAGTGGGTGTAAAGCGGCAGAAACAGAGCAGTGAAAAGCTGCTAAACCCCATTATAAAAATCAATTACTTTTAAAAACCCGTGAAACAAAGACAGTGAAAGAGAGAGAAATTCTTACAAAATTCGTTCAGGGGCTATGATGCCACCTGGATTGACCATATCTAGACCCACAGCTGATTGAGACATAAGGGTGGACACTCTTGGGGCTGAGAGGTTTGGTGAGGTTGGGTGAGCAAACGCAGCCCCTTTAAAGTAATACTGCGTGGTACCCATCCCATGGGTCCGAAATCTCCAGGTTCAAGGACATCTTCCTCCATCGAAAACATGCATGAGAAACCCAGAAGATGGTACACCGCGTGATCGGGAAAGGTTTGCAAAACGCACCTCATTTCTCATCTCCTTGTGCTTGGGTTCGCCTTTCCAGCCGCTTTACTAGCAATCTCCTTCCTTGGAGAATCAGCACCTTAACCTCCTGCTCCGTAAACGTTGCAGTTTGTCCTGAGGATGAACGGGAAGAGGGGGAACCAATGAGAGACTAGCTCTAGGTGTTGGGACAGGCACAGGTCACTCTATTTTCCCATCAGGAAGAAGAATTAACCACAGGCTCAGCCTGCAGCCCGGGACCAGAATAGGGCCTGAAGCAATCCTGCGCTTTTGCGGCAGCTCCCAAGAAAGCGAGTTGAAAAATGGAGCTCAGGGGCACTGCAATTCACAAACCTGCAGACTTATAAATGATGACTCTCGTCCACAAATATATTGAGGGAAGGCAACGAAGAGGATTTGAAAGCAAGGCAGAATTGCAGGAAACAGATTTCAGGAGGGAGATTCGAATCGCCTTTAAAACACAGGAAAAGCGGCAAAACCTCGATAATGATGCCCTTGGCCAAAAAGGGCGTATGCGTTTTTTCCTGAATATATTCAGGAAAAAACGCATACGCCCTTTTTGGCCAACCAAGCAACCTGGAAAGGCAAATCAGCGCTACAAAGAAGTCTCGCTTCCCATCGGTCAAAAGGGCCATGCTGAATAAAGTGTCAAAACCAGAAATGCAGGACAGGCCATGGAGAAACGGGGGCGTGGCTACGCTGAAGGGCGGGATGTAAATTGCCAACAGCCACTCTGGAGAAGTGCACGGTGTGTCCTGAAACATCTAAAAAACTCAGCTTAGGGAGCATAGGGCACTTCCACTCATGGGCGTATAAATTGGGAAAACTAAAAATCAGCAAGACACAGGCACCCCAAAGTTTCGGGCTGCTCTGTTGACAAGAACCGCCACTTGGTTACACCTTAAATATCCCAGGAAAGAGAAAAATGGATAAAGAAGTTGTGGTCCTTATGTACAATGGAATATCACTCAGCCATGAAATCAACGTCATAAGGCAAGTAGCAGCATGATGAGTGGATTTAGGTACGACGATTCTAAGTGAAATAAGTCACACAGAAAAAGACACTTGTCATAAGATATCACTTATAGAGGGAATGTAAAAACCGCTACCCTTGAACTGAATTACAAAACAGAATAGAGTCACACGTTTAGAAAACACACTATGGCTGCTTAACGGGAAAGGTGAGGTGGGGTGATGCATAAAACAAGGGTTTCAAATTAGCTCAGATACCGTTCCATAAACCCAATATGTAATAGACAAGACCTACTCCTTAATCAATGAATTGGACTCAACACCCCCTATTCACCGCCCAAGAATATATCTGACTAGTAAGAATCTTAAAACCTATGCATTGATATCTCTCTGTAACTGAGTCAAGTGGGTGTAAAGCGGCAAAATCACAGCAGCGAAAAGCAGGTAAACCCCATTATAAAAATCAATTACTTTTAAAAACCCGTGAAACAAAGACAGTGAAAGAGAGAGAAATTCTTACAAAGTTCGCTCAGGGGCTGTGATGCCACCTGTATTGACCATATCTAGACCCACAGCTGATTGAGACATAAGGGTGGACACTCTTGGGGCTGAGAGGTTTGGTGAGGTTGGGTGAGCAAACGCAGACACTTTAAAGTAATACTGCGTGGTACCCATCCCATGGGTCTCAAATCTCCAGGTTCAAGGGCATCTTCCTACATCGAAAACATGCATGAGAAACCCAGAAGATGGTACACCGTGTGATCGGGAAAGGTTTCTAAAACGCACCTCATTTCTCATCTCCTTGTGCTTGGGTTCGCCATTCCAGCCGCTTTACTAGCAATCTCCGTCCTTGGAGAATCAGCACCTTAACCTCCTGCTCCGTAAACGTTGCAATTTGTCCTGAGGATGAACGGGAAGAGGGTGAACCAATGAGAGACTAGCTCTAGGTGTTGGGACAGGCACAGGTCACTCTATTTTCCCATCAGGAAGAAGAATTAACCACAGGCTCAGCCTGCCGCCCAGTACCAGAATAGGGCCTGAAGCAATCCTGCGCTTTTGCGGGCAGCTCCAAAGAAAGCGAGTTGAAAAATGGAGCTCAGGGGCACTGCAATTCACAAACCTGCAGACTTATAAATGAGGACTCTCGTCCACAAATATATTGAGGGAAGGCAACGAGGAGGATTTGAAAGCAAGGCAGAATTGCAGGAAACAGATTTCAGGAGGGAGATTCGAATCGCCTTTAAAGCACAGGAAAAGCGGCAAAACCTCGACAATGATGCCCTTGGCCAAAAAGGGCGTATGCGTTTTTTCCTGAATATATTCAGGAAAAAACGCATACGCCCTTTTTGGCCAACCAAGCAACCTGGAAAGGCAAATCAGCGCTACAAAGAAGTCTCGCTTCCCATCGGTCAAAAGGGCCATGCTGAATAAAGTGTCAAAACCAGAAATGCAGGACAGGCCATGGAGAAACGGGAGCCTGGCTACGCTGATGGGCGGGATGTAAATTGCCAACAGCCACTCTGGAGAAGTGCACGGTGTGTCCTGAAACATCTAAAAAACTCAGCTTAGGGAGCATAGGGCACTTCCACTCATGGGCGTATAAATTGGGAAAACTAAAAATCAGCAAGACAGAGGCACCCCAAAGTTTAGGGCTGCTCTGTTGACAAGAACCTCCACTTGGTTACACCTTAAATATCCCAGGAAAGAGAAAAATGGATAAAGAAGTTGTGGTCCTTATGTACAATGGAATATCACTCAGCCATGAAATCAACGTCATAAGGCTAGTAGCAGCATGATGAGTAGATTTAGGTACGACGATTCTAAGTGAAATAAGTCACACAGAAAAAGACACTTGTCATAAGATACCACTTATAGAGGGAATGTAAAAACCGCTACCCTTGAACTGAATTACAAAACAGAATAGAGTCACACGTTTAGAAAACACACTATGGCTGCTTAACGGGAAAGGTGAGGTGGGGTGATGCATACAACAAGGGTTTAACATTAGCTCAGATACCGTTCCATAAACCCAATATGTAATAGACAAGCCCTACTCCTTCCTCAATGAATTGGACTCAACACCCCCTATTCACCGCCCAAGAATGTATCTGACTAGTAAGAATCTTAAAACCTATGCATTGATATCTCTCTGTAAGTGAGTCAAGTGGGTGTAAAGTGGCAAAAACACAGCAGTGAAAAGCAGGTAAACCCCATTATAAAAATCAATTACTTTTAAAAACCCGTGAAACAAAGACAGTGAAAGAGAGAGAAATTCTTAAAAAGTCGTTCAGGGGCTGTGATGCCACCTGGATTGACCATATCTAGACCCACAGCTGATTGAGACATAAAGGTGGACACTCTTGGGGCTGAGAGGTTTGGTGAGGTTGGGTGAGCAAACGCAGACCCTATAAAGTAATACTGCCTGGTACCCATCCCATGGGTCCCAAATCTCCAGGTTCAAGGGCATCTTCCTACATCGAAAACATGCATGAGAAACCCAGAAGATGGTACACCGTGTGATCGGGAAAGGTTTATAAAACGGACCTAATTTCTCATCTCCTTGTGCTCGGGTTCGCCATTCCAGCCGCTTTACTAGCAATCTCCCTCCTTGGAGAATCAGCACCTTTAACCTCCTGTTCCGTACAGGTTGCAATTTGTCCTGAGGATGAACGGGAAGAGGGGGAACCAATGAGAGACTAGCTCTAGGGGTTGGGACAGGCACAGGTCACTCTATTTTCCTATCAGGAAGAAGAATTAACCACAGGCTCAGCCTGCCGCCCGGGACCAGCATAGGGCCTGAAGCAATCCTGCGCTTTTGCGGCCAGCTCCCAAGAAAGCGAGTTGAAAAATGGAGCTCAGGGGCACTGCAATTCACAAACCTGCAGACTTATAAATGATGACTCTCGTCCACAAATATATTGAGGGAAGGCAACGAAGAGGATTTGAAAGCAAGGCAGAATTGCAGGATACAGATTTCAGGAGGGAGATTCGAATCGCCTTTAAAGCACAGGAAAAGCGGCAAAACCTCGAAAATGATGCCCTTGGCCAAAAAGGGCGTATGCGTTTTTTCCTGAATATATTCAGGAAAAAACGCATACGCCCTTTTTGGCCAACCAAGCAAACTGGAAAGGCAAATCAGCGCTACAAAGAAGTCTCGCTTCCCATCGGTCAAAACGGCCATGCTGAATAAAGTGTCAAAACCAGAAATGCAGGACAGGCCATGGAGAAACGGGAGCCTGGCTACGCTGATGGGCGGGATGTACATTGCCAACAGCCACTCTGGAGAAGTGCACGGTGTGTCCTGAAACATCTAAAAAACTCAGCTTAGGGAGCATAGGGCACTTCCACTCATGGGCGTATAAATTGGGAAAACTAAAAATCAGCAGGACAGAGGCACCCCAAAGTTTAGGGCTGCTCTGTTGACAAGAACCTCCACTTCGTTACACCTTAAATATCCCAGGAAAGAGAAAAATGGATAAAGAAGTTGTGGTCCTTATGTACAATGGAGTATCACTCAGCCATGAAATCAACGTCATAAGGCTAGTAGCAGCATGATGAGTGGATTTAAGTACGACGATTCTAAGTGAAATAAGTCACACAGAAAAAGACACTTATCAGAAGATATCACTTATAGAGGGAATGTAAAAAAAGCTACCCTTGAACTGAATTACAAAACAGAATAGAGTCACACGTTTAGAAAACACACTATGGCTGCTTAACGGGAAAGGTGAGGTGGGGTGATGCATAAAACAAGGGTTTCAAATTAGCTCAGATACCGTTCAATAAACACAATATGTAATAGACAAGACCTACTACTTGCTCAATGAATTGGACTCAACACCCCCTATTCACCGCCCAAGAATATATCTGACTAGTAAGAATCTTAAAACCTATGTATTGATAACTGTCTGTAAGTTAGTCAAGTGGGTGTAAAGCGGCAGAAACACAACAGTGAAAAGCTGCTAAACCCCATTATAAAAATCAATTACTTTTAAAAACCCGTGAAACAAAGACAGTGAAAGAGAGAGAAATTCTTACAAAGTTCGCTAAGGGGCTTTGATGCCACATGTATTGAACATATCTAGACCCACAGCTGATTGAGACATAAGGGTGGACACTCTTGGGGCTGAGAGGTTTGGTGAGGTTGGGTGAGCAAACGCAGACCCTTTAAAGTACTACTGCGTGTTACCCATCCCATGGGTCCCAAATCTCCAGGTTCAAGGGCATCTTCCTACATCGAAAACATGCATGAGAAACCCAGAAGATGGTACACCGTGTGATCGGGAAAGGTTTCCAAAACGCACCTCATTTCTCATCTCCTTGTGCTTGGGTTCGCCATTCCAGCCGCTTTACTAACAATCTCCGTCCTTGGAGAATCAGCACCTTAACCTAATGCTCCGTACAGGTTGCAATTTCTCCTGAGGATGAACGGGAAGAGGGGGAACCAATGAGAGATTAGCTCTAGGTGTTGGGACAGGCACAGGTCACTCTATTTTCCCATCAGGAAGAAGAATTAACCACAGGCTCAGGCTGCCGCCTGGGACCAGAATAGGGCCTGAAGCAATCCTGCGCTTTTGGGGCCAGCTCCCAAGAAAGTGAGTTGAAAAATGGAGCTCAGGGGCACTGCAATTCACAAACCTGCATACTTATAAATGATGACTGTCGTCCACAAATATATTGAGGGAAGGCAACGAGGAGGATTTGAAAGCAAGGCAGAATTGCAGGAAACAGATTTCAGGAGGGAGATTCGAATCGCCTTTAAAGCACAGGAAAAGCGGCAAAATCTCGACAATGATGCCCTTGGCCAAAAAGGGCGTATGCGTTTTTTCCTGAATATATTCAGGAAAAAACGCATACGCCCTTTTTGGCCAACCAAGCAACCTGGAAAGGCAAATCAGCGCTACAAAGAAGTCTCGCTTCCCATCGGTCAAAAGGGCCATGCTGAATAAAGTGTCAAAACCAGAAATGCAGGACAGGCCATGGAGAAACGGGGGAGGGGCTACGCTGATGGGCGAGATGTAAATTGCCAACAGCCACTCTGGAGAAGTGCACGGTGTGTCCTGAAACATCTAAAAAACTCAGCTTAGGGAGCATAGGGCTCTTCCACTCATGGGCGTATAAATTGGGAAAACTAAAAATCAGCAAGACACAGGCACCGCAAAGTTTAGGGCTGCTCTGTTGACAAGAACCTCCACTTCGTTACACCTTAAATATCCCAGGAAAGAGAAAAATGGATAAAGAAGTTGTGGTCCTTATGTACAATGGAATATCACTCAGCCATGAAATCAACGTCATAAGGCTAGTAGCAGCATGATGAGTGGATTTAGGTACGACGATTCTAAGTGAAATAAGTCACACAGAAAAAGACACTTGTCATAAGATATCACTTATAGAGGGAATGTACAAACCGCTACCCTTGAACTGAATTACAAAACAGAATAGAGTCACACGTTTAGAAAACACACTATGGCTGCTTAACGGGAAAGGTGAGGTGGGGTGATGCATAAAACAAGGGTTTCAAATTAGCTCAGATACCGTTCCATAAACCCAATATGTAATAGACAAGACCTACTCCTTGGTCAATGAATTGGACTCAACACCCCCTATTCACCGCCCGAGAATATATCTGACTAGTAAGAATCTTAAAACCTATGCATTGATATCTCTCTGTAAGTGAGTCAAGTGGGTGTAAAGCGGCAAAATCACAGCACTGAAAAGCAGGTAAACCCCATTATAAAAATCAATTACTTTTAAAAACCCGTGAAACAAAGACAGTGAAAGAGAGAGAAATTCTTACAAAGTTCGCTCAGGGGCTGTGATGCCACCTGTATTGACCATATCTAGACCCACAGCTGATTGAGACATAAGGGTGGACACTCTTGGGGCTGAGAGTTTTGGTGAGGTTGGGTGAGCAAACACAGACCCTTTAAAGTAATACTGCGTGGTACCCATCCCATGGGTCCCAAATCTCCAGGTTCAAGGGCATCTTCCTACATCGAAAACATGCATGAAAAACCCAGAAGATGGTACACCGTGTGATCGGGAAAGGTTTCCAAAACGCACCTCATTTCTCATCTCCTTGTGCTCAGGTTCGCCATTCCAGCCGCTTTACTAGCAATCTCCGTCCTTGGAGAATCAGCACCTTAACCTCCTGTTCCGTACAGGTTGCAATTTGTCCTGAGGATGAACGGGAAGAGGGTGAACCAATGAGAGACTAGCTCTAGGTGTTGGGACAGGCACAGGTCCCTCTATTTTCCCATCAGGAAGAAGAATTAACCACAGGCTCAGCCTGCCGCCCGGGACCAGAATAGGGCCTGAAGCAATCCTGCGCTTTTGCGGCAGCTCCCAAGAAAGCGAGTTGAAAAATGGAGCTCAGGGGCACTGCAATTCACAAACCTGCAGACTTATAAATGATGACTCTCGTCCACAAATATATTGAGGGAAGGCAATGAGGAGGATTTGAAAGCAAGGCAGAATTGCAGGAAACAGATTGCAGGAGGGAGATTCGAATCGCCTTTAAAGCACAGGAAAAGCGGCAAAACCTCGACAATGATGCCCTTGGCCAAAAAGGGCGTATGCGTTTTTTCCTGAATATATTCAGGAAAAAACGCATACGCCCTTTTTGGCCAACCAAGCAACCTGGAAAGGCAAATCAGCGCTACAAAGAAGTCTCGCTTCCCATCGGTCAAAAGGGCCATGCTGAATAAAGTGTCAAAACCAGAAATGCAGGACAGGCCATGGAGAAACGGGGGCGTGGCTACGCTGATGGGCGGGATGTAAATTGCCAACAGCCACTCTGGAGAAGTGCATGGTGTGTCCTGAAACATCTAAAAAACTCAGCTTAGGGAGCATAGGGCACTTCCACTCATGGGCGTATAAATTGGGAAAACTAAAAATCAGCAAGACACAGGCACCGCAAAGTTTCGGGCTGCTCTGTTGACAAGAACCGCCACTTGGTTACACCTTAAATATCCCAGGAAAGAGAAAAATGGATAAAGAAGTTGTGGTCCTTATGTACAATGGAATATCACTCAGCCATGAAATCAACGTCATAAGGCTAGTAGCAGCATGATGAGTGGATTTAGGTACGACGATTCTAAGTGAAATAAGTCACACAGAAAAAGACACTTATCATAAGATATGACTTATAGAGGGAATGTAAAAACCGCTACCCTTGAACTGAATTACAAAACAGGATAGAGTCACACGTTTAGAAAACACACTATGGCTGCTTAATGGGAAAGGTGAGGTGGGGTGATGCATACAGCAAGGGTTTCAAATTAGCTCAGATACCGTTCCATAAACCCAATATGTAATACACAAGCCCTACTCCTTCCTCAATGAATTGGACTCCACACCCCCTATTCACCGACCAAGAATATATCTGACTAGTAAGAATCTTGAAACCTATGCATTGATATCTCTCTGTAAGTGAGTCAAGTGGGTGTAAAGCGGCAAAATCACAGCAGTGAAAAGCAGGTAAACCCCATTATAAAAATCAATTACTTTTAAAAACCCGTGAAACAAAGACAGTGAAAGAGAGAGAAATTCTTACAAAATTCGTTCAGGGGCTGTGATGCCACCTGGATTGACCATATCTAGACCCACAGCTGATTGAGACATAAGGGTGGAACCTCTTGGGGCTGAGAGGTTTGGTGAGCTTGGGTGAGCAAACGCAGACCCTATAAAGTAATACTGCGTGGTACCCATTCCATGGGTCCCAAATCTCCAGGTTCAAGGGCATCTTCCTACATCGAAAACATTCATGAGAAACCCAGAAGATGGTACACCGTGTGATCGGGAAAGGTTTCTAAAACGCACCTCATTTCTCATCTCCTTGTGCTTGGGTTCGCCATTCCAGCCGCTTTACTAGCAATCTCCCTCCTTGGAGAATCAGCACCTTTAACCTCCTGTTCCGTACATGTTGCAATTAGTCCTGAGGATGAACGGGAAGAGGGGGAACCAATGAGAGACTAGCTCTAGGTGTTGGGACAGGCACAGGTCACTCTATTTTCCCCTCAAGAAGAAGAATTAACCACAGGCTCAGCCTGCCGCCTGGGACCAGAATAGGGCCTGAAGCAATCCTGCGCTTTTGCGGCCAGCTCCCAAGAAAGCGAGTTGAAAAATGGAGCTCAGGGGCACTGCAATTCACAAACCTGCAGACTTATAAATGATGACTCTCGTCCACAAATATATTGATGGAAGGCAACGAAGAGGATTTGAAAGCAAGGCAGAATTGCAGGAAACAGATTTCAGGAGGGAGATTCGAATCGCCTTTAAAGCACAGGAAAAGCGGCAAAACCTCGACAATGATGCCCTTGGCCAAAAAGGGCGTATGCGTTTTTTCCTGAATATATTCAGGAAAAAACGCATACGCCCTTATTGGCCAACCAAGCAACCTGGAAAGGCAAATCAGCGCTACAAAGAAGTCTCGCTTCCCATCGGTCAAAAGGGGCATGCTGAATAAAGTGTCAAAACCAGAAATGCAGGACAGGCCATGGAGAAACGGGAGCCTGGCTACGCTGATGGGCGGGATGTAAATTGCCAACAGCCACTCTGGAGAAGTGCACGGTGTGTCCTGAAACATCTAAAAAACTGAGCTTAGGGAGCATAGGGCACATCCACTCATGGGCGTATAAATTGGGAAAACTAAAAATCAGCAAGACACAGGCACCCCAAAGTTTAGGGCTGCTCTGTTGACAAGAACCTCCACTTGGTTACACCATAAATATCCCAGGAAAGAGAAAAATGGATAAAGAAGTTGTGGTCCTTATGTACAATGGAATATCACTCAGCCATGAAATCAACGTCATAAGGCTAGTAGCAGCATGATGAGTGGATTTAGGTACGACGATTCTAAGTGAAATAAGTCACACAGAAAAAGACACTTATCATAAGATATCACTTATAGAGGGAATGTAAAAACCGCTACCCTTGAACTGAATTACAAAACAGAATAGAGTCACACGTTTAGAAAACACACTATGGCTGCTTAACGGGAAAGGTGAGGTGGGGTGATGCATACAACAAGGGTTTCAAATTATCTCAGATACCGTTCCATAAACCCAATATGTAATAGACAAGCCCTACTCCTTCCTCAATGAATTGGACTCAACACCCCCAATTCACCGCCCAAGAATATATCTGACTAGTAAGAATCTTGAAACCTATGCATTGATATCTCTCTGTAAGTGAGTCAAGTGGGTGTAATGCGGCAAAATCACAGCAGTGAAAAGCAGGTAAACCCCATTATAAAAATCAATTACTTTTAAAAACCCGTGAAACAAAGACAGTGAAAGAGAGAGAAATTCTTACAAAATTCGTTCAGCGGCTGTAATGCCACCTGGATTGACCATATCTAGACCCACAGCTGATTGAGACATAAGGGTGGACACTCTTGGCGCTGAGAGGTTTGGTGAGGTTGGGTGAGCAAACGCAGACCCTTTAAAGTAATACTGCGTGGTACCCATCCCATGGGTCCCAAATCTCCAGGTTCAAGGGCATCTTCCTACATCGAAAACATGCATGAGAAACCCAGAAGATGGTACACCGTGTGATCGGGAAAGGTTTCTAAAACGCACCTCATTTCTCATCTCCTTGTGCTCGGGTTCGCCATTCCAGCCGCTTTACTAGCAATCTCCCTCCTTGGAGAATCAGCACCTTTAACCTCCTGTTCCGTACAGCTTGCAATTTGTCCTGAGGATGAAAGGGAAGAGGGGGAACCAATGAGAGACTAGCTCTAGGTGTTGGGACAGGCAGAGGTCACTCTATTTTCCCATCAGGAAGAAGAATTAACCACAGGCTCAGCCTGCCGCCTGGGACCAGAATAGGGCCTGAAGCAATCCTGCGCTTTTGCGGCCAGCGCCCAAGAAAGCGAGTTGAAAAATGGCGCTCAGGGGCACTGCAATTCACAAACCTGCAGACTTATAAATGATGACTCTCGTCCACAAATATATTGAGGGAAGGCAACGAAGAGGATTTGAAAGCAAGGCAGAATTGCAGGAAACAGATTTCAGGAGGGAGATTCGAATCGCCTTTAAAGCACAGGAAAAGCGGCAAAACCTCGAAAATGATGCCCTTGGCCAAAAAGGGCGTATGGGTTTTTTCCTGAATATATTCAGGAAAAAACGCATACGCCCTTTTTGGCCAACCAAGCAACCTGGAAAGGCAAATCAGCGCTACAAAGAAGTCTCGCTTCCCATCGGTCAAAAGGGCCATGCTGAATAAAGTGATAAAACCAGAAATGCAGGACAGGCCATGAAGAAACGGGAGCCTGGCTACGCTGATGGGCAGGATGTAAATTGCCAATAGCCACTCTGGAGAAGTGCACGGTGTGTCCTGAAACATCTAAAAAACTCAGCTTAGGGAGCATTGGGCACATCCACTCATGGGCGTATAAATTGGGAAAACTAAAAATCAGCAAGACACAGGCACTCCAAAGTTTAGGGCTGCTCTGTTGCCAAGAACCTCCACTTCGTTACACCTTAAATATCCCAGGAAAGAGAAAAATGGATAAAGAAGTTGTGGTCCTTATGTACAATGGAATATCACTCAGCCATGAAATCAACGTAATAAGGCTAGTAGCAGCATGATGAGTGGATTTAGGTACGACGATTCTAAGTGAAATAAGTCACACAGAAAGACACTTATCATAAGATATCACTTATAGAGGGAATGTAAAAACCGCTACCCTTGAACTGAATTACAAAACAGAATAGAGTCACACGTTTAGAAAACACACTATGGCTGCTTAACGGGAAAGGTGAGGTGGGGTGATGCATAAAACAAGGGTTTCAAATTATCTCAGATACCGTTCCATAAACCCAATATGTAATAGACAAGCCCTACTCCTTGCTCAATGAATTGGACTCAGCACCCCCTATTCACCGCCCAAGAATATATCTGACTAGTAAGAATCTTGAAACATAGGCATTGATATCTCTCTGTATGTGAGTCAAGTGGGTGTAAAGCAGCAAAATATCAGCAGTGAAAAGCAGATAAACCCCATTATAAAAATCAATAACTTTTAAAAACCCGTGAAACAAAGACAGTGAAAGACAGAGAAATTCTTACAAAATTCGTTCAGGGGCTGTGATGCCACCTGGATTGACCATATCTAGACCCACAGCTGATTGAGACATAAGGGTGGACACTCTTGGGGCTGAGAGGTTTGGTGAGGTTGGGTGAGCAAACGCAGACCCTTTAAAGTAATACTGCGTGGTACCCATCCCATGGGTCCCAAATCTCCAGGTTCAAGGGCATCTTCCTACATCGAAAACATGCATGAGAAACCCAGAAGATAGTACACCGTGTGATCGGGAAAGGTTTCTAAAACGCACCTCATTTCTCATCTCCTTGTACTCGGGTTCGCCATTCCAGCCACTTTACTAGCAATCTCCCTCCTTGGAGAATCAGCACCTTTAACCTCCTGTTTCGTACAGGTTGCAATTCTTCCTGAGGATGAACGGGAAGAGGGGGAACTAATGAGAGACTAGCTCTAGGTGTTGGGACAGGCACAGGTCACTCTATTTTCCCATCAGGAAGAAGAATTAACCACAGGCTCAGCCTGCCGCCCGGGACCAGAATAGGGCCTGAAGCAATCCTGCACCTTTGCGGCCAGCTCCCAAGAAAGCGAGTTGAAAAATGGAGCTCAGGGGCACTGCAATTCACAAACCTGCAGACTTATAAACGATGACGCTCATCCACAAATATATTGATGGAAGGAAACGAAGAGGATTTGAAAGCAAGGCAGAATTGCAGGAAACAGATTTCAGGAGGGAGATTCGAATCGCCTTTAAAGCACAGGAAAAGCGGCAAAACCTCGACAATGATGCCCTTGGCCAAAAAGGGCGTATGCGTTTTTTCCTGAATATATTCAGGAAAAAACGCATACGCCCTTTTTGGCCAACCAAGCAACCTGGAAAGGCAAATCAGCGCTACAAAGAAGTCTCGCTTCCCATCGGTCAAAAGGGCCATGCTGAATAAAGTGTCAAAACCAGAAATGCAGGACAGGCCATGGAGAAACGGGAGCCTGGCTACGCTGATGGGCGGGATGTAAATTGCCAACAGCCACTCTGGAGAAGTGCACGGTGTGTCCTGAAACATCTACAAAACTCAGCTTAGGGAGCATAGGGCACATCCACTCATGGGCGTATAAATTGGGAAAACTAAAAATCAGCAAGACACAGGCACCCCAAAATTTAGGGCTGCTCTGTTGACAAGAACCTCCACTTCGTTACACCTTAAATATCCCAGGAAAGAGAAAAATGGATAAAGAAGTTGTGGTCCTTATGTACAATGGAATATCACTCAGCCATGAAATCAACGTCATAAGGCTAGTAGCAGCATGATGAGTGGATTTAGGTAAGACGATTCTAAGTGAAATAATTCACACAGAAAAAGACACTTATCATAAGATATGACTTATAGAGGGAATGTAAAAACCGCTACCCTTGAACTGAATTACAAAACAGAATAGAGTCACACGTTTAGAAAACACACTATGGCTGCTTAACGGGAAAGGTGAGGTGGGGTGATGCATAAAACAAGGGTTTCAAATTATCTGAGATACCGTTCCATAAACCCAATATGTAATAGACAAGACCTACTCCTTGCTCAATGAATTGGACTCAACACCCCCTATTCACCGCCCACGAATATATCTGACTAGTAAGAATCTTAAAACCTATGCATTGATATCTCTCTGTAAGTGAGTCAAGTGGGTGTAAAGCGGCAAAATCACAGCAGTGAAAAGCAGGTAAACCCCATTATAAAAATCAATTACTTTTAAAAACCCGTGAAACAAAGACAGTGAAAGAGAGAGAAATTCTTACAAAATTCGATCAGGGGCTGTGATGCTACCTGGATTGACCATATCTAGACCCACAGCTGATTGAGACATAAGGGTGGACACTCTTGGCGCTGAGAGGTTTGGTGAGGTTGGGTGAGCAAACGCAGACCCTTTAAAGTAATACTGCGTGGTACCCATCCCATGGGTCCCAAATCTCCAGGTTCAAGGGCATCTTCCTACATCGAAAACATGCATGAGAAACCCAGAAGATGGTACACCGTGTGATCGGGAAAGGTTTCTAAAACGCACCTCATTTTTCATCTCCTTGTGCTCGGGTTCGCCATTCCAGCCGCTTTACTAGCAATCTCCCTGCTTGGAGATTCAGCACCTTTAACCTCCTGTTCTGTACAGGTTGCAAATTGTCCTGAGGATGAACGGGAAGAGGGGGAACCAATGAGAGACTAGCTCTAGGTGTTGGGACAGGCACAGGTCACTCTATTTTCCCATCAGGAAGAAGAATTAACCACAGGCTCAGCCTGCCACCCGGGACCAGAATAGGGCCTGAAGCAATCCTGCGCTTTTGCGGCCAGCTCCCAAGAAAGCGAGTTGAAAAATGGAGCCCAGGGGCACTGCAATTCACAAACCTGCAGACTTATAAATGATGACTCTCGTCCACGAATATATTGAGGGAAGGCAACGAAGAGGATTTGAAAGCAAGGCAGAATTGCAGGAAACAGATTTCAGGAGGGAGATTCGAAACGCCTTTAAAGCACAGGAAAAGCGACAAACACTCGACAATGATGCCTTTGGCCAAAAAGGGCGTATGCGTTTTTTCCTGAATATATTCAGGAAAAAACGCATACGCCCTTTTTGGCCAACCAAGCAACCTGGAAAGGCAAATCAGCGCTACAAAGAAGTCTCGCTTCCCATCGGTCCAAAGGGCCATGCTGAATAAAGTGTCAAAACCAGAAATTCAGGACAGGCCATGAAGAAACGGGAGCCTGGCTACGCTGAAGGGCAGGATGTAAATTGCCAACAGCCACTCTGGAGAAGTGCACGGTGTGTCCTGAAACATCTACAAAACTCAGCTTAGGGAGCATGGGGCACATCCACTCATGGGCGTATAAATTGGGAAAACTAAAAATCAGCAAGACACAGGCACCTCAAAATTTAGGGCTGCTCTGTTGACAAGAACCTCCACTTTGTTACACCTTAAATATCCCAGGAAAGAGAAAAATGGATAAAGAAGTTGTGGTCCTTATGTACAATGGAATATCACTCAGCCATGAAGTCAACGTCATAAGGCTAGTAGCAGCATGTTGAGTGGATTTAGGTACGACGATTCTAACTGAAATAAGTCACACAGAAAAAGACACTTATCATAAGATATCACTTATAGAGGGAATGTAAAAACCGCTACCCTTGAACGGAATTACAAAACAGAATAGAGTCACACGTTTAGAAAACACACTATGGCTGCTTAACGGGAAAGGTGAGGTGGGGTGATGCATAAAACAAGGGTTTCAAATTATCTCAGATACCGTTCCATAAACCCAATATGTAATAGACAAGACCTACTCCTTGCTCAATGAATTGGACTCAACACCCCCTATTCACCGCCCAAGAATATATCTGACTAGTAAGAATCTTAAAACCATTGCATTGATATCTCTCTGTAAGTGAGTCAAGTGGGTGTAAAGCGGCAAAATCACAGCACTGAAAAGCAGGTAAACCCCATTATAAAAATCAATTACTTTTAAAAACCCGTGAAACAAAGACAGTGAAAGAGAGAGAAATTCTTACAAAATTCGTACAGGAGCTGTGATGCCACCTGGATTGACCATATCTAGACCCACAGCTGATTGAGACATAAGGGTGGACACTCTTGGGGCTGAGAGGTTTGGTGAGGTTGGGTGAGCAAACGCAGACCCTTTAAAGTAATACTGCGTGGTACCCATCCCATGGGTCCCAAATCTCCAGGTTCAAGGGCATCTTCCTACATCAAAAACATGCATGAGAAACCCAGAAGATGGTACACCGTGTGATCGGGAAAGGTTTCTAAAACGCACCTCATTTCTGATCTCCTTGTGCTCGGGTTCGCCATTCCAGCCGCTTTACTAGCAATCTCCCACCTTGGAGAATCAGCACCTTTAACCTCCTGTTCCGTACAGGTTGCAATTTGTCCTGAGGATGAACGGGAAGAGGGGGAACCAATGAGAGACTAGCTCTAGGTGTTGGGACAGGCACAGGTCACTCTATTTTCCCCTCAGGAAGAAGAATTAACCACAGGCTCAGCCTGCCACCCGGGACCAGAATAGGGCCTGAAGCAATCCTGCGCTTTTGCGGCCAGCTCCCAAGAAAGCGAGTTGAAAAATGGAGCCCAGGGGCACTGCAATTCACAAACCTGCAGACTTATAAATGATGACTCTCGTCCACGAATATATTGAGGGAAGGCAACGAAGAGGATTTGAAAGCAAGGCAGAATTGCAGGAAACAGATTTCAGGAGGGAGATTCGAAACGCCTTTAAAGCACAGGAAAAGCGGCAAACCCTCGACAATGATGCCTTTGGCCAAAAAGGGCGTATGCGTTTTTTCCTGAATATATTCAGGAAAAAACGCATACGCCCTTTTTGGCCAACCAAGCAACCTGGAAAGGCAAATCAGCGCTACAAAGAAGTCTCGCTTCCCATCGGTCAAAAGGGCCATGCTGAATAAAGTATCAAAACCAGAAATGCAGGACAGGCCATGGAGAAACGGGAGCCTGGCTACGCTGATGGGCGGGATGTAAATTGCCAACAGCCACTCTGGAGAAGTGCACGGTGTGTCCTGAAACATCTAAAAAACTGAGCTTAGGGAGCATAGGGCACATCCACTCATGGGCGTATAAATTGGGAAAACTAAAAATCAGCAAGACACAGGCACCTCAAAATTTAGGGCTGCTCTGTTGACAAGAACCTCCACTTGGTTACACCTTAAATATCCCAGGAAAGAGAAAAATGGATAAAGAAGTTGTGGTCCTTATGTACAATGGAATATCACTCAGCCATGAAATCAACGTCATAAGGCTAGTAGCAGCATGATGAGTGGATTTAGGTACGACGATTCTAAGTGAAATAAGTCACACAGAAAAAGACACTTATCATAAGATATCACTTATAGAGGGAATGTAAACACCGCTACCCTTGAACTGAATTACAAAACAAAATAGAGTCACAAGTTTAGAAAACACACTATGTCTGCTTAACGGGAAAGGTGAGGTGGGGTGATGCATAACACAAGGGTTTCAAATTATCTCAGATACCGTTCCATAAACCCAATATGTAATAGACAAGACCTACTTCTTGCTCAGGGAATTGGACTCAGCACCCCCTATTCACCGCCCAAGAATATATCTGACTAGTAAGAATCTTGAAACCTATGCATTGATATCTCACTGTAATGGAGTCAAGTGGGTGTAAAGCGGCAAAAACACAGCAGTGAAAAGCAGGTAAACCCCATTATAAAAATCAATTACTTTTAAAAACCCGTGAAACAAAGACAGTGAAAGAGAGAGAAATTCTTACAAAAGTCGTTCAGGGGCTGTGATGCCACCTGGATTGACCATATCTAGACCCACAGCTGATTGAGACATAAGGGTGGACAGTCTTGGGGCTGAGAGGTTTGGTGAGGTTGGGTGAGCAAACGCAGACCCTTTAAAGTAATACTGCGTGGTACCCATCCCATGGGTCCCAAATCTCCAGGTTCAAGGGCATCTTCCTACATCGAAAACATGCATGAGAAACCCAGAAGATGGTACACCGTGTGATCGGGAAAGGTTTCTAAAACGCACCTCATTTCTCAGCTCCTTGTGCTCGGGTTCGCCATTCCAGCCGCTTTACTAGCAATCTCCGTCCTTGGAGAATCAGCACCTTTAACCTCCTGTTCCGTACAGGTTGCAATTTGTCCTGAGGATGAACGGGAAGAGTGGGATCCAATGAGAGACTAGCTCTAGGTGTTGGAACAGGCACAGGTCACTCTATTTTCCCATCAGGAAGAAGAATTAACCACAGGCTCAGCCTGATGCCCGGGACCACAATAGTGCCTGAAGCAATCCTGCGCTTTTGCGGCCAGCTCCCAAGAAAGCGAGTTGAAAAATGGAGCCCAGGGGCACTGCAATTCACAAACCTGCAGACTTATAAATGATGACTCTCGTCCACGAATATATTGAGGGAAGGCAACGAAGAGGATTTGAAAGCAAGGCAGAATTGCAGGAAACAGATTTCAGGAGGGAGATTCGAAACGCCTTTAAAGCACAGGAAAAGCGGCAAAACCTCGACAATGATGCCTTTGGCCAAAAAGGGCGTATGCGTTTTTTCCTGAATATATTCAGGAAAAAACGCATACGCCCTTTTTGGCCAACCAAGCAACCTGGAAAGGCAAATCAGCGCTACAAAGAAGTCTCGCTTCCCATCGGTCCAAAGGGCCATGCTGAATAAAGTGTCAAAACCAGAAATTCAGGACAGGCCATGGAGAAACGGGAGCCTGGCTACGCTGATGGGCGGGATGAAAATTGCCAACAGCCACTCTTGAGAAGTGCACGGTGTGTCCTGAAACATCTACAAAACTCAGCTTAGGGAGCATAGGGCACATCCACTCATGGGCGTATAAATTGGGAAAACTAAAAATCAGCAAGACACAGGCACCCCAAAATTTAGGGCTGCTCTGTTGACAAGAACCTCCACTTCGTTACACCTTAAATATCCCAGGAAAGAGAAAAATGGATAAAGAAGTTGTGGTCCTTATGTACAATGGAATATCACTCAGCCATGAAATCAACGTCATAAGGCTAGTAGCAGCATGATGAGTGGATTTAGGTAAGACGATTCTAAGTGAAATAATTCACACAGAAAAAGACACTTATCATAAGATATGACTTATAGAGGGAATGTAAAAACCGCTACCCTTGAACTGAATTACAAAACAGAATAGAGTCACACGTTTAGAAAACACACTATGGCTGCTTAACGGGAAAGGTGAGGTGGGGTGATGCATAAAACAAGGGTTTCAAATTATCTGAGATACCGTTCCATAAACCCAATATGTAATAGACAAGACCTACTCCTTGCTCAATGAATTGGACTCAACACCCCCTATTCACCGCCCACGAATATATCTGACTAGTAAGAATCTTAAAACCTATGCATTGATATCTCTCTGTAAGTGAGTCAAGTGGGTGTAAAGCGGCAAAATCACAGCAGTGAAAAGCAGGTAAACCCCATTATAAAAATCAATTACTTTTAAAAACCCGTGAAACAAAGACAGTGAAAGAGAGAGAAATTCTTACAAAATTCGATCAGGGGCTGTGATGCTACCTGGATTGACCATATCTAGACCCACAGCTGATTGAGACATAAGGGTGGACACTCTTGGCGCTGAGAGGTTTGGTGAGGTTGGGTGAGCAAACGCAGACCCTTTAAAGTAATACTGCGTGGTACCCATCCCATGGGTCCCAAATCTCCAGGTTCAAGGGCATCTTCCTACATCGAAAACATGCATGAGAAACCCAGAAGATGGTACACCGTGTGATCGGGAAAGGTTTCTAAAACGCACCTCATTTTTCATCTCCTTGTGCTCGGGTTCGCCATTCCAGCCGCTTTACTAGCAATCTCCCTGCTTGGAGATTCAGCACCTTTAACCTCCTGTTCTGTACAGGTTGCAAATTGTCCTGAGGATGAACGGGAAGAGGGGGAACCAATGAGAGACTAGCTCTAGGTGTTGGGACAGGCACAGGTCACTCTATTTTCCCATCAGGAAGAAGAATTAACCACAGGCTCAGCCTGCCACCCGGGACCAGAATAGGGCCTGAAGCAATCCTGCGCTTTTGCGGCCAGCTCCCAAGAAAGCGAGTTGAAAAATGGAGCCCAGGGGCACTGCAATTCACAAACCTGCAGACTTATAAATGATGACTCTCGTCCACGAATATATTGAGGGAAGGCAACGAAGAGGATTTGAAAGCAAGGCAGAATTGCAGGAAACAGATTTCAGGAGGGAGATTCGAAACGCCTTTAAAGCACAGGAAAAGCGACAAACACTCGACAATGATGCCTTTGGCCAAAAAGGGCGTATGCGTTTTTTCCTGAATATATTCAGGAAAAAACGCATACGCCCTTTTTGGCCAACCAAGCAACCTGGAAAGGCAAATCAGCGCTACAAAGAAGTCTCGCTTCCCATCGGTCCAAAGGGCCATGCTGAATAAAGTGTCAAAACCAGAAATTCAGGACAGGCCATGAAGAAACGGGAGCCTGGCTACGCTGAAGGGCAGGATGTAAATTGCCAACAGCCACTCTGGAGAAGTGCACGGTGTGTCCTGAAACATCTAAAATACTCAGCTTAGGGACCATAGGGCACTTCCACTCATGGGCGTATAATTTGGGAAAACTAAAAATCAGCAAGACACAGGCACCCCAAAGTTTAGGGCTGCTCTGTTGACAAGAACCTCCACTTAGTTACACCTTAAATATCCCAGGAGAGAGAAAAATGGATAAAGAAGTTGTGATCCTTATGTACAATGGAATATCACTCAGCCATGAAATCAACGTCATAAGGCTAGTAGCAGCATGATGAGTGGATTTAGGTACGACGATTCTAAGTGAAATAAGTCACACAGAAAAAGACACTTATCATAAGATATCACTTATAGAGGGAATGTAAAAACCGCTACCCTTGAACTGAATTACAAAACAGAATAGAGTCACACGTTTAGAAAACACACTATGGCTGCTTAACGGGAAAGGTGAGGTGGTGTGATGCATAAAACAAGGGTTTCAAATTATCTCAGATACCGTTCCATAAACCCAATATGTAATAGATAAGACCTACTCCTTGCTCAAGGAATTGGACTCAGCACCCCCTATTCACAGCCCAAGAATATATCTGACTAGTAAGAATCTTAAAACCTATGCATTGATATCTCTCTGTAATGGAGTCAAGTGGGTGTAAAGCGGCAAAATCACAGCAGTGAAAAGCAGGTAAACCCCATTATAAAAATCAATTACTTTTAAAAACCCGTGAAACAAAGACAGTGAAAGAGAGAGAAATTCTTACAAAAGTCGTTCAGGGGCTGTGATGCCACCTGGATTGACCATATCTAGACCCACAGCTGATTGAGACATAAGGGTGGACACTCTTGGGGCTGAGAGGTTTGGTGAGGTTGGGTGAGCAAACGCAGACCCATTAAAGTAATACTGCGTGGTACCCATCCCATGGGTCCCGAATCTCCAGGTTCAAGGGCATCTTCCTACATCGAAAACATGCATGAGAAACCCAGAAGATGGTACACCGTGTGATCGGGAAAGGTTTCTAAAACGCACCACATTTCTCATCTCCTTGTGCTCGGGTTTGCCATTCCAGCCACTTTACTAGCAATCTCCCTCCTTGGAGAATCAGCACCTTTAACCTTCTGTTCCGTACAGGTTGCAATTTGTCCTGAGGATGAGCGGGAAGAGGGGGAACCAATGAGAGACTAGCTCGAGGTGTTGGGACAGGCACAGGTCACTCTATTTTCCCATCAGGAAGAAGAATTAACCACAGGCTCAGCCTGCCGCCCGGGACCAGAATAGGGCCTGAAGCAATCCTGCGCCTTTGCGGCCAGCTCCCAAGAAAGCGAGTTGAAAAATGGAGCTCAGGGGCACTGCAATTCACAAACCTGCAGACTTATAAATGATGACGCTCGTCCACAAATATATTGACGGAAAGAAACGAAGAGGATTTGAAAGCAAGGCAGAATTGCAGGAAACAGATTTCAGGAGGGAGATTCGAATCGCCTTTAAAGCACAGGAAAAGCGGCGAAACCTCGACAATGATGTCCTTGGCCAAAAAGGGCGTATGCGTTTTTTCCTGAATATATTCAGGAAAAAACGCATACGCCCTTTTTGGCCAACCAAGCAACCTGGAAAGGCAAATCAGCGCTACAAAGAAGTCTCGCTTCCCATCGGTCAAAAGGGCCATGCTGAATAAAGTGTCAAAACCAGAAATGCAGGACAGGCCATGGAGAAACGGGAGCCTGGCTACGCTGATGGGCGGGATGAAAATTGCCAACAGCCACTCTGGAGAAGTGCACGGTGTGTCCTGAAACATCTACAAAACTCAGCTTAGGGAGCATGGGGCACATCCACTCATGGGCGTATAAATTGGGAAAACTAAAAATCAGCAAGACACAGGCACCTCAAAATTTAGGGCTGCTCTGTTGACAAGAACCTCCACTTTGTTACACCTTAAATATCCCAGGAAAGAGAAAAATGGATAAAGAAGTTGTGGTCCTTATGTACAATGGAATATCACTCAGCCATGAAGTCAACGTCATAAGGCTAGTAGCAGCATGTTGAGTGGATTTAGGTACGACGATTCTAACTGAAATAAGTCACACAGAAAAAGACACTTATCATAAGATATCACTTATAGAGGGAATGTAAAAACCGCTACCCTTGAACGGAATTACAAAACAGAATAGAGTCACACGTTTAGAAAACACACTATGGCTGCTTAACGGGAAAGGTGAGGTGGGGTGATGCATAAAACAAGGGTTTCAAATTATCTCAGATACCGTTCCATAAACCCAATATGTAATAGACAAGACCTACTCCTTGCTCAATGAATTGGACTCAACACCCCCTATTCACCGCCCAAGAATATATCTGACTAGTAAGAATCTTAAAACCAATGCATTGATATCTCTCTGTAAGTGAGTCAAGTGGGTGTAAAGCGGCAAAATCACAGCACTGAAAAGCAGGTAAACCCCATTATAAAAATCAATTACTTTTAAAAACCCGTGAAACAAAGACAGTGAAAGAGAGAGAAATTCTTACAAAATTCGTACAGGAGCTGTGATGCCACCTGGATTGACCATATCTAGACCCACAGCTGATTGAGACATAAGGGTGGACACTCTTGGGGCTGAGAGGTTTGGTGAGGTTGGGTGAGCAAACGCAGACCCTTTAAAGTAATACTGCGTGGTACCCATCCCATGGGTCCCAAATCTCCAGGTTCAAGGGCATCTTCCTACATCAAAAACATGCATGAGAAACCCAGAAGATGGTACACCGTGTGATCGGGAAAGGTTTCTAAAACGCACCTCATTTCTGATCTCCTTGTGCTCGGGTTCGCCATTCCAGCCGCTTTACTAGCAATCTCCCACCTTGGAGAATCAGCACCTTTAACCTCCTGTTCCGTACAGGTTGCAATTTGTCCTGAGGATGAACGGGAAGAGGGGGAACCAATGAGAGACTAGCTCTAGGTGTTGGGACAGGCACAGGTCACTCTATTTTCCCCTCAGGAAGAAGAATTAACCACAGGCTCAGCCTGCCACCCGGGACCAGAATAGGGCCTGAAGCAATCCTGCGCTTTTGCGGCCAGCTCCCAAGAAAGCGAGTTGAAAAATGGAGCCCAGGGGCACTGCAATTCACAAACCTGCAGACTTATAAATGATGACTCTCGTCCACGAATATATTGAGGGAAGGCAACGAAGAGGATTTGAAAGCAAGGCAGAATTGCAGGAAACAGATTTCAGGAGGGAGATTCGAAACGCCTTTAAAGCACAGGAAAAGCGGCAAACCCTCGACAATGATGCCTTTGGCCAAAAAGGGCGTATGCGTTTTTTCCTGAATATATTCAGGAAAAAACGCATACGCCCTTTTTGGCCAACCAAGCAACCTGGAAAGGCAAATCAGCGCTACAAAGAAGTCTCGCTTCCCATCGGTCAAAAGGGCCATGCTGAATAAAGTATCAAAACCAGAAATGCAGGACAGGCCATGGAGAAACGGGAGCCTGGCTACGCTGATGGGCGGGATGTAAATTGCCAACAGCCACTCTGGAGAAGTGCACGGTGTGTCCTGAAACATCTAAAAAACTGAGCTTAGGGAGCATAGGGCACATCCACTCATGGGCGTATAAATTGGGAAAACTAAAAATCAGCAAGACAGAGGCACCCCAAAGTTTAGGGCTGCTCTGTTGACAAGAACCTCCACTTGGTTACACCATAAATATCCCAGGAAAGAGAAAAATGGATAAAGAAGTTGTGGTCCTTATGTACAATGGAATATCACTCAGCCATGAAATCAACGTCATAAGGCTAGTAGCAGCATGATGAGTGGATTTAGGTACGACGATTCTAAGTGAAATAAGTCACACAGAAAAAGACACTTATCATAAAATATCACTTATAGAGGGAATGTAAACACCGCTACCCTTGAACTGAATTACAAAACAAAATAGAGTCACAAGTTTAGAAAACACACTATGTCTGCTTAACGGGAAAGGTGAGGTGGGGTGATGCATAACACAAGGGTTTCAAATTATCTCAGATACCGTTCCATAAACCCAATATGTAATAGACAAGACCTACTCCTTGCTCAAGGAATTGGACTCAGCACCCCCTATTCACTGCCCAAGAATATATCTGACTAGTAAGAATCTTGAAACCTATGCATTGATATCTCACTGTAATGGAGTCAAGTGGGTGTAAAGCGGCAAAAACACAGCAGTGAAAAGCAGGTAAACCCCATTATAAAAATCAATTACTTTTAAAAACCCGTGAAACAAAGACAGTGAAAGAGAGAGAAATTCTTACAAAAGTCGTTCAGGGGCTGTGATGCCACCTGGATTGACCATATCTAGACCCACAGCTGATTGAGACATAAGGGTGGACAGTCTTGGGGCTGAGAGGTTTGGTGAGGTTGGGTGAGCAAACGCAGACCCTTTAAAGTAATACTGCGTGGTACCCATCCCATGGGTCCCAAATCTCCAGGTTCAAGGGCATCTTCCTACATCGAAAACATGCATGAGAAACCCAGAAGATGGTACACCGTGTGATCGGGAAAGGTTTCTAAAACGCACCTCATTTCTCAGCTCCTTGTGCTCGGGTTCGCCATTCCAGCCGCTTTACTAGCAATCTCCGTCCTTGGAGAATCAGCACCTTTAACCTCCTGTTCCGTACAGGTTGCAATTTGTCCTGAGGATGAACGGGAAGAGTGGGATCCAATGAGAGACTAGCTCTAGGTGTTGGAACAGGCACAGGTCACTCTATTTTCCCATCAGGAAGAAGAATTAACCACAGGCTCAGCCTGATGCCCGGGACCACAATAGTGCCTGAAGCAATCCTGCGCTTTTGCGGCCAGCTCCCAAGAAAGCGAGTTGAAAAATGGAGCCCAGGGGCACTGCAATTCACAAACCTGCAGACTTATAAATGATGACTCTCGTCCACGAATATATTGAGGGAAGGCAACGAAGAGGATTTGAAAGCAAGGCAGAATTGCAGGAAACAGATTTCAGGAGGGAGATTCGAAACGCCTTTAAAGCACAGGAAAAGCGGCAAAACCTCGACAATGATGCCTTTGGCCAAAAAGGGCGTATGCGTTTTTTCCTGAATATATTCAGGAAAAAACGCATACGCCCTTTTTGGCCAACCAAGCAACCTGGAAAGGCAAATCAGCGCTACAAAGAAGTCTCGCTTCCCATCGGTCCAAAGGGCCATGCTGAATAAAGTGTCAAAACCAGAAATGCAGGACAGGCCATGGAGAAACGGGAGCCTGGCTACGCTGATGGGCGGGATGTAAATTGCCAACAGCCACTCTGGAGAAGTGCACGGTGTGTCCTGAAACATCTAAAAAACTGAGCTTAGGGAGCATAGGTCACATCCACTCATGGGCGTATAAATTGGGAAAACTAAAAATCAGCAAGACACAGGCACCCCATAGTTTAGGGCTGCTCTGTTGACAAGAATCTCCACTTCGTTACACCTTAAATATCCCAGGAAAGAGAAAAATGCATAAAGAAGTTGTGGTCCTTATGTACAATGGAATATCACTCAGCCATGAAATCAACGTCATAAGGCTAGTAGCAGCATGATGATTGGATTTAGGTACGACGATTCTAAGTGAAATAAGTCACACAGAAAAAGACACTTATCATAAGATATGACTTAGAGAGAGAATGTAAAAACCGCTACCCTTGAACTGAATTACAAAACAGAATAGAGTCACACGTTTAGAAAACACACTATGGCTGCTTAACGGGAAAGGTGAGGTGGGGTGATGCATACAACAAGGGTTTCAAATTATCTCAGATACCGTTCCATAAACCCAATATGTAATAGACAAGCCCTACTCCTTCCTAAATGAATTGGACTCAACACCCCCAATTCACCGCCCAAGAATATATCTGACTAGTAAGAATCTTGAAACCTATGCATTGATATCTCTCTGTAAGTGAGTCAAGTGGGTGTAAAGCGGCAAAATCACAGCAGTGAAAAGCAGGTAAACCCCATTATAAAAATCAATTACTTTTAAAAACCCGTGAAACAAAGACAGTGAAAGAGAGAGAAATTCTTACAAAATTCGTTCAGCGGCTGTAATGCCACCTGGATTGAACATATCTAGACCCACAGCTGATTGAGACATAAGGGTGGACACTCATGGCGCTGAGAGGTTTGGTGAGGTTGGGTGAGCAAACGCAGACCCTTTAAAGTAATACTGCGTGGTACCCATCCCATGGGTCCCAAATCTGCAGGTTCAAGGGCATCTTCCTACATCGAAAACATGCATGAGAAACCCAGAAGATGGTACACCGTGTGATCGGGAAAGGTTTCTAAAACGCACCTCATTTCTCATCTCCTTGTGCTCGGGTTCGCCATTCCAGCCGCTTTACTAGCAATCTCCGTCCTTGGAGAATCAGCACCTTTAACCTCCTGTTCCGTACAGGTTGCAATTTGTCCTGAGGATGAACGGGAAGAGTGGGATCCAATGAGAGACTAGCTCTAGGTGTTGGAACAGGCACAGGTCACTCTATTTTCCCATCAGGAAGAAGAATTAACCACAGGCTCAGCCTGACGCCCGGGACAACAATAGTGCCTGAAGCAATCCTGCGCTTTTGCGGCCAGCTCCCAAGAAAGCGAGTTGAAAAATGGAGCTCAGGAGCACTGCAATTCACAAACCTGCAGACTTATAAATGATGACTCTCGTCCACAAATATATTGATGGGAGGAAACGAAGAGGATTTGAAAGCAAGGCAGAATTGCAGGAAACATATTTCAGGAGGGAGATTCGAATCGCCTTTAAAGCACAGGAATAGCGGGAAAACCTCGACAATGATGTCCTTGGCCAAAAAGGGCGTATGCGTTTTTTCCTGAATATATTCAGGAAAAAACGCATACGCCCTTTTTGGCCAAACAAGCAACCTGGAAAGGCAAATCAGCGCTACAAAGAAGTCTCGCTTCCCATCGGTCAAAAGGGCCATGCTGAATAAAGTGTCAAAACCAGAAATGCAGGACAGGCCATGGAGAAACGGGAGCCTGGCTACGCTGATGGGCGGGATGAAAATTGCCAACAGCCATTCTTGAGAAGTGCACGGTGTGTCCTGAAACATCTACAAAACTCAGCTTAGGGAGCATGGGGCACATCCACTCATGGGCGTATAAATTGGGAAAACTAAAAATCAGCAAGACACAGGCACCTCAAAATTTAAGGCTGCTCTGTTGACAAGAATCTCCACTTCGTTACACCTTAAATATCCCAGGAAAGAGAAAAATGGATAAAGAAGTTGTGGTCCTTATGTACAATGGAATATCACTCAGCCATGAAATCAACGTAATAAGGCTAGTAGCAGCATGATGAGTGGATTTAGGTACGACGATTCTAAGTGAAATAAGTCACACAGAAAGACACTTATCATAAGATATCACTTATAGAGGGAATGTAAAAACCGCTACCCTTGAACTGAATTACAAAACAGAATAGAGTCACACGTTTAGAAAACACACTATGGCTGCTTAACGGGAAAGGTGAGGTGGGGTGATGCATAAAACAAGGGTTTCAAATTATCTCAGATACCGTTCCATAAACCCAATATGTAATAGACAAGCCCTACTCCTTGCTCAATGAATTGGACTCAGCACCCCCTATTCACCGCCCAAGAATATATCTGACTAGTAAGAATCTTGAAACCTAGGCATTGATATCTCTCTGTATGTGAGTCAAGTGGGTGTAAAGCAGCAAAATATCAGCAGTGAAAAGCAGGTAAACCCCATTATAAAAATCAATAACTTTTAAAAACCCGTGAAACAAAGACAGTGAAAGACAGAGAAATTCTTACAAAATTCGTTCACGGGCTGTGATGCCACCTGGATTGACCATATCTAGACCCACAGCTGTTTGAGACATAAGGGTGGACACTCTTGGGGCTGAGAGGTTTGGTGAGGTTGGGTGAGCAAACGCAGACCCTTTAAAGTAATACTGCGTGGTACCCATCCCATGGGTCCCAAATCTCCAGGTTCAAGGGCATCTTCCTACATCGAAAACATGCATGAGAAACCCAGAAGATGGTACACCGTGTGATCGGGAAAGGTTTCTAAAACGCACCTCATTTATCATCTCCTTGTACTCGGGTTCGCCATTCCAGCCACTTTACTAGCAGTCTCCCTCCTTGGAGAATCAGCACCTTTAACCTCCTGTTTCGTACAGGTTGCAATTCTTCCTGAGGATGAACGGGAAGAGGGGGAACCAATGAGAGACTAGCTCTAGGTGTTGGGACAGGCACAGGTCACTCTATTTTCCCATCAGGAAGAAGAATTAACCACAGGCTCAGCCTGCCGCCCGGGACCAGAATAGGGCCTGAAGCAATCCTGCACCTTTGCGGCCAGCTCCCAAGAAAGCGAGTTGAAAAATGGAGCTCAGGGGCACTGCAATTCACAAACCTGCAGACTTATAAATGATGACGCTCATCCACAAATATATTGATGGAAGGAAACGAAGAGGATTTGAAAGCAAGGCAGAATTGCAGGAAACAGATTTCAGGAGGGAGATTCGAATCGCCTTTAAAGCACAGGAAAAGCGGCAAAACCTCGACAATGATGCCCTTGGCCAAAAAGGGCGTATGCGTTTTTTCCTGAATATATTCAGGAAAAAACGCATACGCCCTTTTTGGCCAACCAAGCAACCTGGAAAGGCAAATCAGCGCTACAAAGAAGTCTCGCTTCCCATCGGTCAAAAGGGCCATGCTGAATAAAGTGTCAAAACCAGAAATGCAGGACAGGCCATGGAGAAACGGGAGCCTGGCTACGCTGATGGGCGGGATGTAAATTGCCAACAGCCACTCTGGAGAAGTGCACGGTGTGTCCTGAAACATCTACAAAACTCAGCTTAGGGAGCATAGGGCACATCCACTCATGGGCGTATAAATTGGGAAAACTAAAAATCAGCAAGACACAGGCACCCCAAAATTTAGGGCTGCTCTGTTGACAAGAACCTCCACTTCGTTACACCTTAAATATCCCAGGAAAGAGAAAAATGGATAAAGAAGTTGTGGTCCTTATGTACAATGGAATATCACTCAGCCATGAAACCAACGTCATAAGGCTAGTAGCAGCATGATGAGTGGATTTAGGTACGACGATTCTAACTGAAATAAGTCACACAGAAAAAGACACTTATCATAAGATATGACTTATAGAGGGAATGTAAAAACCGCTACCCTTGAACTGAATTACAAAACAGAATAGAGTCACACGTTTAGAAAACACACTATGGCTGCTTAACGGGAAAGGTGAGGTGGGGTGATGCATAAAACAAGGGTTTCAAATTATCTCAGATACCGTTCCATAAACCCAATATGTAATAGACAAGACCTACTCCTTGCTCAATGAATTGGACTCAACACCCCCTATTCACCGCCCACGAATATATCTGACTAGTAAGAATCTTAAAACCTATGCATTGATATCTCTCTGTAAGTGAGTCAAGTGGGTGTAAAGCGGCAAAATCACAGCAGTGAAAAGCAGGTAAACCCCATTATAAAAATCAATTACTTTTAAAAACCCGTGAAACAAAGACAGTGAAAGAGAGAGAAATTCTTACAAAATTCGATCAGGGGCTGTGATGCTACCTGGATTGACCATATCTAGACCCACAGCTGATTGAGACATAAGGGTGGACACTCTTGGCGCTGAGAGGTTTGGTGAGGTTGGGTGAGCAAACGCAGACCCTTTAAAGTAATACTGCGTGGTACCCATCCCATGGGTCCCAAATCTCCAGGTTCAAGGGCATCTTCCTACATCGAAAACATGCATGAGAAACCCAGAAGATGGTACACCGTGTGATCGGGAAAGGTTTCTAAAACGCACCTCATTTTTCATCTCCTTGTGCTCGGGTTCGCCATTCCAGCCGCTTTACTAGCAATCTCCCTGCTTGGAGATTCAGCACCTTTAACCTCCTATTCTGTACAGGTTGCAAATTGTCCTGAGGATGAACGGGAAGAGGGGGAACCAATGAGAGACTAGCTCTAGGTGTTGGGACAGGCACAGGTCACTCTATTTTCCCATCAGGAAGAAGAATTAACCACAGGCTCAGCCTGCCACCCGGGACCAGAATAGGGCCTGAAGCAATCCTGCGCTTTTGCGGCCAGCTCCCAAGAAAGCGAGTTGAAAAATGGAGCCCAGGGGCACTGCAATTCACAAACCTGCAGACTTATAAATGATGACTCTCGTCCACGAATATATTGAGGGAAGGCAATGAAGAGGATTTGAAAGCAAGGCAGAATTGCAGGAAACAGATTTCAGGAGGGAGATTCGAAACGCCTTTAAAGCACAGGAAAAGCGGCAAACCCTCGACAATGATGCCTTTGGCCAAAAAGGGCGTATGCGTTTTTTCCTGAATATATTCAGGAAAAAACGCATACGCCCTTTTTGGCCAACCAAGCAACCTGGAAAGGCAAATCAGCGCTACAAAGAAGTCTCGCTTCCCATCGGTCCAAAGGGCCATGCTGAATAAAGTGTCAAAACCAGAAATTCAGGACAGGCCATGGAGAAACGGGAGCCTGGCTACGCTGATGGGCAGGATGTAAATTGCCAACAGCCACTCTGGAGAAGTGCACGGTGTGTCCTGAAACATCTAAAATACTCAGCTTAGGGACCATAGGGCACTTCCACTCATGGGCGTATAATTTGGGAAAACTAAAAATCAGCAAGACACAGGCACCCCAAAGTTTAGGGCTGCTCTGTTGACAAGAACCTCCACTTAGTTACACCTTAAATATCCCAGGAGAGAGAAAAATGGATAAAGAAGTTGTGATCCTTATGTACAATGGAATATCACTCAGCCATGAAATCAACGTCATAAGGCTAGTAGCAGCATGATGAGTGGATTTAGGTACGACGATTCTAAGTGAAATAAGTCACACAGAAAAAGACACTTATCATAAGATATCACTTATAGAGGGAATGTAAAAACCGCTACCCTTGAACTGAATTACAAAACAGAATAGAGTCACACGTTTAGAAAACACACTATGGCTGCTTAACGGGAAAGGTGAGGTGGTGTGATGCATAAAACAAGGGTTTCAAATTATCTCAGATACCGTTCCATAAACCCAATATGTAATAGATAAGACCTACTCCTTGCTCAAGGAATTGGACTCAGCACCCCCTATTCACAGCCCAAGAATATATCTGACTAGTAAGAATCTTAAAACCTATGCATTGATATCTCTCTGTAATGGAGTCAAGTGGGTGTAAAGCGGCAAAATCACAGCAGTGAAAAGCAGGTAAACCCCATTATAAAAATCAATTACTTTTAAAAACCCGTGAAACAAAGACAGTGAAAGAGAGAGAAATTCTTACAAAAGTCGTTCAGGGGCTGTGATGCCACCTGGATTGACCATATCTAGACCCACAGCTGATTGAGACATAAGGGTGGACACTCTTGGGGCTGAGAGGTTTGGTGAGGTTGGGTGAGCAAACGCAGACCCATTAAAGTAATACTGTGTGGTACCCATCCCATGGGTCCCGAATCTCCAGGTTCAAGCGCATCTTCCTACATCGAAAACATGCATGAGAAACCCAGAAGATGGTACACCGTGTGATCGGGAAAGGTTTCTAAAACGCACCACATTTCTCATCTCCTTGTGCTCGGGTTTGCAATTCCAGCCACTTTACTAGCAATCTCCCTCCTTGGAGAATCAGCACCTTTAACCTTCTGTTCCGTACAGGTTGCAATTTGTCCTGAGGATGAGCGGGAAGAGGGGGAACCAATGAGAGACTAGCTCGAGGTGTTGGGACAGGCACAGGTCACTCTATTTTCCCATCAGGAAGAAGAATTAACCACAGGCTCAGCCTGCCGCCCGGGACCAGAATAGGGCCTGAAGCAATCCTGCGCCTTTGCGGCCAGCTCCCAAGAAAGCGAGTTGAAAAATGGAGCTCAGGGGCACTGCAATTCACAAACCTGCAGACTTATAAATGATGACTCTCGTCCACGAATATATTGAGGGAAGGCAACGAAGAGGATTTGAAAGCAAGGCAGAATTGCAGGAAACAGATTTCAGGAGGGAGATTCGAAACGCCTTTAAAGCACAGGAAAAGCGGCAAACCCTCGACAATGATGCCTTTGGCCAAAAAGGGCGTATGCGTTTTTTCCTGAATATATTCAGGAAAAAACGCATACGCCCTTTTTGGCCAACCAAGCAACCTGGAAAGGCAAATCAGCGCTACAAAGAAGTCTCGCTTCCCATCGGTCCAAAGGGCCATGCTGAATAAAGTGTCAAAACCAGAAATTCAGGACAGGCCATGGAGAAACGGGAGCCTGGCTACGCTGATGGGCAGGATGTAAATTGCCAACAGCCACTCTGGAGAAGTGCACGGTGTGTCCTGAAACATCTAAAATACTCAGCTTAGGGACCATAGGGCACTTCCACTCATGGGCGTATAATTTGGGAAAACTAAAAATCAGCAAGACACAGGCACCCCAAAGTTTAGGGCTGCTCTGTTGACAAGAACCTCCACTTAGTTACACCTTAAATATCCCAGGAGAGAGAAAAATGGATAAAGAAGTTGTGGTCCTTATGTACAATGGAATATCACTCAGCCATGAAATCAACGTCATAAGGCTAGTAGCAGCATGATGAGTGGATTTAGGTACGACGATTCTAAGTGAAATAAGTCACACAGAAAAAGACACTTATCATAAGATATCACTTATAGAGGGAATGTAAAAACCGCTACCCTTGAACTGAATTACAAAACAGAATAGAGTCACACGTTTAGAAAACACACTATGGCTGCTTAACGGGAAAGGTGAGGTGGGGTGATGCATAAAACAAGGGTTTCAAATTATCTCAGATACCGTTCCATAAACCCAATATGTAATAGATAAGACCTACTCCTTGCTCAAGGAATTGGACTCAGCACCCCCTATTCACAGCCCAAGAATATATCTGACTAGTAAGAATCTTAAAACCTATGCATTGATATCTCTCTGTAAGTGAGTCAAGTGGGTGTAAAGCGGCAAAATCACAGCAGTGAAAAGCGGGTAAACCCCATTATAAAAATCAATTACTTTTAAAAACCCGTGAAACAAAGACAGTGAAAGAGAGAGAAATTCTTACAAAATTCGTACAGGAGCTGTGATGCCACCTGGATTGACCATATCTAGACCCACAGCTGATTGAGACATAAGGGTGGACACTCTTTGGGCTGAGAGGTTTGGTGAGGTTGGGTGAGCAAACGCAGACCCTTTAAAGTAATACTGCGTGGTACCCATCCCATGGGTCCCAAATCTCCAGGTTCAAGGGCATCTTCCTACATCAAAAACATGCATGAGAAACCCAGAAGATGGTACACCGTGTGATCGGGAAAGGTTTCTAAAACGCACCTCATTTCTGATCTCCTTGTGCTCGGGTTCGCCATTCCAGCCGCTTTACTAGCAATCTCCCTGCTTGGAGAATCAGCACCTTTAACCTCCTGTTCCGTACAGGTTGCAATTTGTCCTGAGGATGAACGGGAAGAGGGGGAACCAATGAGAGACTAGCTCTAGGTGTTGGGACAGGCACAGGTCACTCTATTTTCCCATCAGGAAGAAGAATTAACCACAGGCTCAGCCTGCCACCCGGGACCAGAATAGGGCCTGAAGCAATCCTGCGCTTTTGCGGCCAGCTCCCAAGAAAGCGAGTTGAAAAATGGAGCCCAGGGGCACTGCAATTCACAAACCTGCAGACTTATAAATGATGACTCTCGTCCACGAATATATTGAGGGAAGGCAACGAAGAGGATTTGAAAGCAAGGCAGAATTGCAGGAAACAGATTTCAGGAGGGAGATTCGAAACGCCTTTAAAGCACAGGAAAAGCGGCAAACCCTCGACAATGATGCCTTTGGCCAAAAAGGGCGTATGCGTTTTTTCCTGAATATATTCAGGAAAAAACGCATACGCCCTTTTTGGCCAACCAAGCAACCTGGAAAGGCAAATCAGCGCTACAAAGAAGTCTCGCTTCCCATCGGTCCAAAGGGCCATGCTGAATAAAGTGTCAAAACCAGAAATTCAGGACAGGCCATGGAGAAACGGGAGCCTGGCTACGCTGATGGGCAGGATGTAAATTGCCAACAGCCACTCTGGAGAAGTGCACGGTGTGTCCTGAAACATCTAAAATACTCAGCTTAGGGACCATAGGGCACTTCCACTCATGGGCGTATAATTTGGGAAAACTAAAAATCAGCAAGACACAGGCACCCCAAAGTTTAGGGCTGCTCTGTTGACAAGAACCTCCACTTAGTTACACCTTAAATATCCCAGGAGAGAGAAAAATGGATAAAGAAGTTGTGATCCTTATGTACAATGGAATATCACTCAGCCATGAAATCAACGTCATAAGGCTAGTAGCAGCATGATGAGTGGATTTAGGTACGACGATTCTAAGTGAAATAAGTCACACAGAAAAAGACACTTATCATAAGATATCACTTATAGAGGGAATGTAAAAACCGCTACCCTTGAACTGAATTACAAAACAGAATAGAGTCACACGTTTAGAAAACACACTATGGCTGCTTAACGGGAAAGGTGAGGTGGTGTGATGCATAAAACAAGGGTTTCAAATTATCTCAGATACCGTTCCATAAACCCAATATGTAATAGATAAGACCTACTCCTTGCTCAAGGAATTGGACTCAGCACCCCCTATTCACAGCCCAAGAATATATCTGACTAGTAAGAATCTTAAAACCTATGCATTGATATCTCTCTGTAATGGAGTCAAGTGGGTGTAAAGCGGCAAAATCACAGCAGTGAAAAGCAGGTAAACCCCATTATAAAAATCAATTACTTTTAAAAACCCGTGAAACAAAGACAGTGAAAGAGAGAGAAATTCTTACAAAAGTCGTTCAGGGGCTGTGATGCCACCTGGATTGACCATATCTAGACCCACAGCTGATTGAGACATAAGGGTGGACACTCTTGGGGCTGAGAGGTTTGGTGAGGTTGGGTGAGCAAACGCAGACCCATTAAAGTAATACTGCGTGGTACCCATCCCATGGGTCCCGAATCTCCAGGTTTAAGGGCATCTTCCTACATCGAAAACATGCATGAGAAACCCAGAAGATGGTACACCGTGTGATCGGGAAAGGTTTCTAAAACGCACCACATTTCTCATCTCCTTGTGCTCGGGTTTGCCATTCCAGCCACTTTACTAGCAATCTCCCTCCTTGGAGAATCAGCACCTTTAACCTTCTGTTCCGTACAGGTTGCAATTTGTCCTGAGGATGAGCGGGAAGAGGGGGAACCAATGAGAGACTAGCTCGAGGTGTTGGGACAGGCACAGGTCACTCTATTTTCCCATCAGGAAGAAGAATTAACCACAGGCTCAGCCTGCCGCCCGGGACCAGAATAGGGCCTGAAGCAATCCTGCGCCTTTGCGGCCAGCTCCCAAGAAAGCGAGTTGAAAAATGGAGCTCAGGGGCACTGCAATTCACAAACCTGCAGACTTATAAATGATGACGCTCGTCCACAAATATATTGACGGAAAGAAACGAAGAGGATTTGAAAGCAAGGCAGAATTGCAGGAAACAGATTTCAGGAGGGAGATTCGAATCGCCTTTAAAGCACAGGAAAAGCGGCGAAACCTCGACAATGATGTCCTTGGCCAAAAAGGGCGTATGCGTTTTTTCCTGAATAGATTCAGGAAAAAACGCATACGCCCTTTTTGGCCAACCAAGCAACCTGGAAAGGCAAATAAGCGCTACAAAGAAGTCTCGCTTCCCATCGGTCAAAAGGGCCATGCTGAATAAAGTGTCAAAACCAGAAATGCAGGACAGGCCATGGAGAAACGGGAGCCTGGCTACGCTGATGGGCGGGATGAAAATTGCCAACAGCCACTCTGGAGAAGTGCACGGTGTGTCCTGAAACATCTACAAAACTCAGCTTAGGGAGCATGGGGCACATCCACTCATGGGCGTATAAATTGGGAAAACTAAAAATCAGCAAGACACAGGCACCTCAAAATTTAGGGCTGCTCTGTTGACAAGAACCTCCACTTTGTTACACCTTAAATATCCCAGGAAAGAGAAAAATGGATAAAGAAGTTGTGGTCCTTATGTACAATGGAATATCACTCAGCCATGAAATCAACGTCATAAGGCTAGTAGCAGCATGTTGAGTGGATTTAGGTACGACGATTCTAACTGAAATAAGTCACACAGAAAAAGACACTTATCATAAGATATCACTTATAGAGGGAATGTAAAAACCGCTACCCTTGAACGGAATTACAAAACAGAATAGAGTCACACGTTTAGAAAACACACTATGGCTGCTTAACGGGAAAGGTGAGGTGGGGTGATGCATAAAACAAGTGTTTCAAATTATCTCAGATACCGTTCCATAAACCCAATATGTAATAGATAAGACCTACTCCTTGTTCAAGGAATTGGACTCAGCACCCCCTATTCACAGCCCAAGAATATATCTGACTAGTAAGAATCTTAAAACCTATGCATTGATATCTCTCTGTAAGTGAGTCAAGTGGGTGTAAAGCGGCAAAATCACAGCACTGAAAAGCAGGTAAACCCCATTATAAAAATCAATTACTTTTAAAAACCCGTGAAACAAAGACAGTGAAAGAGAGAGAAATTCTTACAAAATTCGTACAGGAGCTGTGATGCCACCTGGATTGACCATATCTAGACCCACAGCTGATTGAGACATAAGGGTGGACACTCTTGGGGCTGAGAGGTTTGGTGAGGTTGGGTGAGCAAACGCAGACCCTTTAAAGTAATACTGCGTGGTACCCATCCCATGGGTCCCAAATCTCCAGGTTCAAGGGCATCTTCCTACATCAAAAACATGCATGAGAAACCCAGAAGATGGTACACCGTGTGATCGGGAAAGGTTTCTAAAACGCACCTCATTTCTGATCTCCTTGTGCTCGGGTTCGCCATTCCAGCCGCTTTACTAGCAATCTCCCTGCTTGGAGAATCAGCACCTTTAACCTCCTGTTCCGTACAGGTTGCAATTTGTCCTGAGGATGAACGGGAAGAGGGGGAACCAATGAGAGACTAGCTCTAGGTGTTGGGACAGGCACAGGTCACTCTATTTTCCCATCAGGAAGAAGAATTAACCACAGGCTCAGCCTGCCACCCGGGACCAGAATAGGGCCTGAAGCAATCCTGCGCTTTTGCGGCCAGCTCCCAAGAAAGCGAGTTGAAAAATGGAGCCCAGGGGCACTGCAATTCACAAACCTGCAGACTTATAAATGATGACTCTCGTCCACGAATATATTGAGGGAAGGCAACGAAGAGTATTTGAAAGCAAGGCAGAATTGCAGGAAACAGATTTCAGGAGGGAGATTCGAAACGCCTTTAAAGCACAGGAAAAGCGGCAAACACTCGACAATGATGCCTTTGGCCAAAAAGGGCGTATGCGTTTTTTCCTGAATATATTCAGGAAAAAACGCATACGCCCTTTTTGGCCAACCAAGCAACCTGGAAAGGCAAGTCAGCGCTACAAAGAAGTCTCGCTTCCCATCGGTCCAAAGGGCCATGCTGAATAAAGTGTCAAAACCAGAAATTCAGGACAGGCCATGGAGAAACGGGAGCCTGGCTACGCTGATGGGCAGGATGTAAATTGCCAACAGCCACTCTGGAGAAGTGCACGGTGTGTCCTGAAACATCTAAAATACTCAGCTTAGGGACCATAGGGCACTTCCACTCATGGGCGTATAATTTGGGAAAACTAAAAATCAGCAAGACACAGGCACCCCAAAGTTTAGGGCTGCTCTGTTGACAAGAACCTCCACTTAGTTACACCTTAAATATCCCAGGAGAGAGAAAAATGGATAAAGAAGTTGTGATCCTTATGTACAATGGAATATCACTCAGCCATGAAATCAACGTCATAAGGCTAGTAGCAGCATGATGAGTGGATTTAGGTACGACGATTCTAAGTGAAATAAGTCACACAGAAAAAGACACTTATCATAAGATATCACTTATAGAGGGAATGTAAAAACCGCTACCCTTGAACTGAATTACAAAACAGAATAGAGTCACACGTTTAGAAAACACACTATGGCTGCTTAACGGGAAAGGTGAGGTGGTGTGATGCATAAAACAAGGGTTTCAAATTATCTCAGATACCGTTCCATAAACCCAATATGTAATAGATAAGACCTACTCCTTGCTCAAGGAATTGGACTCAGCACCCCCTATTCACAGCCCAAGAATATATCTGACTAGTAAGAATCTTAAAACCTATGCATTGATATCTCTCTGTAATGGAGTCAAGTGGGTGTAAAGCGGCAAAATCACAGCAGTGAAAAGCAGGTAAACCCCATTATAAAAATCAATTACTTTTAAAAACCCGTGAAACAAAGACAGTGAAAGAGAGAGAAATTCTTACAAAAGTCGTTCAGGGGCTGTGATGCCACCTGGATTGACCATATCTAGACCCACAGCTGATTGAGACATAAGGGTGGACACTCTTGGGGCTGAGAGGTTTGGTGAGGTTGGGTGAGCAAACGCAGACCCATTAAAGTAATACTGCGTGGTACCCATCCCATGGGTCCCGAATCTCCAGGTTCAAGGGCATCTTCCTACATCGAAAACATGCATGAGAAACCCAGAAGATGGTACACCGTGTGATCGGGAAAGGTTTCTAAAACGCACCACATTTCTCATCTCCTTGTGCTCGGGTTTGCCATTCCAGCCACTTTACTAGCAATCTCCCTCCTTGGAGAATCAGCACCTTTAACCTTCTGTTCCGTACAGGTTGCAATTTGTCCTGAGGATGAGCGGGAAGAGGGGGAACCAATGAGAGACTAGCTCGAGGTGTTGGGACAGGCACAGGTCACTCTATTTTCCCATCAGCAAGAAGAATTAACCACAGGCTCAGCCTGCCGCCCGGGACCAGAATAGGGCCTGAAGCAATCCTGCGCCTTTGCGGCCAGCTCCCAAGAAAGCGAGTTGAAAAATGGAGCTCAGGGGCACTGCAATTCACAAACCTGCAGACTTATAAATGATGACGCTCGTCCACAAATATATTGACGGAAAGAAACGAAGAGGATTTGAAAGAAAGGCAGAATTGCAGGAAACAGATTTCAGGAGGGAGATTCGAATCGCCTTTAAAGCACAGGAAAAGCGGCGAAACCTCGACAATGATGTCCTTGGCCAAAAAGGGCGTATGCGTTTTTTCCTGAATATATTCAGGAAAAAACGCATACGCCCTTTTTGGCCAACCAAGCAACCTGGAAAGGCAAATAAGCGCTACAAAGAAGTCTCGCTTCCCATCGGTCAAAAGGGCCATGCTGAATAAAGTGTCAAAACCAGAAATGCAGGACAGGCCATGGAGAAACGGGAGCCTGGCTACGCTGATGGGCGGGATGAAAATTGCCAACAGCCACTCTGGAGAAGTGCACGGTGTGTCCTGAAACATCTACAAAACTCAGCTTAGGGAGCATGGGGCACATCCACTCATGGGCGTATAAATTGGGAAAATTAAAATCAGCAAGACACAGGCACCTCAAAATTTAGGGCTGCTCTGTTGACAAGAACCTCCACTTTGTTACACCTTAAATATCCCAGGAAAGAGAAAAATGGATAAAGAAGTTGTGGTCCTTATGTACAATGGAATATCACTCAGCCATGAAATCAACGTCATAAGGCTAGTAGCAGCATGTTGAGTGGATTTAGGTACGACGATTCTAACTGAAATAAGTCACACAGAAAAAGACACTTATCATAAGATATCACTTATAGAGGGAATGTAAAAACCGCTACCCTTGAACGGAATTACAAAACAGAATAGAGTCACACGTTTAGAAAACACACTATGGCTGCTTAACGGGAAAGGTGAGGTGGGGTGATGCATAAAACAAGGGTTTCAAATTATCTCACATACCGTTGCATAAACCCAATATGTAATAGACAAGACCTACTCCTTGCTCAATGAATTGGACTCAACACCCCCTATTCACCGCCCAAGAATATATCTGACTAGTAAGAATCTTAAAACCAATGCATTGATATCTCTCTGTAAGTGAGTCAAGTGGGTGTAAAGCGGCAAAATCACAGCACTGAAAAGCAGGTAAACCCCATTATAAAAATCAATTACTTTTAAAAACCCGTGAAACAAAGACAGTGAAAGAGAGAGAAATTCTTACAAAATTCGTACAGGAGCTGTGATGCCACCTGGATTGACCATATCTAGACCCACAGCTGATTGAGACATAAGGGTGGACACTCTTGGGGCTGAGAGGTTTGGTGAGGTTGGGTGAGCAAACGCAGACCCTTTAAAGTAATACTGCGTGGTACCCATCCCATGGGTCCCAAATCTCCAGGTTCAAGGGCATCTTCCTACATCAAAAACATGCATGAGAAACCCAGAAGATGGTACACCGTGTGATCGGGAAAGGTTTCTAAAACGCACCTCATTTCTGATCTCCTTGTGCTCGGGTTCGCCATTCCAGCCGCTTTACTAGCAATCTCCCACCTTGGAGAATCAGCACCTTTAACCTCCTGTTCCGTACAGGTTGCAATTTGTCCTGAGGATGAACGGGAAGAGGGGGAACCAATGAGAGACTAGCTCTAGGTGTTGGGACAGGCACAGGTCACTCTATTTTCCCATCAGGAAGAAGAATTAACCACAGGCTCAGCCTGCCACCCGGGACCAGAATAGGGCCTGAAGCAATCCTGCGCTTTTGCGGCCAGCTCCCAAGAAAGCGAGTTGAAAAATGGAGCCCAGGGGCACTGCAATTCACAAACCTGCAGACTTATAAATGATGACTCTCGTCCACGAATATATTGAGGGAAGGCAACGAAGAGGATTTGAAAGCAAGGCAGAATTGCAGGAAACAGATTTCAGGAGGGAGATTCGAAACGCCTTTAAAGCACAGGAAAAGCGGCAAACCCTCGACAATGATGCCTTTGGCCAAAAAGGGCGTATGCGTTTTTTCCTGAATATATTCAGGAAAAAACGCATACGCCCTTTTTGGCCAACCAAGCAACCTGGAAAGGCAAATCAGCGCTACAAAGAAGTCTCGCTTCCCATCGGTCCAAAGGGCCATGCTGAATAAAGTGTCAAAACCAGAAATTCAGGACAGGCCATGGAGAAACGGGAGCCTGGCTACGCTGATGGGCAGGATGTAAATTGCCAACAGCCACTCTGGAGAAGTGCACGGTGTGTCCTGAAACATCTAAAATACTCAGCTTAGGGACCATAGGGCACTTCCACTCATGGGCGTATAATTTGGGAAAACTAAAAATCAGCAAGACACAGGCACCCCAAAGTTTAGGGCTGCTCTGTTGACAAGAACCTCCACTTAGTTACACCTTAAATATCCCAGGAGAGAGAAAAATGGATAAAGAAGTTGTGATCCTTATGTACAATGGAATATCACTCAGCCATGAAATCAACGTCATAAGGCTAGTAGCAGCATGATGAGTGGATTTAGGTACGACGATTCTAAGTGAAATAAGTCACACAGAAAAAGACACTTATCATAAGATATCACTTATAGAGGGAATGTAAAAACCGCTACCCTTGAACTGAATTACAAAACAGAATAGAGTCACACGTTTAGAAAACACACTATGGCTGCTTAACGGGAAAGGTGAGGTGGTGTGATGCATAAAACAAGGGTTTCAAATTATCTCAGATACCGTTCCATAAACCCAATATGTAATAGATAAGACCTACTCCTTGCTCAAGGAATTGGACTCAGCACCCCCTATTCACAGCCCAAGAATATATCTGACTAGTAAGAATCTTAAAACCTATGCATTGATATCTCTCTGTAATGGAGTCAAGTGGGTGTAAAGCGGCAAAATCACAGCAGTGAAAAGCAGGTAAACCCCATTATAAAAATCAATTACTTTTAAAAACCCGTGAAACAAAGACAGTGAAAGAGAGAGAAATTCTTACAAAAGTCGTTCAGGGGCTGTGATGCCACCTGGATTGACCATATCTAGACCCACAGCTGATTGAGACATAAGGGTGGACACTCTTGGGGCTGAGAGGTTTGGTGAGGTTGGGTGAGCAAACGCAGACCCATTAAAGTAATACTGCGTGGTACCCATCCCATGGGTCCCGAATCTCCAGGTTTAAGGGCATCTTCCTACATCGAAAACATGCATGAGAAACCCAGAAGATGGTACACCGTGTGATCGGGAAAGGTTTCTAAAACGCACCACATTTCTCATCTCCTTGTGCTCGGGTTTGCCATTCCAGCCACTTTACTAGCAATCTCCCTCCTTGGAGAATCAGCACCTTTAACCTTCTGTTCCGTACAGGTTGCAATTTGTCCTGAGGATGAGCGGGAAGAGGGGGAACCAATGAGAGACTAGCTCGAGGTGTTGGGACAGGCACAGGTCACTCTATTTTCCCATCAGGAAGAAGAATTAACCACAGGCTCAGCCTGCCGCCCGGGACCAGAATAGGGCCTGAAGCAATCCTGCGCCTTTGCGGCCAGCTCCCAAGAAAGCGAGTTGAAAAATGGAGCTCAGGGGCACTGCAATTCACAAACCTGCAGACTTATAAATGATGACGCTCGTCCACAAATATATTGACGGAAAGAAACGAAGAGGATTTGAAAGCAAGGCAGAATTGCAGGAAACAGATTTCAGGAGGGAGATTCGAATCGCCTTTAAAGCACAGGAAAAGCGGCGAAACCTCGACAATGATGTCCTTGGCCAAAAAGGGCGTATGCGTTTTTTCCTGAATAGATTCAGGAAAAAACGCATACGCCCTTTTTGGCCAACCAAGCAACCTGGAAAGGCAAATAAGCGCTACAAAGAAGTCTCGCTTCCCATCGGTCAAAAGGGCCATGCTGAATAAAGTGTCAAAACCAGAAATGCAGGACAGGCCATGGAGAAACGGGAGCCTGGCTACGCTGATGGGCGGAATGAAAATTGCCAACAGCCACTCTGGAGAAGTGCACGGTGTGTCCTGAAACATCTACAAAACTCAGCTTAGGGAGCATGGGGCACATCCACTCATGGGCGTATAAATTGGGAAAACTAAAAATCAGCAAGACACAGGCACCTCAAAATTTAGGGCTGCTCTGTTGACAAGAACCTCCACTTTGTTACACCTTAAATATCCCAGGAAAGAGAAAAATGGATAAAGAAGTTGTGGTCCTTATGTACAATGGAATATCACTCAGCCATGAAATCAACGTCATAAGGCTAGTAGCAGCATGTTGAGTGGATTTAGGTACGACGATTCTAACTGAAATAAGTCACACAGAAAAAGACACTTATCATAAGATATCACTTATAGAGGGAATGTAAAAACCGCTACCCTTGAACGGAATTACAAAACAGAATAGAGTCACACGTTTAGAAAACACACTATGGCTGCTTAACGGGAAAGGTGAGGTGGGGTGATGCATAAAACAAGGGTTTCAAATTATCTCAGATACCGTTCCATAAACCCAATATGTAATAGATAAGACCTACTCCTTGCTCAAGGAATTGGACTCAGCACCCCCTATTCACAGCCCAAGAATATATCTGACTAGTAAGAATCTTAAAACCTATGCATTGATATCTCTCTGTAAGTGAGTCAAGTGGGTGTAAAGCGGCAAAATCACAGCACTGAAAAGCAGGTAAACCCCATTATAAAAATCAATTACTTTTAAAAACCCGTGAAACAAAGACAGTGAAAGAGAGAGAAATTCTTACAAAATTCGTACAGGAGCTGTGATGCCACCTGGATTGACCATATCTAGACCCACAGCTGATTGAGACATAAGGGTGGACACTCTTGGGGCTGAGAGGTTTGGTGAGGTTGGGTGAGCAAACGCAGACCCTTTAAAGTAATACTGCGTGGTACCCATCCCATGGGTCCCAAATCTCCAGGTTCAAGGGCATCTTCCTACATCAAAAACATGCATGAGAAACCCAGAAGATGGTACACCGTGTGATCGGGAAAGGTTTCTAAAACGCACCTCATTTCTGATCTCCTTGTGCTCGGGTTCGCCATTCCAGCCGCTTTACTAGCAATCTCCCTGCTTGGAGAATCAGCACCTTTAACCTCCTGTTCCGTACAGGTTGCAATTTGTCCTGAGGATGAACGGGAAGAGGGGGAACCAATGAGAGACTAGCTCTAGGTGTTGGGACAGGCACAGGTCACTCTATTTTCCCATCAGGAAGAAGAATTAACCACAGGCTCAGCCTGCCACCCGGGACCAGAATAGGGCCTGAAGCAATCCTGCGCTTTTGCGGCCAGCTCCCAAGAAAGCGAGTTGAAAAATGGAGCCCAGGGGCACTGCAATTCACAAACCTGCAGACTTATAAATGATGACTCTCGTCCACGAATATATTGAGGGAAGGCAACGAAGAGGATTTGAAAGCAAGGCAGAATTGCAGGAAACAGATTTCAGGAGGGAGATTCGAAACGCCTTTAAAGCACAGGAAAAGCGGCAAACCCTCGACAATGATGCCTTTGGCCAAAAAGGGCGTATGCGTTTTTTCCTGAATATATTCAGGAAAAAACGCATACGCCCTTTTTGGCCAACCAAGCAACCTGGAAAGGCAAATCAGCGCTACAAAGAAGTCTCGCTTCCCATCGGTCCAAAGGGCCATGCTGAATAAAGTGTCAAAACCAGAAATTCAGGACAGGCCATGGAGAAACGGGAGCCTGGCTACGCTGATGGGCAGGATGTAAATTGCCAACAGCCACTCTGGAGAAGTGCACGGTGTGTCCTGAAACATCTAAAATACTCAGCTTAGGGACCATAGGGCACTTCCACTCATGGGCGTATAATTTGGGAAAACTAAAAATCAGCAAGACACAGGCACCCCAAAGTTTAGGGCTGCTCTGTTGACAAGAACCTCCACTTAGTTACACCTTAAATATCCCAGGAGAGAGAAAAATGGATAAAGAAGTTGTGATCCTTATGTACAATGGAATATCACTCAGCCATGAAATCAACGTCATAAGGCTAGTAGCAGCATGATGAGTGGATTTAGGTACGACGATTCTAAGTGAAATAAGTCACACAGAAAAAGACACTTATCATAAGATATCACTTATAGAGGGAATGTAAAAACCGCTACCCTTGAACTGAATTACAAAACAGAATAGAGTCACACGTTTAGAAAACACACTATGGCTGCTTAACGGGAAAGGTGAGGTGGTGTGATGCATAAAACAAGGGTTTCAAATTATCTCAGATACCGTTCCATAAACCCAATATGTAATAGATAAGACCTACTCCTTGCTCAAGGAATTGGACTCAGCACCCCCTATTCACAGCCCAAGAATATATCTGACTAGTAAGAATCTTAAAACCTATGCATTGATATCTCTCTGTAATGGAGTCAAGTGGGTGTAAAGCGGCAAAATCACAGCAGTGAAAAGCAGGTAAACCCCATTATAAAAATCAATTACTTTTAAAAACCCGTGAAACAAAGACAGTGAAAGAGAGAGAAATTCTTACAAAAGTCGTTCAGGGGCTGTGATGCCACCTGGATTGACCATATCTAGACCCACAGCTGATTGAGACATAAGGGTGGACACTCTTGGGGCTGAGAGGTTTGGTGAGGTTGGGTGAGCAAACGCAGACCCATTAAAGTAATACTGCGTGGTACCCATCCCATGGGTCCCGAATCTCCAGGTTTAAGGGCATCTTCCTACATCGAAAACATGCATGAGAAACCCAGAAGATGGTACACCGTGTGATCGGGAAAGGTTTCTAAAACGCACCACATTTCTCATCTCCTTGTGCTCGGGTTTGCCATTCCAGCCACTTTACTAGCAATCTCCCTCCTTGGAGAATCAGCACCTTTAACCTTCTGTTCCGTACAGGTTGCAATTTGTCCTGAGGATGAGCGGGAAGAGGGGGAACCAATGAGAGACTAGCTCGAGGTGTTGGGACAGGCACAGGTCACTCTATTTTCCCATCAGGAAGAAGAATTAACCACAGGCTCAGCCTGCCGCCCGGGACCAGAATAGGGCCTGAAGCAATCCTGCGCCTTTGCGGCCAGCTCCCAAGAAAGCGAGTTGAAAAATGGAGCTCAGGGGCACTGCAATTCACAAACCTGCAGACTTATAAATGATGACGCTCGTCCACAAATATATTGACGGAAAGAAACGAAGAGGATTTGAAAGCAAGGCAGAATTGCAGGAAACAGATTTCAGGAGGGAGATTCGAATCGCCTTTAAAGCACAGGAAAAGCGGCGAAACCTCGACAATGATGTCCTTGGCCAAAAAGGGCGTATGCGTTTTTTCCTGAATAGATTCAGGAAAAAACGCATACGCCCTTTTTGGCCAACCAAGCAACCTGGAAAGGCAAATAAGCGCTACAAAGAAGTCTCGCTTCCCATCGGTCAAAAGGGCCATGCTGAATAAAGTGTCAAAACCAGAAATGCAGGACAGGCCATGGAGAAACGGGAGCCTGGCTACGCTGATGGGCGGGATGAAAATTGCCAACAGCCACTCTGGAGAAGTGCACGGTGTGTCCTGAAACATCTACAAAACTCAGCTTAGGGAGCATGGGGCACATCCACTCATGGGCGTATAAATTGGGAAAACTAAAAATCAGCAAGACACAGGCACCTCAAAATTTAGGGCTGCTCTGTTGACAAGAACCTCCACTTTGTTACACCTTAAATATCCCAGGAAAGAGAAAAATGGATAAAGAAGTTGTGGTCCTTATGTACAATGGAATATCACTCAGCCATGAAATCAACGTCATAAGGCTAGTAGCAGCATGTTGAGTGGATTTAGGTACGACGATTCTAACTGAAATAAGTCACACAGAAAAAGACACTTATCATAAGATATCACTTATAGAGGGAATGTAAAAACCGCTACCCTTGAACGGAATTACAAAACAGAATAGAGTCACACGTTTAGAAAACACACTATGGCTGCTTAACGGGAAAGGTGAGGTGGGGTGATGCATAAAACAAGGGTTTCAAATTATCTCAGATACCGTTCCATAAACCCAATATGTAATAGATAAGACCTACTCCTTGTTCAAGGAATTGGACTCAGCACCCCCTATTCACAGCCCAAGAATATATCTGACTAGTAAGAATCTTAAAACCTATGCATTGATATCTCTCTGTAAGTGAGTCAAGTGGGTGTAAAGCGGCAAAATCACAGCACTGAAAAGCAGGTAAACCCCATTATAAAAATCAATTACTTTTAAAAACCCGTGAAACAAAGACAGTGAAAGAGAGAGAAATTCTTACAAAATTCGTACAGGAGCTGTGATGCCACCTGGATTGACCATATCTAGACCCACAGCTGATTGAGACATAAGGGTGGACACTCTTGGGGCTGAGAGGTTTGGTGAGGTTGGGTGAGCAAACGCAGACCCTTTAAAGTAATACTGCGTGGTACCCATCCCATGGGTCCCAAATCTCCAGGTTCAAGGGCATCTTCCTACATCAAAAACATGCATGAGAAACCCAGAAGATGGTACACCGTGTGATCGGGAAAGGTTTCTAAAACGCACCTCATTTCTGATCTCCTTGTGCTCGGGTTCGCCATTCCAGCCGCTTTACTAGCAATCTCCCTGCTTGGAGAATCAGCACCTTTAACCTCCTGTTCCGTACAGGTTGCAATTTGTCCTGAGGATGAACGGGAAGAGGGGGAACCAATGAGAGACTAGCTCTAGGTGTTGGGACAGGCACAGGTCACTCTATTTTCCCATCAGGAAGAAGAATTAACCACAGGCTCAGCCTGCCACCCGGGACCAGAATAGGGCCTGAAGCAATCCTGCGCTTTTGCGGCCAGCTCCCAAGAAAGCGAGTTGAAAAATGGAGCCCAGGGGCACTGCAATTCACAAACCTGCAGACTTATAAATGATGACTCTCGTCCACGAATATATTGAGGGAAGGCAACGAAGAGTATTTGAAAGCAAGGCAGAATTGCAGGAAACAGATTTCAGGAGGGAGATTCGAAACGCCTTTAAAGCACAGGAAAAGCGGCAAACACTCGACAATGATGCCTTTGGCCAAAAAGGGCGTATGCGTTTTTTCCTGAATATATTCAGGAAAAAACGCATACGCCCTTTTTGGCCAACCAAGCAACCTGGAAAGGCAAGTCAGCGCTACAAAGAAGTCTCGCTTCCCATCGGTCCAAAGGGCCATGCTGAATAAAGTGTCAAAACCAGAAATTCAGGACAGGCCATGGAGAAACGGGAGCCTGGCTACGCTGATGGGCAGGATGTAAATTGCCAACAGCCACTCTGGAGAAGTGCACGGTGTGTCCTGAAACATCTAAAATACTCAGCTTAGGGACCATAGGGCACTTCCACTCATGGGCGTATAATTTGGGAAAACTAAAAATCAGCAAGACACAGGCACCCCAAAGTTTAGGGCTGCTCTGTTGACAAGAACCTCCACTTAGTTACACCTTAAATATCCCAGGAGAGAGAAAAATGGATAAAGAAGTTGTGATCCTTATGTACAATGGAATATCACTCAGCCATGAAATCAACGTCATAAGGCTAGTAGCAGCATGATGAGTGGATTTAGGTACGACGATTCTAAGTGAAATAAGTCACACAGAAAAAGACACTTATCATAAGATATCACTTATAGAGGGAATGTAAAAACCGCTACCCTTGAACTGAATTACAAAACAGAATAGAGTCACACGTTTAGAAAACACACTATGGCTGCTTAACGGGAAAGGTGAGGTGGTGTGATGCATAAAACAAGGGTTTCAAATTATCTCAGATACCGTTCCATAAACCCAATATGTAATAGATAAGACCTACTCCTTGCTCAAGGAATTGGACTCAGCACCCCCTATTCACAGCCCAAGAATATATCTGACTAGTAAGAATCTTAAAACCTATGCATTGATATCTCTCTGTAATGGAGTCAAGTGGGTGTAAAGCGGCAAAATCACAGCAGTGAAAAGCAGGTAAACCCCATTATAAAAATCAATTACTTTTAAAAACCCGTGAAACAAAGACAGTGAAAGAGAGAGAAATTCTTACAAAAGTCGTTCAGGGGCTGTGATGCCACCTGGATTGACCATATCTAGACCCACAGCTGATTGAGACATAAGGGTGGACACTCTTGGGGCTGAGAGGTTTGGTGAGGTTGGGTGAGCAAACGCAGACCCATTAAAGTAATACTGCGTGGTACCCATCCCATGGGTCCCGAATCTCCAGGTTCAAGGGCATCTTCCTACATCGAAAACATGCATGAGAAACCCAGAAGATGGTACACCGTGTGATCGGGAAAGGTTTCTAAAACGCACCACATTTCTCATCTCCTTGTGCTCGGGTTTGCCATTCCAGCCACTTTACTAGCAATCTCCCTCCTTGGAGAATCAGCACCTTTAACCTTCTGTTCCGTACAGGTTGCAATTTGTCCTGAGGATGAGCGGGAAGAGGGGGAACCAATGAGAGACTAGCTCGAGGTGTTGGGACAGGCACAGGTCACTCTATTTTCCCATCAGCAAGAAGAATTAACCACAGGCTCAGCCTGCCGCCCGGGACCAGAATAGGGCCTGAAGCAATCCTGCGCCTTTGCGGCCAGCTCCCAAGAAAGCGAGTTGAAAAATGGAGCTCAGGGGCACTGCAATTCACAAACCTGCAGACTTATAAATGATGACGCTCGTCCACAAATATATTGACGGAAAGAAACGAAGAGGATTTGAAAGAAAGGCAGAATTGCAGGAAACAGATTTCAGGAGGGAGATTCGAATCGCCTTTAAAGCACAGGAAAAGCGGCGAAACCTCGACAATGATGTCCTTGGCCAAAAAGGGCGTATGCGTTTTTTCCTGAATATATTCAGGAAAAAACGCATACGCCCTTTTTGGCCAACCAAGCAACCTGGAAAGGCAAATAAGCGCTACAAAGAAGTCTCGCTTCCCATCGGTCAAAAGGGCCATGCTGAATAAAGTGTCAAAACCAGAAATGCAGGACAGGCCATGGAGAAACGGGAGCCTGGCTACGCTGATGGGCGGGATGAAAATTGCCAACAGCCACTCTGGAGAAGTGCACGGTGTGTCCTGAAACATCTACAAAACTCAGCTTAGGGAGCATGGGGCACATCCACTCATGGGCGTATAAATTGGGAAAACTAAAAATCAGCAAGACACAGGCACCTCAAAATTTAGGGCTGCTCTGTTGACAAGAACCTCCACTTTGTTACACCTTAAATATCCCAGGAAAGAGAAAAATGGATAAAGAAGTTGTGGTCCTTATGTACAATGGAATATCACTCAGCCATGAAATCAACGTCATAAGGCTAGTAGCAGCATGTTGAGTGGATTTAGGTACGACGATTCTAACTGAAATAAGTCACACAGAAAAAGACACTTATCATAAGATATCACTTATAGAGGGAATGTAAAAACCGCTACCCTTGAACGGAATTACAAAACAGAATAGAGTCACACGTTTAGAAAACACACTATGGCTGCTTAACGGGAAAGGTGAGGTGGGGTGATGCATAAAACAAGGGTTTCAAATTATCTCACATACCGTTGCATAAACCCAATATGTAATAGACAAGACCTACTCCTTGCTCAATGAATTGGACTCAACACCCCCTATTCACCGCCCAAGAATATATCTGACTAGTAAGAATCTTAAAACCAATGCATTGATATCTCTCTGTAAGTGAGTCAAGTGGGTGTAAAGCGGCAAAATCACAGCACTGAAAAGCAGGTAAACCCCATTATAAAAATCAATTACTTTTAAAAACCCGTGAAACAAAGACAGTGAAAGAGAGAGAAATTCTTACAAAATTCGTACAGGAGCTGTGATGCCACCTGGATTGACCATATCTAGACCCACAGCTGATTGAGACATAAGGGTGGACACTCTTGGGGCTGAGAGGTTTGGTGAGGTTGGGTGAGCAAACGCAGACCCTTTAAAGTAATACTGCGTGGTACCCATCCCATGGGTCCCAAATCTCCAGGTTCAAGGGCATCTTCCTACATCAAAAACATGCATGAGAAACCCAGAAGATGGTACACCGTGTGATCGGGAAAGGTTTCTAAAACGCACCTCATTTCTGATCTCCTTGTGCTCGGGTTCGCCATTCCAGCCGCTTTACTAGCAACCTCCCACCTTGGAGAATCAGCACCTTTAACCTCCTGTTCCGTACAGGTTGCAATTTGTCCTGAGGATGAACGGGAAGAGGGGGAACCAATGAGAGACTAGCTCTAGGTGTTGGGACAGGCACAGGTCACTCTATTTTCCCATCAGGAAGAAGAATTAACCACAGGCTCAGCCTGCCACCCGGGACCAGAATAGGGCCTGAAGCAATCCTGCGCTTTTGCGGCCAGCTCCCAAGAAAGCGAGTTGAAAAATGGAGCCCAGGGGCACTGCAATTCACAAACCTGCAGACTTATAAATGATGACTCTCGTCCACGAATATATTGAGGGAAGGCAACGAAGAGGATTTGAAAGCAAGGCAGAATTGCAGGAAACAGATTTCAGGAGGGAGATTCGAAACGCCTTTAAAGCACAGGAAAAGCGGCAAACCCTCGACAATGATGCCTTTGGCCAAAAAGGGCGTATTCGTTTTTTCCTGAATATATTCAGGAAAAAACGCATACGCCCTTTTTGGCCAACCAAGCAACCTGGAAAGGCAAATCAGCGCTACAAAGAAGTCTCGCTTCCCATCGGTCCAAAGGGCCATGCTGAATAAAGTGTCAAAACCAGAAATTCAGGACAGGCCATGGAGAAACGGGAGCCTGGCTACGCTGATGGGCAGGATGTAAATTGCCAACAGCCACTCTGGAGAAGTGCACGGTGTGTCCTGAAACATCTAAAATACTCAGCTTAGGGACCATAGGGCACTTCCACTCATGGGCGTATAATTTGGGAAAACTAAAAATCAGCAAGACACAGGCACCCCAAAGTTTAGGGCTGCTCTGTTGACAAGAACCTCCACTTAGTTACACCTTAAATATCCCAGGAGAGAGAAAAATGGATAAAGAAGTTGTGATCCTTATGTACAATGGAATATCACTCAGCCATGAAATCAACGTCATAAGGCTAGTAGCAGCATGATGAGTGGATTTAGGTACGACGATTCTAAGTGAAATAAGTCACACAGAAAAAGACACTTATCATAAGATATCACTTATAGAGGGAATGTAAAAACCGCTACCCTTGAACTGAATTACAAAACAGAATAGAGTCACACGTTTAGAAAACACACTATGGCTGCTTAACGGGAAAGGTGAGGTGGTGTGATGCATAAAACAAGGGTTTCAAATTATCTCAGATACCGTTCCATAAACCCAATATGTAATAGATAAGACCTACTCCTTGCTCAAGGAATTGGACTCAGCACCCCCTATTCACAGCCCAAGAATATATCTGACTAGTAAGAATCTTAAAACCTATGCATTGATATCTCTCTGTAAGTGAGTCAAGTGGGTGTAAAGCGGCAAAATCACAGCAGTGAAAAGCAGGTAAACCCCATTATAAAAATCAATTACTTTTAAAAACCCGTGAAACAAAGACAGTGAAAGAGAGAGAAATTCTTACAAAAGTCGTTCAGGGGCTGTGATGCCACCTGGATTGACCATATCTAGACCCACAGCTGATTGAGACATAAGGGTGGACACTCTTGGGGCTGAGAGGTTTGGTGAGGTTGGGTGAGCAAACGCAGACCCATTAAAGTAATACTGCGTGGTACCCATCCCATGGGTCCCGAATCTCCAGGTTCAAGGGCATCTTCCTACATCGAAAACATGCATGAGAAACCCAGAAGATGGTACACCGTGTGATCGGGAAAGGTTTCTAAAACGCACCACATTTCTCATCTCCTTGTGCTCGGGTTTGCCATTCCAGCCACTTTACTAGCAATCTCCCTCCTTGGAGAATCAGCACCTTTAACCTTCTGTTCCGTACAGGTTGCAATTTGTCCTGAGGATGAGCGGGAAGAGGGGGAACCAATGAGAGACTAGCTCGAGGTGTTGGGACAGGCACAGGTCACTCTATTTTCCCATTAGGAAGAAGAATTAACCACAGGCTCAGCCTGCCGCCCGGGACCAGAATAGGGCCTGAAGCAATCCTGCGCCTTTGCGGCCAGCTCCCAAGAAAGCGAGTTGAAAAATGGAGCTCAGGGGCACTGCAATTCACAAACCTGCAGACTTATAAATGATGACGCTCGTCCACAAATATATTGACGGAAAGAAACGAAGAGGATTTGAAAGCAAGGCAGAATTGCAGGAAACAGATTTCAGGAGGGAGATTCGAATCGCCTTTAAAGCACAGGAAAAGCGGCGAAACCTCGACAATGATGTCCTTGGCCAAAAAGGGCGTATGCGTTTTTTCCTGAATAGATTCAGGAAAAAACGCATACGCCCTTTTTGGCCAACCAAGCAACCTGGAAAGGCAAATAAGCGCTACAAAGAAGTCTCGCTTCCCATCGGTCAAAAGGGCCATGCTGAATAAAGTGTCAAAACCAGAAATGCAGGACAGGCCATGGAGAAACGGGAGCCTGGCTACGCTGATGGGCGGAATGAAAATTGCCAACAGCCACTCTGGAGAAGTGCACGGTGTGTCCTGAAACATCTACAAAACTCAGCTTAGGGAGCATGGGGCACATCCACTCATGGGCGTATAAATTGGGAAAACTAAAAATCAGCAAGACACAGGCACCTCAAAATTTAGGGCTGCTCTGTTGACAAGAACCTCCACTTTGTTACACCTTAAATATCCCAGGAAAGAGAAAAATGGATAAAGAAGTTGTGGTCCTTATGTACAATGGAATATCACTCAGCCATGAAATCAACGTCATAAGGCTAGTAGCAGCATGTTGAGTGGATTTAGGTACGACGATTCTAACTGAAATAAGTCACACAGAAAAAGACACTTATCATAAGATATCACTTATAGAGGGAATGTAAAAACCGCTACCCTTGAACGGAATTACAAAACAGAATAGAGTCACACGTTTAGAAAACACACTATGGCTGCTTAACGGGAAAGGTGAGGTGGGGTGATGCATAAAACAAGGGTTTCAAATTATCTCAGATACCGTTCCATAAACCCAATATGTAATAGATAAGACCTACTCCTTGCTCAAGGAATTGGACTCAGCACCCCCTATTCACAGCCCAAGAATATATCTGACTAGTAAGAATCTTAAAACCTATGCATTGATATCTCTCTGTAAGTGAGTCAAGTGGGTGTAAAGCGGCAAAATCACAGCACTGAAAAGCAGGTAAACCCCATTATAAAAATCAATTACTTTTAAAAACCCGTGAAACAAAGACAGTGAAAGAGAGAGAAATTCTTACAAAATTCGTACAGGAGCTGTGATGCCACCTGGATTGACCATATCTAGACCCACAGCTGATTGAGACATAAGGGTGGACACTCTTGGGGCTGAGAGGTTTGGTGAGGTTGGGTGAGCAAACGCAGACCCTTTAAAGTAATACTGCGTGGTACCCATCCCATGGGTCCCAAATCTCCAGGTTCAAGGGCATCTTCCTACATCAAAAACATGCATGAGAAACCCAGAAGATGGTACACCGTGTGATCGGGAAAGGTTTCTAAAACGCACCTCATTTCTGATCTCCTTGTGCTCGGGTTCGCCATTCCAGCCGCTTTACTAGCAATCTCCCTGCTTGGAGAATCAGCACCTTTAACCTCCTGTTCCGTACAGGTTGCAATTTGTCCTGAGGATGAACGGGAAGAGGGGGAACCAATGAGAGACTAGCTCTAGGTGTTGGGACAGGCACAGGTCACTCTATTTTCCCATCAGGAAGAAGAATTAACCACAGGCTCAGCCTGCCACCCGGGACCAGAATAGGGCCTGAAGCAATCCTGCGCTTTTGCGGCCAGCTCCCAAGAAAGCGAGTTGAAAAATGGAGCCCAGGGGCACTGCAATTCACAAACCTGCAGACTTATAAATGATGACTCTCGTCCACGAATATATTGAGGGAAGGCAACGAAGAGTATTTGAAAGCAAGGCAGAATTGCAGGAAACAGATTTCAGGAGGGAGATTCGAAACGCCTTTAAAGCACAGGAAAAGCGGCAAACACTCGACAATGATGCCTTTGGCCAAAAAGGGCGTATGCGTTTTTTCCTGAATATATTCAGGAAAAAACGCATACGCCCTTTTTGGCCAACCAAGCAACCTGGAAAGGCAAGTCAGCGCTACAAAGAAGTCTCGCTTCCCATCGGTCCAAAGGGCCATGCTGAATAAAGTGTCAAAACCAGAAATTCAGGACAGGCCATGGAGAAACGGGAGCCTGGCTACGCTGATGGGCAGGATGTAAATTGCCAACAGCCACTCTGGAGAAGTGCACGGTGTGTCCTGAAACATCTAAAATACTCAGCTTAGGGACCATAGGGCACTTCCACTCATGGGCGTATAATTTGGGAAAACTAAAAATCAGCAAGACACAGGCACCCCAAAGTTTAGGGCTGCTCTGTTGACAAGAACCTCCACTTAGTTACACCTTAAATATCCCAGGAGAGAGAAAAATGGATAAAGAAGTTGTGATCCTTATGTACAATGGAATATCACTCAGCCATGAAATCAACGTCATAAGGCTAGTAGCAGCATGATGAGTGGATTTAGGTACGACGATTCTAAGTGAAATAAGTCACACAGAAAAAGACACTTATCATAAGATATCACTTATAGAGGGAATGTAAAAACCGCTACCCTTGAACTGAATTACAAAACAGAATAGAGTCACACGTTTAGAAAACACACTATGGCTGCTTAACGGGAAAGGTGAGGTGGTGTGATGCATAAAACAAGGGTTTCAAATTATCTCAGATACCGTTCCATAAACCCAATATGTAATAGATAAGACCTACTCCTTGCTCAAGGAATTGGACTCAGCACCCCCTATTCACAGCCCAAGAATATATCTGACTAGTAAGAATCTTAAAACCTATGCATTGATATCTCTCTGTAATGGAGTCAAGTGGGTGTAAAGCGGCAAAATCACAGCAGTGAAAAGCAGGTAAACCCCATTATAAAAATCAATTACTTTTAAAAACCCGTGAAACAAAGACAGTGAAAGAGAGAGAAATTCTTACAAAAGTCGTTCAGGGGCTGTGATGCCACCTGGATTGACCATATCTAGACCCACAGCTGATTGAGACATAAGGGTGGACACTCTTGGGGCTGAGAGGTTTGGTGAGGTTGGGTGAGCAAACGCAGACCCATTAAAGTAATACTGCGTGGTACCCATCCCATGGGTCCCGAATCTCCAGGTTCAAGGGCATCTTCCTACATCGAAAACATGCATGAGAAACCCAGAAGATGGTACACCGTGTGATCGGGAAAGGTTTCTAAAACGCACCACATTTCTCATCTCCTTGTGCTCGGGTTTGCCATTCCAGCCGCTTTACTAGCAATCTCCCTCCTTGGAGAATCAGCACCTTTAACCTTCTGTTCCGTACAGGTTGCAATTTGTCCTGAGGATGAGCGGGAAGAGGGGGAACCAATGAGAGACTAGCTCGAGGTGTTGGGACAGGCACAGGTCACTCTATTTTCCCATCAGCAAGAAGAATTAACCACAGGCTCAGCCTGCCGCCCGGGACCAGAATAGGGCCTGAAGCAATCCTGCGCCTTTGCGGCCAGCTCCCAAGAAAGCGAGTTGAAAAATGGAGCTCAGGGGCACTGCAATTCACAAACCTGCAGACTTATAAATGATGACGCTCGTCCACAAATATATTGACGGAAAGAAACGAAGAGGATTTGAAAGCAAGGCAGAATTGCAGGAAACAGATTTCAGGAGGGAGATTCGAATCGCCTTTAAAGCACAGGAAAAGCGGCGAAACCTCGACAATGATGTCCTTGGCCAAAAAGGGCGTATGCGTTTTTTCCTGAATAGATTCAGGAAAAAACGCATACGCCCTTTTTGGCCAACCAAGCAACCTGGAAAGGCAAATAAGCGCTACAAAGAAGTCTCGCTTCCCATCGGTCAAAAGGGCCATGCTGAATAAAGTGTCAAAACCAGAAATGCAGGACAGGCCATGGAGAAACGGGAGCCTGGCTACGCTGATGGGCGGAATGAAAATTGCCAACAGCCACTCTGGAGAAGTGCACGGTGTGTCCTGAAACATCTACAAAACTCAGCTTAGGGAGCATGGGGCACATCCACTCATGGGCGTATAAATTGGGAAAACTAAAAATCAGCAAGACACAGGCACCTCAAAATTTAGGGCTGCTCTGTTGACAAGAACCTCCACTTTGTTACACCTTAAATATCCCAGGAAAGAGAAAAATGGATAAAGAAGTTGTGGTCCTTATGTACAATGGAATATCACTCAGCCATGAAATCAACGTCATAAGGCTAGTAGCAGCATGTTGAGTGGATTTAGGTACGACGATTCTAACTGAAATAAGTCACACAGAAAAAGACACTTATCATAAGATATCACTTATAGAGGGAATGTAAAAACCGCTACCCTTGAACGGAATTACAAAACAGAATAGAGTCACACGTTTAGAAAACACACTATGGCTGCTTAACGGGAAAGGTGAGGTGGGGTGATGCATAAAACAAGGGTTTCAAATTATCTCACATACCGTTCCATAAACCCAATATGTAATAGACAAGACCTACTCCTTGCTCAATGAATTGGACTCAACACCCCCTATTCACCGCCCAAGAATATATCTGACTAGTAAGAATCTTAAAACCAATGCATTGATATCTCTCTGTAAGTGAGTCAAGTGGGTGTAAAGCGGCAAAATCACAGCACTGAAAAGCAGGTAAACCCCATTATAAAAATCAATTACTTTTAAAAACCCGTGAAACAAAGACAGTGAAAGAGAGAGAAATTCTTACAAAATTCGTACAGGAGCTGTGATGCCACCTGGATTGACCATATCTAGACCCACAGCTGATTGAGACATAAGGGTGGACACTTTTGGGGCTGAGAGGTTTGGTGAGGTTGGGTGAGCAAACGCAGACCCTTTAAAGTAATACTGCGTGGTACCCATCCCATGGGTCCCAAATCTCCAGGTTCAAGGGCATCTTCCTACATCAAAAACATGCATGAGAAACCCAGAAGATGGTACACCGTGTGATCGGGAAAGGTTTCTAAAACGCACCTCATTTCTGATCTCCTTGTGCTCGGGTTCGCCATTCCAGCCGCTTTACTAGCAATCTCCCACCTTGGAGAATCAGCACCTTTAACCTCCTGTTCCGTACAGGTTGCAATTTGTCCTGAGGATGAACGGGAAGAGGGGGAACCAATGAGAGACTAGCTCTAGGTGTTGGGACAGGCACAGGTCACTCTATTTTCCCATCAGGAAGAAGAATTAACCACAGGCTCAGCCTGCCACCCGGGACCAGAATAGGGCCTGAAGCAATCCTGCGCTTTTGCGGCCAGCTCCCAAGAAAGCGAGTTGAAAAATGGAGCCCAGGGGCACTGCAATTCACAAACCTGCAGACTTATAAATGATGACTCTCGTCCACGAATATATTGAGGGAAGGCAACGAAGAGGATTTGAAAGCAAGGCAGAATTGCAGGAAACAGATTTCAGGAGGGAGATTCGAAACGCCTTTAAAGCACAGGAAAAGCGGCAAACCCTCGACAATGATGCCTTTGGCCAAAAAGGGCGTATGCGTTTTTTCCTGAATATATTCAGGAAAAAACGCATACGCCCTTTTTGGCCAACCAAGCAACCTGGAAAGGCAAATCAGCGCTACAAAGAAGTCTCGCTTCCCATCGGTCCAAAGGGCCATGCTGAATAAAGTGTCAAAACCAGAAATTCAGGACAGGCCATGGAGAAACGGGAGCCTGGCTACGCTGATGGGCAGGATGTAAATTGCCAACAGCCACTCTGGAGAAGTGCACGGTGTGTCCTGAAACATCTAAAATACTCAGCTTAGGGACCATAGGGCACTTCCACTCATGGGCGTATAATTTGGGAAAACTAAAAATCAGCAAGACACAGGCACCCCAAAGTTTAGGGCTGCTCTGTTGACAAGAACCTCCACTTAGTTACACCTTAAATATCCCAGGAGAGAGAAAAATGGATAAAGAAGTTGTGGTCCTTATGTACAATGGAATATCACTCAGCCATGAAATCAACGTCATAAGGCTAGTAGCAGCATGATGAGTGGATTTAGGTACGACGATTCTAAGTGAAATAAGTCACACAGAAAAAGACACTTATCATAAGATATCACTTATAGAGGGAATGTAAAAACCGCTACCCTTGAACTGAATTACAAAACAGAATAGAGTCACACGTTTAGAAAACACACTATGGCTGCTTAACGGGAAAGGTGAGGTGGTGTGATGCATAAAACAAGGGTTTCAAATTATCTCAGATACCGTTCCATAAACCCAATATGTAATAGATAAGACCTACTCCTTGCTCAAGGAATTGGACTCAGCACCCCCTATTCACAGCCCAAGAATATATCTGACTAGTAAGAATCTTAAAACCTATGCATTGATATCTCTCTGTAAGTGAGTCAAGTGGGTGTAAAGCGGCAAAATCACAGCAGTGAAAAGCAGGTAAACCCCATTATAAAAATCAATTACTTTTAAAAACCCGTGAAACAAAGACAGTGAAAGAGAGAGAAATTCTTACAAAAGTCGTTCAGGGGCTGTGATGCCACCTGGATTGACCATATCTAGACCCACAGCTGATTGAGACATAAGGGTGGACACTCTTGGGGCTGAGAGGTTTGGTGAGGTTGGGTGAGCAAACGCAGACCCATTAAAGTAATACTGCGTGGTACCCATCCCATGGGTCCCGAATCTCCAGGTTCAAGGGCATCTTCCTACATCGAAAACATGCATGAGAAACCCAGAAGATGGTACACCGTGTGATCGGGAAAGGTTTCTAAAACGCACCACATTTCTCATCTCCTTGTGCTCGGGTTTGCCATTCCAGCCGCTTTACTAGCAATCTCCCTCCTTGGAGAATCAGCACCTTTAACCTTCTGTTCCGTACAGGTTGCAATTTGTCCTGAGGATGAGCGGGAAGAGGGGGAACCAATGAGAGACTAGCTCGAGGTGTTGGGACAGGCACAGGTCACTCTATTTTCCCATCAGCAAGAAGAATTAACCACAGGCTCACCCTGCCGCCCGGGACCAGAATAGGGCCTGAAGCAATCCTGCGCCTTTGCGGCCAGCTCCCAAGAAAGCGAGTTGAAAAATGGAGCTCAGGGGCACTGCAATTCACAAACCTGCAGACTTATAAATGATGACGCTCGTCCACAAATATATTGACGGAAAGAAACGAAGAGGATTTGAAAGAAAGGCAGAATTGCAGGAAACAGATTTCAGGAGGGAGATTCGAATCGCCTTTAAAGCACAGGAAAAGCGGCGAAACCTCGACAATGATGTCCTTGGCCAAAAAGGGCGTATGCGTTTTTTCCTGAATATATTCAGGAAAAAACGCATACGCCCTTTTTGGCCAACCAAGCAACCTGGAAAGGCAAATAAGCGCTACAAAGAAGTCTCGCTTCCCATCGGTCAAAAGGGCCATGCTGAATAAAGTGTCAAAACCAGAAATGCAGGACAGGCCATGGAGAAACGGGGGCCTGGCTACGCTGATGGGCGGGATGAAAATTGCCAACAGCCACTCTGGAGAAGTGCACGGTGTGTCCTGAAACATCTACAAAACTCAGCTTAGGGAGCATGGGGCACATCCACTCATGGGCGTATAAATTGGGAAAACTAAAAATCAGCAAGACACAGGCACCTCAAAATTTAGGGCTGCTCTGTTGACAAGAACCTCCACTTTGTTACACCTTAAATATCCCAGGAAAGAGAAAAATGGATAAAGAAGTTGTGGTCCTTATGTACAATGGAATATCACTCAGCCATGAAATCAATGTCATAAGGCTAGTAGCAGCATGTTGAGTGGATTTAGGTACGACGATTCTAACTGAAATAAGTCAAACAGAAAAAGACACTTATCATAAGATATCACTTATAGAGGGAATGTAAAAACCGCTACCCTTGAACGGAATTACAAAACAGAATAGAGTCACACGTTTAGAAAACACACTATGGCTGCTTAACGGGAAAGGTGAGGTGGGGTGATGCATAAAACAAGGGTTTCAAATTATCTCACATACCGTTCCATAAACCCAATATGTAATAGACAAGACCTACTCCTTGCTCAATGAATTGGACTCAACACCCCCTATTCACCGCCCAAGAATATATCTGACTAGTAAGAATCTTAAAACCAATGCATTGATATCTCTCTGTAAGTGAGTCAAGTGGGTGTAAAGCGGCAAAATCACAGCACTGAAAAGCAGGTAAACCCCATTATAAAAATCAATTACTTTTAAAAACCCGTGAAACAAAGACAGTGAAAGAGAGAGAAATTCTTACAAAATTCGTACAGGAGCTGTGATGCCACCTGGATTGACCATATCTAGACCCACAGCTGATTGAGACATAAGGGTGGACACTCTTGGGGCTGAGAGGTTTGGTGAGGTTGGGTGAGCAAACGCAGACCCTTTAAAGTAATACTGCGTGGTACCCATCCCATGGGTCCCAAATCTCCAGGTTCAAGGGCATCTTCCTACATCAAAAACATGCATGAGAAACCCAGAAGATGGTACACCGTGTGATCGGGAAAGGTTTCTAAAACGCACCTCATTTCTGATCTCCTTGTGCTCGGGTTCGCCATTCCAGCCGCTTTACTAGCAATCTCCCACCTTGGAGAATCAGCACCTTTAACCTCCTGTTCCGTACAGGTTGCAATTTGTCCTGAGGATGAACGGGAAGAGGGGGAACCAATGAGAGACTAGCTCTAGGTGTTGGGACAGGCACAGGTCACTCTATTTTCCCATCAGGAAGAAGAATTAACCACAGGCTCAGCCTGCCACCCGGGACCAGAATAGGGCCTGAAGCAATCCTGCGCTTTTGCGGCCAGCTCCCAAGAAAGCGAGTTGAAAAATGGAGCCCAGGGGCACTGCAATTCACAAACCTGCAGACTTATAAATGATGACTCTCGTCCACGAATATATTGAGGGAAGGCAACGAAGAGGATTTGAAAGCAAGGCAGAATTGCAGGAAACAGATTTCAGGAGGGAGATTCGAAACGCCTTTAAAGCACAGGAAAAGCGGCAAACCCTCGACAATGATGCCTTTGGCCAAAAAGGGCGTATGCGTTTTTTCCTGAATATATTCAGGAAAAAACGCATACGCCCTTTTTGGCCAACCAAGCAACCTGGAAAGGCAAATCAGCGCTACAAAGAAGTCTCGCTTCCCATCGGTCCAAAGGGCCATGCTGAATAAAGTGTCAAAACCAGAAATTCAGGACAGGCCATGGAGAAACGGGAGCCTGGCTACGCTGATGGGCAGGATGTAAATTGCCAACAGCCACTCTGGAGAAGTGCACGGTGTGTCCTGAAACATCTAAAATACTCAGCTTAGGGACCATAGGGCACTTCCACTCATGGGCGTATAATTTGGGAAAACTAAAAATCAGCAAGACACAGGCACCCCAAAGTTTAGGGCTGCTCTGTTGACAAGAACCTCCACTTAGTTACACCTTAAATATCCCAGGAGAGAGAAAAATGGATAAAGAAGTTGTGGTCCTTATGTACAATGGAATATCACTCAGCCATGAAATCAACGTCATAAGGCTAGTAGCAGCATGATGAGTGGATTTAGGTACGACGATTCTAAGTGAAATAAGTCACACAGAAAAAGACACTTATCATAAGATATCACTTATAGAGGGAATGTAAAAACCGCTACCCTTGAACTGAATTACAAAACAGAATAGAGTCACACGTTTAGAAAACACACTATGGCTGCTTAACGGGAAAGGTGAGGTGGTGTGATGCATAAAACAAGGGTTTCAAATTATCTCAGATACCGTTCCATAAACCCAATATGTAATAGATAAGACCTACTCCTTGCTCAAGGAATTGGACTCAGCACCCCCTATTCACAGCCCAAGAATATATCTGACTAGTAAGAATCTTAAAACCTATGCATTGATATCTCTCTGTAAGTGAGTCAAGTGGGTGTAAAGCGGCAAAATCACAGCAGTGAAAAGCAGGTAAACCCCATTATAAAAATCAATTACTTTTAAAAACCCGTGAAACAAAGACAGTGAAAGAGAGAGAAATTCTTACAAAAGTCGTTCAGGGGCTGTGATGCCACCTGGATTGACCATATCTAGACCCACAGCTGATTGAGACATAAGGGTGGACACTCTTGGGGCTGAGAGGTTTGGTGAGGTTGGGTGAGCAAACGCAGACCCATTAAAGTAATACTGCGTGGTACCCATCCCATGGGTCCCGAATCTCCAGGTTCAAGGGCATCTTCCTACATCGAAAACATGCATGAGAAACCCAGAAGATGGTACACCGTGTGATCGGGAAAGGTTTCTAAAACGCACCACATTTCTCATCTCCTTGTGCTCGGGTTTGCCATTCCAGCCGCTTTACTAGCAATCTCCCTCCTTGGAGAATCAGCACCTTTAACCTTCTGTTCCGTACAGGTTGCAATTTGTCCTGAGGATGAGCGGGAAGAGGGGGAACCAATGAGAGACTAGCTCGAGGTGTTGGGACAGGCACAGGTCACTCTATTTTCCCATCAGGAAGAAGAATTAACCACAGGCTCAGCCTGCCGCCCGGGACCAGAATAGGGCCTGAAGCAATCCTGCGCCTTTGCGGCCAGCTCCCAAGAAAGCGAGTTGAAAAATGGAGCTCAGGGGCACTGCAATTCACAAACCTGCAGACTTATAAATGATGACGCTCGTCCACAAATATATTGATGGAAAGAAACGAAGAGGATTTGAAAGCAAGGCAGAATTGCAGGAAACAGATTTCAGGAGGGAGATTCGAATCGCCTTTAAAGCACAGGAAAAGCGGCAAAACCTCGACAATGATGCCCTTGGCCAAAAAGGGCGTATGCGTTTTTTCCTGAATATATTCAGGAAAAAACGCATACGCCTTTTTTGGCAAACCAAGCAACCTGGAAAGGCAAATCAGCGCTACAAAGAAGTCTCGCTTCCCATCGGTCAAAAGGGCCATGCTGAATAAAGTGTCAAATCCAGAAATGCAGGACAGGCCATGGAGAAACGGGAGCCTGGCTACGCTGATGGGCGGGATGTAAATTGCCAACAGCCACTCTGGAGAAGTGCACGGTGTGTCGTGAAACGTCTACAAAACTCAGCTTAGGGAGCATAGGGAACATCCACTCATGGGCGTATAAATTGGGAAAACTAAAAATCAGCAAGACACAGGCACCCCAAAGTTTAGGGCTGCTCTGTTGACAAGAACCTCCACTTCGTTACACCTTAAATATCCCAGGAAAGAGAAAAATGGATAAAGAAGTTGTGGTCCTTATGTACAATGGAATATCACTCAGCCATGAAATCAACGTCATAAGGCTAGTAGCAGCATGATGAGTGGATTTAGGTACGACGATTCTAACTGAAATAAGTCACACAGAAAAAGACACTTTTCATAAGATATCACTTATAGAGGGAATGTAAAAACCGCTACCCTTGAACTGAATTACAAAACAAAATAGAGTCACACGTTTAGAAAACACACTATGGGGGCTTAACGGGAAAGGTGAGGTGGGGTGATGCATAAAACAAGGGTTTCAAATTATCTCAGATACCGTTCCATGAACCCAATATGTAATAGACAAGACCTACTTCTTGCTCAATGAATTGGACTCAACACCCCCTATTCACCGCCCAAGAATATATCTGACTAGTAAGAATCTTAAAACCTATGCATTGATATCTCTCTGTAAGTGAGTCAAGTGGGTGTAAAGCGGCAAAATCACAGCAGTGAAAAGCAGGTAAACCCCATTATAAAAATCAATTACTTTTAAAAACCCGTGAAACAAAGACAGTGAAAGAGAGAGAAATTCTTACAAAATTCGATCAGGGGATGTGATGCTACCTGGATTGACCATATCTAGACCCACAGCTGATTGAGACATAAGGGTGGACACTCTTGGGGCTGAGAGGTTTCGTGAGGTTGGGTGAGCAAACGCAGACCCTTTAAAGTAATACTGCGTGGTACCCATTCCATGGGTCCCAAATCTCCAGGTTCAAGGGCATCTTCCTACATCGAAAACATGCATGAGAAACCCAGAAGATGGTACACCGTCTGATCGGGAAACGTTTCTAAAACACACCTCATTTTTCATCTCCTTGTGCTCGGGTTCGCCATTCCAGCCGCTTTACTAGCAATCTCCCTCCTTGGAGATTCAGCACCTTTAACCTCCTGTTCTGTACAGGTTGCAAATTGTCCTGAGGATGAACGGGAAGAGGGGGAACCAATGAGAGACTAGCTCTAGGTGTTGGGACAGGCACAGGTCACTCTATTTTCCCATCAGCAAGAAGAATTAACCACAGGCTCAGCCTGCCGCCCGGGACCAGAATAGGGCCTGAAGCACTCCTGCTCTTTTGAGGCCAGCTCCCAAGAAAGCGAGTTGAAAAATGGAGCTCAGGGGCACTGCAATTCACAAACCTGCAGACTTATAAATGATGACTCTCGTCCACGAATATATTGAGGGAAGGCAACGAAGAGGATTTGAAAGCAAGGCAGAATTGCAGGAAACAGATTTCAGGAGGGAGATTCGAATCGCCTTTAAAGCACAGGAAAAGCGGCAAAACCTCGACAATGATGCCCTTGGCCAAAAAGGGCGTATGCGTTTTTTCCTGAATATATTCAGGAAAAAACGCATACGCCCTTTTTGGCCAACCAAGCAACCTGGAAAGGCAAATCAGCGCTACAAAGAAGTCTCGCTTCCCATCGGTCAAAAGGGCCATGCTGAATAAAGTGTCAAAACCAGAAATGCAGGACAGGCCATGGAGAAACGGGAGCCTGGCTACACTGATGGGCGGGATGTAAATTGCCAACAGCCACTCTGGAGAAGTGCACGGTGTGTCCTGAAACATCTAAAAAACTGAGCTTAGGGAGCATAGGGCACATCCACTCATGGGCGTATAAATTGGGAAAACTAAAAATCAGCAAGACACAGGCACCCCAAAGTTTAGGGCTGCTCTGTTGAGAAGAATCTCCACTTCGTTACACCTTAAATATCCCAGGAAAGAGAAAAATGGATAAAGAAGTTGTGGTCCTTATGTACAATGGAATATCACTCAGCCATGAAATCAACGTCATAAGGCTAGTAGCAGCATGATGAGTGGATTTAGGTACGAAGATTCTAAGTGAAATAAGTCACACAGAAAAAGACACTTATCATAAGATATGACTTATAGAGGGAATGTAAAAACCGCTACCCTTGAACTGAATTACAAAACAGAATAGAGTCACACGTTTAGAAAACACACTATGGCTGCTTAACGGGAAAGGTGAGGTGGGGTGATGCATACAACAAGGGTTTCAAATTATCTCAGATACCGTTCCATAAACCCAATATGTAATAGACAAGCCCTACTCCTTCCTCAATGAATTGGACTCAACACCCCCAATTCACCGCCCAAGAATATATCTGACTAGTAAGAATCTTGAAACCTATGCATTGATATCTCTCTGTAAGTGAGTCAAGTGGGTGTAAAGCGGCAAAATCACAGCAGTGAAAAGCAGGTAAACCCCATTATAAAAATCAATTACTTTTAAAAACCCGTGAAACAAAGACAGTGAAAGAGAGAGAAATTCTTACAAAATTCGTTCAGCGGCTGTAATGCCACCTGGATTGACCATATCTAGACCCACAGCTGATTGAGACATAAGGGTGGACACTCTTGGCGCTGAGAGTTTTGGTGAGGTTGGGTGAGCAAACGCAGACACTTTAAAATAATACTGCGTGGTACCCATCCCATGGGTCCCAAATCTCCAGGTTCAAGGGCATCTTCCTACATCGAAAACATGCATGAGAAACCCAGAAGATGGTACACCGTGTGATCGGGAAAGGTTTCTAAAACGCACCTCATTTCTCATCTCCTTGTGCTCGGGTTCGCCATTCCAGCCGCTTTACTAGCAATCTCCCTCCTTGGAGAATCAGCACCTTTAACCCCCTGTTCCGTACAGCTTGCAATTTGTCCTGAGGATGAAAGGGAAGAGGGGGAACCAATGAGAGACTAGTTCTAGGTGTTGGGACAGGCAGAGGTAACTCTATTTTCCCATCAGGAAGAAGAATTAACCACAGGCTCAGCCTGCCGCCTGGGACCAGAATAGGGCCTGAGGCAATCCTGCGCTTTTGCGGCCAGTGCCCAAGAAAGCGAGTTGAAAAATGGAGCTCAGGGGCACTGCAATTCACAAACCTGCAGACTTATAAATTATGACTCTCGTCCACAAATATATTGAGGGAAGGCAACGAAGAGGATTTGAAAGCAAGGCAGAATTGCAGGAAACAGATTTCAGGAGGGAGATTCGAATCACCTTTAAAGCACAGGAAAAGCGGCGAAACCTCGACAATGATGCCCTTGGCCAAAAAGGGCGTATGCGTTTTTTCCTGAATATATTCAGGAAAAAACGCATACGCCCTTTTTGGCCAACCAAGCAACCTAGAAAGGCAAATCAGCGCTACAAAGAAGTCTCGCTTCCCATCGGTCAAAAGGGCCATGCTGAATAAAGTGTCAAAACCAGAAATGCAGGACAGGCCATGGAGAAACGGGAGCCTGGCTACGCTGATGGGCGGGATGTAAATTGCCAACAGCCACTCTGGAGAAGTGCACGGTGTGTCCTGAAACATCTAAAAAACTGAGCTTAGGGAGCATAGGGCACATCCACTCATGGGCGTATAAATTGGGAAAACTAAAAATCAGCAAGACACAGGCACCCCAAAGTTTAGGGCTGCTCTGTTGACAAGAATCTCCACTTCGTTACACCTTAAATATCCCAGGAAAGAGAAAAATGGATAAAGAAGTTGTGGTCCTTATGTACAATGGAATATCACTCAGCCATGAAATCAACGTCATAAGGCAAGTAGCAGCATGATGAGTGGATTTAGGTACGACGATTCTAAGTGAAATAAGTCACACAGAAAAAGACACTTATCATAAGATATGACTTATAGAGGGAATGTAAAAACCGCTACCCTTGAACTGAATTACAAAACAGAATAGAGTCACACGTTTAGAAAACACACTATGGCTGCTTAACGGGAAAGGTGAGGTGGGGTGATGCATACAGCAAGGGTTTCAAATTAGCTCAGATACCGTTCCATAAACCCAATATGTAATAGACAAGCCCTACTCCTTCCTCAATGAATTGGACTCAACACCCCCTATTCACCGCCCAAGAATATATCTGACTAGTAAGAATCTTGAAACCTATGCATTGATATCTCTCTGTAAGTGAGTCAAGTGGGTGTAAAGCGGCAAAATCACAGCAGTGAAAAGCAGGTAAACCCCATTATAAAAATCAATTACTTTTAAAAACCCGTGAAACAAAGACAGTGAAAGAGAGAGAAATTCTTACAAAATTCGTTCAGCGGCTGTAATGCCACCTGTATTGACCATATCTAGACCCACAGCTGATTGAGACATAAGGGTGGACACTCTTGGCGCTGAGAGGTTTGGTGAGGTTGGGTGAGCAAACGCAGACCCTTTAAAGTAATACTGCGTGGTACCCATCCCATGGGTCCCAAATCTCCAGGTTCAAGGGCATCTTCCTACATCGAATACATGCATGAGAAACCCAGAAGATGGTACACCGTGTGATCGGGAAAGGTTTCTAAAACGCACCTCATTTCTCATCTCCTTGTGCTCGGGATCGCCATTCCAGCCGCTTTACTAGCAATCTCCCTCCTTGGAGAATCAGCACCTTTAACCTCCTGTTCCGTACAGCTTGCAATTTGTCCTGAGGATGAAAGGGAAGAGGGGGAACCAATGAGAGACTAGCTCTAGGTGTTGGGACAGGCAGAGGTCACTCTATTTTCCCATCAGGAAGAAGAATTAACCACAGGCTCAGCCTGCCGCCTGGGACCAGAATAGGGCCTGAAGCATTCCTGCGCTTTTGCGGCCAGCGCCCAAGAAAGCGAGTTGAAAAATGGAGCTCAGGGGCACTGCAATTCACAAACCTGCAGACTTATAAATGATGACTCTCGTCCACAAATATATTGAGGGAAGGCAACGAAGAGGATTTGAAAGCAAGGCAGAATTGCAGGAAACAGATTTCAGGAGGGAGATTCGAATCGCCTTTAAAGCACAGGAAAAGCGGCGAAAGCTCGACAATTATGCCCTTGGCCAAAAAGGGCGTATGCGTTTTTTCCTGAATATATTCAGGAAAAAACGCATACGCCCTTTTTGGCCAACCAAGCAACCTGGAAAGGCAAATCAGCGCTACAAAGAAGTCTCGCTTCCCATCGGTCAAAAGGGCCATGCTGAATAAAGTGTCAAAACCAGAAATGCAGGACAGGCCATGGAGAAACGGGAGCCTGGCTACGCTGATGGGCGGGATGTAAATTGCCAACAGCCACTCTGGAGAAGTGCACGGTGTGTCCTGAAACATCTAAAAAACTGAGCTTAGGGAGCATAGGGCACATCCACTCATGGGCGTATAAATTGGGAAAACTAAAAATCAGCAAGACACAGGCACCCCAAAGTTTAGGGCTGCTCTGTTGACAAGAATCTCCACTTCGTTACACCTTAAATATCCCAGGAAAGAGAAAAATGGATAAAGAAGTTGTGGTCCTTATGTACAATGGAATATCACTCAGCCATGAAATCAACGTCATAAGGCTAGTAGCAGCATGATGAGTGGATTTAGGTACGACGATTCTAAGTGAAATAAGTCACACAGAAAAAGACACTTATCATAAGATATGACTTATAGAGGGAATGTAAAAACCGCTACCCTTGAACTGAATTACAAAACAGAATAGAGTCACACGTTTAGAAAACACACTATGGCTGCTTAACGGGAAAGGTGAGGTGGGGTGATGCATACAACAAGGGTTTCAAATTATCTCAGATACCGTTCCATAAACCCAATATGTAATAGACAAGCCCTACTCCTTCCTCAATGAATTGGACTCAACACCCCCAATTCACCGCCCAAGAATATATCTGACTAGTAAGAATCTTGAAACCTATGCATTGATATCTCTCTGTAAGTGAGTCAAGTGGGTGTAAAGCGGCAAAATCACAGCAGTGAAAAGCAGGTAAACCCCATTATAAAAATCAATTACTTTTAAAAACCCGTGAAACAAAGACAGTGAAAGAGAGAGAAATTCTTACAAAAGTCGTTCAGGGGCTGTGATGCCACCTGGATTGACCATATCTAGACCCACAGCTGATTGAGACATAAGGGTGGACACTCTTGGGGCTGAGAGTTTTGGTGAGGTTGGGTGAGCAAACGCAGACCCTTTAAAGTAATACTGCGTGGTACCCATCCCATGGGTCCCAAATCTCCAGGTTCAAGGGCATCTTCCTACATCAAAAACATGCATGAGAAACCCAGAAGATGGTACACCGTGTGATCAGGAAAGGTTTCTAAAACGCACCTCATTTCTCATCTCCTTGTGCTCGGGTTCGCCATTCCAGCCGCTTTACTAGCAATCTCCCTCCTTGGAGAATCAGCACCTTTAACCTCCTGTTCCGTACAGGTTGCAATTTGTCCTGAGGATGAACGGGAAGAGGGGGAACCAATGAGAGACTAGCTCTAGGTGTTGGGACAGGCACAGGTCACTGTATTTTCCCATCAGGAAGAAGATTTAACCACAGGCTCAGCCTGCCGCCTGGGACCAGAATAGGGCCTGAAGCAATCCTGCGCTTTTGCGGCCAGCGCCCAAGAAAGCGAGTTGAAAACTGGAGCTCAGGGGCACTGCAATTCACAAACCTGCAGACTTATAAATGATGACTCTCGTCCACGAATATATTGAGGGAAGGCAACGAAGAGGATTTGAAAGCAAGGCAGAATTGCAGGAAACAGTTTTCAGGAGGGAGATTCGAATCGCCTTTAAAGCACAGGAAAAGCGGCAAAACCTCGACAATGATGCCCTTGGCCAAAAAGGGCGTATGCGTTTTTTCCTGAATATATTCAGGAAAAAACGCATACGCCCTTTTTGGCCAACCAAGCAACCTGGAAAGGCAAATCAGCGCTACAAAGAAGTCTCGCTTCCCATCGGTCAAAAGGGCCATGCTGAATAAAGTGTCGAAACCAGAAATGCAGGACAGGCCATGGAGAAACGGGAGCCTGGTTACGCTGATGGGCGGGATGTAAATTGCCAAGAGCCACTCTGGAGATGTGCACGGTGTGTCCTGAAACATCTAAAAAATGCAGCTTAGGGAGCGTAGGGCACATCCACTCATGGGCGTATAAATTGGGAAAACTAAAAATCAGCAAGACACAGGCACCCCAAAGTTTAGGGCTGATCGGTTGACAAGAACCTCCACTTCGTTACACCTTATAGATCGCAGGAAAGAGAAAAATGGATAAAGAAGTTGTGGTCCTTATGTACAATGGAATATCACTCAGCCATGAAATCAACGTCATAAGGCTAGTAGCAGCATGATGAGTGGATTTAGGTACGACGATTCTAAGTGAAATAAGTCACACAGAAAAAGACACTTATCATAAGATATGACTTATAGAGGGAATGTAAAAACCGCTACCCTTGAACTGAATTACAAAACAGAATAGAGTCACACGTTTAGAAAACACACTATGGCTGCTTAACGGGAAAGGTGAGGTGGGGTGATGCATACAACAAGGGTTTCAAATTATCTCAGATACCGTTCCATAAACCCAATATGTAATAGACAAGCCCTACTCCTTCCTCAATGAATTGGACTCAACACCCCCAATTCACCGCCCAAGAATATATCTGACTAGTAAGAATCTTGAAACCTATGCATTGATATCTCTCTGTAAGTGAGTCAAGTGGGTGTAAAGCGGCAAAATCACAGCAGTGAAAAGCAGGTAAACCCCATTATAAAAATCAATTACTTTTAAAAACCCGTGAAACAAAGACAGTGAAAGAGAGAGAAATTCTTACAAAATTCGTTCAGGGGCTGTGATGCCACCTGGATTGACCATATCTAGACCCACAGCTGATTGAGACATAAGGGTGGAACCTCTTGGGGCTGAGAGGTTTGGTGAGGTTGGGTGAGCAAACGCAGACCCATTAAAGTAATACTGCGTGGTACCCATCCCATGGGTCCCAAATCTCCAGGTTCAAGGGCATCTTCCTACATCGAAAACATGCATGAGAAACCCAGAAGATGGTACACCGTGTGATCGGGAAAGGTTTCTAAAACGCACCACATTTCTCATCTCCTTGTGCTCGGGTTTGCCATTCCAGCCACTTTACTAGCAATCTCCCTCCTTGGAGAATCAGCACCTTTAACCTTCTGTTCCGTACAGGTTGCAATTTGTCCTGAGGATGAGCGGGAAGAGGGGGAACCAATGAGAGACTAGCTCGAGGTGTTGGGACAGGCACAGGTCACTCTATTTTCCCATCAGCAAGAAGAATTAACCACAGGCTCAGCCTGCCGCCCGGGACCAGAATAGGGCCTGAAGCAATCCTGCGCCTTTGCGGCAAGCTCCCAAGAAAGCGAGTTGAAAAATGGAGCTCAGGGGCACTGCAATTCACAAACCTGCAGACTTATAAATGATGACGCTCGTCCACAAATATATTGACGGAAAGAAACGAAGAGGATTTGAAAGAAAGGCAGAATTGCAGGAAACAGATTTCAGGAGGGAGATTCGAATCGCCTTTAAAGCACAGGAAAAGCGGCGAAACCTCGACAATGATGTCCTTGGCCAAAAAGGGCGTATGCGTTTTTTCCTGAATATATTCAGGAAAAAACGCATACGCCCTTTTTGGCCAACCAAGCAACCTGGAAAGGCAAATAAGCGCTACAAAGAAGTCTCGCTTCCCATCGGTCAAAAGGGCCATGCTGAATAAAGTGTCAAAACCAGAAATGCAGGACAGGCCATGGAGAAACGGGAGCCTGGCTACGCTGATGGGCGGGATGAAAATTGCCAACAGCCACTCTGGAGAAGTGCACGGTGTGTCCTGAAACATCTACAAAACTCAGCTTAGGGAGCATGGGGCACATCCACTCATGGGCGTATAAATTGGGAAAACTAAAAATCAGCAAGACACAGGCACCTCAAAATTTAGGGCTGCTCTGTTGACAAGAACCTCCACTTTGTTACACCTTAAATATCCCAGGAAAGAGAAAAATGGATAAAGAAGTTGTGGTCCTTATGTACAATGGAATATCACTCAGCCATGAAATCAACGTCATAAGGCTAGTAGCAGCATGTTGAGTGGATTTAGGTACGACGATTCTAACTGAAATAAGTCACACAGAAAAAGACACTTATCATAAGATATCACTTATAGAGGGAATGTAAAAACCGCTACCCTTGAACGGAATTACAAAACAGAATAGAGTCACACGTTTAGAAAACACACTATGGCTGCTTAACGGGAAAGGTGAGGTGGGGTGATGCATAAAACAAGGGTTTCAAATTATCTCAGATACCGTTCCATAAACCCAATATGTAATAGATAAGACCTACTCCTTGCTCAAGGAATTGGACTCAGCACCCCCTATTCACAGCCCAAGAATATATCTGACTAGTAAGAATCTTAAAACCTATGCATTGATATCTCTCTGTAAGTGAGTCAAGTGGGTGTAAAGCGGCAAAATCACAGCACTGAAAAGCAGGTAAACCCCATTATAAAAATCAATTACTTTTAAAAACCCGTGAAACAAAGACAGTGAAAGAGAGAGAAATTCTTACAAAATTCGTACAGGAGCTGTGATGCCACCTGGATTGACCATATCTAGACCCACAGCTGATTGAGACATAAGGGTGGACACTCTTGGGGCTGAGAGGTTTGGTGAGGTTGGGTGAGCAAACGCAGACCCTTTAAAGTAATACTGCGTGGTACCCATCCCATGGGTCCCAAATCTCCAGGTTCAAGGGCATCTTCCTACATCAAAAACATGCATGAGAAACCCAGAAGATGGTACACCGTGTGATCGGGAAAGGTTTCTAAAACGCACCTCATTTCTGATCTCCTTGTCCTCGGGTTCGCCATTCCAGCCGCTTTACTAGCAATCTCCCTCCTTGGAGAATCAGCACCTTTAACCTCCTGTTCCGTACAGGTTGCAATTTGTCCTGAGGATGAACGGGAAGAGGGGGAACCAATGAGAGACTAGCTCTAGGTGTTGGGACAGGCACAGGTCACTCTATTTTCCCATCAGGAAGAAGAATTAACCACAGGCTCAGCCTGCCACCCGGGACCAGAATAGGGCCTGAAGCAATCCTGCGCTTTTGCGGCCAGCTCCCAAGAAAGCGAGTTGAAAAATGGAGCCCAGGGGCACTGCAATTCACAAACCTGCAGACTTATAAATGATGACTCTCGTCCACGAATATATTGAGGGAAGGCAACGAAGAGGATTTGAAAGCAAGGCAGAATTGCAGGAAACAGATTTCAGGAGGGAGATTCGAAATGCCTTTAAAGCACAGGAAAAGCGGCAAACACTCGACAATGATGCCTTTGGCCAAAAAGGGCGTATGCGTTTTTTCCTGAATATATTCAGGAAAAAACGCATACGCCCTTTTTGGCCAACCAAGCAACCTGGAAAGGCAAGTCAGCGCTACAAAGAAGTCTCGCTTCCCATCGGTCCAAAGGGCCATGCTGAATAAAGTGTCAAAACCAGAAATGCAGGACAGGCCATGGAGAAACGGGAGCCTGGCTACGCTGATGGGCAGGATGTAAATTGCCAACAGCCACTCTGGAGAAGTGCACGGTGTGTCCTGAAACATCTAAAATACTCAGCTTAGGGACCATAGGGCACTTCCACTCATGGGCGTATAATTTGGGAAAACTAAAAATCAGCAAGACACAGGCACCCCAAAGTTTAGGGCTGCTCTGTTGACAAGAACCTCCACTTAGTTACACCTTAAATATCCCAGGAGAGAGAAAAATGGATAAAGAAGTTGTGATCCTTATGTACAATGGAATATCACTCAGCCATGAAATCAACGTCATAAGGCTAGTAGCAGCATGATGAGTGGATTTAGGTACGACGATTCTAAGTGAAATAAGTCACACAGAAAAAGACACTTATCATAAGATATCACTTATAGAGGGAATGTAAAAACCGCTACCCTTGAACTGAATTACAAAACAGAATAGAGTCACACGTTTAGAAAACACACTATGGCTGCTTAACGGGAAAGGTGAGGTGGTGTGATGCATAAAACAAGGGTTTCAAATTATCTCAGATACCGTTCCATAAACCCAATATGTAATAGATAAGACCTACTCCTTGCTCAAGGAATTGGACTCAGCACCCCCTATTCACAGCCCAAGAATATATCTGACTAGTAAGAATCTTAAAACCTATGCATTGATATCTCTCTGTAATGGAGTCAAGTGGGTGTAAAGCGGCAAAATCACAGCAGTGAAAAGCAGGTAAACCCCATTATAAAAATCAATTACTTTTAAAAACCCGTGAAACAAAGACAGTGAAAGAGAGAGAAATTCTTACAAAAGTCGTTCAGGGGCTGTGATGCCACCTGGATTGACCATATCTAGACCCACAGCTGATTGAGACATAAGGGTGGACACTCTTGGGGCTGAGAGGTTTGGTGAGGTTGGGTGAGCAAACGCAGACCCATTAAAGTAATACTGCGTGGTACCCATTCCATGGGTCCCGAATCTCCAGGTTCAAGGGCATCTTCCTACATCGAAAACATGCATGAGAAACCCAGAAGATGGTACACCGTGTGATCGGGAAAGGTTTCTAAAACGCACCACATTTCTCATCTCCTTGTGCTCGGGTTTGCCATTCCAGCCACTTTACTAGCAATCTCCCTCCTTGGAGAATCAGCACCTTTAACCTTCTGTTCCGTACAGGTTGCAATTTGTCCTGAGGATGAGCGGGAAGAGGGGGAACCAATGAGAGACTAGCTCGAGGTGTTGGGACAGGCACAGGTCACTCTATTTTCCCATCAGCAAGAAGAATTAACCACAGGCTCAGCCTGCCGCCCGGGACCAGAATAGGGCCTGAAGCAATCCTGCGCCTTTGCGGCCAGCTCCCAAGAAAGCGAGTTGAAAAATGGAGCTCAGGGGCACTGCAATTCACAAACCTGCAGACTTATAAATGATGACGCTCGTCCACAAATATATTGACGGAAAGAAACGAAGAGGATTTGAAAGAAAGGCAGAATTGCAGGAAACAGATTTCAGGAGGGAGATTCGAATCGCCTTTAAAGCACAGGAAAAGCGGCGAAACCTCGACAATGATGTCCTTGGCCAAAAAGGGCGTATGCGTTTTTTCCTGAATATATTCAGGAAAAAACGCATACGCCCTTTTTGGCCAACCAAGCAACCTGGAAAGGCAAATAAGCGCTACAAAGAAGTCTCGCTTCCCATCGGTCAAAAGGGCCATGCTGAATAAAGTGTCAAAACCAGAAATGCAGGACAGGCCATGGAGAAACGGGAGCCTGGCTACGCTGATGGGCGGGATGAAAATTGCCAACAGCCACTCTGGAGAAGTGCACGGTGTGTCCTGAAACATCTACAAAACTCAGCTTAGGGAGCATGGGGCACATCCACTCATGGGCGTATAAATTGGGAAAACTAAAAATCAGCAAGACACAGGCACCTCAAAATTTAGGGCTGCTCTGTTGACAAGAACCTCCACTTTGTTACACCTTAAATATCCCAGGAAAGAGAAAAATGGATAAAGAAGTTGTGGTCCTTATGTACAATGGAATATCACTCAGCCATGAAATCAACGTCATAAGGCTAGTAGCAGCATGTTGAGTGGATTTAGGTACGACGATTCTAACTGAAATAAGTCACACAGAAAAAGACACTTATCATAAGATATCACTTATAGAGGGAATGTAAAAACCGCTACCCTTGAACGGAATTACAAAACAGAATAGAGTCACACGTTTAGAAAACACACTATGGCTGCTTAACGGGAAAGGTGAGGTGGGGTGATGCATAAAACAAGGGTTTCAAATTATCTCACATACCGTTCCATAAACCCAATATGTAATAGACAAGACCTACTCCTTGCTCAATGAATTGGACTCAACACCCCCTATTCACCGCCCAAGAATATATCTGACTAGTAAGAATCTTAAAACCAATGCATTGATATCTCTCTGTAAGTGAGTCAAGTGGGTGTAAAGCGGCAAAATCACAGCACTGAAAAGCAGGTAAACCCCATTATAAAAATCAATTACTTTTAAAAACCCGTGAAACAAAGACAGTGAAAGAGAGAGAAATTCTTACAAAATTCGTACAGGAGCTGTGATGCCACCTGGATTGACCATATCTAGACCCACAGCTGATTGAGACATAAGGGTGGACACTCTTGGGGCTGAGAGGTTTGGTGAGGTTGGGTGAGCAAACGCAGACCCTTTAAAGTAATACTGCGTGGTACCCATCCCATGGGTCCCAAATCTCCAGGTTCAAGGGCATCTTCCTACATCAAAAACATGCATGAGAAACCCAGAAGATGGTACACCGTGTGATCGGGAAAGGTTTCTAAAACGCACCTCATTTCTGATCTCCTTGTGCTCGGGTTCGCCATTCCAGCCGCTTTACTAGCAATCTCCCACCTTGGAGAATCAGCACCTTTAACCTCCTGTTCCGTACAGGTTGCAATTTGTCCTGAGGATGAACGGGAAGAGGGGGAACCAATGAGAGACTAGCTCTAGGTGTTGGGACAGGCACAGGTCACTCTATTTTCCCATCAGGAAGAAGAATTAACCACAGGCTCAGCCTGCCACCCGGGACCAGAATAGGGCCTGAAGCAATCCTGCGCTTTTGCGGCCAGCTCCCAAGAAAGCGAGTTGAAAAATGGAGCCCAGGGGCACTGCAATTCACAAACCTGCAGACTTATAAATGATGACTCTCGTCCACGAATATATTGAGGGAAGGCAACGAAGAGGATTTGAAAGCAAGGCAGAATTGCAGGAAACAGATTTCAGGAGGGAGATTCGAAACGCCTTTAAAGCACAGGAAAAGCGGCAAACCCTCGACAATGATGCCTTTGGCCAAAAAGGGCGTATGCGTTTTTTCCTGAATATATTCAGGAAAAAACGCATACGCCCTTTTTGGCCAACCAAGCAACCTGGAAAGGCAAATCAGCGCTACAAAGAAGTCTCGCTTCCCATCGGTCCAAAGGGCCATGCTGAATAAAGTGTCAAAACCAGAAATTCAGGACAGGCCATGGAGAAACGGGAGCCTGGCTACGCTGATGGGCAGGATGTAAATTGCCAACAGCCACTCTGGAGAAGTGCACGGTGTGTCCTGAAACATCTAAAATACTCAGCTTAGGGACCATAGGGCACTTCCACTCATGGGCGTATAATTTGGGAAAACTAAAAATCAGCAAGACACAGGCACCCCAAAGTTTAGGGCTGCTCTGTTGACAAGAACCTCCACTTCGTTACACCTTAAATATCCCAGGAAAGAGAAAAATGGATAAAGAAGTTGTGGTCCTTATGTACAATGGAATATCACTCAGCCATGAAATCAACGTCATAAGGCTAGTAGCAGCATGATGAGTGGATTTAGGTACGACGATTCTAACTGAAATAAGTCACACAGAAAAAGACACTTATCATAAGATATCACTTATAGAGGGAATGTAAAAACCGCTACCCTTGAACTGAATTACAAAACAAAATAGAGTCACACGTTTAGAAAACACACTATGGCTGCTTAACGGGAAAGGTGAGGTGGGGTGATGCATAAAACAAGGGTTTCAAATTATCTCAGATACCGTTCCATAAACCCAATATGTAATAGACAAGACCTACTCCTTGCTCAATGAATTGGACTCAACACCCCCTATTCACCGCCCAAGAATATATCTGACTAGTAAGAATCTTAAAACCTATGCATTGATATCTCTCTGTAAGTGAGTCAAGTGGGTGTAAAGCGGCAAAATCACAGCAGTGAAAAGCAGGTAAACCCCATTATAAAAATCAATTACTTTTAAAAACCCGTGAAACAAAGACAGTGAAAGAGAGAGAAATTCTTACAAAATTCGATCAGGGGATGTGATGCTACCTGGATTGACCATATCTAGACCCACAGCTGATTGAGACATAAGGGTGGACACTCTTGGGGCTGAGAGGTTTCGTGAGGTTGGGTGAGCAAACGCAGACCCTTTAAAGTAATACTGCGTGGTACCCATTCCATGGGTCCCAAATCTCCAGGTTCAAGGGCATCTTCCTACATCGAAAACATGCATGAGAAACCCAGAAGATGGTACACCGTCTGATCGGGAAACGTTTCTAAAACACACCTCATTTTTCATCTCCTTGTGCTCGGGTTCGCCATTCCAGCCGCTTTACTAGCAATCTCCCTCCTTGGAGATTCAGCACCTTTAACCTCCTGTTCTGTACAGGTTGCAAATTGTCCTGAGGATGAACGGGAAGAGGGGGAACCAATGAGAGACTAGCTCTAGGTGTTGGGACAGGCACAGGTCACTCTATTTTCCCATCAGGAAGAAGAATTAACCACAGGCTCAGCCTGCCGCCCGGGACCAGAATAGGGCCTGAAGCACTCCTGCTCTTTTGAGGCCAGCTCCCAAGAAAGCGAGTTGAAAAATGGAGCTCAGGGGCACTGCAATTCACAAACCTGCAGACTTATAAATGATGACTCTCGTCCACGAATATATTGAGGGAAGGCAACGAAGAGGATTTGAAAGCAAGGCAGAATTGCAGGAAACAGATTTCAGGAGGGAGATTCGAATCGCCTTTAAAGCACAGGAAAAGCGGCAAAACCTCGACAATGATGCCCTTGGCCAAAAAGGGCGTATGCGTTTTTTCCTGAATATATTCAGGAAAAAACGCATACGCCCTTTTTGGCCAACCAAGCAACCTGGAAAGGCAAATCAGCGCTACAAAGAAGTCTCGCTTCCCATCGGTCAAAAGGGCCATGCTGAATAAAGTGTCAAAACCAGAAATGCAGGACAGGCCATGGAGAAACGGGAGCCTGGCTACACTGATGGGCGGGATGTAAATTGCCAACAGCCACTCTGGAGAAGTGCACGGTGTGTCCTGAAACATCTAAAAAACTGAGCTTAGGGAGCATAGGGCACATCCACTCATGGGCGTATAAATTGGGAAAACTAAAAATCAGCAAGACACAGGCACCCCAAAGTTTAGGGCTGCTCTGTTGAGAAGAATCTCCACTTCGTTACACCTTAAATATCCCAGGAAAGAGAAAAATGGATAAAGAAGTTGTGGTCCTTATGTACAATGGAATATCACTCAGCCATGAAATCAACGTCATAAGGCTAGTAGCAGCATGATGAGTGGATTTAGGTACGAAGATTCTAAGTGAAATAAGTCACACAGAAAAAGACACTTATCATAAGATATGACTTATAGAGGGAATGTAAAAACCGCTACCCTTGAACTGAATTACAAAACAGAATAGAGTCACACGTTTAGAAAACACACTATGGCTGCTTAACGGGAAAGGTGAGGTGGGGTGATGCATACAACAAGGGTTTCAAATTATCTCAGATACCGTTCCATAAACCCAATATGTAATAGACAAGCCCTACTCCTTCCTCAATGAATTGGACTCAACACCCCCAATTCACCGCCCAAGAATATATCTGACTAGTAAGAATCTTGAAACCTAGGCATTGATATCTCTCTGTAAGTGAGTCAAGTGGGTGTAAAGCGGCAAAATCACAGCAGTGAAAAGCAGGTAAACCCCATTATAAAAATCAATTACTTTTAAAAACCCGTGAAACAAAGACAGTGAAAGAGAGAGAAATTCTTACAAAATTCGTTCAGCGGCTGTAATGCCACCTGGATTGACCATATCTAGACCCACAGCTGATTGAGACATAAGGGTGGACACTCTTGGCGCTGAGAGGTTTGGTGAGGTTGGGTGAGCAAACGCAGACCCTTTAAAGTAATACTGCGTGGTACCCATCCCATGGGTCCCAAATCTCCAGGTTCAAGGGCATCTTCCTACATCGAAAACATGCATGAGAAACCCAGAAGATGGTACACCGTGTGATCGGGAAAGGTTTCTAAAACGCACCTCATTTCTCATCTCCTTGTGCTCGGGTTCGCCATTCCAGCCGCTTTACTAGCAATCTCCCTCCTTGGAGAATCAGCACCTTTAACCCCCTGTTCCGTACAGCTTGCAATTTGTCCTGAGGATGAAAGGGAAGAGGGGGAACCAATGAGAGACTAACTCTAGGTGTTGGGACAGGCAGAGGTAACTCTATTTTCCCATCAGGAAGAAGAATTAACCACAGGCTCAGCCTGCCGCCTGGGACCAGAATAGGGCCTGAGGCAATCCTGCGCTTTTGCGGCCAGTGCCCAAGAAAGCGAGTTGAAAAATGGAGCTCAGGGGCACTGCAATTCACAAACCTGCAGACTTATAAATTATGACTCTCGTCCACAAATATATTGAGGGAAGGCAACGAAGAGGATTTGAAAGCAAGGCAGAATTGCAGGAAACAGATTTCAGGAGGGAGATTCGAATCACCTTTAAAGCACAGGAAAAGCGGCGAAACCTCGACAATGATGCCCTTGGCCAAAAAGGGCGTATGCGTTTTTTCCTGAATATATTCAGGAAAAAACGCATACGCCCTTTTTGGCCAACCAAGCAACCTAGAAAGGCAAATCAGCGCTACAAAGAAGTCTCGCTTCCCATCGGTCAAAAGGGCCATGCTGAATAAAGTGTCAAAACCAGAAATGCAGGACAGGCCATGGAGAAACGGGAGCCTGGCTACGCTGATGGGCGGGATGTAAATTGCCAACAGCCACTCTGGAGAAGTGCACGGTGTGTCCTGAAACATCTAAAAAACTGAGCTTAGGGAGCATAGGGCACATCCACTCATGGGCGTATAAATTGGGAAAACTAAAAATCAGCAAGACACAGGCACCCCAAAGTTTAGGGCTGCTCTGTTGACAAGAATCTCCACTTCGTTACACCTTAAATATCCCAGGAAAGAGAAAAATGGATAAAGAAGTTGTGGTCCTTATGTACAATGGAATATCACTCAGCCATGAAATCAACGTCATAAGGCAAGTAGCAGCATGATGAGTGGATTTAGGTACGACGATTCTAAGTGAAATAAGTCACACAGAAAAAGACACTTATCATAAGATATGACTTATAGAGGGAATGTAAAAACCGCTACCCTTGAACTGAATTACAAAACAGAATAGAGTCACACGTTTAGAAAACACACTATGGCTGCTTAACGGGAAAGGTGAGGTGGGGTGATGCATACAGCAAGGGTTTCAAATTAGCTCAGATACCGTTCCATAAACCCAATATGTAATAGACAAGCCCTACTCCTTCCTCAATGAATTGGACTCAACACCCCCTATTCACCGCCCAAGAATATATCTGACTAGTAAGAATCTTGAAACCTATGCATTGATATCTCTCTGTAAGTGAGTCAAGTGGGTGTAAAGCGGCAAAATCACAGCAGTGAAAAGCAGGTAAACCCCATTATAAAAATCAATTACTTTTAAAAACCCGTGAAACAAAGACAGTGAAAGAGAGAGAAATTCTTACAAAATTCGTTCAGCGGCTGTAATGCCACCTGGATTGACCATATCTAGACCCACAGCTGATTGAGACATAAGGGTGGACACTCTTGGCGCTGAGAGGTTTGGTGAGGTTGGGTGAGCAAACGCAGACCCTTTAAAGTAATACTGCGTGGTACCCATCCCATGGGTCCCAAATCTCCAGGTTCAAGGGCATCTTCCTACATCGAAAACATGCATGAGAAACCCAGAAGATGGTACACCGTGTGATCGGGAAAGGTTTCTAAAACGCACCTCATTTCTCATCTCCTTGTGCTCGGGTTCGCCATTCCAGCCGCTTTACTAGCAATCTCCCTCCTTGGAGAATCAGCACCTTTAACCCCCTGTTCCGTACAGCTTGCAATTTGTCCTGAGGATGAAAGGGAAGAGGGGGAACCAATGAGAGACTAACTCTAGGTGTTGGGACAGGCAGAGGTAACTCTATTTTCCCATCAGGAAGAAGAATTAACCACAGGCTCAGCCTGCCGCCTGGGACCAGAATAGGGCCTGAGGCAATCCTGCGCTTTTGCGGCCAGTGCCCAAGAAAGCGAGTTGAAAAATGGAGCTCAGGGGCACTGCAATTCACAAACCTGCAGACTTATAAATTATGACTCTCGTCCACAAATATATTGAGGGAAGGCAACGAAGAGGATTTGAAAGCAAGGCAGAATTGCAGGAAACAGATTTCAGGAGGGAGATTCGAATCACCTTTAAAGCACAGGAAAAGCGGCGAAACCTCGACAATGATGCCCTTGGCCAAAAAGGGCGTATGCGTTTTTTCCTGAATATATTCAGGAAAAAACGCATACGCCCTTTTTGGCCAACCAAGCAACCTAGAAAGGCAAATCAGCGCTACAAAGAAGTCTCGCTTCCCATCGGTCAAAAGGGCCATGCTGAATAAAGTGTCAAAACCAGAAATGCAGGACAGGCCATGGAGAAACGGGAGCCTGGCTACGCTGATGGGCGGGATGTAAATTGCCAACAGCCACTCTGGAGAAGTGCACGGTGTGTCCTGAAACATCTAAAAAACTGAGCTTAGGGAGCATAGGGCACATCCACTCATGGGCGTATAAATTGGGAAAACTAAAAATCAGCAAGACACAGGCACCCCAAAGTTTAGGGCTGCTCTGTTGACAAGAATCTCCACTTCGTTACACCTTAAATATCCCAGGAAAGAGAAAAATGGATAAAGAAGTTGTGGTCCTTATGTACAATGGAATATCACTCAGCCATGAAATCAACGTCATAAGGCAAGTAGCAGCATGATGAGTGGATTTAGGTACGACGATTCTAAGTGAAATAAGTCACACAGAAAAAGACACTTATCATAAGATATGACTTATAGAGGGAATGTAAAAACCGCTACCCTTGAACTGAATTACAAAACAGAATAGAGTCACACGTTTAGAAAACACACTATGGCTGCTTAACGGGAAAGGTGAGGTGGGGTGATGCATACAGCAAGGGTTTCAAATTAGCTCAGATACCGTTCCATAAACCCAATATGTAATAGACAAGCCCTACTCCTTCCTCAATGAATTGGACTCAACACCCCCTATTCACCGCCCAAGAATATATCTGACTAGTAAGAATCTTGAAACCTATGCATTGATATCTCTCTGTAAGTGAGTCAAGTGGGTGTAAAGCGGCAAAATCACAGCAGTGAAAAGCAGGTAAACCCCATTATAAAAATCAATTACTTTTAAAAACCCGTGAAACAAAGACAGTGAAAGAGAGAGAAATTCTTACAAAATTCGTTCAGCGGCTGTAATGCCACCTGGATTGACCATATCTAGACCCACAGCTGATTGAGACATAAGGGTGGACACTCTTGGCGCTGAGAGGTTTGGTGAGGTTGGGTGAGCAAACGCAGACCCTTTAAAGTAATACTGCGTGGTACCCATCCCATGGGTCCCAAATCTCCAGGTTCAAGGGCATCTTCCTACATCGAATACATGCATGAGAAACCCAGAAGATGGTACACCGTGTGATCGGGAAAGGTTTCTAAAACGCACCTCATTTCTCATCTCCTTGTGCTCGGGTTCGCCATTCCAGCCGCTTTACTAGCAATCTCCCTCCTTGGAGAATCAGCACCTTTAACCTCCTGTTCCGTACAGCTTGCAATTTGTCCTGAGGATGAAAGGGAAGAGGGGGAACCAATGAGAGACTAGCTCTAGGTGTTGGGACAGGCAGAGGTCACTCTATTTTCCCATCAGGAAGAAGAATTAACCACAGGCTCAGCCTGCCGCCTGGGACCAGAATAGGGCCTGAAGCATTCCTGCGCTTTTGCGGCCAGCGCCCAAGAAAGCGAGTTGAAAAATGGAGCTCAGGGGCACTGCAATTCACAAACCTGCAGACTTATAAATGATGACTCTCGTCCACAAATATATTGAGGGAAGGCAACGAAGAGGATTTGAAAGCAAGGCAGAATTGCAGGAAACAGATTTCAGGAGGGAGATTCGAATCGCCTTTAAAGCACAGGAAAAGCGGCGAAACCTCGACAATTATGCCCTTGGCCAAAAAGGGCGTATGCGTTTTTTCCTGAATATATTCAGGAAAAAACGCATACGCCCTTTTTGGCCAACCAAGCAACCTGGAAAGGCAAATCAGCGCTACAAAGAAGTCTCGCTTCCCATCGGTCAAAAGGGCCATGTTGAATAAAGTGTCAAAACCAGAAATGCAGGACAGGCCATGGAGAAACGGGAGCCTGGCTACGCTGATGGGCGGGATGTAAATTGCCAACAGCCACTCTGGAGAAGTGCACGGTGTGTCCTGAAACATCTAAAAAACTGAGCTTAGGGAGCATAGGGCACATCCACTCATGGGCGTATAAATTGGGAAAACTAAAAATCAGCAAGACACAGGCACCCCAAAGTTTAGGGCTGCTCTGTTGACAAGAATCTCCACTTCGTTACACCTTAAATATCCCAGGAAAGAGAAAAATGGATAAAGAAGTTGTGGTCCTTATGTACAATGGAATATCACTCAGCCATGAAATCAACGTCATAAGGCTAGTAGCAGCATGATGAGTGGATTTAGGTACGACGATTCTAAGTGAAATAAGTCACACAGAAAAAGACACTTATCATAAGATATGACTTATAGAGGGAATGTAAAAACCGCTACCCTTGAACTGAATTACAAAACAGAATAGAGTCACACGTTTAGAAAACACACTATGGCTGCTTAACGGGAAAGGTGAGGTGGGGTGATGCATACAACAAGGGTTTCAAATTATCTCAGATACCGTTCCATAAACCCAATATGTAATAGACAAGCCCTACTCCTTCCTCAATGAATTGGACTCAACACCCCCAATTCACCGCCCAAGAATATATCTGACTAGTAAGAATCTTGAAACCTATGCATTGATATCTCTCTGTAAGTGAGTCAAGTGGGTGTAAAGCGGCAAAATCACAGCAGTGAAAAGCAGGTAAACCCCATTATAAAAATCAATTACTTTTAAAAACCCGTGAAACAAAGACAGTGAAAGAGAGAGAAATTCTTACAAAATTCGTTCAGGGGCTGTGATGCCACCTGGATTGACCATATCTAGACCCACAGCTGATTGAGACATAAGGGTGGAACGTCTTGGGGCTGAGAGGTTTGGTGAGGTTGGGTGAGCAAACGCAGACCCTATAAAGTAATACTGCGTGGTACCCATTCCATGGGTCCCAAATCTCCAGGTTCAAGGGCATCTTCCTACATCGAAAACATTCATGAGAAACCCAGAAGATGGTACACCGTGTGATCGGGAAAGGTTTCTAAAACGCACCTCATTTCTCATCTCCTTGTGCTTGGGTTCGCCATTCCAGCCGCTTTACTAGCAATCTCCCTCCTTGGAGAATCAGCACCTTTAACCTCCTGTTCCGTACATGTTGCAATTAGTCCTGAGGATGAACGGGAAGAGGGGGAACCAATGAGAGACTAGCTCTAGGTGTTGGGACAGGCACAGGTCACTCTATTTTCCCCTCAAGAAGAAGAATTAACCACAGGCTCAGCCTGCCGCCTGGGACCAGAATAGGGCCTGAAGCAATCCTGCGCTTTTGCGGCCAGCTCCCAAGAAAGCGAGTTGAAAAATGGAGCTCAGGGGCACTGCAATTCACAAACCTGCAGACTTATAAATGATGACTCTCGTCCACAAATATATTGATGGAAGGCAACGAAGAGGATTTGAAAGCAAGGCAGAATTGCAGGAAACAGATTTCAGGAGGGAGATTCGAATCGCCTTTAAAGCACAGGAAAAGCGGCAAAACCTCGACAATGATGCCCTTGGCCAAAAAGGGCGTATGCGTTTTTTCCTGAATATATTCAGGAAAAAACGCATACGCCCTTTTTGGCCAACCAAGCAACCTGGAAAGGCAAATCAGCGCTACAAAGAAGTCTCGCTTCCCATCGGTCAAAAGGGCCATGATGAATAAAGTGTCAAAACCAGAAATGCAGGACAGGCCATGGAGAAACGGGAGACTGGCTACGCTGATGGGCGGGATGTAAATTGCCAACAGCCACTCTGGAGAAGTGCACGGTGTGTCCTGAAACATCTAAAAAACTCAGCTTAGGGAGCATAGGGCACATCCACTCATGGGCGTATAAATTGGGAAAACTAAAAACCAGCAAGACACAGGCACCCCAAAGTTTAGGGCTGCTCTGTTGACAAGAATCTCCACTTCGTTACACCTTAAATATCCCAGGAAAGAGAAAAATGGATAAAGAAGTTGTGGTCCTTATGTACAATGGAATATCACTCAGCCATGAAATCAACGTCATAAGGCTAGTAGCAGCATGATGATTGGATTTAGGTACGACGATTCTAAGTGAAATAAGTCACACAGAAAAAGACACTTATCATAAGATATGACTTATAGAGGGAATGTAAAAACCGCTACCCTTGAACTGAATTACAAAACAGAATAGAGTCACACGTTTAGAAAACACACTATGGCTGCTTAACGGGAAAGGTGAGGTGGGGTGATGCATACAACAAGGGTTTCAAATTATCTCAGATACCGTTCCATAAACCCAATATGTAATAGACAAGCCCTACTCCTTCCTCAATGAATTGGACTCAACACCCCCAATTCACCGCCCAAGAATATATCTGACTAGTAAGAATCTTGAAACCTATGCATTGATATCTCTCTGTAAGTGAGTCAAGTGGGTGTAAAGCGGCAAAATCACAGCAGTGAAAAGCAGGTAAACCCCATTATAAAAATCAATTACTTTTAAAAACCCGTGAAACAAAGACAGTGAAAGAGAGAGAAATTCTTACAAAATTCGTTCAGCGGCTGTAATGCCACCTGGATTGACCATATCTAGACCCACAGCTGATTGAGACATAAGGGTGGACACTCTTGGCGCTGAGAGGTTTGGTGAGGTTGGGTGAGCAAACGCAGACCCTTTAAAGTAATACTGCGTGGTACCCATCCCATGGGTCCCAAATCTCCAGGTTCAAGGGCATCTTCCTACATCGAAAACATGCATGAGAAACCCAGAAGATGGTACACCGTGTGATCGGGAAAGGTTTCTAAAACGCACCTCATTTCTCATCTCCTTGTGCTCGGGTTCGCCATTCCAGCCGCTTTACTAGCAATCTCCCTCCTTGGAGAATCAGCACCTTTAACCCCCTGTTCCGTACAGCTTGCAATTTGTCCTGAGGATGAAAGGGAAGAGGGGGAACCAATGAGAGACTAGCTCTAGGTGTTGGGACAGGCAGAGGTAACTCTATTTTCCCATCAGGAAGAAGAATTAACCACAGGCTCAGCCTGCCGCCTGGGACCAGAATAGGGCCTGAGGCAATCCTGCGCTTTTGCGGCCAGTGCCCAAGAAAGCGAGTTGAAAAATGGAGCTCAGGGGCACTGCAATTCACAAACCTGCAGACTTATAAATTATGACTCTCGTCCACAAATATATTGAGGGAAGGCAACGAAGAGGATTTGAAAGCAAGGCAGAATTGCAGGAAACAGATTTCAGGAGGGAGATTCGAATCACCTTTAAAGCACAGGAAAAGCGGCGAAACCTCGACAATGATGCCCTTGGCCAAAAAGGGCGTATGCGTTTTTTCCTGAATATATTCAGGAAAAAACGCATACGCCCTTTTTGGCCAACCAAGCAACCTAGAAAGGCAAATCAGCGCTACAAAGAAGTCTCGCTTCCCATCGGTCAAAAGGGCCATGCTGAATAAAGTGTCAAAACCAGAAATGCAGGACAGGCCATGGAGAAACGGGAGCCTGGCTACGCTGATGGGCGGGATGTAAATTGCCAACAGCCACTCTGGAGAAGTGCACGGTGTGTCCTGAAACATCTAAAAAACTGAGCTTAGGGAGCATAGGGCACATCCACTCATGGGCGTATAAATTGGGAAAACTAAAAATCAGCAAGACACAGGCACCCCAAAGTTTAGGGCTGCTCTGTTGACAAGAATCTCCACTTCGTTACACCTTAAATATCCCAGGAAAGAGAAAAATGGATAAAGAAGTTGTGGTCCTTATGTACAATGGAATATCACTCAGCCATGAAATCAACGTCATAAGGCAAGTAGCAGCATGATGAGTGGATTTAGGTACGACGATTCTAAGTGAAATAAGTCACACAGAAAAAGACACTTATCATAAGATATGACTTATAGAGGGAATGTAAAAACCGCTACCCTTGAACTGAATTACAAAACAGAATAGAGTCACACGTTTAGAAAACACACTATGGCTGCTTAACGGGAAAGGTGAGGTGGGGTGATGCATACAGCAAGGGTTTCAAATTAGCTCAGATACCGTTCCATAAACCCAATATGTAATAGACAAGCCCTACTCCTTCCTCAATGAATTGGACTCAACACCCCCTATTCACCGCCCAAGAATATATCTGACTAGTAAGAATCTTGAAACCTATGGATTGATATCTCTCTGTAAGTGAGTCAAGTGGGTGTAAAGCGGCAAAATCACAGCAGTGAAAAGCAGGTAAACCCCATTATAAAAATCAATTACTTTTAAAAACCCGTGAAACAAAGACAGTGAAAGAGAGAGAAATTCTTACAAAATTCGTTCAGGGGCTGTGATGCCACCTGGATTGACCATATCTAGACCCACAGCTGATTGAGACATAAGGGTGGAACCTCTTGGGGCTGAGAGGTTTGGTGAGGTTGGGTGAGCAAACGCAGACCCTATAAAGTAATACTGCGTGGTACCCATTCCATGGGTCCCAAATCTCCAGGTTCAAGGGCATCTTCCTACATCGAAAACATTCATGAGAAACCCAGAAGATGGTACACCGTGTGATCGGGAAAGGTTTCTAAAACGCACCTCATTTCTCATCTCCTTGTGCTTGGGTTCGCCATTCCAGCCGCTTTACTAGCAATCTCCCTCCTTGGAGAATCAGCACCTTTAACCTCCTGTTCCGTACATGTTGCAATTAGTCCTGAGGATGAACGGGAAGAGGGGGAACCAATGAGAGACTAGCTCTAGGTGTTGGGACAGGCACAGGTCACTCTATTTTCCCCTCAAGAAGAAGAATTAACCACAGGCTCAGCCTGCCGCCTGGGACCAGAATAGGGCCTGAAGCAATCCTGCGCTTTTGCGGCCAGCTCCCAAGAAAGCGAGTTGAAAAATGGAGCTCAGGGGCACTGCAATTCACAAACCTGCAGACTTATAAATGATGACTCTCGTCCACAAATATATTGATGGAAGGCAACGAAGAGGATTTGAAAGCAAGGCAGAATTGCAGGAAACAGATTTCAGGAGGGAGATTCGAATCGCCTTTAAAGCACAGGAAAAGCGGCAAAACCTCGACAATGATGCCCTTGGCCAAAAAGGGCGTATGCGTTTTTTCCTGAATATATTCAGGAAAAAACGCATACGCCCTTTTTGGCCAACCAAGCAACCTGGAAAGGCAAATCAGCGCTACAAAGAAGTCTCGCTTCCCATCGGTCAAAAGGGCCATGCTGAATAAAGTGTCAAAACCAGAAATGCAGGACAGGCCATGGAGAAACAGGAGACTGGCTACGCTGATGGGCGGGATGTAAATTGCCAACAGCCACTCTGGAGAAGTGCACGGTGTGTCCTGAAACATCTAAAAAACTCAGCTTAGGGAGCATAGGGCACATCCACTCATGGGCGTATAAATTGGGAAAACTAAAAACCAGCAAGACACAGGCACCCCAAAGTTTAGGGCTGCTCTGTTGACAAGAATCTCCACTTCGTTACACCTTAAATATCCCAGGAAAGAGAAAAATGGATAAAGAAGTTGTGGTCCTTATGTACAATGGAATATCACTCAGCCATGAAATCAACGTCATAAGGCTAGTAGCAGCATGATGATTGGATTTAGGTACGACGATTCTAAGTGAAATAAGTCACACAGAAAAAGACACTTATCATAAGATATGACTTATAGAGGGAATGTAAAAACCGCTACCCTTGAACTGAATTACAAAACAGAATAGAGTCACACGTTTAGAAAACACACTATGGCTGCTTAACGGGAAAGGTGAGGTGGGGTGATGCATACAACAAGGGTTTCAAATTATCTCAGATACCGTTCCATAAACCCAATATGTAATAGACAAGCCCTACTCCTTCCTCAATGAATTGGACTCAACACCCCCAATTCACCGCCCAAGAATATATCTGACTAGTAAGAATCTTGAAACCTATGCATTGATATCTCTCTGTAAGTGAGTCAAGTGGGTGTAAAGCGGCAAAATCACAGCAGTGAAAAGCAGGTAAACCCCATTATAAAAATCAATTACTTTTAAAAACCCGTGAAACAAAGACAGTGAAAGAGAGAGAAATTCTTACAAAATTCGTTCAGCGGCTGTAATGCCACCTGGATTGACCATATCTAGACCCACAGCTGATTGAGACATAAGGGTGGACACTCTTGGCGCTGAGAGGTTTGGTGAGGTTGGGTGAGCAAACGCAGACCCTTTAAAGTAATACTGCGTGGTACCCATCCCATGGGTCCCAAATCTCCAGGTTCAAGGGCATCTTCCTACATCGAAAACATGCATGAGAAACCCAGAAGATGGTACACCGTGTGATCGGGAAAGGTTTCTAAAACGCACCTCATTTCTCATCTCCTTGTGCTCGGGTTCGCCATTCCAGCCGCTTTACTAGCAATCTCCCTCCTTGGAGAATCAGCACCTTTAACCCCCTGTTCCGTACAGCTTGCAATTTGTCCTGAGGATGAAAGGGAAGAGGGGGAACCAATGAGAGACTAGCTCTAGGTGTTGGGACAGGCAGAGGTAACTCTATTTTCCCATCAGGAAGAAGAATTAACCACAGGCTCAGCCTGCCGCCTGGGACCAGAATAGGGCCTGAGGCAATCCTGCGCTTTTGCGGCCAGTGCCCAAGAAAGCGAGTTGAAAAATGGAGCTCAGGGGCACTGCAATTCACAAACCTGCAGACTTATAAATTATGACTCTCGTCCACAAATATATTGAGGGAAGGCAACGAAGAGGATTTGAAAGCAAGGCAGAATTGCAGGAAACAGATTTCAGGAGGGAGATTCGAATCACCTTTAAAGCACAGGAAAAGCGGCGAAACCTCGACAATGATGCCCTTGGCCAAAAAGGGCGTATGCGTTTTTTCCTGAATATATTCAGGAAAAAACGCATACGCCCTTTTTGGCCAACCAAGCAACCTAGAAAGGCAAATCAGCGCTACAAAGAAGTCTCGCTTCCCATCGGTCAAAAGGGCCATGCTGAATAAAGTGTCAAAACCAGAAATGCAGGACAGGCCATGGAGAAACGGGAGCCTGGCTACGCTGATGGGCGGGATGTAAATTGCCAACAGCCACTCTGGAGAAGTGCACGGTGTGTCCTGAAACATCTAAAAAACTGAGCTTAGGGAGCATAGGGCACATCCACTCATGGGCGTATAAATTGGGAAAACTAAAAATCAGCAAGACACAGGCACCCCAAAGTTTAGGGCTGCTCTGTTGACAAGAATCTCCACTTCGTTACACCTTAAATATCCCAGGAAAGAGAAAAATGGATAAAGAAGTTGTGGTCCTTATGTACAATGGAATATCACTCAGCCATGAAATCAACGTCATAAGGCAAGTAGCAGCATGATGAGTGGATTTAGGTACGACGATTCTAAGTGAAATAAGTCACACAGAAAAAGACACTTATCATAAGATATGACTTATAGAGGGAATGTAAAAACCGCTACCCTTGAACTGAATTACAAAACAGAATAGAGTCACACGTTTAGAAAACACACTATGGCTGCTTAACGGGAAAGGTGAGGTGGGGTGATGCATACAGCAAGGGTTTCAAATTAGCTCAGATACCGTTCCATAAACCCAATATGTAATAGACAAGCCCTACTCCTTCCTCAATGAATTGGACTCAACACCCCCTATTCACCGCCCAAGAATATATCTGACTAGTAAGAATCTTGAAACCTATGGATTGATATCTCTCTGTAAGTGAGTCAAGTGGGTGTAAAGCGGCAAAATCACAGCAGTGAAAAGCAGGTAAACCCCATTATAAAAATCAATTACTTTTAAAAACCCGTGAAACAAAGACAGTGAAAGAGAGAGAAATTCTTACAAAATTCGTTCAGCGGCTGTGATGCCACCTGGATTGACCATATCTAGACCCACAGCTGATTGAGACATAAGGGTGGACACTCTTGGCGCTGAGAGGTTTGGTGAGGTTGGGTGAGCAAACGCAGACCCTATAAAGTAATACTGCGTGGTACCCATTCCATGGGTCCCAAATCTCCAGGTTCAAGGGCATCTTCCTACATCGAAAACATTCATGAGAAACCCAGAAGATGGTACACCGTGTGATCGGGAAAGGTTTCTAAAACGCACCTCATTTCTCATCTCCTTGTGCTTGGGTTCGCCATTCCAGCCGCTTTACTAGCAATCTCCCTCCTTGGAGAATCAGCACCTTTAACCTCCTGTTCCGTACAGGTTGCAATTAGTCCTGAGGATGAACGGGAAGAGGGGGAACCAATGAGAGACTAGCTCTAGGTGTTGGGACAGGCACAGGTCACTCTATTTTCCCATCAGGAAGAAGAATTAACCACAGGCTCAGCCTGCCGCCTGGGACCAGAATAGGGCCTGAAGCAATCCTGCGCTTTTGCGGCCAGCGCCCAAGAAAGCGAGTTGAAAAATGGAGCTCAGGGGCACTGCAATTCACAAACCTGCAGACTTATAAATGATGACTCTCGTCCACAAATATATTGAGGGAAGGCAACGAAGAGGATTTGAAAGCAAGGCAGAATTGCAGGAAACAGATTTCAGGAGGGAGATTCGAATCGCCTTTAAAGCACAGGAAAAGCGGCGAAACCTCGACAATGATGCCCTTGGCCAAAAAGGGCGTATGCGTTTTTTCCTGAATATATTCAGGAAAAAACGCATACGCCCTTTTTGGCCAACCAAGCAACCTGGAAAGGCAAATCAGCGCTACAAAGAAGTCTCGCTTCCCATCGGTCAAAAGGGCCATGCTGAATAAAGTGTCAAAACCAGAAATGCAGGACAGGCCATGGAGAAACGGGAGCCTGGCTACGCTGATGGGCGGGATGTAAATTGCCAACAGCCACTCTGGAGAAGTGCACGGTGTGTCCTGAAACATCTAAAAAACTGAGCTTAGGGAGCATAGGGCACATCCACTCATGGGCGTATAAATTGGGAAAACTAAAAATCAGCAAGACACAGGCACCCCAAAGTTTAGGGCTGCTCTGTTGACAAGAATCTCCACTTCGTTACACCTTAAATATCCCAGGAAAGAGAAAAATGGATAAAGAAGTTGTGGTCCTTATGTACAATGGAATATCACTCAGCCATGAAATCAACGTCATAAGGCTAGTAGCAGCATGATGAGTGGATTTAGGTACGACGATTCTAAGTGAAATAAGTCACACAGAAAAAGACACTTATCATAAGATATGACTTATAGAGGGAATGTAAAAACCGCTACCCTTGAACTGAATTACAAAACAGAATAGAGTCACACGTTTAGAAAACACACTATGGCTGCTTAACGGGAAAGGTGAGGTGGGGTGATGCATACAGCAAGGGTTTCAAATTATCTCAGATACCGTTCCATAAACCCAATATGTAATAGACAAGCCCTACTCCTTCCTCAAAGAATTGGACTCAACACCCCCAATTCACCGCCCAAGAATATATCTGACTAGTAAGAATCTTGAAACCTATGCATTGATATCTCTTTGTAAGTGAGTCAAGTGGGTGTAAATCGGCAAAATCACAGCAGTGAAAAGCAGGTAAACCCCATTATAAAAATCAATTACTTTTAAAAACCCGTGAAACAAAGACAGTGAAAGAGAGAGAAATTCTTACAAAATTCGTTCAGCGGCTGTAATGCCACCTGGATTGACCATATCTAGACCCACAGCTGATTGAGACATAAGGGTGGACACTCTTGGCGCTGAGAGGTTTGGTGAGGTTGGGTGAGCAAACGCAGACCCTTTAAAGTAATACTGCGTGGTACCCATCCCATGGGTCCCAAATCTCCAGGTTCAAGGGCATCTTCCTACATCGAAAACATTCATGAGAAACCCAGAAGATGGTACACCGTGTGATCGGGAAAGGTTTCTAAAACGCACCTCATTTCTCATCTCCTTGTGCTCGGGTTCGCCATTCCAGCCGCTTTACTAGCAATCTCCCTCCTTGGAGAATCAGCACCTTTAACCTCCTTTTCCGTACAGGTTGCAATTTGTCCTGAGGATGAACGGGAAGAGGGGGAACCAATGAGAGACTAGCTCTAGGTGTTGGGACAGGCACAGGTCACTCTATTTTCCCATGAGGAAGAAGAATTAACCACAGGCTCAGCCTGCCACCCGGGACCAGAATAGGGCCTGAAGCAATCCTGCGCTTTTGCGGCCAGCTCCCAAGAAAGCGAGTTGAAAAATGGAGCCCAGGGGCACTGCAATTCACAAACCTGCAGACTTATAAATGATGACTCTCGTCCACGAATATATTGAGGGAAGGCAACGAAGAGGATTTGAAAGCAAGGCAGAATTGCAGGAAACAGATTTCAGGAGGGAGATTCGAAACGCCTTTAAAGCACAGGAAAAGCGGCAAAACCTCGACAATGATGCCTTTGGCCAAAAAGGGCGTATGCGTTTTTTCCTGAATATATTCAGGAAAAAACGCATACGCCTTTTTTGGCCAACCAAGCAACCTGGAAAGGCAAATCAGCGCTACAAAGAAGTCTCGCTTCCCATCGGTCCAAAGGGCCATGCTGAATAAAGTGTCAAAACCAGAAATTCAGGACAGGCCATGGAGAAACGGGAGCCTGGCTACGCTGATGGGCAGGATGTAAATTGCCAACAGCCACTCTGGAGAAGTGCACGGTGTGTCCTGAAACATCTAAAATACTCAGCTTAGGGACCATAGGGCACTTCCACTCATGGGCGTATAAATTGGGAAAACTAAAAATCAGCAAGACACAGGCACCCCAAAGTTTAGGGCTGCTCTGTTGACAAGAACCTCCACTTAGTTACACCTTAAATATGCCAGGAGAGAGAAAAATGGATAAAGAAGTTGTGGTCCTTATGTACAATGGAATATCACTCAGCCATGAAATCAACGTCATAAGGCTAGTAGCAGCATGATGAGTGGATTTAGGTACGACGATTCTAAGTGAAATAAGTCACACAGAAAAAGACACTTATCATAAGATATCACTTATAGAGGGAATGTAAAAACCGCTACCCTTGAACTGAATTACAAAACAGAATAGAGTCACACGTTTAGAAAACACACTCTGGCTGCTTAACGGGAAAGGTGAGGTGGGGTGATGCATAAAACAAGGGTTTCAAATTATCTCAGATACCGTTCCATAAACCCAATATGTAATAGATAAGACCTACTCCTTGCTCAAGGAATTGGACTCAGCACCCCATATTCACAGCCCAAGAATATATCTGACTAGTAAGAATCTTAAAACCTATGCATTGATATCTCTCTGTAATGGAGTCAAGTGGGTGTAAAGCGGCAAAATCACAGCAGTGAAAAGCAGGTAAACCCCATTATAAAAATTAATTACTTTTAAAAACCCGTGAAACAAAGACAGTGAAAGAGAGAGAAATTCTTACAAAAGTCGTTCAGGGGCTGTGATGCCACCTGGATTGACCATATCTAGACCCACAGCTGATTGAGACATAAGGGTGGACATTCTTGGGGCTGAGAGGTTTGGTGAGGTTGGGTGAGCAAACGCAGACCCTTTAAAGTAATACTGCGTGGTACCCATCCCATGGGTCCCAAATCTCCAGGTTCAAGGGCATCTTCCTACATCGAAAACATGCATGAGAAACCCAGAAGATGGTACACCGTGTGATCGGGAAAGGTTTCTAAAACGCACCTCATTTCTCAGCTCCTTGTGCTCGGGTTCGCCATTCCAGCCGCTTTACTAGCAATCTCCGTCCTTGGAGAATCAGCACCTTTAACCTCCTGTTCCGTACAGGTTGCAATTTGTCCTGAGGATGAACGGGAAGAGTGGGATCCAATGAGAGACTAGCTCTAGGTGTTGGAACAGGCACAGGTCACTCTATTTTCCCATCAGGAAGAAGAATTAACCACAGGCTCAGCCTGACGCCCGGTACCACAATAGTGCCTGAAGCAATCCTGCGCTTTTGCGGCCAGCTCCCAAGAAAGCGAGTTGAAAAATGGAGCTCAGGAGCACTGCAATTCACAAACCTGCAGACTTATAAATGATGACTCTCGTCCACAAATATATTGATGGGAGGAAACGAAGAGGATTTGAAAGCAAGGCAGAATTGCAGGAAACATATTTCAGGAGGGAGATTCGAATCGCCTTTAAAGCACAGGAAAAGCGGCAAAACCTCGACAATGATGTCCTTGGCCAAAAAGGGCGTATGCGTTTTTTCCTGAATATATTCAGGAAAAAACGCATACGCCCTTTTTGGCCAAACAAGCAACCTGGAAAGGCAAATCAGCGCTACAAAGAAGTCTCGCTTCCCATCGGTCAAAAGGGCCATGCTGAATAAAGTGTCAAAACCAGAAATGCAGGACAGGCCATGGAGAAACGGGAGCCTGGCTACGCTGATGGGCGCGATGTAAATTGCCAACAGCCACTCTGGAGAAGTGCACGGTGTGTCCTGAAACATCTAAAAAACTGAGCTTAGGGAGCATAGGTCACATCCACTCATGGGCGTATAAATTGGGAAAACTAAAAATCAGCAAGACACAGGCACCCCAAAGTTTAGGGCTGCTCTGTTGACAAGAATCTCCACTTCGTTACACCTTAAATATCCCAGGAAAGAGAAAAATGGATAAAGAAGTTGTGGTCCTTATGTACAATGGAATATCACTCAGCCATGAAATCAACGTCATAAGGCTAGTAGCAGCATGATGATTGGATTTAGGTACGACGATTCTAAGTGAAATAAGTCACACAGAAAAAGACACTTATCATAAGATATGACTTAGAGAGAGAATGTAAAAACCGCTACCCTTGAACTGAATTACAAAACAGAATAGAGTCACACGTTTAGAAAACACACTATGGCTGCTTAACGGGAAAGGTGAGGTGGGGTGATGCATACAACAAGGGTTTCAAATTATCTCAGATACCGTTCCATAAACCCAATATGTAATAGACAAGCCCTACTCCTTCCTCAATGAATTGGACTCAACACCCCCAATTCACCGCCCAAGAATATATCTGACTAGTAAGAATCTTGAAACCTATGCATTGATATCTCTCTGTAAGTGAGTCAAGTGGGTGTAAAGCGGCAAAATCACAGCAGTGAAAAGCAGGTAAACCCCATTATAAAAATCAATTACTTTTAAAAACCCGTGAAACAAAGACAGTGAAAGAGAGAGAAATTCTTACAAAATTCGTTCAGCGGCTGTAATGCCACCTGGATTGAACATATCTAGACCCACAGCTGATTGAGACATAAGGGTGGACACTCTTGGCGCTGAGAGGTTTGGTGAGGTTGGGTGAGCAAACGCAGACCCTTTAAAGTAATACTGCGTGGTACCCATCCCATGGGTCCCAAATCTCCAGGTTCAAGGGCATCTTCCTACATCGAAAACATGCATGAGAAACCCAGAAGATGGTACACCGTGTGATCGGGAAAGGTTTCTAAAACGCACCTCATTTCTCATCTCCTTGTGCTCGGGTTCGCCATTCCAGCCGCTCTACTAGCAATCTCCCTTCTTGGAGAATCAGCACCTTTAACCTCCTGTTCCGTACAGCTTACAATATGTCCTGAGGATGAAAGGAAAGAGGGGGAACCAATGAGAGACTAGCTCTAGGTGTTGGGACAGGCAGAGGTCACTCTATTTTCCCATCAGGAAGAAGAATTAACCACAGGCTCAGCCTGCCGCCTAGGACCAGAATAGGACCTGAAGCAATCCTGCGCTCTTGCGGCCAGCGCCCAAGAAAGCGAGTTGAAAAATGGAGCTCAGGGGCACTGCAATTCAAAAACCTGCAGACTTATAAATTATGACTCTCGTCCACAAATATATTGAGGGAAGGCAACGAAGAGGATTTGAAAGCAAGGCAGAATTGCAGGAAACAGATTTCAGGAGGGAGATTCGAATCGCCTTTAAAGCACAGGAAAAGCGGCGAAACCTCGACAATGATGCCCTTGGCCAAAAAGGGCGTATGCGTTTTTTCCTGAATATATTCAGGAAAAAACGCATACGCCCTTTTTGGCCAACCAAGCAACCTGGAAAGGCAAATCAGCGCTACAAAGAAGTCTCGCTTCCCATCGGTCAAAAGGGCCATGCTGAATAAAGTGTCAAAACCAGAAATGCAGGACAGGCCATGGAGAAACGGGAGCCTGGCTACGCTGATGGGCGGGATGTAAATTGCCAACAGCCACTCTGGAGAAGTGCACGGTGTGTCCTGAAACATCTAAAAAACTGAGCTTAGGGAGCATAGGGCACATCCACTCATGGGCGTATAAATTGGGAAAACTAAAAATCAGCAAGACAGAGGCACCCCAAAGTTTAGGGCTGCTCTGTTGACAAGAACCTCCACTTGGTTACACCTTAAATATCCCAGGAAAGAGAAAAATGGATAAAGAAGTTGTGGTCCTTATGTACAATGGAATATCACTCAGCCATGAAATCAACGTCATAAGGCTAGTAGCAGCATGATGAGTGGATTTAGGTACGACGATTCTAAGTGAAATAAGTCACACAAAAAGACACTTATCATAAGATATCACTTATAGAGGGAATGTAAAAACCGCTACCCTTGAACTGAATTACAAAACAGAATAGAGTCACACGTTTAGAAAACACACTATGGCTGCTTAACGGGAAAGGTGAGGTGGGGTGATGCATAAAACAAGGGTTTCAAATTATCTCAGATACCGTTCCATAAACCCAATATGTAATAGACAAGCCCTACTCCTTGCTCAATGAATTGGACTCAGCACCCCCTATTCACCGCCCAAGAATATATCTGACTAGTAAGAATCTTGAAACCTAGGCATTGATATCTCTCTGTATGTGAGTCAAGTGGGTGTAAAGCAGCAAAATATCAGCAGTGAAAAGCAGGTAAACCCCATTATAAAAATCAATAACTTTTAAAAACCCGTGAAACAAAGACAGTGAAAGACAGAGAAATTCTTACAAAATTCGTTCAGGGGCTGTGATGCCACCTGGATTGACCATATCTAGACCCACAGCTGATTGAGACATAAGGGTGGACACTCTTGGGGCTGAGAGGTTTGGTGAGGTTGGGTGAGCAAACGCAGACCCTTTAAAGTAATACTGCGTGGTACCCATCCCATGGGTCCCAAATCTCCAGGTTCAAGGGCATCTTCCTACATCGAAAACATGCATGAGAAACCCAGAAGATGGTACACCGTGTGATCGGGAAAGGTTTCTAAAACGCACCTCATTTCTCATCTCCTTGTACTCGGGTTCGCCATTCCAGCCACTTTACTAGCAATCTCCCTCCTTGGAGAATCAGCACCTTTAACCTCCTGTTTCGTACAGGTTGCAATTCTTCCTGAGGATGAACGGGAAGAGGGGGAACCAATGAGAGACTAGCTCTAGGTGTTGGGACAGGCACAGGTCACTCTATTTTCCCATCAGGAAGAAGAATTAACCACAGGCTCAGCCTGCCGCCCGGGACCAGAATAGGGCCTGAAGCAATCCTGCACCTTTGCGGCCAGCTCCCAAGAAAGCGAGTTGAAAAATGGAGCTCAGGGGCACTGCAATTCACAAACCTGCAGACTTATAAATGATGACGCTCGTCCACAAATATATTGATGGAAGGAAACGAAGAGGATTTGAAAGCAAGGCAGAATTGCAGGAAACAGATTTCAGGAGGGAGATTCGAATCGCCTTTAAAGCACAGGAAAAGCGGCAAAACCTCGACAATGATGCCCTTGGCGAAAAAGGGCGTATGCGTTTTTTCCTGAATATATTCAGGAAAAAACGCATACGCCCTTTTTGGCAAACCAAGCAACCTGGAAAGGCAAATCAGCGCTACAAAGAAGTCTCGCTTCCCATCGGTCCAAAGGGCCATGCTGAATAAAGTGTCAAAACCAGAAATTCAGGACAGGCCATGGAGAAACGGGAGCCTGGCTACGCTGATGGGCGGGATGTAAATTGCCAACAGCCACTCTGGAGAAGTGCACGGTGTGTCCTGAAACATCTACAAAACTCAGCTTAGGGAGCATAGGGCACATCCACTCATGGGCGTATAAATTGGGAAAACTAAAAATCAGCAAGACACAGGCACCCCAAAATTTAGGGCTGCTCTGTTGACAAGAACCTCCACTTCGTTACACCTTAAATATCCCAGGAAAGAGAAAAATGGATAAAGAAGTTGTGGTCCTTATGTACAATGGAATATCACTCAGCCATGAAATCAACGTCATAAGGCTAGTAGCAGCATGATGAGTGGATTTAGGTAAGACGATTCTAAGTGAAATAATTCACACAGAAAAAGACACTTATCATAAGATATGACTTATAGAGGGAATGTAAAAACCGCTACCCTTGAACTGAATTACAAAACAGAATAGAGTCACACGTTTAGAAAACACACTATGGCTGCTTAACGGGAAAGGTGAGGTGGGGTGATGCATAAAACAAGGGTTTCAAATTATCTCAGATACCGTTCCATAAACCCAATATGTAATAGACAAGACCTACTCCTTGCTCAATGAATTGGACTCAACACCCCCTATTCACCGCCCACGAATATATCTGACTAGTAAGAATCTTAAAACCTATGCATTGATATCTCTCTGTAAGTGAGTCAAGTGGGTGTAAAGCGGCAAAATCACAGCAGTGAAAAGCAGGTAAACCCCATTATAAAAATCAATTACTTTTAAAAACCCGTGAAACAAAGACAGTGAAAGAGAGAGAAATTCTTACAAAATTCGATCAGGGGCTGTGATGCTACCTGGATTGACCATATCTAGACCCACAGCTGATTGAGACATAAGGGTGGACACTCTTGGCGCTGAGAGGTTTGGTGAGGTTGGGTGAGCAAACGCAGACCCTTTAAAGTAATACTGCGTGGTACCCATCCCATGGGTCCCAAATCTCCAGGTTCAAGGGCATCTTCCTACATCGAAAACATGCATGAGAAACCCAGAAGATGGTACACCGTGTGATCGGGAAAGGTTTCTAAAACGCACCTCATTTTTCATCTCCTTGTGCTCGGGTTCGCCATTCCATCCGCTTTACTAGCAATCTCCCTGCTTGGAGATTCAGCACCTTTAACCTCCTGTTCTGTACAGGTTGCAAATTGTCCTGAGGATGAACGGGAAGAGGGGGAACCAATGAGAGACTAGCTCTAGGTGTTGGGACAGGCACAGGTCACTCTATTTTCCCATCAGGAAGAAGAATTAACCACAGGCTCAGCCTGCCGCCCGGGACCAGAATAGGGCCTGAAGCACTCCTGCTCTTTTGCGGCCAGCTCCCAAGAAAGCGAGTTGAAAAATGGAGCTCAGGGGCACTGCAATTCACAAACCTGCAGACTTATAAATGATGACTCTCGTCCACGAATATATTGAGGGAAGGCAACGAAGAGGATTTGAAAGCAAGGCAGAATTGCAGGAAACAGATTTCAGGAGGGAGATTCGAATCGCCTTTAAAGCACAGGAAAAGCGGCAAAACCTCGACAATGATGCCCTTGGCCAAAAAGGGCGTATGCGTTTTTTCCTGAATATATTCAGGAAAAAACGCATACGCCCTTTTTGGCCAACCAAGCAACCTGGAAAGGCAAATCAGCGCTACAAAGAAGTCTCGCTTCCCATCGGTCAAAAGGGCCATGCTGAATAAAGTGTCAAAACCAGAAATGCAGGACAGGCCATGGAGAAACGGGAGCCTGGCTACGCTGATGGGCGGGATGAAAATTGCCAACAGCCACTCTGGAGAAGTGCACGGTGTGTCCTGAAACATCTACAAAACTCAGCTTAGGGAGCATGGGGCACATCCACTCATGGGCGTATAAATTGGGAAAACTAAAAATCAGCAAGACACAGGCACCTCAAAATTTAGGGCTGCTCTGTTGACAAGAACCTCCACTTTGTTACACCTTAAATATCCCAGGAAAGAGAAAAATGGATAAAGAAGTTGTGGTCCTTATGTACAATGGAATATCACTCAGCCATGAAATCAACGTCATAAGGCTAGTAGCAGCATGATGAGTGGATTTAGGTACGACGATTCTAAGTGAAATAAGTCACACAGAAAAAGACACTTATCATAAGATATCACTTATAGAGGGAATGTAAAAACCGCTACCCTTGAACTGAATTACAAAACAGAATAGAGTCACACGTTTAGAAAACACACTATGGCTGCTTAACGGGAAAGGTGAGGTGGTGTGATGCATAAAACAAGGGTTTCAAATTATCTCAGATACCGTTCCATAAACCCAATATGTAATAGATAAGACCTACTCCTTGCTCAAGGAATTGGACTCAGCACCCCCTATTCACAGCCCAAGAATATATCTGACTAGTAAGAATCTTAAAACCTATGCATTGATATCTCTCTGTAATGGAGTCAAGTGGGTGTAAAGCGGCAAAATCACAGCAGTGAAAAGCAGGTAAACCCCATTATAAAAATCAATTACTTTTAAAAACCCGTGAAACAAAGACAGTGAAAGAGAGAGAAATTCTTACAAAAGTCGTTCAGGGGCTGTGATGCCACCTGGATTGACCATATCTAGACCCACAGCTGATTGAGACATAAGGGTGGACACTCTTGGGGCTGAGAGGTTTGGTGAGGTTGGGTGAGCAAACGCAGACCCATTAAAGTAATACTGCGTGGTACCCATCCCATGGGTCCCGAATCTCCAGGTTCAAGGGCATCTTCCTACATCGAAAACATGCATGAGAAACCCAGAAGATGGTACACCGTGTGATCGGGAAAGGTTTCTAAAACGCACCACATTTCTCATCTCCTTGTGCTCGGGTTTGCCATTCCAGCCGCTTTACTAGCAATCTCCCTCCTTGGAGAATCAGCACCTTTAACCTTCTGTTCCGTACAGGTTGCAATTTGTCCTGAGGATGAGCGGGAAGAGGGGGAACCAATGAGAGACTAGCTCGAGGTGTTGGGACAGGCACAGGTCACTCTATTTTCCCATCAGGAAGAAGAATTAACCACAGGCTCAGCCTGCCGCCCGGGACCAGAATAGGGCCTGAAGCAATCCTGCGCCTTTGCGGCCAGCTCCCAAGAAAGCGAGTTGAAAAATGGAGCTCAGGGGCACTGCAATTCACAAACCTGCAGACTTATAAATGATGACGCTCGTCCACAAATATATTGATGGAAAGAAACGAAGAGGATTTGAAAGCAAGGCAGAATTGCAGGAAACAGATTTCAGGAGGGAGATTCGAATCGCCTTTAAAGCACAGGAAAAGCGGCGAAACCTCGACAATGATGTCCTTGGCCAAAAAGGGCGTATGCGTTTTTTCCTGAATATATTCAGGAAAAAACGCATACGCCCTTTTTGGCCAACCAAGCAACCTGGAAAGGCAAATAAGCGCTACAAAGAAGTCTCGCTTCCCATCGGTCAAAAGGGCCATGCTGAATAAAGTGTCAAAACCAGAAATGCAGGACAGGCCATGGAGAAACGGGAGCCTGGCTACGCTGATGGGCGGGATGAAAATTGCCAACAGCCACTCTGGAGAAGTGCACGGTGTGTCCTGAAACATCTACAAAACTCAGCTTAGGGAGCATGGGGCACATCCACTCATGGGCGTATAAATTGGGAAAACTAAAAATCAGCAAGACACAGGCACCTCAAAATTTAGGGCTGCTCTGTTGACAAGAACCTCCACTTTGTTACACCTTAAATATCCCAGGAAAGAGAAAAATGGATAAAGAAGTTGTGGTCCTTATGTACAATGGAATATCACTCAGCCATGAAATCAACGTCATAAGGCTAGTAGCAGCATGTTGAGTGGATTTAGGTACGACGATTCTAACTGAAATAAGTCACACAGAAAAAGACACTTATCATAAGATATCACTTATAGAGGGAATGTAAAAACCGCTACCCTTGAACGGAATTACAAAACAGAATAGAGTCACACGTTTAGAAAACACACTATGGCTGCTTAACGGGAAAGGTGAGGTGGGGTGATGCATAAAACAAGGGTTTCAAATTATCTCACATACCGTTCCATAAACCCAATATGTAATAGACAAGACCTACTCCTTGCTCAATGAATTGGACTCAACACCCCCTATTCACCGCCCAAGAATATATCTGACTAGTAAGAATCTTAAAACCAATGCATTGATATCTCTCTGTAAGTGAGTCAAGTGGGTGTAAAGCGGCAAAATCACAGCACTGAAAAGCAGGTAAACCCCATTATAAAAATCAATTACTTTTAAAAACCCGTGAAACAAAGACAGTGAAAGAGAGAGAAATTCTTACAAAATTCGTACAGGAGCTGTGATGCCACCTGGATTGACCATATCTAGACCCACAGCTGATTGAGACATAAGGGTGGACACCCTTGGGGCTGAGAGGTTTGGTGAGGTTGGGTGAGCAAACGCAGACCCTTTAAAGTAATACTGCGTGGTACCCATCCCATGGGTCCCAAATCTCCAGGTTCAAGGGCATCTTCCTACATCAAAAACATGCATGAGAAACCCAGAAGATGGTACACCGTGTGATCGGGAAAGGTTTCTAAAACACACCTCATTTCTGATCTCCTTGTGCTCGGGTTCGCCATTCCAGCCGCTTTACTAGCAATCTCCCACCTTGGAGAATCAGCACCTTTAACCTCCTGTTCCGTACAGGTTGCAATTTGTCCTGAGGATGAACGGGAAGAGGGGGAACCAATGAGAGACTAGCTCTAGGTGTTGGGACAGGCACAGGTCACTCTATTTTCCCATCAGGAAGAAGAATTAACCACAGGCTCAGCCTGCCACCCGGGACCAGAATAGGGCCTGAAGCAATCCTGCGCTTTTGCGGCCAGCTCCCAAGAAAGCGAGTTGAAAAATGGAGCCCAGGGGCACTGCAATTCACAAACCTGCAGACTTATAAATGATGACTCTCGTCCACGAATATATTGAGGGAAGGCAACGAAGAGGATTTGAAAGCAAGGCAGAATTGCAGGAAACAGATTTCAGGAGGGAGATTCGAAACGCCTTTAAAGCACAGGAAAAGCGGCAAACCCTCGACAATGATGCCTTTGGCCAAAAAGGGCGTATGCGTTTTTTCCTGAATATATTCAGGAAAAAACGCATACGCCCTTTTTGGCCAACCAAGCAACCTGGAAAGGCAAATCAGCGCTACAAAGAAGTCTCGCTTCCCATCGGTCCAAAGGGCCATGCTGAATAAAGTGTCAAAACCAGAAATTCAGGACAGGCCATGGAGAAACGGGAGCCTGGCTACGCTGATGGGCAGGATGTAAATTGCCAACAGCCACTCTGGAGAAGTGCACGGTGTGTCCTGAAACATCTAAAATACTCAGCTTAGGGACCATAGGGCACTTCCACTCATGGGCGTATAATTTGGGAAAACTAAAAATCAGCAAGACACAGGCACCCCAAAGTTTAGGGCTGCTCTGTTGACAAGAACCTCCACTTAGTTACACCTTAAATATCCCAGGAGAGAGAAAAATGGATAAAGAAGTTGTGGTCCTTATGTACAATGGAATATCACTCAGCCATGAAATCAACGTCATAAGGCTAGTAGCAGCATGATGAGTGGATTTAGGTACGACGATTCTAAGTGAAATAAGTCACACAGAAAAAGACACTTATCATAAGATATCACTTATAGAGGGAATGTAAAAACCGCTACCCTTGAACTGAATTACAAAACAGAATAGAGTCACACGTTTAGAAAACACACTATGGCTGCTTAACGGGAAAGGTGAGGTGGGGTGATGCATAAAACAAGGGTTTCAAATTATCTCAGATACCGTTCCATAAACCCAATATGTAATAGATAAGACCTACTCCTTGCTCAAGGAATTGGACTCAGCACCCCCTATTCACAGCCCAAGAATATATCTGACTAGTAAGAATCTTAAAACCTATGCATTGATATCTCTCTGTAAGTGAGTCAAGTGGGTGTAAAGCGGCAAAATCACAGCAGTGAAAAGCAGGTAAACCCCATTATAAAAATCAATTACTTTTAAAAACCCGTGAAACAAAGACAGTGAAAGAGAGAGAAATTCTTACAAAAGTCGTTCAGGGGCTGTGATGCCACCTGGATTGACCATATCTAGACCCACAGCTGATTGAGACATAAGGGTGGACACTCTTGGGGCTGAGAGGTTTGGTGAGGTTGGGTGAGCAAACGCAGACCCATTAAAGTAATACTGCGTGGTACCCATCCCATGGGTCCCGAATCTCCAGGTTCAAGGGCATCTTCCTACATCGAAAACATGCATGAGAAACCCAGAAGATGGTACACCGTGTGATCGGGAAAGGTTTCTAAAACGCACCACATTTCTCATCTCCTTGTGCTCGGGTTTGCCATTCCAGCCGCTTTACTAGCAATCTCCCTCCTTGGAGAATCAGCACCTTTAACCTTCTGTTCCGTACAGGTTGCAATTTGTCCTGAGGATGAGCGGGAAGAGGGGGAACCAATGAGAGACTAGCTCGAGGTGTTGGGACAGGCACAGGTCACTCTATTTTCCCATCAGGAAGAAGAATTAACCACAGGCTCAGCCTGCCGCCCGGGACCAGAATAGGGCCTGAAGCAATCTTGCGCCTTTGCGGCCAGCTCCCAAGAAAGCGAGTTGAAAAATGGAGCTCAGGGGCACTGCAATTCACAAACCTGCAGACTTATAAATGATGACGCTCGTCCACAAATATATTGATGGAAAGAAACGAAGAGGATTTGAAAGCAATGCAGAATTGCAGGAAACAGATTTCAGGAGGGAGATTCGAATCGCCTTTAAAGCACAGGAAAAGCGGCAAAACCTCGACAATGATGCCCTTGGCCAAAAAGGGCGTATGCGTTTTTTCCTGAATATATTCAGGAAAAAACGCATACGCCCTTTTTGGCAAACCAAGCAACCTGGAAAGGCAAATCAGCGCTACAAAGAAGTCTCGCTTCCCATCGGTCAAAAGGGCCATGCTGAATAAAGTGTCAAATCCAGAAATGCAGGACAGGCCATGGAGAAACGGGAGCCTGGCTACGCTGATGGGCGGGATGTAAATTGCCAACAGCCACTCTGGAGAAGTGCACGGTGTGTCCTGAAACGTCTACAAAACTCAGCTTAGGGAGCATAGGGAACATCCACTCATGGGCGTATAAATTGGGAAAACTAAAAATCAGCAAGACACAGGCACCCCAAAGTTTAGGGCTGCTCTGTTGACAAGAACCTCCACTTCGTTACACCTTAAATATCCCAGGAAAGAGAAAAATGGATAAAGAAGTTGTGGTCCTTATGTACAATGGAATATCACTCAGCCATGAAATCAACGTCATAAGGCTAGTAGCAGCATGATGAGTGGATTTAGGTACGACGATTCTAACTGAAATAAGTCACACAGAAAAAGACACTTATCATAAGATATGACTTATAGAGGGAATGTAAAAACCGCTACCCTTGAACTGAATTACAAAACAGAATAGAGTCACACGTTTAGAAAACACACTATGGCTGCTTAACGGGAAAGGTGAGGTGGGGTGATGCATACAACAAGGGTTTCAAATTATCTCAGATACCGTTCCATAAACCCAATATGTAATAGACAAGCCCTACTCCTTCCTCAATGAATTGGACTCAACACCCCCAATTCACCGCCCAAGAATATATCTGACTAGTAAGAATCTTGAAACCTATGCATTGATATCTCTCTGTAAGTGAGTCAAGTGGGTGTAAAGCGGCAAAATCACAGCAGTGAAAAGCAGGTAAACCCCATTATAAAAATCAATTACTTTTAAAAACCCGTGAAACAAAGACAGTGAAAGAGAGAGAAATTCTTACAAAATTCGTTAAGGGGCTGTGATGCCACCTGGATTGACCATATCTAGACCCACAGCTGATTGAGACATAAGGGTGGACACTCTTGGGGCTGAGAGGTTTGGTGAGGTTGGGTGAGCAAACGCAGACCCTATAAAGTAATAATGCGTGGTACCCATTCCATGGGTCCCAAATCTCCAGGTTCAAGGGCATCTTCCTACATCGAAAACATTCATGAGAAACCCAGAAGATGGTACACCGTGTGATCGGGAAACGTTTCTAAAACGCACCTCATTTCTCATCTCCTTGTGCTTGGGTTCGCCATTCCAGCCGCTTTACTAGCAATCTCCCTCCTTGGAGAATCAGCACCTTTAACCTCCTGTTCCGTACAGGTTGCAATTAGTCCTGAGGATGAACGGGAAGAGGGGGAACCAATGAGAGACTAGCTCCAGGTGTTGGGACAGGCACAGGTCACTCTATTTTCCCCTCAAGAAGAAGAATTAACCACAGGCTCAGCCTGCCGCCTGGGACCAGAATAGGGCCTGAAGCAATCCTGCGCTTTTGCGGCCAGCTCCCAAGAAAGCGAGTTGAAAAATGGAGCTCAGGGGCACTGCAATTCACAAACCTGCAGACTTATAAATGATGACTCTCGTCCACAAATATATTGATGGAAGGCAACGAAGAGGATTTGAAAGCAAGGCAGAATTGCAGGAAACAGATTTCAGGAGGGAGATTCGAATCGCCTTTAAAGCACAGGAAAAGCGGCAAAACCTCGACAATGATGCCCTTGGCCAAAAAGGGCGTATGCGTTTTTTCCTGAATATATTCAGGAAAAAACGCATACGCCCTTTTTGGCCAACCAAGCAACCTGGAAAGGCAAATCAGCGCTACAAAGAAGTCTCGCTTCCCATCGGTCAAAAGGGCCATGCTGAATAAAGTGTCAAAACCAGAAATGCAGGACAGGCCATGGAGAAACGGGAGCCTGGCTACGCTGATGGGCGGGATGTAAATTGCCAACAGCCACTCTGGAGAAGTGCACGGTGTGTCCTGAAACATCTAAAAAACTGAGCTTAGGGAGCATAGGGCACATCCACTCATGGGCGTATAAATTGGGAAAACTAAAAATCAGCAAGACACAGGCACCCCAAAGTTTAGGGCTGCTCTGTTGACAAGAATCTCCACTTCGCTACACCTTAAATATCCCAGGAAAGAGAAAAATGGATAAAGAAGTTGTGGTCCTTATGTACAATGGAATATCACTCAGCCATGAAATCAACGTCATAAGGCTAGTAGCAGCATGATGAGTGGATTTAGGTACGACGATTCTAAGTGAAATAAGTCACACAGAAAAAGACACTTATCATAAGATATGACTTATAGAGGGAATGTAAAAACCGCTACCCTTGAACTGAATTACAAAACAGAATAGAGTCACACGTTTAGAAAACACACTATGGCTGCTTAACGGGAAAGGTGAGGTGGGGTGATGCATACAACAAGGGTTTCAAATTATCTCAGATACCGTTCCATAAACCCAATATGTAATAGACAAGCCCTACTCCTTCCTCAATGAATTGGACTCAACACCCCCAATTCACCGCCCAAGAATATATCTGACTAGTAAGAATCTTGAAACCTATGCATTGATATCTCTCTGTAAGTGAGTCAAGTGGGTGTAAAGCGGCAAAATCACAGCAGTGAAAAGCAGGTAAACCCCATTATAAAAATCAATTACTTTTAAAAACCCGTGAAACAAAGACAGTGAAAGAGAGAGAAATTCTTACAAAATTCGTTCAGGGGCTGTGATGCCACCTGGATTGACCATATCTAGACCCACAGCTGATTGAGACATAAGGGTGGAACCTCTTGGGGCTGAGAGGTTTGGTGAGGTTGGGTGAGCAAACGCAGACCCTATAAAGTAATACTGCGTGGTACCCATTCCATGGGTCCCAAATCTCCAGGTTCAAGGGCATCTTCCTACATCGAAAACATTCATGAGAAACCCAGAAGATGGTACACCGTGTGATCGGGAAAGGTTTCTAAAACGCACCTCATTTCTCATCTCCTTGTGCTCGGGTTCGCCATTCCAGCCGCTTTACTAGCAATCTCCCTCCTTGGAGAATCAACACCTTTAACCCCCTGTTCCGTACAGCTTGCAATTTGTCCTGAGGATGAAAGGGAAGAGGGGGAACCAATGAGAGACTAGCTCTAGGTGTTGGGACAGGCAGAGGTAACTCTATTTTCCCATCAGGAAGAAGAATTAACCACAGGCTCAGCCTGCCGCCTGGGACCAGAATAGGGCCTGAGGCAATCCTGCGCTTTTGCGGCCAGTGCCCAAGAAAGCGAGTTGAAAAATGGAGCTCAGGGGCACTGCAATTCACAAACCTGCAGACTTATAAATTATGACTCTCGTCCACAAATATATTGAGGGAAGGCAACGAAGAGGATTTGAAAGCAAGGCAGAATTGCAGGAAACAGATTTCAGGAGGGAGATTCGAATCACCTTTAAAGCACAGGAAAAGCGGCGAAACCTCGACAATGATGCCCTTGGCCAAAAAGGGCGTATGCGTTTTTTCCTGAATATATTCAGGAAAAAACGCATACGCCCTTTTTGGCCAACCAAGCAACCTAGAAATGCAAATCAGCGCTACAAAGAAGTCTCGCTTCCCATCGGTCAAAAGGGCCATGCTGAATAAAGTGTCAAAACCAGAAATGCAGGACAGGCCATGGAGAAACGGGAGCCTGGCTACGCTGATGGGCGGGATGTAAATTGCCAACAGCCACTCTGGAGAAGTGCACGGTGTGTCCTGAAACATCTAAAAAACTGAGCTTAGGGAGCATAGGGCACATCCACTCATGGGCGTATAAATTTGGAAAACTAAAAATCAGCAAGACACAGGCACCCCAAAGTTTAGGGCTGCTCTGTTGACAAGAACCTCCACTTAGTTACACCTTAAATATCCCAGGAGAGAGAAAAATGGATAAAGAAGTTGTGATCCTTATGTACAATGGAATATCACTCAGCCATGAAATCAACGTCATAAGGCTAGTAGCAGCATGATGAGTGGATTTAGGTACGACGATTCTAAGTGAAATAAGTCACACAGAAAAAGACACTTATCATAAGATATCACTTATAGAGGGAATGTAAAAACCGCTACCCTTGAACTGAATTACAAAACAGAATAGAGTCACACGTTTAGAAAACACACTATGGCTGCTTAACGGGAAAGGTGAGGTGGTGTGATGCATAAAACAAGGGTTTCAAATTATCTCAGATACCGTTCCATAAACCCAATATGTAATAGATAAGACCTACTCCTTGCTCAAGGAATTGGACTCAGCACCCCCTATTCACAGCCCAAGAATATATCTGACTAGTAAGAATCTTAAAACCTATGCATTGATATCTCTCTGTAATGGAGTCAAGTGGGTGTAAAGCGGCAAAATCACAGCAGTGAAAAGCAGGTAAACCCCATTATAAAAATCAATAACTTTTAAAAACCCGTGAAACAAAGACAGTGAAAGACAGAGAAATTCTTACAAAATTCGTTCAGGGGCTGTGATGCCACCTGGATTGACCATATCTAGACCCACAGCTGATTGAGACATAAGGGTGGACACTCTTGGGGCTGAGAGGTTTGGTGAGGTTGGGTGAGCAAACGCAGACCCTTTAAAGTAATACTGCGTGGTACCCATCCCATGGGTCCCAAATCTCCAGGTTCAAGGGCATCTTCCTACATCGAAAACATGCATGAGAAACCCAGAAGATGGTACACCGTGTGATCGGGAAAGGTTTCTAAAACGCACCTCATTTCTCATCTCCTTGTACTCGGGTTCGCCATTCCAGCCACTTTACTAGCAATCTCCCTCCTTGGAGAATCAGCACCTTTAACCTCCTGTTTCGTACAGGTTGCAATTCTTCCTGAGGATGAACGGGAAGAGGGGGAACCAATGAGAGACTAGCTCTAGGTGTTGGGACAGGCACAGGTCACTCTATTTTCCCATCAGGAAGAAGAATTAACCACAGGCTCAGCCTGCCGCCCGGGACCAGAATAGGGCCTGAAGCAATCCTGCACCTTTGCGGCCAGCTCCCAAGAAAGCGAGTTGAAAAATGGAGCTCAGGGGCACTGCAATTCACAAACCTGCAGACTTATAAATGATGACGCTCGTCCACAAATATATTGATGGAAGGAAACGAAGAGGATTTGAAAGCAAGGCAGAATTGCAGGAAACAGATTTCAGGAGGGAGATTCGAATCGCCTTTAAAGCACAGGAAAAGCGGCAAAACCTCGACAATGATGCCCTTGGCGAAAAAGGGCGTATGCGTTTTTTCCTGAATATATTCAGGAAAAAACGCATACGCCCTTTTTGGCAAACCAAGCAACCTGGAAAGGCAAATCAGCGCTACAAAGAAGTCTCGCTTCCCATCGGTCAAAAGGGCCATGCTGAATAAAGTGTCAAAACCAGAAATGCAGGACAGGCCATGGAGAAACGGGAGCCTGGCTACGCTGATGGGCGGGATGTAAATTGCCAACAGCCACTCTGGAGAAGTGCACGGTGTGTCCTGAAACATCTACAAAACTCAGCTTAGGGAGCATAGGGCACATCCACTCATGGGCGTATAAATTGGGAAAACTAAAAATCAGCAAGACACAGGCACCCCAAAATTTAGGGCTGCTCTGTTGACAAGAACCTCCACTTCGTTACACCTTAAATATCCCAGGAAAGAGAAAAATGGATAAAGAAGTTGTGGTCCTTATGTACAATGGAATATCACTCAGCCATGAAATCAACGTCATAAGGCTAGTAGCAGCATGATGAGTGGATTTAGGTAAGACGATTCTAAGTGAAATAATTCACACAGAAAAAGACACTTATCATAAGATATGACTTATAGAGGGAATGTAAAAACCGCTACCCTTGAACTGAATTACAAAACAGAATAGAGTCACACGTTTAGAAAACACACTATGGCTGCTTAACGGGAAAGGTGAGGTGGGGTGATGCATAAAACAAGGGTTTCAAATTATCTCAGATACCGTTCCATAAACCCAATATGTAATAGACAAGACCTACTCCTTGCTCAATGAATTGGACTCAACACCCCCTATTCACCGCCCACGAATATATCTGACTAGTAAGAATCTTAAAACCTATGCATTGATATCTCTCTGTAAGTGAGTCAAGTGGGTGTAAAGCGGCAAAATCACAGCAGTGAAAAGCAGGTAAACCCCATTATAAAAATCAATTACTTTTAAAAACCCGTGAAACAAAGACAGTGAAAGAGAGAGAAATTCTTACAAAATTCGATCAGGGGCTGTGATGCTACCTGGATTGACCATATCTAGACCCACAGCTGATTGAGACATAAGGGTGGACACTCTTGGCGCTGAGAGGTTTGGTGAGGTTGGGTGAGCAAACGCAGACCCTTTAAAGTAATACTGCGTGGTACCCATCCCATGGGTCCCAAATCTCCAGGTTCAAGGGCATCTTCCTACATCGAAAACATGCATGAGAAACCCAGAAGATGGTACACCGTGTGATCGGGAAAGGTTTCTAAAACGCACCTCATTTTTCATCTCCTTGTGCTCGGGTTCGCCATTCCAGCCGCTTTACTAGCAATCTCCCTGCTTGGAGATTCAGCACCTTTAACCTCCTGTTCTGTACAGGTTGCAAATTGTCCTGAGGATGAACGGGAAGAGGGGGAACCAATGAGAGACTAGCTCTAGGTGTTGGGACAGGCACAGGTCACTCTATTTTCCCATCAGGAAGAAGAATTAACCACAGGCTCAGCCTGCCGCCCGGGACCAGAATAGGGCCTGAAGCACTCCTGCTCTTTTGCGGCCAGCTCCCAAGAAAGCGAGTTGAAAAATGGAGCTCAGGGGCACTGCAATTCACAAACCTGCAGACTTATAAATGATGACTCTCGTCCACGAATATATTGAGGGAAGGCAACGAAGAGGATTTGAAAGCAAGGCAGAATTGCAGGAAACAGATTTCAGGAGGGAGATTCGAATCGCCTTTAAAGCACAGGAAAAGCGGCAAAACCTCGACAATGATGCCCTTGGCCAAAAAGGGCGTATGCGTTTTTTCCTGAATATATTCAGGAAAAAACGCATACGCCCTTTTTGGCCAACCAAGCAACCTGGAAAGGCAAATCAGCGCTACAAAGAAGTCTCGCTTCCCATCGGTCAAAAGGGCCATGCTGAATAAAGTGTCAAAACCAGAAATGCAGGACAGGCCATGGAGAAACGGGAGCCTGGCTACGCTGATGGGCGGGATGAAAATTGCCAACAGCCACTCTGGAGAAGTGCACGGTGTGTCCTGAAACATCTACAAAACTCAGCTTAGGGAGCATGGGGCACATCCACTCATGGGCGTATAAATTGGGAAAACTAAAAATCAGCAAGACACAGGCACCTCAAAATTTAGGGCTGCTCTGTTGACAAGAACCTCCACTTTGTTACACCTTAAATATCCCAGGAAAGAGAAAAATGGATAAAGAAGTTGTGGTCCTTATGTACAATGGAATATCACTCAGCCATGAAATCAACGTCATAAGGCTAGTAGCAGCATGTTGAGTGGATTTAGGTACGACGATTCTAACTGAAATAAGTCACACAGAAAAAGACACTTATCATAAGATATCACTTATAGAGGGAATGTAAAAACCGCTACCCTTGAACGGAATTACAAAACAGAATAGAGTCACACGTTTAGAAAACACACTATGGCTGCTTAACGGGAAAGGTGAGGTGGGGTGATGCATAAAACAAGGGTTTCAAATTATCTCACATACCGTTCCATAAACCCAATATGTAATAGACAAGACCTACTCCTTGCTCAATGAATTGGACTCAACACCCCCTATTCACCGCCCAAGAATATATCTGACTAGTAAGAATCTTAAAACCAATGCATTGATATCTCTCTGTAAGTGAGTCAAGTGGGTGTAAAGCGGCAAAATCACAGCACTGAAAAGCAGGTAAACCCCATTATAAAAATCAATTACTTTTAAAAACCCGTGAAACAAAGACAGTGAAAGAGAGAGAAATTCTTACAAAATTCGTACAGGAGCTGTGATGCCACCTGGATTGACCATATCTAGACCCACAGCTGATTGAGACATAAGGGTGGACACCCTTGGGGCTGAGAGGTTTGGTGAGGTTGGGTGAGCAAACGCAGACCCTTTAAAGTAATACTGCGTGGTACCCATCCCATGGGTCCCAAATCTCCAGGTTCAAGGGCATCTTCCTACATCAAAAACATGCATGAGAAACCCAGAAGATGGTACACCGAGTGATCGGGAAAGGTTTCTAAAACACACCTCATTTCTGATCTCCTTGTGCTCGGGTTCGCCATTCCAGCCGCTTTACTAGCAATCTCCCACCTTGGAGAATCAGCACCTTTAACCTCCTGTTCCGTACAGGTTGCAATTTGTCCTGAGGATGAACGGGAAGAGGGGGAACCAATGAGAGACTAGCTCTAGGTGTTGGGACAGGCACAGGTCACTCTATTTTCCCATCAGGAAGAAGAATTAACCACAGGCTCAGCCTGCCACCCGGGACCAGAATAGGGCCTGAAGCAATCCTGCGCTTTTGCGGCCAGCTCCCAAGAAAGCGAGTTGAAAAATGGAGCCCAGGGGCACTGCAATTCACAAACCTGCAGACTTATAAATGATGACTCTCGTCCACGAATATATTGAGGGAAGGCAACGAAGAGGATTTGAAAGCAAGGCAGAATTGCAGGAAACAGATTTCAGGAGGGAGATTCGAAACGCCTTTAAAGCACAGGAAAAGCGGCAAACCCTCGACAATGATGCCTTTGGCCAAAAAGGGCGTATGCGTTTTTTCCTGAATATATTCAGGAAAAAACGCATACGCCCTTTTTGGCCAACCAAGCAACCTGGAAAGGCAAATCAGCGCTACAAAGAAGTCTCGCTTCCCATCGGTCCAAAGGGCCATGCTGAATAAAGTGTCAAAACCAGAAATTCAGGACAGGCCATGGAGAAACGGGAGCCTGGCTACGCTGATGGGCAGGATGTAAATTGCCAACAGCCACTCTGGAGAAGTGCACGGTGTGTCCTGAAACATCTAAAATACTCAGCTTAGGGACCATAGGGCACTTCCACTCATGGGCGTATAATTTGGGAAAACTAAAAATCAGCAAGACACAGGCACCCCAAAGTTTAGGGCTTCTCTGTTGACAAGAACCTCCACTTAGTTACACCTTAAATATCCCAGGAGAGAGAAAAATGGATAAAGAAGTTGTGGTCCTTATGTACAATGGAATATCACTCAGCCATGAAATCAACGTCATAAGGCTAGTAGCAGCATGATGAGTGGATTTAGGTACGACGATTCTAAGTGAAATAAGTCACACAGAAAAAGACACTTATCATAAGATATCACTTATAGAGGGAATGTAAAAACCGCTACCCTTGAACTGAATTACAAAACAGAATAGAGTCACACGTTTAGAAAACACACTATGGCTGCTTAACGGGAAAGGTGAGGTGGGGTGATGCATAAAACAAGGGTTTCAAATTATCTCAGATACCGTTCCATAAACCCAATATGTAATAGATAAGACCTACTCCTTGCTCAAGGAATTGGACTCAGCACCCCCTATTCACAGCCCAAGAATATATCTGACTAGTAAGAATCTTAAAACCTATGCATTGATATCTCTCTGTAAGTGAGTCAAGTGGGTGTAAAGCGGCAAAATCACAGCAGTGAAAAGCAGGTAAACCCCATTATAAAAATCAATTACTTTTAAAAACCCGTGAAACAAAGACAGTGAAAGAGAGAGAAATTCTTACAAAAGTCGTTCAGGGGCTGTGATGCCACCTGGATTGACCATATCTAGACCCACAGCTGATTGAGACATAAGGGTGGACACTCTTGGGGCTGAGAGGTTTGGTGAGGTTGGGTGAGCAAACGCAGACCCATTAAAGTAATACTGCGTGGTACCCATCCCATGGGTCCCGAATCTCCAGGTTCAAGGGCATCTTCCTACATCGAAAACATGCATGAGAAACCCAGAAGATGGTACACCGTGTGATCGGGAAAGGTTTCTAAAACGCACCACATTTCTCATCTCCTTGTGCTCGGGTTTGCCATTCCAGCCGCTTTACTAGCAATCTCCCTCCTTGGAGAATCAGCACCTTTAACCTTCTGTTCCGTACAGGTTGCAATTTGTCCTGAGGATGAGCGGGAAGAGGGGGAACCAATGAGAGACTAGCTCGAGGTGTTGGGACAGGCACAGGTCACTCTATTTTCCCATCAGGAAGAAGAATTAACCACAGGCTCAGCCTGCCGCCCGGGACCAGAATAGGGCCTGAAGCAATCTTGCGCCTTTGCGGCCAGCTCCCAAGAAAGCGAGTTGAAAAATGGAGCTCAGGGGCACTGCAATTCACAAACCTGCAGACTTATAAATGATGACGCTCGTCCACAAATATATTGATGGAAAGAAACGAAGAGGATTTGAAAGCAATGCAGAATTGCAGGAAACAGATTTCAGGAGGGAGATTCGAATCGCCTTTAAAGCACAGGAAAAGCGGCAAAACCTCGACAATGATGCCCTTGGCCAAAAAGGGCGTATGCGTTTTTTCCTGAATATATTCAGGAAAAAACGCATACGCCCTTTTTGGCAAACCAAGCAACCTGGAAAGGCAAATCAGCGCTACAAAGAAGTCTCGCTTCCCATCGGTCAAAAGGGCCATGCTGAATAAAGTGTCAAATCCAGAAATGCAGGACAGGCCATGGAGAAACGGGAGCCTGGCTACGCTGATGGGCGGGATGTAAATTGCCAACAGCCACTCTGGAGAAGTGCACGGTGTGTCCTGAAACGTCTACAAAACTCAGCTTAGGGAGCATAGGGAACATCCACTCATGGGCGTATAAATTGGGAAAACTAAAAATCAGCAAGACACAGGCACCCCAAAGTTTAGGGCTGCTCTGTTGACAAGAACCTCCACTTCGTTACACCTTAAATATCCCAGGAAAGAGAAAAATGGATAAAGAAGTTGTGGTCCTTATGTACAATGGAATATCACTCAGCCATGAAATCAACGTCATAAGGCTAGTAGCAGCATGATGAGTGGATTTAGGTACGACGATTCTAACTGAAATAAGTCACACAGAAAAAGACACTTATCATAAGATATGACTTATAGAGGGAATGTAAAAACCGCTACCCTTGAACTGAATTACAAAACAGAATAGAGTCACACGTTTAGAAAACACACTATGGCTGCTTAACGGGAAAGGTGAGGTGGGGTGATGCATACAACAAGGGTTTCAAATTATCTCAGATACCGTTCCATAAACCCAATATGTAATAGACAAGCCCTACTCCTTCCTCAATGAATTGGACTCAACACCCCCAATTCACCGCCCAAGAATATATCTGACTAGTAAGAATCTTGAAACCTATGCATTGATATCTCTCTGTAAGTGAGTCAAGTGGGTGTAAAGCGGCAAAATCACAGCAGTGAAAAGCAGGTAAACCCCATTATAAAAAGTAATTACTTTTAAAAACCCGTGAAACAAAGACAGTGAAAGAGAGAGAAATTCTTACAAAATTCGTTAAGGGGCTGTGATGCCACCTGGATTGACCATATCTAGACCCACAGCTGATTGAGACATAAGGGTGGACACTCTTGGGGCTGAGAGGTTTGGTGAGGTTGGGTGAGCAAACGCAGACCCTATAAAGTAATAATGCGTGGTACCCATTCCATGGGTCCCAAATCTCCAGGTTCAAGGGCATCTTCCTACATCGAAAACATTCATGAGAAACCCAGAAGATGGTACACCGTGTGATCGGGAAACGTTTCTAAAACGCACCTCATTTCTCATCTCCTTGTGCTTGGGTTCGCCATTCCAGCCGCTTTACTAGCAATCTCCCTCCTTGGAGAATCAGCACCTTTAACCTCCTGTTCCGTACAGGTTGCAATTAGTCCTGAGGATGAACGGGAAGAGGGGGAACCAATGAGAGACTAGCTCCAGGTGTTGGGACAGGCACAGGTCACTCTATTTTCCCCTCAAGAAGAAGAATTAACCACAGGCTCAGCCTGCCGCCTGGGACCAGAATAGGGCCTGAAGCAATCCTGCGCTTTTGCGGCCAGCTCCCAAGAAAGCGAGTTGAAAAATGGAGCTCAGGGGCACTGCAATTCACAAACCTGCAGACTTATAAATGATGACTCTCGTCCACAAATATATTGATGGAAGGCAACGAAGAGGATTTGAAAGCAAGGCAGAATTGCAGGAAACAGATTTCAGGAGGGAGATTCGAATCGCCTTTAAAGCACAGGAAAAGCGGCAAAACCTCGACAATGATGCCCTTGGCCAAAAAGGGCGTATGCGTTTTTTCCTGAATATATTCAGGAAAAAACGCATACGCCCTTTTTGGCCAACCAAGCAACCTGGAAAGGCAAATCAGCGCTACAAAGAAGTCTCGCTTCCCATCGGTCAAAAGGGCCATGCTGAATAAAGTGTCAAAACCAGAAATGCAGGACAGGCCATGGAGAAACGGGAGCCTGGCTACACTGATGGGCGGGATGTAAATTGCCAACAGCCACTCTGGAGAAGTGCACGGTGTGTCCTGAAACATCTAAAAAACTGAGCTTAGGGAGCATAGGGCACATCCACTCATGGGCGTATAAATTGGGAAAACTAAAAATCAGCAAGACACAGGCACCCCAAAGTTTAGGGCTGCTCTGTTGACAAGAATCTCCACTTCGCTACACCTTAAATATCCCAGGAAAGAGAAAAATGGATAAAGAAGTTGTGGTCCTTATGTACAATGGAATATCACTCAGCCATGAAATCAACGTCATAAGGCTAGTAGCAGCATGATGAGTGGATTTAGGTACGACGATTCTAAGTGAAATAAGTCACACAGAAAAAGACACTTATCATAAGATATGACTTATAGAGGGAATGTAAAAACCGCTACCCTTGAACTGAATTACAAAACAGAATAGAGTCACACGTTTAGAAAACACACTATGGCTGCTTAACGGGAAAGGTGAGGTGGGGTGATGCATACAACAAGGGTTTCAAATTATCTCAGATACCGTTCCATAAACCCAATATGTAATAGACAAGCCCTACTCCTTCCTCAATGAATTGGACTCAACACCCCCAATTCACCGCCCAAGAATATATCTGACTAGTAAGAATCTTGAAACCTATGCATTGATATCTCTCTGTAAGTGAGTCAAGTGGGTGTAAAGCGGCAAAATCACAGCAGTGAAAAGCAGGTAAACCCCATTATAAAAATCAATTACTTTTAAAAACCCGTGAAACAAAGACAGTGAAAGAGAGAGAAATTCTTACAAAATTCGTTCAGGGGCTGTGATGCCACCTGGATTGACCATATCTAGACCCACAGCTGATTGAGACATAAGGGTGGAACCTCTTGGGGCTGAGAGGTTTGGTGAGGTTGGGTGAGCAAACGCAGACCCTATAAAGTAATACTGCGTGGTACCCATTCCATGGGTCCCAAATCTCCAGGTTCAAGGGCATCTTCCTACATCGAAAACATTCATGAGAAACCCAGAAGATGGTACACCGTGTGATCGGGAAAGGTTTCTAAAACGCACCTCATTTCTCATCTCCTTGTGCTTGGGTTCGCCATTCCAGCCGCTATACTAGCAATCTCCCTCCTTGGAGAATCAGCACCTTTAACCTCCTGTTCCGTACATGTTGCAAATAGTCCTGAGGATGAACGGGAAGAGGGGGAACCAATGAGAGACTAGCTCTAGGTGTTGGGACAGGCACAGGTCACTCTATTTTCCCCTCAAGAAGAAGAATTAACCACAGGCTCAGCCTGCCGCCTGGGACCAGAATAGGGCCTGAAGCAATCCTGCGCTTTTGCGGCCAGCTCCCAAGAAAGCGAGTTGAAAAATGGAGCTCAGGGGCACTGCAATTCACAAACCTGCAGACTTATAAATGATGACTCTCGTCCACAAATATATTGATGGAAGGCAACGAAGAGGATTTGAAAGCAAGGCAGAATTGCAGGAAACAGATTTCAGGAGGGAGATTCGAATCGCCTTTAAAGCACAGGAAAAGCGGCAAAACCTCGACAATGATGCCCTTGGCCAAAAAGGGCGTATGCGTTTTTTCCTGAATATATTCAGGAAAAAACGCATACGCCCTTTTTGGCCAACCAAGCAACCTGGAAAGGCAAATCAGCGCTACAAAGAAGTCTCGCTTCCCATCGGTCAAAAGGGCTATGCTGAATAAAGTGTCAAAACCAGAAATGCAGGACAGGCCATGGAGAAACGGGAGCCTGGCTACGCTGATGGGCGGGATGTAAATTGCCAACAGCCACTCTGGAGAAGTGCACGGTGTGTCCTGAAACATCTAAAAAACTCAGCTTAGGGAGTATAGGGCACATCCACTCATGGGCGTATAAATTGGGAAAACTAAAAATCAGCAAGACACAGGCACCCCAAAGTTTAGGGCTGCTCTGTTGACAAGAATCTCCACTTCGTTACACCTTAAATATCCCAGGAAAGAGAAAAATGGATAAAGAAGTTGTGGTCCTTATGTACAATGGAATATCACTCAGCCATGAAATCAACGTCATAAGGCTAGTAGCAGCATGATGATTGGATTTAGGTACGACGATTCTAAGTGAAATAAGTCACACAGAAAAAGACACTTATCATAAGATATGACTTATAGAGGGAATGTAAAAACCGCTACCCTTGAACTGAATTACAAAACAGAATAGAGTCACACGTTTAGAAAACACACTATGGCTGCTTAACGGGAAAGGTGAGGTGGGGTGATGCATACAACAAGGGTTTCAAATTATCTCAGATACCGTTCCATAAACCCAATATGTAATAGACAAGCCCTACTCCTTCCTCAATGAATTGGACTCAACACCCCCAATTCACCGCCCAAGAATATATCTGACTAGTAAGAATCTTGAAACCTATGCATTGATATCTCTCTGTAAGTGAGTCAAGTGGGTGTAAAGCGGCAAAATCACAGCAGTGAAAAGCAGGTAAACCCCATTATAAAAATCAATTACTTTTAAAAACCCGTGAAACAAAGACAGTGAAAGAGAGAGAAATTCTTACAAAATTCGTTCAGCGGCTGTAATGCCACCTGGATTGACCATATCTAGACCCACAGCTGATTGAGACATAAGGGTGGACACTCTTGGCGCTGAGAGGTTTGGTGAGGTTGGGTGAGCAAACGCAGACCCTTTAAAGTAATACTGCGTGGTACCCATCCCATGGGTCCCAAATCTCCAGGTTCAAGGGCATCTTCCTACATCGAAAACATGCATGAGAAACCCAGAAGATGGTACACCGTGTGATCGGGAAAGGTTTCTAAAACGCACCTCATTTCTCATCTCCTTGTGCTCGGGTTCGCCATTCCAGCCGCTTTACTAGCAATCTCCCTCCTTGGAGAATCAACACCTTTAACCCCCTGTTCCGTACAGCTTGCAATTTGTCCTGAGGATGAAAGGGAAGAGGGGGAACCAATGAGAGACTAGCTCTAGGTGTTGGGACAGGCAGAGGTAACTCTATTTTCCCATCAGGAAGAAGAATTAACCACAGGCTCAGCCTGCCGCCTGGGACCAGAATAGGGCCTGAGGCAATCCTGCGCTTTTGCGGCCAGTGCCCAAGAAAGCGAGTTGAAAAATGGAGCTCAGGGGCACTGCAATTCACAAACCTGCAGACTTATAAATTATGACTCTCGTCCACAAATATATTGAGGGAAGGCAACGAAGAGGATTTGAAAGCAAGGCAGAATTGCAGGAAACAGATTTCAGGAGGGAGATTCGAATCACCTTTAAAGCACAGGAAAAGCGGCGAAACCTCGACAATGATGCCCTTGGCCAAAAAGGGCGTATGCGTTTTTTCCTGAATATATTCAGGAAAAAACGCATACGCCCTTTTTGGCCAACCAAGCAACCTAGAAATGCAAATCAGCGCTACAAAGAAGTCTCGCTTCCCATCGGTCAAAAGGGCCATGCTGAATAAAGTGTCAAAACCAGAAATGCAGGACAGGCCATGGAGAAACGGGAGCCTGGCTACGCTGATGGGCGGGATGTAAATTGCCAACAGCCACTCTGGAGAAGTGCACGGTGTGTCCTGAAACATCTAAAATACTCAGCTTAGGGACCATAGGGCACTTCCACTCATGGGCGTATAATTTGGGAAAACTAAAAATCAGCAAGACACAGGCACCCCAAAGTTTAGGGCTGCTCTGTTGACAAGAACCTCCACTTAGTTACACCTTAAATATCCCAGGAGAGAGAAAAATGGATAAAGAAGTTGTGATCCTTATGTACAATGGAATATCACTCAGCCATGAAATCAACGTCATAAGGCTAGTAGCAGCATGATGAGTGGATTTAGGTACGACGATTCTAAGTGAAATAAGTCACACAGAAAAAGACACTTATCATAAGATATCACTTATAGAGGGAATGTAAAAACCGCTACCCTTGAACTGAATTACAAAACAGAATAGAGTCACACGTTTAGAAAACACACTATGGCTGCTTAACGGGAAAGGTGAGGTGGTGTGATGCATAAAACAAGGGTTTCAAATTATCTCAGATACCGTTCCATAAACCCAATATGTAATAGATAAGACCTACTCCTTGCTCAAGGAATTGGACTCAGCACCCCCTATTCACAGCCCAAGAATATATCTGACTAGTAAGAATCTTAAAACCTATGCATTGATATCTCTCTGTAATGGAGTCAAGTGGGTGTAAAGCGGCAAAATCACAGCAGTGAAAAGCAGGTAAACCCCATTATAAAAATCAATTACTTTTAAAAACCCGTGAAACAAAGACAGTGAAAGAGAGAGAAATTCTTACAAAAGTCGTTCAGGGGCTGTGATGCCACCTGGATTGACCATATCTAGACCCACAGCTGATTGAGACATAAGGGTGGACACTCTTGGGGCTGAGAGGTTTGGTGAGGTTGGGTGAGCAAACGCAGACCCATTAAAGTAATACTGCGTGGTACCCATCCCATGGGTCCCGAATCTCCAGGTTCAAGGGCATCTTCCTACATCGAAAACATGCATGAGAAACCCAGAAGATGGTACACCGTGTGATCGGGAAAGGTTTCTAAAACGCACCACATTTCTCATCTCCTTGTGCTCGGGTTTGCCATTCCAGCCACTTTACTAGCAATCTCCCTCCTTGGAGAATCAGCACCTTTAACCTTCTGTTCCGTACAGGTTGCAATTTGTCCTGAGGATGAGCGGGAAGAGGGGGAACCAATGAGAGACTAGCTCGAGGTGTTGGGACAGGCACAGGTCACTCTATTTTCCCATCAGGAAGAAGAATTAACCACAGGCTCAGCCTGCCGCCCGGGACCAGAATAGGGCCTGAAGCAATCCTGCGCCTTTGCGGCCAGCTCCCAAGAAAGCGAGTTGAAAAATGGAGCTCAGGGGCACTGCAATTCACAAACCTGCAGACTTATAAATGATGACGCTCGTCCACAAATATATTGACGGAAAGAAACGAAGAGGATTTGAAAGCAAGGCAGAATTGCAGGAAACAGATTTCAGGAGGGAGATTCGAATCGCCTTTAAAGCACAGGAAAAGCGGCGAAACCTCGACAATGATGTCCTTGGCCAAAAAGGGCGTATGCGTTTTTTCCTGAATATATTCAGGAAAAAACGCATACGCCCTTTTTGGCCAACCAAGCAACCTGGAAAGGCAAATCAGCGCTACAAAGAAGTCTCGCTTCCCATCGGTCAAAAGGGCCATGCTGAATAAAGTGTCAAAACCAGAAATGCAGGACAGGCCATGGAGAAACGGGAGCCTGGCTACGCTGATGGGCGGGATGAAAATTGCCAACAGCCACTCTGGAGAAGTGCACGGTGTGTCCTGAAACATCTACAAAACTCAGCTTAGGGAGCATGGGGCACATCCACTCATGGGCGTATAAATTGGGAAAACTAAAAATCAGCAAGACACAGGCACCTCAAAATTTAGGGCTGCTCTGTTGACAAGAACCTCCACTTTGTTACACCTTAAATATCCCAGGAAAGAGAAAAATGGATAAAGAAGTTGTGGTCCTTATGTACAATGGAATATCACTCAGCCATGAAGTCAACGTCATAAGGCTAGTAGCAGCATATTGAGTGGATTTAGGTACGACGATTCTAACTGAAATAAGTCACACAGAAAAAGACACTTATCATAAGATATCACTTATAGAGGGAATGTAAAAACCGCTACCCTTGAACGGAATTACAAAACAGAATAGAGTCACACGTTTAGAAAACACACTATGGCTGCTTAACGGGAAAGGTGAGGTGGGGTGATGCATAAAACAAGGGTTTCAAATTATCTCAGATACCGTTCCATAAACCCAATATGTAATAGACAAGACCTACTCCTTGCTCAATGAATTGGACTCAACACCCCCTATTCACCGCCCAAGAATATATCTGACTAGTAAGAATCTTAAAACCAATGCATTGATATCTCTCTGTAAGTGAGTCAAGTGGGTGTAAAGCGGCAAATTCACAGCACTGAAAAGCAGGTAAACCCCATTATAAAAATCAATTACTTTTAAAAACCCGTGAAACAAAGACAGTGAAAGAGAGAGAAATTCTTACAAAATTCGTACAGGAGCTGTGATGCCACCTGGATTGACCATATCTAGACCCACAGCTGATTGAGACATAAGGGTGGACACTCTTGGGGCTGAGAGGTTTGGTGAGGTTGGGTGAGCAAACGCAGACCCTTTAAAGTAATACTGCGTGGTACCCATCCCATGGGTCCCAAACCTCCAGGTTCAAGGGCATCTTCCTACATCAAAAACATGCATGAGAAACCCAGAAGATGGTACACCGTGTGATCGGGAAAGGTTTCTAAAACGCACCTCATTTCTGATCTCCTTGTGCTCGGGTTCGCCATTCCAGCCGCTTTACTAGCAATCTCCCACCTTGGAGAATCAGCACCTTTAACCTCCTGTTCCGTACAGGTTGCAATTTGTCCTGAGGATGAACGGGAAGAGGGGGAACCAATGAGAGACTAGCTCTAGGTGTTGGGACAGGCACAGGTCACTCTATTTTCCCCTCAGGAAGAAGAATTAACCACAGGCTCAGCCTGCCACCCGGGACCAGAATAGGGCCTGAAGCAATCCTGCGCTTTTGCGGCCAGCTCCCAAGAAAGCGAGTTGAAAAATGGAGCCCAGGGGCACTGCAATTCACAAACCTGCAGACTTATAAATGATGACTCTCGTCCACGAATATATTGAGGGAAGGCAACGAAGAGGATTTGAAAGCAAGGCAGAATTGCAGGAAACAGATTTCAGGAGGGAGATTCGAAACGCCTTTAAAGCACAGGAAAAGCGGCAAACCCTCGACAATGATGCCTTTGGCCAAAAAGGGCGTATGCGTTTTTTCCTGAATATATTCAGGAAAAAACGCATACGCCCTTTTTGGCCAACCAAGCAACCTGGAAAGGCAAATCAGCGCTACAAAGAAGTCTCGCTTCCCATCGGTCAAAAGGGCCATGCTGAATAAAGTATCAAAACCAGAAATGCAGGACAGGCCATGGAGAAACGGGAGCCTGGCTACGCTGATGGGCGGGATGTAAATTGCCAACAGCCACTCTGGAGAAGTGCACGGTGTGTCCTGAAACATCTAAAAAACTGAGCTTAGGGAGCATAGGGCACATCCACTCATGGGCGTATAAATTGGGAAAACTAAAAATCAGCAAGACAGAGGCACCCCAAAGTTTAGGGCTGCTCTGTTGACAAGAACCTCCACTTGGTTACACCTTAAATATCCCAGGAAAGAGAAAAATGGATAAAGAAGTTGTGGTCCTTATGTACAATGGAATATCACTCAGCCATGAAATCAACGTCATAAGGCTAGTAGCAGCATGATGAGTGGATTTAGGTACGACGATTCTAAGTGAAATAAGTCACACAGAAAAAGACACTTATCATAAGATATCACTTATAGAGGGAATGTAAACACCGCTACCCTTGAACTGAATTACAAAACAAAATAGAGTCACAAGTTTAGAAAACACACTATGTCTGCTTAACGGGAAAGGTGAGGTGGGGTGATGCATAAAACAAGGGTTTCAAATTATCTTAGATACCGTTCCATAAACCCAATATGTAATAGACAAGACCTACTCCTTGCTCAATGAATTGGACTCAACACCCCCTATTCACCGCCCAAGAATATATCTGACTAGTAAGAATCTTAAAACCAATGCACTGATATCTCTCTGTAAGTGAGTCAAGTGGGTGTAAAGCGGCAAAATCACAGCACTGAAAAGAAGGTAAACCCCATTATAAAAATCAATTACTTTTAAAAACCCGTGAAACAAAGACAGTGAAAGAGAGAGAAATTCTTACAAAATTCGTACAGGAGCTGTGATGCCACCTGGATTGACCATATCTAGACCCACAGCTGATTGAGACATAAGGGTGGACACTCTTGGGGCTGAGAGGTTTGGTGAGGTTGGGTGAGCAAACGCAGACCCTTTAAAGTAATACTGCGTGGTACCCATCCCATGGGTCCCAAATCTCCAGGTTCAAGGGCATCTTCCTACATCAAAAACATGCATGAGAAACCCAGAAGATGGTACACCGTGTGATCGGGAAAGGTTTCTAAAACGCACCTCATTTCTCATCTCCTTGTGCTCGGGTTCGCCATTCCAGCCGCTTTACTAGCAATCTCCCTGCTTGGAGAATCAGCACCTTTAACCTCCTGTTCCGTACAGGTTGCAATTTGTCCTGAGGATGAACGGGAAGAGGGGGAACCAATGAGAGACTAGCTCTAGGTGTTGGGACAGGCACAGGTCACTCTATTTTCCCATCAGGAAGAAGAATTAACCACAGGCTCAGCCTGCCACCCGGGACCAGAATAGGGCCTGAAGCAATCCTGCGCTTTTGCGGCCAGCTCCCAAGAAAGCGAGTTGAAAAATGGAGCCCAGGGGCACTGCAATTCACAAACCTGCAGACTTATAAATGATGACTCTCGTCCACGAATATATTGAGGGAAGGCAACGAAGAGGATTTGAAAGCAAGGCAGAATTGCAGGAAACAGATTTCAGGAGGGAGATTCGAATCGCCTTTAAAGCACAGGAAAAGCGGCAAAACCTCGACAATGATGCCCTTGGCCAAAAAGGGCGTATGCGTTTTTTCCTGAATATATTCAGGAAAAAACGCATACGTCCTTTTTGGCCAACCAAGCAACCTGGAAAGGCAAATCAGCGCTACAAAGAAGTCTCGCTTCCCATCGGTCAAAAGGGCCATGCTGAATAAAGTGTCAAAACCAGAAATGCAGGACAGGCCATGGAGAAACGGGAGCCTGGCTACGCTGATGGGCGGGATGTAAATTGCCAACAGCCACTCTGGAGAAGTGCACGGTGTGTCCTGAAACATCTAAAAAACTGAGCTTAGGGAGCATAGGTCACATCCACTCATGGGCGTATAAATTGGGAAAACTAAAAATCAGCAAGACACAGGCACCCCATAGTTTAGGGCTGCTCTGTTGACAAGAATCTCCACTTCGTTACACCTTAAATATCCCAGGAAAGAGAAAAATGGATAAAGAAGTTGTGGTCCTTATGTACAATGGAATATCACTCAGCCATGAAATCAACGTCATAAGGCTAGTAGCAGCATGATGATTGGATTTAGGTACGACGATTCTAAGTGAAATAAGTCACACAGAAAAAGACACTTATCATAAGATATGACTTAGAGAGAGAATGTAAAAACCGCTACCCTTGAACTGAATTACAAAACAGAATAGAGTCACACGTTTAGAAAACACACTATGGCTGCTTAACGGGAAAGGTGAGGTGGGGTGATGCATACAACAAGGGTTTCAAATTATCTCAGATACCGTTCCATAAACCCAATATGTAATAGACAAGCCCTACTCCTTCCTAAATGAATTGGACTCAACACCCCCAATTCACCGCCCAAGAATATATCTGACTAGTAAGAATCTTGAAACCTATGCATTGATATCTCTCTGTAAGTGAGTCAAGTGGGTGTAAAGCGGCAAAATCACAGCAGTGAAAAGCAGGTAAACCCCATTATAAAAATCAATTACTTTTAAAAACCCGTGAAACAAAGACAGTGAAAGAGAGAGAAATTCTTACAAAATTCGTTCAGCGGCTGTAATGCCACCTGGATTGAACATATCTAGACCCACAGCTGATTGAGACATAAGGGTGGACACTCTTGGCGCTGAGAGGTTTGGTGAGGTTGGGTGAGCAAACGCAGACCCTTTAAAGTAATACTGCGTGGTACCCATCCCATGGGTCCCAAATCTGCAGGTTCAAGGGCATCTTCCTACATCGAAAACATGCATGAGAAACCCAGAAGATGGTACACCGTGTGATCGGGAAAGGTTTCTAAAACGCACCTCATTTCTCATCTCCTTGTGCTCGGGTTCGCCATTCCAGCCGCTTTACTAGCAATCTCCGTCCTTGGAGAATCAGCACCTTTAACCTCCTGTTCCGTACAGGTTGCAATTTGTCCTGAGGATGAACGGGAAGAGTGGGATCCAATGAGAGACTAGCTCTAGGTGTTGGAACAGGCACAGGTCACTCTATTTTCCCATCAGGAAGAAGAATTAACCACAGGCTCAGCCTGACGCCCGGGACCACAATAGTGCCTGAAGCAATCCTGCGCTTTTGCGGCCAGCTCCCAAGAAAGCGAGTTGAAAAATGGAGCTCAGGAGCACTGCAATTCACAAACCTGCAGACTTATAAATGATGACTCTCGTCCACAAATATATTGATGGGAGGAAACGAAGAGGATTTGAAAGCAAGGCAGAATTGCAGGAAACATATTTCAGGAGGGAGATTCGAATCGCCTTTAAAGCACAGGAAAAGCGGGAAAACCTCGACAATGATGTCCTTGGCCAAAAAGGGCGTATGCGTTTTTTCCTGAATATATTCAGGAAAAAACGCATACGCCCTTTTTGGCCAAACAAGCAACCTGGAAAGGCAAATCAGCGCTACAAAGAAGTCTCGCTTCCCATCGGTCAAAAGGGCCATGCTGAATAAAGTGTCAAAACCAGAAATGCAGGACAGGCCATGGAGAAACGGGAGCCTGGCTACGCTGATGGGCGGGATGAAAATTGCCAACAGCCATTCTTGAGAAGTGCACGGTGTGTCCTGAAACATCTACAAAACTCAGCTTAGGGAGCATGGGGCACATCCACTCATGGGCGTATAAATTGGGAAAACTAAAAATCAGCAAGACACAGGCACCTCAAAATTTAGGGCTGCTCTGTTGACAAGAACCTCCACTTCGTTACACCTTAAATATCCCAGGAAAGAGAAAAATGGATAAAGAAGTTGTGGTCCTTATGTACAATGGAATATCACTCAGCCATGAAATCAACGTCATAAGGCTAGTAGCAGCATGATGAGTGGATTTAGGTAAGACGATTCTAAGTGAAATAAGTCACACAGAAAAAGACACTTATCATAAGATATGACTTATAGAGGGAATGTAAAAACCGCTACCCCTTGAACTGAATTACAAAACAGAATAGAGTCACACGTTTAGAAAACACACTATGGCTGCTTAACGGGAAAGGTGAGGTGGGGTGATGCATAAAACAAGGGTTTCAAATTATCTCAGATACCGTTCCATAAACCCAATATGTAATAGACAAGACCTACTCCTTGCTCAAGGAATTGGACTCAGCACCCCCTATTCACCGCCCAAGAATATATCTGACTAGTAAGAATCTTAAAACCTATGCATTGATATCTCTCTGTAAGTGAGTCAAGTGGGTGTAAAGCGGCAAAAACACAGCAGTGAAAAGCAGGTAAACCCCATTATAAAAATCAATTACTTTTAAAAACCCGTGAAACAAAGACAGTGAAAGAGAGAGAAATTCTTACAAAAGTCGTTCAGGGGCAGTGATGCCACCTGGATTGACCATATCTAGACCCACAGCTGATTGAGACATAAGGGTGGACACTCTTGGGGCTGAGAGGTTTGGTGAGGTTGGGTGAGCAAACGCAGACCCTTTAAAGTAATACTGCGTGGTACCCATCCCATGGGTCCCAAATCTCCAGGTTCAAGGGCATCTTCCTACATCGAAAACATGCATGAGAAACCCAGAAGATGGTACACCGTGTGATCGGGAAAGGTTTCTAAAACGCACCTCATTTCTCATCTCCTTGTGCTCGGGTTCCCCTTTCCAGCCGCTTTACTAGCAATCTCCCTCCTTGGAGAATCAGCACCTTTAACCTCCTGTTCCGTACAGGTTGCAATTTGTCCTGAGGATGAACGGGAAGAGGGGGAACCAATGAGAGACTAGCTCTAGGTGTTGGGACAGGCACAGGTCACTCTATTTTCCCATTAGGAAGAAGAATTTACCACAGGCTAGGTCTGCCGCCTGGGACCAGAATAGGGTCTGAAGCAATCCTGCGCTTTTGCGCCCAGGTCCCAAGAAAGCGAGTTGAAAAATGGAGCTCAGGGGCACTGCAATTCACAAACCTGCAGACTTATAAATGATGACTCTCGTCCACAAATATATTGAGGGAAGGCAACGAAGAGGATTTGAAAGCAAGGCAGAATTGCAGGAAACAGATTTCAGGAGGGAGATTCGAATCGCCTTTAAAGCACAGGAAAAGCGGCAAAACCTCGAAAATGATGCCCTTGGCCAAAAAGGGCGAATGGGTTTTTTCCTGAATATATTCAGGAAAAAACGCATACGCCCTTTTTGGCCAACCAAGCAACCTGGAAAGGCAAATCAGCGCTACAAAGAAGTCTCGCTTCCCATCGGTCAAAAGGGCCATGCTGAATAAAGTGATAAAACCAGAAATGCAGGACAGGCCATGAAGAAACGGGAGCCTGGCTACGCTGATGGGCAGGATGTAAATTGCCAATAGCCACTCTGGAGAAGTGCACGGTGTGTCCTGAAACATCTAAAAAACTCAGCTTAGGGAGCATTGGGCACATCCACTCATGGGCGTATAAATTGGGAAAACTAAAAATCAGCAAGACACAGGCACTCCAAAGTTTAGGGCTGCTCTGTTGCCAAGAACCTCCACTTCGTTACACCTTAAATATCCCAGGAAAGAGAAAAATGGATAAAGAAGTTGTGGTCCTTATGTACAATGGAATATCACTCAGCCATGAAATCAACGTAATAAGGCTAGTAGCAGCATGATGAGTGGATTTAGGTAAGACGATTCTAAGTGAAATAAGTCACACAGAAAGACACTTATCATAAGATATCACTTATAGAGGGAATGTAAAAACCGCTACCCTTGAACTGAATTACAAAACAGAATAGAGTCACACGTTTAGAAAACACACTATGGCTGCTTAACGGGAAAGGTGAGGTGGGGTGATGCATAAAACAAGGGTTTCAAATTATCTCAGATACCGTTCCATAAACCCAATATGTAATAGACAAGCCCTACTCCTTGCTCAATGAATTGGACTCAGCACCCCCTATTCACCGCCCAAGAATATATCTGACTAGTAAGAATCTTGAAACCTAGGCATTGATATCTCTCTGTATGTGAGTCAAGTGGGTGTAAAGCAGCAAAATATCAGCAGTGAAAAGCAGGTAAACCCCATTATAAAAATCAATAACTTTTAAAAACCCGTGAAACAAAGACAGTGAAAGACAGAGAAATTCTTACAAAATTCGTTCAGGGGCTGTGATGCCACCTGGATTGACCATATCTAGACCCACAGCTGATTGAGACATAAGGGTGGACACTCTTGGGGCTGAGAGGTTTGGTGAGGTTGGGTGAGCAAACGCAGACCCTTTAAAGTAATACTGCGTGGTACCCATCCCATGGGTCCCAAATCTCCAGGTTCAAGGGCATCTTCCTACATCGAAAACATGCATGAGAAACCCAGAAGATGGTACACCGTGTGATCGGGAAAGGTTTCTAAAACGCACCTCATTTATCATCTCCTTGTACTCGGGTTCGCCATTCCAGCCACTTTACTAGCAGTCTCCCTCCTTGGAGAATCAGCACCTTTAACCTCCTGTTTCGTACAGGTTGCAATTCTTCCTGAGGATGAACGGGAAGAGGGGGAACCAATGAGAGACTAGCTCTAGGTGTTGGGACAGGCACAGGTCACTCTATTTTCCCATCAGGAAGAAGAATTAACCACAGGCTCAGCCTGCCGCCCGGGACCAGAATAGGGCCTGAAGCAATCCTGCACCTTTGCGGCCAGCTCCCAAGAAAGCGAGTTGAAAAATGGAGCTCAGGGGCACTGCAATTCACAAACCTGCAGACTTATAAATGATGACGCTCATCCACAAATATATTGATGGAAGGAAACGAAGAGGATTTGAAAGCAAGGCAGAATTGCAGGAAACAGATTTCAGGAGGGAGATTCGAATCGCCTTTAAAGCACAGGAAAAGCGGCAAAACCTCGACAATGATGCCCTTGGCCAAAAAGGGCGTATGCGTTTTTTCCTGAATATATTCAGGAAAAAACGCATACGCCCTTTTTGGCCAACCAAGCAACCTGGAAAGGCAAATCAGCGCTACAAAGAAGTCTCGCTTCCCATCGGTCAAAAGGGCCATGCTGAATAAAGTGTCAAAACCAGAAATGCAGGACAGGCCATGGAGAAACGGGAGCCTGGCTACGCTGATGGGCGGGATGTAAATTGCCAACAGCCACTCTGGAGAAGTGCACGGTGTGTCCTGAAACATCTACAAAACTCAGCTTAGGGAGCATAGGGCACATCCACTCATGGGCGTATAAATTGGGAAAACTAAAAATCAGCAAGACACAGGCACCCCAAAATTTAGGGCTGCTCTGTTGACAAGAACCTCCACTTCGTTACACCTTAAATATCCCAGGAAAGAGAAAAATGGATAAAGAAGTTGTGGTCCTTATGTACAATGGAATATCACTCAGCCATGAAATCAACGTCATAAGGCTAGTAGCAGCATGATGAGTGGATTTAGGTACGACGATTCTAACTGAAATAAGTCACACAGAAAAAGACACTTATCATAAGATATGACTTATAGAGGGAATGTAAAAACCGCTACCCTTGAACTGAATTACAAAACAGAATAGAGTCACACGTTTAGAAAACACACTATGGCTGCTTAACGGGAAAGGTGAGGTGGGGTGATGCATAAAACAAGGGTTTCAAATTATCTCAGATACCGTTCCATAAACCCAATATGTAATAGACAAGACCTACTCCTTGCTCAATGAATTGGACTCAACACCCCCTATTCACCGCCCACGAATATATCTGACTAGTAAGAATCTTAAAACCTATGCATTGATATCTCTCTGTAAGTGAGTCAAGTGGGTGTAAAGCGGCAAAATCACAGCAGTGAAAAGCAGGTAAACCCCATTATAAAAATCAATTACTTTTAAAAACCCGTGAAACAAAGACAGTGAAAGAGAGAGAAATTCTTACAAAATTCGATCAGGGGCTGTGATGCTACCTGGATTGACCATATCTAGACCCACAGCTGATTGAGACATAAGGGTGGACACTCTTGGCGCTGAGAGGTTTGGTGAGGTTGGGTGAGCAAACGCAGACCCTTTAAAGTAATACTGCGTGGTACCCATCCCATGGGTCCCAAATCTCCAGGTTCAAGGGCATCTTCCTACATCGAAAACATGCATGAGAAACCCAGAAGATGGTACACCGTGTGATCGGGAAAGGTTTCTAAAACGCACCTCATTTTTCATCTCCTTGTGCTCGGGTTCGCCATTCCAGCCGCTTTACTAGCAATCTCCCTCCTTGGAGAATCAGCACCTTTAACCTCCTGTTCTGTACAGGTTGCAAATTGTCCTGAGGATGAACGGGAAGAGGGGGAACCAATGAGAGACTAGCTCTAGGTGTTGGGACAGGCACAGGTCACTCTATTTTCCCATCAGGAAGAAGAATTAACCACAGGCTCAGCCTGCCACCCGGGACCAGAATAGGGCCTGAAGCAATCCTGCGCTTTTGCGGCCAGCTCCCAAGAAAGCGAGTTGAAAAATGGAGCCCAGGGGCACTGCAATTCACAAACCTGCAGACTTATAAATGATGACTCTCGTCCACGAATATATTGAGGGAAGGCAACGAAGAGGATTTGAAAGCAAGGCAGAATTGCAGGAAACAGATTTCAGGAGGGAGATTCGAAACGCCTTTAAAGCACAGGAAAAGCGGCAAACCCTCGACAATGATGCCTTTGGCCAAAAAGGGCGTATGCGTTTTTTCCTGAATATATTCAGGAAAAAACGCATACGCCCTTTTTGGCCAACCAAGCAACCTGGAAAGGCAAATCAGCGCTACAAAGAAGTCTCGCTTCCCATCGGTCCAAAGGGCCATGCTGAATAAAGTGTCAAAACCAGAAATTCAGGACAGGCCATGGAGAAACGGGAGCCTGGCTACGCTGATGGGCAGGATGTAAATTGCCAACAGCCACTCTGGAGAAGTGCACGGTGTGTCCTGAAACATCTAAAATACTCAGCTTAGGGACCATAGGGCACTTCCACTCATGGGCGTATAATTTGGGAAAACTAAAAATCAGCAAGACACAGGCACCCCAAAGTTTAGGGCTGCTCTGTTGACAAGAACCTCCACTTAGTTACACCTTAAATATCCCAGGAGAGAGAAAAATGGATAAAGAAGTTGTGATCCTTATGTACAATGGAATATCACTCAGCCATGAAATCAACGTCATAAGGCTAGTAGCAGCATGATGAGTGGATTTAGGTACGACGATTCTAAGTGAAATAAGTCACACAGAAAAAGACACTTATCATAAGATATCACTTATAGAGGGAATGTAAAAACCGCTACCCTTGAACTGAATTACAAAACAGAATAGAGTCACACGTTTAGAAAACACACTATGGCTGCTTAACGGGAAAGGTGAGGTGGTGTGATGCATAAAACAAGGGTTTCAAATTATCTCAGATACCGTTCCATAAACCCAATATGTAATAGATAAGACCTACTCCTTGCTCAAGGAATTGGACTCAGCACCCCCTATTCACAGCCCAAGAATATATCTGACTAGTAAGAATCTTAAAACCTATGCATTGATATCTCTCTGTAATGGAGTCAAGTGGGTGTAAAGCGGCAAAATCACAGCAGTGAAAAGCAGGTAAACCCCATTATAAAAATCAATTACTTTTAAAAACCCGTGAAACAAAGACAGTGAAAGAGAGAGAAATTCTTACAAAAGTCGTTCAGGGGCTGTGATGCCACCTGGATTGACCATATCTAGACCCACAGCTGATTGAGACATAAGGGTGGACACTCTTGGGGCTGAGAGGTTTGGTGAGGTTGGGTGAGCAAACGCAGACCCATTAAAGTAATACTGCGTGGTACCCATCCCATGGGTCCCGAATCTCCAGGTTCAAGGGCATCTTCCTACATCGAAAACATGCATGAGAAACCCAGAAGATGGTACACCGTGTGATCGGGAAAGGTTTCTAAAACGCACCACATTTCTCATCTCCTTGTGCTCGGGTTTGCAATTCCAGCCACTTTACTAGCAATCTCCCTCCTTGGAGAATCAGCACCTTTAACCTTCTGTTCCGTACAGGTTGCAATTTGTCCTGAGGATGAGCGGGAAGAGGGGGAACCAATGAGAGACTAGCTCGAGGTGTTGGGACAGGCACAGGTCACTCTATTTTCCCATCAGGAAGAAGAATTAACCACAGGCTCAGCCTGCCGCCCGGGACCAGAATAGGGCCTGAAGCAATCCTGCGCCTTTGCGGCCAGCTCCCAAGAAAGCGAGTTGAAAAATGGAGCTCAGGGGCACTGCAATTCACAAACCTGCAGACTTATAAATGATGACGCTCGTCCACAAATATATTGACGGAAAGAAACGAAGAGGATTTGAAAGCAAGGCAGAATTGCAGGAAACAGATTTCAGGAGGGAGATTCGAATCGCCTTTAAAGCACAGGAAAAGCGGCGAAACCTCGACAATGATGTCCTTGGCCAAAAAGGGCGTATGCGTTTTTTCCTGAATAGATTCAGGAAAAAACGCATACGCCCTTTTTGGCCAACCAAGCAACCTGGAAAGGCAAATAAGCGCTACAAAGAAGTCTCGCTTCCCATCGGTCAAAAGGGCCATGCTGAATAAAGTGTCAAAACCAGAAATGCAGGACAGGCCATGGAGAAACGGGAGCCTGGCTACGCTGATGGGCGGGATGAAAATTGCCAACAGCCACTCTGGAGAAGTGCACGGTGTGTCCTGAAACATCTACAAAACTCAGCTTAGGGAGCATGGGGCACATCCACTCATGGGCGTATAAATTGGGAAAACTAAAAATCAGCAAGACACAGGCACCTCAAAATTTAGGGCTGCTCTGTTGACAAGAACCTCCACTTTGTTACACCTTAAATATCCCAGGAAAGAGAAAAATGGATAAAGAAGTTGTGGTCCTTATGTACAATGGAATATCACTCAGCCATGAAATCAACGTCATAAGGCTAGTAGCAGCATGTTGAGTGGATTTAGGTACGACGATTCTAACTGAAATAAGTCACACAGAAAAAGACACTTATCATAAGATATGACTTATAGAGGGAATGTAAAAACCGCTACCCTTGAACGGAATTACAAAACAGAATAGAGTCACACGTTTAGAAAACACACTATGGCTGCTTAACGGGAAAGGTGAGGTGGGGTGATGCATAAAACAAGGGTTTCAAATTATCTCACATACCGTTCCATAAACCCAATATGTAATAGACAAGACCTACTCCTTGCTCAATGAATTGGACTCAACACCCCCTATTCACCGCCCAAGAATATATCTGACTAGTAAGAATCTTAAAACCAATGCATTGATATCTCTCTGTAAGTGAGTCAAGTGGGTGTAAAGCGGCAAAATCACAGCACTGAAAAGCAGGTAAACCCCATTATAAAAATCAATTACTTTTAAAAACCCGTGAAACAAAGACAGTGAAAGAGAGAGAAATTCTTACAAAATTCGTACAGGAGCTGTGATGCCACCTGGATTGACCATATCTAGACCCACAGCTGATTGAGACATAAGGGTGGACACTCTTGGGGCTGAGAGGTTTGGTGAGGTTGGGTGAGCAAACGCAGACCCTTTAAAGTAATACTGCGTGGTACCCATCCCATGGGTCCCAAATCTCCAGGTTCAAGGGCATCTTCCTACATCAAAAACATGCATGAGAAACCCAGAAGATGGTACACCGTGTGATCGGGAAAGGTTTCTAAAACGCACCTCATTTCTGATCTCCTTGTGCTCGGGTTCGCCATTCCAGCCGCTTTACTAGCAATCTCCCACCTTGGAGAATCAGCACCTTTAACCTCCTGTTCCGTACAGGTTGCAATTTGTCCTGAGGATGAACGGGAAGAGGGGGAACCAATGAGAGACTAGCTCTAGGTGTTGGGACAGGCACAGGTCACTCTATTTTCCCATCAGGAAGAAGAATTAACCACAGGCTCAGCCTGCCACCCGGGACCAGAATAGGGCCTGAAGCAATCCTGCGCTTTTGCGGCCAGCTCCCAAGAAAGCGAGTTGAAAAATGGAGCCCAGGGGCACTGCAATTCACAAACCTGCAGACTTATAAATGATGACTCTCGTCCACGAATATATTGAGGGAAGGCAACGAAGAGGATTTGAAAGCAAGGCAGAATTGCAGGAAACAGATTTCAGGAGGGAGATTCGAAACGCCTTTAAAGCACAGGAAAAGCGGCAAACCCTCGACAATGATGCCTTTGGCCAAAAAGGGCGTATGCGTTTTTTCCTGAATATATTCAGGAAAAAACGCATACGCCCTTTTTGGCCAACCAAGCAACCTGGAAAGGCAAATCAGCGCTACAAAGAAGTCTCGCTTCCCATCGGTCCAAAGGGCCATGCTGAATAAAGTGTCAAAACCAGAAATTCAGGACAGGCCATGGAGAAACGGGAGCCTGGCTACGCTGATGGGCAGGATGTAAATTGCCAACAGCCACTCTGGAGAAGTGCACGGTGTGTCCTGAAACATCTAAAATACTCAGCTTAGGGACCATAGGGCACTTCCACTCATGGGCGTATAATTTGGGAAAACTAAAAATCAGCAAGACACAGGCACCCCAAAGTTTAGGGCTGCTCTGTTGACAAGAACCTCCACTTAGTTACACCTTAAATATCCCAGGAGAGAGAAAAATGGATAAAGAAGTTGTGATCCTTATGTACAATGGAATATCACTCAGCCATGAAATCAACGTCATAAGGCTAGTAGCAGCATGATGAGTGGATTTAGGTACGACGATTCTAAGTGAAATAAGTCACACAGAAAAAGACACTTATCATAAGATATCACTTATAGAGGGAATGTAAAAACCGCTACCCTTGAACTGAATTACAAAACAGAATAGAGTCACACGTTTAGAAAACACACTATGGCTGCTTAACGGGAAAGGTGAGGTGGTGTGATGCATAAAACAAGGGTTTCAAATTATCTCAGATACCGTTCCATAAACCCAATATGTAATAGATAAGACCTACTCCTTGCTCAAGGAATTGGACTCAGCACCCCCTATTCACAGCCCAAGAATATATCTGACTAGTAAGAATCTTAAAACCTATGCATTGATATCTCTCTGTAATGGAGTCAAGTGGGTGTAAAGCGGCAAAATCACAGCAGTGAAAAGCAGGTAAACCCCATTATAAAAATCAATTACTTTTAAAAACCCGTGAAACAAAGACAGTGAAAGAGAGAGAAATTCTTACAAAAGTCGTTCAGGGGCTGTGATGCCACCTGGATTGACCATATCTAGACCCACAGCTGATTGAGACATAAGGGTGGACACTCTTGGGGCTGAGAGGTTTGGTGAGGTTGGGTGAGCAAACGCAGACCCATTAAAGTAATACTGCGTGGTACCCATCCCATGGGTCCCGAATCTCCAGGTTCAAGGGCATCTTCCTACATCGAAAACATGCATGAGAAACCCAGAAGATGGTACACCGTGTGATCGGGAAAGGTTTCTAAAACGCACCACATTTCTCATCTCCTTGTGCTCGGGTTTGCCATTCCAGCCACTTTACTAGCAATCTCCCTCCTTGGAGAATCAGCACCTTTAACCTTCTGTTCCGTACAGGTTGCAATTTGTCCTGAGGATGAGCGGGAAGAGGGGGAACCAATGAGAGACTAGCTCGAGGTGTTGGGACAGGCACAGGTCACTCTATTTTCCCATCAGCAAGAAGAATTAACCACAGGCTCACCCTGCCGCCCGGGACCAGAATAGGGCCTGAAGCAATCCTGCGCCTTTGCGGCCAGCTCCCAAGAAAGCGAGTTGAAAAATGGAGCTCAGGGGCACTGCAATTCACAAACCTGCAGACTTATAAATGATGACGCTCGTCCACAAATATATTGACGGAAAGAAACGAAGAGGATTTGAAAGAAAGGCAGAATTGCAGGAAACAGATTTCAGGAGGGAGATTCGAATCGCCTTTAAAGCACAGGAAAAGCGGCGAAACCTCGACAATGATGTCCTTGGCCAAAAAGGGCGTATGCGTTTTTTCCTGAATATATTCAGGAAAAAACGCATACGCCCTTTTTGGCCAACCAAGCAACCTGGAAAGGCAAATAAGCGCTACAAAGAAGTCTCGCTTCCCATCGGTCAAAAGGGCCATGCTGAATAAAGTGTCAAAACCAGAAATGCAGGACAGGCCATGGAGAAACGGGAGCCTGGCTACGCTGATGGGCGGGATGAAAATTGCCAACAGCCACTCTGGAGAAGTGCACGGTGTGTCCTGAAACATCTACAAAACTCAGCTTAGGGAGCATGGGGCACATCCACTCATGGGCGTATAAATTGGGAAAACTAAAAATCAGCAAGACACAGGCACCTCAAAATTTAGGGCTGCTCTGTTGACAAGAACCTCCACTTTGTTACACCTTAAATATCCCAGGAAAGAGAAAAATGGATAAAGAAGTTGTGGTCCTTATGTACAATGGAATATCACTCAGCCATGAAATCAACGTCATAAGGCTAGTAGCAGCATGTTGAGTGGATTTAGGTACGACGATTCTAACTGAAATAAGTCACACAGAAAAAGACACTTATCATAAGATATCACTTATAGAGGGAATGTAAAAACCGCTACCCTTGAACGGAATTACAAAACAGAATAGAGTCACACGTTTAGAAAACACACTATGGCTGCTTAACGGGAAAGGTGAGGTGGGGTGATGCATAAAACAAGGGTTTCAAATTATCTCACATACCGTTCCATAAACCCAATATGTAATAGACAAGACCTACTCCTTGCTCAATGAATTGGACTCAACACCCCCTATTCACCGCCCAAGAATATATCTGACTAGTAAGAATCTTAAAACCAATGCATTGATATCTCTCTGTAAGTGAGTCAAGTGGGTGTAAAGCGGCAAAATCACAGCACTGAAAAGCAGGTAAACCCCATTATAAAAATCAATTACTTTTAAAAACCCGTGAAACAAAGACAGTGAAAGAGAGAGAAATTCTTACAAAATTCGTACAGGAGCTGTGATGCCACCTGGATTGACCATATCTAGACCCACAGCTGATTGAGACATAAGGGTGGACACTCTTGGGGCTGAGAGGTTTGGTGAGGTTGGGTGAGCAAACGCAGACCCTTTAAAGTAATACTGCGTGGTACCCATCCCATGGGTCCCAAATCTCCAGGTTCAAGGGCATCTTCCTACATCAAAAACATGCATGAGAAACCCAGAAGATGGTACACCGTGTGATCGGGAAAGGTTTCTAAAACGCACCTCATTTCTGATCTCCTTGTGCTCGGGTTCGCCATTCCAGCCGCTTTACTAGCAATCTCCCACCTTGGAGAATCAGCACCTTTAACCTCCTGTTCCGTACAGGTTGCAATTTGTCCTGAGGATGAACGGGAAGAGGGGGAACCAATGAGAGACTAGCTCTAGGTGTTGGGACAGGCACAGGTCACTCTATTTTCCCATCAGGAAGAAGAATTAACCACAGGCTCAGCCTGCCACCCGGGACCAGAATAGGGCCTGAAGCAATCCTGCGCTTTTGCGGCCAGCTCCCAAGAAAGCGAGTTGAAAAATGGAGCCCAGGGGCACTGCAATTCACAAACCTGCAGACTTATAAATGATGACTCTCGTCCACGAATATATTGAGGGAAGGCAACGAAGAGGATTTGAAAGCAAGGCAGAATTGCAGGAAACAGATTTCAGGAGGGAGATTCGAAACGCCTTTAAAGCACAGGAAAAGCGGCAAAGCCTCGACAATGATGCCTTTGGCCAAAAAGGGCGTATGCGTTTTTTCCTGAATATATTCAGGAAAAAACGCATACGCCCTTTTTGGCCAACCAAGCAACCTGGAAAGGCAAATCAGCGCTACAAAGAAGTCTCGCTTCCCATCGGTCCAAAGGGCCATGCTGAATAAAGTGTCAAAACCAGAAATTCAGGACAGGCCATGGAGAAACGGGAGCCTGGCTACGCTGATGGGCAGGATGTAAATTGCCAACAGCCACTCTGGAGAAGTGCACGGTGTGTCCTGAAACATCTAAAATACTCAGCTTAGGGACCATAGGGCACTTCCACTCATGGGCGTATAATTTGGGAAAACTAAAAATCAGCAAGACACAGGCACCCCAAAGTTTAGGGCTGCTCTGTTGACAAGAACCTCCACTTAGTTACACCTTAAATATCCCAGGAGAGAGAAAAATGGATAAAGAAGTTGTGGTCCTTATGTACAATGGAATATCACTCAGCCATGAAATCAACGTCATAAGGCTAGTAGCAGCATGATGAGTGGATTTAGGTACGACGATTCTAAGTGAAATAAGTCACACAGAAAAAGACACTTATCATAAGATATCACTTATAGAGGGAATGTAAAAACCGCTACCCTTGAACTGAATTACAAAACAGAATAGAGTCACACGTTTAGAAAACACACTATGGCTGCTTAACGGGAAAGGTGAGGTGGGGTGATGCATAAAACAAGGGTTTCAAATTATCTCAGATACCGTTCCATAAACCCAATATGTAATAGATAAGACCTACTCCTTGCTCAAGGAATTGGACTCAGCACCCCCTATTCACAGCCCAAGAATATATCTGACTAGTAAGAATCTTAAAACCTATGCATTGATATCTCTCTGTAAGTGAGTCAAGTGTGTGTAAAGCGGCAAAATCACAGCAGTGAAAAGCAGGTAAACCCCATTATAAAAATCAATTACTTTTAAAAACCCGTGAAACAAAGACAGTGAAAGAGAGAGAAATTCTTACAAAAGTCGTTCAGGGGCTGTGATGCCACCTGGATTGACCATATCTAGACCCACAGCTGATTGAGACATAAGGGTGGACACTCTTGGGGCTGAGAGGTTTGGTGAGGTTGGGTGAGCAAACGCAGACCCATTAAAGTAATACTGCGTGGTACCCATCCCATGGGTCCCGAATCTCCAGGTTTAAGGGCATCTTCCTACATCGAAAACATGCATGAGAAACCCAGAAGATGGTACACCGTGTGATCGGGAAAGGTTTCTAAAACGCACCACATTTCTCATCTCCTTGTGCTCGGGTTTGCCATTCCAGCCACTTTACTAGCAATCTCCCTCCTTGGAGAATCAGCACCTTTAACCTTCTGTTCCGTACAGGTTGCAATTTGTCCTGAGGATGAGCGGGAAGAGGGGGAACCAATGAGAGACTAGCTCGAGGTGTTGGGACAGGCACAGGTCACTCTATTTTCCCATCAGGAAGAAGAATTAACCACAGGCTCAGCCTGCCGCCCGGGACCAGAATAGGGCCTGAAGCAATCCTGCGCCTTTGCGGCCAGCTCCCAAGAAAGCGAGTTGAAAAATGGAGCTCAGGGGCACTGCAATTCACAAACCTGCAGACTTATAAATGATGACGCTCGTCCACAAATATATTGACGGAAAGAAACGAAGAGGATTTGAAAGCAAGGCAGAATTGCAGGAAACAGATTTCAGGAGGGAGATTCGAATCGCCTTTAAAGCACAGGAAAAGCGGCGAAACCTCGACAATGATGTCCTTGGCCAAAAAGGGCGTATGCGTTTTTTCCTGAATAGATTCAGGAAAAAACGCATACGCCCTTTTTGGCCAACCAAGCAACCTGGAAAGGCAAATAAGCGCTACAAAGAAGTCTCGCTTCCCATCGGTCAAAAGGGCCATGCTGAATAAAGTGTCAAAACCAGAAATGCAGGACAGGCCATGGAGAAACGGGAGCCTGGCTACGCTGATGGGCGGAATGAAAATTGCCAACAGCCACTCTGGAGAAGTGCACGGTGTGTCCTGAAACATCTACAAAACTCAGCTTAGGGAGCATGGGGCACATCCACTCATGGGCGTATAAATTGGGAAAACTAAAAATCAGCAAGACACAGGCACCTCAAAATTTAGGGCTGCTCTGTTGACAAGAACCTCCACTTTGTTACACCTTAAATATCCCAGGAAAGAGAAAAATGGATAAAGAAGTTGTGGTCCTTATGTACAATGGAATATCACTCAGCCATGAAATCAACGTCATAAGGCTAGTAGCAGCATGTTGAGTGGATTTAGGTACGACGATTCTAACTGAAATAAGTCACACAGAAAAAGACACTTATCATAAGATATCACTTATAGAGGGAATGTAAAAACCGCTACCCTTGAACGGAATTACAAAACAGAATAGAGTCACACGTTTAGAAAACACACTATGGCTGCTTAACGGGAAAGGTGAGGTGGGGTGATGCATAAAACAAGGGTTTCAAATTATCTCAGATACCGTTCCATAAACCCAATATGTAATAGATAAGACCTACTCCTTGCTCAAGGAATTGGACTCAGCACCCCCTATTCACAGCCCAAGAATATATCTGACTAGTAAGAATCTTAAAACCTATGCATTGATATCTCTCTGTAAGTGAGTCAAGTGGGTGTAAAGCGGCAAAATCACAGCACTGAAAAGCAGGTAAACCCCATTATAAAAATCAATTACTTTTAAAAACCCGTGAAACAAAGACAGTGAAAGAGAGAGAAATTCTTACAAAATTCGTACAGGAGCTGTGATGCCACCTGGATTGACCATATCTAGACCCACAGCTGATTGAGACATAAGGGTGGACACTCTTGGGGCTGAGAGGTTTGGTGAGGTTGGGTGAGCAAACGCAGACCCTTTAAAGTAATACTGCGTGGTACCCATCCCATGGGTCCCAAATCTCCAGGTTCAAGGGCATCTTCCTACATCAAAAACATGCATGAGAAACCCAGAAGATGGTACACCGTGTGATCGGGAAAGGTTTCTAAAACGCACCTCATTTCTGATCTCCTTGTGCTCGGGTTCGCCATTCCAGCCGCTTTACTAGCAATCTCCCTGCTTGGAGAATCAGCACCTTTAACCTCCTGTTCCGTACAGGTTGCAATTTGTCCTGAGGATGAACGGGAAGAGGGGGAACCAATGAGAGACTAGCTCTAGGTGTTGGGACAGGCACAGGTCACTCTATTTTCCCATCAGGAAGAAGAATTAACCACAGGCTCAGCCTGCCACCCGGGACCAGAATAGGGCCTGAAGCAATCCTGCGCTTTTGCGGCCAGCTCCCAAGAAAGCGAGTTGAAAAATGGAGCCCAGGGGCACTGCAATTCACAAACCTGCAGACTTATAAATGATGACTCTCGTCCACGAATATATTGAGGGAAGGCAACGAAGAGTATTTGAAAGCAAGGCAGAATTGCAGGAAACAGATTTCAGGAGGGAGATTCGAAACGCCTTTAAAGCACAGGAAAAGCGGCAAACACTCGACAATGATGCCTTTGGCCAAAAAGGGCGTATGCGTTTTTTCCTGAATATATTCAGGAAAAAACGCATACGCCCTTTTTGGCCAACCAAGCAACCTGGAAAGGCAAGTCAGCGCTACAAAGAAGTCTCGCTTCCCATCGGTCCAAAGGGCCATGCTGAATAAAGTGTCAAAACCAGAAATTCAGGACAGGCCATGGAGAAACGGGAGCCTGGCTACGCTGATGGGCAGGATGTAAATTGCCAACAGCCACTCTGGAGAAGTGCACGGTGTGTCCTGAAACATCTAAAATACTCAGCTTAGGGACCATAGGGCACTTCCACTCATGGGCGTATAATTTGGGAAAACTAAAAATCAGCAAGACACAGGCACCCCAAAGTTTAGGGCTGCTCTGTTGACAAGAACCTCCACTTAGTTACACCTTAAATATCCCAGGAGAGAGAAAAATGGATAAAGAAGTTGTGATCCTTATGTACAATGGAATATCACTCAGCCATGAAATCAACGTCATAAGGCTAGTAGCAGCATGATGAGTGGATTTAGGTACGACGATTCTAAGTGAAATAAGTCACACAGAAAAAGACACTTATCATAAGATATCACTTATAGAGGGAATGTAAAAACCGCTACCCTTGAACTGAATTACAAAACAGAATAGAGTCACACGTTTAGAAAACACACTATGGCTGCTTAACGGGAAAGGTGACGTGGTGTGATGCATAAAACAAGGGTTTCAAATTATCTCAGATACCGTTCCATAAACCCAATATGTAATAGATAAGACCTACTCCTTGCTCAAGGAATTGGACTCAGCACCCCCTATTCACAGCCCAAGAATATATCTGACTAGTAAGAATCTTAAAACCTATGCATTGATATCTCTCTGTAATGGAGTCAAGTGGGTGTAAAGCGGCAAAATCACAGCAGTGAAAAGCAGGTAAACCCCATTATAAAAATCAATTACTTTTAAAAACCCGTGAAACAAAGACAGTGAAAGAGAGAGAAATTCTTACAAAAGTCGTTCAGGGGCTGTGATGCCACCTGGATTGACCATATCTAGACCCACAGCTGATTGAGACATAAGGGTGGACACTCTTGGGGCTGAGAGGTTTGGTGAGGTTGGGTGAGCAAACGCAGACCCATTAAAGTAATACTGCGTGGTACCCATCCCATGGGTCCCGAATCTCCAGGTTCAAGGGCATCTTCCTACATCGAAAACATGCATGAGAAACCCAGAAGATGGTACACCGTGTGATCGGGAAAGGTTTCTAAAACGCACCACATTTCTCATCTCCTTGTGCTCGGGTTTGCCATTCCAGCCACTTTACTAGCAATCTCCCTCCTTGGAGAATCAGCACCTTTAACCTTCTGTTCCGTACAGGTTGCAATTTGTCCTGAGGATGAGCGGGAAGAGGGGGAACCAATGAGAGACTAGCTCGAGGTGTTGGGACAGGCACAGGTCACTCTATTTTCCCATCAGCAAGAAGAATTAACCACAGGCTCACCCTGCCGCCCGGGACCAGAATAGGGCCTGAAGCAATCCTGCGCCTTTGCGGCCAGCTCCCAAGAAAGCGAGTTGAAAAATGGAGCTCAGGGGCACTGCAATTCACAAACCTGCAGACTTATAAATGATGACGCTCGTCCACAAATATATTGACGGAAAGAAACGAAGAGGATTTGAAAGAAAGGCAGAATTGCAGGAAACAGATTTCAGGAGGGAGATTCGAATCGCCTTTAAAGCACAGGAAAAGCGGCGAAACCTCGACAATGATGTCCTTGGCCAAAAAGGGCGTATGCGTTTTTTCCTGAATATATTCAGGAAAAAACGCATACGCCCTTTTTGGCCAACCAAGCAACCTGGAAAGGCAAATAAGCGCTACAAAGAAGTCTCGCTTCCCATCGGTCAAAAGGGCCATGCTGAATAAAGTGTCAAAACCAGAAATGCAGGACAGGCCATGGAGAAACGGGAGCCTGGCTACGCTGATGGGCGGGATGAAAATTGCCAACAGCCACTCTGGAGAAGTGCACGGTGTGTCCTGAAACATCTACAAAACTCAGCTTAGGGAGCATGGGGCACATCCACTCATGGGCGTATAAATTGGGAAAACTAAAAATCAGCAAGACACAGGCACCTCAAAATTTAGGGCTGCTCTGTTGACAAGAACCTCCACTTTGTTACACCTTAAATATCCCAGGAAAGAGAAAAATGGATAAAGAAGTTGTGGTCCTTATGTACAATGGAATATCACTCAGCCATGAAATCAACGTCATAAGGCTAGTAGCAGCATGTTGAGTGGATTTAGGTACGACGATTCTAACTGAAATAAGTCACACAGAAAAAGACACTTATCATAAGATATCACTTATAGAGGGAATGTAAAAACCGCTACCCTTGAACGGAATTACAAAACAGAATAGAGTCACACGTTTAGAAAACACACTATGGCTGCTTAACGGGAAAGGTGAGGTGGGGTGATGCATAAAACAAGGGTTTCAAATTATCTCACATACCGTTCCATAAACCCAATATGTAATAGACAAGACCTACTCCTTGCTCAATGAATTGGACTCAACACCCCCTATTCACCGCCCAAGAATATATCTGACTAGTAAGAATCTTAAAACCAATGCATTGATATCTCTCTGTAAGTGAGTCAAGTGGGTGTAAAGCGGCAAAATCACAGCACTGAAAAGCAGGTAAACCCCATTATAAAAATCAATTACTTTTAAAAACCCGTGAAACAAAGACAGTGAAAGAGAGAGAAATTCTTACAAAATTCGTACAGGAGCTGTGATGCCACCTGGATTGACCATATCTAGACCCACAGCTGATTGAGACATAAGGGTGGACACTCTTGGGGCTGAGAGGTTTGGTGAGGTTGGGTGAGCAAACGCAGACCCTTTAAAGTAATACTGCGTGGTACCCATCCCATGGGTCCCAAATCTCCAGGTTCAAGGGCATCTTCCTACATCAAAAACATGCATGAGAAACCCAGAAGATGGTACACCGTGTGATCGGGAAAGGTTTCTAAAACGCACCTCATTTCTGATCTCCTTGTGCTCGGGTTCGCCATTCCAGCCGCTTTACTAGCAATCTCCCACCTTGGAGAATCAGCACCTTTAACCTCCTGTTCCGTACAGGTTGCAATTTGTCCTGAGGATGAACGGGAAGAGGGGGAACCAATGAGAGACTAGCTCTAGGTGTTGGGACAGGCACAGGTCACTCTATTTTCCCATCAGGAAGAAGAATTAACCACAGGCTCAGCCTGCCACCCGGGACCAGAATAGGGCCTGAAGCAATCCTGCGCTTTTGCGGCCAGCTCCCAAGAAAGCGAGTTGAAAAATGGAGCCCAGGGGCACTGCAATTCACAAACCTGCAGACTTATAAATGATGACTCTCGTCCACGAATATATTGAGGGAAGGCAACGAAGAGGATTTGAAAGCAAGGCAGAATTGCAGGAAACAGATTTCAGGAGGGAGATTCGAAACGCCTTTAAAGCACAGGAAAAGCGGCAAAGCCTCGACAATGATGCCTTTGGCCAAAAAGGGCGTATGCGTTTTTTCCTGAATATATTCAGGAAAAAACGCATACGCCCTTTTTGGCCAACCAAGCAACCTGGAAAGGCAAATCAGCGCTACAAAGAAGTCTCGCTTCCCATCGGTCCAAAGGGCCATGCTGAATAAAGTGTCAAAACCAGAAATTCAGGACAGGCCATGGAGAAACGGGAGCCTGGCTACGCTGATGGGCAGGATGTAAATTGCCAACAGCCACTCTGGAGAAGTGCACGGTGTGTCCTGAAACATCTAAAATACTCAGCTTAGGGACCATAGGGCACTTCCACTCATGGGCGTATAATTTGGGAAAACTAAAAATCAGCAAGACACAGGCACCCCAAAGTTTAGGGCTGCTCTGTTGACAAGAACCTCCACTTAGTTACACCTTAAATATCCCAGGAGAGAGAAAAATGGATAAAGAAGTTGTGGTCCTTATGTACAATGGAATATCACTCAGCCATGAAATCAACGTCATAAGGCTAGTAGCAGCATGATGAGTGGATTTAGGTACGACGATTCTAAGTGAAATAAGTCACACAGAAAAAGACACTTATCATAAGATATCACTTATAGAGGGAATGTAAAAACCGCTACCCTTGAACTGAATTACAAAACAGAATAGAGTCACACGTTTAGAAAACACACTATGGCTGCTTAACGGGAAAGGTGAGGTGGGGTGATGCATAAAACAAGGGTTTCAAATTATCTCAGATACCGTTCCATAAACCCAATATGTAATAGATAAGACCTACTCCTTGCTCAAGGAATTGGACTCAGCACCCCCTATTCACAGCCCAAGAATATATCTGACTAGTAAGAATCTTAAAACCTATGCATTGATATCTCTCTGTAAGTGAGTCAAGTGGGTGTAAAGCGGCAAAATCACAGCAGTGAAAAGCAGGTAAACCCCATTATAAAAATCAATTACTTTTAAAAACCCGTGAAACAAAGACAGTGAAAGAGAGAGAAATTCTTACAAAAGTCGTTCAGGGGCTGTGATGCCACCTGGATTGACCATATCTAGACCCACAGCTGATTGAGACATAAGGGTGGACACTCTTGGGGCTGAGAGGTTTGGTGAGGTTGGGTGAGCAAACGCAGACCCATTAAAGTAATACTGCGTGGTACCCATCCCATGGGTCCCGAATCTCCAGGTTCAAGGGCATCTTCCTACATCGAAAACATGCATGAGAAACCCAGAAGATGGTACACCGTGTGATCGGGAAAGGTTTCTAAAACGCACCACATTTCTCATCTCCTTGTGCTCGGGTTTGCCATTCCAGCCGCTTTACTAGCAATCTCCCTCCTTGGAGAATCAGCACCTTTAACCTTCTGTTCCGTACAGGTTGCAATTTGTCCTGAGGATGAGCGGGAAGAGGGGGAACCAATGAGAGACTAGCTCGAGGTGTTGGGACAGGCACAGGTCACTCTATTTTCCCATCAGGAAGAAGAATTAACCACAGGCTCAGCCTGCCGCCCGGGACCAGAATAGGGCCTGAAGCAATCCTGCGCCTTTGCGGCCAGCTCCCAAGAAAGCGAGTTGAAAAATGGAGCTCAGGGGCACTGCAATTCACAAACCTGCAGACTTATAAATGATGACGCTCGTCCACAAATATATTGATGGAAAGAAACGAAGAGGATTTGAAAGCAAGGCAGAATTGCAGGAAACAGATTTCAGGAGGGAGATTCGAATCGCCTTTAAAGCACAGGAAAAGCGGCAAAACCTCGACAATGATGCCCTTGGCCAAAAAGGGCGTATGAGTTTTTTCCTGAATATATTCAGGAAAAAACGCATACGCCCTTTTTGGCAAACCAAGCAACCTGGAAAGGCAAATCAGCGCTACAAAGAAGTCTCGCTTCCCATCGGTCAAAAGGGCCATGCTGAATAAAGTGTCAAATCCAGAAATGCAGGACAGGCCATGGAGAAACGGGAGCCTGGCTACGCTGATGGGCGGGATGTAAATTGCCAACAGCCACTCTGGAGAAGTGCACGGTGTGTCCTGAAACGTCTACAAAACTCAGCTTAGGGAGCATAGGGAACATCCACTCATGGGCGTATAAATTGGGAAAACTAAAAATCAGCAAGACACAGGCACCCCAAAGTTTAGGGCTGCTCTGTTGACAAGAACCTCCACTTCGTTACACCTTAAATATCCCAGGAAAGAGAAAAATGGATAAAGAAGTTGTGGTCCTTATGTACAATGGAATATCACTCAGCCATGAAATCAACGTCATAAGGCTAGTAGCAGCATGATGAGTGGATTTAGGTACGACGATTCTAACTGAAATAAGTCACACAGAAAAAGACACTTTTCATAAGATATCACTTATAGAGGGAATGTAAAAACCGCTACCCTTGAACTGAATTACAAAACAAAATAGAGTCACACGTTTAGAAAACACACTATGGCTGCTTAACGGGAAAGGTGAGGTGGGGTGATGCATAAAACAAGGGTTTCAAATTATCTCAGATACCGTTCCATGAACCCAATATGTAATAGACAAGACCTACTTCTTGCTCAATGAATTGGACTCAACACCCCCTATTCACCGCCCAAGAATATATCTGACTAGTAAGAATCTTAAAACCTATGCATTGATATCTCTCTGTAAGTGAGTCAAGTGGGTGTAAAGCGGCAAAATCACAGCAGTGAAAAGCAGGTAAACCCCATTATAAAAATCAATTACTTTTAAAAACCCGTGAAACAAAGACAGTGAAAGAGAGAGAAATTCTTACAAAATTCGATCAGGGGATGTGATGCTACCTGGATTGACCATATCTAGACCCACAGCTGATTGAGACATAAGGGTGGACACTCTTGGGGCTGAGAGGTTTCGTGAGGTTGGGTGAGCAAACGCAGACCCTTTAAAGTAATACTGCGTGGTACCCATTCCATGGGTCCCAAATCTCCAGGTTCAAGGGCATCTTCCTACATCGAAAACATGCATGAGAAACCCAGAAGATGGTACACCGTCTGATCGGGAAACGTTTCTAAAACACACCTCATTTTTCATCTCCTTGTGCTCGGGTTCGCCATTCAAGCCGCTTTACTAGCAATCTCCCTCCTTGGAGATTCAGCACCTTTAACCTCCTGTTCTGTACAGGTTGCAAATTGTCCTGAGGATGAACGGGAAGAGGGGGAACCAATGAGAGACTAGCTCTAGGTGTTGGGACAGGCACAGGTCACTCTATTTTCCCATCAGGAAGAAGAATTAACCACAGGCTCAGCCTGCCGCCCGGGACCAGAATAGGGCCTGAAGCACTCCTGCTCTTTTGAGGCCAGCTCCCAAGAAAGCGAGTTGAAAAATGGAGCTCAGGGGCACTGCAATTCACAAACCTGCAGACTTATAAATGATGACTCTCGTCCACGAATATATTGAGGGAAGGCAACGAAGAGGATTTGAAAGCAAGGCAGAATTGCAGGAAACAGATTTCAGGAGGGAGATTCGAATCGCCTTTAAAGCACAGGAAAAGCGGCAAAACCTCGACAATGATGCCCTTGGCCAAAAAGGGCGTATGCGTTTTTTCCTGAATATATTCAGGAAAAAACGCATACGCCCTTTTTGGCCAACCAAGCAACCTGGAAAGGCAAATCAGCGCTACAAAGAAGTCTCGCTTCCCATCGGTCAAAAGGGCCATGCTGAATAAAGTGTCAAAACCAGAAATGCAGGACAGGCCATGGAGAAACGGGAGCCTGGCTACACTGATGGGCGGGATGTAAATTGCCAACAGCCACTCTGGAGAAGTGCACGGTGTGTCCTGAAACATCTAAAAAACTGAGCTTAGGGAGCATAGGGCACATCCACTCATGGGCGTATAAATTGGGAAAACTAAAAATCAGCAAGACACAGGCACCCCAAAGTTTAGGGCTGCTCTGTTGAGAAGAATCTCCACTTCGTTACACCTTAAATATCCCAGGAAAGAGAAAAATGGATAAAGAAGTTGTGGTCCTTATGTACAATGGAATATCACTCAGCCATGAAATCAACGTCATAAGGCTAGTAGCAGCATGATGAGTGGATTTAGGTACGAAGATTCTAAGTGAAATAAGTCACACAGAAAAAGACACTTATCATAAGATATGACTTATAGAGGGAATGTAAAAACCGCTACCCTTGAACTGAATTACAAAACAGAATAGAGTCACACGTTTAGAAAACACACTATGGCTGCTTAACGGGAAAGGTGAGGTGGGGTGATGCATACAACAAGGGTTTCAAATTATCTCAGATACCGTTCCATAAACCCAATATGTAATAGACAAGCCCTACTCCTTCCTCAATGAATTGGACTCAACACCCCCAATTCACCGCCCAAGAATATATCTGACTAGTAAGAATCTTGAAACCTAGGCATTGATATCTCTCTGTAAGTGAGTCAAGTGGGTGTAAAGCGGCAAAATCACAGCAGTGAAAAGCAGGTAAACCCCATTATAAAAATCAATTACTTTTAAAAACCCGTGAAACAAAGACAGTGAAAGAGAGAGAAATTCTTACAAAATTCGTTAAGGGGCTGTGATGCCACCTGGATTGACCATATCTAGACCCACAGCTGATTGAGACATAAGGGTGGACACTCTTGGGGCTGAGAGGTTTGGTGAGGTTGGGTGAGCAAACGCAGACCCTATAAAGTAATACTGCGTGGTACCCATTCCATGGGTCCCAAATCTCCAGGTTCAAGGGCATCTTCCTACATCGAAAACATTCATGAGAAACCCAGAAGATGGTACACCGTGTGATCGGGAAAGGTTTCTAAAACGCACCTCATTTCTCATCTCCTTGTGCTTGGGTTCGCCATTCCAGCCGCTTTACTAGCAATCTCCCTCCTTGGAGAATCAGCACCTTTAACCTCCTGTTCCGTACAGGTTGCAATTAGTCCTGAGGATGAACGGGAAGAGGGGGAACCAATGAGAGACTAGCTCCAGGTGTTGGGACAGGCACAGGTCACTCTATTTTCCCCTCAAGAAGAAGAATTAACCACAGGCTCAGCCTGCCGCCTGGGACCAGAATAGGGCCTGAAGCAATCCTGCGCTTTTGCGGCCAGCTCCCAAGAAAGCGAGTTGAAAAATGGAGCTCAGGGGCACTGCAATTCACAAACCTGCAGACTGATAAATGATGACTCTCGTCCACAAATATATTGATGGAAGGCAACGAAGAGGATTTGAAAGCAAGGCAGAATTGCAGGAAACAGATTTCAGGAGGGAGATTCGAATCGCCTTTAAAGCACAGGAAAAGCGGCAAAACCTCGACAATGATGCCCTTGGCCAAAAAGGGCGTATGCGTTTTTTCCTGAATATATTCAGGAAAAAACGCATACGCCCTTTTTGGCCAACCAAGCAACCTGGAAAGGCAAATCAGCGCTACAAAGAAGTCTCGCTTCCCATCGGTCAAAAGGGCCATGCTGAATAAAGTGTCAAAACCAGAAATGCAGAACAGGCCATGGAGAAACGGGAGCCTGGCTACGCTGATGGGCGGGATGTAAATTGCCAACAGCCACTCTGGAGAAGTGCACGGTGTGTCCTGAAACGTCTAAAAAACTCAGCTTAGGGAGCATAGGGCACATCCACTCATGGGCGTATAAATTGGGAAAACTAAAAACCAGCAGGACACAGGCACCCCAAAGTTTAGGGCTGCTCTGTTGACAAGAATCTCCACTTCGTTACACCTTAAATATCCCAGGAAAGAGAAAAATGGATAAAGAAGTTGTGGTCCTTATGTACAATGGAATATCACTCAGCCATGAAATCAACGTCATAAGGCTAGTAGCAGCATGATGATTGGATTTAGGTACGACGATTCTAAGTGAAATAAGTCACACAGAAAAAGACACTTATAAGATATGACTTATAGAGGGAATGTAAAAACCGCTACCCTTGAACTGAATTACAAAACAGAATAGAGTCACACGTTTAGAAAACACACTATGGCTGCTTAACGGGAAAGGTGAGGTGGGGTGATGCATACAACAAGGGTTTCAAATTATCTCAGATACCGTTCCATAAACCCAATATGTAATAGACAAGCCCTACTCCTTCCTGAATGAATTGGACTCAACACCCCCAATTCACCGCCCAAGAATATATCTGACTAGTAAGAATCTTGAAACCTATGCATTGATATCTCTCTGTAAGTGAGTCAAGTGGGTGTAAAGCGGCAAAATCACAGCAGTGAAAAGCAGGTAAACCCCATTATAAAAATCAATTACTTTTAAAAACCCGTGAAACAAAGACAGTGAAAGAGAGAGAAATTCTTACAAAATTCGTTCAGCGGCTGTAATGCCACCTGGATTGACCATATCTAGACCCACAGCTGATTGAGACATAAGGGTGGACACTCTTGGCGCTGAGAGGTTTGGTGAGGTTGGGTGAGCAAACGCAGACACTTTAAAATAATACTGCGTGGTACCCATCCCATGGGTCCCAAATCTCCAGGTTCAAGGGCATCTTCCTACATCGAAAACATGCATGAGAAACCCAGAAGATGGTACACCGTGTGATCGGGAAAGGTTTCTAAAACGCACCTCATTTCTCATCTCCTTGTGCTCGGGTTCGCCATTCCAGCCGCTTTACTAGCAATCTCCCTCCTTGGAGAATCAGCACCTTTAACCCCCTGTTCCGTACAGCTTGCAATTTGTCCTGAGGATGAAAGGGAAGAGGGGGAACCAATGAGAGACTAGCTCTAGGTGTTGGGACAGGCAGAGGTAACTCTATTTTCCCATCAGGAAGAAGAATTAACCACAGGCTCAGCCTGCCGCCTGGGACCAGAATAGGGCCTGAGGCAATCCTGCGCTTTTGCGGCCAGTGCCCAAGAAAGCGAGTTGAAAAATGGAGCTCAGGGGCACTGCAATTCACAAACCTGCAGACTTATAAATTATGACTCTCGTCCACAAATATATTGAGGGAAGGCAACGAAGAGGATTTGAAAGCAAGGCAGAATTGCAGGAAACAGATTTCAGGAGGGAGATTCGAATCACCTTTAAAGCACAGGAAAAGCGGCGAAACCTCGACAATGATGCCCTTGGCCAAAAAGGGCGTATGCGTTTTTTCCTGAATATATTCAGGAAAAAACGCATACGCCCTTTTTGGCCAACCAAGCAACCTAGAAAGGCAAATCAGCGCTACAAAGAAGTCTCGCTTCCCATCGGTCAAAAGGGCCATGCTGAATAAAGTGTCAAAACCAGAAATGCAGGACAGGCCATGGAGAAACGGGAGCCTGGCTACGCTGATGGGCGGGATGTAAATTGCCAACAGCCACTCTGGAGAAGTGCACGGTGTGTCCTGAAACATCTAAAAAACTGAGCTTAGGGAGCATAGGGCACATCCACTCATGGGCGTATAAATTGGGAAAACTAAAAATCAGCAAGACACAGGCACCCCAAAGTTTAGGGCTGCTCTGTTGACAAGAATCTCCACTTCGTTACACCTTAAATATCCCAGGAAAGAGAAAAATGGATAAAGAAGTTGTGGTCCTTATGTACAATGGAATATCACTCAGCCATGAAATCAACGTCATAAGGCAAGTAGCAGCATGATGAGTGGATTTAGGTACGACGATTCTAAGTGAAATAAGTCACACAGAAAAAGACACTTATCATAAGATATGACTTATAGAGGGAATGTAAAAACCGCTACCCTTGAACTGAATTACAAAACAGAATAGAGTCACACGTTTAGAAAACACACTATGGCTGCTTAACGGGAAAGGTGAGGTGGGGTGATGCATACAGCAAGGGTTTCAAATTAGCTCAGATACCGTTCCATAAACCCAATATGTAATAGACAAGCCCTACTCCTTCCTCAATGAATTGGACTCAACACCCCCTATTCACCGCCCAAGAATATATCTGACTAGTAAGAATCTTGAAACCTATGCATTGATATCTCTCTGTAAGTGAGTCAAGTGGGTGTAAAGCGGCAAAATCACAGCAGTGAAAAGCAGGTAAACCCCATTATAAAAATCAATTACTTTTAAAAACCCGTGAAACAAAGACAGTGAAAGAGAGAGAAATTCTTACAAAATTCGTTCAGCGGCTGTAATGCCACCTGGATTGACCATATCTAGACCCACAGCTGATTGAGACATAAGGGTGGACACTCTTGGCGCTGAGAGGTTTGGTGAGGTTGGGTGAGCAAACGCAGACCCTTTAAAGTAATACTGCGTGGTACCCATCCCATGGGTCCCAAATCTCCAGGTTCAAGGGCATCTTCCTACATCGAATACATGCATGAGAAACCCAGAAGATGGTACACCGTGTGATCGGGAAAGGTTTCTAAAACGCACCTCATTTCTCATCTCCTTGTGCTCGGGTTCGCCATTCCAGCCGCTTTACTAGCAATCTCCCTCCTTGGAGAATCAGCACCTTTAACCTCCTGTTCCGTACAGCTTGCAATTTGTCCTGAGGATGAAAGGGAAGAGGGGGAACCAATGAGAGACTAGCTCTAGGTGTTGGGACAGGCAGAGGTCACTCTATTTTCCCATCAGGAAGAAGAATTAACCACAGGCTCAGCCTGCCGCCTGGGACCAGAATAGGGCCTGAAGCATTCCTGCGCTTTTGCGGCCAGCGCCCAAGAAAGCGAGTTGAAAAATGGAGCTCAGGGGCACTGCAATTCACAAACCTGCAGACTTATAAATGATGACTCTCGTCCACAAATATATTGAGGGAAGGCAACGAAGAGGATTTGAAAGCAAGGCAGAATTGCAGGAAACAGATTTCAGGAGGGAGATTCGAATCGCCTTTAAAGCACAGGAAAAGCGGCGAAAGCTCGACAATTATGCCCTTGGCCAAAAAGGGCGTATGCGTTTTTTCCTGAATATATTCAGGAAAAAACGCATACGCCCTTTTTGGCCAACCAAGCAACCTGGAAAGGCAAATCAGCGCTACAAAGAAGTCTCGCTTCCCATCGGTCAAAAGGGCCATGCTGAATAAAGTGTCAAAACCAGAAATGCAGGACAGGCCA